>NC_134531.1:119509239-120743406 GCF_050624435.1 Tenrec ecaudatus | reverse complement strand
CTGATGGAAATAAGTCAATCACACAAGGACACATGTTGTATGAGTCCACCACTATAAGGAGAAACACCAATTAAACAAATCTTAGGGACCAATTTATGAACAAAATGGGAGAAATCTACCTACTGGCTATGAACCATACATCACTTCCCTTTTATGCACCTCACAAGAGTCACCTTGAAAGAGAAGATCTCAGATTGTCTGGGGTCACTCCTTCAAGGGGGGGGGCAGATAGGAGATGATCATCCACATGAAGTTATACAACACTGAGACCAGGCTAGGACAAATTAGTGTTCCCCCTCCCCCGACAGGAATGAAAGAAAAATCTTGTTGGAAAATCAAGCCAGGACCAGGGGAGAGGAGCATCCACATATTAGAGGAGACACTGACAGTTCTGCTGCTGAGTGTGAATTGGGGGAAATAATCTCACATCAGGAAGCGATGCTAAACAATGTTTGAAGGGAATCTAGGGGGATAATGGACCAGATTTTATGTTCTTGGGTAGACATTAGGAATATACTTCTTCCCATCCCTCAGTGAACTGTGCCACAATGACCTTGGGCACTGACCTTGAGGTCAGCATGGCATAACCAAGTGACTACACTAGAACAACTTAACACAGAGGCCCAGCAGAATGAACTGAGCGCTATCTCAAAGGTGCCTGACTCCTTGGACTGCAGTACTCTGATGGGAGAAGAGGCAGAAAGTGGTTGCCCTGACCTCTGTCATGGGTCACTAGACCTTGTGGGGAATGCCTGACTTGGTGGATGTCTAACTGAAAGGGACCCAGAATCACATATATTTGTACCTCAATGTCCTCCTCACCCTGACAGGACAGGTTTTGATCTGTTGGGCAGTGATCTGAACTTGGAAGAATTGATCTAAGAAGTTTCCCCCTGGCACCAATCCCCAAGCTCGGGGTAAACATAGCTCCATCGAATGGGAGATCAAACTGTGTGGAGCAACAGCTCGTGGGTTGCAGCTTACAGTGGAACTGTACTGCCGTAGACTCTTCACACTGACAGTGTCCAGAGTGCTGTGACATTGGAGACACGGATGATGCTATGGGTGCAATTGCCTTATACCCCAGGGGGGTGGCTGACAATGTTTTATTTTTCTGTTTCTGTGGGGTTTTGCTTTCCTGCCTTCATTTGGTTTCTTTCTTTCTTTATTTTAGGTCACTTTGTTTGTTGCTGTTGTTGGGCTAGTTGGTCTTATGGGGTTTTATTTTTTCATAATATGACCATCAAAATAAACATGAGTCATGCATATCCCAGGGACAAGCAGATGAATTCTGGCCCCCCACTTATCTCTAGCCCCAATCCAAGAAGAGTTAGTTCTGATAACATGGCCCTGATTGATACCTTCATGAAATGATCACTGAAAATAAGGGAGCTACAGTAAAGTGTGATGAAGAAAGCAGATGATGCCAGGCTATCAATCTGAATACTGTCTGGGTCTTAAAGGATTATATTCAAATAGGCAGGCTTCTAAGCAAGGAGTCAACTAAGTCCACATGCAAGAAGCACACCAGCTTGTGTGGCCCCAAGATGACAATAACAAAATTAAAATATGACAAAGGGAAAAGTATCATTTCCTAAATTGCAAATACCCACTTTGAAGAATGCTATGGAGGACCATGGGAACCCAAACCGATCTGCAGAGTATCTAATCAGAGTAAGCTTCTGCCCAATCCCCTCTAGCCACAGGCAAGGGTCTCATACAGTTATATTATCAGATGAGATAATGATAGTCATGATTATACTGGGTTGGACTTGATACTTGGTAGGTTGACCTCCCTCTTGGCCCAACCTGAAATTGTTCTAGTATTTATTGCTTGTTCCATGACAAATGTTGCTTGCTGAAATATTTCTTTCTTGTTCCATGAAAAAAAATTCTTCCCTGGCATTCTAAATACTGATGGTGGTCTTTGCTTTCATTTTCATTTTTTGTATTTTTATCTTTGTATTATTATTTTAACCTTACCACTTTGTTTCTGTTTTTTATTGTTTTTCTTGGGTTTTCTGATTTGTGACGCACAAAAGGAGTACATGCACAGAGATAAGAACGGAGGCATGGATTTATAGAGGGCATAATGATAGAGAGTGGAAGGTAAGGAGGGTGAGGGGGTTGGGGGAGCAAACAATGTATGTGAGAGTGGCAAGGGAACACTGGAATTGATATTGATTGCACAAATCATTTTAAAAGAGATTTAACCATGAAAAATAAAAAAAATTCTATAATTGGCTAGGGTAATTCTTATATGTTTATAATATTGAATTGTCTAATATGTGGATTATGTGCCAGTAAACCTGTAAAAACAAAACAAAACCCCAATTCATTGAAAACAGAAAAAAAAATAGTTGAAGGGAGAAGCGCACAGTTTGGTGAACATATATACAAAACATTAAGCAAGCAACAGGCACGTAAGTATTTTTTCTGACTCTTGACATGTGATTTATTTGTAAAGAATGGATTTCTTTCAGCCATGCAAAAACATGCAAAGATTATTTTTCTTAACATGCCTATGGTCTATAACTCATTCCTCAAATGCACTGAGGTGTCCTAGGAGAGGAGAGAATGAAAAAGAAACTCTATTGCTACTAGAATAATCCTGAAGTTATGTTAAATGTTTAGCCTGTGATGGCCATGCCTGCTTTATCATAAATCTGAACAAGACCAGTAATTAGATGTGAATTATTTTTGTATAGATCAGGACTTTTGTGTCTCCAGGACAGGAATGGAGCTTATTTATGTTTAACCAATCAATTTAATATTGTACTTATCAGGACATGAAAGAAACACTGTCTCTGCTGGTATTGTGGTGCATATATGGAATGCAATTTCTCTTTAGGGTAAATCTCCACAAAGGACATTTTAAAGATAATCGTAATCTTTTACCTTTAACTATAATTTGTTCTTTTGTTTTCATAATGAATTACATCAATGAACAAGAAAGATAAGTGGAATGCCCAGAATCACAATGTTGGTGTTATTATTCATCCATGTAGCTGATTAATCATCTGTCACTATGTTTATTTGGTGTAACACAATAACACAAATTGAGTGGTGGATCAAAACAGAAATATATTGTCTCCTTGTTCTAGAGCATGGGGTCTAAAATCCGGAGGTGAGCATATGGATACACTTTTAATGGTCTAAGGATAATCCTTTCTCTCCTGGTCTGTCAAGGGCCAGCAATCCTGGGCATTCCCTGACTTAGAGATGATGCTTTGCTCTAAAGATTTGCCTCCATCTCCGTCTGCTTTCACGTGGCAATCTTCCTTCAGTATATCTTTTTTGTTGTTTGTTTTTCTTGCCATCTTTCATATGCTTAAAATAAAAGGCTATGACAGGTACTCCAGTATGGTCACATGTTAACTGACATCATCTTCAAACATTAAAAAAAGCCACATTCAATGGTATTAACGTAAAGGAAATTTAATATATATTTGTTTAGGTCAGTGGTCCTCAACCTTCCTAAGGCTGCCATCCTTTCATCCAGTTCCTCATGTTGTGGTTACCGCACCCCCCAACTATAACATTATTTCTTTGCTACTTCATAGCTGTCATTTTGCTACTGTTATGAATCGTCATGTAAATAGCTGATATGCAGGATGTATTTTCATTGTTACAAATTGAACATAATTAAAGCATGGTGATTAATCACAAAAACAATATGTAATTATATATTGTGAGATATTTATTTCTAATTATACATAAATGAAATGTCTTGAAGTGTGGTACAGCATGGGTAACAATCTTCACGCCGTGAACTCCTATGTGGGTGTATCCGCAGGTAGGCAGACCGCCTGGAGACGGATGGAGGAGCGGCGTCGCCATTCCTAAAACCAACGGAAATAGGTTTTTTTCTGATTGTCTGAGGCGACCCTGTGAAAATGTTGGTTGCCCCCAAAGGGGTCATGACCCACAGGTTGAGAACTGCCGGTTTAGGTGGACATAATTAAATTAATAACTCTAACCAGAAGTTTTCTCTTTCAAAAAGTATCCACTGTTTTCTCTAAGTAAGTAAATAGGCATTATCCAATATTTTATCTGCAAATTAAAGAAAAATTCTTTGCTCAATTAATAACTTTTCATTGTAACGCATTTTAACGTAAACAACAACTCTCTAACCTATCTCCTTTGGCAATTCAAATATGCTCTGATAAAAGCAAGCATTTAACTCTCTGACCCCATTTCAGAGGCTACCTAATAAGATGTTGTCTGGTTTATCTCTCATTCATGCTAAACCTATGGAAATGTCTATGCCCAGGATAAGTTGGGTACGGTAGAACAATCTTGTCTATAGGGGCTTATTGGTTTATTTTTAGATGTAGACAGCCAGATAGTGATTGGCCATTTAAAGTCATAGCTGAGTTCAACAGTTTCAATCATCTACCTCTTGCTAGTCACCTGTGAAGAAAAAAAATTAAACTATTCCAGGTTTTGTGTTAAGCAAGCCTGTTTGAGACAAAGATGACTAATTTTAAAAGTAGCATCAAGTAAATCAATATGCTGTCTACATTATTTGCTACACTCTGTTTCTACCTGTTACAATAAAGTTATTTGGTTGGTGAGAATCAAAGATCTAGATATAACTCAAATGTTTAATAGATAAGTCTGATGTCTGATTGGGGCAATTTTTTATTTTAAATTTTGTTCATTCCTAAAAACCACTCTTAAAATCTGCAGAAAAACATTTTCTTATACCAGTAGCATTAACTAAATAAATACAAATGATAATAGCATCAAACACTTCTGCATACCTACTTACTGAAATTTAAAAATAGTTTTTGAGGAAGAAGAAGTAGATAACAAATCAAAGTTCATTCATTTTTCTCTCAGCGGTGCCCACAAGTGGGAAAGATTTTCTGATACAAATTAAGCAAGCTGGTAAATTATGTATGTCTTTAAAAAAACTTATTTTACAGTTTTCAATGTAAAAGTTCAGGGACAATTTCACCCTAGGTGCCTGTTCTATAAGCATGGATGGATTTGAAAATAATTAAGAGTGTTTCTAGAACATATGCGTATGTTCAAAGGTCTGTGAAGTCCTGTAGCACAGAAGTGAACACTGACATCACCCTCAATCTGATGCTGGTCAAACCCCGCCCGCATCCACTGCCCTCCCGCAACACTGTGGGTTTGTATTTGTCTCAAATTCAACGTGAGCACCAGTGTATCTTTGATATACATTTATAGCTTGATGATTGAAGAATAGATATGCCTTGAAGAAATTATTTACTATAATATTATATTCAGTTTTATCTATTGCTATTATAATTAATATTATAATTATTTCTAGCTATTGTCATTTCCTTGTTTTCCGCAACTAGAAAATTATTTTTATTATCTTTAGAAATTGTAAAATGGCACTGATCCATATTTTCCACAGATTTTATTTTGCAACCGAAATAAAAATATATCCATTAAAATGTGTTGTCATTGCTCTATTCTTACTCATTACAATTCAGGACATCATAGTCGTGCCTCATTGGATTAACAAGACTGTACACTTTATGAAAAGAGACTGCCACATTTTCCTCACAGACAGGGGCTGGTGGTTCCCTGTTACCAGCCTTTCCGCTAGAAGGGAAGCACTTGCGCACTGTCCCACGAGGGGCCCCGCTACGTGCAGTTGTTGCTGTTAGTTATCCGTGCGTTGGCTCTAACTCATAATGACCATACGTACAACGGAAGGAAACACACTCGGTTCTGCACTACCTTCCCGGTCTTTGCTGTCCTTGGGCTCATTGCTGCAGAAACAGTGTCGGTGTCAATCTCTCTTTTTCAGGGTGTCCCTCCTTTGCACTGGACTCTACAAGTCTACTCCAAGACTGCGACTTCCTGAGAACCTCCCAGAACAATGTCAAGTGAGCACCTTTCTGGCTAGTCAGAAGACAGATCTTCTTGCTCTTCTGGAAATCTCTGCTAATTCAATATTTTTTATCAGCAATATAATTGAAGGGCATCAATTTTACTTTGGTCTTCCTTGTTCATCATCTAGCTCTCACAAGCACGTTAAGGTACTAAAAATACTATTGTTTGGGGAAGATATACCAGATATTCTCAAAGCGACATTTTTGCTTTTTAACACTTTAAAGAGTTATTTTAGAGCAGGCTTGCTCAATGCATATGTTATTTGATTTCTTGACTGATACTTTCATGTACATTGATTATGGGTCCAAGTGAAAGAAAATTCTTGGAAGGAACAGTGGTTTCTCCATTTCTCATGATGATTTTTATTGGGTACGTTAGGAGTATTTTTGTTTTTATTGCATTTATTATACTGAGTTATAATGCATCCTGGAAGATGTAGTCTTTGATCTTCTTCAGTAAGTACTTCGGGTCTTCCTCATTTTCAGTAAGCTAAGTTGTGTGTGGTGTGCATAGCATAGTTGTTAAAGAGACTCCCTCCAATCTGCATGCTGTGTCCTTCAGATATTACAGATATTGATTGATACTTTATTGTCCTTTTTTAATGGAAAAAAATCATCACAAAACTCCTGATTTTTTTATTCATTCATTAAGCTTTCCATTTTCATAAAAAACATTCCATAGTAAGTCTAAGGATTTTCCAGTGTCTTTTGAAAAAAAATCTATCAATGTTACCTTTTGAATACCAAAAAAACACACCCAGGTATCATAACCTTCTGATATAAAAGATATCTTCAGAAGCCAATTTTTGGTAGGATCCTTTTTGTGGGCAAACCGAGGAAACTCTTATAAGCATATTACTAAATTTGTCAGCACTCTCACTGACTCCCGACAACCCGAGAGAGCAGGGAGCAGAGTCCCAGAGGGTTTCGGGGGCTGCACAGTGTTATGAGCAGGGAAAGCCTCATTGTTCTCCCCGATCAGCTGGTGGGTAGCAGTTCAATGTGTATGTACTGCCCCAGCAGGGCTCCTACCTGTCCATGGAGACTTGCTTAAATGGGTTATGTTGCTAGCAAGTCCATGCATGAGCTGAAACCCTACTAACAATACTTTCTCTGGGAATTATCCTAAAATCGTATCATAGTGTCTTTGAGTAGAAATAGTTTTATTTATTCCACACATACCCCAATTTGGATGCCCTTCCTCTCTGTGTGTGTGTATGTGTGTGTGTGTGTGTGTGTGTGTGTCTAACTAGTCCGTCAAGGATGTCGTCTCGTGCAATGTTGGATAGCAGAGGTAAAAGTAGCATCCTTGCTTTGTTCATGATTATAGTAGTCCATTTTTAAAGTTACCAATTTGGCATTTGATTACAAACTATTTCTCATACTATTCAATCATCATGTTGTATGTTTATCTTTCTGTCTTCTGCTGGATAGTAACTCAAATAACCCCTTTCTAAGCAATTTATGCTCTAGCCTAGTAGTATAGTGTTATTTAGTTAAGTTTATTTGATGTACTGTAATTTTATTGCTTTATCCTTTAATTGGTGATATTCATCTCTCTGTGTGTGTGTGTGCGCGTGTGTGTCTTATATAAGGTTTCTAAGGCTAAAAATCCTTCCTGAAAGAGATATTCTGAACTTTGTTCCTTGGAGATGCTGATGGATTGAAACCATCAGTCTATATATATATATATATATAGTAAGCAGTCCAGCGTTTACCCAGGAGTACCATGAGGGCCTTTTTATGAATTTGTACACACATATGCCTAATGGAGAAGACCCTTACCAAGATGAATTGATACAATGGGTTCAAAGAACAATTGTGAGAGTGGAACAGGAAGGTTCATTCTGATTGTACATACAGTTGCTTTGACTCCTATTTGCCTTGAGGGCACCTAAGAACATGAACAACATAGACAGCTATACATATATGCACATATGTAAATATAGGTATGTATGATTCTTACTCTATTTCAGAAATAATTGTTTTCATACTCTAAAAGGTAGAAGAATAACTGGGAAGTTCGATTTAACAGTTCAAATGTCTAGGCTTCTTAGTAGGAGCCCCAGTGGTGTAGCGGTCACTCTCATGGCTGCAGATTGAGACCATCAGCTACTCCATGGGACCAAGAAGAGGTTGTCTATTCCATAAACATTTGCAGTCTTAGAACTCCACAGGGGAAGTTCTACTCTGTCTTGTAGGGTCACTAGGAAACAGAATGGACTCAATGGCATGGAGGGTGAGGTTTCTCCTTTAGAAATTTTGACTGGTTCAGTCTTGTGTGGAGCCAAGGAATCAAAATTTAATTAGCTTTCCTAGGATTACATTAAAAGGGATCCTTCTATCCATTTGAGATACACAGTATTAGAGAGTCAATATTAAGATAGATTCTGGTTTATAGAGTTTATCAGTTTTCTAGATATGTAATACACATTCCCAGACTTGTGACTCATAGTAAAGTATTTGAAATTTAATATTTGGTTCTGAATATTTGAAAACCAGGTTTATCTCAGAAGGGCATGATTAGCCCGCCATGAACCCAACAACCATTCTGCTTTATTTTTTATGGAATACTGTTTGACCTACTCAGAAATAACTATTATTTGGGTCTAGTAAGGCCCCGGGTTGTTTCATATTTAGTGCTTCTTCTCCTACTGCAAGCCACCCAGCTTGGTTGCCTTCTATAAAGAGCACTTGCACAGCGGGGTTTCTATCTCACTGTTTATTTAGCTGCCTATCAGTCCACTGTTGCTTGCTGAATTCTTTCTTTAATAATAACGGATCTGCTTTTATTGCTATATATTGCCTACTCGGCCTTCAGCCAAGAATTATCAAGGAAATTTTGTTCAGTGACCATTTACTTATTAAAAAATAGCTTAATCATTTATAATTTTTACAAGCTAGCCCTTCATTGCTTTATTTGCTTGGGAATTCTTTAAAAATATAAGCATTGATCCACTATTATTAAAATATGTGTCTGTTTTTAAAAAGCGAATACATTTACATTAAGTTAGTTCATAAAGTACTAAAGTTTGCATATTTTAGAGCTTCTCTGAAATGTAGTCCATTCTATTACAACGTCAACTATAATGGACTACAGTTCCAGTGGAAAGATTCAAACAACAAATCAAATGCTGTTCAGGTCAAATTCTCGGTAATAGTTCTTATACTCCCTAAAGTTTTGTCTTCATCAGAATAAAATCATCAATTTAATATTTTGCCTGCTTTCATAAAATAATTTTCATTTGAAAAAGTTATTTATCAGTACAGCGGTTGGGTAAAGTAGAGGCTGGTTAAATGTTTACAAATCTCCTTTCTCTTTTTTGGACCAATCAATGTCAAAAAGCCTTTTTATCAAACCACAGTACTGTCTTCTGAGGGAAAGTATAAATCTTAAATTTAGTGACTGAAATCCCATAGTTATTTGCTATTGTTTCTAACATGATAACATGACATATTCTGTAAGCATCTTTGGATTTCCCCCCTTTTTGCCCGTTTTCTGAATAAGTTTTGATGTGCTCTACCTTACAAATCTGGCTAAACCAGAGGATGCACACTGGCACAGATAGGAACTGGAAACACAGGGAATCCAGGACACATAAACTCCTCAGGACCAGTGGTGTGAGGGTGATACTGGGAGGGTGGACGAAGGGTGGGGTGGAAAGGGGGAACAGTTTACAAAGATCTACACATAACCTCCTCGCTGGGGGATGGACAACAGAAAAGCGGGTGAAGGAAGATATTGGACAGTGTAAGATATGACAAAATAATAATAATTTATAAATTATCAAGGGTTCATGAGGGAGGGGGGAGCGGGGAGGAAGGGGAAATATGAGGAGCAGATACCAAGGGCTCAAGTAGAAAGCAAATGTTTTGAGAATGATGAGGGAAACAGATGTACAAATGTGCTTGACACAATGGATATATGTATGGATTGTGCTAAGAGTTGTATGAGCCCCCAATAAAAAGATTAAAAAGTATATCACAACTCATCAATGAATTAAAGGAAAGCCGGTGTATATACTTCCATAAATATCTAAAAGGTCTACAGGATTGTAATTCCTTTCACCGAAACTCTCTCTGCCTCGTGCAGTCTCTGTCCCTCTCTCTTTCTCAAGTGGTTTGGCTGAAAGTTTGGAGCACATTCATTTTCCACCCAACAATAGCTACACAGTTTGCTTTGTGGCATCAGTGCCGCTATCTTGAAAATAACAGCATTCTGCCTACTTCTGAATTTCTTGTGTCCATTTGTTCTTTCTTCCTGTCGCTTCCTTCTTCCTTGACTTTGTTATTAGATAAAAGCTGCTTTGGGGGACGCATATGCTTGATTGTTCTGAGGATTACAGACCCCCAGCCCCCAACCCTGTATGTTTATTCACTTCATAGAACTCTTTATTGTTTGGTTGAAAGATTATCCCATGCGACAAGTTCAATCCCAAGTTTGAGGTGAACTTAAGGCAATAGTCTAGGAGCTTCTGAAAGTGTTTATCAGGCCAGTAAGTCATGTCACTTTTAGAATTTTCAATTTTGTTCCACATCGTCCTCCTTGTATTGCGCTCCTGATTAAAGAAGTCTATCGTGGTCACTGGGAGTCATTATTTAATTATTCTGGTCTTGGGTCTTGACAGCTGAGTTTCACATAGTCCATTAGGACTTTAAACTAAATGTTTCCATATTTCCATGATTTTCTTCAGGTTTTTTTTTCCTTTGAATAAAAAGAGGCCAACTCTTGTATCTTCGATGGTAGCATGCAAGCATAATTGCTACTCACAAAATAGGATGTAGACTACTTCCTTTATAGAGTAAGTTATGCCAACTGAACCAGATGCTCCTGGAGATCTTTGCTTTAAGCAGCCAAATCCAGTGAAGCATTTAATCAAGGCATTTGGTTACAATGAAGAAGTTTTCATCATTTTGCTCGAAGTATCTCTACTATAAACATGAATATATTTGCTGCACATTCAAATAGGACAAATATAAAAAGTTAAATGTAAATGCATAACTGTACTTCCTATTGCTTTGCCACAGCTGTTCAGCTTTATGTTCAGCAGATTTTCTATAGATTGTGTGCCCATGTATGTATTACTGTTTATAACAGTTATTACATTGTTGTGCATGTATTAATATTGTTCATTGTTGCCTTTAAACTTTGTTCACCACTAATCTTTTTTTTTCCTGGTCATGTTGAGCTGATCTCCTGCTTATTGGGCTTTGTCTTTCCCTGCACCAAGTTAATAGTTTGTACTCTACAGTTGATTATTTATCTCCCCGTTGTTTCCTATTTCTGATAAATTTCCATTGATATTTATTTTCATGGATATACCTTTTCTAGATATTTTATAAGCATGGTCTCATAAAATGTTTCTTATTGTTATTTTCTTATTTCACTCCGCATAATGCATTCCAGGCTTATCTACACTGTTTCATGTTTTCAAATCCATTGCAATTCGTTAAGGTTGCATAATATTCCATTGTACATATGAACCATAACATGCTAACTAGATAGTCATTGATATACACTTGTTATTTGCATCTTTATATTGTTGTGAATAATACTTTGATTAACACAGGTATGTGTTTATCTATTTGTTTTGCAGCTCTTATCTCTCTAGGATATATGCACAGCAATAGGATTGCTGGATCTTTTTCTAACATTGTAAGGAGGCACCACTCAATTCCCCCAGAGGGTGTACCATTGGACACTCCTCATAACAGCGAGTGAAGACTCCAGTCTTCCCATTTCCTTGTCATCATATATCGCTTTCTGTTTCTTCTAAATTGTTCTACTATTGGCAGGTTAAAGTTAACCCTCCTTGTAGTTTTGATTCATATTTCTATTATGGCTAGTGATCACAAGCATTTCTTCTAGTGTTTATTCACCGCTTAACTGCTGAAGGTAACTAATGTAATCATGTCATTTACTCATTGTTTAATTGGACTGTTTGACTGTTGTTGAGGTGCTGATTTCCTGTAAATTGTAGAGAGTTCCATTGTCAAATGTGTTATTTCCGAGTTCTCCCCTCGCTTTCAAGCTCTCTGTACTTCCTGAGAATCCTTTAATGCCCATATTCCACTAAAACTTTCTCCCAATGAATAGATCCTGACTCATAGCAACTCCATAGAAGAGGGTAGACCTGCCCCTGTGGTTTTACATTATAAATTTAAGCCTACTTTTAATTCTTATTCTTTTCCTTTTTTTGTTTTTCATTTAAGTCTTTGATCCATCATGAGTTGATTTTTGTAGACAGTATGTGGCATGTTGCTAAATGGACATCTAGTGTTGCCACATCTTAGTTGAAGAGGTTGTGTCTTCCTCTTTAGTCAAATATAAGTTGTCCATAGGTAGATGTGTTTACTTCTGGGTTCTCAACTCTATTCCATTGATCTATGGGTCTGTTGCTCTGGTACCAGAATGTTTATACTACTATGACTGCATAGATGATTTTGAGGTTATAATATGTAATAGCTCTTACTTCATTCTTCTCCTTTGGTGGTGCTCTGTCTACCTGGGATCTAGTTCCGTGTAAAGTTGAGATTCATTTGGACAGTAATATAGATCATATCTGCATATTGTTTTGGGTAGTATTGACATTTTCACAATATTAAGTCTTCTTATTCAAGAGAATGGCATATTCTTCCACTTATGTAATTCTCCTTTGGGTTTTGAGAAGAGTATTTGGAGTTTTCTTTCTATTTGCCTATTGTATTTCTAATTACATTTATTCTTAAATATTTCATGTCTTCGATAGCTACCGTAATTTTTTTCTGGGGACCCTTTTAGTCTTATCTTTGTTAGTGTAGAGAAATTTGACTGATTTTTATATTGATGCTGTGCCATTCATTTTTTATGATTATTTCCTGTAGGTTTTCTGCTGAGTTTCTAAGACTTTGATATACTGGGTCACAAGACCTGAAAAATTAGAATAAATTTACTCCTTGTTTACACATTGCATGCCTTTTAGTAATCTTCCAAGTCTTAAGTCTCAAGCTAGGATGGCCAATGCAATACTGAAAAGGAGCGGTTAGTAAAAAAATCCTTGTCCTGTTCCAGTTCACACGGGGAATGGCTTCACTGTCTCAATGCTAAAAGTAATGCAGACTTTCAGCTCTGGGAACATGCCTCCAATTCTACTGAGGAATTTCATTTCTCTTTCTATGTTTTTGAGCATCTTGATAAGGAATGGATGTTGAAATTTATGCAGTGCCTTTTCTACACTAAGTGACATGGTCATATGGTTCTTTCCCTTTGGTTTGCTTATTCAGTGGGTTACAAAGTTGATGATCTCGTGCCGATTCATTCTTTGTGGTGCAGTGAACTGTTTAATATGGCATTTTATGAAAGCCGGCCTTTGCTTGATCTCTTGAACTTTCTTCCTTACATTTTATCTTCTATTCTGCTCACTTAGCTTCACTCCAGATTTGTCTACCCTGTATCTCTGTCTTATTTAGGATTCCATTAAGTTACCTTTCTGTGTTCCTCACCAAGGACTGATGCTTGCAACATTCTAAACTGGTTACACTGTGTTGGACAAGCTGGCAAGGTACTTTCATTTCATATGTCTCCTTGTTGGCTATGTTCACTTACTTAGGACTGGATTAGGACTGACCTGTTTATACAACATTAGGAAACCTTATGGAATAGTGGTTACACATTGCATTGTTAACTGCAAGGTCAGTATTTCAGAACAGCCAGACACTCTGCAGGAAAGACAGGGCTTTCTAATTTTGGAAAGAGTTACCGTCTTAGACACTCACAGCTTTACTCAGTCCCATAGGGTCACTCTGAGTCTGAATTGACTTGATAGCAGTGAATTTGGTTAGCTTCTACTCTACAACTGTGTGAGCTATATTTGAATATAAATGTATACACACACGCACACACATTTTTATA
Source organism: Tenrec ecaudatus (assembly GCF_050624435.1). Classification (NCBI taxonomy): domain Eukaryota; kingdom Metazoa; phylum Chordata; class Mammalia; order Afrosoricida; family Tenrecidae; genus Tenrec; species Tenrec ecaudatus. Next base: position 120,729,636 of record NC_134531.1, on the reverse strand, counting down.
AGCATCATTAGTTTTGCTTCTCTAGTGAACTCAGCCGCTTCTCTAGTGAACTCAGCCAAAGACAATGACCCTCTATACAACACAATGAAACAATGACCCGCCCTATACTATCCTCACTGCCATTGCTATGTTTGAGTTCATTGCTGTAGCCACTATGTCAGTGTATCTTGTGCCAGACACATATACGTATAAGAAAGAGCTTTATAGCAAGAAGTAATTGTATAACAGGAAAATATCCCAGTCCAGTCCAACTCAAGTCCATGAGTCCAATACTCATCCATAAGTCCAATACTTGTCCATGAATCTCTCTTCCAACTAACATGTAATGTAATGATCACATGTAATGATGTGGAATGCAGGAAGATCACAGGCGGTTAAATGCAGAGTTGTATGGATCCAAATAGTGGTGGTGGCATTGCAGGGCTTGCGTGGTCTCCCGTGGATCCTCATCAGGAAGCTCAAGGCAGAAAAAGAAGGTGGAGGTGATGGATTTCCTGGATTCTTCTTATGAAGTGGTCAGGACCACTAAGGCACACAATCAGTCCATGATCTAATTGACAGGCTAAATTCCACACCTGCACTTCAAGTTGACTCAAAATTAGGTCACTACCACATCTCACATTGATGCTCTTACTTTTTTCTCTGACCCTTCCCTTTACCAAACATTATGTCATGCTTCAAGGACTGGGTTCTTCTAATTACATGTACAAAGTATGTGAAATAGAGAATTACCATTCACACACCTACAATGCATTCAGATAATACTTATTCCTACACACACTTGTCCATTTTTGTGGCGATCTAGACATGTATATAATGTTCATCTACACCATAATTCACATGTATTGATTCTCCTTCACTCTTCCTTATTCACTGCCATTTTCAGATGCATATGAGGCCATTGAAAATTCCTTGAATCAGGGAGTTAGGTTCATCTTAGTCTGAAATATGACATTTTTTGCTTTGAAACACTTCAAAGAGATCTCTTGAAGCAAAATTTCCCAAGGCAACACATCCTTTAATTTCTTGACTGCCGCTTCCATTGTCATGAATTGTAGATCCAAGAGAAAAATGAAATCTTTGACTTCATTTTTTTCTGCATTTATAATGACATTTGATACATGAGAGAATTAAGTAAAAGACAATGAACTCTGTATAATTCTTTTGTATATTTACTTCAAGAGAATGGGTCACACAGTTATGGGAGCTTACAAATTCCATATCTGTCGGTCAGGGAGAAGCCTGGAAAGTGTTATTCTTTTCATAGGATTGTAGGGCCTGGTGAACCCTAAATCTTCAGCTCAAACAACGAGGTGGGTCTTCACCTGGATCATGACCCAGAAACAAAAGGTCAAGTGAAAAGATGGTCAATTTGGAGAGAATATACTTTTGCAGGACATAAGTTTATATCTTGAGGCAGATCACACTCCCAAGGAAACTTTCTTTTCAACTTCTTAGATTGTCACATCACATTTCATCATGGGAGGTAGTCAGACTGTATTTATTATGGAGATCCAAAAAGCCTAGCATCTGCCCAACCACTGAGCATCTGCTGTGAAGCAGCACCGCTCGTTATGGCTCTCGTGTCTATTATCTTTGCCTACGCCTGTGCAGTGACTGCAGGAGAGCATCCAGGTAAGTGTAGGGGACTCTAACTTGGGGACTGGTCATTTTTGACATTCTTCTAGGTGAAAAAGTGAGACATCTCAGAAGGAGAAAGAAAATCTCATGATTGTTGTAACATTTAGGATTCTGTCAACTTGGTTGGGCAAGGATTCTTAGTAATTTGACAGTTGAGGTCTAGTAATCCCCGATGATTTAATCTAATGTCATATCATTGCATTCATAATGGGATCTTCTGTGAGTAGCCAATCACTTAGAAGAACGTTGGGGTAGAATGTGACCCACTTAATCAAGTTACTGCTCTGCTGCAATTGAAAGGAAATTTCTTCAGAGATGTTATCTACTTCTTTTATATCGTATATACTCGAGTATAAGCCGAGGTTGTTCAGTTCATTTTAATGCCATTTTTACGGTAAAATTAGGTGTCTGGGTGGATATTTGGGTTGACTTATACTTGAGTATATATGGTAAGTGGATTCTGTGGGAAGACTTGCCTGCCTTTTTGCTATATCTGGACCTTAAATCTGGCTTTTTAACCTCTGGTTATTTGGCCTTGAACCAGTGACTTGATATATTGCCATCCTACTCTGGGGATCTTCAGTGGCCTGCCATCTGAACTGCCAACCTTGCATTCACTCGCATTCACAGTTACCAACTGTCACTTTCCTTTTGATTCTGAGTTCATCAGCCCCCACAACTACATGAGTGAGAATCTGTGTAAGCTATTTTTGACAAGGATTTCCTTCTATTTATGCATCTGTAACTGTTACTGGTTTTGCTTCTCTAGAGCACTGAGTCAAACACAGCCATCAAGCTCAAAGAGTCAGCAGTACGCAACATGTGAAATCTCTGCCTTGGGGTGGTGGAGCATGCAGAGCCACGAGAGACTGCAGCATGGACCCCACAAGGAAAGAAGCAAATCAGAGCAGAGACAGTGAAGCAGAGCAACCAGTGGGCTTTCCATCCTATGGCCTGAGGCAGAGGCAGAGAGACCCATGCTTGAGACACTGAGGACTAGAAAGGAACATGTTTCCAGGAGGTGCATTGTAGACAAAAGCACTGTATCTTTAACCTTTCATAATCCATTGAGTAGCTTCCCTCATTGGGAGTATTGTCTGTGTGACTGTTACAGTGAAATATTGAAACCACCAAAGAAGTTGAGGTTCGGTTAGTATCAGAATAGCCTAAAGAAGGAGGGAGGGTCGAAGTATGTCTGACCTCTGTCTCATTGGAGTAATTCTTGGGCAGATATATAGTTGGATCCTCCTTTTCCCAGTCTAATCAGAGGAGATCAGATGTGTCTACCACACCTCTTTTACAGCGTCATAGCTTAACCAAACTGACACATGATATTAAGCACAACAAGCTATAAACTTGCTCTTTGTTTTAACTGGGCCAAGATATTCCTTGCTCTTATATGTTCCTCATATTATCCTTTGGCATAGAAATTTCCACACAGAGTTAAAACCATTATTTTATCTTGTCTGTTCTTTCCCTTGGAAAATGACTTAATTTTGCTTGTTTAAAACTCTTTGTGCTGAGCTAAGTATTTAAAGGAAATATATGTTGATTTAAGAAATAAGTATTTACATGTGGTAAAGAAGAAAGAATAGAATAAATTGGCCTATTTATCTTCATTGCCCTCGATTATCATTGATGTAGACCCTACTTCACTTGCCAATTTATTGAGTCCATAGAATTATTTCTCTGCTTTGGGTAAAGATTGTGTGCTTTCAAGCTCTTGCTTAAGAGTTGAGCTCTAAATTCTACCCACTATGCTTTGTATTAATAGCCTCCTTGTTATCTCTTTGTCCTTGCCATAGGAAACACTTTTCACATGATCTAATAAGTCAAACACGACTACTAATCGTTACAAACCTCACCTAAGTAACAGTTATACCTATGGAAGGATAGGTAAATGCACGTATTTCCCTGTTTATGCTAATATGTAGAATGATACCATTGAGTCTGTTTGATGTGCATATATTTTTTAATTCTAGCGACTCCTAGGGTGTCTGAACATTGTTTAATTTTAAGATACCACATGTGAGATGATATATTGTTCACTCTATCTTGATCTTTTCCTGTCTACTTTACCAGCTGCAACTCTCACTTGCTTCCCCAAGATACCGTCTAGTCCAGACACCAGATGAAGCTTGACTTCTATAGGGAAGTTCCACACGATTGCATACATTGGAGTTCAGAGACGTTTGCTTACTTCCTGAATGTCTGCATGAGAAAATACACTATTCTATACAATAGTATTATATGAACATCTCTATTTTTAATACTAAACTCTAAAATGATTAGGAACAGAGATAATTTCCTTCACTGTTAAATTTAACCCTTTAACCTTAGCATATCTATACAATAAAAATTTAGCGAATAAATTAATCTATTTATATTAGTGAAAATTAAATTTCTGATCTCGGAAATACCCCTGAACAAAGATATTCCTAATATTTGTATACCTAAGCTTAGAACAACCATTATATAATTAAATGTGAGCTTTCTGCTGGTAAAAATAAATTTAACCGATATTCTCTTACATTTCAATGGGCACTCTCATATTGATTTTTCATGCCAGAAAATTTCAATAGCCTTATTATTTTGCTGTTCTGAGAGCTTTGAGATAGTTGAAAAGTATCTGAATCAGAAGATCATCAATAAATGTCAATTCAATGTCAGCTTTCTGACAAGCCAGAGTGTGGTGTACACAGGATCAGGGATATAGCTATATTAGAATGAAAAACGGGGCTGAGGGGACAGAGATTAGATAGTAGGACTTAGTTACAGGACTTTCCACAGTCAAACTAATGACAGGGGAGAAATAACCCCTTTATGTGCGAGATGGATTGAATATTGTTTAACTAAGACGAGAGGAATAACACAAATTGAGGTGATGTATATTTTAGCACATGGTCTTTTTGTTCTGTATGACAGACATTCTGGCATTTGACTCCCTTTCATCAGAGAACACTCAGGTTTTGCCTTTGAATATACAGTCTTGAAAATTAATGCTTGAAAAGCCATGAGTCTGACTCCCCTGTTTCTATTGACTTTTACTTACCGTGCATACTTGCGAATAAGCCGAGCTTTTCAGCACATTGTTTATGCAGTTTTTGTGGTAAAATTAGGTGTCTCAGCTTATATTTGGATTGGTTTATACTCAAATATATGTTGTATATCTGATCCATGGCAATTTCATCTGTTAAGAGTAGAACAGCATCCAAGTGTTTTCTTGGCTGTAATAGTTACAGAAACAAAGCACCAGGCCTTTCTTCCATGATGCCACTAGATCTGTAGGAACTGTAGACCTTTATCTTTATCAAATGCAAACCATTGGTACCACATGGGGATCTTGAGTGCAGATAAGCCACATGAGCATCTATCCCCCAATTCTGAGTTCTCGAGACTCGTCTAAGCATAAAAACAAGAGAGAATACCCGGACAATTTTGCTCAGTGAGCTGCCAGTTAGTTGCTCAATAACAGGACAGTTTTTTGAAATTAATTCTTTATGAATTAGTGAATAGGCACCTATTTCACTAACTAGTATTCAGGCCAATTTTCTAAATGATCATATTTCGGTATGTGCTCTTCTAATGGTTTTTCCTCAGAGGTTTCACTTTGTTCTTTACGTGAATGGCATTGGGAAGGCATGGAAATGACATGCTGCCCACTTTGCCAGTCCTGGTAGAAGTCACTGCTGTATCCTGCTGGTTAATGAACTCGCGTTTATATATAGCCCATCCATCTCTTCCTCTCAGCAGGACACCGTGTTGTTTTCGTTTTATCGAGGCACTTTTTCTTTTAATGTTCAGCGCATTGTCAAACCTACCTTATCTGAAGTAAATGATGTTCCTGGCTGTCCTGGGGGAACACAGTAAATATCAGTAGGTAAATAGAACCCGGGTAACTTCTGTAATGTCAACTTTATCTTTGTCACCATTACGGAGATGGAAAACATGGGAAGCCTGCTGGCCCATTCCATCTCCCTGCCTGTATCCCTTGCAGATGGGGGACTATGATTGATGTGTAATCACATACACGTTTTAATTAATTTGAAATGCCATGGTAACAGGATAAGGTTTTAGTACTCAGATGTTCTCAGAGGTTCAATCTTCATTAGCAACACCATTAGCATTCATTCACTTTCATTCATTCATTTATTCATGAGAGTATCATAATTAAATAGGAAGATTCATCCTACTTAGGGAAATCAGCAAATATTTCTATGAGGAAAAAAACTCCTGTTCTCATATATGAACGATTGGAGGGAAATAAATTGGATAAGAGGATAGAGAGAGCCTACTGAGGTATGTAAATACCAAAACCATTTAAATCTTAAGGAGATCACGGAGTACAAGCGATAGAAAGTGGCTGATAAGTCTGGAGTCCAGAGACGGAGAGGAACTATGCTTTAAGAGGCTGTGCGAGAGGTAGGTGGAAGTTCTAGTTTATAAAACCTTATTAGCCCTGTTGAAGAGCATTTCCTTTATCATCTTACCAAGGAGGGGCATCTGAAAGAGTAATCCTGTCTCTCCTAGTGGTCTGTGTTCCATTCTCTGTGTGCTTTTGTGGTATCCAAAGTGTCTGACATGTGTGTGCTTGTAGGACAATGCATGTTTGTCATTAAATGACTGACCCAGTTAACAGTTTAGTCACCTATTTTCAAATTGATTCCCTGTATAACTCCATTAAGTTCTGCACTAACTGAAAGGTTAATGGATCAAGTCTACCTAGAAGTATTTTGGAAAGATCACAGATACTACAAAGCTCCATTTCTACACATGGAGTTGATATGAATCAAAAGCAAGAGAGCAACTGACTTTGGTTTTAATCAACACATATTTGAACATTTATTATAATGATGGAGACTGCTTTAGGTACTGAGATCTGTGCGCTACCTTATCATGGAAATGTATATTTTTTGGTGTGGAGGAAAGCACATACATCAGGAAGGCAAGCAACAAAATAGTCATAGGTAGTGAACTCTGCAATGAGGAAGATTAAACAGGGTAAGGCAGCAAAGAACAACAGGATGGCAGGGAAAACCAGAGTGAAGACAGAATGATAGGAAGACACGGGGGCAGAGAACACCCAGCTCTGTGTAAATAAGTGAACGGCTTTAAAGTAGAAAAGTTATCTTGAGGCAAAGCAAAAAAGTATAGGCAAGCAGGACCATGATAAGACATAAATTGAGATAAGATTTTAAAATGTAGGCCAGGTTCAGATCCTAATAAACTTATTTGGATCTTATTCATGGAAAAATGAATTTAAAGCATATTTTTCATGGATTTTTTAAAGTCCATATATGTGCATGTCTTCCCAAGTTGAAGTGTGGTAAGCAGTTACGGTGAACACAGGAGGGAGATTAGACTTCAGTGCAGGGAAGGAAATCTGGTCTGTCCCAACAGTCCTGGCAAGAATCCATAGTGATTTATGAAGAAAGATCAGATTCTGGAGGTAGAACCAACATGACTGGCTGATGGATTTGATATAAAATGCAGGGGAAAAAATCCTCTTTGCTTAACCTCCGTGGTGGATTAATTATGTCAGTAAGTTTGGACCCAAAGCAGTACATTGTTTGCATAAAATTTGTTGTTTTATACTGTAGGCCTGTAATTCTTAAGAAATTACCCATTTTAATCTCTCTGGTAGCCATTCCAGGTTTGATAAACTTTAATACACAGCTACATTTACCCTGAGCCACAGTTGGGATTACCAGCAGGGAGGTTAAAGTCTGAGCTCCTGGGTGGGTGCTGCTGGTATAGTCTACGATGCAAACTATCCATGAGCAACACATTGAAGGAGAAAGTAAGTGTCCTAAGTATACTGCATTTCATGGATTCTATCCTGTTATTTATGCATTTGGACATGCCTATTAGCAATCTGAGTAGAAATGTTGATGTTAAGTTAGTATATAAATTAGTATGATTGGTTGGAAATATTCTGTCTTTTAGAGAACAGATTTCTCTATTCTCTTCATCACCAAACTTTAGTCCAAGTGGAATTTAAACATACATTCTTAAAGGAGCAGTTGGTAAAAGGAAGTGATGTAGTAGTGATGGAGAGTTTCACACATAACGGGGCTCACAGTGACATAGAGTAGAAAGGTTTGTTTTCAAGTTGCTGGATTTGTGCTAAATGGAGTTAGCCCTGATTTCCTGATGCAGTAGGAGCACGAGATGCCCTCCCCTTTCCTTTCAATTACATAACTCCTCCACAGCAGGGACGTCAGCCGTTGGGCTGTGCAGGTGCGCCTCCAGGGACCATGCCCGAGAACTAGAGCATGCAGGAGATGCCTGGCACCCTGGATGTGGCTCACATTAGTAGGCCTGCTTTGACCCTGCTGATTAGTATAAAATAATACTAGTCTGTTCTGTAGGGTCTCTGTGAGTTGGGATTGAGTTGACAACTGTGTGTTTGGGTTTAGTTCACTCACCTGTGGCTATTATTTACATTTACATGAATTAAAATGAAATTCAAAATCAAGTTGATCAGTTTCACAAGCCACATTTCAAATGCTCAGTAACTACATGAAGTGACTATCCTAGTGGATAGCATATAATTTTAAAAAGTGTCACATTTTAACTAGATGTTTTACAATGGCTTATTTCTCAGAAGTAGATAGCCCGTCCTTTCTTCCGAAGCTACTGTCAGTTTTGGATCCTCAAAACTATCGGTAGCAGCCAGCCACGCTAGTCATTTGTGTGACCCAGGAGCTCTGGCTACCAAACAGACCAGGGCAAAAATAGAACATTTCTCTCATCACAGACAGTTCTATTAGACCTAGCTAGTATATAGAGAGAAATGGATTGGAAGATAGATATATTGCTGTCTTTTCTTTCATTCTCTGTCTACAGAGATGACGTGGAAAAGGTTAGTGTGGAGAATACAACTGGATCCAGATTTGAGAGATTGTGATAGAGACTAACAAGTAAGTAGAAACCATATATCCTGCAGTTCTCTTGTTTATGCCTTGCCTTTAACATATTAAATACATACATATATCTCATCTGATATAACTAAATAGCATACTATTATTTCTCCAACATGGGGGGTGGGAAGCATGGCTTCTGCTTTAATTTGGGGGAAAAGCTCCAAAAAACGAAGTAGAGTTAATCCAAGCTTGTGTATTCTCTTAGTTTCTCAGAAATGCACTTTCTATTCCTTTTGTCCCAATTTTATGAAGCTTTGCCCCCACAGGGAATTATGTACGCTAGAAACAAAGGACTACATCAGTATGAGCACAGCCTAATGTAATACCAGACTTTAATGGTCTTTTGTAAACCTGTGGTATGAATAGCAGTCCTGACAGAAAAAGCAGCATAATTGATCTAAAGAAAACTCTTTCATTCTGTACCCTAACTCGTACAAGAATAAAGGACGCCCTGACAAACAATGAAGCGTATTGAAATAGAAAAACATGTGGAGCAAGACTGCCAAATTATTTATCTTTCATTAAAGGAGAAAATCACACATAATTATCTCTGGTAAATGAGCATGTTTGCGAAAGTTGGAAATGAGTTCAGAAATAATAATCACAAAAAGATTCTACCCTCAATCATTTTAAATATAACTCAGTGTTTCGGCGGGAGTTTCAGGATAGAGGCTTGTGAGCTGGCAGCGCGTTCAACACGAGCGTAAATACCACAGGGCTCTGCTTGACCGGGATAGCTCTGGCCCCACACGGGTCTCTCCATCCAAGTAGAATAACTCATCCGAAGGTTTTCTCCAGCCCTATAAGTTTAATAATGGAAAATTAAAACACATAGCTTTGCAATTCACATATAAACAAGAGACAATTGACGGATTGCTAGCTATAGAGGCTTGGAGGCCCAGGCCCAGAAAGGAATCAGATATGCTACATTTTGTGGCTTTATTTATGCAGATTTTCCTCTTGCAAAATTAAATAGCACGTGCCAGCAACAGTCACCAAACACAACATTTGCATTTCAGAACAGTGCCGTTCTCGGCTCCATGACGAACAGCACAGGACACTGCGCAGGTGTCAGGTCCTCACGCCTCTCACTAGGAGCGAATGTCCCCAACTTCCATTTGGGGTAGAGACTCACCTTTGGTTTTAATGATATGCTACGCATACCCAGGAAGTAAGGGCATGTTAAATGAAAACTTTTTTGGTGATATTTAGAGAAATTTTCAAAAAGGTGCTTTGTTTGATTTTTAGGAGCAAACTGCTCAGTCTGTAAATATTCTTTGCAAATCTTTTGAATAGACATCTCTTGATATTTTCATGGAGGATACTTGTCCCTTCAGAGAAAGCCTAAACATGCTTCAATTCCTCATTGTTCTTAGACAAACCTGTCAGGGTAGAAGAGCCTTGCTCCTCTAGCATAAACTGGTGAGAGTTTATGTGCAGTGTGATTCTTCTGCGAGGGTAACACTTTCACTTGCACCACTATCCTGGCTGATATCGACCACTGACATCTGCTCTGTTGTTCCTGGCATGGCAGCCTCACATACCAAGTTTTCTCACCATTTAAAAAAATAGTCATGAGTTAATAATTATGGAACCTCCAACCACCAGCACCTCCCATTTTTGTTATCAGGAGAGCATTCTAAGTTCCCCCCCCCTTTTTTTTAAAAAGAGTTGTCTCTTAAAGAAAGATGTTCACCTTATTTCCTAAGCCATATTTTTTTTCATCCCTCATTTTTGTAGCTTGAAAGTTGTATATCACTCTCTTTTTCTCTTTCTTCTTCTGTTGGGTAACTACATTTCAAACACACGGAATAATGTAGGAAACAGCCTTTGTTGTTACAAGGAGAGAGACATTTATACCCAACATTAGTATAAGTTGAGCTCACTCCGTATTTTACCAGGCAGAGTTTAGATTTAAACGTTCCCTTTCACCCTATTGCTAAAGGTAAAGACTTAAATTTAAAAGTACCAACTGCTTTGTGGAATGCCCGAACTGAAAAATGAAAGAAATAGACATGAAACTGAGATAATCTAGTCCATATCCTGACTTTTTAGAGATGAAAAGAGAACAGTGATTTGTCCATAGATTAAGCTCATGAATAGCAAAACTAAGTCAAAGTTCTGGGTCTCCAGATCCTCAGTCAGCCTCCTAAGCCAATCTTTGGTATCCTTCTGTTCCTCGCTTAGCCTGCAGGTGCCAGTCTTTCATACACGATCTCCTTCCTTCCTAGTGGAGCTAGAGACATCATATTTCCAATCTCTGTTGTTCTGGTTGGCAGGTGCTATTGAGCCTGTTCGGACTCATAGCAGCACTGTGCGTAACAGAAGGAAACATGGCCAGGTCCCCCACCCTCCTCAAAACCATTGCTATGTCATAGGGTTTGGTATCTGGAGAGGGAGATTTTCCCACCTGGTGACTGAGGCCCACTCCAGGCCTACTATAGAGCCTTTACTATTAGCATCTACCATCAAATTACCCGCTTCATTCGTTCTTTCTGTCTGGTGCCCACCTCCATTTTCCCATCACTTTCTTTCTTCTCTCTTGTCTCTGTTCCTAGTTGTTTAGCTAACATCTGATCCTAGGGTAGACGAGTCAGGGGGTGCATTTATCTTATGGGAAGATTGGACAGCCACTGCCTGACTTACCTTTGACACTTGTCACTTCAGAGAAGTAGAACATGACTTTCATCCTCTCACAGAGCCATACCTCAGCCTTTTGAGCACTCACACCAAATAAGCTTTTTGTGTTTTTCACAATTATACTATTTTCTTTTTTCCCTTCTAATTTTTTCAGGGGATAATCTATTTTCTCAATAATTCTAATATGCTGCTAATGATCTTAATGATGATTACAAACCCATGATGACATAGCAGATTTGGCATGAGGATGCATTCATGCTGAAAAATGAATCCAAATATCATATCATTAATATTGGTAATGATATAAATTGGTAATATAGTTGATTCAACCACACTGAATTTTGAATTTTGATCTTACCTTTTCTAATGTAATTCTTTCCATGGGAGGTGGAATCTGTTGAGTTGGTGAACAGGAGTTAGGAAGCTAAGACGTTTCTTGACTGCGATCCAGGCAGCCGGCAGTAGAAAAGAAGACAGAAGCACAAGGGAGGAATGCACTGAGATAAATTGCCTCTAATTCCATGACCCTTCCCAATGGACAAGTGTGTGATAATCTAAGTAAGGAGGCTCCTATCAGGATCCTCCTCTGGAGATTCATTCCTCTTCGGAGGGGAGGTGGGTCCCATAAAGAATGCCAAAAGGTCCCCAGTGAGTACATCAGAACAGATGAAAAGTAAAATCAGAATTACCCATTTTATGTTGGGAATCAGGAATACTGAAAGAAATTTTAAAAGGAGGAAATAGCTCTCAGTATGAAGAATTTGAACAGCTGAAGGAAAAGATGATATAATAATTTTCAAAGGCAGTTTATCACATTTAATCCTATAATTGACCTTTTAAAAATACCACATCTAGAAGATTTCACCTTCCCCCAAACAAATCCTCCTCTGCATAATTCATGTCACACTGCAAGCAATTTTTTTAAAGCGTGGTTGAGTTGATTGTTGCTCACAATGACCCGATGTGACGAAGATGAATGTGACCTCTGTGAAAGCAGATCGCCACTTGGTGTGGAGAAACCATCAAACATTTGGTGAGCCACCCAACCCTTAATGAGCATGCCGCTAGAGCTTCTTATTAACCACACCGGCCCCCCAATTTAAATACAGTCTTAGGGACAAAGCAGGAAGGGAGAAAACTTGAACTGATTGAGCTTAGTTTGAAGGGCATTTAGTAACCAAATACAACTAAAACGTGCTAAGATTATTTTCTGTTATAGTAAATAGAAAATGAATACTAAATGAAGTTGGAATTTAACTACTCCTTAATCTTAGGCTCGAAAATGCATCTAGTACATTTGGAAACTTTATGAGGTGTAGCTGGCAGACAGGAGTGTTTCAGGATAACTGAGCATGGAGCTTCTGCCGCCACCATTGGATAGGATTTCAGGTGTGGATGGACTCACAGGAATAAAACAAAGGGCCAGTTGAGAGCAGATTGAGTTAGATACGTAGGCAAAGGGAATGAAACAGAATTAATTCCTCGATCTTGCTTTTCACACAGGCATTGGCTATAGAATGTAGTCTCAAAGCCAGCCTCATGCTACAAATTAGCTGCTACACAGTACCCTGAGGGACTGGCTTTGAGTCTTGTGATTAGAAACAGAATTTGCCTTGAGGAGTTTGAGTCAATGCTGAGATGGCAAATTCAAATATTTTTGCCCCAGTGAAGGGAAGTAAGAGAGAAGGGCTGGGGACTACCATGGGTATAATGGAGTTGCACCTGGTTTTCATTTCTAAAGTCACTGTTATAATTTTGAACAATAATATTTAAGGCTATACATTTGAATGTTGGCATTGAATTTTAGTTCACTTTCTGGGGTAAGCATATATTAGCTCTTCATTTCTTTTTAAAAACAGTTTTATTGACATATAATTAATGTACTATACAATTCAATGGTTTTCATATATTAAAACCTTTGGGAAATTATCCTAACACTCAATTTTAGAACATGTTCTATCTTTGTGTACTCACTGTTGTTTAGTGCCCCGTTTCCCTACAACCTTCCTGCCATACCTGAGAAACTATCATTCTTATTACCGTCTCTACAGATGTATCTATCCCGGATTTCATATCAAGACTATCTTACAGAAAACAAAGCAAAAACCCCCAAAACAATAAAATAAAACTAAGGAAAATTTCAATCTCAAAGAACAAAGAAATAATGAACAATGGAACAGATAAAAATGGGTCACAAAGGAAAACAAATGAAAGGATATTAAAATTTAACCTAACTATCTATATTAGTTAACTTTCTGATGCTCTATGAGAGCAAGATTATCCACATCCCTGGTCAATGGTCTGATGGAATTAAATGAAAGCTTAATCCACGTGGATTTGGTATTTTCCCTGTCGTCCATTGACTTCTGCAAATTGAGTGTTCAGAATTTAAGCACAATTTCCTCCTCTGGTCTTGGCTTTTATCATTTACAGACCTTGGATCATACATGTTGGTATACTTCTTCAGTGTGAGCTCAGCTGACACCACACATAGAGCACTGCTTATTGTAAGGCAAGCTATTTTAAAAATCATTCTATTGGGGGCTCTTATCACAATCCACATATACATCCATTGTATCAATCACATTTGTACATATGTTGCCATCATTTTCCAAACATTTGCTTTCTCCTTGAGTCCTTGGTATCAGCTCATTTTCCCCCTTCCCTACCTTCCCAAACTCAAGAATCCTTGATAATTTATCATTTTTTCCATATCTTACATTCACCAATGTCTCCCTTCACCCACTTTTCTGTTGTTCATCCTCCTGGGAGGGGTTATATGTAGATCATCATTATTGGTTCCTCCTTTGTACCCCCCACCTCCTCATTACCCTCCTGATATCGCTACACTCATTATTGGTCCTGAGGGGTTTATCCGTCTTGAATTCCCTGTGTTTTCAGCTCTGATCTGTATAAGTGTACACACTCTGGTGTAGCGGGATTTTTAAGGTAGAATTGGGGTCATGATAGTTGGGAAGGGGAATCATTAAAAAACTACGTGGAAAGTTGTATGTTTCGTCGGTGCTATACTGCACCCTGACTGGCTCTTCTCTTCCTTGTGACCCTTCTGTAAGATGTCCAATTGTCTACAGGTACATAAGCAAATGTGGTGGAGAAAGCTAATGGTGCCTGGCTATCAAAAGATATAACGTCTGGAGTATAATAGGCTTGAAGATAAATATCTAGCTGAAAAGCAACAAAGCCCACATGGAAGAATCACACCAGCCTGTGTGATCATGAGGTGTCGATGGGATCAGGTATCAGGCATCAAGGACCTCAGAATAAAAAATTATATTAATGTGAATGAGGGGGGAATGCAGAGTGGAGACTGAAAGTCCACGTGTAAGACAAGCTTTTAAGTCCATAGAAGCTATTCTTTGTAATTACTGAGGAAGGTCCCAATAGAAGAACTAATTGTTCTTAGGTTATGACCATGGTGAAGTGCAAGCTAAAAGTCCATTCATACATTTAAGCTTTATATATATAATTGTTATTGCACCTTTAAGGTTGCATTAAAAGCTTTTTGAGAGATAATTCAAATAAACTCCATGGGGCCAGACCCTTAGAGCGAGAGAGCTGAGGCTTTCTATTTCCTACAAGTTACGTTTTCTGAAACTCACAGGCCGGTTCTCCCGTGCCCCATATGTCACTATAAGTTGACATTGACTCCCTGGCAGTGAGTTTGTTTTTGATGGGGCCTTTGATAATTCTAATAATAGTATCATTAAATTAGCCAATGGCATCTCTCTTTCTCTCTCACTGCTATCAAGTGATGCTGCCTCATATCAACCCCCCCCCCCCCGTGGGTTTCTGAGACTGTACCTGTCTATGGGAGAGGAGACCCCTGTCTTCTCCCATGGAGCAGCTGGTAGCTCCAAACTGCTGACCATGAAGATTAGTCAACTACTCCAGCATTAGGACTCCTCTAGCCAATGGTATGGGACTTAAAATATTATGGAGATAAAGAAGATATACACATACAGAAAAGCTTTTTAGAGAAGAATCCATAGGATTTTTACCAATACAAATGAAAAATAACAAGTGACTGAAACCTGTTTAAGAAAAAAATGAGGGTTAGACACAGGGCACAAAATTCAATGACGTTCATTCACCGTGGCAGAACTATGTCCGAAGAATTGAAACATTTCTATAAAACTGAAAATATCTGAAAGTGACAAAGATACAGAAACCCTCAGTGACAGTACTACCCTGCCCTATAGGGTCACTATGAGCCAGAATTGGCTTGATGGTAGTGAGTTCTGAGTTAAATTGCCTATAATTGGGCCACTTCAAACACAAGAGGTTTGAACTGAAGTTCAAGGACTTCCAAATCCATGTCCCTGGAGTAATGGATCCCCAATCATTTTTGAAGTAGGTTAAAGATGCCTCTAAATATTTGTAAAACTTAGCAGGTTGACTTCAGACACTTGATCCAAAGACCTTTTGAGGAAATCTTTCTATTTATATTTCTTCTCGCTTTTCCTTTTCTGAAAAACTAAGAATCAAAGCGTGGAAGCTAGAGAAAGAAAAAGGCTTCATGGGGATTACAACCTCATCGACTTCAAAGAAGCATAAAAAATGTATATCCTATATTCTTCTCATATAGACATTCCTTCTAGAGCCTCCCAGAGGGAACGTCTGGTCCCTTAGCCTCCCCACCACTGGACCGTGTTCTGAGATCCCTAAGCTGCGGTCTACAGACATACAGGGAAAAGATAACTCAAATAACACGGAGAGGAAGCTTCCATTTATTTGAAGCTAAAGAATAACTACTGAAACCAATTCTTATTGGTAATAATAACAAGTATACACATTTCTCTAATCTTTTAAGTTTCTCTCTTAAAATTTTCAATAATTTATTAATTATATTCATTATTTCAATACATTTATAAAAATTGTGAGAAAATAATGGTGGATACAAAAGAAAGCCAGCAAAAAAGGATGATGCCAAATGTGTTAGAGTATTTTGCATATTTACAGTGAAAGGTTATTCGATTTTATTCATATGCTGTGTAAGGAATGCTTATTGTCTTTGAAGCCAATGATTCAATTGAAGCAAAGGCTTGTTTTCTTATTCCCCCCTTAAATTAGTGCAGACTTCTATCTACAAATAGCTATAAACTTGCATCTAGTTAAAAGGCTAATGAATTATTTGTCTATACTAGTGAATTGATTCTGAGCACTTGCTGTTTATATTTAGCTTTCTCAAAATGTGATTTCCCAATGTTGAAGTCATATATCCAAAGAATATTCTAAAGGAACAAACACACCATTCAAATTCAGTATCTATATCCATAAATACTCACTGAGTGCAAAGCAGTCTTTTGGGAGCCCTGCATGCCTACTCGGTTGTGTGTTGGGCGGGTAGCCACAAAGTCCTTGGTTCGAGCCCACCAGGCACTGAGCAGGAGAATGATAGGGCTTTCTACTCCATCCTCTCAGGTCACTATGAGCTGAAAGCAACTACATAGCCACGTGTTTGCCTTTCTTTTATTTTTTTAAGTATTGGTACGGGAATTTAAGTGTAACAATGAAGAAAAACAAATAAACCTTTCTCTCCTAAAGCTTACATTATATTGTAGTGATTTTTAATAAGCTGCAAGTTAGAATCACTGAGAAAGCTAAAAATAGTGCAAATGCTTGTCCCATCCCTACAGATTCTAATATAATGAGTCTGCCATGTGGGCCTGGCATCATTAGGATTTTTCAATTCTCCCAGGTGTTCGTAACATGTAGCCAAAATGGACAGTCACTGTACTAGTGTAAAATTAAACCCCCGTAACAGCTTTATATTGAACGGTCTGCCACAAATAATCGCATTTTGTTTATAGTATATAAATCCTAGAATCATTAAACAAATAGAGAAATATTTTTCATGAAAGTTGTAGAAATAAGAAACTCATCATGCGAGCAGGTAGTTTGCAGAAGGCTCCGGGAGACAGTGAAAACCCCAAACCCAATCGCAGTGTCTCCACGTAGGTTCAGCCTTCTCGAAACCCCCTCCGACCAGGGACCCGCACGGGAACAGCCTTGCCTTCAGACAAAGTGCACTGAAAGTGGACTAAGGCAGATGTGGCTACATTAAAATTTGATGCCTTATCATTTGTTCCCCCTTTGAACCCATTTAAAATTTCTTCTAGTTTTTATTATATTTTGTGATCTTTTGGAGTTTTTTCCTTATATTTGGTTATTGCGGTGGGATTTTTGTTTTGTGTTTCTGTTTTTCTTTATATGAAATTCAGGATGGGTAAACCAGTAACTGAATTAATATTTGAGGGGGGGTGTGACAGGGACAGTGAGTGGGGAACTAATAATGAGTATAAGAAAAAGAAAATGCTCTAAAATTGGTTGTGGTAATAATTGCACAATTCTTTTTAATGTGTTTAAATTACTGAATTGTATATGTGAATATTATCAATGAAAGTGTCTAAATTAAAATTTTAAAAGGTCAACATAAAATGTCGGGGCATCTATGGTTAAACATTCGGACATAATATTGGAGATAGAGCTAACGAAATCCATAAACAGCTTTATCAAATGCTTGTTCTTGGGGTACAATATGATATTGCATTGTGACACCCAATGTTCTCTGAGATAACCACATTCATGAAAATAGCATTTTCCTTGTAAGGTTAGTTAATTTGGTCCGACAAAGTTGTTGATTTTTTTTCCGTTGCAAGGTTTCTTCAATGTCAAAGTCTTTCTTTAATGGATGGGCCTCAATCAGGTCAAGTATACAGGGATAACACCACTTATTCCCATGGAAGGAGAATGGTATAAAACAGGACCGCAGTCTTCTGGGGCACAATTCCTAATTCAGAACCACACAGTAGAACCCACATTCAAAACTGTGAGTAATACCATATATTTGTAAGAGTGGGGATCTTATGTTTCTGCTGGCTAATTTTGTATAGAATTATGCTTTAAAAATACTATTTCTATGTTTTTCCTTGATTAATTAACTCATGAGAGCAGATTTTTTCAACAGTATAACTCTCCCATTGTTGTGTCAACACTCTAAAATATGTGGAACCCTTAAAAGATACTGCTATGAATTTGCATTTATGTTATTTTTCACAAAGTTAATCTATCTGTGAATTAGAAATAAATTAGCCAGAGTGCTCCTCAGACTTTAATGCACATAAATCATCTGGTATCAACAAACATGAAAATTCTGTGATTTTATTTTACAGGCAATCTAAGAGTTAACCTGTATGCCAGCCAAAGACAAAAGATTCATGGACCAAACACAAAGGCTTGAATTCCTTAGCGGACAACAGAGACTGACCCATAAGGAGATACTGCACATGTAATGGGTGTCTGAAAAACCCTTAAGTTGAGAAACTCAATCTTCAAAGGAATTGCAGACATACTATCCAGCCTTTGTCCCAGAGGGAGACATTGCAAACAAGCGCTCCATTTGCTTCAGAGTGAGGTGCCATTTCTACCTCCCGCATCGGTTGGTTTTACACATGAATTTGGAACTATGATTCAAAATAAAAGGTGTCAATGTCCCCGCTAGTATGAAGTTTGTCTCTCAGCAGTAGAGATCGTGTTTAAAAATAAATTCTGATTCAATTCGTCTCGTGTGCTGTGTGCAGTGCTGATGAGGCTGATGCTAAAAATAAGCAAGTCATGTTGATGCTGCTCAATGCTCTCAAGTTCTTTGGACCCCTAAGCACCTATGCACAACAAAACAGCACTGCCCTGTCTGGGCCACGCTTACAACCGTTCCGATGCACGGTTCCTTAGGTAGAGTGATAGGCGCTCATCTACTGTACCCTCTCACTTGACAAAGTAGTTTAATATGTAAGAAAATATAGTTAGATGATGCCCTAGAGGGAAAAAATATATTCCCTATCAATTGAATAATACACTTTAGCCATCATTCTTTATTGATCGATACCGAATGGCACATTTTAGCCATGAGGACGATGTGTAATTGTAGGTCATTGTCTCTTTATTTGTCAGACCAGCACTGTTCCATTCTTTTGCAAACAGATCACCAGGTTTGTCTTCTACACGCCTCTTAGTGAGTTTGAACCCTTAACTTCTTAGCAAGTCCTGGTTATGCTTTGAGCTGGGATCTACAGGGTGGGCAATTTCAAACCATCAGTTCCTTGGGAGAACAGGCTTCTCTCCTCCTGGAAAGCAATTACAGTTTCAGAAACCCACAAGAGCAGCTCTACCCTGCCCTGTAGAGTCGCTACGAATTGGCATCAAATCTATAGAAGTGAGTTTGGTTTTTTTTGGAAATTACATGAAAGCTCTCGTTCCCACTCATGGTCACCATTACTGGCTATCTCGAACTACTTAATGTTCTCCAAACTGAGAGACAAAAGTTGGCAGTACATTTTGTTATATGCATTTCCTTAATTATGTGTAAAATATCTTTTCGAAATTGTGTTGAATATTTAAAAGTGTTTGTAAGGGTGTGTTTGTATGTGGGTACATGTGTGAATTACCTATAAAATATCCTTAATGTTTTACTTGGCATGTTTATCTTTTTGAAATTTCACACTGATTTACTCATATTAATGATAATCCATTTCAGTGTCCTGGGCCATTAGAAAAATTATAGACTTCTTAGGAAATAAAATTCTAGCTTTTTCTGTTGCTGTTTTACAAATAAGATGATTCAGAAATAGATATTTTTCATAAGAAAAGAGGGGAATGCCACATGAAGTGACTAAATAGTTGTCACAATTTTTTAAGTTTCAGCCGGCAATAAATGCTCTATGTATTTGTTTGTGAATATTTTATAAAGAAAATAATAAAGTTGAAGCTTCTTTCTTAACGCTTAATAGCATGTTCTCACATTTGAGTACTCTATATTTAAGTATTTAGACTATTTTTCATCTACTTTCATCTTTCATGCTGAAGCACATGAATAGCAAAACAAGTAAAACATATATATATATATATATATGTTGTTTGGGCTTGAGGTGGGTGGAGAGTTAAATCGGTAATTTTTATGTTTCCTGGTCTTGAATAACTTTATCTTTTGAGATAAAATTGTGTATCTTTCAGGGTTGTTAAAGTAGTTAATTCAGGGCTATTAACAACTTTTGGAAGTAAAAGTTATGTTTGTCCTAATTTGTTCATTAGGCTGTTTCCTCTGAAAAATACCTGAGTATAAACCATTTTTAAGATAATGAAGAACATATGTGTCTATCTATAATTATTACTCACTCACAGCAATAATCTTATAAAATCAGATAAAGATAGCTTAATTAAACGTATGATTCATTTTATCCTAGAATAAATGTCAGGGGCAGATTTAAATGTGGAATTTCAGTAACAGTCACCATAATTATAAAAACAATATTTATAGAATATAGTTCGAAGGTAAAACATTGCTTCATAAGTAATAAATCTAGCCTGACTTAAAAGACTTTGAAGAGGAGCAATTGTAGAGATTAGAGATAGGCTTCCATGCACGTGATTTTCTTTATAGATACTGAATGTACACACGGCAAATTCAATTTCTCAGAGGAAATTTAATAAAATCCACTATGTTGCTCCTCATAGATGGAGATGACATTTCCAATTTATTTTGCTCAGTTCATCTTACTTGATTCTCAAGACATTGTAGGTTTGAGGAAATATGCTAACATGATATAAATACGATTCCCTTTTTTTAAAAAAAAAGTCAGATTTTAACAAGTATACCAATGTTTTGGGGCTCATATTACATATTAAATACAGTTTTTAGTAGTTCTTGATAACAATATATTGGGTGTGTGCATTTAGCTTTCCACATTTTATTAAAAAGGAGTAAATTATACTTTAGCACAATAAAGAAAAATGCCCTATTATAGTTATTTCTTTCTTAAAACGAGCTCTATTTTATGAAAAATACACATACTGTTTTATATGTTTTCATGTATAAAGCATTGATATCAGTACATATTAATAAGTGGAAATAATCTATGGCAATTTTTATTTTTAATTTGAAGTACTGATTGTAGATCTAATTAAAACAAAGCTGAAAATACAACTTTTCAAATACCACTGACTATTTGGGAAATTAATGTCACCATTATTTGTCTTCATTAGCTAATACAGTATAAAAATGCTCATGTTTTTTTTTGAAAGACACATCATTTCAAGGTAACTTGAATACCAGACACCAAATTATCCTCCTAGTGATTATACCTTGTGTGCCATCTGTTAGACAGTGTGCACGACACATGGATCATCTTAATCTTTTTTACAGAGAGGTTAATGACACAGCATAAGGATCATGGATTATCTCTTAGTACACATCTTGGCTTTCCTTGCCTATTTTTTCCCAGCACACCATGTAGCTAAAATGCCTCACAAGTTCTTGTGTGTATGTGTGTGTGTGTGTGTGTGTGTGTGTGTGTGTGTAATTTACAAATCAAAGTTAGGCTACCACATGGACCTTTCTACTGCCATCCAGTTAATGTTAACTCACAGCAACCCTATAGGACAGGGTAAAACTCCCTCTGTGAGCTCCAAGACTGCAACCTATGAAGGAGTAGCAGTCTTTCTTCCCCTGAGCAGTGGGTGGTTTCAAACTGCTGATGTTGCAATTTGCAGCTCAATGTTTCAACACCAGACCACTGGAGCTTCATGCAACTAAGATAAATTCTTGGAATTCAAATTGTGCTTAGCACCTGAAAGCTTCAAATTTTCTTCAGAATGACACATGAGCAATGATGTGATAAGCCACTCTCACTGCTTCTGCTGCTTCATCTAGTCTTTGTTTCAATATCGCTGTACCTGCTATTAAAAATATAAGTAGCATCCCTTCCACTGAACCACCTGGAGTACAAGGGAGGACCAAGAGCATAAAGATAGGGTATGACTCAAATTCAATGGACTGCAATTCATACATTGATGGTCAGAGTAATGTTGAGTAAACACAAATCGTGTCTGGAGAATAGAAAAGTTAGTAAGGAAACCGTTGCTCCTCTGCAGTCACCAGTTGCTACTCAGGCTTCTTGAATGCAGTAAGTGACTGCTAGGAAAATCATTTGCCTCTTAATGCTTGGCTAAAACCAAAAGGCAATAAATAACAACAACATTCTTGTTTTGTCTTGCTGCTTTATAAAGGAAAATGAAGTTTTTTATACCAAAAAATACTTAGAGCTGTCTTCTGTTGATATTTTCCTTTGGGGGGAGCTATGTGACACAGTAATGTTGTAACAGTCATCAAATCATTTGAATCATGGTGTTGGTGAACATTATTCACTATACCATGGCCTATCAGAAGGAAAACAAATATGCTTTGGAAGAAATGCCACTTGAAGGATCCTTTAACTGAGGATAGTGAGAATTTATCTTATGTATTTTAGGCATGCTTGCAGAAGCAGAGACCTGGAAACCAGGAAGCCCCTCGATGACATGGATCGCCACAGTGTCTGCAATAATGGGTTTAAACACAGCAACAATGGTGACGATGGCACAGAACCAACCGTGCTTCGTTCTATGATATGCCCAGATTGTTGCAATCAGAACCCATTCCAAGGTACCGAACAACAACACTGTATTTATCATGGGTCAAGTACTGTATCTGGTCCTGAGGAAGCATCAGAGATAAAGAGAACACAGCTCAGCTTCCAAGGAATTCATCATCTGGAACCGACTGAACCTATTATAAGAACAGAATTCCTGACTTATCAATAAGATCTAATGGCTAGTGAGACGAACATGAAAAAGGAAACACTTCTGGTGTTGGATCATGCAGAAATGCCTGATTGTAGACTTCACCCAGGGTGAAGTGACATTTGCTCTTTGCTTTGAAGATAAAAACAAAGCCAAGATCCATTGACACGGAATCAATGCCATCATCACCCCCCCTAAAAAAAAGCTACACAATTTCCTGTTATTTAGTCAATTAGAATATAAATCACCTTAGAGAGTGTTTCTGAGATGGTCATAAATCTTTACAAGAACAAGTGGCCCCATTTTTTTTTCTGTAGAGAGGCCAGTGGGTTTGAACAACCGACTTGTGGTTTGCAATCCAGTGCTGACCTCGCAGCGCAGGGAAAGATGATCAGTAAATAAGACCCAATCCTGGGTCCATTAAAACCACTGCCACTGAGTTGACTGATTACTAGCGATTCTGTAGGACAGAGTACAACTGTCAGATTTCCAAGGTGGTGAATATTTCCCGAAGCAGATTACCATAGCTTCTCCTACAGAATAGCTGAGGGTTTCCAAGTGCGGGCCTTTTAGTTAGCAACTCTGGAAATAACAGCACACGCACTTGCCTTGATGAAAGTTTACAATTGGTTATTGTGATGAAAAAGGTGATTGAAAGCTTGGTCAAAAGGGACTTTACATGCTGTTCTAAAATTCTGCTTTCTTCTGTTGGGAATGGAGTGTCCTGTGTGCTTTCACACAGTGACGTGACATGTCAGAGCTGTACTTGCTGGGAATGCCATGATCCACAGTGGATCTGGGACAAAGATCAGCGACATCTAACACAAAGTCAGGACAATCTGTAGTTGGGGCTCCTCCTAGTCAATGATGTACTGGGATGCTAAGACTAAGTAGCCGTTTCTTTCTCTATACAGCTACTTTCCGTGGAACCTCAATGTCATATCTATTAAGTTCTATGATTAAATCTATTTTCCACTCTTGTCAGCTCAGTAAAGTAAATGTGTAGCCGTGGAAGACGTGGCGTGAGTGCCATCTAAAAGCTGCTCTCCTTTATTCAGGCCCCAAGCCTGACTCTTGCTAAGCCTGAAAAATAAAGCACCGTGCCTTTGGCACAATAAATTGTGCTTCCAATGGTACCAAGTAGAAGTAAACTGTGATGATAACTCAAGATTAGTTGAAGCCAAATGTAAGATGGAAAACGAAGGAAATATTAAAAATATAAGATTTAAAGCATCCTTAGAATATTAAGGGAAAATACATACTATAGATGTGTTTGTATATATATGGAGATCCAGAACTAAAAGGCTCTCAGGCTCTGGCAAACCTGCCTTCTTTCTATTATTCTCAATGAGTGGAAAATGTCTTGGTAGTCATTCTCTGACAGGGTTCTGTTGCAGCATTTATAGGTTTGTTGCATAGCTATACAGTTAGTATCACTGTGGTTATAACTAGAGCTATAAACTAAACCACCCCATGGGCGTCCGTTTGTCACACTGTGCTGGCTTGTATTGGCTGCGATGCTACCAGTCATGTCACTAGTTTGTCAAACGCCAGGAGGTGACTCGTAGGAAATAGGTTTTAGCGGAGCATTCAGAATAAGAACAGACAATAAGGTAAACTTCGCAAGTGGCAGTCGCTGAATAACATGACTATCAGGGAAAGGTTGACTGAAGTCGATGGTTGTGAAGGGAGTGGAGGGAAGCTTCCAGATCAATGGCGTGCTCAGAGAAGCGGCATTCAAGAAATCAAACAGCGCATTTCCCTCGACAAATCTTATTCTTGAGGCCTCTTTAAAAGCTTGAAGAGATATGTTTGAAAACAAAGATCACTTTGAAGAATAAGGTGGCCCTGACCCAAGCCAGGGTATTTTTTTTATTATTTCATACCCAGAGAAAAGTCGGGCATTGAATAAGGAAGATTGAAGAAGAAAGGCTGCATTTGAATTATGGTGTCAGTGGAAAACCTTGAAAGTACTGTGAACGGCAGAGGAACAACAGCAACAAAAATCTGTTTTGAAAGAAGCACAGCCGAAATGGTTTTTTTTGAAAGAAGGATGATAAAACCTCACTTCCTGTACTTTGGACATATAACCGGAAGAGCCAACCCTGAGTGCTTCAAGAACCAGAGGTTCACCGCGACAAAGGAAAGGTGTGCTAACCCAGGGACCGCAAGGATGGGCTTAAAAAACCCGTTGTGAGGATGGCGCAGGCCTGGGTGGTGTTGTGTTGTGCGGCACGTAGGGCTGTTATGAGTGGGCACCATAACAGCAGCACCTCACAGCAACAACAATCGTACCACACACGCCCCGGAGAAAGACACTGAAAGTCACTGTCCTCCAGTGCGTGGGACTCATGTACTCACTGTGCTCATGGTGCAGTGCAGATCTGTCCTACAGGGTTTTCCGAAATGTAAATCTTTATGAAGCTGACTGTTGCCTCTTTCGCATGTGGAAAAGCTAGTGGGTTTGAAATAATTGACTTTTGCTAAACTTGTTAGCAGTTTAAACATGGTGCCTCCGAAGACCCTCCCGTAGCAGTATTCTAGGCAGCGTTGAAGGCAGCTTCAAGGAGTTTTTGGGAAAATAGAATTTAAAAATAATAGAAAATGTCCATGATGTTTTGGAAGTTCCCTAAAACGTCTAGATTCTAAAGAATCTCTGTTCCTTTTTCAGTTTTCTATCCCCTCAGAAACCTTTTATCTACATGTAGGAACACTGTGTTGTCATGAAAATGTATGTCACATGAAGCAGGGAAACTCAACAAAAAGCTAGAAGGGATAGAGTTACCGTACCAAGAATAAGTGGTAGACATTCAATTATTCCAAGAAATAACATATCAAAAAGAACCAATGATATCATTAGGGAGAATGTAATTTCCGAAAAATGATGGAACACCAATTGAAATGCTTGAACAAATTGTCGCAGACCTGGGAGCACTCAGGAGTGTCTGCAGAGAAATTCAGAAGACAACCTGGCTAACTGGCTTCCCGTGATCCATTTCTGTGCCCATTCAGACAAAGGCAACGCCGCAGAATGAAGAAGCTGCAGAATGCTTTCATTTGACCGAAGATCCTTCACAATTGTTTGCAGGAGTACACTAACAGCTTTCAAAAAATCAAGGAACCTAATGTCGCAGTGCCTACGAGCTGCACTGCTGACTGCAAATTCCACAGGACTAAATGCCCATCTCCTCTGAAGAACGACGGGCTTTCCACTCCCAAGAAGAGTTTGAGTCTCAGAATATCACAGGGGTGGTTCTGCCCTATCGCATAAGGTCACTATGAGTTGGCATTGACTGGGAGACAGTGAGTTTTCATTTCATAATTTCCAAAAATTCAAGGAGGATTCAGAAAGGAATTGGGACAAGAAATGTCATTGCTGAAGATAGATACATGACAGCTGAAAGAGCAAAGACTCAAAAGTGTTTTACTGACTAAGCAAAGGTTTTTAACTGGATTATGATGAACTCTGGATAACATTGGAAAGAATAGGAATTAAAAGAATGCTTGATTGTGCTCATGTGGAACCTGTACATAGAGCAAGAAAGGCAATCATTTACCTGAACGAGGTGATACTTCATGGTGTAAAGTCAGTAGAGCATCTGTCAGCGTTACATCTTCCACCATACTTATTCAGTCTGTTTTCTTAACAGATAATCAGAGAAAGTTGACTCTGAAAAACGCATCTTCAAAGTTCATTAATTAAATAAAATATAAAATGTGTCACAGCTTTGCTAAATGAAGAGAATCTGAACCACTCATTATGGTTTACAATCCCATGTAAAGCACACCAAATTCCTCTTGACTGGCACAATAGACAGCATCATGATTAAGTTAGCAAAGAATGAAGCATTCAAGACTTATGCTTCCTTTGGATCCACAGTAAACACTCCTGGAAGCAGCAGTCATGACATCGAATGGTTGATTGCAATGACAAATCTGCTACAAAAGATTTCTTTAAAATGTGACACAACAAAGATGACCAATATGCATTTGACCCATAGCATGGTTGATATTTTCAATCACCTTAAATGCATCCGAAAGCTGGAAAAATGAATAAATAAGATAGGAAAAAATAAAAGCATTTGAATAACCATGATAGTGAAAATATTGACGTACCATGACTGGGAGAAGAAAAAACACATCTCTCTTGGAGGATGTGCAGCTCAAACATTCCTTAGATGCAAGGATGGCATGACTTTTTCCAAGGAGAGACCAGGCCTAGGAGAAGGTCACCATGCTTCTTAAAGTGGAGGTTCAATGACACTGTGAAGGTCACTGGAAGAGTGTGACACGGTGACTGTAATGATGGACTCAGACCTAACAATTGTGAGGCTGATGCTGGACTGGGTGGCATTTTGAAAGATTCTGTGCTCTACTATTTACAGCATGCTAAGGACAATTTTTTCACCCACAAGAGACTGAAATAGTGCTTTTCGTTTTGTTTCGTTTTTATGTATTCCTTGAGTTTGGGAAACAAACTCAAGAAGCAAAACTGGGGCTTTGGCATGTAAGAGATATGTTTCCCCACCAAAATGATCACAGTACAGCCCTTGCTACACTGGAAGAACTAGCAGAAGCATTGTCTAGATAGAAAAAAAAAATGGTACAATTTCCTGACCTTTTCTCACTAATTCTGTTTTCAATTTTCTTAAAATTTCCCCATATTAACCCACAGTGATCATCTGTAGCCTTTGAGAAAATCTGTCCAAATTACCCAGTTAGGTTCCTCCAGTCACCATAATCTTCTGAGCCGACCATCTACTCGGAATTTAACTGGCCTTGCGGTTATTGGACATTTGGCTACTGGCCATAAGGTCGTCACTTTGAAAGCACAGGCCACTCCTCTGAAGGAAGATGGATTATTTTACTTTCAGCAACGGTTGCTGTCTCAGAAATCCGACTCATTGGCAGTGAGTGTCTTTTGGTTTGGGGAGCAAATGTCCTTGGAAGCCATTGTTTTAATTAACTCCCACGTTTTTGGAAAAGTTATCTTAATGAGACTAAGACATTATTGAGAGAATATTTCTGCAGCCATCCAGTGATTCCAGAGGCAGAGTTCAGTGCTTGTTGCCTCTATTACACTGTTGCACGCATGACCTGGAACTCTTATACTTTTTGATTCATCTTCATATATTAGTCAGTTTTGTAAAATATATACGTAAACCATGTTTTCTAAAAAGTATACAAATGGAAATAGCAATAAAACAGGAGCTCAAGGTAGTATCGCTTTGATGATTGCACATTTAGGGCTTTGAATTCATAAAATATCTAAACTCGGAGAGCAGAGCACAGTAGATTTATTTTGACGCTTTTGTACAAGCTGTGCAACAGTGGTTACTTTTAATTTTTTTAAGTGCTCTCTTTCTACCTAGTTTAAAAGAAAGAAAGCTTCCCCATGAATTGTAAGTATTATTAATACCATGCATGGAAAATACATAACACAGTGGATACTACTAAGCATGCAGAAAATGCAATGATGCCTACCAATCATGGCTGTAGTGGGCATTGGACTGAATCTGCCTATGACCTGAATCTTCCTTTGTATATAGTACCTGCTATTGACCTATTTGTCTTTATTTAAATCTTTCTCTGAAGAACAAAAAGATTGTAAATCAATCTGGCTAGTTAAAGTTTCTGGTTATTTGATTATGAACCAGTGAAAATTTTGTATTTCTTTTTATAAATGTCTTAGCCCATTTTCAGTGCCCAGCATGGAATATTCAACAAATTGAAACCAATTTACAAAAACAAAATTGACTTAGCTTTTCAGATGGACACACAATCTCCCCTCTGGTTTTCTGCACATTAGACTGCCCATTTCTATGGGCAAGTATCATTTTCCCTTGAAAATCTGTAGATAGAAATTTTCAAGCTGCTTTCAAAATGTTGTCTTATTATGCCTACTCCTTTTTGGAATCATGGTAAGTTTTTGCCTCAATAATTTCCTCCGGGAAATAGTTCTGTGGTTAATTTGACTTCATGTAGAGTAGTATTCCTTTTAGTATCCATTGTTAATGTTTTATCTTTAATGCTATTGGGCCTTCAGAAAATGGAGCATCTAATTTCTATTCTCTGTATCACTTACTCATGCTCAAGAAAATTATGTGTATTGGTACAGGAATACATATGAAATATGTAGATATATTTTCAATTATGAGTTTCTATTCTATCAGAATATTAAAAAATATGTGTGAAGATACTCTAAATATTCTACAATTCATCTATAAAGTGGAAACTAGTAGCTCATTTATGTTTGTTATTTATAATGAAAGAAAACTTCCATTGTAATTACGTAAGAAATTTTATAAGAATATTATTCAATCTAACACATAATTAATAAAAATAATAAAAGAGGTAATGTTTATTAAGAAATGATTATATGCTAAGTTTGTCTGAATAGTATGCATACAGTATTTCATTTGCTCCTGACAAGTACCTAAAGAAGTAGATATACTTATTACATATATTTTAAAATGAGAGTCTAATATACAGATATTTAGTGTCTTATGTAAAATTTCAAAGTCAGAAAGTGGCAAAGCCAAGAAACTAGACTTTCTTGACCTCAGAATTCACATTCTTACTCACTTAGTGGTACTTTATCTTTCTCACACAGTCTCACTTTTAAGCACCGGAACTGGCTAAAGGATATATCAGTGGTTTCTGATTCGGCTCTAACTCATAGCAACATTATGGATACCAGAAATGAATCTTTACTGGTCTTGAGTTATCTTCACAATCATTGAATATTTTAGTCCATCATTGTCAATTCACCTTATAGAGGGTTTTTCTTTTTCATTTCCCCTTTACTTTACTCTACTCCCTTGTTTTAGAAAGGGCCTTTTCTGATGAGGATGGAAACTGTCTACATGGGAGCCACACAAGTACTTATTCACTCTTTACAGGATCCTTCCTCAGGCGCTCAGTGGTATGCCCGCCCCACTCTTCTGGAAATTTGGAGGGGCCCCTTCCAACCTCAGCCCTTGGAGTCCTACATGTCTTTTCTACAGTCACCGTGACAAGATTAGGATTGCTAATAGTGTTAGGGAGCAGAAAAATATTCCAATCCCATTTTCGTTTAGTAATTTTCTCCCGAGAGTGGTTTGCCCCAAGCACAGCTTGTGGCCTGCTCTTGCTGAGTGTGGTGTTGTTAGGGGCTATCGAACGGCACTGGCTCACAGCACGCCTATGCACAACAGAACAAAACACCTCCAGGTCCCGCACCAGCCTCTCTATGGTTCTCACGTTGCAGCCACTGTGTCAGCGCAACTTTTGGAAGACAGTCCTCTTTGGTGCTGCCCCTCCGCTCTCCCAAACATGATGCCTGGGTAGTGGATCCCAGCAAGACACAATCTTTGAGAACGTCAAGCTTGCCTCCACTTAGCATGATATAACGAGTGGTTCCGCTGGGGGGGGGGGTTGGGGTTTTCTTTACACTAGTTGTAATTCCCGCTGAAGGCAATGGTCTTTGATCGGCAGCAGCAAATGCATAAAGTCTTCCTCACATTCAGCAGCAAAGTCGTGCCCTCTGCATATTGCAGGTTAAGAAGGCTTCCTCCAAGGCAGGCACCATGTAATCCAGCCTCTCTGATGGCTTGCTCAGCATGCAGATGGCAAAGGATGGACAGAGGTTGGAACCCCGATGCAATCAATCTGTTCTTGATTTTTTTTTCGAGTACATTTTATTTATTTTTTAAACAATTTATTAGAGGCTCATACAACTCTTATCACAGTCCATACATATACATACATCAATTGTATAAAGCACATCCATACATTCCCTGCCCCAATCATTCTCAAAGCATTGGCTCTCCACTTAAGCCCTTTGCATCAGGTCCTCTTTTTTTTTCCCCTCCCTCCCCGCTCCCCCTCCCTCATGTGCCCTTGGTAATTTATACATCGTTATTTTGTCATATCTTGCCCTATCCGGAGTCTCCCTTCCCCCCCCCCCCTTCCCTGCCGTCCCTCTCCCAGGGAGGAGGTCATATGTGGATCCTTGTAATCAGTTCCCCCTTTCCAACCCACTCACCCTCCACTCTCCCAGCATTGCCCCTCACACCCTTGGTCCTGAAGGTATCATCCACCCTGGATTTCCTGTGCCTCCAGCCCTCATATGTACCAGTGTACAACCTCTGCCCTATCCAGCCCTGCAAGGTAGAATTCGGATCATGGTAGTTGGGAGGAGGAAGCATCCAGGATCTGGGGGAAAGCTGTGTTCTTCATCGGTACTACCTCGCACCCTGACTGACCCATCTCTCCTAAACCTCTCTATGAGGGGATCTCCAGTGATCAACACTTGGGCCTTGGGTCTCCACTCTGCACTTCCCCCTTCATTCAATATGGTATATATATATATATATATATATATATATAAATCATATACACACATATATACACATATACACACATA
This sequence comes from Tenrec ecaudatus, assembly GCF_050624435.1. NCBI lineage: Eukaryota > Metazoa > Chordata > Mammalia > Afrosoricida > Tenrecidae > Tenrec > Tenrec ecaudatus. The sequence goes on along the minus strand of NC_134531.1, from coordinate 120,698,388 downwards.
TATACACATATACACACATATATCTTTTTTTTTTTTGCATGATGCCTTATACCCGGTCCCTTTGGCACCTCGTGATCGCACTGGCCGGTGTGCTTCTTCCATGTGGGCTTTTTTGCTTCTGAGCTAGATGGCCGCTTGTTCACCTTCAAGTCTTTAAGACTCCAGACACTATGTCTTTTTTTTAAACAGTGCAATATGTCTGTCTTCTGTCTGCACAACTGCTTCTTGAGCCAGTTCCAGTTGCCCTGGTGGTATCAAGGGTTCCTCTTTGGGTTGCTAACAACAAGGTAAACAATTCAAAACATCTAGCTTTTCCCTGTGAGAAAAATGAGCCTTTGTCTTTCTATAAAGATTTGTAGTCTTGGAAACCCACATGGCCCTTCTCTTCTGTCCCCCAGGGGCACCGGGAGGCAGAATCAACTCCATGCCAGGGAGATTGCATGTTTCTTCAATGCACTGTCTTAAATCGATACTCTAGGAAGCAAGTTTTAAATGTTGTTATTAGGCAGCTGAGAAATGCCTTGCTCGTCGTGAACCCGTGAGTACTGGCCACCCCTCCCCCTTGTTTGAGCCTGTGGTTGCAGGCAGCCTCTCAGTGCATCTCGTCCATGACCTCTGTCTTTTTTTCCGTGTCTCTACCAAGCATGTCGTTCTTCAAGGATTGGTCTCTCAGCAGAGAAAGAGCTGATAAATAAAAGATGAATCAAGCACAAATAAATTTATGGTAAATAACTGTTTTTAAAAATAGCATACATTTTAAATGCTGAAAATATTGTCCAAAGTAATGTGAATTTGTGTTGTTTGTTGAGAACATTCGCGCTGCAAGTGAAAAATGCTTGGCTTTGTAAGTTTGACTCAGGTTCAAGGTGCTCAAAGTGGACCAGAGAGATCTGATAGACTAGATCCTAAGAAATCACATTATAATTCACATAAAAGTGGTTTGACGGTGAATAGACTACTGTGGCTGAGTGTCTTAAACCCGCGCGCTGGGACATTCATGACTTGAATAAATTGGAAGAGTTTACGAAGCAAACCTTGATGGCTACATATATTTTAAACGGGCAGAACAAATCTGAATATTTTCCTCAGGAGGGTGAATGGACTAATCTACGGAACCATTTATTTATTTCTAGATTGCACAAACTTGTGATTCTCTCATTAAGAATTGTCTGAATAATTACACAAACATAAAAGCTACATCATGATTAAAACATGAACTATAGACGGTGTTTATCAGAAAATTATCCAAATCTCTTTTAATTCATAATTTTGCAAGAATAGATTCTTTATGCAATTACCTCCTGGGGAAACAAGACTATCTAATCATAATAAAAGTCTTCCTTCCTACATTTACAAAATTGACTTTTATGATTTCCAGAATATCAGACAATTCACAAGTTATAATAAAGATGAGAAATGAACGGTAAGTTTGTAAAATTTCCTAAGTAATTCTAACATTAAATTTCTTCAATTCAGATCATTATCTGAGTTTGGAATAGCTCTTTTTTTACTTAAGATGCTTTGTGTAAGTCTAACATGAGTAATATTTAAAGAAAAATTGAATATATGAAAATTATTCTAAAAATTAACAGTCTATTTAGTGAAAATTTTCAAGCATTGTATACTCTCAGTTCATACCAGGTAATTAGATTTGTCCTTAGCAAAATTTTTGATAGTGTGATGATAAGCACATTATGAAACTGGAAGAAATCTTGGAGATTTTTCTAGTTTTTTATTTTACAAATGAATAAATTGAAACAGAAATAATGACTTTCTCAGATAGATGCAAAACTGTAATCAGTAATCAAACTTAAAATTTCAATATACTGTCCTTTCTTTAATATCTTTTTGTTTCATAATATTATTTAGTAAAATTGTCATTGTAATAAAGAAAACATATTACTGCTTTTACTCTCTTCTATGAGTTATTATTAATAATGAACATTCAAAGTAAATGGACTGTATGCTTTTCCTATACAATAATGCAGTAATAGAGATTTATTTTCTATACTAATACATTTTAATTATTGTATCCGAGGCCTTAGGCTTATGAGGGAAATGGTTGTGCTCCCGTAGTCTATACCTTTTCAGATATGAAAAAGGACTAGGTTTAGTGTACATGTTTCCAGAAAATCTATGATGGCTACCAGATTGCTGGCATTTTCTTTTGACATTGAATGAGATTCACTTATCTTAGTGCAGATGGAGGAGGTTGGCAACATCTTTGCATATGAGAAGAGATGGGGCGTAGGCTTGGCCTCTTGGAACACCAATCCAACTCATTAATTATCAGGTAACGAACTGGGGCCTGCACTCGATAGACACCCACAGCCCTTTCTCGGCATAGACCCCTCCTCTCGTACAGTCTGCTTGACCAACTGAACCCCAGTGTCCTTTTAAAAAACTAACTGTGCCTCCTCAATTCACAAAGACATCAAAACTCTTGAGTGGCTTCCATTTTCTATGTAAACAGAGAATAAGTTGTGACCAGTTTAATGGAACATCTGGCTCATTTATCTTCTTTCAGGAATAACTGCCTAACCTACTTGGTGTCTAATTTGAAAATAATGTTTTTCAGATTGTTGTCCATTTTTCATAGTATCAAGTAGGACAGTATATCTAGCCTATGTTACTTTAGCTTGAATGACAGAAGTCTCTTCTATGGAGAGCTGTACATTTCATGACATAACCAGATACATTTTTTTCTACCATGAACTTATTTGTGATATTTTGTGAAATGAAAACAAAATATTTATGGACATTGTTGTTATAAAACAAACCAAAATAAACTGTCCAATTGTATCCTTCTTTGAGTTTTGTTAGAGCTTATAAATAGTTAAGTAATTAGTTAAATAAGAGCTGATAACCTCAGATAGTAATTAGATATAGATGGAATTTCACCTCCTTTTGTCTCACATAAGCATCCCTCCAAATAATTTAATCTGTGTGTGTCATACATATAGAAGCCATATGTGAATATAACATGAGAGTTTTGGTGAAAGATGTTAGGTATCTCTCTCGCTCGCTCGCTCTTTTTGATTTATAGAAAGAAATAAAAACAACATAAAAATTTTCACAGCTTCTTCTTCTTCCCTGCAGCTTTGTGTGTGTTGTCAGGCCAGTTCTCAATATGCACTTATAACAACTTTCTAACTCTGTACTTATGTACAGTTTCCCCCCCCAAAAAACCTACTTAGTACCAATTTTTAAAAATACACTTCTATATTCATTGACTTGGAAATTCATGTTGGGCTTTTCAGTGTTAAGTGCCTGCATTCACAAATATAACTTAATTTTAAAATTAATTAATTAAAATATCCATGATAAGATACTAACAATTTCAGTGGTTTCAATACAGATTTTTTAAGTTTTATTTTAAAATTCCTAGGGTTTTCAGGGGTCAGAGAGACATGTGATGCTTGACACCAAAACCCTTGCTCCTTAAATGTATAAAATAAATACATATAAATATTAAAATATTTATGAGTATAGGTATATATGTATGTAAAATAATGCCTTTTGAAAATCATTGTCAATGATAAGGAAAATTATATGTTAACTCATGGCTTAATTAAACTTCTAACACTTCCCTGTGCCTAGATTCTATTGACAGGTCGGGAAAAGGAACAAAGTTTATTCTCTCCAATCCCACGTGGAAAAAAAAATGAAACTGAAAATTTCCTTTGAAACGAGTTCACTGAGGATAGCCACAGACCAGAACTACATGGCACTGGTTGACCATTGTTGGATATTTAGAACAAGAATTCTATTGGAGAATACTAATCAAAGGGGGGAAAGTTGTAAAACCAGAATATCAAATTGGCTTCTCTTAGAGAATTTCAGAAGTCACGAATTCAGCCTGCATGACACATGAAATTTTACTCTCTTGAAACCTTTCAATTTGAATGAAAACTGTACCTTAAATAATCTTTGCCCAAATTAAGGTTTAACTTAATTGGTTAAAAATGTCTGCATTAGCATTATACTGCTTTAAACTATTGAACATGTATATAATCAAATTGGCAAGAGCAACTGGAAAAAATAAAGGAGATGCATAGAAGGACATTAAATTTATGTACCTCTAGGTGAAACCATTTGGAAAAAGATTTTGAGAAAAGTAGTGTAGTTTGTAGAATGTGACAAAGGTCACTGGGTTGTAAAAGAGAGATTATTGAAGTGGTGTATGTTTTGTTATTTATATATTAGCCAAAAAGAAAATACAGTGTCCAATTTCAGAGAAGCAGGTGGGTAAACTCAGCTCTGAGAGGCAATCTTTGCTGTTAGAATATACTGCATATACTCAAAAATAAACTAACCTGAATATCAGCTGAGGCACCTAATTTTACGACAAACACTGCATAAAAATGTGCTGAAAAACTCGGCTTATGCCTGTGTGTATATGGTACTTCAAATTCTTTAACAGGGCTATTAAAGCACTACTTGATCTGGCATTTACTTATTCTTTCTCATACGCCAGCCTATTCATCCTCCTACCTTGGCCAGCCTGGCCGTCTTTGTCTTTAACATACTCAGTATGTCTTAACGCTAAAGTCCGCGCTCAAGCTTGATCATATGCCTTTCTATATGCATATCCTTGCACATTGTCTTCAGCTACTTAGCTCTTTTGTTTGCTTTACATATTTGGATATTCATGAAAAGGCGGGTGGGGAAGATGCTGAGGCAATACTACAGAAGTTAGATGAGCAGAACAATACCTGTCGATTACTAAACCCGAGAAGAATCGCCATCTGTAGCGTCGCAAAGGAAAGAGTCATAGGAGTGTTTCTATCATGGATAGTTGGGGCTTTTCTGTTTCTGGATTTGGGATCTGGGTAAAGATTTGTTTCCTGGCCTTTTTATCTGTGGGTATTCATCAAACCATACAATTGTGTATTTATATTCTTTGTATATATCTGTATTGATATTATAATAATAAACACATACACACATACATCGTGTTGGACAGGGTTCTCTAGAGAAGCAAAACTAGTGATTTTATGATTATATATATATATATACAATTAGAAAATACTTTAAATATAAATAAAGCCCATATATATTAAAATTTATATCAAGGAAATGGCTCCCATAATTGTAAAAGTGATTTTAGCTGGAGGTTATTCCTGACTTGCAGAACTATGTGAGCTAAGGAACTCAGAAGCAGGGCCAACCAGGAAGCAGAAAAAACACAGAAATGTAGATGCAGTGACAGGCGAATCCAAAGTGAGCAAGTCAGGTTTGGGGCTGCAGAGTTCAATGAAGCCAAGATAAGCAAGTTACATGGCACATCAGGTGACTCCTAGGGTCAGCAGGCAAGATGGCATGCTATTGGCACAAGTCCAAAGAGACAGATGCAGGATCCAAACCCAGTAAGAAGCAAGCAGGCATCTTCACAGGACATGCTTATATACGAATTAGGCCACACTTCTGAAGAAACAGTATTTCAATTGCATGAGGGCTGTGGGTTTCTTAAAGAGATGGAACTGTACCATGATCTTCTTACGATTGATTGACTGCTTAGAGCAGATCCCATTGTGGTGCTGTTTATATTATGTTACATAACATCATGGGGAGTTAATTACTAGTCCTTAACTGCCAAATTACTGAGAATGCTTACTAGTCTAGTTGATGAAACACCTAATTATTATACTCTTATTGTATGATTCTATTTTATGTGAACTGTATAAAAAATTGAAGGAAATGTAAAGAGATGCGTACTTTGAGGGGGATTTGTTTTGCTTAATGTTTCATTACTTTGTTTTCAACCTCAAAGTCATCCATGTGATTTATGAACTCATAACTGTTTATGGGAGTAGAAAGCCCAGTCTTTCTCCCGTAGAGTGGCTGGTGGTGGTGTCCAGCTGCCATCAATGCAAACAGCAGCCCCAACAGTAACCACTACACCACCAGGGCTCTGACTTTATCAGGACACCAAAACAAATCCCATTTCAAGTAAAGCTGTCCGGGTCAATATATATCTGATCTGTAATTTTATTATTAAAAACAATTCAAGTGACTTTGTAACAAAGACGTCTATAGAGAATAAGATAATAAAACAAGAAGTTATCAAGAAAATAATTACACAATATCATTATGTGTTTACTTTATGTAAGCAAACTTTTACATAATAAAAATAACCTAAACAAAATTATATTTCAGAAGATATACTGTGAAAATTAAATGCACTGCCAATTTTAAGTAAAAGAAAAACTTACTTGATTTTCAAAATCCCATGCTTGCTCAGAAGGAAATGATGAAAAAAAATTACACAGAGAAAAATTGTAAAGGAAAAGTGAAATAATCTCACATAATTAAAATGCTTAATAAGCATATAAAATATTAATTCTCACTTATAATTATATGATCATAAGTCAAAATAAAAGACAATGTCTGCATTTTTAGCTATCACATTAGTATTAGCTGTAGGTTTTGATGACATTTAGAGGTTGGAAATATATGGGAAATCAAGAAATATCTCTTTTATAATTCACCACCAAAATATAAAAATATTTAAAGGTTGTGTAATACAGCATTATTTGTCATTACTAAAGCTAGAATATTCTTAATGCGCAATAGAAAAAGATAATTTAGTAAACTATGATATAACCATACACTGGAGCTGTTAAGCAATAAAAAATGTGTTTTTATATGGAAATATGTGATCTGTATTCGGCAGTGTTCTCTAGAGAAGCAAGACCAGGACCCTTGTAATTAGATAGATATATGCCAGATATATATAATAGATATATGATAGATAGATAGATAGATAGATAGATAGATAGATAGATAGATAGATAGATAGATAAAGTTTATATACTGCAAAGGAATATAACAGCAAATTAGTCCATGCAGCAACACAGCAAGCTCAGTCGGCAGGGCAGCCTCTGGAGCAGTGGCAGGAGAAGCAGGGTCGGCATCAGGCAGCAGACAAGGCGAAGTGGGGCAGCATCGCAGGCTGGGACAGCATGGTACAGGCAGCACAGCACGCGTGTTGAGGCAGGGCAGCCATACCAGGCAGCACTCAGTCCAAACACCCGAGACAGAAAGGGAGGGTCAGGCCTCAAAGAGCCATTTAGCTCTGTGGTGCCTCCAAAGGAGGTCATCGGGTTGTGACCTGACTGACAGGCTTAACACCCCCACACCACCACCCCTTGAATCCCCCCGCCCACCTGCACTCCTCCCTCCCCAACCCACATCTTCCTACGCATGCCATGTGGGCATAAGAAAACGAAATATCACAGGATCCCTTGGGTGAAAATAAATAATATATATAGTGTTCATGCTTTACCTGAAAGATAAACAAAGATTCTTGCTTGTGGTTACCTTTTTAGGAAATAGACTTGGATGAAATGATGTGGGAAAGAGAAAAAGGGGTTTTTATTTTTGATGTGAAAGCTTTTGTATGAATTTTCTCATCATTTACATGCAATGTGCATTGTAGTATCAGCAAGGGTTTAATTGACATGGGATTAAGAATCTCCTTTGTTCACTGTGCTCAAATATTCTGTAATAAAAATAGAAGTTCTCAGAGTAAAATAAAACCTACCACCCTCAGACATATTGTTTTCTAAATAATTATCCATTTCTCTACAACTCTAATTTAGGGTGATGTTTCTAGTTATTTTAATCTCAGAATTTCAAATTAATACATTTATTGAACAACCTGAGCTTGATGTACTATTAAACTTTGAATAAAAATTTGTCACCAAATAAATTTTAAATAATATGCACATGTATATCATATTGTTCTTTCTTATCCCTAAATTATTGCGCTGTTTTTCAGTCACTTGCTGTAGTAAAAAGTACAGCTAGATCCTTTTAATGATCTGAATTTTTCTTCCTGACTCTTCTTGACCTTAGCTAGAACACCCTAAATATTCTTCTTATCATTTCTATAATATGGCAGCAAAGAAGAGGTATTAGAAGAAAAAGACAAAATATATTTACTCAACTGGGCATGGAAGTGTATGTTTCTTGGGTGGCTGCACCCAATGGTGCCTAGAAGAACATGTAGAAATTTTTTAGACACATCTTCCACTGTCCAGTTTCTTATGATAAGAAATTTAACTATATCTCCATCATCTTCAATCAAACCTCATTTCCCATGGGAAGGAAATAAGAACCCCAGGGAAAGAACACAATTGATTTTTCTCCCTATCTTTTACTTTCTCTGTCTCCTCCCCTCCAATAATTAACTCCTAAAATGGAAGTCTGTGGATGCTGGAGCATCCCTGGGGGCATAAGGGGTTACCCTTGCTAACCACAAGATCCAGAGTTGGAAACCCCAGCAACTCCTCTGGAAAGAGGATGCTTTCTACCCCAGTAAAGGGTTACACCTTCAGAAGCCCGTATGGGCAGTTCTACACTGTCCTCTAGGGTCTCTGTGAGTTGTAGTCAACTAAACAACAGTGAGAAGGTACTGAAAGTCCATATGGTTGCATGAAAGCAGGCATGAGAGCCTGTCTCCAGTAGGTTTAAGATATGACGCTGACTTCTATCGGTTCCAATTCTAGGAAACATGCTCTTTTCACTCCCCGGAATTATCCCTAAATACTAAATAGTTACATCCCAGAGTTAGTTATTTTTGTAAACTTCAGTAAATATATGATGTTCGTATTTTATCTTATATCTTTGCATTTCAGCTTTCTTGGGGATATTTCTTGTGGACTCCTGTAAACTGTTGACACTGATATTACTCTGAACCTATGAGGAGGGCAAGAAGCCATGAGAGGGAAGTGTTAAAATGAGAATAAGATCATAAAAGGTATTTCATATTACAAAATCTAGTTTGATTTCACACTGTCAATAATAAGTGTCTGGAAATTAGTTATGGGTAAAATTGACTGTTTTAAATATGCTATGGCTGCTGTGCATGCTTGGAGAAAGGCTTACTACTATTGCCATGTAGCAGAATCACACCTGAAGTGGGAGGTTGTTCCTAAATTCAGTAGATAAGGCCCCAAACATAACATGTTAGAAACACCTTGAGAATCCCATATAAATGTGTTAACTTGGGATCCAAATGTCATCTGTCTATAGATTCAACGCAGCCAACTTTTCTTCCAGTTTTAGAATATATCTGCTATATGAGTGGCTGAGTACTGAACATGTGATAAAGGGATGATACTAACTCTTCTGAAACTGTTTAGACTCTGATTCAGGGCAGCAAGAAGCTCACTCATGAGAAACATACACAGCAGTGGACACCTATAGAGGATATACTTTATTTCTTGTCTCTTCCTGACTCTGGGAAAAACCCTTATACAATGAAACTGTGGATGGAATCCCCCATCATTTATTTGTACGTTTTATTGTTATTGAAAATATACACAGAAAAGCATACATCAGTTCAACAATGTCTACATTTACAATTCAATGACATGTATTACTTCAAGTGTATAAACTTCGTCATCCTTTGCTCATTAGTTGCCCCCTTCCATTCACATGTACTCCCTACCCTCTGGGCTAACTAACTAATCTTTCTAGTTAATGTTGTGAAATTGATTTTATGTATTTTGTATCTTAAGAATAAAATACTGAAGGCAGTTATTCTTTATGGTTAAGCCAAGCTATTTTATCAGCCATTCCTTGGGAGAAAAATGAGACTTTCAATGCCACAAAAAGCTAAGCTATTGTCTTGGGAACCCACAGGGGCAGTTCTAGCCTGTCCTGTAAGGTCTATATGAGTCAGAACTGACTCAGTGGCAGTGAATTTTTTTAGGGAGTGTATTAAAAAATATCTTCAAACTTATGTGTAATGTTTCTAGTACCCAAATATAAATCCCAAGATCAGATTTATAAAGATAAGGATATTTAAAAGTAATAGTAATTAAAACTAAAAAGAAATGAGGTACTATATTATAATTAATTCATATTATCAGAAATTTATGTCAGAGATGACCATATTTCAATTTTATATAGAGAATAAGAAGTATACTATATAAGAGTAAAGTCTACATAAAAACTAAAGTTGAACAATGAATTTTGAAAATCATCAGCATAGATGAAATGTGAAGCAGTGGGCATAGATTAGGGCTTCTGGATCTTAGTATTATTAATATTGTACAAAGATAAACCTTTGTTGTGGGGGATTTCTTGTGCATTGTGATTTTAAGTTGCAGTCTTAGCCTATTCCTATTAGATGTCAGTAGTACTACCCAACTGTGGAGTACCACACACCTAAAATATCTCATGACATTGTCAAACACTTCCAGGAGGGCAAGATTATGCCCAATTTCAAGTCACTAACAATAATGAAACAATCCAGGCAACAAATTAAATGCTTAATTAATTAAACTAGAGACAAAGTACCAGTGATATCTAGATGGATAAACAGGAAACATTATCTTCAAGAGGTACATTGGAAGATCGATTCCTAATAAATAGGAACATGGAATCAGGAGGAAGCAGCACATCAGGAAAGAAGTGGTAAATTACATAAAAATCTGTAAAGAAATAATGAAAGCAGACAAATGCATTATTTTTCTCACAATGAGGTAATAAAACACAACAAACATAAATTTAGAACAATGAAAATTTATTACTTTGCACTTCTGAAAATCAGAAGTCTGATAAGATTTGGAAAAGCTAAGAACCTATCACCTCCCTTTTTCCAAATTTTCTGTTTCTTGATTCATGGACCACTCCCTTCCTGCATAGCCAGTCAGCAATATGTCTCTTTATGACCCTTTGTCTTACTTCTAAAATCGCTGTAAACAGACTAAGAAACTTATATTTCCGGGAGCTATGCAATTAGTTTGAGCTCTTCTCCTGGAAAATTCAAGATACCTCGCCCTTTCACATACCTTAGTTTAATCACACTCAGAAACCTCTTGTGCCTTGTAAGGCAGCATGGTCTTGGATTCCAGGGACAAACACATGGGCATTATTTTGCCTACCGCAATCAGTGAACAAAGACCCTCATACTTAGCAGCAAGAAAACCACAATTGATCTATTTGTGGGCATTTAGAGGAATGGTGGGCATAGAAGCCAGAGTACAGTGGTTTCCAGAATATATTTCAAACTAGATAGAAGATCCAACAAGTGCGTAAAGAGCATGAGTATTACATACTTAGTATAAGTATATAAGCTAACAGGAAAGTGTAGACAGGGCATCTTTAACTCTAACTTACAGAACACAAAGTTCATTCATTTTCAGTACTGTCTTTATTGACAATACTTTTCTTGTTGCTTCCACTGTGTATAAGAGATTAATTTTCAGTGTGATGTTATGTCTTGGTGGTGGTGGTGGTTAGGTGCCATTGAGTTGGTTCCAACAGAGAGACCCGATGGACAACAGAACCAAACCCTGCCTGGACCTGTCTCATCCTCCTCATTACTCTTATGTTTGAACCTGTTGATACAGCTTCCGTGTCTATCCAACTTGTCTAAGATATTTTCCCCTGCCTTGATGGTTTACCAAGCACCATGTCCTTCCCCAGGGACTAGTCTCTTCTGCCTAAGTGTCCAAAGGACTTGAGCAGAGCTTGCTATCCTTGGATAAAAAGGAGCATTCTGGCTTTACTTCTGCCAAGAGATTTCTGGTCTTTTGCCACTCCATTCTACTTTCAATATTATTCCCCAGCACCGTGATTCAAATGCATCACATTTACTTTGGTCTTTCTGATTCGATGTACAGCTTTAAAATGAATACGAGGGAATAGAAAACATCATGAGTTGGTCTCCAAAGTAGCATCCTTACTTTTTAAAGTAGTCTGGCATAGCAAGTTTACCCAATAGCAAGTTTACCCAATTTGATCTCTTGTCTTCTGCTTCCATGAACATTGATTGTGAATCTGAGCAAGGCAAAATCTCTGACAGCTTCAATCTTTTCTCCATTTTTACCATGTTACATATTAGTCCAGCTCTGAGGATGTTGGTCGTATTTACTTTGAGTTGCAATCTGTACTGAAAGCTGTAATTTTTTTATCTTCATTGTCAAGTGCGTCAAGTTCTCACATTCAGCAAACAAGGCTGTGTAATCTGCCCATTAACGGTTGTAATCAGCCTTCCTCTACTCCTAATGCTGCATTATTCTGCAGTTCATCCAGGTTCGATGATGACGTATTGGGCATACAGACTGAATAAGTGTGGTGGTAGGAGGTAACCCTGACGCACATTCTGCCTCATTTTTAACCATGAAGTGTGCCCTTGTCCGATTCATATACAGCTCTTCGGTCTGTGTACAATTTCTACAGGAGCACAATATAGTGCTCTGCAATTCCCATTTGTCTCTAGACTATCCATACTTTATTATGGACAACACAATCGAGCATCTTTGCATAGTCAATTGAACACAAATAAACATTTTCAATGTCTCTTTCAGTCAAGATCCATCTGCTGTGTCCATCCTTTGTTCCATGTCCTCTTCCAAAGTGGGCCTGAACCACGGGCAGCTCCCTGTCAATGCACTACTGCAACCACTGTTGAACGATATTCACCAACATTGTGCTGGTAATAATATTGGCCTATAATTTTAGCATTCTGTTGGACTTACTTTCTTGGGAATGGGTACAAATATGGATCTCTTACAGTCTGTTGGCCAAGTAATTGTCTTCAAAGTATCCTGACATATAAGAAATGCTTAAGTGATTCATCTGCCTGTTGAAACATTTTAATTGGTGTTCCATCAATTTATCTGGTTTTGTTATGGATTTATTCTCCTATAAATAGTTTTAACAAGTTTTATATTATACTTATCATATTATGTCTTTAATATACCTTGAACACTTAAAATTATAAAGTAAAAAATTAAATTTATGTTTTTTTATTTGGATAGAAACGCTGACATACTATTTATTATCTAGTACAGTCTTTCCTTACAGCACTGTATGTCATTTCTGTGTCACATTCAGTATCTATTTAAATTTGCTCACGTGAAAGACTCACTGTTTAGTTATATTGAATTATTTGTTAAACCATCCTGCAATATCACACTATCCTAATCAATAGAGGTTTACATTAATCATTGATATCTTGAATAATGATTCACTAGCCTTTCTTCTTCAAAGCTCATTAGCTATATTACAACTGAACTCTTCATTTGGATGTACAGAGAAAGTATAACATTATAGAAAACAGTGCTTTTTATTGGAATTTCATTTAAATAATGTATTATTTTGAAACAATAATATATGAAACTTCCAATCCATTAATATTTTCTAATTGCTAATTTTAGTCTTATTTCATGTGTTAAAATATACTTTTGTATTTGAAATATTTTAACAAATTCTATTAAACTTAATTTTAGGCACCTTATATATTTTTTTCATATCATTACAGGGATCTATTCTTAAAATGTATTTCTTATCCTCTTATCTGGAGTATATTTTGATGCTGATAAGCTGGGCATATTTTTATATTGAGCTTTTCCATAAACTTGCTTGAATTTCTTATTTGTTTTTGCATATGTGAGAGCATAAGTGAAATATCACTTATCTCATGTTCTCCCTGTTTCCTGTTTCATTCATCCTCCCTTCCTCAACCTTCTGAGCGTTGAACTTAGATAAATGATGCTTATTTGACCTCAAATGATCCATTATTCTAAGGTGCACTTACCCAACTAGAGTTATGGTTTCCCTCTTCGGCCTATCTATTGTTTGGCTGGAAATTGAGCAATGAGGGTGAGGTCAGTTCCAGACTTGATGGAAGACTAAAAGTCAGAGTCTTTGTGTTCCATCAATCTCTATCTAATCCATAACCCTGATCTCTTTTCTAACTTTGAGGTCCCCAACCCCTGCTATCCAGGAGCTGCTAATAGGATCCCTTTAGAGCAGTTGGCAGTAGTAAGCAGGTACTGTCTAACTCTAGCTCTCAGAGGTGTGAAGACTGAACTTCATGTGATCCATTTGTCCATTGGGCTGCTCACCAGCTTTTACAAGCGCTGTTGCTATTCAACAAAGCAAATGTAAATACTGTCTTTATGGACTTGTTATGTCAGTTGACCTTGGTGTCTCCTAGATGAAGATCCTGAAGCTAGCCTCAGTCACTCATTTCCTCAAGGTGTTTGATTATGTCTAAGAACTTTTTGTAGTCCCACATTCTCCACTACATTTATTTGCAGGAAAGTTAATGTCCATGTACAAATATCTTCTGCCAAATTTTGAGATATATACATTTGTGATTATGTTCCCACTATCTCTCTCATATATGTTCACACTGTGTATCTATACATGCATTTGTAGCAAAAGGGGAGTAGGGAAATTGTCTAGATTGAATGGTTTAGAACTTAGAGAATGATTCTGCAATTCCTGCTTATTAAAGCAAAATTATTGCGTAAAATAAGCTTTGGGATGGATAAGAAATTTGAGAAATATTAAAATAATATGAAGTGGTCCCCTAAATAACATTCAAGGATCCTTGGTGATGCTTGGTGGGATAAGTATTGGGCTGTTAACTACAAAGACAGTGCTTAAAGCCTACCAGCATCTCCTTGCCATGATGATCAGGCTGTTAACAGTATCAGAAAACTAGTGCAGGGTCAGTATGAGTTAGAATCAGGTGAAGTGCAGTGAATCTGTTGTTGGTTGGTTTTTTATTTAGACAATAGCCAGGAAAGAAACCAGGGAAGCATTAGGAAGGTTGCTCGCACTGTGAGATAATAGCTAGACTAGATCTCTGTTAGCTAGTAGTTGTACAAACCTTGAGTGACACATGAGTAACTACACAGACAGTACCACAAAACTGTTATTCAAACTGGGCTTCACCTTTTCTCAAATTGTATCTAAATTGCCCTTTGCCACCCATTCGGACATCCTGGAAGATATCTCTGATCCTAACCCCTCTACCTTATGCCATAAACACTCTATATCTGACCTCAAAGAAGTGGTTCATTCCAGAAACACGAAGCAAACCTTAACTAGTAGGTCAAGGCTGTATTTACTTGAGAAGCATTTAAACTCTTCCATTTTAAGAGCTCATTCAGAATTAAAATGTTTCATTTAGCATATTCATTACACAGGCTCTCATTTTCTAAAGTAAATACTGACTGTTCCTATTTAAAAATCAATGTTTGTTTCAGTGCTTCTTCAAATGTCATATTTGTATTTTGTTCACACAACTGTTTAGGACCATAACTCTGTTTAAATTTGTGATTTTTTCAAATTCATTTTGTACCTCTGTTTGGCTATGTAGACACAGCCTGCTGATTAAAATATTACCCATATATAAACACACTGTACAAAATCAGTGATTTTCAAATTTTAGCCTGAGATCTTTAAACACTATAAACATTTATGAATAATTAAACTGAAAACATATTGTATTACAGTAGGTCTCTAATGGCTGTCAGTTTAAAACACATTAATGTGTTTCTGCTGTTGCTCTAAATTTATTGAAATGTTGCCATAAGTTTTATAATGCTCATTGGAGCTAAAATGACTTACTCTTACGTCCTAAGATTTGTCACGAACTGAAGGTTACCCAGATATGGGACTTCAATCTTCAAAACTGGAATAATTTGGACAAATTAGAACAATAAATCGCCCTATGTGGAAGTCAACCTGTATCAGATATTTAAGTTAGATGTTTCTAGCTTGTCCTTGTCATTGGATTTTTAAAAATCTTTTTATTGGGGCTCATAAGGCTCTTATCACAATCTGTACATACATCAATTGAGGAAAGCACCCTTATACATTTGTTGCACTCGTCATTCTCATAATTCACCTTCCACTTGGGTTCCTTGAATCAGCTCGGTTTCCCTTTTTTCCCCCCACCCCCCTACCCCCCTCCCTCCCCGATCCCACCCCTAGTCCCTTGATAGTTTATAAATAATTATTATATATTATCTTACACTCCCCGGCGTCTCCCCTCACCCGCCTCCCCATTGCCCTTCTCCCAGAGAGGAGGTTACACATAGATCTCCGAGATCGGTTCTCCCTTTCTACATGCCCTTCCCTCCTGGTGTCGCCACTCCCACCGCTGGTGTTGAGGGGTTCATCTGTCCTAGATTCCCTGTGCCTCCAGATCCCCACTGCACCGCTGTACATTCTCTGGTATAACCCGGTCTGCAAGGCAAGGTAGAATTGGGGTCATGATGATTGGGAGGGGAGGAAGCGTTCAGGAACTAGAGGAAGGTTTTGAGTTTCATTGTTGCTACACTGAACCCTGAGTGGCCCATCTCCTCCTCACTACCCCTCTGGAAGGGGTGTCCAGCTGTCTACAGATGGGCATTGGCTCCCCATCATGCACTCCCCCTCTTTCACGGTGATGTGATTCTCACCACCACCCCACCTTTGTTGTTGGAGACCTGGTCTCCTCTGTCCTTCATGGTCACCTATGTTGGTGTGCTGCTTCCATGTGGGCTTGGTTGCTTCTGGGCTAGATGGCCACTTGTTTGCTTTCAAGACT
This sequence comes from Tenrec ecaudatus, assembly GCF_050624435.1. Taxonomy (NCBI): domain Eukaryota; kingdom Metazoa; phylum Chordata; class Mammalia; order Afrosoricida; family Tenrecidae; genus Tenrec; species Tenrec ecaudatus. The sequence goes on along the minus strand of NC_134531.1, from coordinate 120,682,040 downwards.
TTAAGTCCCCAGACGCTATATCTCTCAGTAGCCGGGCACCATCAGCCTTCTTCACCACACTTGCTTATGCACACTTTCGTCTTCAGCAATTATGTGAGGAAGGTGATCACACAATGATTGTTTTTGTTCCTTTGTATCTGCTACATGGTCCATTCAACACCTTGTATTCGCTTAGGCCATGTGCTTCTTCTCTGTGGGCTTTGTTGCTTCTGAGCTAGATGGCCGCTTATTTGCCTTCAAGCCTTTAAGACCCCAGACGCTATATCTTTTTTTGATAGCCGGGCACTATCAGCTTTCTTCACCACATTTGCTTGCACACATGTCTGTCTTCAGTGATCATGTCGGGAGGATGGGTATCCTGCAATGGCTGTTTAGCAGGGCGAGGTGCTATTGTCATTGGATTTTTAAAGGCACTTATCCTCATAGGTATGGTGGTCCTTGTATGTTATGGACTTGACCTCAAAATTCTCCCAAATGTATACTTTAAATAAGGCATAAAGCTAAAGACCTAGGGAGCCAGCATGGAGAAGCACATGTACTCAAAAACTCTATTTGCTTTTGTGTGTCTGAACATTGCAGGCAATAACATTTCGGAAGGCATGGGAATATTTTGAGGCTCCTGGTCATGAAACATCATGCTTTAGGTTGAAATCAAACGCCAAGACACTTCACGGGATTCATGTGACAAGAAATTAAGGAATAAATATGTGATTCAGGTATTATTTAATTCATTCCAAATGAAGATAAAAAAGAAAAATTTTCCTTAAGAAGATATTCACACAATTGTTTATATTTTTCATTTGAATTTCAATAATCCACAAAACTATAGGAGAGAACAGGCAGCTGTGGAGATGAACATTCTAGTCTAAGGTTCCAGAGTACACCTCCAATGCATTAAAGTGACCCTCGCCTCCATGGCTACTCCTTATGTCTGATGTCTCAGGTTTGATGTCAGAGGAGTTTCCAGCATTCTGATTTTGATACAGCAACAAAAACATGTGACAAAGTAGCCTGTGTTATTTCTCAAAGTAAATGCTGCTCAATTTTTAAAAAAAATGAGATGTAATCTTTGACTGCATATTTATAGGTTAAAAATCAAATTCACTTATTAAATTTCAAGACAAGAAGAATGGACAATGCATTGCCCAGCACGCAGCACTGCTTCGCAACCGGCGCGTTTCAGGGCACAGTGACCTGATACAGGGGAAAGGAGCAAACATGAAATATACACACAAACACACACAGAGACTTCAAACAGTTCGTGGGGGAATTCCATTATCTTTTACGTATTTTTATTTTTCCCAATGGCTTTCTGATGCCTCCTGGTATATGACTGAGAAATGATTAACTATAAAAATAAGCCAGTAGTGATATTATTAACCATTTTCCGTTTCCAGCTAGTTGGTGAAGCAGAGCATAGTTAATGCTTTGAATGCAGTAAGCAGATGATCATGACATGCTTTCATGAGAAGTCCATCTGTGTGGTGATGGTCTAAAGGATTTCCAAGAAAGAACCTTGACTTTGGATAAGACTGTCTCAAACAAAGTCCTCTCCTTTGATAGAAGAGAATAAAGGAAGGTGACAAGATCAGTTATTAAGCGTGTGCACAAAGACTGTAAAAGCAGAGGAAGCTTGATAATGGCAGGTATGTGACAAGTCCTTCAAAGCCCATCAAAGAGTTGCTGGAGCCTTAAGAGCAGGCAGAGTCCTGGAGTAATGGTTAGCCTCCTCTGTAAGGATACAATGAAAACCAGTGTCACTAGGTAACTTATATAATTTTCACCTGTTTTCTTAGAAGATAGTCAAAGAATGAAAGGGGAGAATCAGCTGGCAGTGGCAGTTTCTCTCATTCCCCAACACTATTTCCCACAGTTTTGCCAATTTGACAGGGCAAGGAAGAGAAAAGCTTGCATTTCAAAACAAACCTCCACAACTTGTGGTTTTGTCCACAATATGCATTGTATTTATGCTTCATGATATATGTAATCCATTCTCCTAATTATGAACCAAGTGTTCAATTTCTTCCGTCTTTCAGATTATTTCTTCTAATCAATATTCATGGGTCATTCCTAAGTGCCTGGCTGTGTGCTAGGTAGATTTCAGAGAACAAAAATTGCGGACAGGATGGCTTTGAATTTGATTCAGTCTATTTTATCCAAGTAGAATTAATTGACCAATAGCTATTACCTCTGGTAATGAAGGCAGTGGATACAAGAACACTGTCTCTTTCTTCCTGCGCCCATCACCCCTTTATTTATGTTTTGCATTTTTGTGATTGTGAAAGTTTGGATGATGGAGTATTTTGGGTTCCATATGCATGTTATTTATTTTCATATGCTAATTTAGAGTGAACTGTTAGCTCAAGTAACAGTGGGGCAAGGACAATGTTAAAGAAGGTTTTGCATTTTTAAAAACAGGATAGATAAATTTGGAAGGCCCCACGACCTCAAGGCTCTTTGATCTAAATCCAGAGAGTACTGCTAAAACTTTCCTGAAAGCCCAATTTTTCTTCCTATTTTGGTATCGATTTGTTTATAGTGCTGCCAAATGCATTGATTTATCCCCACATCGACTGTCAAAACAGCCCGGTTCTGATGTGGAGCACAGACCCTTGTAGGTAATCTATCATAACATGGCTCAGCACTGCCAAGTTTCTTTAAACCCCATTCTGAATGTGCTTTCTTACTCGTGACCCCTGCTCCGGGAGCGTCAAGATTCAATAACTAATTGAATACATAGTGATTTCAGTTCTCCACCTGAGACAGCCCTGATAATCAAACGGAGGCCTAGCACACACAGAGGGACCTATAAATTAGCTTACAAGTCCATCAATCTGAGCTCTATCAAAAAAACAAAACACCTCTTAGCAAGATTGCACCTTTCTGAATTTGTACTCAACAAGCAAATAAGCATGAGCACATGAACTCTGTGTTAGGGAGTGGAATAAATATAGCCTTCTATTAAACTCTTTAGCACGTAGAAGGGAAAGAAAGCCTCACTCGGGCTGCACACATGGGATGCGACAGGGAAGGTTTAAATCCCAATTTCCTCTTCCCGGTCATGAGCACTACCTCTTTTTATATATAAATAGGCATTATTGTTGAACAAGAATGTATGTTTATCGGAGTATGGGAATGAAGCTGTCTAACAAAGCTGAGGCTGGACGCCAGATGCTAAGCTAGAAGGACGCTGCACTGGGAGAGTAGCATGCGGGAGGTCTATCAGGTAGCATGTCCAATGGGAAGTAAGTGGATTGTGCAGAAGAAGATGCTGGGCTTCGCTGAGTTCTCAAAGGAGATCTGGCCTGCAGAGCACAGTGTCCATTACCTCAGCTGTGTGGCAGCTATAACAATCCAACATCTAGACAGATATGAGAAATTAATTTTATTTTAATTCAAGAGAATTTCAAGTTATATTTGTCCAAAAATTAATACGTGTGTATTCTGTTTACTGTGAATACCCCACTGGCTGGATTCCTGATTATTTCAATCCTGCAGGCATGCTTTGGTGAGATGGGGATGGTATTACCTCCTATCGATAGAACTCCAATTTCGCATTATAGTTTCACTTACAAACATACAGAGCGCTTTCCAATAATATTCACGGTCACAAAGGTCTTATTAAGCTCAGATAATGAGAAGCCACAGGTCATTTCTCGCTTCCAAGAGTTTTTGTGTTATTATAGAAAGTAGTAAATTCTGACAGATCACAATAGCTATTTTCTTGGTTAACAGGTAATACCTATCATTGCCTTGTGCTATTAAGTGGAAGATGGAAAGAACAGAAACACAGTTTGTGAATATGAGAACAAGTGGAATATATATATATGGAATCATTAGAAAATCATTGATAAGTATTGGTGTTTTAGAAGAAAAAATAATTTACAAAAATAAAAAACAACAACTAAAACAAACAACAACAACAAAAACTCCCAAGAAAACGATGCCACTTGAATCATGGTGCTGGGGAAGAATATGGGAAATAGTTTGAGCCACTCAAAGGTCAAAGCCGTCTGTCTCAGAAGAAGTACTGTCAATGAGCTCCTTTAAGGCAATATTGTGAGATTTTTATATTACGTTGAATATATTGTCAGGAGAGCCCAGTTCCTGGCGTAGACATGTTTGGTAAAGTGGAGCAGCAGCTAAAATGAGGAAAGCCTCTAATAGATGGATTGACAACAGTCACTGTACGGGGACCCAGGCAGAGGAACGGCCATGAGGATGGCGCAAACCGTGCAATGATTCCCTCTGTGGTGCAGAGGCTCCCTATGAGTCATCAAAACTTGATGGCACATGACAATAGCTAACAATCGCCTTTGAAGGGATCCTCACTCAAAACGACCCCATAGATTTCTATTATAGGAAATAAAAGTCCATTCAAAGCAAAGATATAGAGAAGAGATCATTGGGTGTGCTCTGTGGATATGAGGCATTGTTTGGGAATAGCTTTGTTTCAACCTCAGTATCATGGTTGCGTTGAATTGGCTAAAAATTTGCTATGTTTGCCCAGTGTATTATAGGGTGTTAACGTCACCCCTTAGCTTTACCTGCTAGACATTAGCTAGTAAATATCTCCTCCAATTGTGACGCTCAAAAAGCATCTCTAGACATTTGAGAAATAAGCTCCTTTCATCCTCACTGAAACCAACTGGTAATGTACTTTCAAGGATAAGGGAATATTAATGCATGTACTGTTAAGATGTATCGATTTAACATTTCTGTTTTAATTAAACCCACTAAGGAAAACATGGGGCCTTATTTTTCACATTAGTTATGGATTGGTTTGCTAACCTCAAGGTCAGAAGGTCCAAACCCCTAGTCACCTCAATGGAGAAAGAAGAGCCATCACAGTCCTGACCGAGGGTCAGCTCTACCCTGTCCTAGAGGGTCACCATGAGTGCGGATCCATTTGATGGTAATGAGCTTGATTTGGGGCTTTGGAGGTGAAAATTGCTTCTTCTTTTCCTGTTATGAGTGTGTTCCTCACTTTATATTTAAAATTTGTCTATGTCAAGAGTACAAGACAGCAATTGAAGGTAGGTAGATACTGATTACAAGTATGTACGTATAACCTCCTTCCTGGGGGTTGGACAACAGAGAAGTGGGTAAAGGAAAATGTCAGCCAGTGTAAGACATGACAAAATAATAATAATATATAAATTATCAAGGGTTCTTGAGGGAGCGGGGAGCAGGGAGGGAGGGGAAAAATGAGGAGCTGATACTATGAGCTAAGTAGAAAGTAAATGTTTTGAGAATGATGATGGCAACAAATGTACACATTATGTGCTTGACACAAGGGATGCATGTATGGATTGTGATAAGAGTTGCACGAACCCCCAATAAAAGGTTTTTTTTTAAAAAAATAAGAATGTAAGAATGTAAAAGCTATTAGATGAAGTAGTGGGCTGTTTAATTTAATCCTCAAGATATTTTGAAAGTATGTGCTTGGCTATTTATCACTGGAAATATCTAATAGTTAATTTTCGAAAGCACATAGATAATGAAGATTTTCTTGCACTATGTAATGGCACACTTGTTTCATTTTTCATCTGAATTCTTAATAGAAGTTGACAATTCTGCACATTTATTTTATTTGTTTTCTCATTTTCCATATTTGTAAATTGAAGAAAATAAGATTGCTACAGATTCTAAGTTACTAAATCAGTTTATGTGAGATTCTTATATAGTATAATGTTAGGTAATGTAATGAATATTTCAGATCATACTATTACATTTTTGAAACAGTTGCATCCTATTGCTCAATTTTTAATGCTATATGGCTTTATTACGCAGACATACACCATTTCCCTTCACACATTTAGAAAATAAATATTATACCAGATTTACCTATTCCTACAGCTCTGTGCTTTTAAATATCAATATGTTATGCTAGATTGGAATCATTATTCTTTAAATAAGTTGGTCTTGGAAAATTATGATACAGGGACAGAAAACAACCTTAAAAATTACAATTAAACTCTTTCAGAACCCAGAGAAGTAATTTTTAAAACTTGCATTTTGCCTACTTGAAGAAATTTGCCTATAAATTCCTTCTTCCTTTGTGTTGTGCCAGTAGACATATGGAACACATTGTTTTAGTCAATAGAAATGTTAAACCCTTTCTGGATACAGATTTTACTTATCTTCCTTCTATCTAGATCCTTTTCCTCTTTTTTACAAATAGGTGGTGATTGCCGACCATGTTTGGTGGTGCTGTCTGGTAATCCCTGGAGTGTTAACCACAAAGTGGGAAGTTCATACCCATTAACAGCAACTTGAGAGTAAAGTGCAGCTATCTGCTTCCACAAAGATGTATGGGTTCAGAAACCCTTTACAGGAATACTGTGAATCAGAATTGACTCAATAGCAGTGACTTTTTAAATAGGACCAGAAGAAAGTCTTGGTGGTGCAATAGGTTAAACTCTCTGGCTATGAACATAAAACTTTGCAGAAAGACAGAAAAGGATACAACAGAACAAAATCAGAAGCATGGAATGCCCATGGATTGAGCAAACTCAGCTGCACTGACCTCCTCCCAATGGCTTGCCTTTCAATGATCGAGAGAAACTGATGTTTACACTCCCCAAATTCTCAGTCCCATATCCTATTGAGGTAAACCTCATATATTTTCTCATCTGAACTTACTAAATTATTATATAATTAGCTTTAAATTATATTCCCTTGTCCCAAAGAGTTTACAGTTGAGTAGACCAAACATACAAAAAAAGTAACCATTTGACAGTACACACCCTACTGTTGGTATGATTTGAAGGCAAGAGGTGTTAAATGCCGCATTTAGAAGATGAAGGAAGAGTTCAGTGAACGGATGGACGTGTATGACACTGCCACCTACTTCCTTCTAGGCTTCTGCAAGCCTAATGCACAAACACTCGAGACGTACATCTACTCTAAGATTTTGTATTTGATTTTTATTTTAATTAATTCTTCAAATTAATTTTATTTCTTAAACGTCACTATTTCTCTCTCTTTAAGCCTTTACCCCAAATCATCTTTTCCTAAACGTTTTGAGTCCACCGTGTCTAAAAGTATAACCATTACCCTTCTGTGCAGACTCAGACTCTCCCTTCACTTTCACTCACGCATACACCATCTGCACCACCATGCCCTTGCTTATTTTGGTTTTCAATAGCACGAATCACTTTCTAAGTTACTATGTATTTTGCTTGCTTATAGGAAACTCTCAAGTCATCCCGGAGACAAAACCCTATTTGCTATACTAGAAAGCATTCAGTTACTACCAGTTAGGATAGCAAAAGCGGGTAGAAGTTTCTTTTCTAGAAACTTCATGACCTTCCTTCAGTTTTTCTTCTCTGGCAGAAATAAGCAGTTAATGTTTGGGACCTAAAATGGATGGCCCAAAAAATCTTGACAATATAAGAAATGTGATTGTTCTCTGGGATCAATATATAAAGACTCTCCACATGATTTGAATAAATTTGTGAAAAGGATGAACATCCTTCAGGACAGTAATACTATCACTGTAATCTGTTTGAATATCATCAGCATGTCTCAAGAAGATTTGTCTAGAAGTGGGTTTGTGCAGACTTGGAATATTCGAGGGGAAAACCAGAGGTGACACTCAGAAAAATGGGTTTTGGAAATTGTTGTGGCTGAGATCACTGTGAGTAGGTGAAAAGGGTGGGGGGAGCCTGTGACAGTTTATTTTAATATGGTGAATTTCAAATTTCTCTCCTCTTCTGTGCCAGGAAATTTGAGGACAGTTATTTGGTCAGCTGGCTAGAAGAGATCCATATTTGTTCCCATTCCCAAGAAAGGTGACCCAATAGAATGCTCAAACTATAAAGAATATCTTATGCAAGTAAAATTTTGCTGAAGATCATCAAACAATGGCTGCAGGAGTCATTGACAGGGTGTATGGAATCAGTTCAGGCCGGTTTCGGAAGAGGATGTGGAACATGGGATTTCATTGCTGATGTCAAATGGAGATTGGCTCAAAGTAGAGAACATAAGAAAAATGTATACTTGTATATTATTGACTTTTCCAAGGCATACAATATGTGAATCATAAAAAAGCAATAGACAATCTTGAGAAGAATGAAAATTCCAGAACACTTCATTCAGATCCTGGGGAACCTGAGCATGGATCAAGGGACAGTTATGTGAACAGAACATGGGACTACTCCCTGGTTAAAAATCAGGAAAGTGTGCATCAGGTTTGTATCTTATTACTATATTATTCAAATTGTCTGCTGAGAAATTATAAGTGAAATTGGATTGCACAAAGAAGGGGGCATTATCAAGGTAGATGGAAGGCTCATTAACAACCTGAAGTTTTCAGATAACGAAACCTTGCTGGCTGAAAGCAAGCAGGCCTTAGAGCACTTGTTAATGAAGATCAAGGATTGAAGCTTTCAGTGTGGATTAAAATGCAAAGTAAGGAAGGCCAAAATTCTTTCAACTCTACCTGTATGTAACATCACGATAGATAGAGAAAAGTTTGAAAATTTCAAAATCCATGCTCATGAAAGCAGCAATCAAGAGATAAAATGACACATTGCATTAGTAAATCTGCAGCATTAGACCTTTTTATTGAATTGAAAAGCAAGGATCTTGCTTTGAGGAGTAAAGCGTGCCTGACCCAAGGCATGGTGTGATCCATTGCATCATGTGCATGTGAAAGTGGGACACTGAATAAGAACAACCATTTGAATGGTGGTGCTGGGGAAGAACATGGAAAGTACCATGGACTGCTAAAAGAGCAAATTGATCCACCTTAAAAGGAGCCTGGTCAGGTTCTCCAGCAGCATGGATGGGGAGGCTTCAGATTAGGTGCTTTGAACATATTAACAGAATAAATCCACCTCTAGAGAAGGTGATCATGCTCTGTGAAGTAGAAGGGCAGTGAAAATGAGGAAAGTTTTCAAGGTGATGGATGGATTGACACCATAGCTGCCACAATGGGCTCACAATAGTGAGGCCTGAGCAGGACCAGACAGTGTTTTCTGCTGTGCACGTGGTTGCTATGGCTTATGCCTGACTCAATAGCACCTAAAACGAACAAGAAAGAATCTCAAAAACACCCCTCACTGCCATCAAGTCAAAACTAACTCATACCTAAACTGTAGGACAGGGTAGAACTGGCCCTGTTAGTTTCCAAGGCAGTAAGTCTTTACTAGAGTAGAAAGCTCTTTCTCCCTAACAACTTCTCCTTAAATTTCTGAGGATTCCTAGGACGGTCCTTAGAGGCAAAGGAGGTTGGCTTGGACACAGTTCTAAATGAGCTGCTTGCTGTATTAATAATTTATTTGCTGTGGTAGTTACATAATCTGTTGTCTATTTGTGACTTAAGAGTGATAGGGTAGAGTTTAGTCTGTCAATCAGGTTTCAGGTTAATGACCTCATTTGGAGGCACTAAGGAGATAAATAGCTCATTGGAGGCAGGACACAGGCTTACTTCCTGTGAGACATTCCTGGGGACAAGACACATGGAGCTATGTGAGAGCCCTGGAGCTGACAGAGCCATGTGGAGACCCCAGTCAGGGCTGACATGCTTCCACTCCCACTAGATCCACAAGATTTTCCACCCACTGGCCTGTGATTGTCCTGCATTCTGCATAAATTGCATATGTCCCATGAGTCTGAAGAGGACTTTATAGATTGGTATCTGACATATGGGCTAATATCAGACTTATGGACTTGATCTGGACTGGGATTTTTTTCTCAATATTCAATTGTGCTTGTATATAAAGCTTTTTTTACACATATGAGTGTATATTATTTTTTGCCCTGCAGTCTACCCAGACTAACACATATGCTTTATGTATTTTACATATTTATATCCTATTTTATCTCTTAGAGCCAACACTTCTTAAAATGTGGAAACCATTATCTTAGGAGAATTAATTAATTGAGATTGACATTTGGACAAATGATTATTTTGACAGAATTATTTAGATGCAGAACCCACAGGCAACTGTTTTGTTGTTTGTCTCACTGCAGAAATTATGCTGGTTAAATGGTAAACAACTTGAGTTTTTTGATGTTTGTTTCCAACACATTAACCTTTGGTTGTGAAAAAAAAAACCATCCTTTTAATAAACAAACACCTTAAGACATTTCTCATGCAGGTGTGACTGAAGAAATATTATGGGTACCATATTCTTTCCTCCAGTATTTTTAAGTCTAGCCAGAAGAAAACTTACCTGTCACTTGTGTTCCTCTCTTAAAATCATCCTGATGCCCAGTGAGTGCTAGACTTTATATCTTAACATCGATTTCATAACTTTCACCTGAAATTTTCTCCATTCTGAAATCCTGACAATTTCCAACTGAGTTGACCAGAAAAGTGCAGTTACCCCACTTTACCACTTCCGTATTTCAGCGCAGGCTCTGTGCTTTTCGCTCGACAGCACAAAGGATCCTTGTTGTGTTTTCTTTAGTTCACAACTAAGGTATTCCCATCTTACCAACAGAAAGGTGAGTCTTCATTTACAGTAAAGAGAAGAAAGAGTTGGCATCAGTAAAACGGTTCTCTGAAACTGACATGTACGTGTTTATTGAAGCCTCTGGAAAGTTAGCTGATGTATCATGTGATTTTACAGAGCACCCCTAGCCTTGAAGTTGAAGTAGACCCTCTGAAAGCTGTCTTACTTTCTCACAAACCGTCCTGTTTCATGTCTCCATACCCCAGAATCCCCGTGCGACTGTGGAACTCCAGTTTTCCACTCCTCATGGCAGAGACGACGTTCAGAAGAGGGTCTGGGAAGAAAGGGCAAATTTCACACACAGGATCTGGAGGTTGGCTTTGAATACAACAGTGCACTTGGTCTCCCAAAGAGGCCATCTGCTTAGAAGCAACCAACCGGCCATAGGGAGGGCTTGGCAGAGCGTTCCTGGACGTTCCTTCTGGTAAGCTTTGGCACCAAAGCCCCCGACCACCCCCTTGCCCTGGTTTCTCCTCTCTGGTGTCATACACCCAGTGCACACTCGTAGAGGCTTCACGGAGCCGTGACAAGTGAAAACAGAGACATAGAAATCGTTTGTTGTCGTTTATTTGGATATTAGATCATTGATATAAATTAAACAGTACTGAATTTCAATAAAGCTAAACTGAGATTATAAATAACCAAAATAATACTAACCCAATACTTACTTAAGAAATTCACTGCCATGCATGTACAGAGATTTGATAGCGCTACAGCTGGGGCAGTAGTGGAAGGAAACGTTGAACCTAAGGTTTACTTCAGCAAGCTGAATCTCAAGAATAAACTAGTTACATAAAAGAAGTAGAAGTAATCAAGATGATGTGAGGAATGAATAACTTATTATTAATTTTTGTTTTTAATCCTTAACTCAGTTATAAAAACACGACTTTCTAACAACTGAGTACATGAGAATATTGGTGCAGTTTCAATAGTCTCTAAGATATTGTTTTCCCTATCTCATCAACTAACTTTTTATTGTTGAATTGAAAATTGTACACACACTTATATCTTTTTTTTTTTTGCATGATGCCTTATATCTGGTCCCTTGGGCACCTCGTGATCACACTGGCCGGTGTGCTTCTTCCATGTGGGCTTTTTTGCTTCTGAGCTAGATGGCCGCTTGTTCACCTTCAAGCCTTTAAGACCCCAGACACTATCTCTTTTGATAGCCGGGCACCATCAGCTTTCTTCACCACATTTGCTTATGCACCCATTTGTCTTCAGCGATCCTATCATGGAGGTGTGCAGTCAATGATATGATTTTTTGTTCTTTGATGCCTGGTAACTGATCCCTTTGGGACCACTCGAATGGAGATCCCCTCATAGAGGGGTTTAGGAGAGAAGATGGGTTAATTAGGGTGTGAGGTAGTATCGATGAAGAACACAGCTTTCCCCCAGATCCTGGATGCTTCCTCCCCCCAACTACCATGATCCGAATTCTACCTTGCAGGGCTGGATAGGACAGAGGCTGTACACTGGTACATATGAGGGTTGGAGGTACAGGGAATCCAGGGTGGATGATACCTTCAGGACCACGGGTGTGAGGGACGATGCTGGGAGAGTGGAGGGTGAGTGGGTTGGAAAGGGGGAACTGATTACAAGGATCCACATGTGACCTCTTCCCTGGGAGAGGGACAGCAGAGAAGGGGGAAGGGAGACTCCGGATAGGGCAAGATATGACAAAATAACGAGGTATAAATTACCAAGGGCATATGAGGGAGGGGGGAATGGGGAGGGAGGGGGGGGGGAGAGGACCTGATGCAAGGGGCTTAAGTGGAGAGCAAATGCCTTGAGAAGGATTGGGGCAGGGAATGTATGGATGTGCTTTATACAATTGATGTATGTATATGTATGGATTGTGGTAAGAGTTGTTTGAGTCCCTAATAAAATGTAAAAGAAGAAAAAACAAAGAAAATGCATCCATGCTGAATTCATTAAAAATATAGATCAGGAGGACCTGATGCAAAGGGCTTAAGTGGAGAGCAAATGCTTTGAGAATGATTGGGGCAGGGAATGTATGGATGTGCTTTATACAATTGATGTATGTATATGTATGGATTGTGATAAGAGTTGTATGAGTCCCTAATAAAATGTAAAAAAAAAAGAGGAGGAAAAAAATGATTAGGGCAAAGAATGTACAGATGTGCTTTATACAATTGATGTATGTATATGTATGGACTGTGATAAGAATTGTATGAGCCCCTAATAAAATGTTTTCCAAAAAAAAAAAAAAAAGAAAATTGTAAAATTTTTATCTTGAAATTGAGAATTGCTTATTAATTCTGTAGATTACTATACATAGATGTTACTTGTGCACATGCACACACACGCACACAGAGGAGTCCTGGTGAATATTGTTTACTCATTGGGTTGCTTGCTACAAGGTTAGCAGTTCAAAATCACCAGCCACTCGACGGGAAAGACAGGACTTCATTCTCCCATACAAAATTGCAGTCTCAGAAAATCACAGAGAAAATTCTACCTTGTCCTCTAGGGTCACTATAAATCAGTATTGACTTGATAATAATGAGTTTGTTTTGTGGCATATATTAATATGTGTATATATATTTCCATTTGTATAAAAATAAAGTAAATGCTTTGTGCAAAGAGGATTTAATTCCTGGCTATACTCAAGTTCTCTCTCTCTCTCTCTCTCTCTCTCTCAATATATATATATGTGTGTGTGTGTGTGTGTGTGTGTGTGTGTGTGTGTGTGTGTGTGATCTTGGGTCTGGTCAATCTTGGGTTAAAATGCTTTCCTTAACTAGCCATCAACAGGACAAATGTAGTCCAGATCCTTTCAGTGACATTCCTTATGATGTTGATGACTTCCAAATAATGGCAATATAGTGGAACAAAGAGACACTAAAACTATTTTGTGACGATCCTGAAGACCATGGACAAGGCTCTGCAGAATTTCAGGATGTGGGGCAGCTAGTGTCAAAGCTTTTGCTCCACTACAATTCTATTGACATGAAACATGCTGACAATCTCAGCCACCAGGGTTCCAAAGGAAAGCGGGCGTGATGGAGCTAAATCCCGGGTCACCTGCTGTCTCTATTCAAAGTTGGAGAAGTGCACCTCCAGTCTTCACTGAGTGTACACCGAGCTTGATCTAGGGCAAAATGATGTGATAATTTTCTAAAAAATGCTAGCGTTAAAGCAATGTGAGTCTGAAGTTAAAGGGAACAAACCCTGAAATAGCTTTAGCTGATTATAAGCAAGAGAAATTTTCCATGGAATAAGGAATTTTGCAGGTGATCACTGAGAGAATAAATGGAGTCCATAAGTGCCCAGCTATTTTAAAGAAATGCTTTTAGTCTGAATGAAAGGAAAGTTTAAGTTTGACAAGGCCTATGTGCCGTGGCCTCACAATTCCCTTCTGCTATCATACCGCATCACGCTGCAGTGGGGCTTATCACAGGGACGTTTGGGTGCAGATTTCTTTTTTTTAAAAACATTTTATTAGGAACTCATACAACTCTTATCACAATCCATACATATACATACATCAGCTGTATAAAACACATCCGTACATTCTTTGCCCTAATCATTTTCAAAGCATTTGCTCTCCACTTAAGCCCTTTGCATCAGGTCCTCTTTTTTTTCCCCTCCCTCCCCTCTCCCCCTCCCTCATGTGCCCTTGGTAATTTATACATCGTTATTTTGTCATATCTTGCCCTATCCGGAGTCACCCTTCCCCCCTTATCTGCCATCCATCTCCCAGGGAGGAGGTCACATGTGGATCCTTGTAATCAGTTCCCCCTTTCCAACCCACTCACCCTCCACTCTCCCAGCATCGCCCCTCACAACCATGGTCCTGAAGGTATCATCCACCCTGGATTCCCTGTGCCTCCAGCTCCCATATGCTCCAGTGTACAACCTCTGCCCTTTCCAGTCCTGCAAGGTAGAATTCAGATCATGGTAGTTGGGGGAAGGAAGCATCCAGGATCTGGGGGAAAGCTGTGTTCTTCATCGGTACTACATCACACCCTGACTGACCCTAAACCCCTCTATGAGGGGATCTCCAGTGATCGACACTTGGGTCTCGGCTCTCCACTCTGCACTTCCTCCTTCATTCACTATGGTATATATATATATATACACACACACACACATATCCATATACACATATACACACAAACACACACACATATATATACATATATATATTTGCATGATGCCTTATACCTGGTCCCTTTAGCACCTCGTGATCACACCGGCTGGTGTGCTTCTTCCATGTGGGCTTTATTGCTTCTGAGCTAGATGGCCACTTGTTCATCTTTAAGTCTTTAAGACCCCAGACACTATGTCTTTCGATAGCCGGGCACCATTAGCTTTCTTCGCCACATTTGCTTATGCACCCGTTTGTCTTCGGCGATCATATCATGGAGGTGTGTAGTCAATGATATGATTTTTTGTTTTTTGATGCCTGATAACTGATCCCTTCAGGACCACGCGGTCACACAGGTTGGTGTGTTCTTCCATGTGGGCTTTGTTTCTTCTGAGCTAGATGGCCGCTTGTTTATCTTCAAGCCTTTAAGACCCCAGTCACTATCTCTTTTGATAGCCGGGCACCATCAGCTTTCTTCACCACATTTACTTGTTCACCCGCTTTGGCTTCAGCAGTTGTGTTGGGAGGGTGAGCATCGTAGAGTGCCAATTTAATAAAAGAAAGTATTCATGCATTGAGGGAGTGCTTAAGTAGAGGCCCAAGGTCCTTCTGGATGCAGATTTCTTCATTCAAATGAACTTCTATTTCATCATGGGAAATAGTTAAATGAAAATTCCTAAACTCCATGGCAGTGAGGTCATGCAACTGAGCTGTTAACAGTGAGTAGTTCAATTGATACAATTGTTCAGTTAATTACCTTTCATCTTTCCATGTGATTATGTAGGTAACAAAAATGTTACCTTTTCTTACCCCATTATTTTAGTTTCTACTGTTTTCTTTCTTTCTTTCTTTCTTTCTTTCTTTCTTTTTTGCAACTGAGTTAGCAAGAACATCCAGATTAAGAGAAAATATTTAAAGACATCAGACCCTGTTGTAATTACTATTATAATGATGTTTAATTTTGAAATAAATTTCGATAACTAGATGGAAGGAAGAAAAGAATGAAATAGACATATATTCACTTTTTCCTGATTTTTCAAAATATTGAGTAGGCATTTTGTGTCTTCTAATATCTTTTTATCATTTATGAAGCAGAAAAATAGAAGTGACACCGAGCAGATATGTTTATAGAAAGTAAATTTTTAAAATGAAACTCAGCTACTTTGCAAAATATGTACTTAAAAAAGAATTAAATTTATGGCTAAGTTAACTTGAGCTATATCTTGACCAAATAGCTGTTCTACTTTACTGTTCTAATGGTAATATCATTGCACTAATTCTTGTGAATTTAGTTTTCTGCTCCAGCGAAAAATGATTCATATTCTAAAACAATTTAAAGAAAATCTCAGACATGTAAAAAATTTTAAAAACAGAGATTGAAATTTGCAAGGTTATGTAGATAGGAGTATGTTTTCTCCATAGTTGCCCCAAACGTAAGTAATAAGAACAAAATTCATGTAATGTTGTCATAATTAGCTTATGCATTTTAAGAGGTCAGTTTTGAATCGCTTCAATCCATTAAAATTATTTTAGGCTCCAAATGTGTTCATTTGTCCTTAGGAGGTCATCCTAGAACAGGGAAATATTTCAAGAGTATGAACTCTTCAATTTGATGAACTTTGAGTGAAAATAAAAGATCAGACCGAATAGCATGCGTGTGCATTTTTATACTGGTTTAAGTGGCACCGTATCGGAATCCTTAAAAAGAATCTTCCTTAACATCATCTTCCAGCCTTACAAGAGTTCAACTCGCAACTGAGTGGGACTCTCCTTGTGGTGCAGGTAGATGTGGAAGAAATATAAAAAAAGAAAATCTTATTTTCCCTTAAGCATTTTTGAAAGTGTTCACTAAAGTCTGCCCATTACAGACAATGAAGCCACACTCCTCCCCTGGGAGGTGAATAAAGCTTCTGATACTGGATGGCAGTGTAAGAATCAAATCTGCCTGCAGAGAAAACATCCTACCTTGCCCTGTGGACGCAGACTGTCACCCTGGAACCATCCCTGTGCCTGCGTCACTCCTCCTTGGCATTTAGAATGAATTTGGCTCGTTTCCACCCACTCTGAGAGTTGAACAGACTTCTGAGTGCCTTCAACTAGAATAAATGAGGGATGACTGTGGCATAACGAATACATTGTGGGATGAGCCCTGTCATAATAAGAGCTTTCATTTTTATAACAGATTGGTTTGGGGATATTTAGATGAATTTGCAAATATTGTTTCTCCTACATTGCTGATATGAAAACAGGGTCGCTGGCAAGAGTTTGGGATTCCAGATCTCAGAGACTATAGTTGAAAACACAGGGCTCACATTTTGGAAATTTGGACTCAGTTCATTAGAGCAGGATAATAAAAACATGACCGAGTTCTGGATCCCCGTGCCATTTGCAGGAGGTGGATTTGCTGATTCTGCTAAAGAAATTCTTGGCAAAGAATTTATTGTTTCCTGCTTGAGCCACTGAAAGCATTTGGAAAATGCAAACTGCGAATCTCAGAACTAATAGCAGAGGGCCATAAGCTAACCTCCATCCAGTAGGAAAGCCTGGAAACAAATGTGCCACTTTGAATAAACACTTTTATTTTTGGAATATAACCTATCTGTCAAAAAACCAAGAAGCTCTACTTTATTCCATATTCTAAAACAATTAGCAAAGCAGTGTAATTGGCTAGCCTTAATAGATACCAATGCGCCGAGTGGCATCATTAAAGTTAACAATTGTGCAGGATATTGAACCAAGAAGGTGTAGATGAAGCCAGATGCAAACACAGAGGGGCTACTGCCATCGGGGTTTCCTGCGGGAAGTATTCATTAGGCTTTGCATCGGGCAGAGTTCATTCCAAATATGCACGTCCTACATGATTTTTTGGGTACATTCCTTTAAAATTTTAAAATAGTTCCCCACTCCTATGGAAACACACACACACACACACACACACACACACACACCCATATACATGATGGTCTTGAATGAATTTGTATGTAATTAACAAATGTATTACTCAGGAACAATGACAATTTCCATTGTGAGAAAGATTTTGGACACAGGGCTTAAAAGCAGACTGGAGATAAAAGCGCCTCACACCAGACCCAGGGCTATCAAGTCATTTCCAATTCATGGCAACATTGCGTGTGTTGAGTTCAACTATTCTATTGGCTTTTCCATGACTGATTTTTTGGAAGTAGATCTCCATGTCTTGTTTGTTTGTTTTGCTGCATCTCTGAATGGACATTAATAACCACCCTTTGGGTCAGTAATTAATGCTTAAAGATTTACTCAACTCAGGGCCTCTGCGGTAAATTAAAGAGAGTGACAAGTCCTCTGATGTGCCCTCTGTCAAGAGATGGGCATGTATGTCCCTCCTCTTTGAATCGAGTGAGGCTGTGTACATGCTTGGGAAAATAAAATATTGCTGAATGTACTTGTTATGGTTTCAAATGCAGGCCTCTCTCTATTTCTGATCTATCAAAACACTCAATTTAGGAATGTAGGTGCGTGAGGAAAACCAAAAAATCTCATTAGCTATATTTCTTGTTTCATGGGGAGAGTAAATGTGTCCCCATTCTAAAATGACTCTTTACATTTCAGCAAAATCATATTTATAATATAAATGTACCTTTCCTTTATATAAAAACCTTTGATAATATCTGTGTCCTGTTTGCATGTAAGTAAACTCTATATTCCTGTAACTAAGCCAATTCCAACTCATGGCAACCCTATAGGACAAGGTCGGACTATCCTTGGGGATTTCTGAGATGTAACTTTTTAAAGAGGTAGACACAAAAGAAAATTCATTGCTGAGTAAACTCTGACGGAAGGTGTGCCCATAAGTTAGAAGACACTTAAAAATGAGTGAATAAGAAGTGCTTCCTGGAAGTAGGATCAACCATGACCACGTGGATGAGCAAGGCTTTGGGGACCTACATTCGCATATGTGGCTCAGCTTAGCATGGAAAGTAACACCTACAAACATCAATAAGTAGAATGTGGAATGTAGAAGTATGAGTCCAGAACAACTGAAAGCTGTCAAAAATGAAATGACCCACAAAAAATTGATACTTATACTAATGCTTATGTCAAGGATTCTGCGTAGCTTGGCAGTGAGGCCTCTCCTGTGGTGTGAGTTAACATAAACAGCTCCATTTGGATTGGGATGGAAGACAGCCCCTTCCTCAGGACACCGATGACATCTCTTTGGGGCTGTAGACTACTCCCTATCTGTGGATCAATGCTATGGAGAATTCTCAGTTCTTCTTCTTCATCTTCGTCTTCATCTCCGTCTTTGTCTTCTTCTTCTTCCTGTTGGTTAGGTACTGCATCTGCCTTCTTGGGACTTGACCTGTGGCTCACCCTATGACCTGCTGACTCTGGGAGCAGTCGGGGAGCCTGCCATGTTGCCTTCTTGAATCCCCTTGACTCTGCCTCCAGTGTCCTGTGGTCTTCCTGTCTCCTGCTTTGCCTGCCTCAGTCAGGAAGGGTCTTCAGCTGAGCATTTGATTCACAGACTTGACCTGAACTGTAGTTCCACACTTTGTAGCTCTACGGGAGCTCTCTGGATGTCCATTTCTCTTCTGCACAGCTAAGTGCCAATGTGTTTGCTTCTCTAGAAAACCCAGCCTAACATAAAATTCAAGACAGTAGTGAACATTAACCACTACTGGACAATTTGAGTCAGCTAGTTACATTATTTGCTAAGAATAACAAATTGAAGAAGAATTATGTTACATTCATCTGAATAGTTCGGCTACAAGGCTGTCAGTGATAGGATAATATGCATATGTCTACAAGGAAGACTGTTCTTACAGTGTAGGTACAAGCCACTGAAACCAAAGATGAATAAATTGAAGATTTCTATCAACTTTTGCAGTCTAGAAGCAATTAAACATACAATTAAATGATACATTTGTGATGTGATGCTGGTTAACGGATTGTGAAAATTGAACATAAAAATAAGGATTCATAATAGGAAAACATGACCTTTATTGAAACAATAGTAGAACTAGAATAACATTTTGTAAGATCAGAACTTATTAATTAAATACCTGTTCTCATTAACATAAATGGCAAATGTGAATTTTGCCAGATGGAATACACAGAAACAAATATATCCATATTTGCGAAAAGAAATGATTCAGAAGCCCAATATTTTCCATCAGAAAAAGGCCAGAGCAGACTATCTAGAGCAGACTATTAATTACTCACATACAAGTTGATATTAAAAAAAATTTAAGTTCATGAAAGCCAATACACAACCCTTGAGTATATTCTTTTTTTTCTTTTTATTTATTTATTTATTTTAACAATTTATTAGGGGCTCATACAACTCTTATCACAGTCCATACATATACATACATCAATTGTATAAGGCACATCTGTACATTCTTTGCCCTAATCATTTTTTTCTCCTCTTTTCTTTTTTTACATTTTATTAGGGACTCATACAACTCTTATCACAATCCATACATATACATACATCAATTGTATAAAGCACATCCATACATTCCCTGCCCCAATCATTCTCAAAGCATTGGCTCTCCACTTAAGCCCTTTGCATCAGGTCCTCTTTTTTTTCCCCTCCCTCCCCGCTCCCCACTCCCTCATGTGCCCTTGGTAATTTATACATCATTATTTTGTCATATCTTGCCCTATCCAGAGTCTCCCATCCCCCCCTTCTCAGCTGTCCCTCTCTCAGGGAAGAGGTCACATGTGGATCCTTGTAATCAGTTCCCCCTTTCCAACCCACTCACCCTCCACTCTCCCAGCATCGCCCCTCACACCCTTGGTTCTGAAGGTATCATCCACCCTGGATTCCCTGTGCCTCCAGCCCTCATATGTACCAGTGTACAGCCTCTGCCCTATCCAGCCCTGCAAGGTGGAATTCGGATCATGGTAGCTGGGGGGAGGAAGCATCCAGGATTTGGGGGAAAGCTGTGTTCTTCATTGGTACTACCTCGCACCCTAATTAACCCATCTCCTCTCCTAAACCCCTCTATGAGGGGGATCCCCATTGGCCGACACTTGGGCCTTGGGTCTCCACTCTGCACTTCCCCCTTCATTTAATATGGTATATATGTCTATATACATATATATACGTATATATATACACATACATACACACACACACATATATCTTTTTTTTTTTTTGCATGATGCCTTATACCTGGTCCCTTAGCACCTCGTGATCGCACTGGCCGGTGTGCTTCTTCCATGTGGGCTTTTTTGCTTCTGAGCTAGATGGCCACTTGTTCACCTTCAAGCCTTTAAGACCCCAGACACTATCTCTTTTGATAGCCGGGCACCATCTGCTTTCTTCACCACATTTGCTTATGCACCCATTTGTCTTCAGCGATCCTATCATGGAGGTGTGCAGTCAATGATATAATTTTTTGTTCTTTGATGCCTGGTAACTGATCCCTTCGGGACCACTCGATCACACAGGCTGGTGTGTTCTTCCATGTGGACTTTGTTTCTTCTGAGCTAGATGGCCGCTTGTTTATCTTCAAGCCTTTAAGACCACAGTCACTATCTCTTTTGATAGCCGGGCACCATCAGCTTTCTTCACCACATTTACTTGTTCACCCACTTTGGCTCCAACAGTTGTTTCGTGAGAGTGAGCATCATAGAGTTCCAATTTAATAAAAGAAAGTATTCATGCATTGAGGGAGTGTTTGAGTAGAGGCCCAAGGTCATTCTGCCACCTTAATACTTAACCTATAAATATAGACACATAGATCTATTTCCTCATCCTCCTATATATATTTGCATGTACATGTCTTTGTCTAGACCTCCATAAATGCCCTTTGACTCCTAGCTCTTTCCTCCATCTTCCTTGACTTTTCTCCTGCCCTACTACCATGCTTCGTCGCCACCTGGGCTTGAGTATACCTCTTCTTTAAGCAACCTTACCCTTGATCATTCCCCACCAGGCCTGCCACTCCCCCCTCTCTACCATTTTGGGTCCCATGTTTTTCCCTTGTCCCTGTGTTTGTTAACACCACTTCCTTACCCCCCCTACCCCCCCACCCGAAGTCCCCCCGGAACTGTCGGTCCTGTTGTTTTTCCTCCAGATAGTTCATCCAGCCTGTCCTATTCAGACAGACCTGTGGAGACATTAACATGCACCAAAACAAGACAGAGGAAAACAAAGCAACAGTATACAACCAGACAACAAAACAACAAAAACAAACCACTGACAAAGAACAGAACAAAACAGTTCACAAGAGCAAAGCTTGTAGTTAGTTCAGGGATCGTTTGCTGGCCCTTAGGAGCGTTTTCCAGTCCAGTCTGTTGGGGCACCACGCCCTGGCCCCAAAGTCCACTTTCAGCATTCCCTGGGGACCTTGCCACTCCATTCCCTTGCTGTTCCGCTGCACACCCTTGAGTATATTCATCTTGATTTTAGAAACCATCTCAATATAATATTTGACATAATTGGACATTAATGATCTAAGACAAACCTAGTTGTAGGATAACATCAAAAATATTATATATGAAAAAGGCAAAACATTATTAAAAATACATATAATAAGATGAGACCAAAATGAATTGGTACTCAATTATAGCAACTAGAAGACCTAATTTAAAGATCTGAAAAAAAATAATTCAAAGATAGCTTCAGAACACAAAGTATTAAAATGAAATATGCACCAATCTTGATTTAGTTAGGAAATAAAAAGAGAATAAGATGTTAGGCAGCTCTCAAGTTCAAAGAACTGGGGAAAAGATTCAAAGCTCAAGGTTCAATACTGAAGGATTCCCTTAAAGAGTTATAGTCTCAGAAATTCACAAGGGCAATTCTACCATGCCCTTGAGTCATGATTGACTTAATCTCACTGAGTTATTTATTTATCTTATAGACAAAACATTAAACAACCCAGGAACATGGAAGGAAAATACAGAATCATAGTAGCAACAATAAATTTTCATAATTCCCACCCCATGCTACTTATATTTGGATTATATTTAAAGAATATGTACATATATGTAACCTCTGTCAATCCTGTATACATGTATTCATGAGTTCTATACACCTTCTTACTCCTGTTCATCTTGCTTGCCTAATTATGTATCCTCATATAGATCAATTTTATTACAGATACAGCACAATAGTTTATGTCATAGAATTTACTTTTAATTTTGTGCATCTCCTAGTGTCTCTTTTGCCATGTCTTTAGTACTGAACTCCCCTTTATTTTAAAATGCCTTTCCCTTCACCCAAATTAATATATTTCTACTCTGCAGTTATTGATTTACCTGTATTCCCCCCCAGCCTCTGCTCTCCTTCAAAGAATGATTCTTTTTGTGTGAAAAGTTTCTCTTTACTTTTCTTATACTTGTGGTCTCATGTACTCCTTTTGTGACCAGTTTCATCCATCATTATGTCCCCCAAGTTCACCCATATGAAGAGGATTTTCAGACTTACTGCTACCCTGTAACATTGCATAATTTTCCATTTTGTGTATGTACCATAGTTTATTTATTCTCCCACTCATGATTACTTAAGTTGTTTTTTGCTTGTTTTGTTTTCTATTGTGACGAGTGACATAATAAGCATGAGTGCATATATCTGTTCGACTCATGGCTCTTATTCAGTAGGCGATATATATATAAGGAAGTAGGATTGTTAGATCATGAGACAGTTTACCATTTACACAGAGATTGCATCGTTGCATAGTTTCACTAGCTGTGTATGAGGGTCCCAGTCTCTCTAATACCCTTACCAGTTTGGTTATTTTTTAAACTTTGCTTTTAATGCTAGAGTGAGATAATATGCCATTGTTTTTATTTGCATCTCTCTAAAAGGCTAAAGATTGCAAGCAAGCGTTTCTTCATATGTTTGTTGGAGGCCTGGATGAATTTTATGGGGAGGAGTCTTTTCATAACTTTTTCCCATTTTTAATTAGATTATTGCCTTCTTAGTTGTTGTATTATTAAAGTTTTCTATAAATTTTATAAATTCATCCTTTGTCTAATATATCATTGCATGCTTTTGTTTCCCAAGTTTGCAACTTTTCTATATACTATTTTGGGGAAGTATTTTAATGTAGCAAAATGTTGAATTTTAGGTGTTTCCCATCATGTTTACTCATCATATCTGCTGCTCTTTGAAGCTGAACTGCTTTTTAATACAAGACTAACATTTTCGGAACTTTGAAAAAACATCTTTTAGAGTTCTACTGGCTACCATGAAATGCCTTTTATATTGATTATATATTACTTTTGAACCTGAAACTTGCTATTCTCTGTGAGAGAGTTCAGCTTATGGTTTGCTAGCATGTGGGGTGCTAAGTTTTCATGATCTCGGTTCCCTTTCCAGCCGAAAGCCAGTCTAGACTGCTCTTAGGACTTACTTATCTTTTGACATGACATATTAATATGCTACAATCATGTGAATCCACTATCTGTGATGGATTCTTTCAATGATGTGAGCTATGAATGTGTACATTCTCATTTGTAATGAAATCATCAGTTAGATGATCACTATTTGGGATATGTTATATTTAAAAGTCAAATCCATATGCTTATTTATTTCAGATTTGTAGTTTGAGTTCGGATTGAAATGATAGCAAACTATTAAACATTTTAAGACTGATTTTTGTTACTGTTCTGTTTACTTTTAAACCTCAGGCGTTAGATGAACTTCAACATTTCTAGTTACACTCCAGTCCAAAAGCAATGCCCAAGGAATGCTCAAAACAACTCCGTTATACTTCCTGACTTACACTTTGGGTAGCTGATCTGATAAACAGCTCATAGAGTCACAGAGGGGGTCAGTTATCTTTTGAGTAATAATCTTTTCTTTTCATATATTTTTAGTTGTAAAAAGTGAAAATAAAATATTTTCAAAGTCATGTTTCTTTATAAAAATAAAAAAAATAAAAAATATAAATAAAAAAGTAAAAACAAATATGAATACATGCACATTCTTCACTATGTTCATTCACTGAATTTATGCATTGTTTCAGGGTATTATGTTTTCCCATTTGCCGGTTTTGTTTACTAATAGCACCTCATCCAGTTGGAAGGGCCGTCTGCTTTGCTTCTGTTAGGATAATGAGGAGTTCCAAAGCAGTCTCAGAACCATGCCCAGTAAAGCCTGTAGCTCTTTGCAGGACTACTTTAGTAAAAATCAAGAACGTTTATGTTTCCGCTGCAAGTATTTTAACTATTTCTACAGGGAGTACATGGTAAATAATTTCCTGGCGTGTACCTGGGGAACAAATCATTAAAAAGTATTATTGGGAAAGAACAAATGAAAGCTCCAAAGATGATAATTTCCTCCATTATTCAACATTACAAATATTATGTATAAGGAATATTTCGCAGCACTTGCTCTAACTTTTATATGGTAATATATTCTCTTCTTTTTTTCTCTACCTTCAATTGGATTCAATGAGAAAATCCATTATTCTTTTACAACATCTGATCCACATGACATCATCTGAATATATTATACTTTCATATAGCATAAATATATATCTAATATTTGACATGTTTACTTGTTATATTTAAAATCACTTTAGTAGATGTTACTTACCATAAATAATTCTGAAGCAAATGATGATGTACTTGTGTAGTATTATTTATATGATTTATCCCTTAATTAGTTATAGCATTTAATGTTTAAGTTATGCCTGAGCTGAGCCAAGTCAACATTTATTTTCTAAGTCAGCATTCTCTGAAAATCCATGGGTCTGTGAAAGGTTTCTATGGTAGAGATGATGCCGATTAAACATTATTCTTCGAAGTTCCCAGTAGAGGATTTTGGAGTATTTTATCAGATATTGTATATCAGAGCTCTGGTAACACCTAGCTGTCTCCAATAGTTATTTAGTTATATTAATTTGATTATTTCATAACTTAAAACTGCTCTAGAAGTACCATTAAATGAGACTATTCAGAGAATATATTTCAATGATGATGTTTAACTGATATGCATAACTTCTATAGGACAAAGTGTGATAATGAGTAATGTTATTTTTAATTGAATAATAATCACATGTTCTCAATCTATTGTTTGGCTGCTTTACAGGAAAATTATGATAGGTTTTTGGTATATAAATATTGCACCACTTTCATCAGCTTCACTTCTCATAACTGTGATTATCAATTATGCAAAAGTGTGCGGCAGTGTAGATTGCAACAAATTAAGGATAACATTTAAAAATAATTCCTGAACACTTAATTATGCTCACCACAGAACCTGTACTTAGACCAAGAATCAGTTATCTGAACAGAACAAGAGGATATCAAATGGCTTATAATCATGAAAGTATGTGTGTTAGATAATTTTATGTCAATTTGAAGATTTTGTTTTGTTTTATTTTTTTATTTGTTTCTTTTTCTCTTACCTTTGCCATATATCTACCTCTATAAGATAGCCAGAACTAACAATCTTGAGGAAAAAAACAGTGGGACCAGAGGTCCCTGGAGCGCTTGGGAGAAGATGGGTCAGGGTGGGGGAGTGGGGAGCCAACAAATTCAGAGATAAGAGATGTAAAATTGAGATCTAAAATTGATGGTGAGGAAGGCATATAATACCAGGTGGGATTTAATCAAGTGCAATGTATCTGAGAGGGATTAGTGAGAGCCGAACCGAGGGCGACCATGGTAGTAGGGTAGGAGGAAGGTGAAATGAAACAGAGGAAAGAAATAGGAGGCAAAAGCTACCTATAGGTATAGCTATAGGCATGTATATATGTAAATATACTAATTTATAATGAATAGGATAGCAGTCAATGCACATATATTTATATGTTAAATATAAAGATAGCAGATGGTCTTTGGGTCTCTACTTAAGACCACCCATAACAGAAGGACACTGTTGGATAACCTGGCACTCTTTGATACTCACCTTCCTGACACTATCAAGACAAAATGGGTGCATAAACAACTGTGGTGAACACAGTGGATTGTGCCTGGATAAAAAAAAATACAGCATCTGGGGTCTTGAAGGCTTGAAGTTAAACAAGCAGCCATTTAGCAGGAAAGCAAATAAGTCCACATGGAAGAAGCACACCAGCCTGTGTGACCATGAGGTGTTGATGGGATCAGGTATCAAGTACACAAAGATAAAAAAGAAACAGCTATATCAATGCGAATGAGTGGGGTTGGAGTAGAGATCCAAAGCCCATATGTAGACAACTAGATATCTCCCCACAGAAGGGTTATAAGGGAGGGGTCATTCAACCAAGGTATAGTATAGCACCAACAAATCATACCCATGACGCAGATCTACCTTACAAATCTGGTTAGACCGGAGAACACACATTGGTACAAATAAGAGCTCTTGACACATGGAATGTAGAACAATAAACGCTTTGTGAGCAGTGATGGGATTAGTGTATCAGGAGGGTAGGGGAAGGCCAGGGAGGGGGAAGTAGGAGAAAGAGTGAACTCATCATAAGGTTGGATATATAGCCCCAGTCCCCTGGAAGGAGACTAATAACATAAATGTGTGTGAACGGAGACACCAAACAGTTTAAGATATGAAATCATAATGACAATATATAATTGATCAAGGATTCATAAGGGTGGGAGGATGGGGGAAGGAGGAGAAAAAAGAGGAGCTTATACCAAGGGCTCAAGGAGAAAATGTATTGGAATTGATTATGGCAACAATTGAACAAATATGCTTGACACAATTGATGTATGGAATGTTATAGGAGATGTACGAGACCCCAGTAAAAAAGATCTAAATAAGAAAAAACAAAAATAATTTTTTCCAAAGGTGGGGTGGAATCCAAGCTGTCAATCAACTCACAGCCTGTTAGTGCTTCCGTGGGGCTTTCGCCTTCTTAACAGGATCCTGGTCACTGCCTTCTCTCTCTGGCACTGTCTTCCTGCATGGTGGGACTCTGATGGTCACCTGGATCGTTGGAAATTTCCTGCCATGTTTTTGCCAACTTTAAATCCACGACTCTGCACCCACCAGTCTGCAATCTTCCTGCATTCTGCACCATTGCATGCGGCTGAGTCTGAAGAGGGACTTGTGGACTAGTGTTGGACTTATAGACATGAATTGAACTATACTATGCTTTCTTGATATAAAAGTATTTCTTGATATAAAGCTCTTTTGTATACATACGTGAGTGTCACTGCATTTGTTTCTCTAGTCCAGCCAGCCGACCATAGTATGTATGGTGCAGTAATTTACTTGATACAGCCCCTCCAGCTGGAGTGCAGTCACTCCCATAAAACTATAGATGAGCCAATGCATACTGGATGTGCTTATTATTTTCATGATGATTGAGTCTGGGGTAAGAGAAGGTAGGGGAAGATGCAGATCATATGGCTTGGCTATGAATGATTGTTAATAGGATAAAATGTGATTATAAAAACTTGGAACTTGAATACAGAATTGGTCAATTTTGCCACATGGCTGGTTATAAAGTGAGACATCTCAGAAGCAGGAATGGAAGATTTTACTACTATCAAGAAAAAGGGTCAACCCACCTAAAGATATCAATGAAGTTATTGGTGCTATAACAAAGTATGGTGAAGAATGGAGGAGAAGGAGAGTCAGAAGGAGCCTGACTATAAAAAAAATAGTGTCTGGGGTCTTCAAAGCTTGTCTTTAAACCAGCAATCATCTAAGTGAGACATCAATTAAGTCCACATGGAAGAAACACACCACCCTGTGTGATCCAAGCATTGTAAATAATATCCAAATTCAAAGGAAGGAATGGTATAAAATCTTAAATTAAGAACAGCCTGTTTGTAGAAGGCTATTGATGACAGTGGAAGCCCGAAATCCATTTCCAGGTTCCACATGTCATTGAGGGATGTCTATGGTCTTGTTATCAGACAGATAGCATTTAAAGATGACTATGGTAGGTAGGTATGGTCACAATTTAATGTCTTGTTTGATCTCCCTTTTGATTCTTTAAAATTTTTTTCAATTTAAAAAAGTGAAGGGGAAATGCAAGCATTAAAGCTTCCCATGAATCCCCTGTGTCCATAGACCATGGGTGTGAATAGCTTGCTCTCGTGCAGAGTGCATTGAAAAGTGGATTGTGACAGACATAATTAGGTCAGCTTTATCATTTAGTCTCAATTTTGACCCATTTAAGTTGTACTAGTTTTTAATCATGATATATTAAATATGTTTAATTATATACATTCCTTTATATTGTTTTCTCTTTTTTGTTTTGTTATTGGTTTTTTTTAAAATGTTTTTCTGTGTATGCAAACCAGGATAGGCAACACTATAAAGGCAAGAAAGTAACTGGATTAATAGTTTCTTGGGAGTATATCAGGGGAGGTTGGTGGAAAATGGGAAGCTAATAAGAGTAAGTTCAAGAAAAGCATTAATATTCTAAAATTGATGGCAGTAGTGATTATACAACTCTTCTTTGTAGGATTTGATGCTTGAATTTTATGTTATGCGAATTGTGTGACAATAAAACTGTAGAAAAAAAAGAAAGAGAATGGTAGAGCTCATAAACAGGACCCTGAGATCCCTACACATTGAACCGACCAACCTGGATCCAGGAGACAGAGATCTGTGTCATCAAAAAAGAGGCAAATAATGGCGAGACATCAACAGCAGCACAACCCAGAGCCAGAGCTCGAGGGCAAAGGCAGAGAGGCTTGCTTGCAGACGTGGCTGAAAAGAGAAGAGCTGTATCTTGTGCATTTCTGATCTTTACTTGTTACCTGTGAACTTCATTAATGAAAATCATAATTGTGAACTGGTGTGGTCTGTGAAATCAATATGGAAGCACCATCAATGCTCATGTAAACAGCAGTCAAGAAATCAAAAGATGTATCGCATTGGGGATATTTGCTGCGTAAAACCTCTTTGAAGTGTGATGGAACAAACATGTTACCATAAGAACTACGGTGTGCTAGACCAATGCATTAGACTTTCCGTCAGCTAATATCTATGTAAAATTATACAGAGAAAAAGCAAGTCAGGAGAAGAATTATAATATTTGAATTATGGTTTCAGTGAAGAATTTTGAATATGTCTGTATTGGCATGGGAAAGAACAAAACTTATATTGGACAAGGTACAGTCAAATTTCCCTTTTAATGCAAGAATACAAAGACTTTGCCTCACACACTGTGGACAGACGATTAGGAGAGACCAGTCCCAGGAAAGGATATCATAATTGGTTGATAAAGAATAGTCAACAACAAAGCAGAGGAATACTCCAATGAGACAGATGACATAGTGGATGCAACGATGGCCTCAAACATAACTATTCTGTGTGTGGTACACAACTAGGCAGTGTTTTGTTTGTTGTACATAGATACCATCCTGAAAACAACTAAGAGCAATAACTGTGAAACACATACACCAAACCAAACTCACTACAATGAAGTTGATTCTGACTCATAGTGACTCTACAGAGCAGGGTATAATAGGCCTTGTGGTTTCCTGACATTGTAACTCTTTACAGGAGAAAAATGTGTCATCTTTCTTCTGTGAGCTATCTGGTGACTTTGAATTGCTGATATTTTGGTGAGCAACCCAATACATGTCCTCTACACCACCATATATGAGTATATAATTACAGAACTTGATTGGAAAGAGGTTAACTTATTTCCTCAATGTCACGCAGAAAATATCAACATTTGAAGAGCATAGATCTTAATATTTTATTTGTACTTAATATATTATGCTTTATACACCATTAGTGATATCTTAGACTTCCTGACTATCCTCACAAACATTTAAAAATTGGGAAGAGAGTTACATTTAATTCCTGCTCACAATGCTCATTTAGGAGAGGGTAGAGGTGCACCATAGAGTTTCAAGGTGGCATAGCACTTTGTAAACAGGCACATTGCCACAAATGTCTCACATGGAATGGCAGGTGGTTTTGAACTGCTTGACCTTTGGTTTAGCAACTCAACACTTAACCCACTGAACAACCGGGACCGTTTCATTAGAATAAAGAAGTTAACAAATAGTTCTTGTGATTTAGTGAAGGTTAAGTAAAGACTGAAATAAAATATCCGAGTGAAAATACATTAAACTTAATTTTAATTATTTTCCATTTCTATGATGTCTAATACCACTACTTCTCGGTCAGTTGGTTGTATTGTGGTGGCTTATGCGTGTCTGTGATGCAGGAAGGCATGTCACTCATATTACAAACATACGTAGGGTCACCCAAAGTGAGCTGGCTTCACCAGAGCGCATAGATTAATAACAGACTATAGAGAAGGAATAGGCTACTCATGTTAAGCGAATTAGCTACTGAAAACCTCTGGGCAGTATTGAAACATTGTCAGATGCCAAAAAGTCTCAGGAAAAGAGCATACTATTGTCAGAGACTGTGTCAGCAGTTGAGCTCCTCCTGTCAAAGGCAGTGAAAGAAAGACAGAAACAACTGCCTTCTCAAAGCAGAGTCTGAAATAATGATGTGGATGGGCGGGTATGTGTGCATGTATGTGTGTGTGTGTGTGTGTGTGTGAAACCTTCAGGACCTTCATTTGCTGACAGGCAGGATTCAAAATGAAAAGAAACAACCAGAGACATCAATTAAAAATCAGGGCTGGAAATGTTCAAAGTGTGAATTTAGGAAAATTGGGAGCTATAAAAAATATGGAATGTATAAAGATGGACATTCTCAGTGTTAGAAAGCTGCAGTGGACTGGTGTTTGCTATTTTGCATCAGAAAATCATATGGTATATAAGCCAAGAATGACAATTCATGATAAATTATGTCAAAAAATGATATTTCCATATATATTTTGAAGTACAGTGTTGACTGTGATAGCATATTATTTATCCCCATACAATGCATCATAATTATAGCTAGTCAGTAGAACCAATATTCAAATTGGTGCATCAACCACTAATGCTAGTGATGGAAAAATTGAAGAATTTGAAAAATGTTTTCTGTCAGAAATTGATCAAATATACATTCAAGATGAATTGAAAATTACAGGTAAATTAAATATAATAATGAAATGTGTAAAGACCTTGTGGTAGAAAACCAAGAAGGAGGAATATCTTCGGCCTAGTTTAAATAGCAAGACCTAAAGAAAAAATTCAAGTGTCATGGTGCAACATTTGAAGTTTCCATGGCTATCTTGAATGATTCAGGAAGCTTCAAAAGAAAATGGGGAAAATACATATTCTCTGAGCCAAAACAACTAATCACATCCAACCATTTCAAGAGCAAGCAAGTGAGTAAGAAGCAATAGTCCTGAAGGGAGAAGTTCAAGCTGCACTGGAAGGCCTTAGCAAAAAACAAGATTTCAGGAATTAATGGAATATAGTTTGAAATGTGTCAACAAACTGATGAAGCGCTGGAAGCACTTACTGGTCTATACCAGAAAATTTGAAAGCTAGCTACGTACTTGGCCAATTCATTGTAAGAAATCCGTGTTTGTACGCATTCCAAAGACAGATGACCTGACAGACTGCTCAATTTATAGAAATTAATATCATGTGAAAGTGAAAGTTTACTTAAGATCACTAAACAAGAATTGCCAGAGTTGTATCACCTCGCTAGGTCAATGTGAAAGCCGAGAAAGTCATGAGAGAAGCTGGGTTAAATGAAGAAGAATGTGGCACCAGGATTGGAGAAGGCCTATTAACAACCTGCAACAAGCAGATGACACAACGTTGCTTGTTCAGAGGGAGGAGGACTCAACCCACTTACTTATAAGCATCAAGGATTTCAGGCTTCAGTATGCATTACAAGTCAATGTAAAGAAAACAAAGATTTATTTTGTAAACTGGACCCATAGGGAACATGATACAGTACATATTGAAGTTGTCAGGGTTTGGTCTTACTTAGATCCACAATCAATGCTCATGGAGGCAGCAGGGAAGAGATCAAAGGATGCACTGCATGGACGAAATCTGCCCACGACCTCTTTATATTTCTGAAAAGCAAGTATGCTCTTTTGAGTACTAAGGTGTGGGTGACGCAAGCCATAGCATTTTCAATTGCTTCATATTAATATGAAAATTGAACATTGAGTAAGGAAGACCAAAGAAGAATGGTTGCATTTGAGTTCTGGGACTGGTAAAGAATATTAAAAGTACTAGGAACTGCCAAATGGGCAGATAATTCTGCCTTGAAAACAGTACAGACAAGATGCTCATGAGAGGTAAGACTAGTGAGTCTTTATCTCAAGTCCTTTGGACATGCTATCAAGAGAAACCAGTTCCTGGAAAAGACGTCGATCTTGGTAGGGTTGCGGGGCAACAAAAAAGAGAGAACCCTTGAGAAGATGGATGGACTCAGCAGCTACACTAATGGACTCCAACATGGAGATGAGTGTGAGCATGCACAGGATCAGCGAGTTTTCATTTCTATTGCACATGTAGTCACCATGAGCCAAAAGAACTTGACAACACCAGCCAGCAACAACATGTGAAATTCAGAGTATAGAGGCCATGAATTTGATGGGAGCTATACACCTTAACTTTCACTCATTAAGCAAACTATTTTGCATCTGGTTTTTTCCTCTCAGATAATCGATCTGACAGGAGACCACCATTGCAAGGATGACCATTCCACTATGACTGTATGAAATGTTTGGTGAACACCTGAATTTCCTGTTCAAAGTCACCTGATGAAGGAAGACTTACAGCCACAAGCATAACTATTAGCAACTCAGATTCTAACACTGTTATTGTATATTGACTTTGAAATTTTAGTACAAATAATATAGTCCTGCAGAAATTGAATACCTATGTGAATCATCCTACTTCTGAAATGAATTATGATAATAATTTCTATTGTAAGAATTAGTAGCAAACCAGTTCCATTAAGTTGGAGATTGAAGATGGAACAAATGTCCAGTTCCCACTGTGGTGGTCTGCTCTGTTTCTTCACTATTTCTCTCTTGAGTACAGACCCTTCAATGTCTGGGGTCTAGGAGTCATTCAAAGTTCCACAGACATTCATAAAAGTTTGAGCAATTGTTTCACGTGGCGCTGTAAGCTGTGCAGCCCAAAATCTGGTGGTCAGACAGGGGTAAACCAGGTGCTGGGTCCAGGTGGTTGCCAAAATGAGCACACCAAGCTCACCCACACTCTTACTTTTGGACCAGCGTTTTCTGCTGGTCACAGGCTTTCCTGTTTTGATACATCCAATGGCAAGCTGCTTTCTCAAATTTTTCAAAAGTCAGTCTATTTTTTGTTTTATTTTATTTTTTAATCATTTTATTAGGGGCTCATGCAACTCTTATCACAATCCATACATGCATTATTGTGTCAAGCACATTTGTGCATTCATTGCTGCCATCATTCTCAAAACATTTCCTCTCCACCTAAGCCCCTGCCATCAGCTCCTCATTTTCTCCTCCCTCCCTGTTGACCCTCCCTCATGAACCCTTGATAATTTATAAATTATTATTTGGTCATATCTGGTCCTGTCCAACGTCTCCCTTCACCCACTTTTCTGTTGTCCGTCCCCCAGGGAGGATGTCACATGTAGATCCTTGTAATCTGTTCCCCCTTTCCAATCCACCCTCCCACCACCCTCCCATCATCGACACTCTCACCACTGGTCCTGAAGGTATCATCTGCCCTGGAGTCCCTGTGTTTTCTGTTGCTCTCTGTCCCAGTGTACATCCTCTGGTCTAGCCAGATTTGTAAGGTAGAATTAGAATCATAATAGTTGGGGAGGAGGAAGCATTTAGGAACTAGCAGAGCATTATATGTTTCATCAGTCTATTTTTGTAATCATTTTATTAGGGGCTCATAAAACTCTTATCACAATCCATACATACATCAGTTGTGTAAAGCACATTTGTACATTCATTGTCCTCATCATTCTCAAAACATTTGCTCTCTACTTAAGCCCCTGGCATCAGGTCCTCATTTTTCCCTTCCCTCCCCACTCTCCCCTCCTTCATGAACCCTTGATAATTTACAAAGTATTATTTTGTCATATCTTGCACTGTCCAATGTCACCCTTCATCCATGGAAAACAGAAAAGTGGGTGAAGAAAGTCAGTTTATTTTATCTGTAGGTCTTCCCTTAAAATGTAAATAGGTGAGGCTCAGATTTTTTTCTGACCCCTTTACTTCAAACAAACACAAGTACCATCTTTTTATACCCCCAGCAATTTTTATTTGCCTCTCTGGGTTCTAAAATCCATTGCAATGGCTACACACAGACAAAATTTATGATTAAATGCTTTATTAAGGAAATTCACAAGTTTTAATGCCAGTGAAAGACTCAGAGATGAGTTGTTTATCAGAAATGTTCTTTATTAGAAACTTTAGTATAAATAATCTAATTCTCTAGAAATTAAATACCTTGAAGAGTCATGACCAATTGACATGTCATAAGTTCTCTGCTATAAATGTCAATGGACATAAAGCATAAATATTTTTAAAATAATAAACCACTTCTTAAATAATAGACTTTTATTATGTAATAATATTTATTCATCTGATGATTTCATTTGAATGAGAGAAGTTATAGATAGAATGTAAAAAGTCATTTAATTTGGAATATACACTGTATAGGTAAAACACACCGGTGGCTTGGATGGTTATGAATTGAGTTCCTGACCGCAAGGTCAGTGCAATGTACAGGCATAAAGCTGTAGAAAAAGGGCATTTTCTGCCCCTGGAAAGGTTTAAAGTCTCATAAGATGGGCAGTCCTCTTTTCTTTAGGGTTGCTCAAAGCAGGATTAGATCCAATGGTTGTGGGTTTTGAGCTAGTGGTAGGTGTCTGTGTATGCATTTATATGTCTCTGTCACAGAGATTCTCAGTGTTGCAGTGTTAAACTATACAATCTGGCATAGAAGTTGATCTATTGACTTAAAGTTTATTAAATTGAGTGTGCATATTTAAAATTTAAAGATAACATCAAAAAAGAATTCAATTAATAAAAATAGTGCAGGGAATTAAAAAAGAGAAAGAGCAAGGAAGGTAAAAAGAAAACAAGAAATTTAGTAGAAATAAATCCAAATAGATTAGTAATTCACAACATGCATAATGAATACTAGAATACAACCAAATAGAAAATATAACATCAATTTTGATTGTTGTTAAGTGCCCTAAAGTCTGTTCCAACTCACAACAATCTTACATATAAATTATGAAACATGGCCCAGTTCTCTGCCTTTCTCTCAATTGTTATTTTTAGGCCAGTGGTTGTAGTTTCTGTGTCAGTCTGTGTTGATAGACATAATGCTCTATAAATGAACGATGCACATTTTTTGTTAGGTGACATTGAGTAGAGTAAAACCTCCTTATGTATAACACAATGAAATACCTCCCTGGTCTCTCCTGACCACATGTCCAAAGTAAGTAAGACGAAGTCTTGCCATCTTAGCCTCCACGGGGCACTCCAGCCGTACTTCTGCCAAGTCAGATCCGTTTGGTCTTGTTAGCAGTTCACTGTCTTTCAATATTCTCTAGCACCACAATCCAAATGCATCGATTTTTTGAGTTTTCCTGATCCAATGCCCAATTTTCACAGGCATTTGAGGCAATTAAAAATACAATGATATTTTGGATCAGGTGTGCCATAATGCTCAAATTAACATCCCTGCTTTTCAAGAGAGTTGCTGTTCAGCGGATTGACCCAATGGCTTGTATCTTCATATCTCTTGAGGGCAGCTTCTATGGCCATTGAATGTGGACACAGGCAAGACAAGTAACATAATCAATATTCTTCACCAACATCATGATATAAACGTACTAGTCGTTTGGGTCTTCTTTATTCATTCTCCAGATTTAAAATGCACATAGCTAAACTGAAAATAGCACAGCATAGGTCAGGCACACCATCGCTTCCAAAGTGACTTCTTTGCTCTTGAACTATAGAGGTCTTTTGCAGTAGATGTACCCAAACGCAGGATGCGATTCTGCATCTACACCACTTCCTCCATGCAGGTGGATTGTGTGTGCAATAAAATGAAAATTCTGACAACTCCATTTTTTTCTGTTTATCATGATGTTTACTGGTGCAATGGTGAGGCATTTCCCGCCTTTACTTTGAAATGCAACACATACTAAAGTGTGTAGTTTTGTTCTTTATCAGCTAATGGTTTGCATTCTCTTCACTTTTTGCAAATATTGTGTCACGTACATATCGCAGGTGCTTAGCATGCCTTTCTCCGTTCTGATGCCGCAATCCCATTAAATAATTAAAGGCGTTTCTCTCTTGTATCTGAATCCAAGCCCACTGCCACTAAATAGATTTAAGCTCATTATGACTATCCAAGACTTTAAATCTTTAAAGGAACAGAGAGTCTCGCCTTTCCCCCACTGTGTCACTAGTGTGTTTAACCCCTTGACATTACAGTTAGCACGGACTCCTAAACAACAGCACCATTGGTCTCTATCGTGTCAATAGGGACCTTTCAGCTTGCAACTCAAGGAATGAGCGGTTTCTACAATTATTTCCGCTTAAGAAATACTGAGCATGTTCTCTTCTTATAGTTTTCTAACTTTAGATCTCTGCACTTTTCATTTTAATTCCTTGTTTTCTTGTGCTGTCCTTTGAAGATTTTTGTTCATCTGTTTAACTTCAGTATTTCTTTCTTTCTCTTTAGCTATGCAGCACTCATGGCCAAAGTTCAGAGTTGTGACTACTCTCCATGTTGGTCTCTTTAATTATGGTTTTTGTTTTGCTTTGTTTTTAAAGTTTTCAGGTTTCCCCAGTAATGTAATGGGTTAACCACTAGATTATTAGATGAAACTTTAAATATGTACAGTTTGGAAAACCCAAAGGAGTAGGGTTAAGTTGTCCTATAGGGTTGATATAAATTGGAATTAATTTTCTGACAGTGCGTTTAGTTTTAGATTTCATATTTTCTACAAGAATGATTTCTTTTATGTTAACCCAGTATTCATCTGATCTCTAGTCATTAGTGTTCAATGTGACATTTCTATTATTGAGATGGTGCCAAAATGCAAATATTATGTATAAAGTTCCTATTTTGGCTCTTGAGGACTTGTCTTAATTTTCTTGAGCATCAACTTGAATTTGCATATGTGTAGTTGATAATCTTTTCTGCAGTCAGCTCCTAACTTCTGCATCTTTGCCTTCTACAGATGTGGTCAATTTGGTTTCTGTGCCTTTCATCCAGTGATATACACACATGTAGTCATGATTTATGATTTGGGGGAAAAATTTTCAATTTATACAATGTTGGTCTTACAAAATGTTACCATGAGAACTCTAGCATTGTTTCTATCACCAAGGCCATATTTTCCAACTGATGATCCTTCCACATTTTTAATTTTTCATTAAAATAACCAGTAATAATAATAATTACTTTTGATTGCACACTTGATCACTTTCAAACTGCAAAATTTAGTAAAAAGCTTCAATTTCTTTATCTTTGGTGTTAGTGGTAGGTTCATATATTTGAATAAATTTCCTATTTATTGGGCTATGAGTGTTAGGATTTATGCTATCATTGGCAGGGCTATACTTCAGGATTCATCCTGAAATATTATTTTTTACACTGCATGTGACAGCCTTTATCTTCAAATGATAATAAATGGCATTGAAAACAACTAAAAAGAATGGATTTGATTAAAAGAACCAATGCCATTCCTTTGAGCTCACTAATGTCTACCAAAAGTTTCGAGTATTTGCTTTCTTTTCTACAAGACAAAATTTCCCTTGTTTCATGCACATTGCTCTCCATAGTTCTGATTATTCGTGAATTTACGCAGCTATTTTTTTTTTTCATTTTCAGTCTTGCCACCAATGAAGGCCATTCAAGTGTCACTTCGTTCTTCCCTTTCAGGTCACTGTGCTCTGAGGAGGCAGACCCACTGTGAGGATCTTCGAACCTGAGGGGGCTCATCTTCTGGCAGTAAGTATATAAAAGTATTCCACTAATATCTATCCATTTTCACGGAGCAATTTTTCAGAAGTTGAGCATGTCTGAGGAAACCAGTTTAGTATTGTGAAACCTGCTGATATTTGAAAACCTGGTGGCATACCTTCCAACATCACAGTAATATTTAAGCCACCACAGTATGCCAAGCCGAGAGACAGGTGTGGAAAAGGAAAACTGATGACCATGACATTGATTCCCGCTCATGGCAACCATACAGGACAGAACAGAACTGAGCCTTAAGGATTTATAAGATTATAAGCCTTCAGAGAATCAGACGGCCTCATCTCTCTTCCACAGAGCTGCTGGTGGAGGGGAGCCCAGTATGAGTTTGGTGAGCGGTGGAACTTGGAACCTACTGTGCTACCAGGACTCTCTGAACGTGAGTATGGACAGTGTTTGTACAAGGCTAAATAAATATATTACTATGAACTTATAAGAAAGCTTTATTAAAATATTAAAATGTAAAGCTAATGTCTTTCCACATATCCTCTTCCTAGGTCCATATACTTTTTAAAACAAAGATTTCCTCTAACCCTTTGCTGAAAATTCTGTGCTTTTAATTGTGCAAAACTTTAAAAATGCCTGTTTTAACGATCTTGAAGATCATGTTCTTTTTAAATGTTCTTTTGGTGTGAGGAGCAAAAATAAAACTATCAAAGGCAGGGTGATTGCTATAGGGTAGACGGTAAGGTTTCTTGGCGAACTTATAGGACAGGCTTGCGACCTTTAGAAAATACGTGTGCATGTTGTTGTGTTGTGGGGAAAGTCCTTAGTGCAACGTTCCAGACATTTTTTTTCACTAATGTAGTTTGAAATTTTCTTAAAACATCTTTGTAATAAGCTCTGGTAATCATTCATTGTTCTGCAAAAACAAAACAAAAAAACCTCATCAAAATTATCCTGTTAGAATACGATTACTAATGGTGGGAGCAATAATAGTAAAACAGTCACCAGAATTTTTGAGCTGAGTTCTCTGGCTTCAATTTAACTAGCCCAGAGACAACACCCCCTCCCTCTCTCCCCGCCCCACACACACCTCCACCCAAGGAAGCCACTCTTTCCATTAGGGTTTTTGTCTTCCTTAGGTACCTTAGCCTCTCAACTAAGACAAAAGTGCTACTTTGAGGTGTCTGAAACCATCCGTGGATTGCAGATACAGATTTTAAGCACAGTTTTGCTTCCAATAAGCACATGCCTATACGAATGGGAACCCTAGTAGCAATGCTTTTGAACTCATCCTTCAACTTTGAGAATGAGGCACGAGGGGGCTCACTTCATTTCCTCTCCTGCAAATCCTCATTTCTATTCCGCGCTGGTGGAAGATGAGCTTCTTGGGAGTTCTCCCTTGACTTGGAGTCAGCACCATGGCTCTGATCACAGTTTTCAATTACATATTTATTGGTTCTCTATCTGTTTAACATCTGTTTATTCCTTAAGGTAGGGATATTATCTCCATTCTTTATGAAATTTGTAGATTTTTTTCTCACCATATCATGCTTGCTACATCTCTGCCTAGCATAGAAGGCATGCACAATATAATACCTTAAAAATGGAATCAGAGAACTTGTATTTGTTTGTAATTGCCTAGTGTTTAAAGATGTTCTAGGGTAGCATTAAATTTTATTGTGTATTTTTGGAGTATTTTAGACTCCCTACAGGTCTTTGTAAGGGATTATTAGATTTAATATTTTAGTTTATAACAGGAAAATTCTAGGAAAAATAACATCTGTGAGACACATTGGAGAAGTTTCCAGTTATGAGCACATTCACACAATTATCATTTCAGGGTTGAAAATTGACAGCTCTTGTCTTACTGATTAGAGAATGCCATCATAGAAGAACAAATAAGCATGTAAAGTTTCACAAAAATTATGTCAAAACAAGGTTATATTTTTTATGTCTTAAATGTAATAAAACCAAATTTATTATTAGTATACTTTTTCTAAAATATGTATTTAAATAATAAAAACTAAAGTCATAAAATTTATAAATATCAGAGTACAATGAGATACAAATAGAGCAAAAGGCATAGAATTTCAGGAAAATATAGTTTATGAATATCAGCTTCCAATTGAAAGTTCCTGGTATCTAAATATTCAAATTTTAAGGAGGAAAATAGAATTATATTATTAAGCACTTCTTAATTACCCAAAATTTCTTTTTAAGGTAGCATGTTGAATATTACAACCAATTTTAATTGTATAATATATTTATTTACAATTTTATTTTTATTCATTTATTTTGCTTTATTTTACAAATAAAAATATATCATAGCATTTTTTATCATAATACTTTCATATGCCATGATTTTCCCTTGAAGGTGGGACAAGAACAAGAACCACAATAACAAAAATATGAGAGAGAAAAAAATCAGTTCTCTCTGAAATAAGAATGGTTTGTGACATTCTCTGGGAAAGGGAAGAACTGAGGCCCCTCTGTTCTTTTTATTTCCATGTATATATGTTGAAATAAAAGAGAAGTTGTTATACAATGTAATTCTACCTCATTTCCTAACATCTGGATCTGTATATATAATACATAAACCTAAGAACAAAAAAGAGTTTTGTAAGTTAATAGAGAACAATAGGTGGATACGGGAAAGGAATGTACCAACATCTTTTATGTTCTACATTTGAAAGCCATAATTTCTTGGGAATTGAGTCTATTTCAGGACTTTGTTTGCGACTAGAAATTCCCTGAGTGATATGAAGAAAATTAAAGAAACGTAGAAATAAGTCCAAATTGTTGTCATAAAAAATTTGGACAATGTTTCTGGTAGTTTTGATACTTGAATAGATCTTTGAACACCAAATTATTTTCCAAACAGATTTTAAGATATAGTGTACCTAATTTTTGTTTTGTTTTGTATGCAGGCAACAAGTGTTTTAAATATATTCTGGTATACGGACCAAAAAGTAATCCAATCGCCCTGAAATTGACTGCAACTCAAAATAAAACAAAAAACTCCCACATTCCAGTCCATATTGACTCACAGTAGCCCTCCTTAGGGTTACTGAGCCTCGAATTCTTTACCAGAGTGAACAGCAGCCTCACCTTCCTCCCAGGGAACAGTTGAAGAGTATGCATTGCTGACCTCGCAGTGAGCTGGATAATCCTTCTCACAAAGAGCCACCAGAGTTTACATTTCCTACTCCAAACAGCATACACAGCGGCACAGTAGAACTGCTCCCTAGGGTGCTGAAACAACTGAACTCACAGTTAGCAGCACAATACTTCATCCACGGCCCGGCCAAAGTTTCTTATATTGTTGTACAACACTAAACAAATAAATACACTTGGATTCAGAGCAAACTTCATTATTCTAAACCATGCATTTATAATATTTAAAAATCTCTGAATTTGGAATGTATTAGAAACTGTTGGCTCATCTATAGTCATGGTGCTTGCCTTTTCTTTCATTTTTGCTTTATTAATTCCTTCCTTTATTCCTTCTTGTCTGCTTGTATTTCTTTCTTTCAAATATCCTCAACTCTGCCAGCTTAAATCATAATGTAATTTGTTCTGTCAAATTTGGTTTTTCTTCTAAACTCCAAATCATAAATGCCTGGGCTCTATCGATTGGTTTCCTGTTGAAATGTGTTTGCTATAGGCACTGGACAGTTGGATATTTGGAAAGTTCCCAGGGAATCCTAGTACGTAGCATAGAGAACTATAGTAAGTAATTGAGAATTCATGGACTATAAATTAGTGGTTTAAAAAACTTGATGATTATAAAATAATTTGGGAGACTTTTTTTTAAGTACGCATGAAACCTTTTCATCAGAGACTGATTCAGTAGGCTGAAGTCTAACGCCGTGAAGCATTATTCTACAAGTCTTTTTGGGACACACAGCTGGAATTTCACTGATGCCAGAAACTCTTCACACTCACTGTCTCCCCAGGAAAATGGTGAGCAGATATTATGCCTCAGTTGTCCTTCTGGTAGCTATTTCTTATAATCATCATGACCTTTCCCTCATTAAAAAATGTGTTCATTTATGTGTGGCTTCCCTCGCTGGGCTCTAGTGGCCTAGTTGGTTATGCACTGGGCTTCTAATGACAAGTTCAGCAGTTCAAGTCCCAGAGCTGTTCTGAGGAAGGAAGATACGACTTTCTGCTCCATTAAGAAAGCCCAGATAGGTTCTCTATGAGTCATAATCAACTCTACCATCGTGGGCTTGAATTGTCTTCAAGGAACCTTTCGGATAATACTTCTCCAGAATTACTTCTGGATTAAGGAGTGTCTTTCTAACTTACTTCTTCCGTTGTATTGTCTGTGGAGAAACTAAGTGGCTATTTTACATGGTACTGTTTTCTTGGTTTTCTCTCCAGGCTTCTCTTCCTTGGTCTGCGCAAGCCCAGCTGATTTTTGTATTTTGACTTTGTACCCTGTTATGCTGCCTAAGCTTTCGATTATTTCCAAAGCTTTTCTTGTCAAGTCTTTCGAGGGTCCGACACATAGCTTTATATGATTTGCAAATAGAGATGGTTTTACTTGGCAATTTGGATTCTTTATTTTTGCCTGATAGCTCTGGTGAAGATTTCCAGCACAATATTAAATTAGAGAGGTGATAGAGAACATCCTTGTCAGATTTATACTCACAAGGGAAATGCTCCCAGTGTCTCCTCATTGAATGAGATGCTGGCCATTGGTTTTGCTTATATGACTGGCATTATATTGAACATTTTCTTTTCATTTCTATTTTGCTAAGTGCTTAATCAGGAATCGCTTCTTGTATTTTGCCAAGTGTCTTTCCTGCATCCATTGATATGAACGTGCAGTTAATTTCTGTATCTGATAGATTGCATTGTTTTTCTAATGTTGAACCATCAGAGCAGAACTGGTGTGTGTCGCACTTGATCACATGCATTTTCTTGATATTTTATTAGATTCTGCTGGCTAAGCATTTTCCACAATGTTTACATCTGTGTGTTCATAAAGCACATGATTCTGTAATTTTACATTCTTCCAATGCTTTTGTCTGATTTTCTTTTCAGGATATTTGTTCAGAAATGTGCCACCCTTTTTTATATTCTGGAATAGTTTGTGGAGAATTGGTCAATTATTCTCAATACTTGGTAGAATTCCCTCAGGATCCCTATTGTTGGAAGTTTTAATGACCTAATCCACTTCTTCTTTCTGTTATGTTTAGGCTGACGTTTTCTTCGTTTGCCTGAGTTAGGTAGTTAGGTAGATAATGTGTCTCTAGATATTTGGTCATTTCTTCTAGGTTTCACATTTATTGGATGAAATCCTTCATAGTATTGTTGTTTTCTTTTGTATTTCAGGTGGTTCTGTTGTGATGCTGTTCATTTTGCTTCTCATTCTTGATGTTTACATCTTCTTTTTTTCTTCTGTTAAGTTTGTAAGTGAATTTTACCAACTTTTCAAAGAACCAATTTATTGTCTTATTGATTTTTTTCTATTGTGTGCATCAGGGTTTTATCCTTTCTTCATACTTATTCAATATGTGTGCTGAGCAAATAACCAAAGAAGCTGGATTATATGAAGAACAATGTGGTATCAGGATTGGTGGAATGAACCTCTGATTTTCAGACAAAGCATTATTGCTTGCTGAAAGTGTGTAGGCCTTGAAACAATATCAAGTACTGCAGTCTTCACTATGGATTACAACTCAATGGAAAGAAGACTGAAATCTTCACAACTGGACTAATAGATAACATTATAATAAATGAAGAAAAGATTGGCGTTGCCAAGGATTTCATCTTGCTTGGATCCACAAGCAATGCTTCTGGAAGCGACAGTCAAGAGATCAAAAACTAACTTGCATTGAGTAAATCTACAACTCAAGACTACTTTAGAGGATTGAAACAGAGTGGGATACTGTGAAGACTAAGTTGCATTTGATCCAAGCCATGGTATTTTCCATGGCCTCAGATGGATGT
Source organism: Tenrec ecaudatus (assembly GCF_050624435.1). Lineage (NCBI taxonomy): Eukaryota > Metazoa > Chordata > Mammalia > Afrosoricida > Tenrecidae > Tenrec > Tenrec ecaudatus. The sequence continues at coordinate 120,637,760 of NC_134531.1, read as the reverse complement.
GCAAGTTGGATCCTGCATAAGGGAGACTGAAGAACGTATGCATTTGAACTGTGATGCTGGCAAAGAATATGAAAATACCGTCGACTGACAAAAGAACAAGCAAGTTGGTCTTGGAAGAAGTATGGCTAGAGTGTTCCTTAGAGGCCAGCATGGCATAACTTTATCTCACATATTTTAGGCATGCTTTTAGGAGAAACCAGTCCCTGAAGAAGGGCATTCGGTGGTACTGTAGAGGAGCAGGAAAAAGAGATGGGACGAGTTTCTGCAACAATGGACTCAGCACAGGAATGATTCTGAGGACGGTGCAGTAAGGCAGTATCTCAGTCCACTGTGCACAGGATTGCTAAATGTGAGAGGCCACTCCAGGGCACCTAACAAAATCTGGTTTACAGTAAGAACCACATACGAATTTTCAGTCTCCACGTAGATCCAGGCTGATTAAATTGTTTCTCACCCTTTAGGCAGAGTGTGCCTTCAGGCAGAGTGTGCTGGGAATTGGGTTTTTATCAATCTCCTAGGCAACTCAGGAAGAGGTCACCTATTCCTTAGGGATATGCCTGGCTACCTTTGATGGAATTTGAAGGAACCCTGGTGCTTAACAGGTTATGGGTGGGACTGCTAACTTCTAGGTCAGCAGTTCAAAACCACCAGCTGGTCCAAGTGAGAAAGATAAGGTTTTTTGCTTCCATAGGTATTTTTGGATTCATAAACCCAAGGGATCTGCCTTATAGGGTCTCTATGAGTCAAAATAGACTTGATGGCAGTGAACTCTTATTTATCTACCTATCTATCTATTTATTTGTCTGTTTATTTATATATTTAATGTTTTTGTTTTTTGAGAGGAGCCTATAGTTATGAGTCGTAATCTCATTGCTTAAGGCAGTGTGACACTAGCCATGTCCCTTTTCCTGCTTCAGGCATCCAACCTGCACCTGTGACATACTGATCTGTCACTAATCAAGATTATGTGACTGTTTACTCTGTTGCTCACATTCTATTGAAGTAACCACATTTCTATGAACCCACAGCCACAGTATGGGTTTATGTTAATAGGCTGCTTCAGATAGATGTATTGTCGGTGCTTTGTCTAAGACCCATTGAAGACTTAACTAATGTGACTCTGTACATTATATTTGCAGTTGGGTCTCTTTTGCCCCCTAGAACATATGATACCCGGATAACGATTTTCAGTGGCCTCAGGTTAAGTAGAACTATGTTGATTCCATGTCTTGAAGTATGAAGCTTAAGTGAACTATTGGAGCCAAACAGTACAGTCATAATTTGTTCTGACTCCTAGACATTAAATTTTCTCTTTCCTGCCTTTTACAATAATCAATGTCAAGCCTCAGATTGCTCATGCATGTTTGATTTTGGTTAAACACTTGATTAAAACATGTTAGAAACTACTAACATAAACACTGAGTCTTACTTAAACACAAAGATATTTCAGGAACGATTGCTTGACATTTGTTAATTTTCAAAATATGTTAATTATTGTGTGTACATAAAGCAAGCAGTTTTATATATTTTTATAAATAAACAATTTAGCATCAAAGTCAGCTTTCTTTGTTTTGTTTCTTTGTTACTCTCTAACAGGGCATTCCGCATCCCTGGTGGCAGTGTGATAACATAAGAGCTCAGCAGCTGGTTCAAATCTCTAAGCTAATCCACTGAAGAAAGTTGTGATACTCTGCTCTGGTAAATAGTGTAATTTTGGAAGCTATATGAGCCAGTGTGTTAACTGGAATCAACTCAGCAATTGAGTAATTTGAAGATATTGAGCTAGCTGAGAAATTCTGTTACAGGAATGTGGCATCTCCTAACAGGTCTTCATAGTTGGTCAGATTTAATGGTGCTTCTGGAGCTACAGTGGGAATCAGAATCTAGTTGGGGCTTCCTGTACTTTGGTCCCTTTTATTTAAAGCTTTTGATTCTATTAGAATTTATGATGAATTGACAAACCTGTATTTATTATGCCTTAGAAGTTAGAAGTTACCCAACAAGATAGCTGAAGACAAAATGGGTGCATAAACAAAGATGGTTCAGAAAGCTGATGGTGCTCAGCAATCAGAAGATATAGTATATGGGTCTTAAAGGCTTGAAGATAAACAATAAGCCATCTAGCTGAGAAACAACAAGGCCCACATGGAAGAAACACATCAGCTTGTGCGATCAGAAGTGTCGATGGGATTGGGTATCAGGCATCAAAGACCCAGAACCAAAAAGCCTATCAATGTGAATGAGGGGAAGGGCAGAGTAGAGAACTAAAGCCCATCTGTAGACAATTAGACATTCCCTTACAGAAGGGTCACAAGGAAGAGATAAGCCAGTCAGGATGCAGTATAGATCAATGAAACATACAACTTTCCTCTGGTTCATTAATGCTTCTCCCCACCCAAACTATCATGACCCCAATTCTACCTTACAAGTCTGGCTATACCAGAGCATGCACATGGGTACAGAAAAAAGCTGGAAACGCAGGGAATCCAGGACAGATAAACCCTTCAGAACCAATAATGAGAGTAGTAACATCAGAAGGGGAAGGGGAAAGTCGGCAGAGAAAGGGAAAACTCATCTCAGTGATCTACATATAACCCCTCCCAGGGGAATGGACAACAGAAAAGTGGGCAAAGGGAGACAACGGTCAGTGTAAGACATGAAGATAATAATAATTTATAAATTATCAAGGGTTCATGTGGTAGGGAAATTATCAAGGGTTCATGAGGTTGGGATAATGGAGAGATGAACTGATACCAAGGGCTCAAGTATAAAGAAAATGTTTTGAAAATGGTGATGGCAACATATGTACAAATGTGCTTGACACAATGGATGGATGGATGGATGGATGGGTGGATGGATGGATAGTTATAAGAACTGTAAGAGACCCCATAAAATGATTTTTAAAGACAATTTTCGATGAAAGGCTATAAGAAAATTCTAATAAAATAAAAGCTGATGCTCTTTTTTTCCCAAATGAATAAAAATATCCACACGGGGGAAAAAAATTAGAAGTTAACCTGTTCTTATTTGAAGGACAGAACTCACCAACTACAGGGGTATTAAATCTTTAATGCAGCCAAGTCTCTAGCTCCCACCAAATGGCTTGTCTTTCTTCATTGACCTGGTGAGGATATGGAATACGATACGTAAGTGATTGCCCTGTGAGTAGTTATGAAGAGGCAATTTCATCCTGTTGCATTTAAAATCTTCCCTCTGTGAAGCAGGAATAGGGATCTCATTACCATAAGAATCAAATAAATGACAACCTCTGGACCTTGAGGTGTCTTCACAGTGAACCTCTTAGATACCGAAACATCTGTGATACCAGAGGAGTGGTAGAGCTACCGCAGCAGCAGCAGAACCAGGAGCCAAGCATGCAACATAGTGATGGCCCAACGACTGGAGGAGATAAAACTGCACGTTTTGGACCATGAGGCTTCCTTGCTGATTGAGGTGCCTCTGGGGTCTTAGGGGAGCTAGGGTTGCTGACCCATGGAGCTGGAGCTCAGAGCTTTATCATTTAGGATTACAATAAAGTGGTATGCCTCGTTGGGCATTTACTAGATGACCTGAAAGAGGAGAAAACAATGGGACTGATGGTTCAGGAGGGACACTAGAGAAGGGGAGGCAGGGAAAAGGAAGGGGGGTGTCAACCAACTCAAGAACAGGGAGCAACAAGTGATCTAATATCAATTGCGAGGAGGGCATAGGGTGCCTGGTGGAGCTTAAGGAAGGACAATGTAGCTGAGAGAAATTACTGAAATGCAAATGAAGGCCGAACATGATAGTGGGACAAGAGGAAGATAAAGGAAATCGAGAAAAGAACTAGGAGACAAAGGACATTTATAGAGGTCTAAATGCAGGCATATAAATATATAGATATATATAATGATAGAAAAATAGATCCATGTATGTAGATTTTTATGTTAAGTATTAAGGTAGCAGACAGACATCGGGCCTCTACTCAAATACTCCCTCAACACAAGGACATTATTTTTTAATTACCCAGCATTCTGTAATGCTCACTTTCCTGACAGGTCACTGAAGACAAAATTGGTGCATAAGCAAATGTGGTGAAGAAAGCTGATGGTACCTGGCTATCAAAAGATATAGAATCTGGAGTCTTAAAAGCTTGAAGACTAAGAAGTGACCATCTAGCTGAGAAGCGCAACAAAGCCCACATGGAAGAAACAAACCAAGCTATATGATCATGAGGTGGTGATGAGATCAGGTAGCAGGTATCAAAGACCCAGAACAAAAATTTTATATCACTCTTAAATAGGGAGAGAATGGATTAGAGACCCAAAGGCCATCTGTAGACAATAGGACATCTTCTTACAGAAGGATCACAAGAAAGAGATGAACCAGTCAGGGAGCATCATAACACAGAGAAAACTTAACACTTTCCTTTAGTTTTTTAGTGCCCCACCCCCATAATGACCCCAATTCTATCTTTCAAATCCAGCTAGACCAGAGCATGTACACGGTACAGTTAAGAGCTCAAAACACAGGGAAACCAGGACAGATAAGCACCTCAGGACATATTGAGAGTAGCCATATCAGGAGGGTAAGGGGAAAGTGGGGGGAGAAAGGAGGAACTGATCACAATGATCGACTTATCACCCCCCAGGGGGACAGACAATAGAAAAGTGGGTGAAGGCAGATATTGGTCACTATAAGACATGAATTTTTTTATAAGTTATCAAGGATTCATGATGGACAGAAGGTGGGGCAGGAGGAAAGTGAGCTGATACCAAGGGTTCAAGTATTAATATGTTGGTTGAAAATAATGATGGCAACATATGTACAAGTGTGTTAGAAACAATGCATGAGTGTACGGATTGTGATAAGACCTTTAAGGGACCCAATACAATGATTTTAAAAAAGAAACGTGTAACATGTCCTCAAGAACAACTGAATCATGTGCATTTCTCACTTGCATTCCAACATATTAACTTCCTTAATAAACTCCTTACTCATGAATATTTTCTGCGTTCTGTGTAACCATTGAAATGAATATTAGAACCTAGATATAAAAGCAGAGAATAATAGTTAAGACAACACACTGACCATATCTTTAATTTAAATGTGGACCCACCCCTCCACACATAGTACAACAGATAGATGACCTATGTCAAGCTGGGGTTCTCTAGACTGGCCCCTCTCTCAAAGCTTGCCTATAACACCATCTTTGACGTCTTGCTCCAGAGGCAGATTTCGACAGACCAGGTCCAGTGTTTTCTTTGGCTACGTGAACTCAATAAGCACTCTGGTTCTCACTTCTCCTCTGTCTTATGGATTGGATTATTTATGACAGACTGTTCAAATTCCCTTTGTTAGGTGAACATATCTGAAGGAACATGTGCTTTATTGACATAAGCTGTCTCTCATGTTTAATTTTCAATTTATAAAAAATAATTTATAATGGAGACACTTTATTGGGAGTATTTTATTTTGCAGTAGCCGCAGATTATATAGCTTCTGATGTACACTCAATATGTTCTATGAGGGAATGCTAAGGGATTCGGTGTTTGCATAAGAAGAAGCTTCTTCCAAAGATGCAAATAAGAGCTCTCCCTCTGTTTTTTTCTTTTTACTAATTACTCTGAGCCTGATTTCAAAAGCATACCAAAGAAGCCTTCAGGCTTCCTTCTTCCCCATTTTTCTCATAGCGTGCTCTCAGGAAGAGCATTCATTCAGATTGGCCTTTGAAATATTCATAGAAAAAGCTGTTAGGTGACTCAAACTTTCATGACCAGACATTTGTATCTTAAAACCAGATTTTAGAAAAATATCAGCCAATCAATTTTCTTGTACTTTCCTGGATCTTCTATTTTGTGAATTTTCCTTTCTTTGTAGTACTTTGTGATTTCTTACAAGCCCAATCGTGGATTGTTTGTTGTTTCAATAAACTGTCGCCAGTTTTACAGAAGTTCACTTTACTCCTGGGAAGTTCCTATAAGGTGATGGTGTACATGGAGGCCCCTCTCCTAATATCCCGATGCAAAAATCCATGCTCATGGTCAGAATTGTGTGCTGTCACTAAGTGTAGAAGTGTCACTCTTTTTAAGCTGGCACTCTTGTTGGTACTTCTTATAAAATGTGAAGTTCTGAGGCAGATAAGATGCTGGATTTTTCCACGCCCATATTACAAGTTCAAATGACTTTGAGAATTTCCCCAAGCCAACACATCCGGGCACAATCACGCTGAACACCCAGTTAAAATTTTAACTTGTGGTATGTTATAGTAGCCTACATGATTTTAACCCACCCACTCTCCCACCTACCCCTACTCTAAGAGGAATAGCCTGTCTTTCTCCACTACTAGAATAATCTGTTTTCATATCCTGCCAGGATTCACAGCATTCATCTGAACAGCTTAAGCAGACCAAGCACCCGTGATTTAGAGTTAAACCCAAGAACAAAGAAAATTTGGGCAGAAGATTAAAACCTGAGAAACTAGCCGCCCAACACATTTGCGCCATGCCATAATAAGTGATGATTCCCATCTAGAAGCCTTTACCTCAGATTCCATTTTGGAACATTATTCCATACCACATCTTCATCTCTGTGGACCAAATTCCTGGAATTCTCCACATCTTTTCACTAAAAAATATAATGTCCTTTCCACCTAAACCCATTTATAAACCTTTCTTTTCCACTTTCCAACAAGAGGCCTATCTTGCTTTACAAGGTGTGTCTCTCTCTAATAAAATCTTTTTGTTTGCATAGTGAGCTGGGCAAACTTCCTCATGATTCTCAACTGGGCATGGGAAAGAACTCCGTCTGTGGGGCACCCTGACCCACTTCATGTGCACCCTCCGTACTGTAGAAGAAGACGCATCTACTCAAGAACCCAGAGCTTTTGCTGAAAAAAATGACTGGACATTGATATGATCTAGGTACTTTTTCCAGTGTTTCACTTATGTGACCTCCCAGACCCTGGATTTGCAATTCTTTCAGAGGCTTGGCCTTTTATCTTAGACTGAGGAACTTTCTGTTGTTTGCAGTAATGTCACTTCCTCCATGACTCACCAATATTGTGAGATATGAGGAAATCTGGGATTTTAACTCTCTTTAGATGTTAGCATATAGACTGCTTTTCTGAAGGTCTCATTACTTGAGGTTAAGTCCTAACTTCATTGAAAGTCTCCGTATCGGTACTTGAGAGAATCAAAAGGACTATGACAGTGTTGCAACAGAAGATCTTATTTAATGAAGATTTTTCTTCAAAAGAACCATTCGTGAAGGCAAGCAGTAGTCTTGTCTCTCAGAGATAAGACACACCCTTTTCATCTCAGGATTAAATAGATGTGACAATGATGGACATTTTTTTAAAAGAATCAGAGCAAGTTCATCAGTGGTAGATATGGGCAAAGGAGCCATAAAGAAACATTAATGTCCTAGTGGCTTCATAGATTCTCATTTAGCTCTTGCCGCCTATCTTGCTAGCCAGTTTGTTAAAGTAGACATTCATTTTGCTAATTCAATTTGTTTTCTCTCTATTTATTAGGGCCTCATTTTGTTTTACAATGGTGGCAGTTTTCCTTTAGAGTTTTTAACTATCTCATCAGTAAAAAGTACTTTGGGATGTAAATTAAATTTGGCTGGAAGTTGGCTCACCAGTAAAATTGTTTTGAGCATAAATATTGCTTGGCTTTGATTTGGATCAGGTATGAATTATGCATTATTTTAAAATACAAAATGTTCTGCTATTTAATCCATAAAATAACCAATAGAAATGTAGATGTATTTATATCTGTGTACTTACTAATTACTTTGCAACTATGTTTGTAAGGCGTCCTGGTGGAATAATAGTTCTGACTTGGGCTGCTAACGACAAGAGCAGCAGTTTAAACCACCAGATGTTCCATCGGAGAAAGATGAGGATTTTTATTCCCATAAAGAGTTACTTCTTTGAAATCTACCACGGCAGCTCTACTTTGTCCTGTAGGACACGATAAGCAAGAATAGACTCACTGACAATGAGCTCACTAAAGCTTATACATGGAACCTTTAACAAACGTGTGGAAAAATGGAAAAGAAAGGTAATGGAATAATTCTAGGAATTTTTGTAGCCCATTCATATGCACCTAATGATTAAAAGACCAGGTGAAGAGGCATCCAATAATCAAGTCTCTTGTCAGACTGAGGAGAGAGACTCGCGGAGACTGAATTTCATCTGTATTTACCCATTTTGCAGAAGGCTATGCAGGGCAGTGGGAACTGAAAATCTATCTGCAGAGCATTAGTCAGATTCATCCTCTGGCAGATCCCCTCAATCACAGACAAGGGATTCAGACAGAATTACTGTGAGAGAGGGGTTATGGAAGTTGATTAGGGTGGACTGAACAATCATATAACACGATACTTGGTCAGTTGATCTTTCTCTGGGATTTTCTCTAGGTTCAAACAGTTCTGTACTTTTCCAATACAGAAATTTCTCCTATGACTTTTAAAATATTGTAGGTGGTCTTGATTTCTCATGTTTTTTTATCTCTATATTGCTGTTGTCCCTGTCTTCTTTGTTCCATGTTGTTTATGTTTTTATTGTTTCTGTTAGGTCTCCCAGTCTACGAAGCACAGAAGGGGTGAATGCATAGAGAAAAGACAACAGATGCAGTGGTTTACCAGGAAGCAGGGGAGGAGAATTGGGGAGCAATCAGTGAATACAAGTGAGGGGAGGGAGCATTAAAACGGATTGTAATGATGTATAAACAATGCTTTAAAAATGATTTTAACTGTGGAAGGATATGATCCTACAAGGAAACAAAACCAAACCTGACCTATGGTTACCGCTAGAGAAGGAGGAAGAGTGTTTGCTTAGGGGCACTGAGTGAATTTTACTGGTGGTGGAACAATTTGGAGAGTGAGATCAATAATTGTATAAAACAAAGGGTATGGTCAATGGCACCGATTACACATGTGGAAATTGTTGAATTGAAGGTGGTTTTGTTGTGTATATTTTTGCCAAAAAAAAAGGATGATTATGAAGACAAAGAAAACACTAAAATAGATTGGGGCAAATATCGTAAATTTTTTCTTGAAATGATTGAACTATTAAGTTATATGATATGTGGATAAAGTACCAATAAAAACGTGTGATTTTGTGTCTTTATGATATGTCACTTCTCAAAGAATTTTAACCAGCTGAGGCAAACAAAAGAGGATTTAGGTAGAAATGTTTCACAGGAAAATGTTTATTGAGATAGTCATTGGATGATGTTTGCGTAGCATGTCCCAAAATGTATATGCAAATTGCTCAGGAATATATTTTCTATGTTAGCTACAAATCAAGGTTTGAAAATAAGTAAGCTAAACTTGTGGAATTTTAATGTCCAGTCTGTTTCAAAAGAATAAACAATGTCCAGTCTCTGCCAAAAGAACAAACAAATCTGTTGTGTTGGTGACATAATCTCCTGTCAACTTGAGGGTAGTAAGAGTGCAGGGGTGGATTTTAGCCTGCAAATCAGGTTGCAGCTCGATGACCTCATTTGGAGTCATGAAGGAGACAAATAGCTCACTGGAAGCTAGACCAATTCTCTCTTTGCCTTCCCTTTCCTGCTGTTGAGACACAGAGAGCTGGAGGAGCCATGTGGAAACCTGTGCCCAAGATTGAGATGTTTCCAACAACACTGGATCCACAAGACTTTCTGCCTACCAGCCTGTGATCTCCCTGCATTTAGCATCATTGTATGTGCTGTGTGAGTCCAAAGAGGAATTTATGGATTAGTATTTGGTATATGAGCTAATATTGGAAATATGGACTTGATCTGGCCTGGACTGGGTTGTTTTCCCAATATTCAATTCTTCTCTCTGTTACACCACACACACGTACACACACACATTCTAATCTTACACAAAATCTAATCTCATAAACCCAGAGAGGCAGTTCAACTTTGTTTTTTGCGGTCCCTATGAGGTGAAATCGATACAATGGTAGTGACTTTGGAGGGATTTTTATTTACTTTTATTATTTATTTTCTTAGTAATTTCATTTTTCTTGAATCCACAATGTACATGGAAGCAGCAATTAAGAAATCAAATAATTTATTGCTGTTCCTAAAAATTTATTGGACAAATCTGCTACACAGGATCTCTTTAAAGTATTAAAGAACACTTTGAGAAGTAATGTATTCCTTCCTGTCTCACTCATTATATATATATATATACATACCATGTGTCAATTATGACTCATAGTGACCTGAGAGAGTAGAACTTCCTCTGTCCAATGAATAATGCACTATACTTCAAGGCTCCTCACCATGACATTTTTAATTGCCTCACATGCATATGAAAATTGAAAAATGTATAAGAAACAGAAATTAATGCATTTAAATTGCATTGATGTTGAATATTAAAAGTACAGTGAATGGTCTAAAGAGTAAACAAATCTGCTTTGGAAGAAGTTCAGCCAACACTTCCCTTTGAAGTAAGGAGGAGAGATGTCACTTAATGTACCTTGGACTTACAAAGAGAAACCAGTCTCTAGAACAGACCATCATGCTAGGCAAAGTAGAGAATCAGAGAAAGAGGAAGCCGCTCAATAAGATGGATTGGTATGTGACTGCAACAAAAACTCAACCATACCAACAATTATGAGACTGGGACAGGACCGTGCAGTATCCTGCTCTGTTCTGCACAGGGTAGTTATGTGTCTGAGTTACATCAATGGTACCTAATAACAACTGTTTTAATTCAGCAACAATTGTACTTTTTCTTTAAAAAATCCCAAGCCATACTTCCCTGGCAGGAGTGATACCATGATCATGAAGGTGGTTTTCCCAGGGTGAGGCTCATCCATTGCACTCTGGGTGTGCTGACCCCTGCGATTTCCCCAAATGTGGGAAACTCAATGCATAATTTGTGGTAGTGGCGGACAGCGTTCGCGCTATTTTCGGGGGAAAAAAATCCTAGGCCTCCATGATTGTGGTCAACATTTTTCCAATCCCTGGTAAAGGGCATTATGCTTGGTAAAATTGAGGAGACCTGAAAAAGCGAAAGACAACCCAAGGAGTTGGACTGACACTGTGGCTGCAACAATGTGCTCAAACATAAGAACTATGAGTCCAGAGCAGGACCAGAGGCTGCTGCTTCTGTTTGACACAGGGTTACATTGAGTAGGAACTAACTTGGAGGCACCTCACAACACCCTTCCCCACTTTTCTGTGTGAAAACTCATCTTTCCTTCTAAATGTTGGAACACTTGGTAATTGTGTTTTGCACCCCATATTTCTGATTAGAACTGTATTTTCACCTTCCAAAAAAGCCTTTCCTTTGGCTTGCACAACACAGCTGTGTGACTATTTGAAATCTATATAGGTAAGAGAAGCATTATCAAATACCACATTTAGCGATTCCAATGTTCCCACATTTTCTAAAATGAGGTTATGATGCATATTTGCTGTACACATATAATGTCATAGTGTCTGCTCTTTCCCTTCTCTTGATCACTGAACTCTGAATTTGATCTCTGAATCACAAGCTGTTACTAAATTTATGGTTTGTTTTCCAGTCAGTCTTATCTGTGGCATGCTGGAAGATAATGACAATAAACTCTATGTGAGGTCAAAATGAAAGTCACATCATTGAGATGAAAGTACTAAAATAGAGTTCACAAAAAACTCAGAGCATGAGAAATAGAAATGGGCTTGACACGGGCAGAAAAGGAAAGAAGCCACTCCAAGCATGAACAAAAGCTGCATTTGTTGAAATGAGCGCATTCTGATGAGAAGAGGCAGAGGTTAATTATTTGAAGGACACGTTGGTTCCAGAAGCATTATGGGAGCAGCACAAGGACAGGGGGGGTCTGATAGCGGAGCAGGGCTTTGACTTACAGGAGTGGAAGTGGCATCCTTTTGATAATTTAAGAGAAACTTTAAAACAGTCTTTTGCTGACAGGAGGAGCACAGTGAAATGAGTCTCAAAATCTATTGCTCATGGATGGGGCCAGAATAAGCTGCTGGGAAAAGCTTATGGACACAGGACCTAGAAGACATGCATCTGCGCATACACAACACTAGGAAAGTAAAATCAGCAAGAAAGATGAAAAAACTCGAAGGTCTACTTCAGGACAAACAGCTTGTGAGCAGTCAGCATGGGGTGTAAGCTCTTTGTAGGCTGCAGGGTCAGTGTTGAAATCAGAGGCAGTAGCTGAGAACTTGACATTGGACCATGCATTCAGACAAATTCAGCTTCCAGGTATGTACCAAAGAGAAAGAAAAAAGTGACAAGGTAGAGAAGATTAAGTGTAGGAAGTTAGTGTAGGCATGCCCTTACACCAAAGCTAAACTGCAACTTATTACACTTTAGTTTCATAAGGATAAAAGATGGAATAAATCCACTTGAGTAAGTGAAGGCTGACTCCTTGAAGGCAGCTACTACAACTCCTTTAACGAAATAATTCAATTTATACCTTGAACCTGGAGTCATTCTGGGTCAGGGGAAGCCAGTCCCTAACACATCATTACAGGTCCAGTAGGCGCAATTGTACAGCGATAATAAGTAAAGATCATAGTAAAGTTATAGAGAGCATGAGAGATAGAAGTATTGAAATAAATGGAGTCAGATACAATTCATAGTAGCATGCTCACCTCAGCTCTACTTGGTGGTGTTCCACGTGGAGGGAGAGAGAGATCTTTAATGCTGGCCCAGGCTTTTATCTTCTCTGGGGACATGCAAGCCCCCTAATTATAGGTGAGGACATAAATCACAGGAAGGGGTTGTGCTATAGGTAATACAGTAATGGGAGGGGGTGGTCTAGGGAAATGCACGCAATAGGAAGAGGAGGAATCAGGGTATACATGTGACAAGATGGGCGGATCCTAGAGTCAGGATGGCAGCCTAACCTTGGTCATCCTTGGGCAGGTTTGACCTCGCTGGGGTCTCCTACAAGGAAACAGACAACTACTATCCTTATCAGAAGGGAGTGAGCCCTATTTGTTGTGGGATAAACAGTGGCATCTGCTTGCTCTAGATGGCTGATAGCTCTTAGGGAGAATAACCCATGACCTACTTCTGATGACTCCAAGTGTATAGTCATTCACAAGCAGCTGTTTGGCATAGTTTTGGGCAAGATAGCTTGGGAGAAATCCTTCTGTACCCCACAATTCTGTGTGTACTTACTAAATGAATAAGCAATTAAAGAAGCTTTATTGTAGCTACATCATAGATTAAAGTGTGGATGGGGTAGAAACACAGGTACCACCATACAGTTTAACACACATAACCTCACCTGGAAAGCCATACCTCTATTACCTGACTGAGCTTTGGTAGAAGCAGAGAGCTGCTGTGAATTTTGGATATCTTGGGATTCTAGCTCTGGACTTTGCATTTGGCTTGCCTCTGCCCGACTTGGGATGTGAAACTAAAAAGCACTCACCACTATGTGAGGCCTCATTTTATAAGCTCTGTGTTAGTCCAGGTAGACTAGAGAAACAAATCCAAAGAAACTCATATGTGTATAAGAGATAGTTTTATGTCAAGGGTAATTGTACATTAAGAAAGCATCCCAACCCAGTCCAGATCAAGCCCATATGTCTGATACCAATCTATGAAGTCCTTTTCAGACTCACAAAACACATGGACGCTGAATGCAGGAGGGTCACAGGAAGGTGGGTAGAAAGTCTTTGGTACTAGTGGCATCTCAGCACTGCAGGGGTCTCTACATGGCTTCTCTGGTTTCAGAGGTCTGGTTGCATCAGGGTATGTCCATGTGGCTTCTCCAGCTCAGGGCATTTGCTTAGTTCAATGTGTCTTGTCAGCTGCAATGTCTCCTAGGAAGTCAGCAGAGCAAACGATAGTGTCTCCTGCCTCCAAGAAGAAATACTAGATTTCCCAGAATTCTCAGAAGGCCATGCCCACACAGAGACCTCATTGGCTATGATCTGATTGAAAGACTAGACTCCGCCCCTTCACTCTTAATCCTCAAATTGACACACGATTACATAACGACAACAAGCTCCTTTTGTTTTGGTGGGACATTTTATTAATAGCGGGACCCATGGGTGTGAGGAAATACACCCAAGAGAGGAATTGAGGAAAATACACTAGATTAGTATTTTAGTACAGTTTGATATTTAGAAAATTCTTAATCTCCAGTTCCTCAGGACTAGTCTGGTATTAGTTCTTCTACAGGAAATTACCATGCCTTGCCCGACCCCTGCCTCCTGGCAATAATGAAGTCAGAGAAGTTTAGCTATGTTCCCTTACTTCATTTGGTCTACACTATTTTACTATGTTCTTGAAATATTTTTGCATTTAAATTAGGAGCTCAACTTCTAGTCCACCTGAATAAATCAGTTGAAATGTCATTGCTAATGACATTGCTAATGAAAGCTGAAAATCTTTGTGACTCAGATATAGATATATATACAGAGAGTGAGAGAGAAAGGGAGATTTTCATTTTTATTTCTCAGTCTTACTCATTATTGTGTCAGTCTGGGTAGACTAGAGAAACAAATTCATAGACACTCATATGTGTATAAGGAAGAACTCTATATATAAGAGCATTTGAATATTGAGAAAATGTCCTAGCCTGGTCCAGATCAAGTCCATAATGCTGATATTAGCCCATATGTCTGATACTAATCTATAAATTCGTCTTCAGACTCATGAAACACCTGCAGTGACACAGAGTGCAGGTAGAACACAGCCCAGTGGCGGAAAGCCTTGTGGATCCAGTGGAGGTAGAGGCATGTCAGCGCTGGCATGGATCTTCACATGGCTCCTTCAGCTCCAGAACTCTACTGTAGCTCCTTATGTTTTGTCAGTGGAAATGTCTTGCAGGGAATGAGCATGTTTCCAGCCTCCAGTGAGGTATTTATCTCCTCCAAATGAGGTCATCAAGCTGTGATCTGATTGACGGGCTAAAGTCCACTGCTTTACACGTAAGTCTCAAATTGACCATAGACTCTGTGGGCCCTTGAAAGAAATTCACTCTGCCTCTTTGTATTCCCAATATATATTTTTGAAAATGCAGGTGCTGAGTAAATCTGATAGGAGAACAAAGAATGTTTAAACAACATAATGTCTTGTGCTCTTTCAACTCTTCAACCCTATCCTTTTCTCTCAGTTTCATTATCTATTTCTGTTAATTAATTATTCATTTATAGCATTTCCCCTTTATATCTTTTTTCCATCAAAGAGTTTTATTGATAGATATTTCACATACCATACAATTCAATGGTTCAATCATATTAATAAGAGTTGCACAATCATGTCTGCAATCAATTTTAGACCACTTACTTCTTTCTTGTATCCATGGTCATCCATTATCCACCTTCCCCTCCCTTCCCTGATACACCCTTCAAGAAACTGTCAGTGTAGTCACTGTCTCTATAGCCCTACCCATCCTTGGTCTCTTACACGTAAACACATAGAAAATAAAACACAAGGAAAAACACAATCTTCATGATAATAAGGCTATTTGTATTCAGTGTCTTTGGTCAGAGATGATTTATTGGAGCCTTAATCTATGTGTGGCCCTTGGGAATGCATTTTGGGCTTCCAAAGTTATCTACAACCTGAAGACTGATGTTCACAATTCAAGCTCTGATACCATTCCCTCCTTCAGACTTGGGTTTTGCAATTCACTATCTTTGGATCACACTGTCCGGTGAGCTTCTTCTGTGTGGTCCACTGACACCTCCATCAATGGCTGCTTGTTTGATGACAAGCCATTTAGATGCCACATGTGAGTCCTTCTAACTCCTGGGAATCATCTAGTTTCTTCATCGCACTTTCCTAGAGCACCCATACCTTCAGTGATCCTTCATGAGGTGAGCATCAAGCAGAGACATGTCCAAAGAACGAATTGTTCTCAGATTGGGGCTGGAATTACGTCTGAACCCCAAATCCATTCATATATATATATATATATATATATATATATATATATATATATATATATATATATATATATATATATATATATATATAATTTATATCTGCCTCTGGTTAACTTTAGAGACACCATTATCATATTATGTTAGAGAACATTATCACTCATCCCCCGAGGTTGAGGTAGTTCTGTGGTTAATGGCATTAATTTAGCCCATGGTATAGAATTTTAAAGAACTGTTGAGAAAAGAACATTATAAATTGTAGGCGGACTGTAAACCTCAGTGCATAAATTGCAAATTTATACAGATTAAACTCTTATGTGGGTGGATACCATTTACACAAACAAGGAAGTTGGTGATAGAGCAAAACTTCCAAAACTATTCATTAAGACCAGCAGAATCCTGCCTACCAGGGCTATATGTATATATATTTAATCTATGTTAATACATGTCATAATTAAGCAAGGAGATCATTAAAATAGTAAGCACACAATAGTCTCTGACTCTCATTCATTGGGCACCTCCAAGGCAAGAGATCTTCCCCAGAATCCAGTGATCCCCAGTGATGTCCACATCCTTGGGAAAGCAGTCATCTGGTTCTGAAACAGTACAGTTTCCATTTCAAGACTAAGGGGCACTGGCGTGGTCACATCAAGCCCTTCTAGCATGGCCTCTTGAGGATGATGTCAATGCCTTGAAAGAACAGAGTGTAAATTTCCACCTCCTTATATATATTTTTTAATATTTGTTGCATTTTTTCTTTCCTTTGCTCTGATTATTTTATTTTTCAATTTAAAGGAAACACCTAGATTTCTGATTTCAAATGAAATTCATTGAGCAACCTTAAGGGCAGGATTTTCCACAAATGTCCTCTTGGAAACAACGAGGAAATTTTATATCTCCACTGAAATAAAGATGAAAGGACAATGAATTGCCATAATAAAGAAAAAAAAAGTTAAAAAGAGCTATCAGTGACCCATCCGTAGTGTAAATGGCAAGTGTTTTTGATGATGAGAAACCTGACAACTAAAAGTAAACAATCTACTCACAGACGGTAATGTTTGTTGAACACTCTCTACACCAGGAAAATGGGTTTGGCAACCCCTTTCTCAATTTTTAAATGTTCCATTAATTTTACAAAAATTTATAGAAGTAAGAAACAAAGAAATAGGGAAAAATAACTATTAGAAATATCAATACAAACTTAAACATAGAAATACATTTTGTACATTGACATAAAAGGTAAGAAAATTTTCCTCTTTAGCAAAAACTAGCAAATATTTCTTCTATAAGTGATTGCATAGTACCTTTTCCATTATATACTTAAAATGCATTGTCTACTCATCAGTAATAAGCTTGAAAAAAAGTCATGATGGATTTCATTTGAATAAATATACCTTCATTAGAGGTTAGATTGCTGATCACTACCTTGTGAAAACTGGCCATCAATCTTCTCTGCATATTTTGGGCGGAAATTAAAACGAGTCAAATCTTTATTATATTAGTGAGAGCAAAGAAATACGAATTATAATTGTGTCTTAAATGTTCTTCTACACTCTTTTGAAAACAGTACAATACTTTTTGAAAACAGCAAAATACTTCCATCAATTCAATAAGAAACTAAGGCAACTCATTGTATCATCTTTCTAAGCCATCGGGACAGTTTTCTTATTTTAATAATCTTTGTATTCAATAGTGTTCATTGATAAATATAAACAAATAGAGGGAAAATAATAATTTAGGGTCCATGGTGTTATACAGATATAAGGATTCCAGTGAATGTGTATAATAATGACAAGATTAAATTTATTTTCTTTTCTTTTTATGAATAAATACATTTCCTTTTGATCCTTAAAAATGCATTTTTAAGTAGGTATACAAGTCATGATATGTTTATTTTTGAGAACTAATCAAAGTGA
This sequence comes from Tenrec ecaudatus, assembly GCF_050624435.1. Taxonomy (NCBI): domain Eukaryota; kingdom Metazoa; phylum Chordata; class Mammalia; order Afrosoricida; family Tenrecidae; genus Tenrec; species Tenrec ecaudatus. The sequence continues at coordinate 120,619,999 of NC_134531.1, read as the reverse complement.
AACTGATAAACTAAAATTATATCTAATGAGTTTTGATTCTATAAGGAGTGTTAGTGTGCACAACAAAATTGCCATTTGTGAGTCTCTTAATCACAGGTGAGATTCAGAAGGGAAGTTCTGGTGTTCCTTCACAGATGAGAACAGCACGACTTTACCAAGAATGATCGCCTACATATACTGCACAAAAGGCTCAGCTCTGGAGCCGCAGAGTCTAGTTGACTATGAACCACCTTCTCTCTCTCTCTCTCTCTCTCTCTCTCTCTCTCTCTCTCTCTCTCTCTCTCTCTCTCTCTCTCTCTCTCTCTCTTTCTCTCTCTCTCTCTATCTCTCTATCTCTCTCTCTCTCTCTTTCTTACACTGAGCTATCCTGTTTCTCTGAAACATTGCTACTAATTGACATAAAACCTGAAAACATACGGTGCCAGAAATAGGAAATATGATCTTCAGTATTCCAAAGAAGAGTATTTTAAAATTGACTTTCAATATGCTTCATAATGATGTGCTTTCTGTTAAACAGGTACATAGAAGTATGAAGGAAGAAGGGGTTGAAAAATAAAGGATTGAAATGAATAAAAAATTGTAGTATCAGAAATGCCTTATTATAGTTGGCAAAGAACAGACCTGACATTTAAAATAACAGAACTCAGGAGATGGACGATTTTAAAATAGAAATCAAAGAAACGGAGGAGACGGAAATCAGAAGGAATATAATGGCAAGTGTACAGAATTAAAAGATGTCGCTCAAAAATATGTGCATGTTCCAGATTTCAAAAATTCGGAATAAAGTTTTATTTAGAAAAAAAGTACTTCTAGATAGCATTGTTAATTATCTTAATGTAAGAAGAGATGAGGTCATTCTGGATTATGCAAGGGGACCCCAAATCCAAGGAACACAATTCTTATGTGAGACACACAGAGAAGAAAAATGATTAAGATGGAGGCAGAGATTGGAATGATGTTGCCACAATTTCAGAAGCACCTAGAACCAGCAAAAGCTAATGGCAACGAAAGCAGAATCAGTCCTAAATATTTTGGAGGGAGTACAGCCCATCAAGACTTGACTTCAGATGGTTTGGCCTGCAGAAGCGAGAAGATTCTCATTTCTAGGCACCGGATCCGTGACAATTTGCTTGAATAGCTACAAGAAACTAATGCAGCAGCGAACCCAAGGGATAAACTCGGGGGGGGGGGGTGGAAAGCAGGAAAGAAATCAAGCTTATCAATAGTAGTCACTAGCATAAAATATATGGTGCAAAGGTCATGCGCTCGGCTGCTAACAGCAAAATCCACTGATCAAACCACCAGCTGTTCCAGAGCGGAGAGGAGGCTTTCTCTCTTGCAAAGAGCTCCGGTCTCAGAAAACCACAGGCCATTCCCCGCTTGTCCGTTAGAGTCACCCTGAGTCAGGAAAGGCTCAAAGTAGTTTGTAGAAAATGCCTAGCTAATTCCAAGGAATTCCATAATGTTTGCTCAGGAGCAGAATGGATGAAAAAGCAATTGAAGAGGGTTGTAACTATGTGTTGCCGAGTGGTAGTTTATGCACCAAATATTGTCTAAAAACAAGACGGAACTGGCTTCTAGGGACAGGATAGGAAAGAGTAGAAGCACCCTAGTGGTCTCCCCTAAGGTACAAGAGTAGAAATGGAATGACAGCTGTTCTGTGAAGAGACTGGTGGCTGTGGGCCCTCCCTTATAATCCCTATTGTCTCCGTGAATTGTGAATATTTTGTTTACTACAATAGCATGGGCTTTGAAATGATTTTATATAGAGATATCAGAGTAAATTCCTATCCTGAACAATGAGACTTAATGTTGTTGTTGTTGGTTGTCATGGAGGCAGCTCTGCCCCATAGCAACCCTATTGACAACAGAACAAAACATCGCTGGATCCTGCGCCATCCTTATAATGTTCCTTGGTCTGAGCCCATTGATGCAGCCACTTGGTCGGCCTATCTCCTTGAGACCGTCCTCTTTTGTGATGGTCCTTTGCTTTACCAAACACAATATCCTTCTCCAGGGAAAGGTCTCTCCTGACAAGTGACTGAAGTATGTAAGACAGTCTTGACATCCTTTTCTCTAAGGAGCATTCTGGGTTTCCTTCCCCCAATACATATTGGTTTGTCCTATAGCAGTATAGGGGACTCTCAATATTCTCCAGCATGACAATTTAAATGCTTCTGTTCTCTGGTCTCCTTATTCAGTGCCCAGGCTTCACATGCATAGGAGGCAATGGAGAATGCCATGGCTAGGGTTAGTTGTACCTTAGTTCGCAAAGTAACACCCTTGGCTCTTCAGCACATTACAGAGGTCTGTCTCGTGCAGCAGATTTACCTGATGCAATATCTCTTTTCCCCTCTGGACCACTGCTTTCATGAGCATCGATTGTGGATCCAAGCAAGAGAAAATCCTTGACAACTTCATACTTTTCTCCATGTATCACATGCTACCTCTTGCTCTTCTGTACATTGAGTTGTAATCCATACAGAAGGCTACGATCCTTGATCTTCATCAGCAGGCGCTTCAAGCTCTCCTCACTTTTAGCAAAGTTGTGTCAAATCTGTTCCTGATACGTTCTGGAAATTCGGGTAGGATAGACTCAAGGTTGTGATTTGTGTGTTGTACTTAATTATCTTCAGCTTTATCCTGGATTTACATATGAGCAACTGATCTCCTGTTCCACAATAGGCCCCTGCTCTGGTTCTAGCTGTTGATGCTGAACTTCTCCATCCTTTGTTACCACAGATGTGGTCAATATTGGTTCTGTGTATTTCATCTGGTAAAGTCTCTGTGTGCTGTTGTTGTAAAAGCTATTTGTTATTAACAAGTTGTTGGTTTTGCAAAATTCTGTCATGAGATCACTAGCTTCATTTCTATCAGAGTTATTTTTCCAACTACTGTTCCTGCCTTTGTGCTTCCAACTTCTGCATTCTAATCACCAATAATTATCAATGCATCTTGATTTCATGTTTGATCAATTTTAGACCAAAGTCTTGGTAATATTCTTCTATTTCTTCATTATCTGACTTTGGAGTTGATGCATACATTTGAATTACAGTGTAATTGATTGGATTTCCTGAATGCTGATAGATATAATCTTAACATATAGCATTGCACTCTACAATGGATTTCTCAAGTTTTTTTCTGACAATAAATGTCACACCTTCCCTCTGGATTTTATTATTCCAGGAATAGTAAACCATAGGATTTTATGATTCCAAATGGCTAATACCAATTTATTGCAGCTATCTAATACATAGGATATGCTTCTTTATGGGTTCCTTTTAATTTTTGATGACTTCCAATTTTCTGATATTCACACTTTGCACATTTCAAGACCAGATCATTAGTAGATATTGTAGCTATTTCTCATTGCCTTGAGTTGTGCTCCCTACACAAATGAAATCCCAAAGGCTCAGCTCCCACATACTTTATCTGACTCAGTTTACCTTGGTGGAATCCATTCAAAGAAATTAGGCCACAGACAGTCACAGTTTGAGTACCCTTGGGCCTGGGGGCGCTCATCTGCCTGCATTATTTTCAATAATCCTTTGCTTTCTTTATTTAGGCTTTCAGTATCTGACAGTGCTTTGAATCTATGTATAAAACTTTCAATACCTACTTTCTCCAAAAGTGGGGAATTGAGTCCTTCTTTGTTCTCTGGTTTTAGTCTGACATCTCAGCTGAAACATGTTCACTTTGGGTGACCCTGCGGGCATTTGAAATGCCAGTGATATAGCTTCTAGAATCATAGCAACATAGTAGACATAAGTTACCACAGTAGACAAACTGCGATAAATAGTGAATAGTACTTGTCCTTCCACCCCCCGCAGTTTTGGAAATTACTTTTGATATCACTATATGACATTCAATAATAATGTTAAAAGTAATTTTCAAAATGAGGGGAAAAAAAACAAAAAAGGTCAGCTTCACAATGTTCTAAATCACAAGGCCCATATCTACAAAGCTTGAAACATACACATGTTATCAAGGAGCAGAAAAATTATACTTTTATTAGTTATACATAAAGGAAGACATTTGTCAGATATCAATCAATCCATGACTTTAAAAATCAGAAAAATGCAAATTAAAGCAACATTTTTGAAAATGCAAAGATAAATAGTGCACAGATATTAATAAGTAAGAAAGAACTATTTTTAGCGATTTCCCTGACCTAACACATTGGGTTTGGGAACCCACCGGAGGGCTCAAGATGCCCCCATCCTTCTCTGCTCTCCCTTCCCTCCCAGGAGTTTTTTCCCTGCCTCAACAAAATCTATCTCAACTTCAAAAAAAGAACAAACTATTTTCAATGACAACCTTGCTGATTTCCAAGTGCAACTCTGTTTGGAACAGAAAGAGAAATCAACTGTAAGACACCACGAGATTATCTGCTTTAACAAAATGACAAAGTATTTGTTGTGTTTTCTGAACATTGTTGAATACTGAATTTTGAGTCTCTACTTTTAATTAATGATTTCCTTCTTTTATCTCATGGGTTTGAATTATAAAACAATCTTGCTAGGGTAGATATTATTCTTTCTTCAAAAAAAGAACACTGGATAAATTTGCCCAGCTGGTAATATGCAACACCAGAATTTAGTTCTCAGAACCAGGAGCTACTCTTGTCATGAGGCAACACACTTACCCCACAGACAAACACAGTTTAAATTTCCAAACAAATAGAGACCCCCCAAAAAATGAGAGGCAAATATTAGTGAATGATAGTATAAAAAAACAACTTCAAAATGTTCTTTGTGGAGAAAAGTATACCAGCAATTTTGCCAAACTTTCCCACACAATTTAAGGTTAGGATTTTCTTTCTTTCTTACTTACTATTCCAATGAGTGTGTGTTTTTTGGTTGGGGGAACTGTAACTATTTCAGTGCTTTGGATTAAAAACAAAATAAAATAGAACTTTCCCTAGACCACTGTTCCCCACTGTTGTTTTAAGCACTCAGTCAGTGTTACCGCCTGGGAGAGGGGACACATGGTAGAACTTGTTTTCCCTTCTTAGACCTCTTCCATTGAGTCTCCTACTATGAGGGTTGTAAAGCGTTTCAAGCTTTCCCCAAGTGACTAGACTGTGTGAAGCAGGAGGTAGATACAGATATCAAGGAACCTTCCAATGCACATTTCAGCTTTTATACCTTTGGTTATAGACAGATGGATGGACAAACGCATGGCAAATTTATGTACAACAGAAAAGTTACCGAGTCCTGAGTCATCTTAATGATATTGGCCATGTTTGAGTGCATTTTTATGAGTGTTAGTTGAAAATGCATCTCATTGAGGATACTTCTAACTCTTGCTGACCCTTCACTTCATCAAAGAAGCTGTTCTCCTCTAGGGATTGATCCCTCCTGAGCTGTGTCCAAAGCAAGAGACTCAGACAAAGCTCCGTTGGGATGCGTACTGTTTTCATTTGCAAATTTATAGAATCAGATGGCCTAAGCATTTGTTGTAACCTGTCTTAATCTAGAAGCTGCACAGAATCCTGACTAACATCCTTGGCCCCGCTGTTATTTAAAACACTGGCTTCTACCATTACAACACCATGTAAGCATCCATAGAATAGCAAACTGATAGGTGGCAAATCGTTTGTGGTCATTGTCATTCCTAATGGTTTCTATTTCCTTGAATAACTTCTTTCCCTTGTATATGGTCTGACCTCAATCACTTACTTCTACTAAGTAGAATTCAGCAAAGTAATGGCATTACTCTCCTGAACTTATATTACAAAGACACCTTGGCTTAGGTCTTGCTGTTTCTTTCCTCTCTTAGACATTTCACCATGGAGGACTCCATCTGCCATGTTGGGGTCAGAACTTTGGAGAAACGCATGAGGATGAGTTTGGAGGTCCACCATCTGAGACCTGACAATAACCCCCTACACAATGAGCTTGTGATCACATCCTTTAACTCCAGACACATCTTGAAATGAATGAAGTTCTGCTGAAGAACTTCACCGGCACTTCATCGTGAGCACAGGCAGCAAGAAGAACCTTTGAAAGCTGGCCCGGATTTCAGAAACTGGGATAATGAATATTGCATTTAAAGCTGCTAAGTTGGAGAGTAATTTATTATGCAAAGCATAACTCACGGCTATTAAGTCAATGCTAACTCATAGCAACCTCTGTGGGTTCTCAAGACTGTAGCTGTTTGCAGGAGTAGACAGTTCCTTAATTCATATGACACTTAACATTGCTCAGAAACATTCTTATGATTCTAGCTTTTTCCACATTTGTCTCTTTGGATTCTTTGCTTAAATTCTCCAGGAATCCCAGTCACACACACAACACGCACACACATACATTTTATTGTTTGTGCAGTCATGTTGACTCCAGCTGACGTTGACTCCAGCTGACAGTGACTCCATGCTGAATAGAATGGCATGTCCCAAGCCATTTTCACCGTTGCTAAGTTTGAGCCCATTGTCAGTCATTGTGTTATTGTGTCATTCCATCTCCCTGAGAATCTCCCTCTTCGTTTCTGGCCCTCTACATTGGCAACCATGATGACCTTTCTCATAGACTAGTCTTAGTCAGAAAATAATTTAAACTGAGGCTATGTACACTTGATTTATGAAAGTATAATTTGTTATGCATACATATAGGGAGAAATGAGGTTTTTCATTAGTCATATAACATTAGGAATGGTAGTTTTGATGAAAAATATGTGCATAGAGTTTTGAAGATATATATATACATGTATATTTTTCTTTAAAAATGTCATTTTTGAAGCTTTGAATATATATGAAAATATTTATAATCTAGACAGAGCTTTAAAACTTTATATATATTAACTATGCACACATACCTCTTCTCACTTGAGAGCCACTCTTCTTAGTGTCTTACTGATTACTAATGAGAAAACCTTGTTTATCCCCTATATGTTTGTATGTGAAGAATCATTCGTTCATAATGCAGGTGTCTATATTATCATCTCAAGTAATTTTCTGATGTTTACTTTTTTCAGTGTGATCAGTTTTACCCTGGGAATCCTGCCTTTTTCTTTTTGTATCTATTTCTCCCCTAGAGACATCAATTATTTGAGCATCTTAATACAGGGAAGATAATGTAATCATAATGTCCACACCTGACATTAGACAGCAGATGCCTAGTGCTGGACAGGCCCACATCCTATTAATCACAAAGTCTGACTGATTAAATACTCTTATAGACGGTGATTTAGTGGCACTTTCCTTCATCTTGGCAAGAATGTTTTGTATTTTATTACAAGAAGAATTTATTTTAAACTATATTAGTTTTGAGATGAGGCTCCAATCATAATTTATCTTGTATGTAAACTAATATGTGTCAGAATCATTATCATTATGACTGAACCTCCTAGCCTTTCTTAAAAGAGAATTATACTTTTAAAGAATAACTCTCGCTTTATAACCTCCTTGGACTTTGGAAAAGTTCCCATACACAGGATGCTTGAGTTCTATCAATCACTCCATCCATGTTTTTGTTAGAGGCTCACTGTTAAAATGAAATATTGCCTGGTCCTGTGTGATCTTCACAATTGATACATTTGAACTTAGTGTCACAGCCAATGTGCTGATCTATCTCCTCAAGAGTTTGTGCCTCTCTTTCAATGACCCTCTGCTTTACCAAGCATGATGAACTTCTCAAAAGACCGGGCTCTCCTGATAATAGCACATCCAAAGAACATGAGACAATGCCTCACCTGTTTTGCTTTTCAAGAGCATTCTACCTGTATTTCCTCTAAGACAAATTTATTTAGCTGACAGCCCACAGAGGCATGAAATTTATTTCTTTTGACAGTCCATGGAAGACTTTTGTTCCAAAGAGATATTAATTATACTATAGGGGGATGTTCCCCTATTCATTAAACTTATATGGATATATTTATTTCATAATTGCATAATTTCTTATTGAATTTTAATATATTGTAAAATAATATATTTTGCTTAGTAGTAGAGATATATATTAACATTTCCAAGAAGGTAATTCAACACATGTTCAGTGCTTAATTTATGTGATTTAGTAATTTAGTAGTTATTTATTATCCTCAAAATGTTTTGGATTCTTTAATTACTATGATGAAGGAAACAAGGCCTGTTGCTTCATTATTTAGTAGGAAGAAACAAATAAACAAGCAAGATAATACAATGTGTCCAACTGTGGAAAGTTCTGAGGAAGCAGGGACAAAAGAATTTGCAAGGGAAATGCAAGTTCAGAGGAGCAGAGGGGAGGTTTCACTGGGTAGCTAGATAAGGCCTCTCTGTGGAGGCATGCTTTGTAAGGACTCTGGGTTGTGCTCAGACTGAGCTGACAAGAAGGGGAGATATTTGAATAGAAGAAAGGCATGATGTATCTATGTTTTAAAAGTGTTACTTTGGTTACGAGGAGAGAAGATACTGAAGGAAGTCATGCATGAAAGGAGGTAGAAAGATCATCAGTAGTCCAAGCTATCTGAGACAGGGAAATTCTCATTGAATTTAACGGTATGGTAACCATCACTGTGGTGACTTTGGCAAGAATACCATCACAGGTATTATTAAGGTAGGACTTGGCATGGAGTATACTTATTATGGAATGGCATCTGTGGAAAGGAAAACAAGAAATCCAGATGGAGTAGAGGAAGAATTCAAATAAATTCAGACTCTAGAAAGCCTTGTTAAACCTAAAGAAGCTCTACTCAGAATCACCTGACGTGTGTGGGCCTTCATAAACTCACCCAATCTTTCGGGGCCTGCCAGATGAGGGGTTTGTGGCTGAGGTAGATCCTGAAGGGGCTGTCAGCTGGGGTGTAGGTGTGAAATGGTGCAGTGGTGGATACATATGACTGGAGCAAAGGTATCCAAGTGAGTCATTTCAGACTCATAGCTATCGGGCAGGGTAGAATTGTCCCTGTGAGGTTCTGAGACTTGAGAGCTTAGAAAACCCAGTTTTTCTTCCACAGCGATTGGTAGTTTTGAACTGTTGACTTTGAGAATCACAGCCCAACTGGTAGCCACTATGCCACCCGGGCTCCTACTAAACAGCAGCTACTCAAGCATGTATATATGATTACAGAATAACTCGGAGCTATTGGTCTAACAACTGTAATGAGAATTTTTCAATAGAGTAAATCACATAATTTTAAAAAATCTCAATGCATATACAATTTATTTTTATAGTATACTGCAGTCTATTAAGTTTGCAACGACACTAGTAAAAGTTTAAAGTATTATAACAATTACCCAAACAAACTCCCTACCATGGAGTCTATGTGGATTTTTAGTGACCGTGTAGGACAGGATAGCACTCCCTCTGTGAATTTCTAAGACTTTAACTATGTAAGGGATTAGAAGGCTCCCAAGGAGCCACCGGTGGTTTTGACCTGCTAGCCGTATAGTTACCAGCCTGATATGTAACCACTATATGATCAGGGCTCCTTCAAAAATGGGATACGGGCACAAAGTGAGCGTATGTTGTTGGGAAGATGGCACCAGCAGTCTTGCTTGACACAGAGTTGCCAAGACCCTTCAATGTGTAAAAAGAAAACTATGCATGAAATGCAATGAAGCGAAGCACAATAAAATAGGGTATGCCTGTGTGGCTCATGTTTTCCCCAATAAGGATAATTAGGGAAGTCAAGTTCATGTTTTTTAAATCAGAACCCATGAGAGAGAATATTCTTTTTTTCTTTTACTCAATTAAAAAATTATTGGTATCTGAGTTAACTGAAAAGAGCTTTGTTTATAAATCTATCATTGAATTATTGACTTCAACAGCATATCACCATATCACCCTCAAAATTGACTTGAACTATATACTGTAAAAACGTGTTATCTATTTGCAGAAATGGGGCTTTGTTTTTTGAAATGCATAGTAATGTCATCATTCTTTCCCCTCCACTATAGGATCTGAAATGTGCTCTTAAGGAGTGGAGGTGAGTGCTGATACAGAAATGCAGGTAGGATAAGTGCTAGGACCACGCCGACCTGATCTTGTCTGACTTTCCTTCCTGCTAGGCGGGATTAGCGCAGCGCAGTTGTTCTCGACCTTCCTAGTGCAGCAACCCTTTCATACCGGTCTTCGTGTTGTGATGAACCCCCAACCATAAAATTATTTTCGTTGCTACTTCATCACTGTTATTTTGCTACTGTTATGAATGAGACGACCCTGTGAAAGGGTCGTTCGACCCCCTCCAAAGGGGTTGCGACCCATAAGTTGAGAACCGCTAGTATAGCGCACGCACGCTAGACACGGGGAACTTTGCTAGTGGTTATGTGCTCAGCTTCTGGTTGAAAGGCTGATAATTGAGTTCAAGGAGCAAATAGACAGGTCCACCTGCTGCGGCAAAGCTTCCGGTCTCGGAACCCTTATGGAACGATCCTCCCTTCGCCTTTAGGTTGGCAAGGAGTTGGAATCAACTCCTGAACAGCAGGCTTTACGCTCGTCACAGGTACACACTCGCCTGATGAGAAACAAAGTGTAAGAAAAGCAAGGTATATGCAAATCCTTTACTAGTTTCTTTGAGTTTGAAAAAAAAAGAAACTTAAAATTTTCTGGCTTTGTTATGGACGTGGTTTAAAATTTATATAGGAAGTGAATCAGTGGTGTGCCTTTATATAAAAGCAATTTCAAATACTGAGAAATACCCTAACTGGTATAGTATCCAGTCTGTTTAAGAAGGGTGCAGGGAGACAGAAAAAGTACAGATAGAGGTCATTAATGAACACTCGTTACCATTTCAGTGGTTTGTGAGAAAGGACACAGAAATTTCTGGGCACTGGGTAATGTGAAGTTCTGCAACAAATCAGTACAGCAATTGATGAGCTCTGAATGCTTCTTCCAGCCCCAGGATTCTCTCCACTGCTGTCCCCAAAGCACTGTGTGCCGATGGCCGAACACTTTATTTCTCTAGGCCTCATTTCTCTTCCTGAAAAATGTGTGAATGTTCTTTGAACACATCTGGTGGAAGAATTATAAGGAAACCTGTCCTCACACAATATTTAGCCTAGAGTTTTTATTCCAGAAAGCTTTATTATCTGACATTAAGGAATTCTGATACTTTGCCAAGCTTCTTTCTCCAAAAGTAAAAAAGAGCATGAACGTCCTAAGAGGTGGCCATTGTTACTTGTCAGAGTGATGATCCGAAGTAAAGGAAACAATAGCAGAACTGAATCGTTTTCAAAGAAACCTGAAGTCATCCGCATTGAATCCCATTGCCTTCCTCTTCTTTCCACCATTCCCAGGCTTCTCTATACCCAGCCAGTGTGCCAAGAAGGGCAGCCCAATCCCAGGAACTCTTTTCCTGCTACAAATTACACAAATCCTGCTCACTCTTCAAATCACTCTTTTTCATTAAATATTTTTGGTACTTCAGTTTCCATCAGTCTTTCCTCACAAATCCAATTGGATTTATAGTTTGCATGCAACTTTTAAATTTAATTACACAGGTTGTATGTTGTTCACCAACGATTCTACTGTTTTATTCTATCACCAACTATATTATAGTTCCTCACATGTGTTGGTTGCTGTCTTCATTTCTACTAGCACAGTGCTCCAGCACGGAAAGGATCCCCATCATTGCCTTTCTAATATACTACTGATTTAATTGAGAAGTTTCTAAGGAAATATCCTGCTTCTTTAAGAGCACAGCCCAGGTCTGGTTTAAATATGTAGCTTTTAAATCTGCATGTAACCTTCCAGACCTTTAATCAGTTATATTCCAGAGATTGACTGCAGTTCGCATTTTTCAAAGCTCTCTGGCCCATGTAATTTGGATCAATTATACTGAAAGTGAAATTGGCAGCCAAAGTTTATTTATCTATGCAATCAGCAAAAAGGACTTTTAAAAACACCTCACAGAGGAGCACAATTTTTCTCTTCAACTTAACATTGAAAGAGTTCAGGAGTAAAATGTAGAGAAAATAGTTATCTACTTCCTTAAGAAATATGCTTCTCAGCTCCCAGGTTATAGATGGCAAGCAAAGCAATCATTTGGAACTAAAACAGTAAAAACAACTGCAGGAATGATCTCCTGTACCTATGAGCAAGCACATTTGAAAGGAGGCTTTATGGCATGATATCGTCACATACATTCAAATGTTAGCCTTAGAAATGTCCTGATACAAAGGTCTAAATATATGAATGAAGAAAAATAGTAGCTTCAGGATACTAATGCCCTGCAGAAAAAGATAGGGAGAAATAAGACTAAGGAACATTACAAGGGGGAATTTAACTTTGTCTGTATTGTTTATTTAAAAGGGAAATATCTGGAGCAAATGTTGCAAAAGAATAATCTCTTTTAATTATGGGTTACCCACCAGATGTAGCTATTTGTTTCATTAACCCTTGTGTTCTTTATAATTGAACATTTTAAAATTATATCAGGGAGTTCTAAGTTTATGAAAAAATCATTATATTTCCATTTAATTTTCACACATTTGGGAAGCCTCTTGTGTGTAGGAGTCACTCTTGTTACATAGTTGTGTGTTTGCCTGTTAAACTCAAGGTTGACAATTCAACACCATCAGCTGTCTGAAGTACCAAGATGAGGCTTTCTTCCCCTCAATGTTTAGATTTACCGTCTCTGAAGTCCACGGACAATCGTACTCTGTCCTTTAAGGTTGCTATGAGTCATAATTGACTCCATGGTGATGAGTATATATTTTGTATGTCAATGACACTTTTAAAGTGCATCTAGGGTTACATGTTATGAGTAATTATGCTTCTTCAAAAAATAATCAAATGCACTACACGAGCATTATGGAAAAATCAGTAGAAAATAAAGTTATTTGATTACTTGGTTACTTGAATTAGACATAACTATTGTTAATGTTAAAATTTTAATATTTGTAATATATTTTCCCCACACAAATACCCTATGAATGCAGTTTGATAAATTTACAGTTAAAATGTTCACATTAATGTTATATAATATAGCATGATGTGGGTTATAAACTAATTTCTAAGCACCAATTTATTTTTTTACATTTTAAAACAAAGTTCTCTATTCAGAGCAGTAATGCAAAATTTTATCTGCAAGAATTAATAGGCAATGTTATAAAAATAGTCAATGGTTAATTGAAGGTGAAGCTGGGTGAGAACAAAAAGAGTGGAAATCCTAAAGAAAACTACTTAAAGAAGCTGCAAAACTCTCTCTCATTCTTGATGCAAGAGAAAAAGAGAAATCACAGCAGAACAAGAAAACTAGAAGAGGGACAAGGATCAGATAGAAGAGGGTGCTGTGTGATGACCAGGCTTGATGATGGCGGGTTAGTTGAGATCTACAGAGATCTGTCAGAGAGTTGGGAAACTATATGTACTCAAATAATGACTTGTAGCTTTTTGTTTGATATTCAAAGTAAAATTTTAAAAACCTGAGTTCTAATTTTCAAATCAAAGCAGGAAATAAGAGGAACAAATTATTTCCTAATAAAACTTTTCTCATTTTTGCAATATATCATTGCATTCAAGGAACCATGAGCCTCAGACTCCTTTTGTAGTTTTCTTTCATTTATTAAAAATAGAGATGTAACAATGGTGAGTTTGGGGGTTAGTGAAATATATGTTGAGCAAAAGATATTGTAATTTTGACTTTGAATTTTAAATTAATTTACAATATTACATTCTCATATAACCCAAAATATAAAACTTGCAAATGAAAAGTTCCCAAAGGCCAATTATTGGTAGACTTTAATATACCACCTTCAGACTTTGCAAGAACAAATATGCCCAAAAAAGTAATATTATAAATTTCTGAACAGACAGTTAAATGTGCCTAAATTATGACTTGTGAAAAAAAGGGAATTGGTTCTTAATGCAATTTAATTTTAATAACCTTACATTTAAATTGCCACACTGAGACTCTAGCCACTCTGTTAGAATGTCCATCTTTATTGTTTTATATTTTATTTGAAAGTGGCATCTACATATTTTCTAGATTTACTATGAGTTTTCATGAAATGTGGGTATAGGAGTGGCCTGTCTTGTTCCTGGTTTTCGAGATTAAGTTGCTCATTCATTTATAGCCAAAAGAAAATTCTAGTGTGTTATGTATAGTCTTAGAATGCTTAGAGTGTTTTTGTATTAGGTTTTATAATGGTAGTCAACAATAGCTAACGTACTAAAACAGACTGGATGCCGCATGTAAAATCTTTCTGGGGGAGTAGACATGCTTTTTAAAATCATGTGGTTTGTGACAAAAACAACATAAGAGGGTCAAACAGTATAGAAACAGTTTTTATATGTTATTAAATTACATTAGAGTCAATTTAAACAAGGTTGGTATAAATATAAGGCAATTAGTGAAATAAATAAGACAGAATGACAAATATTATGCAATCCAATTTATAGGAAATAGAATCGGCAAAACAGCTGTAAAAGTTTACTAGTTGTTACCATAATCAGGGAGTAGGAAACTGTACAGCTATTGCTGATAGGGTACTGAATTTCAATTTATAGTTATGGGAACGTTTTGGAAGTAATGGTGGTGATAATTGTACCTCATGATGAATGTAATTAATACCTCAGAATTTTGAGCTTGAAGAGATTAAAATGACAAGTTAATATTTTGTAATGACCATCCATTTTGTGATCTGCTATGATTAAATGATCAGTTGAAGGGCGGTTTCCATGAGGGTGTGGCTTGCATCTAATACACATATTCTGGCAACGTTCATCTGCTTTTGATCCCTCTTCCAATTAACCATGGTTTGACCTTTGGCCTTTGAGACATGAGCTAGCAGCCTGCTGCTTGCTGAGCTACTTTTGGGTTCATGAGCTCTGACAACCATATGAGTCTGGAGAAGCCACCAGCCTGACCAACAAATTTGGCAGTTTCCAGCGTCCATGAATGTGTGAGTCATTTTCTTGAAATAAATCTCTTACTGCTGATATCAGATGGATCTTGCCTAAAAGCAGAGGATACCAGAAGATATTTGGTGGTGTTATATTGACTATGTCAAGACATTTCACTATATAGCTCATCACAACTATGGATAGCCTTGAGAAGAATGGGAATCCCAGAACACCTCATTGTGCTTGTTCGTGAAGAACTAGTACATGAATCAGGAAACAGCTGTGTGAAAGGAACAAGAGAATACTCCATGGTTTAAAATCAGGTAATGCTTGTGTCAAGGTTGTATCCTCACCATGGACTTATTTTACCTCTATGCTGACAAAATAATACAAGAAATTAGATTATATGCAGAATATGACTTTAGGATTGGAGGAAGGTTCATTAACAACCTGGAATGTGCGGATGACACAAAGATGTTTATTGAAAGTGGGCAGGACTTGAGACACTTGCTGATACAGATCAAGGATTGCGGCTTTCAATAGGGATTATGACTCAATGGAAAGAAGACCAAAATCTTCACAACTGGACCAATAGTTGACATCATAATAAATGGGAAAAAAATGAAGTCATCAAGGATTTGGTCTTGCTTGGATCCCCAATCAATGCTCATGGAAGTAGTAGCCAACATTGAAAGACATGCTGTATTGCTGAACTTGGTACATAAGACCTCTTTAAAGTATTGAAAAGTAAGGATGTTACTTTGAGGACTACAGGAAGCCTGACACAAGTCATGGTGTTTTCAATTGCCTCACATGCATGTGAAAGGTGAACACTGAATAGGGAAGAGAGAAGAATTGATGCTTTTGCATCATGGCGCTGGAGAAGAATAGGTTGCCAAAGGACAAACCAAACTTTGTTGGAGGAAATACAGATAGAGCGCTCCCTAGAGGCAAGGATGCCGAGATTCATCTTACATACTTTGGACATCTTGCCAGGACAGACCACTTCCTGGAGAAGGACATCGTGTTTGGAAAAGTGGAACAGCAGTGAAAGTGACAAAGGCCCTTAATGAGACAGATCAGTCACAATTGCCTCCAGCACAGGGACAATTGAGAGTATGGCACATGGGTAGGCAGTATTTTTGTTCCGTTGTGCATAGGTTTTCTATGGGCCGAAACCAACTCCATGGCACCTAATCATAGAAGAAGAACATAAATATTTTTAATATATATTTCACTAATATGGTTCATCTAGGAAATACAGCCTAACATTGTGGAAGTTGCACAATTTCATGTCAACTAGAAGATATATAAAAGTGGAAGAATGGTATTCAACCTGTCAATCAGGTCACAACCTGATGGTGCCTCCTTGTGGGTGTGGCCTTCTCATAAGGAGAGTCCTGGGAACCTCCCCTTCTCTCGCTGCTTCACCTTCCTGCTGGCTGACCCTGGTTGCTGCCAGAGTCCTGCGATGCTACCACTGCCTTTGGATTCACACGACTTTGCATCCACCAACCTGCAATATTCCTGCATTCTGCATCATTGCTTGTGACTATGTGAGTTTAAAGATGATTTATGTTCTGTGATTAGTCTTTATGGACATGAGTTGTACTGAGCAGCGATGTTTTCTCCATATATAATTGCTTCTTGATACAAAATTATTTCTTACACATATATGATTGTCTCTGGATTTGTTGCTCTCGTCAACCCAGCCTAACACTCTACAAGCTTTATGTAGAACAAAAACTTTTTATATTTTTATAACTAGTGAAAAATAAGTTAAGGTTCCAAGCATGTTACTGATTCATTTATTAAACATCTTCTGTAGATGTTAATATATTATTATATGACCCAACTAAACAAGAAACAATATACCATTTCAAATGCCTCAAAATGTTGGAGAATTAAATTTTCTCAATGCAGTACTGATAAGTTCTGATGATTTCCAGAAAATAGTAAGTGAAGTATTAAGATAGAATTTTAAATAAACTCTCACAAGGTAAGTATTTGTGCTGGGTTGATGTTAACATGGCCTGGACAGGATTCTCCTGCAGGGACAAATACTTGTTTAATGTGGCTCTTCCGGTCAAAATCCTTAGCTCCCACCAAATGACATTTTCCCACGTGGATCCGGTAACAATGTGGGTGAAGACACTGATAAGAGTTGCTGTGTGTGATTGTAAACAGGATTCTCTGCAATGTCATGCTTGATGCAGAAGACAGCTCTAATGTCAGAGGGGAGCAGTAGAACCAGGAGCGAGATTGCAACAGAAGGTTGGACTTCTCAAACCATGGAGCAAGTGAAGCTGAGTGCTGGGGGCAGAGGCTGCTTTATGGAGTGTGGTTCTCACTGGGCAATTATTTGGGGAAGTTGGACTTGCTGACTAATGAAATGGAGCTGAGACCTAATGGAGGGAAGTGCCTCTGGACACAATTCAAGGAGCTGGAATTGCTGACTCATGGAGTTGAGCTGAATGCCTTTGGATTACAGTGTGGTATGGCCCTTTGATCATTTATTAGCAGAACTGAAAGAACTTTGTGACATGTGTTGAGCATGTCTCACTGGCATTACAACTTGTTAACGTCCTTAATAAACTCTTTCATCACAATTTTTTTTCTGTGAGTTACGTGAAGCCATTACAATGGATATATGCACTGGCTAGAACCCAGAGAAGTAAAATAGAAAACATTAATTAAGACAACTCAATATAAAATTGAGAACATTGATTAAGACAACCTACTTCCAGCTAATCCAGCATGTACATATGAGCATTTGATGATGTGTTCCACAGGCAGCCCCTGGCTTGATTTTAGCTGCGGATATTGAGCTTCTCCGTCGTCTCTTCTCACAGAAATAGATGATTTGATTTCTGTGTATTCCGTCAAGAGATGTCCATATGTAGAGTTGCTCTTTTGGTTGTTGAAAAAGGAATTTGCTATGAACAAGTCAATGGTTTTGCAAAATTCGACCATGTGAATTCATACTTCATGTCTGTCACCAAGGCCACGTTTCTCAACTACTGTTATTTCTTTGTATCCAACTTTTGCATTCCAATCACCACTAATTATATATACATATTGATTTCATGTTTGATCAATTTTTGATGGAACACTTTGGTAGAATTCTTCTACTTGTTTATCACCAGCTATTGTGATTGGTGCATAAATTTAAATAATAGTTGTACTGATAGGATTTCCTTGAATGTAGATAGATACAATCCTATCACAGGAAGTATTATATTTCATAATGTATTTTGCAATGTCCTTTATGACCACAGAGGCCTAGTCAATCCTCTTGATTTTGTTATGCCCGGCATAGGAAATCATATGGTTTTCTAATTCAAAATGGCCAATACTAGTCTGTTTCAGTTCACTGATAAATAGGATCTAGCTAATTTGTGCATTTCCTTTCACTTTGGATCACTTGCAATTTTCCTAAATTTATACATTTTATACTCCAAGTTCTAATCATTAGCAAATTTTGGTAGCTTTTCCACTTTACCTTGAGTCAGGCCTCATCAGTCAATGAAGATCCCAAAGACTCCACTCCCACACACTTTCCCCACTCTTGTCACAAGATCACCTCCACTCCACTGTGAGAAAGCAGCTCCTCCTCAGCCGCATTTTGAAGGCACTCCAGCTCAGGGGCCCATCCTCCCGCCCTGTCTCCAACAATGCTCTGCTTCCATTCATTAGGGTAAAGGATCTGACAATATTTTGAAACTGTGCATTAGCTTTTCAATGGTTTCCTCCTCTAAATTGGGGCATAGAGTTCTTTTCTGTTGTCTATTCTTAGTCTGGAAACTATACATTTTTAGTGGCGCTGCTGGCATTTGAAGTGACATAGCTTCCCACATCACGACAACACACAAGCCACCACAGCACAACAGAATCCTTTTTAACAAGTAGTGGCCAGTAATTATGCAAGAGGGGAAACCTCCAGTTTAAAATCTGACCCGTATGATTGAACTAAATTTGACTTAACTACTTCTATGACTGTGAAAGACACTTTTCTAATATAAAATTTTAAATTATTATATTCAATATCAGTAAGCTATCCAATAAAATATACCAATGATCCATGTATGAAGCTACTATTCCAATTAAATTTCTGTTACTGAGGAAAATGATGAAGATTCAAATATGCCTAGGAAAATAATGCATAGCTGAAAAACTGCTTGAAAAAAATAGGGCAGGGCAAGATTTCAGAAGCACCAAAAGCGATTAGCGACATTAATTTCTTAATATTAAAAATAAAATTAAGGAATTCATTTATTGATCAATCATAGTGGAAAACACGGTGGTTAGAAGCACTTTCTAAAAATGTAGATCGAGTAAAATCTTAATTTTTAAATAACTTTTCTAAGTACCATAATTTAAACTTCCTGTTGGCATGTTCATACTCATTATGCAAACATTATCTATTTTACTATAAAAATAACATCAGATATTATTATTTTAAATCACATTTTAATTACCGACTAACTTAAGACTGGCATACCATAGAAGTTGAAAGTTAGATTCTTACCAGTGTGTAATTGAATATATATGTATTCACATGTTGTGTTTTTGTGCTTTGTGAAAAAGTTAATGTAAAAGTCTACAATCTTTTAATTTCATTTTTCCATTAACTTTTTCAAGTCTTCAAATCACACACACATTGTGGTGCAATGAATTATTCAATATGGTCCTTCATTTTAATTCTCATCAAATACTAGGCAGAAGTATGCAAATATAAGGTGCTTAATGTCCACAAAAGGGATTGTATATCTTGCTAATGATTCCAGTAAGCATGTATGCATGCTTTTAGAGGTGGGACGATGCACACAAGGTATATAAAATACTCACGTGGGGATTTTGCCATCTCCTTAGACTTAAAATGAGCTGTCCCAAAGGTGGAAAGGAAAACTCATCACCATCCAGAAAGAAGAGGCAGGATTAAAGCATACTCTTTAGACCTGGGTTCCTTGTGCAAGAAATAGAAAGAGCTGCAACACCGCAGCTATTGTAATGACAGAGACCAAGCAATGGAGATAAACAGTGGTAGGTGAAGTCGCAGAATCAGAAGATTAGCAGGAGATAGCATTGTAGGCTGCTAGGTACAATGGTATTTGTCTGAAGACAGGAGGCTGACGGGTTGAGGGGAGCCTGCCTTCAGGTATTTGGTGGAGCAAATTCTTCTGAATCCAGAGACTAGAACTAAGTGTCTTCAGCTCAAGAATCGAATCACTGGCATAGTGGAGAGCCTCTGGGCATGTATTGGTAGAACTAAACATGTTTTGGAACACTTACCTAGGAGGGAAGAATCTGTAGCAGCGGCTTTCAACTTGTGGGTCACGACCCCCATGGGGATCGAATGACCCTTTAACAGGGATCACCCAATTCATAACAGTAGCAAAATTACAGCTGTGAAGTAGCAACAAAAGTAACTTTATGGTTGTGGGGGTCGCCCCAACATGAGGAAATGTATTAAAGGGTTGTGGCAGTAGGAAGATTGAGAACCAATGCTATATAGGATCTGAGGCACAAAGGCCAGGGGCCAAGAGCCAGAGATAGATGAGCCTCCAGGCACTAGTTAGAAGAGTCTTTCTGATTGAAAAACTATATCCTGAGTTATTTCTAATTCTGAATTTTAACCTGCCTGTTCTCTAATAAACTCTATGAACATGAATTGACCGTGAATTCTGTGTGGTGAGTGCGACACCGTATGGAAATGAGCAGAGCAGTAGGCTGTGCCTGGAAGGGAGAGGTGGTGCCAAAGTTGAGGAGGGAAAAAAATGAAGTATGAAAGCAAATCTGACCTCTGCCTCATAGGACTAACCTTAGACTGTTAATTTTTATTTTCTCCCCTCTTTGGAAAGTTAGAGGAATCTGATGCCTCTGATATAGCTTTTCTATAATTAACATCAAAGGTGGAATTCATTATAATGACTCCAGACTTATAAAGCATGGAACCGTGTAAGAGAAAGTGGAATGTGCATGGGAAGTGAAGCTTGATTTTTAGATGGTTATTTTGGCTGTTGCTACCTGTTTAGCTGAATGGAAAGATAAGTAATGTTAAAATGCAGGGAAAAGGGCCTCATCTGGAGTGGCCTAAGGGTAAAGCCAAGCTGATCAAAAGAAATGATTGACAGTAGCCCAAAGTCTGCTGGTTGCATGCAAACGGAGGCCCAAATCCATACGCAATAGTATAGGAATGTATTCCAGAATGTAGAGGAGATAAAATGAAACTGGAATGTTTAAAACATGGTTGATGCATATTCAGTGTTTGTTTGAATTATGTATACTATGGCTACTGAATGCTTCTCCTACCTGGTGCTGTAAAACAGACCTACATGCATGATAGAAAGGAATAATGGCTATTATAGATTGTTGCTGCCATTTCGTGAGTTCTGACTCATAGCGATCTTATGAACAACAGCGCAAAACATTAACCAGTCCTGTATCATCCTCGCAATTGTTCTTTTATTTGAACCCATTGTTGCTGCCACTGTAACAATCCATCTTGTGGAGGCTCTTCCTCGTTTATAATCTTCACCAAGCATGATGTCCTTTCCTGGGGATTTGATCTCTCTTGATAACGTGTCTAAAATACGTGAGACGAAGACTCACCATCCTTGCTTCTAAGGAGTATCTGTCTTATACCAACACATATTTGTTTAAAAATTCCCGTCCCTTTTAAATCAGTACTCTGAAGAGACAAACATGTTCCCAGACCCGAATAATTTCAGTCTAATTCCAACTTTGAGCATCAGTATCCATAAGGAAAATTCTAACCTAGAGCAAGCCATCAAACTACAGCAATTTATACTGGCTCAAAGGAGCCCTGATAGAGGGGTGTATGTTGAGCTGCTTACCCAAAGGTCAGGAGTGCAAACAAACTGCTGTTCCACAGGCAGGAGAAAATTAGGCTTTTTCCCCCAGAAGGGTTTACAGCCACAGAAACCCAAAGGGACAGTTCTACACTGTCCTATAGGGTTACTGTCAGACACAAGTAACTTGACGGTAGTTAAGTTTATATCTATCTATCTATCTATCATCTATTTACTTATGAAATTGCTATGGTATCAAATATCTTTCTTTTTATTTGGTGTTAATTTCTGGTCAGCTCATCCTAGCCATCCCACGTCAGTTAGTGGGTATCACCTGCTTGCTCAACAACCTGCAATTCAGAATAATGATTTCTCTCTCTCTCTCTCTCTCTCTCTCTCTCTCTCTCTCTCTCTCTCTCTCTCTCTCTCTCTCTCTCTCTCTCTCTCTCCTACCCTTATAGTCTAAGTCTACCTGTGTCAATGTAACATGTCCATACACAACCTTTCTCATCATTGCTGTACCTTCCCCACTTTGATTCTTAGAGTGAGTGCAGGTGATCACCACTAGGAAGCAACTACCTGGTGCCAACTTTCAACTTCCAATACTAGAAGAGGACGTTTTTGATGTACACTGAGTTTTTTTCTGCATGGTACATCAAAAGTGGTACTTTAATTTTTTTAAAAAGATCATTTTATTGGGGGCTCTTAGAGCTCTTATAACAATCCATACATTAATTGTATCAAGAATATTTGTATATATGTTGCCATCATAATTGTATATTTACTTTCTATTTGAAATTTATATGGCAAAATTGTAATCTTTTTCTGTAGATTCTTTTTCAAATGCAAATTTCCCATTCTCTCAGCAATGCTGGGTGGGTCTGCATGTCTTTTCAGTGGAAATTTCCCTGATGGTGCTCAGGTTTCTCCAAACCCCTGAGATTACGCACAAGACAACTACATTCAAACCATCAGTCTGTGTTTCTTCTGGGCAAATCCTTGCTTCCCCTCAACCATATTCAATCAAGTGTTGGAAGAAGGTGAAGTAGCATTCTCACTATATATATATATCATAATGGGCCAATAGGTAGCATTATGATAAATGGAGAAAAGGTTGAGATTGTTAAGAATTTTATCTTACTTGGATCCAGAACCACTAATCATTGAAGCCACAGTTACAAAATCAAAGGACCTGTTACATTGGGTATGTCTGCTATACAAGACTTCTTTGAAGTGTGGAAAAGCAAGCAGACTACTTTGAGAGCTAAGGTGCTTTTTACCAAAAGCGTGGTATTTGCAGTCACTTCAAATAAAACTTGTGCTACTCCTAGATGTTACTGAAAGAGATTTATATCAAGAAGTAATCTTATATCAAGGAGACATTCCAGTGCCGTCTGATTTAGTGGGATGCTCACTGGAGCCTTCTTCCGACTTCACATAGCTGTTAACTGATGATGCCCAAAGATGAAGGAGGTGCAGGGAGATCACAGGCCAGTTGAGTGGATTCAGGTTCAGCAGAAACAAGGCAGGGCCCTGACAGCTCTCAGGATTGGGCAGTCCACATGTGACCGCCAAAGGAGACAGGTGGAGAGTCACAGTAAGCAGGACAGTGACGGGGCAAAGTGAGAGCAGAGATGTTTCCAGTGTCTTTCTTATAAAATGGCCACAACTTCCAGGAGGCAGCATCAACCTGTGGAAGTGACCTGATTGACAGGCTGGACTTTAACCTTACACAAATGCGAGCTGACTTAAAAATCAACTGCCACAGTGTGGCTCATGGTTTAATGTATTTCTTAATATGGCCCTTCTATATAACTTTGTAACTTCTGCTAAATAGCTGGGCAGGATTACGCAAATCTGAAGTATTTGAGGTTCACTTGGAAGACTAGATAGTTTGCTAATAATGTAAATAAAAGATATTTTAAAGAGATTGTAATTGTTGATAGGTGCTTTTAAAAAATCATTTTACTGGTGGCTCATATACCTCTTATCACAATCTATGTATGCATCTATTGTGTCAAACACATTTATACATTTGTTGCCATCATCATTTTCAAAGCAGTTTCTTTCTACTTGAGCCATTGGTATTGGCTCCTCATTTTTCTCCTCCATTCCTTATGATTCCTCCCTGATGATAATTTATAAATTATTAGTTTTTCATGTCTTACACTAAACAATGTCTCCCCTCACACACTTTCTGTTGTCCATCCCCCTGGGACGGGGCTATATGTAAATCATTATGATCTGATCAGTTCCCCCTTTCTCCTTCCACCTTAACCTTACCCTCCTAATATTGCTACTATCACTATTGATCCTGAGTGGTTTATCTTTCCTGGATTCCCTGTGTTTCCAGCTCTTATTTGTACCCACATACATGCTCTGGTCTAGCCGAATTTGTAAGGTAGATTTGGGGTCATGATAGTGGGGGGGGGGGAAGGGGAGCGGAGCGGAGGGGAAGCCTTAAAGAACCAGAGGAAGGTTGTATATTTCATTGGTGCCATACTGCATCCTGACAGGCTTGTCTCTTCCTTTTGACCCTTAGGTAAGGGGATGTCCAATTGTCTACAGATGGACTTTGGGTCTCCACACCGCACTGCCCCTCATTCACATTGATAAGTTTTTGTTCTGGGTCTTTGATGTCTGATCCCATCAGCACCTCATGATCACACAGGCTGCTGTGCTTTTTCCATGTGGGTTTTGTTGCTCCTGAGCTAAATGGCCACTTGTTTATCTTCAAGCTTTTGAGATCCCCGATAGTATATTTTTTGATAGCTGAACACCATCAGCTTTCTTCACCACATTTGCTTATGCACCCATTGTTTCTTCAGTGGATCGTCTTGGGAAGCTGAGCATCACAGCTTGTCAGTTTATTAGAACAAAATGATCTTGCATTACCTTCTTTTGCTTCCCTGACTTACTTGGCCAAGCATGATGTCTTTTGGGGGGAACTTCTATTTCCTGATTACCTATCAAAAGTAGGTAAGAAGAAGTCTATCATTGTTTCTAAGGAGCATCAGTCAGAATACTAAGTATTAATACTATGAGAAATACAGTCAGATATTTATTTTAAGACAAATTGTCAGTTCACTGTACATTCAATATTTTTAGCAACAACATAATTCAAATGCGTCAATTCTTCTCCAATTTTCCATAAACATTTCACATGGATATGGCGCCAGTGAAAATAAGAAAAGTTGTATAATCATTGCCACCATCAACTTTAGACCATTTTCTTCTTTTACTCATTGTTAGGAGCTTCCTATTCACCCCCAGGAGTCCTGGGGTATGTAGATTACAGTGGCTAGACATCGGGCGTTGTACCTGGAGGCAAAAAGTTAAAATCACCAACTACTTTGTGAGAGAAAGAAAGGGCTTTCTCTCCCAGTAAAGAGTGACAGGGGCAGGTCCACCCTGTCCTAGAGGGTCACCATAGGTCAGCACCAAGTTGATGAAGGTCAGCTTATTTGTTTCTTTTTGGTATTTCCCATCAACCTCCCTTACAATACTCTCAAAAAAACTTTGTTCAATGATTTCATCACTCTGCTGATATACCTTTTTTGGAAATGATTAAAAATATAGATAATCAAAAATATCTTTAGTTATTTATATAAACAGTTAAAACCATCTTTTATATAGATAGTTAAAACCATATTTCAAATTTCTTGCCCTAAACTGGTGAGTGCTTCCGGTGCTTCATCAATTTGTTGAAACACTTCGATTGTGTTGCATCAGTTCCTGGTCCCTTGTTTTTCCCTAAAGCCTTCTGTGTAGCTCGGATTTCTTACTTTAGTATCTACTGATTCTTGAGCTTGGAATGCTTGAAATTCTTTTTCATAGAATGACTCTGTGTATCACTTGCATTGTTTTTTTTTTAATGCTTCCTACAAGAAAGCTAAGCACTTTTGGACTGAGACTTACTAAAGCTTTGGTGTACCTTTGGATATTTACTGGCAAAGAACTTTGTAACAGTTGCCAGAGCAGAGTAGAAGTCAAGCCAAGGGGTGGATGGCCAGAGAAAGAGAGATCTGCACAGTTTGTAGGAGCATCTCCAGGACAAAGAATTGTATTCGGAGCATTCCTTATACTGAATTGTAACCTGTTAATTCCCTAATGGACTTCTAACAGCAAGTATTTCCTTTGAATTCTGTGTGACCATTGTAACAAATATCAAACATCAAAAAAGTAGAAAGTTCCCATTGAGTTACATTTAGTGCTAGGATCAGTTAAAAAGGAAACAGGTGAAAGGACTAGAAGGCAAACCACATGTACTGAGTTATAAATATAGGCATGCACATATGTAAATCTATTTGTATATAACAATAGGGATATAGGTCTATGTGCATATATAAATTTGTTGAACATTAAGGTAGTAGATGGATATTGAGCCTCTACTCAAGTACTCCCTCAATGCAAGAATACTTTGATCTAATAACATGAAATTCTAATAACCTGGAATGCTCACCTTCCCTACATGAAAGTAATGGGTGCATATGCAAATGTAGTGAAGAAAGCTGATGGTGACTGGTTATTAAAAGATATACTGTCTGGGGTTTTAAAGGCTTGAAGATAAACAAGCGGCCATCTAGCTGAGAAGCAACAAAAGTCCTCATGAAAGAAGCTAACCAGATTGTGTGATCATGAAAGTATCAGGTATAAGAAGCCCCAAAACAAACAATCATAAAATGCAAACAAGGTGCTGGAGTGGAGACCCAAAGCCCATATGTAGACAGTTGGACATCCCTGACAGAAGAGTCACAAAAAGGGATAGAGCCATCCAGGGTGCACCATAGCTTCAATGAAATATACAACATTCCCTTACTTCTACTTCGTTAATGCTTCATCATGACCACCACGCCCACCGTCATGACCCCAGTTCTCCCTTACAAATATGGCTGGACCAGAGCATGTACACTGGCACAGATAAGAGTTTTTGACCCGCATAATCCAGGACATAAAATAATAATTTTATGGGGGTTGGGGAAGGGGGGAAAGAGCCTTGATACCAAGGGTTCAAATAGAAAGTGAATGTTTGGAAAATTATGATGTCAATATATGTAAAATATGCCTGATGCAATTGATGTGTGGATTGTTATAAGAGCTGCAAGTGCCCCAATAAAATGATATTAAATAAAAAAAGTTTAGAGGGTGTAGGCATCTAGAATTTCATCCTTCTAGCTGTTAATTTTAATCCATTGCCCCAGTGAATTTAGAGGAGGTCTGACACCACACCCATACCATTTTTACACTGTAGTGTCCCAGAGAAGTGATTCAGATCACTGTGTTTTGAAATCTGTAGGAATGTGCATGTGTGAGCGTTCTTTTGTATATCTATGGATATGCATGTATGTGTATGACTGTGTATGTCATATGCATACCATTTGAACTACAAAAGGATGCCTTTTACCATTATTTAAAAGGTCTGTGGTCTATTTTATGCCAAAATCCACATCCATCCTACTACCAGGGATTTGATTCTGATTGATAGTAAGCCTATAGAACATGAGATAACTTCTGAGTATTTCAAAGAGGATACATCTTTATGGGGGCAGACAGCTCACCTTTTTTCCACAGAGTAGTTGGTGAGTTGGGACTATCAAAGTTGTAGTTTAGTGGTCAAATATCAACCCACAGTACCATCAGGGCTTAAGACATTTTTTTAAAAAATGAAACCACTTCAAAGTAATATACTTTCATGAGATATTAGTGGAGCTATCCATTGTCTACTATAAATTTAATAATATGCATGCAGTATTATGTGTGCTGTAGATTTATCCATTTGTATGCAGGATGTAGAACAACATATATAAATCCAGCATTTTCTTAAGGAACGAAATGAATACCTGGAAGTCAGAAGGCGAAAAGGCAAACATGCTACAAGTTCTCTTAACCTGCTGCGCGAAGACAATCGACCTCAGGCAGCTTACTGCCTAAGAAGTCGTGACATATGTGGCTCACTGTATACGCTTACTCAGAATTTATAATTCCCAAAATAAGATGTTATTTTTTTAAAAAAAGGAAACAGAAAAAGCCTAATAATACGTGAGTAGCTTTTGGTAAGTAATAATGCAATCAACTTTACACAGAAAATGACTCCAAGGTTATGGTTTTATTAAGAGGTGTTTTAAATCTGCCTAAGCTGTTTCCAATATTTTTTATTTATTAAGTTAAATGTTTATTTATTGAATTCTGTCCAGAGCCAGCTGCACCATTCTGCTGAACCATCATTGGTGATTTTAATGAAATTCTGACATATTCTCACTACAGATTGTTATAAAAATTGTTTTTAACATTTTGTTCTTGATCACAATTATAGTTTGTAGGAAATACTTTTAAAGGTAGTGACATTTAGCTAATAGAATGCTTGGCAATACGTATCAGTAAGGAAAAAAACCCAGAAGCAAAAACCTATGGTTAAGTGATATTTTGGGCTGAGAAAGAGTATCATTCTGTGAGAAATAGCTTAAAATTCCCCACACACCATCTGTTCATCACAATGAATGCAATGACCATCAGAAGAAAAAGGAGGCAAATCTGTAAACTTCCAATTTAGTAGTGTTTTAAACCACCATTATCATTAAGACCAGATTCATTAAATTATCTGTTGTGCTGAGTAGGCTATGGATCAATGTAACAATATGCTCTTGCCTCCTGGGAACAGACAAATTAAAACAGATACTAGTAATAAATTCAAGGACAAGCTGACATACAAACAAGTTTCTTGCCATGAGCAGAATAAATACACTAAAAGTTAATTTAAAAAAAAAGAAAATGTGCATTCCTCATTCGGAGGTCAAGGCATATGAGAGTTGTGATGCCCAGCATCTCATAACCGGGATGGAATTCCCAACTCTACTTTCATGATATGATCATCAGAGTTGACTATGTGCATGTCTGTAATTAAACAAACAAAACTCTGAGTCTGTCAGCCATCACTTATCATGAAGAGTTTATTAATAAGTTCTTATAGGCAAAACAAAGGAAAACAATCCAAATCTTAAAAACTTGAATATTTAATGTTTGGGTTTAAGGAACTACTTCACATAATGTCATAAAGAATTGTATCAATCATTATTATCTCAGCAATGTTCATCTTTTTCCATGTAAACTATTTGTAAAAAAGTATGAAATTCTATGCTGAAGTCTCATATACATATGTATTAGCATATTAGAAACCAGATCTGAGTATTAGGAGTGTTCACTTATACTAAT
This sequence comes from Tenrec ecaudatus, assembly GCF_050624435.1. Classification (NCBI taxonomy): domain Eukaryota; kingdom Metazoa; phylum Chordata; class Mammalia; order Afrosoricida; family Tenrecidae; genus Tenrec; species Tenrec ecaudatus. The sequence goes on along the minus strand of NC_134531.1, from coordinate 120,591,216 downwards.
GTGCCACTTCTTCTGTGCCCATTCAGAAGCCAGAGCTAAGAAATTTAACAATTACTATATCGATACCACCAATTTCTGCACAATCTCACACACAGTGGTTTCCCTTCTCATCCCGCTACTCATATTCTTAGTTGATTTTTTCTTTCAAAGTGAGGATAGTGACTCTCACTCTAGTGGAGGGAGGGGGAAAAATGAGGGGCAGATACCAAGGGCTTAAGTACAGAACAAATATTTTGAGAATGATGAGGGCAATGAATGTACAAATGTGCTAGATACAATTGAAGCATGTATGGATTGCGATAAGAGTTGTATGAGTCCCCAATAAAATGATTTTAAATAAATAAATAAATAGTTATTTTATAGATCACAATGAGTTGTTAATCAAACATAGGAGCACATTTACCTTTGTACTATTTCTTATCTTGAAGAAAGAGACATGCATAAACATTATTGTCACTCACAAATCAAAACTTTAATAAAACTCAATATGAAATATAAAGTACATCAATATGTAGAATTAAGAATAAATCCTTATGAAATAGAACTTTAGAGTAGAACAGTGAGATAATCTCATAGACAGAGGATAAGAAAAGAAAATTCACTTAGGATTTGTCAAAGGACTCAAGAATTTACCTTTACCTAAGAAATGGGTCTTACAAATAAAATCTAAAACAAGCACTTAAAGAATTGCTATTAAAATGAAATACCATTGCATGTGACTATAAGGTCTGAAATGAGAATCATTCAAAATAGTCAGCAAAAAAGTATTGCTAAAAATCATTGAAATTTTTATTTAAAAAGAAATATCAAAATGTAAATCTCTCTCTCTCTCTCTCTCTCTCTCTCTCTCTCTCTCTCTCTCTCTCTCTCTCTTTCTTACAACCAATGAGTAAATTTCAATTCATGGGGACCTTTTAGGACAGGATAGAATTGTCCCTGCCTATTGTGTAACCACAAAGCCACAAGGCTCTGCAATTGTACACCAAGTCATATGACAATTTCGGCACCTTGAGAGACTCAAATCCTGCTCCTCTGAAATGTTATTTAGTTCGAGGAACCAAAAGCATTCTGAAGGGGCAAAATCAAGCCTGTAGATTAGATGAGGCAAGGCTTCCCAGGGAAATGCTCTAGTATTGCCTTTGCTCCCTTAGGCGAATGATTAGATTCATTGTTGCAATGGAATAAAACTTCTTGTTCACAATTTTCCTGAACTTTTCAAAAACTAATAAGCTTTCACTTTTTGCACAGCCTCTTCATAATAAGCTCCCCTGATTGTACTGTATATTTGTACTAGAAATTAAGGGAATTGGTTTATGGATCCTCTGGATGGCACAAGGATACAACTAACATTCAGCTATTCAGTGGATACCATTCAGCTATTTAACCAAAAGGGTGGACTTTTTTTTGGATCTGGTTAGTTCTATCTCCTATGAACAAGTCAAACCAAAATAATTTATTTACTTAATATTGAATGTCAGGAATTAGAATTTAATGAAAAATACAAATTTATGTTGCCCAACCCAAATCCAAAGGTTTAGATTGCTTTTCTCAGAGTTTTCTGGTTTATGTGACAGGATTCAGTCAGTAAACATGAATATGAAGCAGACTGTAGCTGAGATCTAAAGAAGTGGAGGTAGGAAAGAGGAAAATGAGGCTGAGAGGTTCATTCTTCTTTTGTCTTCAGAGAAAGCAAGGTTCTGAAGTACTGATAAATGTGCTACTTCTAGAAGGGGTGGGTGTTCAGTTGTGTTCAGTTTATAGTAATTCTCATACATTGTACTGAACCTTGATTATTTGTGCATTTTGTAAACTTCAGAATAAGGAAGTTTATGGAATTTACATTTGGCAAGTTCAAGGAAAAATTGTGATTAAATGTCAAGCTGATACAATAGGCATTTTTTATGAGACTGTAGGTGTGAGAAGCACCATGACCTCGAAAGTCATTAAATCTAAATTTTACTCTTTGAGATTCATAAATGAAAAACCCAACATGAAATAAGATAATGAGTCTATAAAACTTCTCTGGGGGCTTAATGAAGTCAAGGAGAGAAAGGGCATTTCAAAGTTTTTATTACTGAAGTATGAATACCAATATTTAATCAAGCATTATAACTGGTTTGTAGGTTTTCATTTTTATTGTCCATGGAAGTGAATTTACATTGTGTGGAGCAACTTGTCCACATGTTGCCTAAAGGTATTTAGTACTTGACCTTGTTTAGCATGTTTAACAATGTTCTTTGCTAATATAAAAATAAGAGCTATTGTACTGTCAGATATGAAGTAATAACAGGAGCTTCAGAAGTCCAGGCAGATAATTTGGATATGAATTAATAACTACAATTACCAATTTGGTGCTTTTTGTGAAAGGCTACATGAATTTTCATTTTTATCTCCATTCAGAGCCACTCAACTTAAACACAGCTAAGAACACAGCCAGAAATGATGGATCACAGTGATTTTCTGGGGCACCACCCTAGCACACATTCAATAAGGAACAGGGAGAAATGTAGGCCTTTACAGTTTACACTGACTTGTACCAGAAATCCCCTTGGCTTTTCCTAGAAGCTAGTTGTACTGATTTTATGTAGTTGATTGTTAGCTTAGCTGTCTCCTTTCAGAGAATATTATTTTGAGCAGTGCAAATCAAGTCAAGCACATTTTAACCAACTAGGTCAAGTAAGTTTGTTACTAGTTTTAAAAGATAAAATGGAGCAATAAGGTCAAATCAAATAATGCTGCATGTCTTCTTTAACTTTAAAATTTCATTTTTCCATCTCAGAGATATGTGGTCTGTCGTACTGAAATCATAGGTTTTTTTTTTTACATTTTTAAAACAGAATTTGTTGTATACTTTAAAAACATTGCAACATGAATCCCCTGAAGAAATTAGGGTAATTGTGCCCTTTTGACAGAGATGTAAATAGAGGTCTCCAGAGAATGAGTGTGTTTTCTGCTCCCTCAAATAAAGCCCCGGCAGCTATTTGGCACCTCTAATGCAGGGTTCACCCCCACCCCCAGGGAAAGGAAAAGGAAAATTTAGTTAAAATGCATCATTTCCCTGCTCAAAATCTTGTAATGAGAAACCATTTCAATCTGTTGTAAAATCCCAAGTTCTTCAGTGGCCTGTACAGTCTACTATCAACTACACTGTGTCTCTTTATTCTCGCATCCCTACCCAGTGTGCTCTGTACCAGTAGCTTCCTTGGTTTTTCACATATTTACCTGCACTTGTTTTTGAGGAATATGCTTTTCCAAGATTCCTGCTACTGAGTCTCTCACTTTCTTGACGTATTGAAGCATATTCTTGGTAGTGAAATTCCCTGTCAGACCTCTGCTAAATTACAAGTCCTAACCCTGAATCCATTGCCATTCCTTCTCTCCTACACCGCTTTTTACTTTTATTAGCTTTTATCATCCATCTTTCTTTCTTTCTTTCTTGGATAGTTAGGTTTTTTGTGCCAACATGGCACCTGTAGGAAATATGGTAGAGTTTAGTCTGTCAATTAGTTCACGTCTGATGATTTCCTTTGGAGGTATGACCAAGATACATAGTTCTCTGGAGAAGGGTCTCTCTTTCTCCCTCTCTCTCTCTCTCATCCTGAAAGATCCTTATGCTGCTTCCAGTGGGGTTTAATCCACACAACTTTGCACTCCTGTGCCATCCTGCATTCTACATCATTGCATGTGACTGGTCGAGTCTGAATAGGGACTTATGGAGACTGTCATAGGATTTATGGACTTGAGTTCTACTGGGCTGGGATATTTTCTTGATATATAATTGCTTCTTGATATAAAGTTTTTTTTATATACATGTGTCACTAGATTTGTTTCTCTGGTCAATCTAGTCTAACACGCTTGCTTTCTGTGTTTTATGTTATCATGCACACACATACGCACGCACACACCTGAATTCCTTGCTCCCTCTGGAATGTAAGCTCCATGTAGAGGAGGGATCATTAGCTGTTTTTCTATTGCTTTTCCCTCATCTAGTACAATGCCTGAGGCATAGGGCTCAATAGCTATGAGATTTTTGGATTTTATGAGAATTTGACCTAATCCAAGGAACCCAGGTTGTGTAGTGGGCTCTGAGTTGGGCCATTAACCTCTAAGGCAGCAGTTCAGAAGCACCAGCCACTCCTCGGGAGAAAAAGGAGTCTCTCTACCTGCGTAAAGCATTGCAATCCTGGAATCCTCGGGGCCTGTTCTACTCTGTTCTTACAGTTCTCGAGTTCTCACAGAGCCGCTTTGGCTTGGAATGCATTTAATGGCAGTAGATTTGGTTTTTGTTCCTTACTCAATATGGATTTGAATTTATGAGAGCAATACAACAATGGCAACTACTTCCACTTTAGGGAACTTCCAAAAAAATATGTGTATCACCTGGTGGCACCATCAGGTAAGCAATGCAGCACCGGACTGTTAACCGCAACTTAGCAGCAAACTCACCAGCTGCTTTGTAGTACAGAGTCAAGGCTATATATTTCCATACAGATTTACATCCTCAGAAACTCTATATAATGTCTCATTGAGTTGGAATCAACTTGAAGGCAGTGAGTTTCATATACTTTTACTTAATATGCATGGAGAAAAAGGGAGCCAGTAAAGTAATATGGTAGTCAGATCATTTTATGTCAACTAGACACTCGTAGCTAGGGGTGGAGTCAAACTTGTCTATCAGGTCACAGCCTGATGATGCTATCTCATTTGGGATGTAGTTTTCCCTTTGTCTATCCCTTTTGTCTTGTTGCTTGCTGGCCATCCTGAGACCTGCCTGAAACACCCTACCATGTTTCCAACAACCTTGGACTCGTGCATTCTGTGATCTTCCTGTAGTCTGTATCACTGAATGTGGCTAGGTGAGGCTGCAGAGGGACTTTTGGCTAGTCTCAAACTTATTGACTTCAGTTGGACTATTCTGGGATGCTTTCTTAGTATATAATTACTTCTTAAGATAAAGCTTCCTTTTTGTATATGAGTGTCTCTGAGTTTGCTTCTCTAGTCAACATAACACATATGTTACCTCAGAAGTGGGGTGCTAGGTAAACAAATTATGAAGATGAAGGGTAGACTCCTGTCTGACCTAGTGACTTGTAAGTTTCCTTCTTTGGACGACCAGAGGTCAGATACGACCACACTGTTTTTGTTATTACCATCTGATATGGCAAAAATGAACGTGATGGATTTTAAATCACAACTCAATGGGGCAAAATACCTCTTGAACTTTTCTGAGGCAAAAGCTAAGCTATTTAGTATGAAAGGCTAACTGAAGACCTGGCCATGGCTTGATCCTGCCAGAGTCCTAAGGCCATATTGCATGTGAGTAGAATAGTTAAGATATTCTATGATCTTAAGAATATAAAGGGTTAAATTAGACTATTTTAAGAATTATGATTAAGATCTGGCCATACTACGAATTTATTGATTTTGTCTACCTACTGTTATTGATATAATGTATGATAGAAGTGTGTATGATAAGTGATTATTGAGAAGTATGCTGGGAGATAGTTTGTAAACCCACTGCCTTCAGCCATGAAATTAGATCTTTTAAATGAGTAGTTGGAATTGCTGGTAAGAAGGCCTAGAAGAGGAAAGCCCCTCCCAGTTTTTTGAGTGCTATGTGGGCTTTTTGAATTTTCGAGAAGTGGTTTGTCCCAGATGCTGTGAAAAAATCTGGAAACCTGAAGGAACTCTCTTCTCTCAGACTGAGTGTTAAAGAGAGCCTGCAGGCAGCCTGAAATGCTTCATTGTTTATCATCTGGATAGTTTTGTTGAGTGAAAGTGGAAGAAATACAGCACTAGAAAGAATGGGTTGAAGCTGGCCACTGCCAGCCTGGAACCTGATTCACAGAGACTAGAGGAGAGATAAGAACAGACTGACTGGTTTGAAGTTTAAAGAGTTGGGCTGAATCTCAGCTTGTGGCGTGAGCTAGCCCAAGAGAGCTAGAGTTTTTCAGTTTGTGAAGAGGCCCCTGGTTGAGAGGCAAGGCAGGCCAAGAGGCACCCTGGTAAGGCTCAGTGATCAGGCTCATGCTGAGTTAACCAGTCCTAGCACAATGAAGATAAGATGCTTGAACCTGAGAATTGCATATTTTCACTGCTTTTATGAATAGCCTTTCCTAATTGGATTTTGCTCATGGATTCAGACTCATAAGGTTCCAACTGGAATAAAGATTCTGAACATCAAAAAACATGCACATCTTCTCAGAGCACTGGGTTGACAGAAATGGACAGTGTGGAAAATGCATACCCAAAATAGGGGAAGATAAGGCATCGAGTGCCTGGCTTACAAACTTTCAAGGGTGGGGGCGCTGTAGATGGGGTTATAGGATTAAGGTGTAGGAGTTCACATAATTGCAATCACAAGGCATAGAATCTTTTTGGGTTTGTTCACTTATAGAATGTAAGGCATAAATGGGTTGGTTATTTTTAGTTGTATGTGTTAGTTATCCTGTAAGGCACAAACATGGCTTTATTATTAAATATTGTGTGTACAGCTTATGCATGGCTAAAGATTTGTGTAAGAGTGTCAAGAGGACAAGGGGTGGTATGTGGTAGTTAGATGATTTTAGGTCAACTAGTTACTTCTGGCTAGACATTGAATCCAACCCATCAACCTATGCTATCTTCTTGGAGGTGGGCCTGAGGGTAATCCAAGGGTGGTCCAAGAGGTAAAGGCAGGGGAAAGGACCTCGAAGTCCTGGCATTTCAAAAGGTCTCAGAAATGGAGGAGCTCCTGGTGGTGGTCCAGGAGGAAGGCCTGCAGGTGGTCCAGGTGGACTTCAAGGTGGAAGAGGCGGTGGTCCAAGATATGGTGGTCCTGGCATAGGCGTGCTTGCCTCTGAGAAGGAGGAGCAGACCGTGGAGGTGTCTGCTGCTGTGAGGAAACAGCCCATGTGCCATAAGAAAGAGATTCCTCTTTCTGTTTTATGTTGCTCTTGTGATTGTTTATCTGCTTCGGAATCATCTTCATCAACATCTTCTGAAAATGCCTCTACCTCTTGTCCCTCCTCAGGGATTCCCTGACCTTTCGTTTGAACCATCATACTTGAACAGGAGTCAGTTTCTTCATGTGCTTTCCCTTTCTTGAGTTTCCAGGTATATCTGCAAATCATACACTCAGACGTGATTTTTTTCTTCATTGTTGTCTCTCTCATTGTCATCGAAGTGCACAAATTCATGCCCCTCACTTTCTCCTTCGGATCTGTCAGTGTCACTGTCATCAATGTTGTCACCATGCTCCTCTTGGTTCATGTCCTAAGTACAGTCATCATCTTCCCTAGTGCTAGAAACAGCATCATCAGGACCTCATTGAGTAAGTTCAGGACAATAGAACGCATCTTTCAGGACTATATAACATATCGTTGGCTCATCTCTGAAGGGGAAGATCTAGAGCAAACCCACTTTACGGCCACCTATCTGCCAGCCTTAAGGAGGAGGATGGCCTGGAGGAGGACTGGGGGGGGGGGGCAAGCGTGGAAGACCATGCTCAAGGGGTGGAAGTATAGAAAGGCTGGGTTACCATAGCCCACAGTCTTGTTAAGGATGGAGGGTGGCTGACACCAGGAAGGGAAATGTCCTGGAACAATATGTTGGAAGGAGTATGGGGCGTATCTGGCAAAGAATGCTAAGCATTCTTAACAGCATTAAATACTGGCTAAATTGATCTCTCTTCTGTTCAGCTTCTAGTTCTAGCTTGTTCAATTATTTGAAAATCCCCGGATTCTCAGTTATCACATGTGTGTGTGTGTGTGTGTGTGTGTGTGTTTCTTAAAGACTTTATCAATTCACTTTCTTGGCAGCTTTATAATACATTAGACTTTTTTTTCCTCAGAGGAAAAAATAGCTCCTTTTTAGAAGTTAATAACATTTATCACTTTTAAATTCATGCTGATTTAATTGAGCACATCTATTTTAAACTAAATATAGAGTTTCATCAACATCATCACACAGAAAAGGTCCTTATATATTTTTGTTACATAAATTGTGACTATGGAATAAAATATTTACTTCACCCCACTGGCGTGTGGAGTTTTGTCATCAAGGTAGGATGTATAGAACTTAACAAGTATAGATTAACCAAAAAGGAAAATGAATAGTACCCTCTTTTCTGCTACCAGGTCATGATTATTCCATCACTGTCTCAGCCTCCTTGAAACTCAAACTGTACTTCAGATACAGTGCAGTGTATATCGAAAATTAAATAATGTAGACTTCCCTGCATCATCAACTAGGTTATCTGGAAGAATCCAAGCAGAAGATCAGTCAATAGTATTGACTCATTCACTCTCCCTGCACTGAGTCAATGCCGCTCATAGGGACTCTGTAGGACACAACAGAACGGCCTCAGTGGGTTTCCAGGCTATAACTGTCAACAGAATGTGTCAGCTGCAGACCGCCTTAGGATCGCTAGGCCACCAGAGTGCCTTCTTCTATCTTTATTATTATTACATTAAGGAAGTTTCCCAGTGGGATATTCAAGACAAAGAGCCAGGCTAAACCAACAAAAACCATCTAATGACACTCCCAGAAATTAAGCTCAGCCCCAGATTCTTTGTATTCGAAGTTTGTAACTTGCAGCAGTATCATCCGACTTGGCTCGACGTTCTTGCGAACTGAAGTAAATCTGTTTGCTGTTTTCATAAAGAAGCTTAACCCATAAAAAATCAGGATAATGAGCAACCCTTTCCCTTCTCCAAAAATTTAAAGTAAACATTGTATTCTAGGCTTCCTCTCGTAAAGTAGCCACATAAATTATTATGATTTTGGGATTGGGAGTGGGAGGGAACTGTTCTACTTATACAGTGATTTGGTGGCCACGGTTGAGTGCTTTTTGCAAAACTTGTGCCAAGATTACAAAGCAATAGTGATTATTGGTCTCCGTGGGAGTGACAAGGACAGCAAGAGGAGGCAGGTCATGCTATGATTTTGCCTGAATTCCTGCGTTTATCAGTTTGTAAATCTTCCAAAGAACTCTTGTCACAATTTATTTTTTTAATTAATTAAATTCTGGAAGAATTGTCTTTCTAACTTTTCACAAAAAGTTTAGGAAAATGTTATCTTCTTTATGAAATATTTTGCTGTATTACTTGTTTCCATCTTTCTGTGTCTTTCCCAGGTTTCTTGAAATGGACATTATACAATTGTCTGGATACTTATAATACATCTTAAGATAATTTTCTTAAGACGAACACTCCATGTTAGTTAGTTTTAAATTGTCGTTTTTTGTTTTTGCTTGCCACCTCTTAGATCTGGACACCAACATCTCTTAGCTTGTTCTGAAACAAATGTATCTCTTTTAAAAAAAATTTAATATACAGACGTCTATGACCCTGCATTCCCCTGCTCCACCCAATACACATAAACATTTAAATTTATATAAGTTTTTGATGAGCCATCTAGAAATACACAAGACACAGGACACATTGACTTTTATTCTTTTCTGAAGGAATTCCTATATTCTATTTTCCTTGATAAATGACTCAGAAACCTCTGGTGTTTTTGTGCACATGCATTTGGATCCTGACTGAAATCATTGACTGTTCATGTTTCCTCTCTTGGTTCCTGGGGTGTGTTGTTGAGCAATTGTTTAGAGCTAAGGAAAGATGATGATGGAAGAATGGATATCCTAGAAATTCAGACTTTCCTGTTCCTCTCTCTTTGACACCCATACAATCTATGTGAACCTCCTTCCCTTTAGATGGGTTTTCTGTTCTCTGTTAGTCAAAGATGCCTCTATTGTTCTTACACAACTAATATGTGAGTTCTGCAAATATAGAATCTTTGTTTCTGATATATTAAAATATTAAAAATTAAAGCTATGGCACTTTAACCAGAGCTAGCCCTAAGTTGTATAGTTAGTAATAATAGGGGAGGTGAGTGTATGGAATCCACTGGTAATTTGGAAAGTTTTCCCTTTACAAATTTCACTTGAAAAAAATGTGCTTAACTCAGGAGTCATTGTTAGAAGAGCAGCCCCCCTTCCACGTGGATGGACACACAGCCAGGGCCGCATGGAGTTCATGGGTAAGACATTTCCCACAAGCTGCGTGCTATGTCCACATCAGGATCATGAGCACGAAACCCGATGGTCTTAGAACATACTTCACCACATCTCTCGTCACCAACTGGCTGACCTGCCTAACGACCAGATGAACATCCTGGCGAAGGAACAGGGTGAATGAAGGTGAGAGACTGCTCCTAACAGCGAAAGCGCGCTCTGACTCCAGGCCTGACTTCCGAACCGTTCGTTTTGCTCCCTGAAGCACTGCTTTGCTGCTTTGAGTCTTTGTAAAGGGATTATCAGTAAACTCTCCTGCTTCTACATCATTCCTGGCAAATAAAAGGGTTCTTTTTGGTGTGTGTTTTTTTAAGTTTATCTTGGTTGCTTCCCGTTTTATTTGTTTTTCTTTCAATCATGCTCTTGAACAGAATCCAAGCTTGTTTTAGGAAATGTCACAATGAGAAAAAATACATTTCATAAACAAGAAATTTCTTTAATCCTGGCTTTTCATTTAGTACATTTATTCTAAACACCTGCTGTGAGTCCCTAAAAGAGAAAAGTTAATAAGAAAATGTCTTCACAGATTTTTTCCCTCAGACACAGGCCTACTAACTGAGGCATGTCTAACTTACATAAGGAAGAAAACTGAATCATAGTTTCCTCGCTTTCAGCTCTAAAACGAAGTCATTGCAGTGTGTAAAAACAGAAAAAGGATCAAACAAAAACCTCCAGCCTCCCAAATCTTCTATAATGCAATATTCATGATAAAAAATGAACTAATCTATTCTCTGAAATGCAGCGTGAATATAAAAAATAAAGCAGTAACAAAAATATAATAAAATCTCACACGCTAAATTGTACGTAGGCCATTTTAAAATGGGCTTATACACCAAAGTTTTGCACATAATATGACTTTGTAAGAATTTAAGCTAATTGAATTTGGGAAGTGTCAGGCACTATTTATAAGCAAAACTAAACGCTGTGAGCTTTTCAAGCTCAAATCTAGTTTAAGCTTGAATGAACTCAATTTACAAATTCAGACTTTTTATTTGCTGAATAAAATGCACATAGGAAATATATGCTTTCATCAGCAACTAATTGGGAGTTTTTACCCATACATACGATTCTATTTCACATTTTAGAAATGCTTTGTAACCTTGAAGTAAGGCTTTGAAGGGGAGAGATGGGGAAAAATCAACTGAGATAAGTCAATTTCTCACTAATAGGAATTTTATCTAGGCTTACCACTTTGTTATAATTCTCTTGGCATGGTTGTTTTCTATCCAAACTATAACTAGATGGCTTCACTATCTTGAACGATAATTGTCTAATCATATACATTTCTGATTTCAGCAGTACAGACTCTTTACATGTGCTTCAAAGAGCAAAGGTTTAGTAATAGAGCAATCAGGACGACAGGGATGGCAGGGACCCACTGGCTCGCAGTCTGTAACACAAAGGGCCAATAATGTATCTATAGTTTGGAATACCTGGAACAAGGGCTACACAAGAGAGAGGTCCTGAGCTGGCAGGTTCTTCTGATGCTCATGCGCACAGGAAACGTGTGGCGGCTGTTCACCTAGTAGCTGAGGTCTCGTAAGCTCCGTAAACAGAAGTCTACCTGTCAGGGAGGATTCTTCCTTTCGTGAAGGTCTCGACATTTTTTAATCCCAGTCCTTTATTCAGGAAGCCCTGGTTAGTGGCTCGACCCATCTGCCACAGCTTGGGATAACTATGAGATTGTTGACTCCATAGAGATGTATAGTCTTGGAAATGATAAAAGGTCATCATGAGATAAAAATCAACCCGATGACAATTGGTTTGATCCTTTATTAGGAGAATCAAAAATAATACAGGTGTATTCATAAGGGCAAGAAAGTGGTTAACTAGGCAAACAAGGCCATGAGGGATAAGAGAGAGCTATATATATATATATATATATATATATATATATATATATTTCAATACATTTGTCCTGTTTATTTTTCCTCAAAAATATTTAATTCTTCTAAATATTTTTCACATATATTGCCTAATTATTTGAATTATGGTATTAAAAAATAATATGCCATAGGCTGCAAGAAAGATGAAGAAATCTGTGAGATGAAATTCAGCCAGAAAGCGCCTTAGAGGCAAGTATGGTGAGACTTCTTCTCACATATGCTGGAAAGGTTATAAGTAGGCATCCTTTGTCCCTAGAGAAGGACATGATGCGTGGTAAGTTAGGTCACTGAAACAGAAGAAGCTCCTTAACAAGATGGATTCACACAGTGACCACACAGTTCGTTCAAACAGTGCATCAATTGTAGGGATGACACGGAATCAGACAGTGATACTCAGGCAAAGTAGCACTAGCCGTGGAAGTGGCAGCTTCTTGGTGGCTGAGTGACCTGTCTCCTTCCCCCTCCCATCTCAGAAAGTCCCATTCATGAGTGATTTTAAAATGTCCTCTTATGTCCTTGAGATCAAAGCATTGTAATTAATAATATTGTTCCGTTTGATGTTGTAACCAGGATATTACTATTCTCATTTTATTAACCAGGATGTTATAACCAATGCTGTACCCTGTAATGCTCACTAATTCTAAAGAATTATAACATTAATTTTGCTTTCTGCTTTTGTTCATGCTTGCTTAAGTCCTAGACAAATGATAAATTCATTTTTGACTCTTAAGATGGACTGAAAGGTCCACTCAGGACTGCAATCAAAGAATCACTTTGAGATTCTAGCAGTCCAGTTATATCCAAATAAAGACTCTTGTAAATTATGAAGGCATGATAGTGGCTGTCATTTCGTTGAACCCGCAACAATACACAGGGTAACTATTGTGACTTGAACATAACTTGATTACACCTCACCACAACTGAAAGGAGCCCTAGTGGTGTAGGGAGTTCTGAATTGAGCTGAAAACCACCAGGTCAGAAGTGTGAGCGCCCAGCCACTCCACAGAGAAGCCTCTGGAGTCCAAAGGACTAGTTCTACTCTACCCCATAGCGCTGTGTGAGAGCAAACGAACTTGACTCACCGCGGTGGCTCACAAAAGCTGCAATGCTGAGTGCCAAGTCCGAGGCTCCAGTCAGTTTTCCCGCTCTCCTCCCAGGAGCATCTGCCCACAACTGGTCTGTCAGTTCTCTCTTCAGCTTTGCCTCTTGTACATGCCATGTAGCTGAAATCCTAAGGCACGTAATTTTTCAGACTAGTTTCTTTTACATATAGATCTATAACTTGATAACTCGTGTATTTTGACACTGAATACTATTCCACTGTATGTATGTATGTATGTACATCTTTAACCATTCACCTACTGCAGGGAATCTTTGTTGCTTCCAATTTGAGGAAATCATGAATAAAGCTGCTATAAATATATGTGTGTAGGACTTTGTGGATATAGTTTTTACTCTTGTGGGGGTAGCTACCTAGGGGTAGATTGCTGGATTTTATAGTAAGCCATAAAATGTAATACATTTTAACATTGTCTTCCAAGGTGTTTATCTCAGTTTGCGTTCTCACCGGCAATAAAAGAGGGAGCCCCGGTGGTGTACTGGGTATGCATTGGGCTTCAATTCACATGGTTGGCAGTTCAAAACCTGCAGCTCCACGCAAGAAAGTCTGGGCTTTCGGCTTCCTCAGACAGATGCAGTCTTGGAAACGCCCAGGGGTTGCTCTGAGTCAGTGTTGTTTCGATGGCAGAAAGTTTGGGTTGGCTTGGTAGCTGCACATTCTCATCAGATTTTGGAGTTGTCAGTGTAGGGGTAATGAATTATTTAATTTGCTCTTGTTGCCAATTCTCTGTAACTCTCACCAAATAACCTTTTTTCTGCATGCATCTAGAAAGAAAGTAGAGGGAAACATTGAGAGGCTTCATCTGTGAGTAATTCTTGATAGGATACACTGTGGTCATCCTCCTTTTGGGTATAAAACGAGTCCTCTGGGACAGGGAGACTACTGCCTGCAGTAGACAGGAGTGGATTGTGTCCCCTGGATCCAGATCTTGCTGCACAGTGATCTTCCTTCATCCAGAGAGAGTTGTAAAGTCAGAGAAGCAGCAGTAAAGCAAGTACGAAGAACTTGAGAAAGAGCAGTGGACTTACAAGTCCACAAAGCAAATGAAGCTGAGCACTTTGAAGTCCCAACACAGGCTGGAGGGATGCAATGCCTCGGTTTGTTGAACCACGCAGGTAAAGCTCAGCACCTCTGGGCTGCAGCTTACTGGAATCAAGTGTCTCTAAATAGTTATTTTAGGAGGCCAGAGTAGCTGACTCTTGGAGCTTGGGATGAATGGCCTCAGTTTGAGGTCTATAGGGTAGTAACATGCCTTTTGAACTTTTATTAACAACCCTGAAGGAATTCTGAAACTGTGCTAACAGACCAACTGTATACTGAGCATTTCTCACTTCCATTGTCCCTTGTTAACTTCCACAGTATAACTTTTCATCATGAATATTGTCTGTGAGTTCTATGTGCTCATTGCAATGAAGGACAAAGTCTCGATATAAAAGTAGAGCATGTTACGTGTGACAGAACACAGAATTTTGTTTTTTTTTTATTCAGATCGATGTCTAGTGGAATTACATTGTTTTGATTTGCAATGTCATATCTTTACATTTACAATTACATTGTTTTGATTTGAAATGCACATCTTTACACATGCTTCTTAGCCATCTCTCTGCTGACCGAAGTAGAATGGATGCTTTTGAAGTGCGGCGCTGGCAAAGAATTGTGAAACTACACGGACTGCCAAAAGAGCAAACACATCTGTCTTGGAAGAAGTACAGCTAGACAGCTCCTTCAAGGCAAGGGTGATGAGGCTTCATCTCACAGACTTTAGAAAATGTTGCAGGAGAGAGCCATCCCTGGAGAAGGTAATGTTTGCTAAAGTAGCAGGGGAACAAAAAAGAGGGAGTCTCTTGACAAAATGAATGGACAAGGGCTCAAGCATAGGCCCCGTTGGCCTGCTGTCGGACCAGGCAGTGCGTCTGCTCTGCTACTTACAGGCTTGCTTTGGGTCAGAACTGACTCCATGCCACCGAGCTGCAGCTACCTGACTTCATCAGTGAAGTTTTGTTCAGATATTTTGTCCATTTCATAACTGAGTTTTTTAGTGGTAAATTTTTTTTTAAATTATTTTTTATTTTTTAACAAATTATTGGGGCTGATACAATTCTTTTCACAGTTCATACATATACATACATCAATTGTATAAAGCACATCTGTACAGTCTTTGCCCTAATCAATTTTTTCTCCTCTTTTCTTCATTTACATTTTATTAGGGACTCCAACAACTCTTACCACAATCCATACATATACATACATCAGTTGTATAAAGCACACCCATACATTCCCTGTCCCAATCATTCTCAAGGCATTTGCTCTTCACTTAAGCCCCTTGCATCAGGTCCTCTTTTTTTTCCCCCCCCTCCCTCCTTTTTCCCCCCTCCCTCATATGCCCTTGGTAATTTATACCTCGTTATTTTGTCATATCTTGCCCTATTCGGGGTCTCCCTTCCCCCCTTCTCTGCTGTCCCTCTCCCAGGGAAGAGGTCACATGTGGCTCCTTGTAATCAGTTCCCCCTTTCCAACCCACTCACCCTCCACTCTCCCAGCATCGTCCCTCACGCCCTTGGTCCTGGAGGTATCATCCACCCTGGATTCCCTGTATCTCCAACCCTCATATGTACCAGTGCACAGCCTCTGTCCTATCCAGCCCTGCAAGGTAGAATTCGGATCATGGTAGTTGGGGGGAGGAAGCATCCAGGATCTGGGGGAAAGCTGTGTTCTTCATCGATACTACCTCACACCCTAATTAACCCATCTCCTTTCCTAAGCCCCTCTATGAGGGGATCTCCATTGGCCGACACTTGGGCCTTGGGTCTCCACTCTGCACTTCCCCCTTCATTTAATATAATATATATATACGCATACATATATACATATACACATATATACACATACATACACACACTTATATCTTTTTTTTTTTTTTGCATGATGCCTTATATCTGGTCCCTTGGGCACCTCGTGATCGCACTGGCCGGTGTGCTTCTTCCATGTGGGCTTATTTGTTTCTGAGCGAGATGGCCGCTTGTTCACCTTCAAGCCTTTAAGACCCCAAACACTATCTCTTTTGATAGCCGGGCACCATCAGCTTTCTTCACCACATTTGCTTAAGAGTTCCTTATTTGGGAGATAATTTATTTATTAGATAGGTGTTTTACAAGTATTTTTTCCTGTTTGGGGCTTATCTTTTTATTTCTTCATTATATTATTCTGTTACTATTATTTATTATAACTTCATAAATCATATTTTGTTCAGTGTGGGTATAACGACATTCTTTTTTTTCTCTCCTAATTTTAGGAACAGATGCAGCTAGGTAGTTAAATAAGGGACTCTGGTAACTCAAAATCCTGCAGTCCAAACCCCACAGCCGGAGAAAAGACCTGGCCACCGCCCCCTCCCAAATCAAACTACATGCTGGCCCCAAACCCGTCACAACGCGAAGCCTCTCTCGGTCACTGTTTTCCCCTTTCTCATAGCATATGAACATCTATTCTTCCTTCAAGGGATTTCTAATTCAAAGGTTATCAAATTCTGGGACCATCAGCATCAAGCAAGTGGAGACCAGTTGAAAATGTACCTTCTTGAGCCTTTTCTGAGCCCAACAGAATCAGAAAGTCAAGCTGTGAGGTTTAGTGATCTGTGTTTTAATAAACATTCCAGATGTCCCACTATATTCTACATTTTTAGTTACTGTTCTTACCTAAGAGATAGCATTACAGTAATATTCAGATTCCTAGATATATATGCATTTATATATATACACACACTGTAAGCAATCTATTTCTTACAGTGCAATTTCATCTATTTTTTAATTGCCTCCAATTAGTGGAGTTATTCTAGGCATAGATCTGCTAGATCGCTCCCTCTTGTGGGAGAGATATACCTTGGTACTGGGCTCCCTAAGAGAGCGAATTCACGTCGAAGCCTGGTTTGGAATTCAAGTGAGTTCTCTGAAAGTTAGAAGCCCTTTCAGGTTCTACAGTAAATGGAACACAAGCCAAACAGGATCTGCGGCACAGTTGTGTGGGACTGGGGTCTGGCTACTCTGGTATCTCAGCCGGGCTCATTTACATCTTGTAGCAGCCGCTGGGAAACAAGAGCCACAGAGCAAAACCTCTGGCTTGTCAGGGCCGCCCATTGGGAGGCATGGTCGACAGTACTGGTCAACCTCATTGTCTGAATCAAATTCACTTGTCCCACATGGGCCAATCCAGGTTTAACACCCACCTAGGTGTACCACCCCTTCCTGGCTGGGAGCTTGAACCTAGCAGATCTATGTGTAATTCTCTTGTCCTTTCCTTGGACTGTTGGTGAACATGAAAGACAGAAAAATAAAAAGAAGAGCAAAAGGAGAATAAATATAATTTATTGATTCTCAGTAATATTAAAAGTAAAAATTTTCTTTAAGCCCTTGGATACCTATAAGTTTGCGGCTGCATTACAGGATTGAAAATGGGCAGAATGATTGTGGCACTTGTCCTTTGGGTAATGGAGGAAAAGTGACAGTGATTCACAGAACCACAAAAATTAGAGTTGAAGGGGATCAGATCTTATCTACCATCTAGACTATCCACTTGCCAGGACAAGATTATTTCTTATAATGCAGTTTCTGGGGTTTTATTCAGTTTAATTTACCCAGCTACTTAAATATTTGATTTTGTATCAAACAAATTACAAATGCAGAGCTTTATCCACAATAGAGTTGGACAGTGACTTGTGTCTGCAGCATTCATAAGTAGGTTGTGTGATGTGTGTAAAGGCACATGCGACTCCCTCCTTTCTTTTCAATACTAAAGTTAGCCCTCTTCTAGAGTTCTTCTCAAAATGAATTCCCAAAGTTGATCTTCTAAATATATTTGTACATCATTTTTAAATGCTGAATTTAAACAAGAGGAGTTGTGCTGATGAGTACTTAATGTACTCAGTTGCTCACCAATCAGGAGCTGCTCCACAGAAAAAAGACGTCGGCTGGTGTGCATTGGAAAACCTTGCTAAGGCTGTTCTATTTTGTTCAATAGGGTTTCTATGAGTTGAAAGCAAGTGTTTAGGCGGGCCCTAGCTGAAGCGAAACAGACAACAAGAATATGTGAATAAAATGTGTCCATATGATTATGACAGTAAGGTAAAACACAATCATAATCGAACAGGACAAAAGATCACTTGTTATTCATATTTCTGCTTCATTTAATGTCTTCAAAAATTCTATTATGTCGATTTAATTTTCACTATAATTTTTCAATTTTATTATTTGAGATTAGTATGTGTATCAAACTATTCCATAGTTCAAACCATTCCATAGTTCAAACATGTCCAGCAGAATTGTACATTTGCTACCACAGTTTCCAAACATTCAGTTTCTATTTGTACCCCTTGAAGTCATCACCCCTTCACCTTGCCACCATTTCCATGTTCCCCTCCCCACAAAACCCTTATTCCTCTTGCTGACTCTATAAGTTCATCAGTCCTGGTGTAATACACCAAAAAAAAAAAAAGAAAAAATATATACCACAACTTCAATAGGGTGACCCCCAATGACATAACCCTCCTGAGATACCCTCTAATATGTTAAAATAAATATAACTTAAAAAAAACCCATGAGATCAGGTCCAGCATGCATCCTAGGAGGAATCTGCTGACAGGTTGTATCTTTGAAGTCAGGATTCTGCCTTTGATCTTCTATATTCAGCTCACCAATGCGCTCCATTTTGTGACCACTTTCCTCCTATCCCTCAGTTGTGGATCGAGGGAGGCCCTGGAAGTTTACTTCCTGTATGGTTCCACCAATGAACCTGGGGCTCCTACTGTCATCCCTAGCCTTCCACAAACCTGATCCTCAGACTTGGCTTTGATACCAATAACCCTTCCCTTCTGTTTCAGGTTATATGATTCACAATCATTTGGTGACTGACTGGACCCTAGATTGTTCTGAATATTTAGAGTGGAAATAGTAGTTTGGAAGCTATTCTTTAAGACTGTAATTCTAATTTAGATTTTATTTCACAGAGATCAAACTTCATTTATTAATGTATTTGTTTTATTCATATTTCACTAGATATTAATTGAATAACTAACATGTACTAGAGGGCTTTACTTTCTAGCTTTGTGAATTTTGATGCTAAATAACATTTTTATACTCTTTCCTTACGTGAAAAGTGGTACCAGCCTTTTAGAACTTTTAGGACACTGAAATGATGGGGCTGGGAAGGTCGAGACCGAAATGCTGTCCTATTGACAGAAGTTCAATATGATGTTGATTGATATCAGCGCTACACAGTCTTCAACATCATCATTATCATCTTTCAGGGAGAAAGGGACAAAAGATTGAATAAGTATTATGAATGTCATTTCTCAGGAGGAATGACGATTTGGCGACTTAAGATCTAATGTTCTCTTCCAAGTGTTCTGTACATACAACTTGACAGGGTTTCCTTTATTTGTCTTTTAATACTTAAGTATTTAGTCAGAAATGAAGGAAATCTGGTGGCATCAAGGTTACACATTGGACTATGAACTGTGAGGTCAGGAGTTCAGAAACACCAACCAGTCTCTCCTCAGGACAGAGACGGGGTTTCAATTCCCTTAAAGGTTAGTCTCAAAAACTCAGTGTTAGTTCGACTCTACTCTGTGGAGTCCCTATGAGGTGCCATCGACTCACAGGCAGTGATTTCATTGTTTCGGTTTAATGGATGTGTGTGCACATGTGTGAACCCTTGTCTTTGTATTTGGGGAAGAATTTTAATAATTAAATGAAGAGTAACTCTCAGGAAAGACTCTCAGTAAAGCCAGTTTCATGGCATTTATAAACTTTTGAGGACCACCAATTCATTGTAGCAAGAAGAAAAAGAAATATGAAAAAAGTCCTATATAGAGAGTTTATAAAATCTGGCCTGATACTTAGGTAATGTGCAAGAAAATATTAAATATTTTCTACTTTCTAAAAGAAAAATGGATTTTTAAATTGGTCAAGTATATCTATTTTGTTTGATTGCGAACACCTTTGAGATTTTTTCCAGTGTGGAATATCATGACCATAATTTAATCTGTTATAATTTAAAAACTCAATGGTATTAAAACAGTCCTTATGATGTTGAGACCAGCAGAACTAGCTGATACCTGTCTATGCTACCAGCTTTGGAAGGGATCACTTTAGAAGATTCTGAATTGAGTAGTAGGGAAATATGGGACAAAACTCAAAATCATATAAAAAAAGCTAGACTTACTGACCTAGCAAAACTAGCAAAGCCCCAAGACTATATGGTCTTTTGTTACCCTTCAGATCTGGAAGTGAATTCAGCTCCATCGCTTAATTTTCAGCCAAATCATAGCCCTATAGGGTAACTCTAATGCTAGCAAGGTATACATATCTTAGAACAATCAACTGTTTGCTATAAAAACTGCAGCACTCATGAAGGACACACTTCAGAAGCATTAGAGAAAGAGAAGAGTGGAATTGAGAAACACATGGGGAGGATGGAGGGAAGAGTGCGGTTAATGACATGAAGCAGAAGATTCTTGTGTTGTGGAATGGAGAACTGATCTACTCTAAGCCTTCACCCAATCAGAATAAAAAGTTAAATTAAAAAAGCAAGTGTGGTGAAGGAGGCTGATGGTGCCCGGCTATTGAGAGATATAGCATCATCCGGGGACTTAAAGGCTTGAAAGTAAACAAGCGGCCATCTAGTCCAAAAGCAACAAAGCCCATATGGAAGCAGCACACCAACATGTGGGATCATGAAGGGCAGAGGGGACCAGGTTTCAAACAACAAAGGCAGGGGGGAAAAAATCACATCACCGTGAACGAGGGGGAGTGCATGATGGGGACCCAATGCCCATCTGTAGATAGCTGTTCATCCCTTGCAGAGGGGTAGTTGGGAGGAGATGAGTCATTCAGGGTTCAGTGTAGCAACAATGAAACTCAAAACTTTCCTCTAGTTCTTGAACACATTCTCCCTTCCCAATTATCATGATCCCAATTCTACCTTGCGGACCTGGTTAGACCAGAGGATGTACAGTGGTTCAGTAGGGATCTGGAAACACAGGGAATCTAGGACGGATGAACCCCTCAGGACCAGCGGTGAGAGTGGCGACACTGGGATGGAAGGAGGTGTAGAAAGGGAGAACTGATCTTGGGGATCTACATGTAACTTCCTCTCTGGGGGATGGGCAATGGGAAGGTGAGTGAGATGGAGACGCCTGGCAGTGTAAGATAAGATAAAAACAATTATTTATAAACTATTAAGGGTTCAGGGGGGAGGGGAGAAGGAGGGGCAGGGAAAAAAGGAAAATGAGCTGATTCCAGGAACCCAAGTGAAAGGCGATTTTTGAGAATGACGAGTGCAACGAATGTATAAGGGTGCTTTACTCAATTGATGTATTTATGGATTGTGATAAGAGTTGTATGAGCCTCAATAAAATGATTTATATTAAATTAAAAAAATTCTAAAGATGTTTTCCTTGAACCCCACACCCACTATTTTCTCTTATTATGACTTAATAATAATTAGCCTCCTATTCAGCACACAAATGATTTTTGTCACAGAGATTATAACCTTATTGCATTAAGGGGAAAATGACCCCACGGTTTTGGCATGTGAACTTATGAGAGGAGGTCAAAGCCTTCCCTTAAAGGAGCTTTTCAAATAAAAATTCCAAAACAAAGAGTTACTGTTAGATTAAGAAGAGTAAAAATGTTTTATTTTCATAGTTCTGTTTGACACTTTACTCGCTTTTATCCCAAAGGATTCTTTGACAAGGTAATGAACATGCAGTTGAATTATCATCTTCTGAGCAAAGCTGTCTTCGTTTTCCTAAGAATCAACTCTTTGCCTCCAGTCTTAGTCAGTATGTTTGTGAGGCGCTCTCCACAGGAATGCCTTCTTTTTATCAACTGCTGTAGGTCTGAGGACCTACAGAAGGGGCATAACTAGTTGGATGAAGAAAAGTGGTATTTACAAATGAAGGGACCAGTGCATTGTGGAACTTTGACTTTGAGTCCTTTAAATATTTTAAACCTCATCCTTAAAGTGTTTACAAAAAGCGAATGGCTTCAGAGTTCAGTAGTTTCAAAAAGTGAAGCTATTTCCCAGAAACACAATGGTTTCTAAAGTGAAAAACTCTATTAGAAACCAGCACTATAGATTCCCACAGCCACATTTTATGTACTTTGCTTGTATACTAACCAATCCAGTCACACCTCATCTCTTTCAATTACATTCAGAATGGGTAATCATTACCTTTTGGGAACATATCCAGGAGAAAAAGAAAAAAATATATATACCTGAAATGATTCCTATCTGATGTATCCAGCCTACGATGCAAATCACTTACCTGATGTAACCCTAGTATACATTAAGACTTTATAACAAAATTATAATTAAATCTATATGTGCGTTAGGAATATTAGGATTCAATAGTATAATTAAATAAGAGTAAAATAAATATAATTAAACTATAGGAATTATAGATACATAATGGAATCTAAATGTGTATATTTGGTTTTATAATTTTTGCACTTTCAACTTTTTTCAAATAGAAGAGTATGCAAAATTAGTTCTATAAGAGATCTTACTCTTCTGTCACGATATTATAATCAAAACCCTAAAAGCTACAGATGCAAGTTTACTTTTAGTAACTGTAATTTTTTAATTCAAAGGTAAAATCTAAGAATTTTAATATTTCAGAACATCATTTTTATTTAGGGTCATTGTGTCAGGCCGAGTTTTCACGACATGCAAAACCACTGACACTTGTATGTGTTTGTATACAGAAAAAGAGATTTACATAGTGAAGTGAATTCCACAGTTGCAAAACTAAATGAGTGCAATCAGATTGAAGTAAGACTTCTCCTGACTTGTGTAGCTCTGAGTCGACCATCATGAACAATTTTCAAATTAGGAGTAGACTAGGAAAAATGAAGTGGCATTCTACTGATGACATACTATTCACTGAAAAGATTGTGCTTGGGTGGACTGGTATGAGTAATTCTAATTCAGGCAATCATAAGCTGAACTATACAGGGAATGAAAAATTAAAGAGAAACAGCATCACATTTATCATCAGAAATAACCTTTCAAGACCTACCTGGAAATAAAGTTCTGTAAATGATCAAAAAATACATATACAGATTACCTGTAAACACAAATAGTATTCATATTTATGCACAATAAAATAAAACCACTGATAAAGAAATTGAAGAATTCTACCAATTCCTTTAGTCTAAAATCCTTCAAATATATAGTCATGATGCACTGATAACTATAGACAACTAGCATGTGAAAGTCAGACACAAAGAGGAAGTTTTTGGAGTTGGCAAATATGGTCTTAGTGACAAAAATGAAGCTGGAGATCACATGATAGAATTTTGTAAGACCCATGACTGCTTTGTAAATTCCTTTTTCAACCACAGAAATGGTGATGATTTGCATAAATCTCACCAGATGGAACACACACATATAATATTGACTTCATCGATGCAAACATAACAAACAGAAACTCGGTAATTATCAGCCAACACAAGGCCAGAGGCAGACTGTAAAACAGGACACCAATTGCTTGTGTTTACATTCAGATTGAAGTCAAAGATAATTAAAGACCCCCAGAGGGATGTGCTGTTACAACCATTTTTAAGTTTTCTTCAATAATTTTTTTTGCTTACATGTGTTATGAATGATACTATTAGATCATCCCTACATTCTGTTGGGTCACATTTTCAGTGAGTCCACCACAGTAAAATACAACTTTGAATATCTCCCTCCTGAATTAAACATCATCTCAAGAATAGACCTGAAACTTTCAACATTAATAACAGAAAACCAGATTTGTTGTGAGATAACATCAAAAACATTCATGATGTAATCAAATGTTATCAAAAAGACTGGAATAAAGAAAATACAAAAGTGGATGTCAGTAGAGGTACTGAAACTTGCTCTTGAACTCAAATTTGATAAAGCAAATGGAAGAAATAATGAAGTAAAATAACTGACCACAAATTTCAAAAACAGCTGTACCAAAGCATCAGAAGGAGATGTGTAAAACCCAGGAGTTAAAAAGCCAGAAGGGAAGAATGCACTCAGCATATCTCAAGCTGAAAGAACCAAAGACAACTCCAAGCCTCCATTTGGCATATGGAAAAATTCTGTGGTCAAAATATTGATTAATACAGGAAATATCAAAAGAAATATTTTGAATATACAGACACCATGCCAAAAAGATCTGGTTGACATTCTAACATTGTAAGAGGTAGCGTATTATCAAGAACAGAAAGTGCTGAAAGTAAAGATCCAAGCTGCATTGGCGGCATTAGCGAAAAACAATCCTACAGAAATTAATGAATCCAATTGAAATGCTTCAATAACTGGATGCCACATTGGAAGTACTTAATCTTCTATGCCAATGACATTTGGAAGAGAATTACCTTGCAAACCTATTGGAAGAGATCCAGAGTTGTGCCCATGCCAAGGAAATATGACCCAACAGAATGTAGGGATGATCTAACAGTATCATTAATAACACATGTAAGCAAAAAAATTATTGAAGAAAACTCAAAAAATGTTGTAGCAGCACATCAAAGTTAGTTGCCAGAAATTCAAGCCAGATTTAGAAAAATCTTAGAATCAGAGATATTGTCATGGAAAACAGGTAAGTTTTGTCTAAAATCAGAAAATACAAGAGAGATATTTACTTGTGTTTTATAGACTATACAAAATCATTTAAACTGTAAAGATCATAACAAACTAGGAATAAATTTGTTTATGAAGAATGAGAGTTCTAAAATAATTATGCTTTCTGAAAACCTGTACCCAGACAAAGTGAATAAAAAAGGACAAGGGAATACTGTATGGTTAAAAATCAGGAAAGGTGTGCATCAGGGTTGTATCATACTTACCCACTTGTATGCTGAGCAAATAACCCAAAAAGCTGGAATATATGGAAGAACCTAATATAAGCATTGGAAGAAGAGTTAACAGACTGTGGGAGGGACAAGACACATCTTCCTGAA
The DNA here is from genome assembly GCF_050624435.1 of Tenrec ecaudatus. Taxonomy (NCBI): domain Eukaryota; kingdom Metazoa; phylum Chordata; class Mammalia; order Afrosoricida; family Tenrecidae; genus Tenrec; species Tenrec ecaudatus. The sequence goes on along the minus strand of NC_134531.1, from coordinate 120,566,160 downwards.
TATGAAGAGGATTTGAAGCACTTACGGATGGCGATCAAATCTACACACTTCAGGTGGACAACAAGTTAGTAAAAAGGAAATGAAATTCGTAGTTTGATGAGTAGACAACAAGAGAACAGAGAGAAGACTTGAGTTTTCAAGGCTTTTATTCTACTTGAATTTACAATGAATGCTTATGGGAGCAGCAGCAGAGACATCTAATGTTATATTACATTGGGCACATCTGTTGCAAAATTTCTCTTTATAGTGTTAAAGAATAAAGATGTTCATTTGACATCTAAGGTGCCCCCCTGTCCCACCATCTATCTATGGTATTTTCAGTCACCTCATATACATGAGAATGCTGGAAAATGGATAAGAAAGACTAGAAAATCATCGGTATGTGTGAATTAGAGTGTTGGTAAAAGATGAACTACTATAAGAACAAACTGATCTTGGAATTACTATGACGAGACTTATTCTAAGGAGCAAAAATGATAAGATTTTATCTCATTATTTTGGAGGTGTTTTCAGGAGACACTGGTCCCTGACAAAGATCATTGTAATTGAGCTAGGAAAGTGGAACCGAAAAAATGAAAAATAATCCTCACTGCCATCCTGTCGTTACTGACTCATAGTTACATGGGACAGGGTAGAGCTACCCCCATTAAATGTCCATGGCTGGGTGTAGAAAGACCTGTCTTTTTCACCAGTGATTGGCTGGTGGTCTAGAACTGCTGACCTTGCAGTTAGCCGCCCATAGCATAACCATTATATCACCAGGACTCCGTGGTAAGTAAAGGGCGAGCAAAAAAAGAAGTTCGTAGATGAGATGATGAAATATACTGGTTGCAATAATGTTGACCTCAATATAGGACCAGGTGGGGCTTCCTTTTTCCTATCATGTTGCTATGAGGAGGAGCAGACTTGAAGGCTCCTAACAGCAAAGTAAACATATCTATCTGTGTTCCCAGAGCACCTGTGCATACCTATACGTGTATGTGCATTTAAGTCTAAGAGAATTCAAAATGGTAATTAAAGTGAAAATGAAAGCTAATATATGGAAGTGATACCTACTGGGAAACATCTTCAGCAATTAAAATTCTACCTTTAAATGGGTTTAGGACACACCTGCAAAGAAGGCTTTGAAAAGATAAGCCTCACCCAGTGTCTTAAGTGCTCAGGACATTCTAAAGTGTGGAGACTTACCCAGAGGGCTGTTGACAGATGGAAATAAAAAGAACTCTTTGACTTTTTGAATTATAAATTAGTGGTTTGTGCGCAAAGCTGGAAAATAATCTGGAACCTTGAGGAAACTCTCCTCCCCTGTTAAACGGAATTTGTGGGCAGGCTGAAATGCTTGCTCAGTGACCGCCTGGATCCACTTGTTGAGTGGAAGTGAGAGAAATGCAGCAATAAGAGACTGGTTGAGTATGGCCAGTGATGCCCCGGGACTTGGTTTACAGCAACTAGAGAAGATGAGAGTGGGTTGACTGGTCTGAAGTTCATGACATAGCCCAAGGGGGCTAGAGTTGCTGAGAAACTTGTGATGGGGCCATGGTCTAAAGGCAAGATGACCAATGGGCACACTGGTGAGACTAAGGGAGGCAGCCTGCATTAAGTTAACCAGAACCCGACCAGATGAAGAGAAGATATTTGAGCCTGTGAACTGGTGCATATTGCTGCTGACTTTATGGATGACCTGCCCTGATTTGACTTTGCTTATGGATACAGACGTACAAGGTTCCAACTGGAATGAAAATTATTTACATCAAAGAATATGATTGTCTCCTCAGAACAATGAGTTGATGTAAGTGGGCAGAATAGAAATTAGATGCCCCAAATTGAGAGGATAAAGGCATGAAGTGGTTGGCTTACCAACTTTCATAGGTTCTGAAATATATTCATAAGATTATTAGATTAAGGTATTAGCATTCACATAAGTATAGAATATTTTTGTTTTGTTCACTTATAGAATGTTAGATTTAAATGAAGATGGGACATATGGAATTGCATGCATTTTAGTTTTATCCTGTTAAGTATAGTTTGAAAATTATATATGGCTAAAAAGTTGTATGAAAATGTCAAATTGACAAGGGGTGGTCTGTGGTAGTTACATATACAGTTGTCAATTTGAGATTTAAGAGTGAAGAAGTGGAGTTTAGCCTGCCAATCAGTTCAGATTTCGATGACTTCAGAGCTTGCTGGATGTGGGACACTCATGTACTCCCTATGAGATATTCATGTTGAGAAGACACACGGAACTACACTAGAGTTCTGGAGCTGAGAAGCCACATGGAGACCCCTGCCAGTGCTGAGGGGCTTCCACTGCCACTGGACCCATAAGACTTTCCACCTACTGGCCTATTATCTTCCTGCATTTGGCATCATTGCATGTGTAGCATGAGTCTGAAGAGGAATTTAAAGATTGGTATTGGACATATAGGTTAATGTCGGACTTATGGACTTGATCTGGACTGGGCTGGGATGTTTCTCAAGACACAATTGTTCTTTTATAGAAAGCTCTTTCTTATACACATATGGGTGTCCATGAATTTGTTTCTCTAGTATGCCTAGAGTAGCACACATGGTAATGATCTATTTCTTTAGAAACCAAAATGACCTTTTTAAACTAGCAACACCTGAATATTACATCCAGTATGTGTATCTCTTTATGAAAAACAGTTAACAGATGTTCCTGGCATACACAGTTCCCATTACAAAGGAAGAATTCATTAGAAAAGTGTTCTAGGTGGAAGTCTTAATAAACAGGGATTTGTTAATCCCCAATAGTGACCCTGGTGGTGTAATGGTTACATGTTGGGCTGTGACCCACAGGTCAGCATTCAACACTACCAACTGCTCTGTGGGAGAAGACTGGGATTTCTATTCCCATAAAGAGTTACTGTCTCAGAAACTCACAGGGATAGTTTTACCCTGTCCTAAATGGTTGCTATGAGTGGAAAGAAGTGGGTTTTTGTTTTGTTTTGTTTAAACGATGATCATTCAGAGAGGCTATAAAGTACTAAGTCCTCAATCGGGGAGGAAGCAGAAGTACCCCCTTGGTCTTTGTATACAGACTTTGCCAATAAGCTGAATACTTTTAATTAAAAAAAAAGTTTAATAATTTCAAAGACAAGGGGCAAGGCAGTAAATCTTTTGGGACTGTATCATTTAGGAATTAAAAGAACAAAATTCTATGGTGTTAGAATGAGTAATGATTATGATATAGAGCTTAATCTTTTTAAAGTCCATTTACAAGGGAAATGAATCATAATATGATGTCAAGTCATAAAGAATATACTAAATTGTTACCTACATTATACTTTTGGATGTTTTCTCATGCTTTACTGCTTCCCACTTACTAAACTTGTGGGAAATATTCCACATACTTAAAGAAAGCATATTTTAAAAATTGAACTCCACATTCCTTGATGATAGTGGGAGGATGCATTCTGTTCAACATTTTGTAGCTGATATATGAGTATACTTAGGTTGTAAGTATATATTTTAATTAGAAAAAACAAACAGCATCATTTATCAACAAATGTAGAAAGCAAAAATTTATAATAAATGCTATTTTTAATGTGGCTGAAGCTCTATTTGTCTCTGTTGATATACTTTTTATTTTTTATTACTAGTTTGAAAATAATATATTTATCACATCAATATGTCAGTTACTTCAAGTAGAATTATACAATTGGTACCACAATCAGTATCTAATATTCTTTTCCTATATGGACTTCTTGACATTGTTGTCTACCTTTTACCCCCCCCCCCATCACTGTACCCCATGCCCCAAATACCTTATTCTTATATTTGCTATCCCTATAGGTTCATCAATACTGGGTTTCATATACAGAAAAATGAAAAAGTTTCGAACAAAACTTCAAGAAGGGACCGCTATTGACATAGTACCTCTGAGATACACTCTAATATGAATAAACAAAAACCAAACAACAAAATACACCCCTAAAACAGAAAAATTGGGAAACCAAATCAGGGCCAGCCCATCATAGGGGTTACCTTCTGACAAAGTTTAACTGTTCGGGTCAGATTTATGTCGTTGAACTCCTAGACTTCTTTCTCCCTAGTATTCTGCTTAATTACTGTTCTCGTCCCCACTTCCATTTGAAGCAGGAGGATTTCTCTGGAACTTATTTCCTGTCTAGTTCCACAAATGCATCTTGAGCTCCTACTAACATTTTAAAGAACTAAAAATGGCCATTTCATGCCATTGATCTATGTCCCAAAGGCACAGACTTATCATCTGTGAAAATGAGTCTATATTACTAAAATCAAATGGATATTATGGTAGATAGATCATTTTATGTCGACCTGAATTATTCTGAAAGTGTAGGTGTGAAGCCCAGCCACTCCACCAGGACACAGGCTGACGATGCCTCTATGGAGTGTGGCCTTATAGGAAGAAAATGGCAACTTCCCTTTCTTCCCCTCAGTCATCTTCCCTTCTGGTGCTCTGCCTGCCTCCAAGGGTGACCCTGTATGGGCTGGTCAATTCTGAAAGTTGTTGGTACCCCACCATGCTTTCACTAACCTTCATTCCAAGCATTCCACTATCCTGTGACCTTCTTCAGTTCTGCTTCAACTTTAAGCTTTATCTGTCTGCAGCTACTTGAGTCTGAAGGGGGCCTTGGCTTGCCTCTAACTTGTGCACTTGAGTTTCACTGAGCTGGTGAGGTAGTTAGTTTATTGTGTCAGCCTGGCCAACAAACACATGTGGGATTAATTGAAGAGCAGAGAGATAAATGGCTTGGCAAGCCTCGCCTTTCTTGGCTCTCGCTCTCTTATCATCAGGCCAGTATGTGGCTGCCTTGCTTGTTCTGTGCCTCAATTTGCAAGCTACACTACCTATGGGACACTTAACCTGTGGCACTGTAATTTGAGGTTCCTTCAAGACCTGCTTCACCATATAATTGGAATTTACATCTCTTGAGCTGGGGACTGTTGGAGCCCTGACTGTTGGTGACCTGGCTGACTGTTGGTGACCTGCCTTGCTGTTTGCTGCCTGGATAGCCTGAATCTCTCTACATAAGACTACCTGGCGGCCCTCAAGACTTGAAGGACTGCCAGTGTCTCCCAACTCTCTCACAGGAGTGAGCTGCACTGAGCCATTTGTACAGCTTGATGATTTAACTAATCATTTCTTGTGCTATATATCTATATCTATCTATCTGTATATATATATATATATATATATATATATATATATATACACACACACATATAATTATTAGCAATCTGGTCTTGTCTCTCTAGAGAATCCTGTCTAACACATTTTGGTACCAGGAGTGAGGTGTTTCCTGGGTGGTCTCAGCAATATCTTGTCAGGCATCTCTCTCAGACAATGCTACTGATGCAGCCCCACCTGGCATATCTACTTGAATAGTTTGTCTAATCTTCTCAGGTGTGGATTGTGAATTAACACTTTCAGCTGGGAAGGGTGGATCTATTGACTGGGGTGGGTCAATTGCTTCTAAGGGCTCAATATCCTCCTCTTCTGGATCATCAGCCAATATGTTCCCATGCCATGTTTCAGGGTCCCAACTTTTCCCAATCAATGCCCTCAGTTTGGTATCAGACACAGCTCTAGATCTGCAATTCAGCTGCCGTTGTAATTCAGCCACTCGCATAATGAGACTCTGAACCTGGTTCTCAGCAATGTCAACTCATTTACTAGAGGAGAGAAGGCTCTCCTTTGTAGCACAGATGGACGCTTTCAAATTCTTAGTCTGCACCTGAGACACGCTTCTGAGGCTCTGAGACCATCCCTCTCCTAATCACACTTTCCATTGTAAGAAGAACCAGCCAACCAGCTTCCCTATGCTTGTCATCCTTATAAAACTCCTGGAAAATATCAAACATACGATCACTCAGAGCCTCTTCTTTCACCAGCACCTCATCTATCGGTGGTGCTACTGTAAGTATTACCTTTGCTATTTCACACCATGGATTAGGTCAAGATATGACAAAATAATAATTTATAAATTATTAAGGGTTCATGAAGGAGGGGGAAGATGGGAGGGAGGGGGAAAATGAGGACCCGATGCCAGGGGCTTATGTGGAGAGCAAATGCTTTGAGAATAATGAGGGCAATGAATGTACAAATGTGCTTTATACAATTGATGTGTTTGTGGATTGTGATGAGATGTATGAGCCCCTAATTAAATGATTAAAAAAATTTAGTTTTGATATTTAGGAAATGATGCTTTTAAATCATGAATAATAAAAATTCGTGTATATGTGGTTAGTGGTTATTGTAAGGTCAGCGGTTCAGAACAATCATCAGCTCTGCTGGAGAAAGATGGGACTGTCTAGTATCGTAAAGATTTACAGTATGTGAGACCCATAGGGGCAGCTCTACCCCATCCCAGATGGTTTCTAGGCGTTAGCATGGACTCCATTGCAGTGAGGGAGGCAGGCATATCTCCATGGTGGCCTGGTCCCATGGGAAGTGGAAGGGAAGAAGGAAGAGGAAGGAAAAGAAAAGAAAAAAAATATAAATTAAAACAACAACAACAAAACATTTAAAGAAGCACGTTTGTGTTGAAATCCCTGAGCCTTTTACACTGTTGCAGTGCTTACTTGTCTGGGTCCCATGGATGCGGCACTGGAGAAGAAAGAAAGGTAGAAGACAAAATGGGGTTGGAGGGTGGGAGTGTTGCATTGCCTGGAGTGATTGTCTGCCTCAGGCAGAGAGGACTTCTGTCCCAGCCATCTACTGGAGTCCTATCCATGCTGGGCCCAGAGGCCAGAGAGCAAGAGATTTAGCTGGGTTGGTTGGAGCAGCGCAGGGAAGGATCTGCTTTTGTAAGGGTGGGGAGGTGCGCAGAAATGGCTCAGACAATTTGTCAACGCTGAAGAGGGCGGTCAATAATATTGCTGATATTCAACTGTAAGAAATGTTAGTGTACTTAGCTTTTAATTTTGTTTTTTGGCTTCCAGGGAGTACAGCCCTTCCCTCTTAGTGGTATTTCTCTGATCATCACTGAGGAGACCTCTGGGCGTGCACTACCTGGTGGTAGTTTTTCTCCCTGACTTACAAGATCTGTTTTCTATTCTTAGCAATATAGAGGCTTTAAATATTACCCGAGCATCTCTGACAGGGTGGGCATCTCTAATAATCCACAGCTGTTATAAATACTTATTTTTTGGGGGAGGGGGATATAAAGGTGTATATACTAGAAAAAGTTTTAAGTGCTCCTATTTTTAGAGAACATAATTTCTTTCCTCAATCACCACATTTAGGGCATGTTCCCTTGCATTTGTTTTATGCTCACACATCTGCACATTGCTTGGGGAAAGTGGATGCTCAGTGTATTATGGATGAAAATACTTACAGAGGAATGACTAGCCTATCTTCCCACCTGATCTTCATGTAAAATCTCAGAGGAAATTCAAAAATTCTTTTTACAATTTGAGAAAACATTCCATTCAAACAAATGTAGCAAGATAGCTACCACTAGCTTCACTTCTAGGAATTAAGTAACTGAGAAGAGATTTCTACAAGTGATTGTTAAAATCTAAGAATGTATATTAGCATCGTCTAAGAATTAAGTTTAGTTGCTGCACATGAAATTCTCTCTCTCCCTCTCTAGACTTTGAAAAACTCATAACTATATATGTAGCTTTTAAAGATGGTTTAGCTTTTGTGTGCATCAGCTACATTTCTAACAAGTACAACTATCATTTCAAAGATACAATTTTACTTAATTAAATTCATGAAAGAAAAACCCATTTCTCATTTGTGTTTAATATGTAAACTGAATTTCTATACATTGTACATAACTTGCAAATGTTAGTTAATACTAGTACTGCATATTGTCAAACCATTAGAAAATGCATAATTTCATTAAAATGATACTATGATCAGGTTTTTATAGAATAGTTTACATAAGTTATGTAGAATTTGAAACATTAGGACCTTTATTGACACTGTGAAATGCTGCCTTTTTAAGCAGAGTAAAATGAATTATTCAAATTTTATTAACAAAATGAATTTGCTTTATTTTCTTCTTTTTTTAAAAAAAGTTAAGGCCTATGACACCCAGTCAGAAAAATAGATTTGGATATTAACTAAGATAGATTATATTTAGTAATTTCCTAAAAATATAATTCACCTAAATATTGAAATCAAAGATTAATTTCCTTTTTATCAAAAACATCATTCCATCCTAGTAATTAATAGTGACTGACTTATAGAGAGAATGTAGATATAATTTATTTATAAAACTGACATTAACTGGTGCTCAAAATGATGAATGAATATACAAAAGTATAATGTGTGTCAGTTTATCATCATGTTAACTATTAGCTCACTTGTGAGGGTTTTTTATTTTCTTTACCGTGAGTTATAATTCATACTGAAAGCTATAATCTTTCATCTTCATCAGCAAATACTTCAAGTCTTCTTCAATATCTGCAAAGCTGGTAGTGTCATCTTCATGTTGAAGGTTGTTAATAAGTCCTCCTCCAACCTGAAAGCCATGTTCATTTCCAGATAAGCCAGCTACTGTGATTATTTGCTCACCATTGACATTGAGTAAGTATGTAGAGAAGATTCAACTCTGATGTACATCTTTCCTAATTTTAAACCATTCAGGGTCCATATGTTTTATTTATGCAATTGTACCTTAATCCATGTATATATTGGTTCCCTAATAAGTACAATGTAGTGTTCTGAAATTCCCATTCTTTTCAAGGTTATCCATAGTTTGTTATGATACACACATTTAAATGTTTTTGCATAGTCAATTAAACACAAGTAAACATCTTTCTGGTATTCAGCCAAGTTTCATATGACATCAGCAATGACAGCCCTTGTTTCCAACAATCTTCTGAATTTGGATGGATTTCTGGTAGCTCCTGGTTAATGTACTCCTACAACCATTGTTCTTTGAAATGTACTAAATTTACTGGCATATGTTATCAACAATATTTTCATACTTTGTCATTTTGCACTTTCTGTAATGTGGGAATCAAAATTAGTGGGATTCTATTCTCTAAATGCTTTTGGAAAAATAAACAAGTGTTATGTATTAAATTATGTCTTCTAAAGTCTATGTTGAAGTATCACTCCCCCTGCCCCAGTACCTATGGACGTATTCTTGTTTTGAAATATGTTTCCAACTAAATTGGCATACATTTATATCACTATAGGCTAAATATGGAGACCCCTGGTGACAAAAGTGGTTAAGCATTGGGTTGGTAACCAAGAAGTCAGTAGTTCAAAACTGCTAGCCATTTCATGAGAGAAAGATAAGGTTTTCTACTCCTGTAAGTAGTTACAGTCAAGTCACAGAGGTAGTTAAGCTCTGTCCTATAGTTTTGCTGTAAGTTGGAATTGACTCGATAGCAGTGAGTTTGGTTTGGTTTGGGAGCATCAGTACTGGCCAAATTTGACTAGTGTCCTATAAGACAGGGAAAACGACCATGAAAGTTAGGGGGAAAGAGACGTGTGATTACAAAGCTATGCTGCAGCAACAAGTGACAAATGTTGCAAGGTACCAGAGACTAAGAAAGAGAAGAGATAATATGCCGGTAGAACTATTAGAGAATACACGATCTTGCCAGCACCCTGAATCCAGACTCTTATGCTCCATGATAGTGTAAGACAATACATTTCAGTTCTTAAGAGCTGCCCATTTTGTGATATTTTGTAATGGATTGTTTTTACAGAGGTAAATATTATTCTTTACCAATCCTACAATTATGGTGATTTACAAGAAGATTATGGATAAATAACTGTACTGAATTTGTACTGAAGGGAAAGTAGAATTATATCCATAGGTAGCTATGGGTTTGAGAGAGGATGTTTTTATATGTGTTTACTCTTGTTGCAAATATATTAATACATGTGGTACAGCATGCAGCTGACACAGTTAGGGATAGTTCTGAGACATAAGCAAACACCTGCAGGGAATGAGTGCCTGGGCCTGATAGTTTAGGCCATATGCCAGAGTCTCCCGGATACCAAGGTCAGCTGGCATAACATAATCCACAAAGACAGCGCTCGCTAGCCTACTTTGATGAGTAGGGTGTGTGTGTGTGTGTGTGTGTGTGTGTGTGTGTGTGTGTGTGTGTGTGTGTGTGTGTTTGGGCATATTGTCAGGAGTGAACAAGCCCTAGAACATCAGGTGTGGTAAAGTAGAGAGGCAGTGCAAAAGAGGAAGACCCACAAGGAAATGGATTGACACAGTGGCTTCAACAATGAGGTCAAGCAAAGGAACAATTGTGAGGATGCTGGAGGACCAGACAGTGTTTCTTTCTGTTGTGCATAGGATCACTATTAGTTGGAACTGACTTGATGGTCCCTAACAATAAACAACAACAACAACATTTTGGTGAGTAGTGTCTGCTCTTTTAGAAGATCATGAATGACCATCTCAGGTGAAACTATTGGTCTTTCCTATTCCAGAAGAAAGAAGAGTGAAGAAAATGATAGACTTACAGAATCAATTGGTCAAATGGAATAACAGATCATGTGGCCATCATTCTCCATGACCCAAAGCACAGAAGGACTTAGCAGCTACTTCAATAGAGATCCAATTGGATAGAGCAAGAGATAAATATGGAATAATATTTAAAATACTTAAATACGACTAGTTGGATGATTAAGCAGAGACTGGTAGAACCACTGAGATCATGGCCTTCAGTCACATTGTGGATCTGGAAATGAACTGAATCCCGTGGCTCAGTTTTAATTCAAAATAGAAAAGTTTGTAAGGAGAACAATAGCAATAGAGAGGTTCACACTCATTTGAATTATCAACCATTTGAGAACAAAAGGGCAGCATTTGCCTAACGACAATGTTTTGAAGGGTAAGAGAAATAAGTAATTGAAATAGAATACATAGGGAGGATGTAAGTTAAGTGATGTTACATTATGATAATTACAATGAAACAAAATGTTGAACTGAAAACCAATCTGATCTGTGAACTTTCATGCAATCCACAGAAACAATTTCAAAAGATAGAGACAAAATCTAAATTTCTACATTTTGAATTAAGGTATCCCTGTGTGAACCTCGCTAGGTCAGGGCTATCCGTAGTTTCACAGTAATGTCCTATGACAATGATCTAGCACATTTAATCAACTCCATAATAGGGTCTAACATTCTATAATCAACTCTGTGAGCAGGCAGCCATTGTGATGGAGCAAGGGCCCTTGATCCAATCACAGCCTTGATGTAATATGAAGAAAACCCCTTGGGGTTATGACCTGCTCTGTTTGAAGCAAACTCCTTGGGAAAGCCTGACAGTTATGCTAGATCTGGATCTTACATCTGGTTAATTGATCTCCTGCCCTATGCTTGACAATTCTAGGAGCCATCAGTGGACCATGAATCTTACGTTCATTCAGCTCTATACCCACCACCCACTTGTTCTTTTCCTGCTGCCTTGCTCGTCAGCCCCGACAGCTACACAAATCTGGAGAAACATCCAGTTTACCATCTGACTCAAGGACTTGAGTGGAATTACCAGTTTCTACAACTGAATAGCCACTTCTTGATAGGAATCTCCGTGTGTGTGTGTGTGTGTGTGTGTGTGTGTGTGTGTGTGTGTATTTCCCTGGTTTGGGTTATCCAGAGAGCTCAGCTTGACACAGGAACCCTATCCTCCTCTAGTTCCACCCCCACTGTAATTGCTTGTCTGTCCATGCTTGTCCTTATAACTAAGAAGTGATTAGGCATAGGACATAACCTCTACTGGTATGAATTCAGTAACATGAAAAAGAAAAATATTATTTCTAGATGGGATTTCACCCACTGGTATATGGATTAGGATACAAACACATATTTTGGGGATTACAATTGAATCTGTAGCAACTCTTTTTTCCAAATGGAATTTTGATTTCTAATCTTTAAATATAAAAGTAGGTTATCTTGTTCCCAATTCTGGACCCCTAATTATTAAATAATCCTTTTTAAGTCCATGTGAAATATTTGGAAGAAAGTATAGGTTCTTCAAAATGAAGGTCTGTTCAGAAGACTAGAAATAAATGGATTGGATCAATTTCCGATGGACGAAGTGCATAGACAGAGAAACTTGGATCTTTTCCTTGTCAACAAACTGCATATAATATCTTTCTTCATGCAGCTTGAAGGTAGAAAGAGCAAGTTTATTTGCATCTTAGAGACTGAAGATTGAGAATGATTTTCTTTTTTACTAATGGTGTAGACCACCAGAGATAAAACATAAAGCAAACATAAAGGCAGTTCATGTCCATAAAATATCTTTCAAAAAGGTTGCGCACACATCGATTCCAATTTATGATGGCCTTATGTGGGTCAGTGTAGAACTGAGATTCCTTTATGTTTTATAAAGAGAGGCATGTCACCAGGACTTTCTTCCAGGAACCCCTAACTGGATTCTAATTGTCATCCTTATAGTTGCTCATTGATTTTTTTTTCCTTTTTGCACAACCTACATACTTTTTGTGTAACCTAAAGACTTCTTAAGACACAATTCTATTTTGTTTTCCCTTTTCTCGTATGAAGTCTAGAACCTGTTCAATAATGCATAAGCACCTATAGAATGATTTCATGGGCCATTTTGAAGAAGTGTAATCTAAATGCCACTGCAAACTTCAATCTTACCAGAGCAATGAGATTGCTCAGACATCAAACGTCTGAGCCTGTGGAATCAGAGTTGGGTACAATAAAGGTGCTGCAGCTTACTTACCAGGGCATTTACTTACACCTTTCTTAGAACAACGTGTCTGATTTTTAACCATTATGACATAGTCAATGATATCTTCTTTCAAAAATAATAGAGTGTCATTTCTGTCCTTGTGGCTCACAGATGAAATATTCAGAAGTGAAAGATAAGTAACAAAAGGGTCATTTGGCTTGAAATGAGATCATTATTGTTTGCTACCCTTGTCTTCTGATGGCTTGAAGGCAAGGACCCAGTACATTCTTCTTGTGCCCACTGGATTTAAGAACACTTTGTGTCATGGAGTCAGAATCCAATGAGTAAATTCATAAACAGGCAGAGGTCTTATATTATTTTACTAATTCACAGGAATAATTTCATATGCACTAAAAAACATGTAAAAAAGGCATTTTTTTTTGATGGTGAAAGCCGTACTGTGGATAAGGGTGAATAAAGAGTAAGGATTAAAAAGACTCTGAGCTTCACAGGCAGTGTTGGCGAAATAAGATGCATTGCTATTTCCTTAAGGAGATAAATTGATGTAATCAATTCTACTACCTCATTCAATTGTAATTTAATTGGGCAATTTCAGAAATTTCCTTTAAAATTCAGTAAGCTGCAAAATGTTGAATTCTGTAATGAGCTAAAGTGATATTCATGAAGACTGTGCTGTCATTTGAGTCTGATCTACATAATAACCAATAGAAGTGCAACTCAACTTCTTTCAAGATTCATGGCTGAATGAGGTAGTTATCCACCCCTAACGCCACTCTTTCTTTTTGCTTCTCTCGGGCTCATTCGATAGCTGTAGTATCTGCCTGAAATGTTTACAGAAACACTACTTCTGGTTTGTCTAGCTGTAAGTGACTTTAGCTGGACCTTCAAAGAGACTATTTGCAGAAGCAGTCTGTTGGCGGACAAAGAGTTTGCTGCCTTTAGTGGCTCATTAGGCTTTATGTTTATTGTCATTTTTAAGTTTCATATGTTAGTTTCACTGTTTTTACAGATTTGTTTATTACCTACCTCACCTTACAGAGAACTGTATGCAATTTGAACAAAATATATGTTAAAATTTTGAATAAAGATGAATGTAAATATAACTTGGAAATGAAAATAATAAGTAAAATTTTAAATCATAGATGAAAAAGTAAGATAGAGTGATTGACCAGGTGAAAAAATGGAGTGGAGGTCACATCTGAAGTCCTCTGGCTACACACAGGGGAAAGAGACTACCAGGCCACACCAGTCCAAGGTCAAGTACCATAAGGTGAGGTCAGATATGCCTCCACCTTCTATTCTTTTATAGTCTATTCTGACAACCAATATCCTTTTCACATGAATTTAGGAGCACTCTGAGGGGTTCAACAACCTTTACAATGATGACACCGAACTCACAGATAAGACTTATGATTTGGGACATTTAGAAAGGTTACCACAAATCAAGATCAGAAAACATTAAATATATATTCTTTTGTACACAGTAACACCTCTCCTCAGCCAAGAGACACATTATCTGGTCCGTTTAGTACACCACTAGGTTCTTTCAGTAATCAATAGCAGTTACTAATATATTACCTTTAAAAGAACACATATGTATCACCATATTTACTTTACTAGGAAAGTAATAGTGTAAAATTCAGGTGGGAATTACTCAGGATGTCGTCATTGCTGTTATTCGGTACCATTTAGTCACTTCCTACCCTATGTGCAACAGAACAAACAAATGCCTGGTCCTGCACCATCCTCTCAATTGTTCCTATCCTTGAGCCAGTTGCTGTAGCTACTACGTCAATTCCTCTCATGAGGGCCTTCCTCCTTTCTGCAGCTCTTTCACTTAACTGAGCATGCTGTCCTTCTTCAGTGACTGGTCTCTCCTTTCAACATGTCCAAAGTATGTGAGATCAAGTCCTACCATCCTTTCCTCCCATGAGCAATCTGGCTGTACTTCTTCCAAGACAGGTTTGTTTCTTTATTGTCAGTCCATGGTACTTTCTTAATTCTTTGCCAACCCTAAAATTCAAATGATTCTTCTATGGTCTTCTTCATTCAATGTCCAACTTTCACATTCATGTCATGCAATGGCTAATACCATGTCTATGTCAGGCACATCTTAGTCTTCAAAGTGACAGCCTTGCTTTTAAAACTGTGAAGAGATCTTGTGCAGATGATTGACCCAATGCATTGCCAGGATACAATGGCTCAATACAGTTTCTGTGCTGTGTCCGTAGATAGGCCTCTGCCTGCCCTGCTAGGGAAATGATGCAAAGCTCTTTAGAGCAGCTAATGAATGACCAAAGATCACGCCAGTCAGCTTAAAGCCCCAGCTGTAGTGTACTCAGTTCTAGATGCATAGCTCAGTAAACCACAGGTCCCCCCAAGTAAGGGTCCAGCGGTACTCCACTGTACAAGTCAGCTTCTTGAACTACAGCTTTCAGCTTAATTGTTCTGTTGTCTAGGGAGCTCACTGCTCAGACTCATGTTCTGGTTCCTGGTTCTCTTGATGCTCATCTTTGGCCATTTCTCTGGAGTTACAGCTGTTGCCTGGATCAAGGAGGAGCACTATGCGTAAATGCAGTGTTCAAAAGTATTGCTCCACTCCTGGCTCTTTCCCTTGGCTGTTAGTGATCCCACATTCCTGTTTTTCAATTGGCTCATTGAATTCTTAAGAGGATGGCAATCACAATTAACCCTGTTAACAATTATAGCTGAAATATAATCCAATTTGTATCTTTACACACCTTCTTACCCAGACCCATCAGGAAGTGATAGTTGTTTGGTGAATGTAACAGTCTAGGGTTGAAAGAGTGATATTAAATAATTCACTGCATTGCAAGTATTTTTATTAGAGAACAGAGTTTATAAAGTGACGGGAACTTGAATAATAATTGTTGTTGATTCACTAAAATTACCCTTTATTCTCTATTATTATTTTACATAACTTATATTTAAATTCATTCTATGTTAATTATTTTCAGTGTTCAGGATTGAAAAACACAGTGAACTATCTATCATTGTGGTAAATGCTTTCTAGTGGAAAGAGAGAGAGAAAAGTGAAGTGTTTGTAGGTGTGCAAGTTTATGAAGATATGCTCACTTACTGACCATCATAACAATTTCTAATACTTAGAATTTGTTTTACGTAGTCAAACTTAGATAGTTTGGAAGGACAGGAAGGAGATAGCATGTGATACCATTCAAGATCTTATAGCCAGGATCAGTGTACTTGTCTGGGAAAGACAACAAGGGTTAGATATAACCACTGGGGTGTAAATAATAAAGTCGTTCCCTTTGTGGTATATAATGTGGGATCTGACATATGTAAACATATAACTGGCTTACAGTGGGTGAATTTCTTTTGGGGCCCGTCTGGGTGAATTTGAACCTCTGGCTTTTCATTTAATAATCCACCATTATTAAATACAGTGCATTAACCATGTGTACCATCCATAGACTACATCTGAAACCACTGTGGGTAAATTTGATTCTATTTGAAAATTTATAGCTTAACCTCATTAAATTCCCTACCTATGGCTTCTCTGATGACTTACTTACTGTCCACCATACTGGGAAGCTTACATGTTGTTCCAGACTAGCCTTTTGACAGAGGTGTCTTCAAGGCATCTTTAATCATAAAATTAAAACTTTTATGAAGATAGAGAACTTTCCAATTGTTTAGCTGGTTGGGTTAAACCAATATCCAATATGAACATCTGGTATAAATATATGAAGCAGTCAAATAGGAATAATAAATAGTAACATCTTTTTGTTGTTAAAAGATTTATTAGGGGCTCTTACAGTTCTTATAACAATCCATACATCAATTGCATCAAGCAAGTTTGTACATATGTTGCCATCATTATTTTCTAAACATTTAAATTTTATTTGAAGTCTTGTTTTCAGCTCCTCTTTTTACTTTCCCTCCCCCTCCCACCCTCGTCACCCCTTGATAAATTATAAATTAGCATTAATTTTATATCTTACACTCACCGCTTTATCCCTTCCCCCTCAGCTTCTTTGCCCACTCCTTTCCCCATTCCCCAGCACTCCTGGTATCAATACTCCCATTTCTGTTCCTGAGGGGTTTATCTGACTTTGAATCTGTGTGTCCTGAGCCCTTATCTATACCTGTGTACATGCTTCACTTAACCTGCAGTGAAATGCAGGACTGGGTTCAGGATTGTAGTGGGTGTGGAAGCCTCAAGGAACCAGAGGAACACTGTTGTATTTCAGTGGTACTATACTTCAACCTAGTTGACTCATCTTTTCATTGAAGCCCTTCTGTGAGGGAATGCCCACTTGTCTACAATGGGTTTAGGGTCTCTGCCCCAACCCCCTCATTGTCAACAATAAGTTTTTTTGTTTGTTTGTTTTGGGTATTCTAATGCCTATTGCCTGATCCCATCCAAACCTCAAGATCACACAGGATGGTGTGCTTCTTCCATATTGGCTTGTGGCTTCTCTAGTAGATCGCCGCTTGTTTAACTTCAAGCTTTAAGACCCCAGATGCTATATAATTTGATATCCAGGCACCATCAGCTTTCTTCACCACATTTGCTTATGTACCCATTTTGTTCTCAGCTATGTGCTGGGAGAGTAAGCATCACAGAATTCCAGGTTGTTAGAACAAAATGTTCTTGCATCGAGGGAGGGCTTGAGCAGGGGCTCAAAGTCATCCATTTCCTCAATGTATTGCTATATAAATATATTTACCTATGTCAATACCTCTATTTTTATGAATTAATATATCTACCTGAGTTCACACCTATGTTTATACCTCTATCCACAGTTTTACTCTCTTCTGTTTCCTCTTACTTTCCTCATTTCCCATCTTCACACTCACCCTTCTTCTGCCTCTTAGTAATTCCTCTCAGTTAGAGTGCTCTTGCTCCAACATCCTCAGGATCTCTATGTTCTCCTCATTGTTGATTTTAATTACCTAGTTGTTCTCCTGTCTATGCCATTGTTTACTCACCACTCCCTTCCTCTGCCTCTTCCTCCCCCTAAGTCCCTTCGAAACCTTTGGTCCGGTTGCTTTCTCCTCTGGCTTGCCTATCTTATAAAAGGTAGGCAAACCAGCAATAACGTAAACAATATAAATAGAAAACAATTAAATAAAAGAAATATACATGTATATATGTATATATATGTGTATATATATATATATATATATATATAAAACGATCTCCCCACTGGTCCTGGGGGCTTCTGGGACCTGCCCCTCCTAGCTTGAAGTCTATTTTGGGGCTCCTTGGGGTTTTTTTGCCTTGGTTTTGCTCCCATTGCTGATCTGTTATGTTCCCTTCTTGGTTCACCCAGCTGCGTGGGGTTCAGACTGGACTCTCTCCCTGCCATGTGTCCCCTGTGTGGTCCTCTGTCATGGAATGCTCCAGAGGGGGGTCATCATGTCTGGAGCTGTTGTCATCCCTACAGTCTTTCTGTGCCTTAGCAGCTCCATGCCTGGATGTAGTCCATGGCACTTGGTGTGCCGATATGGGGTCTAGAACCTCACTCTCTTTTTCCGTCTAGTTTGGCTTCCATATGGGCATGGAAGGGCAACCCTTATCCCCAACCTTCAGGTTTATTGTTGTCCTCTGACGTACATATTTCTAGTAAGGGGGTCAGTTTGGATCTGATTGGGACCGGCCCTGTAGCCCACAGTTTCTGCATTGCTCTGTGTGGTTATCTTGCACTCAGGTTTGGTATGCCGTGGTGGAATTTTGTGGAGATATAACCAATGTTCTCCCTTTGGATGGGTTAGTGCCCTGCTCGCCCAGTGCCATCACCCTGCCCATCCCTGGTATTTTCCCCCTTTTATCCCTCTTTCTTCCTCCCTTTCTGCTCATTTATGTTTGAACGATGTGTGCATCCTTAGGTTTGGTCTGTTCCCCACCTGATCGCCTCTGTATTTCAAGCCATAGAGTGTGAAATAAGTAGCTTTTCTTCTATGCCTACTGTAGTGACTCATGTGGTACTTGTCCTTTTGTGATTGGCTAACTTTGCTTAGCATAATTTCCTCCAATTCTTCTCATGAGGCGATGTGCTTCATGCATTCATCAGTGCTTTTTAGTGATGTGTACTACTCTGTTGTGTGTATGTGCCAGAGTTTTCTAATTGACTCGTCTATTGATGGCAATTTAAGTTATTTCCAATTCATTGTGATTGTGAATTATACCATAATAAACATTGGAGCACAGATGACTGGTCATGATCTATTTCTTACCTCTTCTGGGTATATGTCCAGTAGAGGGATTGCTGGGTCATAAGGTAGCTCAATCTCCACTTGCTTTAAATATCGCCAGATCACTTTACACAGAGACTAGGTATCTACATAACCACCAGCAAAGGAGGAGAGTTCCTATCTCCCCACATCCCCTTCGATATTTATTGCTCTCTGATTTTCTAAATTGGTGTTAGGTGGTACCTCATTGTTGTTTTAATTTTCATTTCTCTGATGCCTGATGATCAGGAGAATTTTATCATATGTTTATCGGCCATTCAGGTCTCTTCCCTAGTGAAACTTCTGTTCAGGTGCTTAGCCCACTTCCGTACGGGATTAACCGTTTTCCTCTTTTTGCAGACTAGGAGGGAATTGTAGATTTTAGTAATAAGCCTTTGTCAGCGGTGTCATTGTAAATATCCTATCCCAGTCTGTGGGTTCTCTTGTTACTCCCTTGGTGAAGTCATTTGATGCACACAGGTATTTTATCCTTATTATATCCCACTTGTCAATTTCAGGTTAAGCTGTGTGGATAACCTTCCCTATTACAGTTAGCCTATGTCTTCCCTGAGCCAAGATTTTTAGTTTTGTACTGATTCCTTGTTTGATGGTCCTAATAATTTGGAGTTTTACTTGTAGGTCAGTGATCCACCTTGAAATTGTTCTTGTGCATAGGGTGAGGAAAGGATCTTGTTTCACCTTTTTACCAGTGTATATCTATTTTTTTCCAGCACTACTTGTTAAAGAGGGCTTCCCCCTCCCACTTGATGATTTGGGGGCCTTTGTCAAAGATCAGTTGTCTATATGCTAATGATTTTTATTTCTTGGTTTTCTGTTCTTTTCCATTGGTCTGAGTATCTGTCATTAGTCGAGTACCATGCCATTTTGACCACCATAGTGGCTCTGGAGGTGTTAAGGTCAGGTAAGGAGAGCCCTCCAACTTTGTCCTTCTTCGTAAAGAGTTCTCTGCTAATTATGGATTTCTTTTCTCTTCTTATGAAATTGGTAGTGAGTTTTTCCAATTACTTGAAGAAGGTTGTTGGTTTTGAATTGAGATAGCATTAAACTTACATAGTGCCTTGGAGAAGATTGATATTATAGTATATTGAGTCTTCCAATCCATGTCCATTGGATATTCTGCCATTTGTGAAGGTGGCTTTTGTTTTCCTGTAGTAGTGTCCTGCAGTTTTCCTTGAATAAATCCTTTGTTTTTATTGTTAAACATAACCCTAGATATTTCAGTTTTTCTTGGCTATTGTGAAGGATACCTTCTTGAGCTCCTCTTACATGGTCTTATCCATGTATAAAGTAAACCAATAGACTTCTGTTTGTTCATCATGTATCCTGTTACATTATGTGCAAAATGCTGTCACTATTTTTCCTTATTTTAAAAAGTCAGTGATAACCTTTAGACATATAATTTAATGATTATATTAAATGAGATAATTATTTAAATGAACAAATCCTTGAAGAACTTTATTTCATACACACCTATGAAAGAATAAATGTTTAATTTTATATAATTGGTTATTGAAGTTAAAGCAATAGGCTTTCCTTCCATTCCTATCTTCTCAAGTGTCTTAAACATGAATTGGTGTTGGATGTTGTTGAATGCTTTTTCTGCATCTATCGATATTATCATGTGGTTCTCATAGTTTTTCATGTCAATGTGACAAATAATACTAATGATCTTTTGTATGTTGAACCATCCCTGTTATGAATCCCACTTGGTCATGGGGAATTATAGGTTTTATATACTTTTGTATTCTGTTTGCTAGTATTTTGTTAAGGATTTTTGCATCAATGTTTATTAGGGATATTGGTCTGTAGTTCTCCTTTCTTGTGGGATCCTTGCCCAGTTTGGGTATCAGAGTTATACTAGGTTCATAAGAGTTTGGGAGTTTGCCATCTTTTTCTATGTTCTGGAAGAGTTTGTGTAGGATTGGTGTTAGTTCTTCCCTAAATGCTTGATAGAATTCTCCAGTGAAGCCATCTGGTCCAGGGGATTTTTGTTTGTTTGTTGGTAATCCCTTGATAACTTTTCTATTTCTTCAATTGCTATGAGTCTGTTGAGATGCTTGACATCCACCAAGGATAGTCTAGGGAGGGATTGTTTTTCCAAGAATTTGTCCATGTATTCCAAATTGTGGAATTCATTGGAGTACTGTGTAACTATCCTTTTGATTTCATTAGGGTCTGTTGTAATTATACCTCTTTCATCCCTTATTCTTGCTATTGAAATTTGTTCCCTCCTTTCTTTGGTTAGGTTTCCCAGTGCTCTCTCGATTCTGTTTATCCTTTCAAAGAACCAACCTTTAGCAGTATTAATTTCCCCCATCATTTTATTATTTTCCCTCTCCTGAATCTCAGCCCTGATTTTTATAATTTCTTTTCTTTTGATATTAGTAGAATTGTTCTGCTGACTCTGCTCTAGTTGTTGTAAATTTTGTGCCAGCATATAAAACACGAGTCTCTTCCTTTCTCAGGTGTGCATGTATTGCTATGAAACTTCCTCTGATGACTGCCTTTGCTGTGTCCCATAAGCGGCCATTTGCTCAGAAGCAACAAAGCCCACAAGGAAGAACACACCAGCCTGTGTGATCACGAGTTTCTGAAGGGATCAGTTATCAGGCATCAAAGAACAAAACATCATATCATTGGCTGTACACCTCCATGATACAATCGCTGAGGACAAATGGGTGCATAAGCAAATGCAGCAAAGGAAGCTGATGGTGCCTGGTTATCAAAAGGTATAGTATCTGGGGTCTTAAATGCTTGAAGGTAAACAAGCGGCCATCTAGCTCAGAAGCAACAAAGCCCACATGGAAGAAGCACACAAGTCTGTGCGATCATGAGGTGTTGAAGGGATCAGGTATAAGGCATCATCAGAAAAAAAAAGCTTGCCTGAGTGAATGAGGGCGGGTAGTGCGGAGTGGAGACCCAAAGCCCATCTGTTGTCAACTGGACATTGCCTTACTGAAGGGTCGTGGGGAGATGAGCCAGTCAGGGCGTGATGTAGCACCGATGAAGACTACAGCTTTCCTCTATTTCCTAAATGCTTTCTCCCCTCCCCCCACCACTATCATGATCCGAATTCTACCTTGCAAGTCGGGCTAGACCAGAGGATGTACACTGGTTCAGATAGGAGCTGGAGGCACAGGGAATCCAAGGCGGACGATACCTTCAAGACCAGGGGTGTGAGTGGCAATACTGGGAGGGTAGAGGGATCTACATGTGACTTCTTCCCTGGGAGGCAGACAACAGAAAAGTAGGTGAAGGGAGACGTCGAACAGGGCAAGATATGATAAAACAATAATTTATAAATTATCAAGTTCTCACGAGGGAGGGAGGGGGAAAAAAAGGACCTGATGCCAAAGCAAATGCTTTGAAAATGATGAGGGCAATGACTGTAAAGATGTGCTTTACACAATCTATGTATGTATGGATTGTGATGAGTTGTATGAACCCCTAATAAAAATGTTTAATAAAAAACCAAACTGAGCAATGGGCATCATTTACAAGAAAAGTTCACAATTGGGAACGGATTTGCTCTTTGCAATACTTTGAATCTGCTGTTAAAGAAAACATATTTTTGACCAGTGGTGGGATTTTATTTGTTACATATTTTACTAACTCATATGAAATTTCATTATATTTCATTAAAATTTGCATAGAGATTTTAAAATTGTTTAAAGTTAGCTCATACGCCCCAAACCATTTAAGTCAGTTTCAGTTTTACTTTTGCTCCTTTTATAACCACTCTTACCAGTGCTTAGAGCTACAGACATGGAAACTGGATGCTTTTCAAGGCTGGGACCTTTCTTTCTCTCTTTTAAAAGAAATTACATTTATTTACTTACTTTATCAAGATTTAAAATTTACTTTTACTTTTTATTTGTAGAGCATAACACATCAAAGAAGAACGTTGTACATAATTGTGTAGTCTATTACTCCTCCACATATGTGGCACTTTCTTATTTTCTCCCAGTTTCCTCTTTCTGACCATCCTTCCTTTATTCTGTGCTCCTCCCCTCACCACTTCCCTGGCCTTATGATAACCTTCAGAGGATCTTTCTTTGTTGTGAAAACAATTTTTATTGTGTTTTATTTTTACTTTAAAATAATGGTGTCATATTTATCTTTATGAGATTAACTAGCTTTTTGACCATAATGTCTTTTAATTTTGTCCATGTCGGTAGATGATTAATGATTTCACTGTTATTCATGAGAGATAATAGTCCACGGTGTGTATGTTTGTTTATCCGTCCTTCCAAGGACTGTGTCTTCAGTGCTGTCCATGTTGCTATTATATAAATTAGTGACATAAAAATGATTGTGCATTTATTTGTATTATGTTCTTTATTTCTTTGGGATATATGCAATGTTGAGAGACTGCAGGTCATATGTTTTTTTATTCATGTTTGTTTATGTAAGTGCCATGCTGTTTTTCATAGATCCTGCACAGTCTGCTATTCTATCAGAAATGTATGAGAACAATATATGTTTGGTTGTGTAAGATGAAACTTGTCCTGGGGCACTCCCATTGCTCACCAGAACAGTGAATCGTTTTAATCCAATGTCAATATCTGTGCAGTCTACATATGAAGATGACTGTGGCCTCACGATTGGAGGAAACTTCACAACCTTTGGCATGCAGAGAGCATAACCTTGCTTGTTGAAAATGAGGCATACTTGAAGCACTTGCTCTTGTAGGCTTGCAGCCTTCAGTATGGATTATGACTCAATATAAAGAAGACCAAAGTGTGCACAATAGATGAAAAACAGAATAGGTAACAGCATGATAAATTCATCAAGGATGTTTGTCTTCCTTGGATCCACAATTAATACTCATGACAATATTAATCAAGACATCAAAATAAAAGTTGAATTGGATAAATCTGTGACACAAGTACTCTTCAGAGTTTTGGGACATTGAATCAGGAAGATCCAAGAATAACTGATGCATTTGAATTATGGTGCTGGAGAAAACTACTGAAAGTATCATGGGAATGCTAAAAAGGAGACAATTTGTCTATCTTGGAAGCAGTATGGTCAGAGTGCTCCTTTGGGGCAAGGATTGCAAAATTTTGATACACTTTTGATATATTGTCGATAGACCAGCCCCTGGATAAATACTTTCTAGTTGGCAAAATGGAGGC
This sequence comes from Tenrec ecaudatus, assembly GCF_050624435.1. Classification (NCBI taxonomy): domain Eukaryota; kingdom Metazoa; phylum Chordata; class Mammalia; order Afrosoricida; family Tenrecidae; genus Tenrec; species Tenrec ecaudatus. Next base: position 120,542,128 of record NC_134531.1, on the reverse strand, counting down.
GTGGTGCAAAAGATGATGACCCTCAAGCGATGGACCGACATAGTGGCTGCGACCATGGCCGAGGCACAGAAATAACTGTGAAGATGGTGCCACACCAAAACAGTGCGCACTTGTGTTTGCCAGAGAGTTGCTATGGGCCAGAACAGATCCGATGGAAGATAACAAGAATTACAGCGTACCTGTGTATATATGTTTTGTTGTACTTTAATTTGGGCAAAGAGAGAGGGCCAGAGAGTTTGAATCCTTTAAAGAAATGGCAGCATTCGGGTTTCATTTAAGATAACACTTTTCATGCATTTTTAAGACCATCCTACCCAATATTAGTACAGGAATTGTCTGAAGATGGTCATTTGCAGATATTACTTATTTATTTTGAATCAAATGATCAATTTTGGAAAGATAATAAACATGTACATTGAAAGAACCAATGAGAGTCATATTTGCAATTTTATTTTAAAGTATTCAGGCATAACTGTAAAACACAACATGTCACTACTGGATAACTTAAAATTGTTTCTTTTCTCAATAATCCTTGTTGCTATTTTGAGAGGCTAGGACTGCTATGGTTTATAGGATACCTTATTACCTTAAAATTAATGCAAATAACTTTTTTTGAGTAAAGAGTGGAGATAATATGCATCTGGTAAAGGTACATATTAAAAGTTATATGTACCTTTGTAAGAAAAGTAATTATTTAAAAGACTTTAGAAACAACTATTTTTATAAAGTAAAGCAAATCCCCGGGTTACTAGCAAGATCTGCTCTTAAGTGTATCTTTAAGTGTATGTAGTTTTTTAAGTCATCAAAGTAGGCAAATATGACTCTTACTTAACCTTACTATCATGCAAGAATCACTATGAGCCAGAATTGACTTGATGGCAATTTTGTTATTGTTGTTGTTGTTAAAAGCAAAACCCACAGTTATCAAGTGAACTTAAACTGATGGCATCCCTATACAAGGCTTACAAAGCTGTAAATATGTAAGGGAACAGGTTAGCCTCATCTTTTCCCAGCATAGCAGCTGATGGGTTTAAACCTGGGACCTTGTTAACAGGCCAGTGTTTCCTGGACAGCACCACATGCAGCAAGTGAATGTATTTAATGAAGCATTTGTTGGATAATTCAATTGTTTCAAATTAGGGAAATTTATAAGAATTAAAGAGAAATTAGGAATTGTTTGTAAACTGGGTATTTGTAACTCAGGGACTGCCTTATTTCATTACATCCTAATTGTAATACAAACACTGGGTAAGTAGGTACATTGAAACTGTTGATTTGGTGTATTTATCTCAGGACAACTCTTAATTGTTCATTAAAATAAGATAAAACAACTTTTAGCTCAGAATTCTTCTTTCACTTCACTTGAAATAAAATGTCAAGTCTTTAATAAAAATGAACAGCGCAGTCATATAATGAATTTATACTTTGCATTTGTTTTGGATCGCTTCACTGGTTAGTCACCAGAACATGTACACTATTGTCATTCTTGTGACCAATTGAACACATCAACAGGATATTTTCTTCAAAGAAGATACCCTTTCTCAAAGCCCAGGGTTCAAAGAAACTATTTTCCTTTCTACTGTGCAGGTTTTATTTCATTCCACTTTAAGGATATCCTTCAATCATATGTAGAACCTTATAAATATTGAACTATTGTCTCTAGTGTGTCTGCCTTCTCTGTCTTATTATGACATAGCAGTTGGAGGTGTTTGTGCGTTCTTAAAATGTGAAATGGTATATCGCATTCTGGAAAAATGTTCTGTAGAAAGGCTTCCCAATCAGAAAGACAAAACAGGGCAGACCTTGTACATCTCTTGGTGAGCCATAGAGAGTCTTCTTATACGAGAGACATTGATTAGTACTGTAGTAAAGAATATTCTTTAATTTGATTTATTCATACTTGGAGGAACTTAGGAAATTGTATAGCAAATATTGCATGGTTTTTGGTAACATGTAGCATATATATTCATATTATCATTGTGAACATGTGCACCGAATAAGATACCTCTCATTAGTGTCACAGCCATGTGTCGTAGGGACAGTATTTTCACAGGGCTCATGATGATCCTGGAATAGCAGCCATGGGCATGGTGATCCCATTTCCCATGTGTTCAGCAGAATGCTTTCTTTGTCTTTCCCGATGCCATTATAGAAGCCCAGTGGCCGACAGTAACATAAAAGAAGCAGCAATGGAAGCAGAGATAGAGTCTCAGACAAAATTCCCTTAAAAACAGAGTTTTTCAAATTAATCACTCACTCAGCAATATAGGCAGCATCAAACCAAGACGACTCTGAGATATCTGGCAATCTAGTAATCAAAGGTCACCATGGTGATTGGATTATGATTGGCAGTTGACTTAACATGGCCTACATTATTTTTATGTTAACGTGTTATATTTAATGGGGTCAATTTATGAACCAGCTATTCTTTAAATTGGACTTTCTTTCAGCATCTTTTAATTGAATTGAGAATTGTCAAGTATGTTTTCGTCATTTAATGTAGCTTCTAAAGTAATGCTGTGAAGTACGTACTAATCCTCTCCTTGGTACTTCTGAGCTAAGATTCAGAGGGGTTCAATAAATTGGCCAAGTCATTTAAGTGTCAGTCATCGAAAGCCTGGTTATTTCATCACCTAAGCAAACCTCCATCTTTCTGTTGTACTTACTGTATCTATACAGTACTTCAAGTGTTTGACTCAAACATCATTCGACCTTGCCCTCCACAATCAGCGGCGCTGTGTCACACAGACACGCTCTGCGGCGTGACAGATGCCCTTGCCATTTTTTGTTAATGTCTTTCCCTCTCAGAAATAATCAATAGAATTTATCTAAAAATCAATGTCATGTCTGCTGAACTTGATCTAATATTCATAGCAATGAATAGATGTTGGGAAGTTTATTGACTTCTACCTTATTTTAGTTTTTTTTGTTAAGTATATTCATTTGTTTGATTTATTCATCCTATTTCTGCCTTAAAATTTTTATGGAAATATTAACTGATGTGGAGGACCTGTTAGGAATAAAATATGACAGTGATTTTTTTAAGTGTTTTCTTCCTTTCTAGCAGGTAGAAATTATCTTTCGGTTAAGAAAAACTATATTTACATGAGTTTAAAGACATTGTAAGCATTTGAACAAGTACTGATATCTTGGTAAATTAATTTGCTTGTTTCACATTTTTTTTCAAGGAGGTATACCTCTTTGCTTTTAGGAAATATACATATTTTATTTGATCATTATTCACACTATGAACCCAAATAAAAAGTATTCACATAAAATTGCACACAGACACTTACCATATATACTTGTATATAAGCTGAGTTTCCCAGCACATTTTTAATGCAGTTTTGTGGTAAAATTAGATGCCTCAGCTGATATTTGGGTCAGCTTATACTCAAGTGTATTTAGTAACACTCTCAGTTTTCTGGATGGTGTTCTAACCCAAATATATAGATGGTTTAGAACATAACTAATAGGCGCTTCTGAGACAAAATAGGACACTGCCCTATTACTAATCACTTCTCACTTTCTTCCACTTGCCTGTGACAAGTTTTGATACTTGAAGCTCAGTTTTCTTGATCCAGTCAATGTATTGCAAAGGGAATCTGGGACCTTGAATATGCTAGCCTCGCTTTCTCTGGAAAAACCCCAGGGCAACAGGATAAAAAAATTGCTGTACAAATCACTTTAATATCCGAGAAATGCCTGGCCTTAGACTTTAAGAAAAGAAAAAGATTACTTATGGGAATGAACCACGGAGCTTAACTTCTGACAGGCGACTAGTGAACTCAGAGGGAAGGACACTCTTAGAGGAACAGTGAAAAACCAAGATATACATACAGAAAGAGACATCTATCGTGATGTGGCTTCAAAATTTTCGTAGAAAATTTCCTTTATCTTTTGATTGAAGCTTTCTATGGACTTAAGGAATAGTTTTTAGTTTTAGTTTTGAGTCCCCAAATCCTGTGTCCACCCTGCGCCAAATAACCATAATCCTTCACCTTTTTTACTTGAACGGCTTCCAAACTGTCTCCCCAGGTTTCTTCTAATCTCTCTCTTTGTAAACGTTTTATTATGGGCTCATACAACTCTCATCACAGTCCATACATACATCAATTGTGTAAAGCACATCTGTACATTTATTGCCCTCATCATTCTCGAAGCATTTGCTCTCCACTTAAGCCCTCGGCATCAGGTCCTCTTTTTATCCCCTCCCTCCCCGCTGCCCCCTCCTTCATGAGCCCTTGATAATTTATAAATTATTATTTTGTCATATCTCGCCCTGTCCGACGTGTCCCTTCTTCCCCTTTTCTGTTGTCCGTCCCCCAGGGAGGAGGTCACATGTGGATCCTTGTACTCGGTTACCTCTTTCCAACCCACTCTCCCTCTACTCTCCCAGTATCGCCCCTCACACCCCTGGTCCTGAAGGTATCATCTGCCCTGGATTCCCTGTGCCTCCAGCTCCCATATGCACCAGTGTACAACCTCTGCTCCATCCAGACTTGCAAGGTAGAATTCGGATCATGGTAGTTGGTGGGGGAGAAAACATTTAGGAACTGGAGGAAAGCTGTATTCCTCATCGGTGCTACATCACACCCTGACTGACTCATCGCCTCCCCTAGACCCCTCTGCAGCAGCGACAAATGGGCCTTGGGTCTCCACTCTGCACTTCCCCCTTCATTCATATGGCAAGATTTTTCAAAACATTTATATAAAGTTGCCTGAATCATGTTCTAATATCAGAAAATGATTAACATAGTTATTGCTCATAAATATTCAGTTGTCTTTCCTTGTTTTTATGATACTATCCAAATGCTCACATAGTTTTCCAAACCTTACACGAGGCCGCTCATGATTCCCCTCACCCGCTGTCGCTCCCATCTTTCTATAGTCATTCTTTCCTCTCAATGACTTGCATTCTTGGTTCTTAGAACATAACTTCTTTTCTTATTTCCAGTGATTCTCATTTTTTTTCTTTCTCTGTCCTGCTTTATATTTCCTCAAGTCTTGAACTGTCGGATTCCTACTCCTCTTCCCTTCTCTTTTTAAAAGACCATTGTTCAGGGAAATCTTACTGGGGTCCATGAATCAGGTTAAAGTCCTCTGTTATTTGTGTGTCTCAGGCTATGGTTATCCTTGTGAAGCACAGCATTGTGAAAACTTGTAATTAATTTTAATTAATAATGATTATATGATGCTTCTTTCCATAAAACATGTAAATTTAAACACGCCTTTTTCCATCAAAACTTAGTGAGGCCCAGTGTCTACGATGACAGCTGAACAACACAGACTTATTGAATCAATGACATTTCTCTCTCTCTCTTTTTTTTTCATGTTTAGCATAGGGATATTCAGATCTCATAGATGCACTATGTCTTAAATCTTGTCTTGAAGTAACACAAATTAAACACTTAAAATGTCTTTAATTCTTTTACTACTCTGTCTCAGATAATACATTTACTCTGATTACTTTAGAACATGTTAAATATTTTAATATATGATGCTCTTTTCATATTAATTAGGAAGATAGTAATCCAATTAATAAATAAATAACCTCTGTGGGTTGATGGGGTTATCTATCTGAAATTACAGCAAATCTATTAGTTTCCCTTTAGCTTCCATTTGGATTTTAAAAACTCACTTCATAAGTGCAGAGATAAGGCTGTCTGGGAACCTGTAAAAAGAAATTGACAGCTGGAAATGCAAGATCAGCCTCGGCATTGCAGGCTGTTTTGTGTTTCCTCACATTATCCAGACTTCTGCCTTGACCCTGAGACAGCTCCTCGTGTGATAAGGCAATCCCTGCAGGCTCCCTTTAACAATCCGTGTAGAAGGCAGTCTGCTCAGTGTGGTGTGAGCAGGCAGAACCCTTCGTACAGGCATCAGTGGGTTTCAAATGGCCACCAGATTGCTCCACGCTGGCCTCCTCGCTAAGTAGCTTATTGTCACTAAAGACGTGAGCAGGGTTCCACCACTGTCTCCTTCCCTTCTTTCTTATGCAGACTAGTCTGTAATTTTTGTTGCTCTCTTTAAAAAACACTCTTCTTCTATACACTTAGCTAAACTTTCTAAATCCTTCTGTTTTAGACCCTACTTTTTATGATGCGTGATTCTCCTTAATTTGGACCATCTCATAGAAAACTTAGTGCACTTTGTTTTAACTTTCTTTTTCCATTCTCCTCATAGAAACTTAGAGACAGTCGTGTAATGCATAAACGTTAGTGTTCTTGCATTCAAGAGATGCCACTGGTGTAGTAGAGGTGTTGGTGGTGGATCTAGACTCTTTGTGAGGATGGCACCTCTTGATGGCTTGCTTCTTCCTTGCTCTGGATCTAAGCTGTGATGGAAATGTGTACAGCAGGGCAATAGCAGAAGCAGTCAATCCACTTGGCATCTGCTTTAGATCATCAATCACGTGTAGTGTGGGTATCCTCAATGAACCTTTCCTCTGCCCTTTCCAAGACAGGAGCTTTTTCTGCCTGTGGCAACCTCCTGTCACCAAGTCTGAGTTACTGACATAAGTAACTGACTTCAAATTTGCCAATACTAGGTTATTAGATTCACCTCTGTCATCCATCTCTTGTTAGCAGTGGATCAATGAATGGTGATTAACCAGTTACAGTGACAAGCATGTGCCTTGTGTACTAGAGAAACATTTGTGTACCAGTGATTTCCTTTTTCATCACTTCCTAAGTCATGATAAAGATATTTGATGAATGAACTCAGGATTTATGGAAACCTCAAAATAGTACATTATGTAATGTGATCATTTATTACTACTTCAACTGGAGGCAAGCAGAAACAGTATATCTTTGTCAGGGGAAGCCAGCCCCCAACACATCATTACGGGTGCAGTAGGCGCAATTGTACAGCGATGATAAGTAAAGATCATAGTAAAGTTATAGAGAGCATGAGAGATAGAAGAGAAATATTGAAATAAATGGAGTCAGACACGATTCATGCTCACCTCAGCCCCGCTTGGTGTTCTATGTGGAGGGAGAGAGAGATTTTAATGCTAGGCCAGGCTTTTATCTTCTCTGGGGACATGCAAGCCCCCTAATTACAGGTGAGGACATAAGTCACAGGAAGGGGTTGTGCTATAGGTAATACAGTAATGAGAGGGGTGGTCTAGGGAAATACATGCAATAGGAAGAGGAGGGACTGGGGGTATACATGTGACAAGATGGGCAGATCCTAGATTCAGGATGTCAGTCTAACCTTGGTCATCCTTGGGGAGGGGGTGACCTCTCTGGGGTCTCCTACAAGAAAACAGACAACTACTATCCTTATCAGAAGTGAGTGGACCTACTTGTTTTGGGATAAGGAGCGGAGTCTTCTTGCTCTAGATGGCTGATAACCCTTAGGGAGAATGACCCCTGATCTACTCCTGATGACTGCCACATCCACAGTCATTCCCAAGCAGCTAAGTTTGGCATATATTTGGGGGAGACAGCTTGGGAGAAATCCTTCTGTTTCCCACATGTTTGTTCAGAAATAAAGTTTGAAGTGGGCATCTTTTTGTCTCAATGAAACAAAATGGTGCTTGCACTGTCTTATTTTAAGATAATTAATTTGAGCAATTCTAGAATTGTACATTTATATGTGAAACCAATAGACTTGCAGATGAATCATCTCTTACACTTAAATGCAAAGTAATCTAAAGACAATGGAATATTCCCTGCTCATATGAAAACAGAATATTTTATGTTCTGCAAAGAACATTACGGTAAGTTGAAAAGTATTGCTATGAAAATCATAGAAGCATTTATTAAATGAAAAAGTCAAAATGCAGGGCTATTATTTCTTGATATCATGTCTCTAAGTTTACACCCCCTAAGGGCATGTCTTCATTTCCCCTCCTATTAGAATTCTGCACCTTGATTTACAACAAAGCAAAGCATCCGTTTTAGCATCCTAGAGGGACTCACATTGTGCTTCTTTAAATTTGGGAGTGAAATGAAGTTGGAAGGGCCCAGAGATGAGCTGTTGACTAAGTGGGGTTCGTTTTCCCAGTGATATTCATGCAAGACGTGCTTTGATTCCCGAGAGCAGGGGTTCTCAACCTTTGGGGGTTGAACAACCCTTTCACTGGGTCGCCCGGTTCATAACAGTAGCAAAATTACAGTGATGAAGTAGCAACAAAAATAATTGTATGATTGGGGCGTCACCACAACATGAGGACCTGTGTGAAAGGGCCGTGGCAGGAGGAAGGTGGAGAACCGCAGCTCTAGGACAAACTGGTGCATGTCCTGATTGTGGCGGCGGCAGAAGAGGAGGGATCGTCTGCGAAGGCCTGCTGGCCTTTTTCTTACTAAGGCAGTTTTTTGTGTTTCTTAAAAACTTCTTTATTATCAGCCCCCAGAATCTATCAAGATAATTCATTTGGGATTACAAAAACCAGTCACTATCATTTTGTGTGCTGATTTCTCTGCCTTGAATTTAGCAAGCTTGGCAGATCCCTGGAGACGTCACTGTTTGGGTTGTACCTTTTTGTTTTAAAATGACCCCCAGCATGATTAAGAAAAGTACATACATCGATCCACTGATCATAGAGACATGTTTAACCAGGATTTGTACGGAACAAATTCATACATGAAAACAGGAGTGCCACATATCCTCTAGGCCTGAAATCCCTGTGCAGTGAACTTCCTGGATCCAGAAGACAGCTATCACGCGAGAGGAGGAACAAGAGGACCCCTCCTGGAACATGGGACGCAGCGGCGTGCTGCCCGACCCACCCACGGAGCACAGCAGAGCTGAATACTACTGCGCCGCAGGAGGAGGGGGATGCTAATAATCACGCTTTCACTCTGATTCCTACTACACTTCTTTTTAACATATTTGGGGTCCTGCTAATTTGTTCAAAAGTTTTCCTAACATGCTAAAATATCTCTAAAGTGGCCATTTTATTTTCCTATGATTCTTTTTATCCTCACTCAATCAAAGAATCAAGAACCCACACGCAGAACAGCTAGTCTCAGAGATCTGCCTGTCTCGTCTCAGAACTTGAACTAGAAACTCCCCTCTTATTAGGGTGGAGAGAGTTGCTGTAAAGTGACATTGAACGCAGGTCACACACATAGTTTGGCCCAAACTTTACTCTTAATCAATTGTCCTAGCCATTTTATGGTTTTTATCTAATTGTTTATTCGTAGGCTGAGCTAATACCTCGCAGGCAAGCAAATTTTTATGACCCTGTTTATAATTTCTGAACAAATAGGGTGTATAATAGGAGTGAAACTGCTGACATTGTGCTTTCTACAATGGCATGAATGGACTCTGTATTACAAAGTGCACTTTAATTGCATTTTTCCACCGGGCCATTTATATGAAGCATGGATTGAAATATTATTTAGAAGTGCGATGTTGGTACTTGATCTCAGTAGCTAGACTATGAATACCATTTAATAAATAAACAGAGAAATTTAAATGATCCAGACATAGAAAATAGCCTACTCATTGCAGCCTCTAAAATTTTAAACATGATATCAGAGTCTTTCTGAGTGTGAATTTAAAACAGGCTTTTTTATCAAGAAAATTGTTTCCTCTTACTTCGGACACAAATAGCCTTTCACCTAAATATTATGAAAGCCTGGGCCCAGTATTACAATAGTCAAGCCCAAACCTGCTAACGGAAAAATTGGTGGCTCAAACCTTCCAGCTCGTCTGTGGAAGCACAGACGGCTCCTGTGAAGACGGTGGGCTCAGGACAGCGGAGGACAATGGTATCCTGGGCTTCTTTCAACTGGAATCCACTTGAGGGCACACTGCACGATGTGGTAGTTACTGTGTGGATTAAACAGAGAACATGCTCATTGAAATGAACTTATCAAAGGCCATTGCTTTTCTGGAGGGCAAGATTTTGATGAGTTGATTACTGACCCTACTCATTTTTCTATAATCCAAATGAAAAACTCTGAGAGTGAAGGAAGCCACAGACTAGGAACATGAGACCTTTCTCTCTTTTAATGGATTAACTATATGTGGTCAAAGTACTTGGCTCAGACTCTTGCCTTTGAGTGACCAGTGAATAAGGTTGATTTTGACATCTTAAATGCAAAGTAACCAGTAAGGGCTGTAATGAATTGATCTTCTCCATAGAACAGGAGGTAAGCAGGTAGGTGAACATTTTCATGTGTTCTGGAGTCTGCTTCCTTCCCACCCCCCCATTATTCCTCTTTTCTCTTCTCTTTCCTGACACTCCCCACCCAACTCAATGATTTAAAAATGTATGAAATTATTGATAAGATACATTTAAATAGGAAATGTTGAAGACTAATTTAGTGAATGAGAGCAGAGTTCAGTGAAAGGAGGAGGGTTAATTAGCTGACTTTGGGGAAATCCCTTTTGTACAGATATCTACATGACACCTGCGGGGTCGCGGGGTCTTTTGGTTTGGGGGGTCATAGCTTGTGCAGCATTATTTAATGTTCTTCTGACACACTTCTGAGACATCATCATCTTGGTGCAATCACTAATTTTGCTTCTTTTAAACCCTTCCTTTTCTCCAGGTATCTTTTCTGTGTCTCATAGCCTCCCACCTATTCTTTTTGGCTGACTTTTTGTTGTCCAAAGTTTTCCATTCTTAATATCCATGCATACTTCACTTCCTTACAATTCATATATTTTCTGTTCCTCTTCGACTGAACAAGACTTTGAAAATACGATAATGCAATATTGAAATAATGCAATATCATCTAAATGCTGTTCTGTTTAATGATTCACATTTAGACATAGTGACACTCCTATAATGATGCATGCATTTTATAAAAATACTCTTTGCAGAAATTATTTTCATGGGATAAAATTGTTTCAGCTGATAATTTGGCAAATTAGTTATCTATTCTCACCACTGCACCACTTTGATACTCTCTCATACTATTTAATCATTATCTCTTGTCTGGATAAATGAGAGGCAGCCTGGAGTACCGGAATGCATATTGACATTGGAAGAAATACCAACTCTGTCACTGACTAGCTCAGAAAGGATAAAATCTTGAGAGATATAACAACACTTACTTCTTCAAAAATTTGTTTAAAACCTACCTTATCAAAGTGAAATGACAAAATGAGATGACAGCTGAGCATATTAAGCACTTAGCAGGGTGCTTTGCATATTTCAGCCACTTGCTAGATAGGGTAGCTCTGGATGTTAGCATCTTTAAAGTACAAGCTCATTTCCTCCTTATTTGCAGTTGAGGAAGTTGAAGATCAAAGGAGACAAATGTCTTTTTCAAGGGCATTTAATAATTAGGGTCTAAGGCCAAGGCCCAAGTGAGGAGTCGTTGAAGCAATTGCTGAATATGATCAAAGATTCCCGCCTTCTGTATGGATTACATGCAATTCAGTGCAAAAAAATAAAAATCTTCACAACTGGATCACTAGGCAGCATTGATGATAACTGGTGAAAAGAATGAAGTTTCCGAGGATTTTGTTGCTTAGAACCACAATAAATGTTCAAAAACACAGCATCAAGAGATTAAAAAAATGCTTTGCATTGGGTAGATCTGTCACACAAGACGTCTTCAGAGTGTGGAAAAGCAGGGAGGTGACTTGAGGTCTAAGGTGCACCTGAACCCGGCCATGGTGTTTTCAGTCATCTCATATGCATGTGGATGCTGGATGCTGCATAAGGAAGACCAAAGAAGAATCTATGGATTTTAATTATGTTACTGGTAAAGAATATTGAAGGTTCTATGGACTGTCAAGAGGACATACAAATCTGCTTTAAAACAAGTATAATAAGAATGTTCCTTAAAGGTAAAGATAGCAGGACTTCTCTCATGACTCTGGGCATGTGATCTGTTGGAGAGACAAGAACCTGGGGAGAGATGTCATGCTTGGTAAAGCAGTTGTTGTTGTTAGATCCCATTAAGTTGTTTCCTACCCATGGAGACCTTAAGTACAACAGAAGGGAACACAGCTGCTCCTATTCTATACTCACAACTGTCCCTATGCTTGAGTGTATTGTTGAAACTAGGATGTCGATCCCTCTCCTTGGGGGCTTCCCTCTTTTTTTGCTTCTCCTATGTTTTACCAAACATGATGCAATTCTCCAGGGACAGGCCTCTCCTGACACTATATGCAAAATATGAAAGATGAAGTATCTCAATCCTTACTTCTAAGAAAAGCTCTTGCCTTACTTCTTCCAACATAAAGGCAATATGGTTTGTCTTTTTAGCAGTGCACGGAACTTTCAATGTTCTTCTCTTGCACCACACATCAAATGTATCAATTATTCTTTGACTTTGACTACAATGTCCAGTTTTTACTTGCCTGTGAGGCAATTGAAAACAACATGGCTTGAGTCAAATGCAACTTAGTGCTCAAAGTAATATCCTTACTCTAAAGAAGTTATGTCCAGCAGATTTACCCAATGCAACGAATTCATCTTTTGATCTTTTGACTACTATTTCCATGAGCATTGTTTGTGAATCTAGCAAGCCATGTCCGTAACCACGGCCATCTTTTCTCCATTTATCACTGTGTTACCTATTGATCCTGTTCGGAGGATTGAGGTGGAATCCATACGGACGACTTCAATCCTTGATCTCCTTCAGCAGGTGTTTCAAGTCCTCCTCACTTTCAGCAAGCAAGCTTGTGTCTTCTGCATATCACGGGCTGGGTCAGACAGGGTACCCTAGAGAAACAAAACCAGAATGCTAATAATTTTATATATATCTTTATGTAGATAGATATATAACACAAGAAATAAATAGTTAATTAATCTTTAAAGCAGTAGAAAGGCCCAGTGCATGGGAAATATGTGTTTGCTGATGGTCTTGGGTGACCCCTGTGAAAGGGTCATTCGACCTCCAAAGGAGTCGTGACCCACAGGTTGAGAACCGCTGCCCTAAAGAAATGAGTTGACAAGGCGGCTATGACACTCTGCTCAAGCATAGAAACAATTGTGAATAGGGCTCAGTACTGGGCAATATTTTGTTCTTTTGTGCACAGGGTTGCTATGTATCAGAACCAACTAGATGGCATATAGCAACAATAAAGGCCACCATAGCAGGGCTGCGGCATCCTTTAATGATCTTTACGTTGCTTCAAAGGAGCCCGTTTAGCATCATCATTAAGTGGTTGGCTGCTAAATGAAAAGCAGCTAGTTTGGACTCAGCAGTCGTTCCATAGGAGAAAGATGGGGCAGTCTGCTCTATAGATCTACAGCCTTGGGCACACAATTGGGAAGTTCTACTGTCTCATAGGATCCCTGTTGACTTGACAGCTTTGTCATTACTAGGTACATTTTTTCATGTCCCTACCCCTTAACATGCTCCAACTTTCTGAGCTTTGCTATCTTCTCACCCTTTCTCACAAACATATCAATCAGTTTTCCCTCATTTTTTCTTTTTCTGGACGAGGACTACTCTTTTGTTTTGTCTCATTCTTTCATAATTGTGGTCCATGAAACAGTGGTATCACCAGAAGGGCTTCAGACTCAAACTCCAGTCAGAACTGCCCTCATTACCCACCTACCTTCACACTTTCAATCACAGGGTTTCATCTTCACTCACTGTAATCATATACTATTTTTCATCTCTAATGATGATATTATCAAAATATCTGTTTACTTAGCTACATTATTACATAATTAATATTTTTGAACTTATATCAATAACTTTTTTGAAGGTTAGGTAGTGATTGAAGAACAAAAGGAGAGACATTTGTAAACAGACTTCAATTTCAATACTAATACTTTTGTAATTTAGAAATCCATCATAGAAAGGTTTTACAAAACAATTGTATTAATATCAATATAATCTAAGATATATTACATTTAGGAAATTTACAACTATTATTGTCCCCTATCATTGATAGAATCCATAATAAACCTTACTAAGGATTCTCTATGATCAGGTGAGAAACGAAGTCCACGGAGGAGTACTGCAATGCCTTACTCTTGTGCAAATGCACAGGTGGCTGCGTTTCTACTGGTGCCCTGGATGGAAAAGTAACTGGCCTGTTATTTACTACTTCCTTCTTGCTCCTTTTTATGCTATTCATATCCAAGATCTTCTCCTCCCAAAACAAAACAAAATGAAACATGAGACCCATCACCTTTGACCCATTCTGAGCCATAGTGACCACATAGTGCAGAGTATAACTGCTCCATAGGGTTTCTAGGGCTGCAAACTATACAGAAGTTGACTGCCTTATGTACCTTCTAGAGCAACTAATGGCTTCAAACCACCAGTCTTTTCGTTTGAAGCTGTATGCAAAACTACTGTGCTATATGGGCTCCTTCCAAGCATTATATGGCTTTTGGTTTAGCTCTACCATAGTAAATTTTGTTCTTGTATTGCTAATTTACTCTCTGACAAATATCTCCTACTCTTGACACCTCTACTGTCCCCTAATACCACATTCTATTAAAAGGAACATGCTTCTAAAGGGTTATTTATTTTCAATGTATCTCCTACTCTTGGACTTAAAGTAGCAATGCAAAATCACTTCCTTTGTCCTATTAAAATAATTAAAAACATTTAGCAGCTTTTATTTTCCTTCACAGAGCTATACTGGATTCCAGTTTTTAGTGTATTACTGCAAAATGGGGGCTAATCCAAGTGTTTCCTGCAAATAGGAAATTAGGTTAAAATTGTTTAGCTTCTCAATTTTCATTTTGCTAATTGTTCTATTTGTCTTAGTAGTTATATTACTCATATTACAAGATGAAAATTGATATAAAATAATATTCAACTATGTAAATAGCATACAATTATTTTTTGTAATTTTTATATACACATGTAAAATTTCAGAGAAATGACACTTGAGAGAATTGAAACTGCATCTCATGCCATTCTCTATCTTAGAGCACCATTAACTGAAGTTAGTGCTTCAAATTCTAATTCACAGTCACCAAAGAAAAGTGTACAAGTACCTGCAAACCATAAATGACGTAATATGCACAATATCTTCTGTGTTGTTGCTGTTAGGTTCCATCGAGTCAGCTCTTACCCATATCTACCCCACGCACAGCAGACAGAAACACTGCACAGCTCTGTGCCATCCTCATAATTGTTCCTGTGCTTGAGCCCATTGATGCAACTATGGAGACAATTCATGTGCTTGAGGACCTTCCTCTTTTTGGATGCCTAAAATGTCCTTTTCCAGGGACTGGTCTCTCCTGATAACATGTCCAAGTATGTAAGACAAAGTCATGTCATCATTGTCTCTATGCAAATGTGGGTCTTCTTTCAATTCAGATTGGGTTATCCTTTTAAGAGTCAATATCTTCTCCAGTAAGACCATTCAGTTGCATTGATCCTTTTTTGATTTTCCTTGTTCAACGTCCAACTTTAATGTGCTTATGAGACAATAGAGAATACCATGGCTTGGGCCAGATGATCTTCAATACTCAAATGAGATCTTGTGCAACCAGTTCACCCAATGCAACTCATCTTTTGACCTCTTGACGGCTGCTTCCATGAACACTGATTGTGGATCCAAGCAAGATGAACTCTTGGACAACTTCAAACTTTTTCCATTTATCATGATGTTACCGATTGGCTCAGATTTTAGTATTTTGGTTTCCTTTACCTTGAATTGACATCCATACAGAAGACTATAATCCTTGATCTTCATCAGCAAATGCTTCAAGTCTTCCTCATCTTCAGCAAACAAGCTTGTGCCATGTACATACAGCAAGTTGTTAATAAGCCTTCCTCGAATCCTCATGTCACATGCTTTTGCATATAATCCAGCTTCTCTGGCGACTTGCTCAGCTTACGGAGTGAACAAGTATGGTGACAACATACAACATTGAAGCACAGTTTTCCTAATTTTAAACTGCTCAGCACGCCCTTTTCCTGCTAGAACAACTGCCTCTTGATCCATTTACAGATGTCTTAGGAAAACAATGAAGTGTACTGGAATTCCCATTCTTCTCAATACTATCCACAATTTATTATGCTCCACACAGCTGAATACGCAATGGAACTCAAATAAACATCTTTCTGGTATTCTCCGTTTTGAGCCAAGAGCCATCTGACATCAACTATGGTGTCCATTGTTCCAGCTCCTCTTCTGAATTTATCCTGACCTGCTGTCAGTTCCCTGTGAATGTGCTGCTGCAATTATTGTGAAAAACCTTCATCAAAATGTTACGCGTGTGCAATATCAATGATATGATTCTGTACTTTGACTTTCTGTTGGTTCACCTTTCTCTGTAATGGCCACCAATATGAAGCTCTTCCAGGCAGTTGGCCAGGTCGTTGCTTCAAGCCTCTTGACGTAGATGAGTGAATGATTCCAGTGTTTGTTCAACTTGCTGAGACATTTCAAAGGGTGTCTGTCAATTCCTGGAGTCTTGTTTTTGTCTAATGCTTTAGTACAACTTGAACTCTTCCTGAAGCACCACTGGTTCTTGCTCACACACTACTTCCTGAAATGGTGGAATGTGGGATATTTCTCTTTGGTATAGTGACTGTGGAGTTCTGCCCATCTTCTATTGAGGCTTCGGCATCATGATATCTTATTGTAGGCATCTTCGAAGTAATTAAATTTTTTTCTTTACCACAATTTATGCTTGAATAGCCTGTTGAATAATTGATTTCTCATCTATAAATTTCAACAGCTTAGCATGGTTCCATTTTATGAATATGCCACAGTTTATTTATCACTTATTGTATTTTAACTTTAATCATTTATGCTAAATTAATATTCTTTTACATGCTCTGTGATCTATGAGATAAATGCTTAAGAAGGAAATTGTTTGTTTATCAGGTATAAATTATAGATCAACAGATTGTTTTTCAAAACTCATTACCATTTTCACTGGTATAAAATAAATGCAATTTTACCGTTCTTGACAACGTTTGGTACTGATTTTCAAACATCAAATTGCCTTTGTCTTCTTAATGGGATTTCAGTTAATCCCTTTTGATATGAAATATTTTGTCTAACTTAGAAATAATAACAACAGCAATTATGAGTAAACGAGTTCTGTGGAGCACTGGCGGCATAATGCGTCACAGGTTGGACTTTTACCTACAGTGTCAGAAGTCTCAACCCACTAACTGCTCTGGGGGAGAAATGTGCAGTTTTTTTTTTAATTTTCGTGAAGATTTCAGTCTTAGAAACCCGCCAGGGCAGTTCTACTTTATTCTATTGGCTCACTGTGAGTCAGAATGAACATCATGTCACTGAATTTGGTTTTTATGTTGTTCTTTTGGTACACTTGCTCTGAGACCTTGGCTTCCAAATACGGTTATCTACTAAAAGGAACCAAGCTATCCTGAAATAATTATTAATTCTAGGACTGGTTCAGAGAAAATTCAAGATAAACCTCATACATGTCTCTATTACAGAAAGTGCGTGAGAAAAGAATGAACCAAAAATTGGAAATTAGTTTAATGGAGCTTCCACTAGCTAAATCTAGACCAAGTTTAAGTATCAACTACACATAATTACAGCTATAGATCATATTACTTTTAGAAAATAAAGAATATATAAATAATAAAATAAACAGATATATGTGTAATGAAGTTAGAAAGAATGATACTATAAAAACTGCCCTGCAGTTTATGCCAACTCACAACAACGCTATAGAACAAAAAGAAACTGCTCCTCTGGGGTCCGGAGACTATCAGTCTTTACCAGAGCAGGCAACCTCAACTTTTCCCTGTGGAGTACCTGATGAGTGGGAATCACCAGCCTTGTAACGGATCCCAACTCTTTCCCTATAGCATCGCCAGAGCTGCTTAAAAATCATCATACAGATAGAAAGCATTGAGAACTCAATGGGGCATATCTATATCTATATCTATATCTATTTATATATATATATATATAGATATAATTTGATCTCTCTTTTGATTGATTTAAATTTCTTTTCAGTATTAAGAGAAAAAAACAAGTGATGAGGTAATCTACACGGATTAAGCTTTCAGTGAATTCAGTCTCGCCATAGGCCAGGGATGTAAGCAGCCTGCCTGTCGTGCAGAGTGCACTAGGAAGTGGATTACTGCAGCCAGAACTAGGTCACATTTTAACCTCTTTTCCTCTGAGCTCCCATATGATCCATTTTAAATATGTTCTGGTTATTAATATTTTACTTCCTTTTATTTGAAGTTTTTCTGCGTGACATTTTTATTGTTATTAGTTTGTGTTTGTTTGTTGTATGTGGTAATGTATATGAAATCCCAGATATGTAAAGCTGTAGTGACAATAACTGGATTAAAAATTTCTGGGGAAGATGGCAGAGGAGATTATGGGCGGAGGGGTGGGGACAGGGAGCTATTAACAATAAATACATTAAAAAGGAAAATATTCTAAAACTAGTTGTGGTTGTGATAGTATAACTTATCTTGATATGATCGAACTATTGAATTTTATGATATATGGATTATGTGCTAATAAAACTATTATTGAAATTAAAGAAAACTAGAAAATAATCATTTCATAATAGTCAATGGAGAAGTGCAATGAGAAATCCAGAAGTATGTAATACCAAGGGATAAAATTTACTAGGGAAGAGGAATATTTTACGCAATTTCTAGAATACCTTAATATTTTATGCAATTTCTAGAATACCTTTTCATAAATTAGTTATCAATTATAAAAGAATACATATGTACTTTATAACAAAGAATATGTCAGATACAACTGTAGACATGTACTCAAGTTAATATACACAACAATGGGGAAAACTGACGTTAAATACCGCTGAATTTGTTGTTGTTGGGTGCCAGTTCATGGCTTCTCAGCTATAGCAATTCCATGCACAACAGAAGTGCACACTGCATGGTCCTGAGCCATCCTCACAGTTGTTCCTATGCTTGAGCCCCTTGTTGCAGCCACTGTGCCATTCCATCTCCTTAGGGGTCTTCCTCCTTTTCCCTACCCACCTACAAAGCCTGATATCCTTCTCCAGAGACTGGGCTTTCCTCAAATCACATCTTATGTATGTAATACAAAGTCTCAACATCCTAGCCTCTAAGGAAAACTCTGGCTGTGCTTCTTCCAAGATAGATTGGTGTATCCTTTCCCTGTTCACAATACCTTCAATGTTCTTCACAGCACCACAATTTGAATGCATCGATTCTTTTTGTATTCTTTATCCAATCAATGTCCATCGTTCTCATGGATATGAGGGAATTGAAAATACCATGGCTTGTATGAGGCACACGTTAATTCTCAAAGGAACATCCTTGCTTTTCACTACTCTAAAGAGAATTAAGTACAATAAAGAGGTCTTGTGCTGCAGACTTACCTAATGCAACACTTCTTTTGATCTCTTGACGGCTGCTTCCATGAGCATTGATGGTGGATTGAAGCAAAACAAAATCTTGAGAACTTTAGCCTGTTTTATATTTACCATGATTTGATCTATTTATCCAGCTGTGAGGATTTTGGTCTTTTTTTTACATTGTTTTCTTTGAAATAATTGCATGTTATTTTTCTCCACTCATTTGTTAATAAGGTATATTTATTAAATTTTAAATATAATATGTTTGGCATACTTATAATAAATTCTTCTTGGTCTTCATGAGTAGTTTTAAGCATTCTGAAACCACATGTAATATTTCTTTTAAGATTTTTGAATTTATATTCATAAAATTGGCATATTCTCCTTTCTTAAACTGTTCCCATCTAGTATATCCTAATATGCCAATTCATGAATTTTGAAATTTTCTGTACTCTGGATGACTCTTTAGAAATTGTGTGAAAGTCCCTTAAAATTATCAAAGTCTGATATTTAAAAATACATTACCAATCCTCACTTTTTTTACATTGTTAAATTACAAAGTACAGGTCACTATGAGAAAACTGACATCATTAAAAAATGGAGGATTTTCACATTAGATTACAAAGTGGAGAATGATATGATATTACATAACTACCGAATATAAAGGCAAGTCAAAAACTGTACAGGTTCATTTCTAACAAAACCTTTTTAAATATATCCCTGACATCGGTAGGTGTCTGCAGGAAAGTTCTCTCAGTTATACAACTGTCTGTCTCATTAGTGTGCCTTCCATAATGATCCATCACAACAGTGGCTTTCAAAGGAATATGCCAATCAGTTAATTCAAGGCTTTAGACTCATTTTTAATTTATTTGTGTTTTGAGAATTTACTGTTTTCTTTTTGTGGTTTTTCTCGGTTTAATTTTGTTAATATTTCTGGGTCTTGTTGGTTTTTTGTTGTTTTGTATGTTTTCTGGATTAAGAAATCAGACTGAGTGGACTGATGTATTAATGATTGCTCTGGGGACAGAAGGGGAAGTTGATGAGAAATGGGGAGTCAACAGCATTGGGTATAAGAAGGAAGAAAATGTTCCAAAGTTACTTGTGCTGAGGAATATACAACACTTCTAAAAAGTGATTGAATGCTATGATATATTAATTATATCTCAATAAAACTATTTTTAAAAAGAAAAATTCCCATCTGTTTTAATTCAAATATGTAGATTTAAACTCCACTTTTAGTATTTTTGATAAAAGGCAGTATGGGGTCAAAAAGAGGTTTTGATGATTAATTTTGAAGTAATTATGGTTGATTTTCTTAGACAACAGAAGGTGATAATTGAGCTTATTATGAAGACATTTTGAAAAAGTTGAAATTAGAGAACAAAAGGGACAAGAAAATTCACGAATAACTTTTTTTTAGCATCACAATATTGTGCCTGATCATCTTCAAGTGTAGCAAGAGTGAAGGTGAGAATTTCATTGAGAAGCATGGGCCCATTCACCCTGCAGTCCCGAACTTGCTCCTTCAGATTGCTCTTTGTTTGTAAAGCTCAAAGAATATTTCAAAAAATATGATCTGGGTTCTCCTTCAATGGTACCGAGCTGACATTTTTGTGGTGGGGTGATCACGGAGTGGAGAATTCCTTAGAATGGTTGGAAAGATGCAACACTGCCTTCAGAAGTTCACTGCCCTGGAAAGAAGATATGTCAAGAAATGTAGCTTCACATTTTGATATTTCTGTTTAATAAAAGTCCCTATGTTTATGTATGCGTATTTTTACTAACCCTTGTACATCATTAAGGAGAACTGATGGTGTCGTGGGCTACACTTTACACTGTTACCCACAAGGTTAGCCGTTTGGAAGCTCCATGAGCAAAAGGTGAGGCGCTCTGTCCCCAAAGATGTAAAGCCTTGGAACACATATGGAGTAGTTCTACTCCGTCCCCAAAGGTCAACATGAGTCAGAGTTGACTGTATGGCAGTTGGTTTTGTTTGTATACTATTGCATGCTTGCCACATGAGATCATTTGTCAATGAGTTCAATGGCTAGTTGACGCAGAAGAGGAACCCTGACATCCAGCATGACTTGACCCTTAGACTTCAGTGTCACTGCAAGATGGAAGTTGTTAGTGTGCAAAATATTTCAATAGCAGATTTTGTTTTATAATACAATCAGCACAACACAGTAGTTAGCTGGATATTTTCTGAGTGAGAAGTAGGTATGTTTGCATGTATATGCAGAGCTTTCAAGTTTAGATAAGTTATTTACGACAGAAATTCTAGATTTAATTAATCAATCCTAATTAATGGCTAAATAAATTAAAGACATCGGAAAACCCTGCTGGCAGTCATTTTGTATTTATATAAAAAAAGGATCTAATAATAGAAACATAGTTTTCCAAAGAGGACCCCATCTTGCCTCATCTGTCTTTTGAAACACACTTGCTTAAATAGAAGCGTGAGCTTTGGGACTTGGCTTCTTCTGTTTTCAAGATTTGATGTGAGGACTGTCATCACTAAGGCCACCATTGACTGAGTGCCAGCAAATGACACACTCTGATCGATGATCTAAAAGGAGCAAAATTCTACAAACAAAAAAAATGAGAAGAATGCTTGGAAACTGAGATATCTGGTTAATATTCAGAACGACATGCCGGTATGTGTAGTTGGTTACCTCGCGAAGACTAGAAATCTCTTACCAACTAGAGATATTTGAATGCGAACGCATGATTTCTTAAGGTCTTAATTTCATCGTGCAGCCCTCTTAATAGAGGCTATCAGGGTGGTTGTACTGTATGTAGAATCCAGCTTTGCAGACTCCTGCCACCTGATGACAGCTCTCTTGAGACTGCAAATTCAAACACTCTCACTTCAGCAGGCAGAGATTGATCTGGTGTGTGGATTCTCCATCACACAGCAAGACTTACTAAATCTGTCTTTTAATATGACTCTGGGGAAGCCATCACTTGTCATCCTGCCCAGTAGAGCATGTTGTAGCACCTGCTTTATATTGTACCTTGCCATGAAGCATCCTCTCTGATAGAACATCAAACAACCAAGGATTCTCATTTATCCAAGACCTGAGAAAAGAAAGATTTATACTCTGAACTGAACCAAATATCAACCATCCAATAATAGGCTGCTTTTTTCTACTTTTATCTTTAATAGCAGAGAAGTATGGAAAAAGAAGTAAGCCTAATGAATTCATTTGCATCTTTTTTCAAATTATGTCTTGATAGTTTGAGGTACTTTCCTATTGAACTAAGAGAAAAATCAGTTGTTCACTTGATTCTGATTGATTAGAACCTCCCAGGTACATCGGAGTAGAATTTTGTTCCATGGGGGTTTGAGTGACTGTTTTTCCAAAATTGATTCTCCAGCCCTTCTTTTGAGGTGCATCGCAGTGGGTTAGAACTTCCAGTGAGTAGTTATGCACAGTAACCTCTGGACCACAAAGAGGCACCAAAGGTCAATACCAAGGTAAAGTATTAGCTAAAATAGAATGCTCCAAAAGTTTTGACAAGAATTCTAGCAGCTTAATTTTACTTTTAATTTCTAAAACATTGGTGCTGTATATTTTGGATTTTTTCCATTTTCAGAATTATAAGAATTCTGGTGTTTGAGGGGAACAAAAGGAAAATACCTGGAGAACACCAATCATTTCCTCTAGTGTTTTTATATTGTAAATGGATAGTCTTTAAACAATGAAGACTTTTATGTTAGGACTTTATATGGAGATAATCCATTACAAAGTTTGGGAACTGCTTTCAATTTTCAACAGACGCTGCTCAGTGCGTTGTCTGTGTTAGGGAGAGTGTTCTGACTCCCAGTGACACTAGAGAAATGCGTACAATTGCCTGAAATGATTCCAAGGCTACAAACCTCACCGAAGCAGACTTTTACATCCTATCTTACTCTCACAGAGGGGCGGATGGATTTGAACAACCAATCCTTTAGGTAGAGACTGAGCAATTCATCATGACACCACCAGAGCTCCTCACTATTGGGTTCCTATCTGACATAAATTACTCTTTCCCCCAATAGTATTTGTGATGAGCCAACGAAAAGCAATTCTTTTACTATCACAGTAAGCTGGAAATGTCTAGGCCTGTTATACAAAAAGTCACTGTACCAAAAAGAATTGGTCGACATTCAACCATTTCGAGAAATGACGTATGATCAGGAACTAATGGTATTGAAAGAAGAAATTCAAGCTTCACTGAAGGTATTAGTGAAAAGCAAGGCCCCAGGAATTGATGGAATATCAGCTGACACATTTCAACAAGCTGATGCAGCACTGGAAGCACTTAGTTGTCGATGCCAAGACATTTGGAAGACTGCTACCTGCCCAACCAACTGGAAGAAATCATATTTGTGCTGATTCCAAAGAAAGGCAAGCTAACAGAATGCAGAAGTTATTAAGCAGTATCATTAATATCCTAGCCAAGTTTTAAAAAACTGCGGCAATTCCAAACAAAAGCTGCCACACTCATGCACAGGGAACCGTCCTGTTCAGGCTGAATTCAGAAGAGGACACGGAACAGGCTTAGGGCAGATGGACCTTGGCTCAAAGCAGAAAGATGCCTAGTTGTGTTTTCTTGACTCCACACGGCATTGCACTGCATGGGCGAGGAAATGGCATGGGGACCATATCTGACACCCTCCAGATCCAGCAGAAAGAGCAATAATCCAAGTTTCCACCAGCTAAAGGATCAATGCCACAAGACAGGGGTCTAACATGCCCCTCCCCACCATTCTACTTTATTTTATTATCAGAACAACCCACTGTCTTTCCCAGGACACTCTACTTCTCCACTGGGTTCAATAATTTGTTGTTATGACTACGAAGAATTCAAAGACAGTAGTCATGATTTGAGGGGCTATTCGGAAATCTGGCAGGTTACAAACAGTTAGGGTTACATTTCTTTTGTTCTTGATAACATCTCCATCACGTTGGCAGGCATGCTTCTTTCTGGCCCTCAGTCTCCCAGCAAGGTGTCCCTTGGCCTCTGCCCTATTGGTTGACCAGGAAGCCCACCACTCTCCTTCACAGTCTTGGTGCTCCTGCTGTGCTCACTCTCATGATCTGTGTGAATTTATTTCTCTGGCTCATGGTATGAGTGCTACAACTTTTGTTGTTTGTGTTGGCTCTACCCAATGATTCAGACGAGGTGGCTCTTCTTTCATTCGGTGCTTATGGGAACTTGATTGGCTCTCTTGCTTCTGAAAGAGCTCACTTTTATATATCCAGGAAAATGGCAAAATTCCTATTAATGTCTCAAACAGGCCATTTACATAGGGCCAAGAAATCATTTGGTGAGTTTTACAAAGATATGGGAAGAAGATGCATTTCAACTAATGTCACTTCTCCACAGTGGATCATAACACATCTTAAAAACATTAAGAAGATTGGGAACTCCAGAAGACTTAACTATGCCCATGTAAAACCTTTACATAAACCAAAATTTGTCATTAAAATAGAATGCTTAAAAAAAACAAAGAGATGTACATCAGGGATGTAGTTTTCCATCATCCATATTCAATTTTTAAGCTGAGCAAAGAATCTGAGAAAATGTATATCTGAAGAAGAAGTGGCATCAGGATTGGAGAAAACCTTATTAACAACCTGAACTATTCAGATGACATAATCTTGCTTGCTGAAAATGAGGAAGACGTCAAGCATTTGCTAACAAAAACCAAGAATTGCAGAATTCAGTATGTATTACAGCTCAATGCAAGGAACAACTTCACCACTGGATCAATAAATAACATCATGATAAATAGAGGGAAAATGGGAAGTTGTCAAGGACTTCATCTTTCTTGGATCCACAATCAATTCTCAAGGAAGTAGCAATCAAGAGATCAAACAATGCATTGTATTGGTTAAATCTGCTGCACAGACCTCTTTAACATAGTAAAAAGTGCAGATGTCACTTTGAGGACTAATATTCACGTGACAAAAGCTGCGCTACATTCAATTACCCTTTATGCAAGGGAGAGTTGCACATTGGATGAGGAAGACTGAAGAAAATTGATGTATTTGAGTTATGCTTCAGACAAATATTGAAGGTACTAGGGACTGCCTGAAAAACACACAGATCTGTCTTGGAGGAAGCTCAGCCAAAATGCTCCTTAAAAGCAAGAATAATGAGACTTGGAAGCACGCTGTGGAAGACCAGTCCCTGGAGAAGGACATCATGCTGGGTTAGGTAGAGGGGAGGCAAAACATAGAAAGACTCTTGACAAGATGGGTTAACATAGTGGTTATAACAAGGGTCTCAAGCATTTAATTTTTAATTGCAATTGGTACCACTTCCCTACCACCCCCAGCTTGCCTTCACTTAGGGTTATTTTTCAAGGTAGCAGATTTGTCTTGGTAGAGACTGGCAGACATTCAATAGGGCAATTTCAATTTTTTCCTTCACTTTGTTTTGAGTCCAACAAAAATTGCCACTGGTTCTTAGTGCTCATCTATTTATTCAAGTGCTTATTATTTTAGCTCAGTATTTCACAGTGTCTGATAATAGGAGATTTTTTGGGGAAATTTCACTTGGATTTTTCTTGGAAATAGAGATAAGTATAGTAAGTCTTTATATATATATCTACTGTATAACGATTTAACAAGATCTAGGCACTCATGTGCACTAGAGGCAAACAATATTAAGTAGATGATTGTAAAAAGAAATTGGAGTGCCTCATAAACTTGATTTCTTTAAGAAGATAAAATTATTTTTAAAAGTTAAGGAAATTAGGCAAAAGGTATAGATATATTTTTTTTATTTCAGAGAATAAGAGTTTCTGGGATTATATGTAAGAGCCTGAGTTGAGCATATAAAAGGAGTAAAATGCTTTCACCTCAAAAAAAAAAAAGGGAAAAAAAAAAAGAAAAGAAATCCCAAGGACTCCAGGTAAACAAATGGCATGCATCTGTGTCTTTGACCTCCGAGGTTCCTTTTAAGTCACTAACATTCCGGAGCCCACTGTGCTCTTTCCTCTCGCTTTAGGCGCAGATAAGAACATTTCTTGTGATGACGACTCTGTGCAAAATAAGAAAACATCCATTTCGTGACAGATGCTTCCTATTCTTTATTACTCAGCCAGCTACTCCGGTCTCTAAACTTATTTATCTTTATAATAGCCTAGGCTTTGTTTATCTATTTTCTGAGTATGTCTGCCAAAACATAAATTGGCTAAAGTCAGGATGTTTTTCATTCATACACAGTGTTTTGTTTTGAGATTTGAAATTACATAGAAGATAAGAAAATAATTACAATGTAATTTAACAGAAACTGGCAGTACATTATCCTTTAAAAAAGGCAGATTATATTTGGTCAGGAATTACTAGAGACTAGATTAAAAAGCAAATAAACAAAAACCAGCTACTGCAATTGAATCAAGGCTGACTGTTAGAGAACCTAGGAAGGCTTTACAAGGCAGTTAATCTTTAAACCAGCAGACAGCCTGATCGCTCTCTTGAGCAATCTATGGTGGGTTTGAACCAACAAGCTTCGAGTTAGCAGTCCAACCTGGCAGTGCCAACAGGGCTCACTGGGAGCAGACGCACTACAAATTCACTGCCATCCGGTAGGATTCACCTCCTAGGGAGCCTATAGGGCATAGAGGAACTGCCCCTGTTTCTGAGGTTGTAAATCTTTAAGGGAGCATAAGGCCTCATTATTCACTTGCAGAGTGGCCTGTGGGTTTGAATCACTAACCTTGCAGATGTCAGTCCAATGCACAACCCACTACACCACCGGGCCTTATTGACAATATAGATAGTGAGGATGAAATCAGCAGAAGAAGAGCTGTGGACTTATCTCTAACCACTGATACATTAATATAACTTTGTCTCCAAAGGTTTTCCAACCTCCCATGTATTTGCACTCATTGCCATTTAGCTTCATAATTTCTCCCATCAATAGTCTGAGCATATGTTTATGCCCCTGGAATTTGAACTAGACCATGTGGCTTTCTTTTCCAACATGATGGGTGGATATAATTTAACCGGTGGATTCTCAGCATAACATTTAATTCAGAATTTCCAGGTCCAAGTTGTTTCCAAGGATAGGGAAACAAGTTTTATGAAGCTTTATCAAGAGAGATGAGTGCATGCGCAGGTAAATTGAGCCGGAGGGTCACTCAAAGTACAGCCAAGTGTGGAAATGAACATAGATAGACTGTTCTTGTGGATCAGCAGCTATTATTTGGCAAGTGTGGACTTTGTTAGGAATTCAGGGATCTTTATTGAGGATTAGCAGCACTTGTTGAGGCAGTCTGGACTTGGTTAGAAATAGAGGTATTGTTCTGGTGGGTTAGTAGCTATTGTTTGGGCAATCTGGATTTTATCAATGTGAGATGAAGAGATACATTTTAAGAGTTACAATAAAGTACAAGAACGTTTGAAGAACACATTAGAAAATATTCACGTTCTAATTCCTATGGAGTCTCTTACCGATAGGAGCAAATATGACTAAGTAAGGAATTAAAAACATGCTAATACAACTGACTTATACTCTTAGGTTTCTATCATTGTTACTGAAGAAAAAGGTCTAAGTTAGTTCAATGACCACAAGAGAGGAGAGATACATTGACTTGAGCCATCAGTAGCCCTGCCCAGCCTAGATTGCCATTCAACTAACAACAGATGTTTGACAAAGCCTATAGTAGATGAGCAAAGCAGTGCTATTGAGTTATCTATACATTAAAATAAATAATTGATCTAAACTCCTGGGTTTTAAAGTCCTCGGATTATAGAAACATCTTGTGCTGGACTACACAATGCAAGGTTTGAAGTTTGAATCCATGAAGACTGAAGATATGTCTTGGAAAAGAGACCTAGTGATGAGGTTCTGAAAGACTAAAGTCTTGACAGTCAGGCGGATCAATTCTACTGTACATAAACATGGGTCATTGTGAATGGGGATTGATAGGACAGCAACCTGCAACAGCAATTCTTACTCAGAATTTCTGTGCTTGATAGGTGCCATCAAGTCAGCTCCCCACGACCGCAACCCTATCCACAACAGAAAGAAACACTGCACCCTCCTCACAATGGGCCCTCTGCCTGAGTCCTTTGATGCAGTCGTTGAATCAGTTCATCTTGTTGAGGGCCTTCCTCTTTTTTTGCCACCACCACCCCCCCACCCCAAACATGATGCCTGTCTCCAAGAATTGGTCTCTCTTGACAATATGTCCAAAGAGAATAAAACAGAGTCTTATAATCTTCGCTTCTAAGAAAGACTCAGACCTTATTTCTTCCAATACAGATTAGTTGGTCCTTTTAGTAGCACTTCCAACATTCTTCTCCAACACCACAATTCAAATGCATCAATTCTTCTATGGTCCTCCTTATTCAATGTCAAACTGCCATCTGCATATGATAAAATGGAGAAGACCATGGCTTCGGCCAGGCACGTCTTTGTCCTCAAGATAATAGCCTTGGTCTTCAATACTCTAAAGAGGTCTTGTGAAGCACATTTACCTAATGCAATATCTCTTTTGCTATATTGACTGCTGCTTCCATATGCATTGATTGTGGATTCAATTTAGAAAAATACTCCTTGACAACATCAAACTTTTCTCCATCTATCATGAAGTTAGGAAATTGTTCAGTTGTAGGGATTTTGGTCTTCCTTACATTGAATTGTAATCCATACTGAAACCCACAATCCTTGATCTTCATCAGCAAGTGCTTTAATTCCCCCTCACTTTCAGCAAGCATGGTTATGCCATCTGCCTACCACAGGTTGTAAATAAAACTTCCTCCAATACGGATCCATACTTTTCTTCACACACTCCAGCTTCTCTGATGACTTTCTCAGCATATAAATTGAACAAGTATGTTGAGAGGATACAACCCTGCTGTATATCTTTCCTGGTTTTAAAACATGTAGTATGCCCTTGTTCTGTTCGCACAACTGCATCTTAATCCATGTATAAATTCTGAATGAGTACAATGAAGTATTCCAGAATTCCCATTCTTCCCAAGGTGATCGATCCACAGTTTATTATAGCCCACATGGTGAAATGTCTTTGCATAGTCAATGAAACACAAGCAAATATCTTTCTGGTATTCTCTCTGTTGAGCCAAGATCCATCTAATATCAATGATATAATTTGTTCCATGTGTTCTTCTGATTCTGGCTTGAACTTCTGGAAGTTTCTTGTCATTGTACTACTGCAACAGCTTTGGACGATCTTAAACAAAATTTGACATGTGTTATATCAATGATATCATTCTATAGTTTGAGCATTCTGTTGGATTATTTTAATTTTGAATGGGCACAAATATAGTTCTCTTCCAGTCACTTGGCCAGGTAGCTGTCTTTCAAAATATGGCATGGATGAGTGAGTGCCTCTAGTGATTCTTCAGTTCTGAAACATTTCCGTGGGCATTCTGTCAATTCCTGGGGGCTTGTTTGTGTCTAATCTGTTTGGTGTTGCTTGAACTTCTTTCTTCAACACCATTGATTCTCACTCATATTCTAGCTCTTGATTTTGTGGACTGGTGGACCCATTCTTTTTGGTACAGTAACTGTGTATTCTTTCCACTACTCTGGGTGATTCCTCCATCATTCGATATTTTATCTATAGAATCCCAGTGCCACAGTATGATTTTGAGTCTATCCCAGCTGAATTTTGAGAATCTCTCTATAACACAGATTTAGCACATTAAATGCTAAGGACAGAAGACCTGATGAATTGTGTTAGGGCATCAAAGCCATCATTCTTTAAGAAAGCAAAAGGTCATTGAAAAGACAGAAAAGATCAAAGAGTATGTCAGAAGAAACTCTGAAACTTGCTCTTAATCATAGAGTAACAAAACCAAATGGAAGAAAGAATAAAGTCACAGAACTGAACAGAAAATTTAAAAAGCAGTTCAAGAAAGCAAAGTCAAATACTATAACAAACTGTCCCCAAACCTAGAATTTGAAAAGCAAAAGGGAAGAACATGCTAACCATACCTGAAATGGAAAGAAACCCAGAATTTGTAGCCATAGCAAAACAGCACAGGTTATGTGGTTGTTTTGTAATATATATGCTCCACTGCTACTTAACCAACACTTACCTGTCAGTTCGATTGACATGATGGCAGAATCAATTGCACAGTAATACAAAGGCCTGTACTCTAAAGAATTCAACAACTTGGAAGACATGGCCAAATTTGGGAAAACAATCCCTCCATAGACTATCCCAGATGGATGTCAAGAATCTCATCAGACTCATAGCAATAGAAGAAATAGACAAGGGTATTAAGGGATTACCAATAAAAACATCCCATGGGTCACATGGCTTCACAGGAGAATTCTACCAAGCATTCAGGGAAGAACTTAAACCAATCCTACACAAATCTTCAGAACATAGAAAAAGATGGCAGATTCCCAAACTCTTTTTATGAGTCTAGTATAACTGACACCTAAAGCGGGTATGGATCCCACAAGAATTGAGAACTGCAATCCAATATCCCTAATGAACATTGATGCAAAAATCCTTAGCAAAATATTGGCCAACAAAATACAAAAGTATATAAGAAAAATAATTCACCATGACCAAGTGGGATTCATACCAGGGATTCATGGATGGGTCAATATAAGAAAGACCATTAATATATTTTGCCACATTGACACAAAAATGATAAAAACAATATGATAATGATAAATGCGGAAAAAACATTTGATAACATCCAACACCAATTCCTGTTTAAGACTCTCAAGAAGATAGGAATGGAAGGAAAATTCCTCAATATTATAGACACTATATGTGAAATACCAACAGCAAATGTGGTAGTCAGTGGAAAAAAGACAAAAACAATCCCACTGAAAAAGGGGACCAGACAAGAATGTCCCCTGTCCCCACTCATATTTAACATCATATTAGAGCTCCTAGCTAACAACATAAGGCAAAGAAAAGATGTCAAAGTTATTCATCTGGGGAAGGAACAGGTGAACCTATCGTTATTCACATATGATATGATTTTATATAGTGAAAATTCCCAAAACTTCACAAGTGGAATGTTGGAAGCAATAGAAGCATATGGCAGAGTGGCAGGGATAATATAAAAAAAAAAAACAGAAGTCTATCAGGCTGCTGTGCACATCCGACAAGATCTTGGAAGAGATTATCAAAAAGGGTGTACCTTTCACAATAGACAAGCAGAAATTGAAATATCTAGGGATATACCTGACTAAAACAACAAAATATTTGTACGAGGAAAACTACAGAACACTATTACAAGAAATCAAGAGTGACTTCAACAAATGGAAGGATATTCCTTGCTCATTGAACAGAAGACACAATATAATAAAGATGACAGTTCTTCCTAAGGCACTATGTAAGTTTAATGCTATCTTGATAAAAATGCCACCATTCTTCTTCAAAGAATTGGGAAAAACTGATTACCAACATCATATGGAGAAGGAAGAAGCCCATAATTAGCAGACAACTCCCCAAGAAGAAGGACACCATGGGAGGGCTTGCTCTACCTGACTTTAACACATATTATACAGCCACAGTGGTCCAAACAGTGTGACACTGGTATAATGACAGATGCTCAGACCATTGGAAAAGAACTAAAAACCAAAAATAAAATCATCAGCATACAGACAACTGATCTTTGATAAGGGGCCCAAAAAACATCAGATGTGAAGTGGATGCCCTCTTTAATAAGTGGTGCTGGAAAAAAATGGATATTTATCTGCAGAAAAATGAAGCAAGATCCTTACCTCACTCCATGCACAAGAAAAAAAACTCCAGGTCGATCAAAGACCTTGAGATTAAACCCCAAACTATTAGGACCATCAATGAGGGAATTGGGACCAACTTGAGAACGTTGGCATAGAGAATACATAGACTATCTGAAATATGGAAGGACACAAATACAGAGGAGTCACAGATTGACAAGTGGGATATACTGAATATAAAATACCCGTGTACATTGAAGGACTTCACCAAGAGAGTAATAAGAGAGCCCACAGGCTGGAAGGACATCTTTAGCAATAACATATCAGACAAAAGTCTTATTACTTATATCTACAATTCTTTCGCTAGCTTACAATACAAAAAACTAATTTCCCAAAGGAGGTGGGTAAAGGACTGTACAGAAGTTTCACAAAGGCATAAATCTGAATGGCCAATAGACATGAGAAAATGTTAGCAAAGATAAATATCTCTTAAAAAGCTATGAAATACCACCTAGCACGCTCAAAAATGCCCAATTTTAAAAAAAGTCAGAAAGTAACACGTGTTAGAGGGGCTATGGTGAGATAGGTACACATGTCCTCTGCTGGTAGACCTGTATGTATGTACAATAGTGGAAACTGATCTGGCGATATCTAAAACAGATGGAAATTGGGCTAACACATGACCCAGCAATCCCCCTACTGGGCATATACCCAAAAGAAGCAAGAAATGAATCACCACCAGACATCTGTGCTCCAATGTTTATTGTGGCAGAGTTCATGATTGCAAAGAGCTGGAAACAACCTAAATTTCCATCAGTGGATGAATGGATCAAAAAAAGTGATATATAAATAGAAAGGAATACTGCACAGCCCTAAAAAGCTGTGATGCCAACATGAAGCGCTTTGCCACATGGAAAGAACTGTACAAAATTATGCTAAGTGAAGCAAGCCAAGTACAAAAGGACAAGTACAACATGAGTCCACTGAAGTAAGTTTTAAAAATGGGGCATACGGGAAAAGCTGTAATACACATACATTCCTGGGGTCCGGTCCAGGTAATACGACAGGGGCCAAACCCAATGCAGGGATGCATGTAGTAGTCAACTAAATAGGAGGGGAAAGGAAAGAGAGAGAGAGAAAAAGACATGGGTGGTAGGGGAAGCAGGGCACTAACCCACCTAAGGGGAAGGTGTTGTTTATATCTCCACAGGAAAGGGAGAGAGAGACCAGGCTTCGTCCCTGTATACCAAGAAGTGAACGTAACTTACAGGCATGTAGCAGGAAACCAATAAAGAGGTCCATGGGGCCGGCCCCAATCCCAACTTTGTGGAACCCCTCCCACACAGAAGAATGCACTTCAGAGGATAACACTGAAGCTAAAGCTTGGGGAGAGGGGCACGTCTGAGCAGGGCACACATGAGCAAATGAAGAGGGAAGGAGAGAGTGAAGCACATCCTGGCCCACAAAGCCCCAGGATGATATTCCTGCTCAGAGCAGACAATGTAAGAGAGGACCATAGGGTCAGCCACACCATGAGACGCAACATCTCTCACTGAACCATAGCACTGCTGGGGACAACAGGATCTAACTCCATCACACTGGACAAAACACTAAAGGCATGCAGCGATCCAAACCAAAGGTCAACAACCACCAATTCTGCAACCTAGGAATGGCAGTCATCCATTTGTTCCCACACAAGAATATCTCAGTTGTAAATCTAAGAGAATATTTTGATTTCTTAATTCTTCTACAGGTGAGTTCAAGGTAAAGCCCCGTTCACTTAGTCGTATTTCTACCTTGAATTCTTCTGGTGTGGACTATGAAGGATGTTGATCACTTCGAAAGACAGTCACAAGAGTTGATATCAGCAAATACAGGATATAAACTACCATATATAATCGTGTATAAGCCCAGTTTTTCAGCACAAAAAATGTGCTGAAAAACTGGGGTTTGACCTATATACGGGTCAGTGGTATCCCAGTGAGGTATAACATCTCCTGGGTGATTGCTGTTCCTTCACTGTTCATTCAAAGCCCCGCTGACACTGCAGGGCTTTGAATGTTTGTTTACTCACATCTAACCAATAAGAGCCGTCCTATGACATGGACGGCTCCAATTCACAGAAGCACCCGTAGCGATTCACTTATGCCCACAGCTGAACTGGTAAGGATGTGTCTGTGGCTGCTCTCTGTCTCTCCCGTATGGTCTCTGTGTTAATTCACATTCTACATTTCCCACCCTAGGCTTATACTTGAGTCAATCAGTTTATCTGGTTTCCCAGGTAATAATTAGGTACCTCGGCTTATACTTGGGTCGGCTTATATTCGAGTATATATGGTAAGTCAACAGTGACCAATTAGGAACATAGGATTGGGGTACTCTCCCCTTGGATTCTATGTAAGTATTGCTAAGGGATGGCCCATGAGGGGTTGCCCTACCAATTTCCCTACCACACGAAATACAATTACCTTCTCAGAGACGCACCCGATCCATTCTCCCTATCTTGACTTTAAAATCTAATAAGATTTATTTATCACCTGTAGGTGTGCCTGTGGATTTGGGGTGACATTGGGATCTGTTTTATGGGAGCAATATAATGCTCTTCTTCTCCATCTTGAGAAAATGCCCCGAGATAAGGCTAAGTCTTCTCCATTGAAGTGATTTCTAAGATGCACATAAACATTGGATAATATATGATTCACAGAAACTAGGCAGAATCTCTATCTCTTTGCTAGGGAGATTGAATGTGTTAGGCTGAATAGTCTAGAGATACCAGGAAGAACTTTATATAAAGCATAATTTCATATCAAGAAGCGAGTCCTGCCCTGTCTAACTCAAGTGCATTGGTCGACTGCTAGCCAGGGCCTTCTGCAATTCATGTAGCTGCAGGCTGATGATGCCAGGAAGTGAGGTGGGAAGCATGGAGCTCACTGTGTGGGCAATGCAGAACCTCATGTTCCAAGGTCAATGGAAACCTGTCAGGACCCAGACAGAGCTCAGGGTCAGGTGGCCTACCTGGGGCTATTCCTGGAAGCAGGCACAGATTCCTAAAAATAAGATTAGAGAAATACTCACTGACATCCTGTGATTCATAGATGACACAACCTTGCTTACTGAAAGTTTAGAAGATTTGAAGCTCTTGCTGCTGATGATCAGCATGAATTATGCCTCTCCATAAAAAAATAAAATCTTCACAACTGGACTAATTAAGCAATTTCATGAGAAACAGAAAAAAATATAGAGGTTGTGAAGAAATCAAAGACTGCTTTTAATTAGGTAAATCTGTTAAATATCTATTTTAAAAATAATCCTAAAAAAGTTAAATGGTATACTGAAGATTAAGGTGAGTCTGATCCAATTGATTTCAATCACCTCATATACATATAAATACTGGGCAAGGAATAAAGAAGGCTAAAAATAAAAGTGATGCCTTTGAATATGTGTTGAGAAGAATGAACAAATGTGTAACATCAAAGTGGAGTAAAGACAGCTGGAATACTCCTTAGAAGTGAGGAGAGTGAAACATTGTCTCATGTCCTTAGGACATGTTATCAGGAGCGATCAGTCCCTGGAGAGGAAATCGTGCTCCCTACAGTAGACGGTCAGCCAAAAAGAGGACTGTCTGGACCTAGGAGAATTACAATGGTGACGACAAAAATGGCCCAGACATAGGGATAACTATGGCAATGGGACAAGACTGGGCATGGTTTCATGCTGCTGTACATGGGCTTCAATAGCGGAACCAACTCCGTGGCATCTACCAGTACCACCACTATGCCACCTGAATTTCTTATTTTTGTTATTGCTAATTTATAATTTACTGTAGGTTTTATTATTTTATGTTTATTTCTCTCAATATTGGAGGCAAAATATATTTCATGTTATTTCTGATGATGTTTTGGATCTACTTCTGTTGCCTTTGCTCATTTGCATCTGCTGCCATGTGTCATTTTGTGCACAATTCACTTCAAAATGTCAGAGCATGGTATTCAAAAATACCTTGAATAATTTCAGATGCCCTAAAGAAAATCTAAATTTGCATCTGCTATGTGAGCCCTGGGGGCATAGTGATTACTCGTTTGTCTGTGATCCCCATGGTAGACAGTTCTAAACCACTAGCAGCTTTGAGGGATAAAAACTGGGTTTTCTACTCCCCTAAACAGTCACAATCTAGGCAGTTTACAGCAGGGTCAACACTGACTCAATGTTAATGAGCTTGGATTTTGGTGTATGTGATGTAGCAGCAAGAGGCTCAAACATAGCAATGATTATGACCCAGTAAATACAGACAGTTTTCCATTCTGTTGAACCAGGGTTGCTATGAGTTGGCACCAACCTGCTGGCACCTATCAGCAACCACATGTGATTAATGTCTTACATATAGTTAAAGTCTCAAACTAAAAACAAAATAAAACAAAGCACTGCCATTAAATCAATTCTGACTCATGATGACCCTATAAGACAGAGAACTGCCCCGGTGGGCTTCTCAGACTATAACTCTTGACAGGAGTCAGAACACCCGTCTGTCTCCCAAGGAGTGACCAGTGGTTTTGAACAGCTGATCCTGTGGATATCAGGTAAACATATTCAAAATGATCAAATCCATGTTGAAAGCTTAAAACTATATGAGACATTTATTTAGCTATGTACTTCTGTTCTTGTTCCATTGTGGGGAACAGAAAGATTTCTCCCAAATCGTCTCCCCCAAATATGTTAGATTTAGACCACTGCTTGTAGCTAATGATAAATGATTGTCAAGTCACCTCCCTGAAGGCAGTCAGTTGCCAGACTACAGGTAGGCCCACTGCCTGCTCTTAAGGACAATGTGCTACTTCTCCCTAAGGGCTTGCAACCATAAACTCGGTAGCTGTAGGTGGGGTTTACACCCTACTGAGAATGGTTTCCATGGAGATCCAGAGCACAGGTCAAACCTGCTCAGTGACATGCAAAGTTAGGCTGCCATCCTGAATCTAGGATCTGCACTTCTTGTCAAATGTCACCCAATCCCTCCTCTTCCTATTGCGTGTAAATCCCTAGATTGTCCCCTTCACATTACTGTAACCTATAGTACAACCCCTTCCAGTGATGTATGTCTTTACCTGTCATTAGTGGGCTTGCACGCCCCCCTAAGATAGATAGGCCTGGGTTAGCAATAAAGAGCTCTCGCTCGCTCCGGCTCCCCCTTAGGCCTCTGGTCAGTTTCCCCTCTCCCCTACCATCCTCTCTCCCCTGTTCCCTCTCCCCTTGTCCTACTTCCCTTCCCTCTCTCTCCAAGTGGACCACCAAGTGAGGCTGAGGTGAGCATGCTACCATGAAATGCGTCTGACTCCATTATTTCAATCTCTCTTCTATCTCTCATGCTTTCTATGACTTCACTATAAATTTAATTGTTATTGCTGTACAATTGTGCCTACCAGATCCATGATGATGTGTTAGGGCAGGTACCCCGACATTCCATGAGCTTTTAGCCTTTTGGAGTCCATGCTGTTTGGCTCCAATTTCTTTATTATGCTTCACTTTTGTAGGCACTGGACTTGATCTACAATACTGTCAGAACAGAAATTTGCACCAGCAGGAGAAGCAAATGTCATTCAGGTAAAAACATCTTTAATGCTTGCTTGCATTTTCAGCTTCCAATTGTCCTTCTCACTTTATCCTGATGACTTATTATGCTTTCAAATCACCCTTCCTTTTAAAAGAATTAAAAGTGTGTCCTTGAACTATTTTCAGTGATGGAGGGGTGGCCTGAATAATGTATATAGCCATTACAGAGCAGAAGCACTTTTGTATTTTCTCTTATTTATCTAATTGCCTGGAAGTTACAAAATGAGTTCCACGTGCTAATATATAATTTTCCCATGTAAATTACATGCATACACACAACATGCACAGAACATACAGGACTGGATACACAAGGTTTGTAGAAACTATATAATAAGTTTATTATATAAAGTTTTTAATGTGAAAACATGGTAGCTTCCCATTGACCATTTAGTAAAGCAAAGCATAAACAAACTTAGGCATTAAAAGATGAATTCGTCTTACTTGCTAATTTTGCTATTTTATAAAACTTCTTGGAGTTTCGGGTTCTTAGTGGCTTCCATGTGCACTATTTTTGAGATTCTTGTTCACTTAGAAATGGATGTATTTGTACTTTTACTGTTTGGGTAAAAATATTATTTTTATATAACTTAAATTTGTCTTACAATTCTCGAGAAATAATAGGAACACAGACCATTTATGAAAGAAGGAATGAAACTTTTAGCTATGGTCCTTATAGTTAATTGGATAAATGTCATCTCAGGAAAGAAATATACATAATTGAGCAACAGGAGTGAAGGAAATACTGGAATATTTAATCTCATCTTCCATTCCTTTACTCTCGGAGATTTCATACTGTAAAAGGATTAAGGTCCTTGTTTGAGACGACAATTAGTATAAAAACACTTTGTGAGAATTTGAGGCATTGCCTGAATTTTTATCACAGTGTTAACAAACAGGAGTCAAGCTGTATTAAGTTCAATGGTTAATGTGATATTCTTCTGTTGGGTGTGATTTTAACACCTTCAGTATGCCATTCATAGTGACTGAGTATGTTCATAAGTCAGGGAGAAGGATAAACCTTGTGCAGTGCAAGGTCAATTGAGAGGTGGCACCGTATTTATTGAAATCTTAACAGACATCAGTCATATCACTAGGTTGTAGGAATATACTTGTAAGGTTCACTGTCATAAATAGTCATTTCAACATAGAAGGTAGGCATAAAGTGTGATAATAGTTTATTTGTGAAGAATTAATTTAATGCTAGGCCAAAGGAGTTTGAGATTAAAGATGTTCCCCATGTTCAACTCTTTCAAAACGTTATTCTGCTCCATTTCCCCACTTCCCTCTTGAGTAGAGGTCACGAAGTCCCTGGATTCTGTGGGTCACTGGAACATGTCACAGGAACAAAGGAAACCTTTAGGAAATGCCTCATGTGGTTGTAGGTGCTGTCACGTCTCAGGGGTCAAGTAGAGGCAAGCCAGATGCAGGGTACAGAAACAGAAGCCAAACTGTCCAAAAGTTAAAGGACCTCTTGCTTCTCATCCAAAGTTCAGTCAGAAACTAGAGGTCACAAGAGGGAAGAGTGATAATTTTTTAACTTTTCGTCGTGGACGATGACACATTCTCTAGTAAAATTGGGTGTGAAGTGCACCCCACCCTAATCCTGAAATAGAGAGCTCCTTTCCAAATGAGAGGATGGTCTAAAGATGCATTGCACCCTAACCTTTTAAAAAACATTTTATTAGGGACTCATACAACTCTTATCACAATCCATACATACATCAGTTGTGTAAAGCACATCTGTACATTCATTGCCCTCATCATTCTCAAAGCATTTGCTCTCCACATAAGCCCTTGGCATCAGGTCATCTTTTTTCCCCTCCTTTCCCACTCCCCCCTCTCTCATGAGCCCTTGATAATTTATAAATTATTATTTTGTCATATGTTGCCCTGTCCAATGTCTCCCTTCACTCCCTTTTCTGTTGCCTGTACTCCAGGGATGAGGTCACATGTAGGTCCTTGTAATCGGTTCCCTCTCTCCAACCCACTCTCCCTCTACCCTCCCAGTATCGCCACTCACACCCTAATCTTTTAACAGAGAACTCATTCCATATAGGTTCATATCCATAAGCACAAAGTATGTGATCTATAATACTGAACAAATTTGATTATGGGAAATGAGAATATGGTTAGAAGAGGAGCCAAATTTAGTAGCCAACTACATAAAATAAATGCTAGTGTCAAATGATGCAAAAGAGCCACGTATTTAAAAAATGTTTATTCTATAGTTCAAGTTAAGGTAACACTTTTTTTACTTTTCCTTGCATTGAACTCCCTAATAAGAAAGTTCCCATTCTTGACCCTTAAATAAATCCATGTATGATATATGTTAATGAGTTGTGTATTCACTTTCAGATGGATGTATGACATGTGACACTTTGCTTAAGGTCACAAAAATTAATTTTGAGCTATTTTCCCACATATAGAAGCATGCAGCAAATTATCAATAAGTCATCCTGGAAAATTAGCAGTTCAAGTTATGAACATAATGCTCGTGTTCTGCTAATGTATATAATAAAATTATTTTCTCTATGTCAGTTTTGTTAGAATCCATTCATTCTACTTTGGTAGACCTTCCATAGAACAAACATGTATATTTATTTTTCTCAAATTAATTGAACTTCAAAATAGTTCCATGCTGCCATGGTATGATTTAATCACTTTTGTAATCCAATAGGATTTGACCTAGAAACCTTAGTGTAATTAACCTCATTTCTTTTTTGGGGGGAGGGGGAATTAAAGCAAAAGTGAATAATTTTTTATTCTTTCCGTCTGTGGAAGGCATAATTCTCTTTCTTAGTCAGTGCTTATAAAAACTTTACACAGGAGTTGTGAGGTACAAGACATCTTTTAAAGAAGCTATATTGTAATTTTGGTGGAATTTTACAAAAAAATTTAGGCTCTCATGTAACAATTTATATGTCTGCATTTTCCACAATGTATCAGCATTCTCATTATTAATATTCTTGTTGTACTTTTTTCTTGAATTTAATTTCCCTTTGTCTCCTCATCCGCTCATATTTAGTCTAGGGCACACGTTCACTGTTCAGTTTATTCAGATGATTACCTAGCGGAGCACGGTACTCACAGGTGATAATATTTACTCTGAACCACCTGTAATGTGCCTGAAAGGTGATCTCTGGCAGTGGTTTGAATTCTAAGTTTTAAAAGTACTTTTTATTATTTTTTATTAATAAATCTTTTTATTGGGGCTCATACAACTCTTATCACAATCCATACATACATCAATTGAGCAAAGCACCCTTATACATTCATTGCACTCGTCATTCTCAAAATTTATCTTCCACTTGGGTTCCTGGAATCAGCTCAGTTTCCCTTTTTATTTTCAGGGGGTATAGAAAGGGAGAACTGATCTTGGAGATCTATGTGTAACCTCCTCTCTGGGAGATGGGCAATGGGAAGGTGGGTGAGGGGAGACGCCGGGCAGTGTAAGATAAGATATAATAATTATTTATAAACTATTAAGGGACCAGGGGGAAGGGGGGAGCGGGCAGGGAGGGAGAGGGGAAAAAAAGGGAAACCTAATTTCTAAGTAACAATAATATTATTATGAATAACTTTGTTGACAGAACTTTGAAAACCCCAAGGTTAAACATGATCTATGACTCAACTACCATAAGAATGCAAAATGTAATGTCTAAATTCAGGATGTCAATGGGAATTGGTTTAGCTGAAAGCTTAGTAAGTTATAGTTTGTTCCCCATGATTTACTTCATACTACTGTAAATTTTTTGTTAGACAGCAAATAACCATCAGAAAAATCAGTCAAATTGGATAGTACTCAATTTTCCTATTTGCCTTTAAATATAATATATTTACATTAATATGTAAATAATACACACAAAAGTAGATTTAACTTATATGCATGTGATAGCTGCGTCATCGGACTCAAACACACAAAGAAGCATAAAATAGTGAAGTTTTTTCTGTTATATTTATGATCTCCAGGAGTATGTTTTGACTCATTTTAACTAATAATACTTTATATATGTATAGATATATATATGTCCATAACATTTTATACATATATACACACAGTTACAAAATCATATACATACTTGCACAATACACACAAACACTTATACACATATATATGGTATATATAAATCCAGATTTCAAGATGGCCTTTCATTCCTAAGAATTATATAAATCAATGTTTATATATCTATAAATGTTTGTTCTCGTACTTGTTCCAATGACAAAAAATAAGATAGACCACTTTCATATCTCCTATACAGACATACAACTCCCAGCCCGCTTTGAAAATGTCAAAACCATTACTATTGGATTTGAATAAGAATGTGAAAAATAAGCTGATCACATCTCCTGGTCAAGAGCAACTCAGCTCTAAGTGTGGGAATGAGGCTTGCTGACACACTGAGGAGTGTGTCAGGCTGCTGATGATGCGAAGAGCTGGGTCAGTCAGCAGTTAGAGTCCTCCAGGTATGTCATAGGACAAAGATGAGGCTCCTGTAAAGATTTACAGTCTTAGAAACCCATGGGGACAGTTCTACTCCGTCATATGGGATCACTACGAGTCAGAAGCAACTGTATAGCTTTACATTTTTTTTATCCCCACTTCAAAGAATGAAAATAAAAATAATATGCTCCTCTAAATTCATGGGCAAGTTTGATTTTTAGTTGAAGAATTAGGAATGATTTTAACTTATATACTTTAGACCAGCGGCTCTCAACCTATGGGTCTAAGGACCCTTTTACATGAGTCTTTGGTGGTCTAAGGACCCTTGTACATGAGTCATCTTATTCATAACAGTAGTAAAATTACAGTGATGAAGTAGCAACAAAAATAATGAGATGTTTGGGGGGGGTCACCTCAACATGATTAACTGTATGAAAGGGTCACAGTATTAGGAAGGTTGAAAACCACTGCTTTAAACAAAGCACAACATTTGAGGAAGAACGTCTAACATGGGTAAAGTTAAGAAAGATTCAATTATTACAATGATACTTCCATACCAGAAGGGTCACCCAGACTGAAAATTTCCAGAGGAGTTTGCAGACTAATAGTAAGAAGAAAGACCTAGTGGACAACTTTTGAAACAATGGTCAGCAAAAATCTTATAAACAGCAACAGAACATTAGCTGATATAGTGACAGAAGATGAACTTCTGAAATTGGAAAATATTCGAAATATTGCTGTGGAAGAATGTCTCCACAAAGTAGTTGTTCCTGTTAGGTGCCATCAAATTGGTTCTGAGTCATAGCAACTCTGTGTGAAACAGAATAAAATACTGACCAGTTCTTCCCCAACCTCACAGTCATTACTATGTTTGAACCCATTATTGAAGTTATTACGATAATCCATCTCATCAAGGATCTTTCTCTTTTTCTATGCTCCTTTACTTCACCAAGCATGATGTTCTTTTTCGGGGATTACATGTTCTTTTCAACATTTTGAGCGTGCACAAGAAGTCATTCCAGCATCATGCTTAAGGAGCATTCTGGCTGTACTTTGTCCAAGATAGATTCATTGTTTCCCATCCAAGATACTTTCAATGTTCTCCTCCAGCACCATCATTCTGATACATTGATTCTTGGTTGATCTTCCGGATACAATATCAAATCTTCACACACATAGGAGGCAATTGAAAATATCATGACTTGGATCGGTGGCACCTTAATCCTCAAGGTGACAGCATTGATCTACAACTGTTTAAAGAGATCTTGTGCAGTAGATTTACCCAATGCTATTCATCATTTGATTTGGTTATTGCTACTTCCGTGAGCATTGATTGTGGATTGAAGCAAGATTAAATCCTTGACGATTTCAATCCTTTTGGATTGAATAGCTGAAAATATCCATTAATAATAGGAATGTAAATTGCATGATTAGGAGCTAGGAAAATTGGAAATCATGAAAAACATTAGACATTTAATAAGCCAAGAGTATTTTTACTTTTGACTTTTTAAAATTTTTACATAATATTCATATTCAGTGAGAAAAAGACATCAACAACATATAAATATTTGAATTACAAATGATGAGTAGTTCCCTTTGTTGAGATATGCATGTATGTGCAAAAGATATGGAAGTTTCAGTAAAAACTAACAAAGGAAGGGAATGGTAAAAGGACAATACCTAAGGTATTTATTGTGTTAAAATAAACTATTGTTGGCTATTATACAAGCACATGACCGCTTATGCTGGAAACGACAATTTGAAAAAGAATGCTATTTTATTAATCCTTAGAAAACATATTTCATGGTCTATCCTAAAGTACAGTAGGATTCATGATAGGATAATATGCCATAATATGTATATGCCTACAAGGAAAAAACTATTAATTATATGTCGGTTGGTTTTATTGTGGTGACTTGTGTGTTGCTGTGACGCTGAAAGTTATATCTCTGGTATTCCAAATGCCAGTCGAGTCACCCAAAGTGAACATATATTGGTGGAGCTTCTAGATTTAGGACAAGCAATGAAAAATAGACAGTTCACTCCTGAGGAATTACTCAAGGAAAACCATATGGACAGAATATAATCATTGTTAGATACTGATAACCTCCTAATAAAAGTAGAACATTGCCAGAGATAACGTCAGGAGATGAGCCCCTCAGGCCCATAGGCACTCCAGTTATATGACGAATGAAGTACTGCCTTCTCCCAGTAGAGCTGACAATAAGGCATCAAGTCACGCCTGTAGGAGTAAACCTAGGATGACCTTCATTTGCTGATGTGGCATGCCTCAAGATGAGAAGGAACAGCTGCAAAAATCAATTATTAATCATAATTAGAAGAACACAATAATTAATTTAGGAATATTTGAAATTTCACAAAATAAAATGGAATGCAAAAAAATGTACATTCTAGGCATTCATGAGTTGAAATGAGTTGATACTACCTATTTTGAACCAGATAATCATATGGCTTACTGTGCTTGGACTAACACAGTCAAAAGAAATAACTTGACATTCATTGTGAAATAGATTTCAAGATATATCTTGAAAGACAATGTTGTCTGTTATAGGTTTATATATATCTACATTAAAGGAAATCCAAACAATAGAACTATTATTCAAATTTATGTGCTGACCATCAAAGAAAGTGATAATGATGTTGATGAATTCTATGA
Organism: Tenrec ecaudatus; assembly: GCF_050624435.1. Lineage (NCBI taxonomy): Eukaryota > Metazoa > Chordata > Mammalia > Afrosoricida > Tenrecidae > Tenrec > Tenrec ecaudatus. The sequence continues at coordinate 120,497,530 of NC_134531.1, read as the reverse complement.
AAATCTTCATTCTAAATTGATCTAACAAATAATGAAGATGCATTGATAATTATTAACAAATGGAATGCAAAAATTGGAAACAAAGGAAAAGGAAGAGTAGTTGAAATATATGATTTTAGTGAAAGAAATGGATACAGAGATCTTGTGATAGAATTTTGAAAGACAAAATCTTCATCGAAAATACCTTTTTCAATAACACAAATACGCAAGTGAAGTTGTCTATTTGGAATTCACAGAAATAAAATTTACTACTTCTGTGGGAGCAGATGATGTAGAAGCTCAATCCAGGCTAGGGGCTGACTGTGCAACAGACCATCAATTGTTCAGATGTAAATTTAGGTTGAAACTGAAGAAAAAGAAAACAAGTCCTTAAGAGTCAAAATACCACATTGAATTTCTCCCACCTTAATTTCAAGAACATCTCAAGAAAAAAAAATTGAATCATTGAATACTAAATAGACGCCTCAATAGCTGTGGGAGAAGATCAAGAACATTATTCAAAAACAGAGAACAAATGGTCATTAAAGAAAACAGGAAAGAAGGAATGATCAAAGTGGCTGTCAGAAGACGCTCTGAAATGTGTTCTTAATCAGAGTAGATAAGGCACATGGAAGAAATGATGGAGTCAAAGCACTGAACATAAAATATGAAAGTATAGTTTTGAAAAGACAAAGTAAAATATTAGCAAAGACCTAGAGTTAGAAAATCAAAAAGAACAAAGAACAGCATGCTCAACATAACTTAAACTGAGAGAATTAAAGAACCAATAAAGCCTCAAGTTAAAATATTGAAAGTTTTATGTGAAAAATATTGAATGATGCAGGAAGCATCAAAAGAAGATGGAAGAACACACAGTCACTGAACCCAAAATAACTCATAGCTATTCAGTGCTTTCCAGAGATAGTATATGAGCAAGCATCAATGTTGGTGAAAGAAGTTAAGCAGTACTGAAAGCATGAAACAAAAATAAGTCTCCATGAATTGATGGAATACCATCAGAAAGGTTTCAATAAGATGATGAAACATGCACTCATCTATAAGACAGAATTTGGAAGAAAATTACTTGGTCAAATGACTGTAAGAGATCCATATTTATACACATTCAAAAGAGAGGTGACCCAAGAGAAAGTTCAAATGATAGAGCAATGTCATTGATATCATATGCAATTAAAATTTTGCTGAAGATCACCCCCCAAGGATTGTAGCACTACATTGACAGGGAACTTTCAGAAGAGGATATAGAACCAGAGATATGATTGGTGAGGGCAGATGGATCTTGACTGAGATCAGAGAATACAAGAATGATGCTAACTTATATTTTGTTATGTAAGTTATATATGCAAGTTACTATATAATTTATATAAGAATGCCTATGCAAAGGCATTCAGCTCTGTGGACCATAAGAAACTGTGGATAACCTTGAGAAAAATGGGAATCCCAGAACATTCTTGCCATGCTGAACTTGTACAAGGATCAAGATGTAGCTGTGCAAACAGAACAAGGGAATATTTTATGGTTTAAAGTCGGGGAAGGTATGCATCATTGTTGTATTCTCTCACTGTACTTATTCAATGTGTATACTGAGTAAATACTCAGAATATCTGGATTATTTTAAGAAGAATGCTACATTAGGACCAGAGGAAGATTTATTAATAACCTGTGATATGCAGGTGACACAAGCTTGCTCAGTGAAAGTGATGAGGATTTGCAGAACCTGCTGATGAAGAGCAAGGAACATAGCTTTCAGGATGGATCACAACTCAATGTAAAGGAGACCCAAATCTTCACAAGTGGACTGCATGATATGTGGAGAAAATATTGGAGTTTTCAAACATTTGGTCTTGCTTGAAAGTTCATCACATATACTTCGGATATTTTAGGAGAGATCAGTCCCTGGAAAAGGTCTTCATGTTTTGTAAATTAGCATGATATAAAGAAAAGGAAGGCTCTCAAGGAGGTGGATTGGCACAGTGGCTGCGCTAATGGGTTCAAATAGAAGAACAATTTGAAGATGACGTACAATTGGGCAGTGTTTCCTTCTGTTGTGCATAGGGTCCCTATGAGTTGGAATTCACTGAATGGTACCTAACAAAAACATCCACCATCCAAGGAAAACCAGTGAATGCAATAATCAAGTGTAATCACCATCCACTTATGCCAAAGATGAGGAAATTTAATTTCAACAACTTCTATTCAGATATTGATCAAACATGTAATTAAGCTGCATTCATAAAACTGATTATTAGAATAGGAAACTTGGGGGAAAAGAGGAAGGAAAAGCCACATATTGCTTTGGAGATAGAAATTGCACCATATATTGCCTGATAGAATTTTACCAGGCCAACAGCTTTGTCATTTATGAACACCTTTTTTACAACAATATTAAACAGAAACTATAGAAAAATTCAATATTATCAATCAGAACAAGGTGAGGGGTCGACTGCAGTAAAGACTATTGATTGCTCATAATCAAGTTAAATTTGAAGGTGAAGAAAACTTGAACACATTCCAAAGATCCAGTTTATGACATTGCACATATCCTGTATGATTTAGACACTGTTTTATGAACAGATTTTATGAATAGTAGTGACAGGAGGTGAGGCAAGTTGTAAGAACATTGAGAACATGGTATATAAAGAATCCAAATATTAATAAGAAATAAGAAAAGTATAAAATGGATTGTACTTTTAAATTTGTTGTTGAACGTAGCATAGGAAAAGCATAAAGAAAATTTGATAAACTAAAAGAAATGAACAAGAACATTTAAATGGCATCTTGAGAAGATACAGTACAATGTTTTCATGACCTGGATTTAAAAGCCCTGCATTTTAACAACAACAAGCAAACCATCCAGGAGGCATTTCTCAACTGGAAGGAAGTGGCAAAAGAAATTCGAGCCATAAGTTCCACCAGAGAATAATTCCATGAACAAAATTTTGCATGATTCAGGAATCTTTCAAAGAAAAATAAAATACACAAGTGTCACTATAGAAAAGGAGGCTGACATTCAATCATTTCTGGTGTAGCATATCATTAAGAACTGACAGTATTGAAGGAAGAATTACAAGTTACACTGATGTGTTGGATAAAATTAAACCTCCAGAAAATTTTGGGATACCACTTGTATTTGACAGGGTTCTCTAGAAAGATAAAAAGAGATTGCTGATGATTAAATATATATATATATATATATAAAGATAGTCATATAACACAAGAAATAAACTGTTAAATTATATACAGATAGATATATAATACAAGAAATGAACAGTTAATTTATAAAGCAGTAAAAATGGCTCAGTGCAACTCACTCCCGTCAGGGAGTTGTGAGACACTAGCAGTCCTTCAAGTCTTGAGAGCTGCCAGGTAGTACTCTGTAGAGAGAGCTAGGGTATCCCAGCACAGGCAGCAAACAGCAAGGCAGGTCACCAACTGTCACCCAGGTCACCAAAGGTCAGTTCTCAGCTCCAGAGATGTAAATTTCAATCATGTGGTCTTAAAGGGACCTCAAATTACAACGACACAGTCCACAGGCTAGGCATCCAACAGGTAATATAGCCTGTAAATTGAGGCACAGAAAAATCAAGGCAGCCGCACACTGGTCTGATGATCAAAGAGCGAGAGACAAGAAAGGTGAGGCTCACCGAGACATTTATCTCTCCATCCTTCAATTAATCCCACTTGTGTTTATCGGCCAGGCTGGCACAATAAATGAACTATCTCAGCCCACCACTTGCCAACCTGGCACCTGTACACAATTCTTTAGCCATTTATACTTATATAATTCCGGGACATTGATGAAATCACACTTATACTTATCATCAATCATCTATCATACATATAAATGAAAACACACCGAGTTCAATTGTATCTGATATATCATACCTGAACAAAAGAAATTTATGAAATAAGCACATAAAATGAAAATACATTGACAATTACAAACCTCACTTTTGCAATTGATCACGTGGTTGTAATTGATAGGTAGAACTACCTTCTACTACTACTCATTCTGTATTACTTTTGCCCTCAGTAATCACCTCAGCTGGCAGGGGCAACAATATACTTTCACAACTCTCCCCCAGGGGTATATCACCTCTTCTGCCCTGTGCCATAATCTAGTCCGAAGGGACCTTGATCACCTATCTGTTCCACAAAATGTCACACTGCTCCATTATATTGATGACATTGTTCTGATTGGACCCACTAAGGAGGATGTATCAAAGACTCTAGATTCATTGGTACAATATATGCATACAAGAAGTTGAGAAATTAACCCAACAAAGATTTGGGTACCCTCCACATCAGTAACATTTCTAGGGGTCCAGAGATGTGGGAAATGTTGAGATATTCCTACTAAAGTGAAGGATAAGCATTTAGTGCCCCCAACGACTAAAAAAGAGGCACAACGCCTAGTGGGCTGCTTCGGTTTTTGAGGCAACATATCCCTCACTTGGGTGTTCTACTTCGACCTACTTAGCAATTGATCATGAGGATATTGAGCCCTTAGAAACAATCGACCCACCCCAGTCAATAGATCCACCCCTCCCAGCTGAAAGTATTAATTCACAATCCATACCTGAGGAGATTAGCCAAACTATTCAAGTTGATATGCATCTGTAGCATTGCCTGAGGGAGATGCCTTCCAAGATATTGCTGAGAGCACCCAGGAAACACCCTCACCACCCATTGTTTCCACTAGACCTGTCACTAAAATTAAGGCTCAGAAAGCTCCTAAAGGTGAGGTTGAGATGATTATCCACGAAGAAGCAGGCTACACTCATAAAGACCTGCTCGAGTTTTCAAATAGACACAAGCATAAGCTTGGAGAATAATTCTGGGAATGGTTACTAAGGGTGTAGGATACTGGCGCATGAAATGTAATATTAGACTGGTCTGAGTTGATGGATATGGGACCCCTAAGCACAGACTCTTCTTTCAATGTCTCTGTGAGAGAGGCTAAGACAGGATCTAATTCTTTATTTGGTTGGTTCAATGAAGCATGGACTGCCAGATGGCCTAGTTTGAACCAACTTAAAGTACCTGACATTAGAGAGGATCCACTTCTTTATTTGGTTTGTTCAATGAAGCATGGACTGCCAGATGGCCTAGATTGGACCAACTTGAAGTACCTGACCTACCTTGGTACACTGTAGAGGAAGGCATCCACAAGCTTAGAGAAATTGATATGTTAGACTGGATCTATTAGGATATTCCCATGGACCCAAAAAGGGGATGCCTTGAGGACATACCCTTACCACACCACAAGGAACAAGTTTGTGAAGTGGGCCCCAGCATCTCTTTAGACTCCTATCATTGCTATTCTATGTGCACCAGGATTAAAAATGGGCACTGTCCTAAGTGAACTCTGACATTTGCCCACAATCGGGCTGATTGGTCCCTGTGTTGGTAGAGGGCAGGTGTCAGCACTGAATCAACAGAGACAGGGTGGACATGGTTATAATAGACAAGAAAGGAGAGGCTCATCGAGCCATTTATCTTTCCGCCCTTCATTTAATCCCACTTGTGTTTATCAGCTAGGCTGGCACAATAAACTAACTATCTCACCACTGGAAATGTTTCCACAAATAAATGCAGCCCTAGTGGTAGTCACTCACCTATTCCTCATCCGAGGAAACTCTGAAAAATACATATTAATGTCCATCCCAAAGAAAGGTGGCCCAGTAGAATGAAAAAACTGTGGAAATATGATTAATATTAAAGAGGTAAAATTTTGTTGAAGATAATTGAAAAACAGTTGTAAAAGTATATAGGCAAGAAACTACCAGAAATTCCTGTCAGAATCAGAAGAGGACCCAGATCAGGGATATCATTGCTGAAGTTGGATGGGTCTTGGATAAAAGCAGAGCATGGCAGAAGGATATTTACTTATATTTATTGACTACACAAGGAATTTGAATTTATGAATTATACAAAATTATAGATACCATTAGAGAGGAGTCTCATCACTTTAATTGTGCTCTGTAGAAGTTGTACATAGAAAGAAGATTGTTCATGCAGAAAGAAGGACCACTGTGTGATTTCAAGTCAGGAATATGATGAGCAAGTAATATGAGAAGCTGGACTATAACAGGAATTGATATGGACATCACACAGCCTTGCTTGCTGAAAATGAGAAGTGCAGGAAGCACTTGCTGATGAAGATCAAGTACTACAGTCTTCAGTGTGGATTACACCTGAACATCAAGAAAACAAAAGGTCTCACTTTGACAATTTGCCACGACATGATCAGTGGAGAAAAATATTAAGTTGTCAAAGATTTCATTTTACTTAGTTGCGTTACGAATGCCCGCAGAAGTAGTAATGAAGAAATTCAAGGGCATGTTCAATTGGAAAAATCAACTGCAAGTAATTTTTAAATGTTAAAAGATGACATTTTGAAGACAGATAAATCTGATCCAAGGCATGATATTTTCAATAATTTAATAACACATGGGAAGGCTAAACACTGAATTAAAAAGAACAAAAACAATTCCACTAAACTATGGATGCATCATGAATGTTAAATATACACTAAAATTCCAGGAATTGAACAATATGTGTTGGAAACAATACAGCCAGAGTGCACCTTAGAAGGGTGCACCTTTATTTTGAACACATAATCAGGACAGGGAAGTCCATGTAGAAAAACATTGTCATTGGAGAAATAGAAGGTCAGTGAACGGGACGGCCATCAATAGTGTGGACCGTCGCAGACTGGAACATGGGCTTACACAGCCATGATTGTGAGGATGGTACAAGAGTGGCAATACTTGTTCTATTGAACATAGTGATTTTGTTAATTTCAATGGACTCCAAACAACAAACAAGATTAATAAATTTGCTAGAAACAAAAGTTCCTTTGCGGGGGAGTGGAGTGGTGGTAATTACTATTTACAGGTTTTTTGTTAAGGGTTTATTGGCATATACTTCATATATACAATTTAATAATTCAATTATACTAAGATGATTTGTGTAGCATCAACATAATCAATTTCAGAACATTTTCTTTGCATACTAATTGTTTTTAGTTCCCCATTTTTCCCCATCCTTTCCTTCCACATCCCCATCTAGTTATTGTTTCTGTATACCTACTTATCCTGGATTTTATAAACAGAAAATCATACAAAACAAAACATAATCATACAAAATCACACAAAGCAAGAAAACAAAAACCCAATATCAATAAGTACACAAAAATAGAACACTCTCACTCAAATAGAAAGCAGACAATAATTAAAAACTGAAATAACTTTAAAATGTGTCAAACAGGAGATAAAATGATAGGTTATTACATTTCAACCTAACTAGATATGCTAACATCAATTTTGCAATGCTCTCAGCAAGACAGCAAGTCTCTTCGCATTCCTTGACTATGGATGGTCAGAGGGAATTCCCTGCGAACTTAATCCATGTGAGGACCCTGTGAATGGATTTTTTGGATTCACAGGCATCCATCTCACTCACTACCATCTACTTTATTTCTATTCATAGTATCCTACACGACAGGGTTGAACTGTCCTTGTGGGTTTCCCACACTGTAACACTTTAAGGAATAGAAAATCTTGTAAAGAAAGTCTTGAACTTCCAACCTTGTGGATTGCAGTCCAATGGGTAAGCACTATGCCGCCAACACTATATTGTCATCCATAGCCTTCTGCAAAGTGGGAGTTCACAATTTAATCTCTGCAACAAGTCCCTTCTTTGATTTGGGGTTTATTCTTTACCATGTTCAGATCATCAGGCTAGTGTGCTTCTTGCATGTGCACTGAGTGCCTCACTTAGATGGCTACTTGTTTTCAGACAAGCCTTTAAGCATCCATAAGCTATTCTTTCTGTTACCTGGGCACCATCTGGCTTCCTCACCACACTTTTCTATAACACGAATATCATCAGATATCTCTTTATGAGGCCAACCATTGTGCAGAGCCATGCTATAAGTACTAATTTTTCTTAGATTGAGGACAGAATTAAATATAAACCTTATGGTTCTGCCATTGTCAGTGAGTGTTCTTGAAAGTATTGCCCTATCACCAGCCCCAATGTGTGTGTAAAGTACAAGTCATTAATCCATGTATACACTCTGCAGCCAGCCTCTACATGTATCATTTCATTTGTTCAAGAGTGTTTAAATTCTATACCACGGGCTAAATTAGTGACACTAGCAATAGATATACCTTATGCCCCAGAGGGATGATTTGCAATCTTCTCTATCATAAAATGATAATGATACTTCTCAAATAATCTAGAGACATATATAAACCATAGACATAGGGATAGAAAAAATGTTTCTGCATAATTCCATCTTTGGTTGTTCATTAAGGACATTTAGTATCTAAGGAAGCTAATATAAGGCCTATCTGAAAGACTACCCAAAATCTGTTTGTTATGTTCACTATACAATCACCAAAAGGAGAGATTATATAACTTTTCTCTGCTATCATATGCTTCTCGGAGTTGTTTCTGACTCGCTGTAACCCTAAAGGACAGATAGAACTTTCCCTTCCTATTTCCAAGGCCGTAATCTTTATGGAAAAATGTTGCTACATCTTTCTCTTATGGGCTTTGTGGTAAGAGGCCAAGTGCTTCAAAGTCTGTGCCACCTGAGATTTCTTTATGATTACTGTATACGTCCTAGGTTATGGGGACTGCTTGGGGGCTCCCAAGGAGTCATCTTGGCAGCTTATCTCAAAGCCTCTGGGGCGTATGATGAAAAGCTTCCTATAAATAGAAAACTCCATTAATGAGGAAAAGGCCAGGTGAGTTGCATCAGGGGACTTTTATTTCTCTCATCGTGGCAATGCACCTGCTTACCTTACAGGTAGCAAGAGCTGGTCTGGGGTTATTTTCTTGGGAATCCTTACCCCATACAGTTTACATTCTGACTTTGAAGCTTACACTTTGCTTTAATTCCAAAAGCTCAACATTGAAAAGAAACATGATTTGTGTCCCTTCAAAATATAAAACTGGCATTTTGCAGAGTTATAAACTGAGGTATTTAGAATTCTTCAGGAAAGACACACAGAGAGAGACATTCCCAGGACATTCAAAAGGGAGGTATGCTGAGAAACAATAGCTTCACCTTTGGATATCTATGTAATAAAGATGTCTCTTATTTTGTAGAAATACTTTTTGACCTGCTTTCCTATTAGCTGAGAAATTACATTTTGCAAGACCCTGGAGAAATGTGTATTCATTTTCTGGGCTTCCTTAGAAAATTTTCTGTTCCCCTTAGAAAATATGTCCTGCTAAATCAGAAATTATTTATTAAAGCACCAGTCTCATTTATTACTTCAATTGTAAGTTCCTGAAAATCAGACACTGTGTTTGATTCATATTCATATTTGCTAAAACATCTTTGATGATAACCTCACAATAAGTACTTAATAGAAACTTCTGAATGTGTCAACGGATGAATGAGTAAATAAGTGTGATTTCTCAGTTTAATTTTCTGATATTTCTGCCCTCAAGCATTACTCTATTTGTTTTTATTTGTTTGTTGTCATAATGTTCTAACATTTAATTTGCATTTTATTTATGCAATATGGAATATTTCTTACTATGGTAATTTTCATAATTAAAATTAGTCTTCTATATATTATTCTTTTCTAATTATCTTTCTGGGACTGCCATTGACATGCCAGTAGTTTTTAAGGTGCTGCCTTTGGTATCGTCTCATATTATTTATTTACTTCTTTTCTCAGAGACACTTTACCCTTTACCAAATTCTAAATTTATTTCCTTTATTTTATTTTATTGATAGCCACTCTAAGTCCTTCAATTAATTCCAAATCCTTCACCTGCATCTTATATGAGGGGTACCTCCCCCATCCTCACCCTCCAAAAAATACACGGAAAAAGCTCTGCTGGATAGAGATTTCATTGCACGCATTCCCCCCACCCCCCCACTCCTCCACCCCCTCCCCAAGCATCTAGCAACTCACTGTGTGTTAGTGCCCCAGTGGCGTCACCTGGGAAGGTTCTCTCTGGTCACGGTGATTTTTTTTTCTTAAAAACAGTTAAAGCCTCCTTTTTCGTGATGGCGGATTTGAGGGAACAGTGTGCAGCTGTGACATTGTGTTTCCTCCTTGGGGAAAATGCTGCAGAAACGGTTATGCATTGAACACGGCTTACAAGGTAAATGCTATGGAGAAAACTAGGTGCTAGGAGTGGTTTGCTCATTCACAAAAGGTGAAATGTTGATTAGTGACAAACCTCATTCTGGACGTCCATCAGTTCCCCGGACGGACTGAAATGTCAACAAAATGTGTGCACTTGTGCTTGAAGACTGACAAAGAACCACTGCAAAGATGGGGGGATTATCCGGACTACTTGGAGTTCGGGGCAGCAAATTTTACCTGAAGATCTGGGAATGAGAAAGGTCGCTGCTAAATTGGTGCCTCGGGTTCTGACTGTCCAGATAAAAGAACTTCGACTGGAAACGTGCCGTACTTTGATAAAACAGCTCTGAAGCGACCCAGACTTTCCCCCAAGGTCATTACTGGTGACAAGACCCGATGTTGTTCTTATGAAGCCAAAAGAAACATCGATCAAGCCAGTGGAAGTTGCCATTGTCACCTCGCCCCCCAAAAGCTCATCAAGTGAAAGCAAATCAATCTATGGATAGCTTCTGAAAAGATTGCTTAAGAGTGTGTGATAAAAAAAAAAATGCCGGATATGTGGCAGTTCGGGGCTGGTTTGCCACTGTGACAATGCGCCTGCTCACACAGCCATCTCAGTGCACTCGTTTTAGCAATAAACTGCATGCCTTCTTTGCCCCACACACCTGACCTCTATTGAAGCGAGTTCTTTCTGTTTCCACGAATGAAGAGTGACATGAAAGGCCAGCAATTCGATGGCAAAGGGGAGATTAAGGGAAAAAAATAGAGAGGTCCTGTCAGCCAACCAAACAGATAAGTTTGAAAAACATTTCCAAGAATGGAACCACAGATTTGACAAATGTAGTATGTGCAATGGAGAGTATTTTGAAGGGAATTAGGTTGCTTTGTCAAAAAAAATTAAGTACATATCTTTGAAAAAATCCATTTTTGTGTGCCCCTCATATATGATTGTCTATGTAGTTTCAGAACACAATCACTAAGATAGCACAAAGAACCTCAAAGTCAATATAACCAAATAAACGCCTATCATCATTTACCTTTACCCCATCAACTGCTTTTCTTTTTAAAAAAAAAAATAACCACTCCTAGATAATTACTGTGTAATGCTCCAATTCCAAGACATATCCTGGGCGTACTAGCTCTGAACAATTTTTACACTTCATTCTACTCTCGCCAAGTTTCACTTTATCAATATCATATAATAAAGCAGCGCTTACTGTGTATAGTGTCTAGACCCTGCACTCCTATCCATTAGCTCCTATGGGATTTTCCTAAAGAGCAAATGTAATTTTGTAGCTCCTTTGTCTGAAAGCCTACCACTGGGTCCCTAATGTTCCTAGACCCAAAGCCAAAGTTTTCTTGTTAAAAGTAAATTTGGTTTTGTATCTATGTGCACTATATAACCTACCACCTATTTAGTTTTTAGTTTAGTTGTTTGATTTTTTAAATCAATATTTTCCCAGGATTGTGCTTACAATGTCCCGTAAATCCCAGGGAAACATCCTGTTATTCCCTATCCACAAATGGAACATTATATTTCAGGCTCCATGATCACACCACTCCATAGGGATACAGGACTAGCTGATTATTTTCTATTGAACTCAATGTACACGATTTATCTGCCAAGTATATCAATATTTTCCAGCATAGTTTCAGTTCTTTGAAGTTTGAATTCCTGACTATTGCTCCAGGTATCAAAATACTCTTCTCTTAGATAAATGCATGCATGGAAGTTTCAAAACATAGTGGAGTTCCATTGTTTTGTAATTCTGTTTACCCACAAACTTTTGAAAACTCCATATATTTGTCTTATATTTTTTTATTAAAATATGTATTGACACTAGATTATATTAGCACTCTATTAGATCCGAGGATACATGTATATAGTTATGTGCTTACCAAATAATTAATACATAAACATTTTATTTTTCAAGATCAAAGTAAATTATTTTGGGACAAGATAACATCAGCAGAGTGTGTTAAGCAATGGGCAGCTCCAATGTACTAGCTGTGCTATGGGAGAAAGTTAAGGAATTCTGCTTCCATAAATATGTGCAGCCTTGGAAAATGTATAGAGCAGTTCCACTGTGTCTTAGGGGGACACTATGGATTACAGTAAACTCAGTGGCAGAGGCTGTGACTCGAGTTCTAAATGTGGCCAGCAATAAAGTTTTGGTTTAAAATTATAGGATTTTATCACTTTAATATTTTGGAAAATACATTTTTACAATGATAAGAGATACTCCAAGTGAAGACATGCCTTGCATTCTAGCAGGGTTTCCTTGGACATCAAGGGGAAAAATTAATTGCAGGGTAAATATACATTTTTTAATTAACCCATTCTGGAATTCAGATCTTTATTCTGTTCTTTTAAAACTCAAGCAGCAACTGTCTGTCGTAAATACTAATGGAAGGCCTGTTCCCTTCCCTGAGCAAATCCATCTTTTTTTTTCTTCCTACCTGTCAGAACTTCATGACGCGATATTCCTCCGGTCCATAGAATAAGGACACTTCACACAGTGTGCCTGATGAAACAAGTGACTTAAAAAGAGCGTGTGCACATATTGCCATGTTTTTAGTTTAGTGTCGAGCAAAGCTTCTCTAGTGTCATGAGAAATTAGAGTTTTTTCCTTTGCAGAAGAAAAATGAAAGAGGTGATTCCAGTTGAGAGAAATCATACATTTCAAACTGACAGTTCTAACCGTGTGTACTCAAATCTATCAGGGGCATCTTGTTAGAGACGAGTGTTGAATGTTTTCATTTCCTTTTGTGTAAAAGAGGTCAGTGTGCCCAACTGGCGGCATCTCGGAGGCCAAGGGAAGTTTGTAATGTTATTCCCCATGTCGTAGGATGTGCTAGGGCTGTTTACTGAAACACAACAGAAGTTATTGGCCTCCCGTGACTTCTTAGAGAACAGCATGTGGTGACAAAGTAGAAGAGTGTCACCAAAGCACAAGCACCCAGTGCTCACCTGACAGGCACACATATCTTGTGTGCTGTATTTCCTAGACATGTGGAGCTGAACATGTTGCGAATCATTAAGGGTTAGTAAGATATCTTCATCTGGGCTCAATAATTCATTACTCTATAGAAATAATGTAAATATTATGTAAGTTTTGAGTAAAACATATATCTTTTTAAATAGCTGAATTGAGTCCATGCAGTATGCCGAGATTGCACAACTCGTATCGAAGTGGACTTAACCCTGGGCAGGGGCTCATGTAGAGTACCCTTGATATGACTGAAGGACTGAACCACTCAATTGTACGCTATGTATATTACATGCTAATAAAACCATTCAGGGGAAAATATTTTATAAAAAGAATAGGATTGACAGAAGCTTTTAGTTTGGGACAAAAGAAAGGTGTGTCGACGGGAACAGGTATCAGAATTCAAAAGCAAACAATCAAATTGATGTGAAGGAGCGTGGACAGAGTGGAAACCCAAAACCCACCTGTAAGATAACTGGACAGTCCCTCAGAGAAGGGTCACCCGGAAGGGATGCTACATCCAGGATGCAGTACAGCACCGAGGAAACGTAACTATCCTCTAGTTCTTTAATACTTCCTCCCCCACTATTATGGCTTTATTTTTGCCTCACTGTCTTGCTAGACTTGCTTATATACACTTGTACAATCAAGATCTTTCAATATACAGAATCCAAGATAGACAAACCCCTCAGAAATAGTAACGGGGCTAGCAATTCCCTGAGGGCATCGGAAAAGCGGGGGTGGGGGTGGGGACTGATAGCAGTGATGACTGCATAACCCCAGTCAGGGGTGGAGAGCAGCAGTGCAGGTTAATGGACCTATTGGATGCTATGAGATCTGGCAGTAATATAATCCATTAAAGGTCCATGGGTGTGGGGGGGGGGATGGTGGGGATACAGGGGAGCTGATGTAAAAGAGCTCAAGAAGAAAGAGCATGTATTGAAAATGATGATGGCACCAATTATACAATTGTGTATGATCTAATGAAACTATGGATTGTAAGAATATCTGTAAAAGCGCCTAAAATATTTTTAAAATAAATGATTTCTATAAAGTCATGGAAGGGTTAAAAAAAAGTGCAGCATGCTGTGGGGGATGGGGGAACTCCTTTTGAAGGACGACATATCAATCACAACATCACAGAGACCTTTTGCAGGAACTGGGGAGACACTCAAAGTCAAAACATTATTTTAAACTCATAAGGAAAACCAGGACAAAAGAAATTGTGTTTTGGATTTCTACAAAGGGATTCAGGAGGATCAAGATCACAAAAATACCTGAAGGCGCCATTGCTGAGATAAGAAAACCAGCAGGACACCCTCCCAAAGCAGCAGTGCCCTTGACAACACAACCCACCAGAGGAGCTGCAGCTGCTGCAACTCACGGGAATCCTGAGAAATGCCTGCACGGTTCCAGAGGAAGACCGGATGTAACTGAGGATTACCAACATGCCACACTGTACATCCTCTCTATGATCAGGAATAAGGAAGGTTTTCCAGGCAGAAATCATCTCTTCGACTTTTTAATAGGATGATGGAGAATGAGAATAAAATTAAAACTAAATTTCTAGTACTTCTCTAAAATAAGATTTTTTATAGGGCATATAAATTGGACTGCCTTTGCAGAATTTCAGTATGTGAAAATTGAGGAATGTGAAGTTTGATAACTACTACTTACGTGTTTTGCGCTCCTTTTTAGTGACAGAGCTTTCAAAGACTTCCTTCCATTCAATCCTTTTTCTCAATGAACTTTTCAGGCATCTGGTAGTTGAGTGATGCAGCAATCTGAAATGTTTATTCTAATGACACAGAAGACTAATATCTACAAATTATTAAATTTTCATGTGCTAGGAAAAATTCTTATGAACTTTACACAAGTTAAATGGTATAATTCTCACGATAAATTCATTATCCAAAAAGAATAAATGAAGATAAAAATGTTAAATGTTTTGCACAAAACTTGGCAGCAATTAAGTGGTTATAGAATTTGAATATAGTCAATTCTAGGCAACTTAATGACAGTACTCTAAATACCATTCCTCATATTTTGTAGTTTTGTTCCTTTTTTATATAAAATTTTCTGATTGTACATATTACTTGACTATTGTTCAACAGTTATAAATCAGTTATGTGGAGAGCGAACTCGGAGGGCAGAGTCAGATGCACGTGTGTGCGTGAATGTGCTTCTTATCCAGGAGTTCCTCTGACTTGGTAAACTTTTTCTCACTGTGAAGCCTGGCCCAGGAAAGAGAAATAACTGCAAGTGTTGGTGACAGGATTATCAGAAGGAAAAAATGTCATAAAAAATCATCATTTCTAGCTATAAACTTTGGTTTTATATTTTCAAAGCTGTCAGAAGAACACTTCTAAATATTTCAGAATGTATATGGATTGTATTTTATGAAAGGTAAAATAAAGTACAGGTGGGTGCAAAGGGACATTTTGTGACTCTTGAGGGTCACATTATTATCAAGGTTGTTTTCCTTCAAGCCATTTTCCATTTACCCCCAGAAGAGCCAATCTCTGCTTTTTAATTTTTGTTACCAATGTTTGGATCTGCAAGATCCTCTTCCTTTCCCAGTCCTATTAATCTTCGAGTGTCAGGCTGAATGCGCTCCACTTCAGGAAAGATGACTTCCATTTCTTAAGAAACAAAAGGAACCCTCTTTCTCTGAATGTAAAATGCAACATTTACTGGCAGGTATGTGGGCATGTGCATGTAATCTTGTATTAGATGATATATTTTGGCCTTGACTAAATTTTAAGTTCTTCAAGGCCAGTATTCATGTTGCATTTTTTTCTATAACCTATAGTGGGACTAGGGCGCCATTGGAAATCTATAAATATTTTAAACCGATTGATTTATAACAGTAAGCATTACTGGGATTATCTATCTCAGTGGATTGTACATCACTGGGCCAACATTAATTTCACCAGCACTGAAGGAACTTTCAGTTTAATTTCAAAATGATTTTAATATTCAGTAGAACTTCGCTTTGACCTTTCCTTGTAATTGCCTGAAGACACACTCAGTGATTGTGTAGTTCACTCTGAGGCATTCTACCTTCGGCTCCATAAATCATGGACCTTCAGACTTTTCCCCCCCTTCTATCTTGTCACTTTGTTTTATTTTTTAAAGCATTGACGTTAGGCGAGCCTGCACAAAATTTGAATGGAGGCACTTCAACAAGAGGAAGGATGCACTGATGCCATTGGCTGAGGAGAAAGAGGTTCAGACAAGAATTTAATTACTGTGGTGGAGGTGGAGCAAAGTCGAAGACAGGAAGTACAGATGCTGGGACCTTAAGGGGCAGTAGGAGGACCTGAAAGCTGCTTAGAGTAGGTCTCTGTCGTCTCGTAGCTAAGTGCCATTGTGTCAGTGCTGACTCTGAGCAACCCTACGCAAAACGGCAAAAACGCTGCCTGATGGTCTACAGGCACGGATTACTCAGTTGAGGCGATGAGACCGATGTGGTCCAATTGATTGAAATGGAGTATCTGATGACTGCTCCGGAGACCATTAACTGGACTAATGTGCCACGACCCACACAGGAAGTAAGCCATGCACGTAAGTCCTAACCTATAGTGTTGGAGGGAAAATAAGAATTGCCACTACATCCTAGTCTGCACTCCTCACCGAAAAACATAGCCTGAGATAAGAGCTCGCTTAGAGTCTGAGACAAGTCGCTTTTGATGATTTTGAAACAGCAGCGGAATGGAACCGGGAAAGAAAAGTATATTTGAGTTAGTCACTGATATTGGCAACTGAGGCTTGAGCCTGCAAAGACCTTCTGGGAAGCCCGATGAAACAACTGCATGAGAACCCTCATGGCAGTAGGAGATATTTGGAACAATTGAGACAACATACTGACATATTACGTTATATGTTTAGCCCGAGGAACAACAAAGCAGAGTCACCAAAACTGAGCTACCGTCTCTTTCAACCAATAGGGACTGCGTGAGAGAGAAGAGACCTGTCCCATGGAAGTTCTAGGCTGCAGTCTTTCAGGAAGGATCCTGGTCGTGTTGTGAGTTACTCACTGGCTGGTAGCCTCAAAGTTAGCAATTCAAAAGAAATAAAATAACTGTTAGCTGCCTGCTCCCATGGAAATGCACAGTCCCAGAAACCTTACATAGGCTCACTTGAGTTAGGATCAACTCAATTGCCATGGCTCAGGTCTTTAGGGAAGCAGCCAACCATGTCTTTGCCTAGCAGGTGACTGATGGTTCTGAGCTGCTGGCCTTTCAGGTAGTGTTTAACCACTGAGCCACCAGGGCTCCTTAAAGGGGCATGCGGGGTGGTTAAACGTTGTTTGTTCCCATGGAAGTGACACTAACCCATGACCACATTTTCTATATCAGTGCGGTAAATGGCAATGGAAGTCGACATACCTGACCTCCTCCCTTTTCCTGATTTCCAGGAGGCAAAAGTCAGAGATGACTCCATGCTGCCTCCTTCTTTACCTAATCTGACACCAACTGTTCACGCTTGCCAATCTCCCATCTAAGCTGGGTTCGATAATTGGTTACAATGATCAGGCAGAACACACAATGTTCCTCATTTTAGGGAAACCAATATGTGTACCAGCAGCGACCAGTGCAGACAGTGTCGTTGGTTCCCTACGCATGCTGCCGACTCTCTCACTGGACCTCAGCCAATTAGTCAAGGGCTGCCAAGGCTCTTTCCAGTTCCCGGTCTCTCAGCCATGGGTACCTTGGCCTTTGCCACCGTAGACCATTTAGCCAGCCCTCCAGTCACTGTGTCTCATGGTTTCACAGTCTCGGCTCAAATAAGGAGAAGGCTGCGCCATGGTTTCAGTGCTTCGTCCAGGATTATCCGTGCCAGACCTGTGATATGTCTGGTTGTGGTGGCCTCTGCCACTTCAGACAGTACTCTTTCAAAGTCCTGGGATTTCTCTTTTCTAATTCTTCAAATATAGTTAACCCTTCTAGCCAGTGGGATGGTAATAAAAACGGACTGATTCCCTTTATGAATGTTGCACATTCCCTGTTCGCATAGTCCCCCCAATCGTTTGATGAGAGTTACAGAGACTTTGGGAGAAAAGCCTTATGAAGAAATTTCACTCCACCAAAGTCAGAACAAAATATTGTCAGATCCTAGGCATGTTCTGCAATGTCTTTGATAGGTTCGTATTCTGCTATCATGTCAATCTATCTGTGACAGTTAGAATTTGTGTCAACTTCACTTGGCCAGGATTCTCAGCTATTTGACTGTTGAGGCGTGGTGACCCCCATATGTGACCTACCACAATGTCATCCACTGCAGTCCCAGCATCGGCAATAATATTTGCCACCACCCCCATTTGAAGGTGTCAACTCAGAGTTGCATTCTGCAGATTTTTTATGCTTAAGAGGTAATTAAAAAGTCAGGGCTTGGGTGAGGCTCATCTTAATTATCAGAATGGCATCTCTCTTTTTTTTGAACTTTAGAGGTATTTTGAAGCATATTTTCTCATTATAATACATTATTTTACTTCTTGACTGTTGCTCCAGAGTTGATTGCTAATCCAAGAAGAATGAAATGCTTGACAATTTTAATTATCTCTCCACTTATCATGCTATTGTTTCTTGATTCTGTTGCAGGACTATTTTTATGTTTGCATTGCGTGGGTGTGCGCAGTATGTTCAGATATAGCCATGCAGCCACCGGGAAAGGGATGTTGCCGCCATTACCTTCAGCTGAATCCATCCACTCAGGACATGACTCCATGATCACAAACTTCCCATTCGAAGGATGTATGAGAACATAGTAGGGCCCAATTGAAACCATATGATTTTACAAACTAATGGAAAAGCAGAAATAATGGGGTATGAGAATTTATATGTTACTGTCACTCAAGAGTATGTGGCTCCGTGGTCATTTGAGACATAAAAGAGGCTATGCAAGTGAGCCAAACAGAGATGATTTGGTTCAAGATGCTAAGCCATGTGAAGATCACCCAGAGGCTGAAGTGCAGAGATGGAGCCTTCCTCAAGAAAAAGCCTTCTCCCAAACCAAAACCAAAACCAAGCGCACTGTCATCGAGTAGATGACAACTCACAGCGACCCTCTAGGGCGACCCTCTAGGGCAGGGCAGAACTGCCCCCCTCCACCCTCCCCCCAGGCCATGGGTTTCCAAGACTGTCTGGCAGTAGAGCGCCTCCTTTATCTTTCTCC
Organism: Tenrec ecaudatus; assembly: GCF_050624435.1. Lineage (NCBI taxonomy): Eukaryota > Metazoa > Chordata > Mammalia > Afrosoricida > Tenrecidae > Tenrec > Tenrec ecaudatus. The sequence continues at coordinate 120,478,245 of NC_134531.1, read as the reverse complement.
CACGGAGCGGCTGGTGCGTCCCAACTGCTGACCTTGGAGTTCACAGCCTGATGCGCAATCCTCGCCACCAAGAGCCCTTTTCTCTGGAAGCGGCACCCTAGAGTAGGTATTTTTAGTTCCTAAACGATTTCTGTTTATTCAAGCAAAAATAAAGCATTTTACTCTAGTATTCACTGCATTTTCTCTATTGCTCAATTCCATCTACATTCTACCGGATTTAGCTCTTCTTGTGTCCGAGTTGCCAGTACCAAGAACGGTCACTAGCATTATAACCAAACTTGCCGCCATTGAGTCAATGCTGACTCACGGCGACCCCCAGCGGGCTTCCTAGATAGAACTGTGCAAGGCAGTAGAAAGCCCTGTCTTCCTGCCGCTGCTGGTTTCTAATGGCTGACCGCAGGGCTCACAGCCCAACATGTAAGCACTGTGCCACCAGGGCTCCTAGAGAGCTAGCACTATACCATTTACCCTCGAATTTTGGTAAATGAAGCATTTAAAAAGACTCAAAGGAAGAAATATCTGACTGGTGACCTTGCTGTGGATAAGGGAAAATAAATGGAAAACAACCTTACCAGCTGTTACCAACTTGGTCCCCAAATTATACCAACGCTTTGAACAATGGGGGACAAGTGTTGGCCATGCCTACATTATACCCATGGTTGATTGTTGATCAGACAGCTTTAATCCATAGAATTTTAATTGACTGCTTTTTAACAACAGACACAGACCTTTCTTTCTGCTATTGGGTATTGAATAAAAACATATGAGGAGTTTTCAGACAAACAAATAAAATCAGACAGAAGCTAGGGTGAAGGAAGCACAAAGAAGGAATGCGTAACGTGCAGCTCCCAGGCGGTGGAGCGGACAGTCCGTGTGCAGTCCGAGGGGAGGCGGAAGGGTCAAAAGTAGCAAAGTCGTGTGCATCAAACTTAATGTCCACTGATCGACAGTGACAAAAGACGAAGGCCTTTAATTCAGGTGATAGTGCGAACGGATTTATTTAGAGCAATAATTCTCACCTGTGCCCTTTGGCCCTCTGGAGAGTCACAGCTTATCTGCAATGGCAAAATGTCATTCATGGTAATACTGACAAGACTGTCCTTTTGTGCACCCCCACCCCAACCCAATCCACAATGTCTTCGCTATTTGCATTCATGGGTAGCAAATATTAATAGTTAATACTTACATAATCATAAAAATGTGCCTCAATACTTTAAGAAATATCCAAGTTTGGTACCAAAGTTTGACACCTAATGTTTAAAGCTGTCTGGAAGAACCACTGAGAGGAGTGGAAACTGGCTGCAAGCAAAGCAGCATTTCCTTCCCAACTAAAACATGGAATCACTTGTCATTCAAATGCTACTACAGGGACAATGATGAGAGCCAAAATTTGAGAGACATCTATGAAACAAAATTGTATATATATATGTATATATATTAGCCAATAAATATATATTAGATAATCTATAAATATATAGATAATATACATATATAAAATATATTTAACAGTATATATAAAATATATATAGGTAAAGATAGTCTCCAAGGACTTTTATGTAGATGAAGAAGAGATCCTAGGTTCATAAAACTGCTTTTCTTGACTTTCTTCTTAATAAGCTTTCAGCATTTTGAGCAGAACATGATTTTTCAAGAAATAATGCTGCTTATGATACTGGAGCAACTCTTGATTGGATGTTATAGTTTGTATCAAACATGCTAGCTACTATACCAACTAATCTGGAAGGCTCTTTTGCCATTTGCTAAGATTTTCTATCTGGTGCTGATTTGAATAACTTGCAATTTTTTGTATTTTCTTTGTGAAATTCTATAGGTGAGCTAATTTTTAGGATTAGATATATATGTATACATATATACACATATGTGTACATTTTATTTCATTCCACTGTAAGTCATTGTTTATAAGCATATCCTAAAAGTGAAGGCTAAAATTAGCCTGTGACATAAGATAGAGAGTTATGTTTCTTGGTGTTATTTTACCCCCCACAAAGAAAAATAGAGTCTTTGATTTACAATATTCAGCTTTAGTCACAGTCTACTGCAATTGTCTGAGTTTTCGTCCCAGAAGACCCTTCTGGGCCATCTGGAACAGCCTTTCTGCACCTAATTGACTCCATGACTCTTTTTTATGCCATTCTGGAGTTTCCTGTTTCTTCTTTTTATTTCTGATCACTCACCTTTCTTCTACTAAAACAATCACATCCTTCCCTCTCTTTTCCAATGCTTGGTCATTCCCCAGGTTAATATGGCTATTTGTAACCTTCTCAACCCTCCACCGAGTAATATCTTGCAGTGTCATCTATGAAATACTTTCTCATCAAAGTCTTAAGGCTTTATGTGAATTCATGGTCACTGAGAAAAATTCAGTTATAAATGACAGCATGAAAAAGTAGCAGTGCTACCAATTTTATAAGCCAATGCTCAAACCATGAAGGACTAATCCGACTTCATAATTTTAATGCACTATATAGTTTACAAGGCATATTTATTACCCCAAAATTAACAACAGCTTACTTGAAATTCACAAGAACTCTACAGAGAAGGCAAGGCAGATATCAAGGCACTATTACCCTCTTTCTTTATACAAATGAGTGAAAATGTTCTAATCTACCTAATGCCATCTTTTAGAGAATCCCTATGAATTAAATGTAAAGATTCCCATTTCTGTGCTCTTTCCCCTTGTGCAAATACCACTTTCAAGACACCATGGAATTGTTTAAAATCAAATGGGCAAAATGAGTTAACCACTCAGCAAGGTATAAGTGTTTCATTTTACCGTTATGGATTATAAAATTAAGGAAGCATAACAGTTCAAAAATTTGAGTCTCTACTTCTCATCACTTTTGTTTAAAAAATTAAACCAAACTCATAATGTTTTAGAGTTTCTAAACAAATAACAGTCCCCCAAGTGAGACAGCCCCGAGCAGCAGAAACCCCAAATATATAGAACTCACTTGAGGAATAAAATAATGATGCAAAAACGGATACATGAATGCACAGTGAAAGATTACAGGTATATGGGTGCTTAATTATCTGAATCATAAATATTCATAAAAGTACTGCTAAGCATATTTCAAAGGTTAAACCCTGGATTTGAGATCCATACTGTACAAATGTAAGATATAATTAAAAAATAAACAAATGAGTCTGTATTGTTTGAGGAAAGTAAATGAAACCATTGAATACATAATGTTTTAGAGATCAATGTTAAGTATCATGCCATATAGTATTTAAAATTAACTAAAAATTACAGTTTGATTTGAATCACAAAGAAAACAAGTTACTCTATGCCTTGTTTTGTCAGTTCTCTGATAAACATATTTTATGATCCGTTATTTTACTCATATAGAATTATTCTCTGGAAACTCTGAGACTATAGAAAACACAGAACAAATACCTACTCGGACTGTCTTTAATAATCTATGTTACAAAGGTAATATAAGAGTTTAATTCATGGGAAATAGCATGAACTCTTAAGTCAAGACACGTCCCAAAGGGCCCACCCTAACAAAAACCACACTAATAATTTTATATATATTTATACAGATAGATAGATGACATAAGAAATAAACAGTTAATTAATCTATAAAGCAGTACAAATGGCTCAGAGCAACTCACTCCCGTGAGACAGATGTGAGACACTGACCGACAGTCCTTCAAGTCTTGAGGGCTGCCGGGTCATCCTCTGTAGAGCAATTCAGGTTATCCGGGCTAAGGTAGCAAACAGCAAGGCAGGTCACCAACCGTCAGCCAGATGACAGGGTCTGACAGACCCCAGCTCAAGAGATGTAGATTCCAATGGTGTGGCGAAGCAGGTCTTGAAGGAACCTCAAATTACAGGGACACAGTCCATGGGTTAGGTGTCCCACAGGTAGTGTAGCTTGTAAATGGAGGCACAAAACAAGAAAGGCAGCCACACACTGGTCTGATCATCAAAGAGCAAGAGACAAGAGAGACGAGGCTTGCCGAGCCATTTATCTCTCTGCCCTTCAATTAATCCCACATGCGCTCATTGGCCATGTTGGCACAATAAACCCTACTATCTCACTCACTCATTTTCAGACCTAATATTGGAAACAATATTCAGAAACACGAGGTATTTTAAAAAACCATTTTCCCGCTCATTAAAGATTTAAAGAAAGGGAATAAAAGAATCACTTCTTTTTTCTTCTCTTGAATCAAGTAAAATTTTAATTTTTTTCTTGGGATTAGCACCTAGACCTTTTTTATCATACAGTGTCGTATGTAAAAAAATATTTAAATGCTTTTCCAAACACTCGACTCCTATTTCAAAATCACATTGCCTGGTTGTCTTTCTTTCCCTCCTCTGACAAACTATGTTGTTCGCAAGTTATGCAGTTTTTCGGGTGTGTGCAATGTAAAAGTTGAACCAACAGGGAATTTCTGTGTTTATTTTTCATCAATTCGTGTCATACAAATAAATATATTCATGTTTTACTCCAAATTGATTGTACTTCGTCATCAATTGTTGACCATGCGTTCTTGGGATGCCTTGAAAGCATGAAACACTCTTTTAAGGACTCAACAGATACATTTCCTTCTTGTGTTAGCTGTGCTCTTAACGCTGAGAAAGTGTGTACTGCAACATATTATCACCGCTTTCATGTGTGAACTGGAGGGGAATGTTCCTACAGCACGCCATCAGAAAATGCTGAGCCTGAAAGCCACTCACCCAACTGAAAGAGCAACGTAGTCTTCTAGGATAGGCTTCCATTTATGTGATGCTGTGGAGTTGACAAAACTTATTCCGATTTGTTCATCTTAAAACAATAATGGTGGAGAGGGATTATTCATTGTGATTGTTATGTTTCACAATTGAGAAGGTAAATGTACAACAAATTTCATCTGACTGGTACACGGCCATCCAGAGGATAAAGGGCCAGACTATAGTCTGTGTGTTCTAGCTCTGTGTATACAACTCTTCCTATTTTGGCATGTTTAGAAGCCGTTGTGTCCTGACCTTTAATGTTAATGTCATTAGCATGATGACGGTGTATTATTTCTCAGTGCCCTTAACTTAAATCAAAGCTGGAGAAGAACATTTTATGACAGGGGCTTGCATTTTCCCTCGACGGAACTGCTGACAAGTTCGTTACCGTTCCTCGTAGGAGCATTGTAGAGAGTGTGCCACCTCCATCCATGTTTGATTCATTACCTTTGAAGTCATTCTAACACCATAATCCACTTTTCTTTATGTACACCTTGACATCGACCTCAATAAGACAGACGTTCTGCCCTGCACTTCAGCATGTCTTCACGGTTATGAATTCCTCCAGAGAGCAGCACCATTTTTCCTGTTTAGGTAAACATTTCTTCTAAAGAAAGCCTAGGGGAGAGTTGCTTCTGGTACTGAATAAAGACGGATGGGGAAGCTGCCCAGTATTTCCCTACATCTGACTGGAGACGTACATCAATCATTTTCTAAGTGGGGTGTTTAAAACATGTAGTTGGGTGACTGTGCTTAGTACCTGTGTACACAGATTTCTAATCCTTCTGATGCTTTATAGGGTCCTTGCTGAGGGGAAAGGACTAAGCACTTCAGAACAATAACTGGGCAAGTGGAAAACTTCAATATTAAAATATCAGACACTCGTTACTGAAATTGGAGACCGGGTTTGAAAAAATGTCCTTCTATGTGACATTTTCATGTCTGAATTATTTCCCATAATTCCCAGAGACTGCATTCATTGAAGTCTTCAATCCTGCATCTTGGAGCCTGTCATCTTGATGGTCATTAAGTAGTGAGGCTGGGCATCTAAAGTAGAAAATAGATTAAATGGCATTTTAGCACAAATGCTAAGTGACTTTGGCAGTACTAGTTATTTCTTATTAGCTGACAGAATAATGTGTTGTACACTTTCTAAGTGTAACAGATTTGCTAGAGCAGTTTCAATTATGTACAAAAAGAAAGATTTGGGGTCAAATGCAGTCTCATCAAACGCAGTTCTGTGGATCTGAAAGCACAGGTAAATTTAGTGGAATTAAGAAAAGCAGTACATATAATTTTTAAAAATTCATCATCTGCTATACCTTAGAGATTTCAGAGAGGTGCCAGTGTAGTTAAATAAGTAGAAAAAATTATACTTTTGGCAAATACAACAAGGACAAACTATTTGCTGTTGTTTTCTTGATAAATGAAATTAAAATCCAACAGTTGACAATACAACACATGATGTACCTTTACTTATCATAGAATTGGTATCTTTTTCATAATGGAGTTTTCAAAAATAGAAAACTGAAAATTCTTTCTCTGAATTTTTCTCCACATTGACTTTAATCTAAAATGATTTCCTCCCATATCAAAAGTTACCTAGTCCTCAGGCACATGCTGCTGCTCATCTAATGCATTTTCACAGGGTCTCATAAGTGCTCTTCTTCTTTTCTTCAACTATCTATCTATTTATGTATTTATTATTTTATTAGGGGCTCATACGACTCTTATCACAATACATGCATGCATCAATTGTATAAAGCACATTTGTACATTCCTTACCCTCATCATTCTCAAAACGCCCGCTCTCCATGTAAGCCCTGGCATCAGCTCCTCATTCCCCCGCTCCCTCCCCGCTCCCCTCTCCCTCATAAACCCTCAATAATTTATAAACTATTATTATTTTGTTCTATCTTACATTGTCCTACATCTCCCTTTACCCACTTTTCTGTTGTCCGTCCCCCAGGGAGAGGGTTATATGCAGATCCTTGTAATCAGTTCCCCCTTTCTACCCCACCCTTCCTCTAACTTCCTGGTATTGCCACTTTCACCACTGCTCCTGAAGGGAACATCCGTCCTGGTTTCCGTCTTTCCAGTTCCTATCTGTACCAGTGTATATCCTCTGGTCTAGCCAAATTGGTAAGGTAGAATTGGGGTCATGATATGAGGTGGGGGGGGGCATTTAGGAAGTAGGGGAAAGTTGTATGTTTCATCACTGATACACTGCACCCTGACTGGCTTGTCCCTTCCCTGCCACCCTTCTGTAAGGCAATGTCCAGTTGCCTACAGATGGGCTTGGGTCCCCACTCCGCACTTCCCTGCATTCAAAATGATATGATTTTTTGTTCTTTGGTGCCTGATAACTGATCCTTTTGACACCTCGTGATCACACAGGCTGGTATGCTTCTTCCATGTGGGCTTTGTTGCTTCTGAACTAGATGGCCTCTTGTTTACCTTCAAGTCTTTAAGACCCCAGACGCTATATCTTTTGATAGCTGGCACCATCAGCTTTCTTCACCACATTTGCTTTTGTACCTATTTGTCTTCAGTGATCATATTGTGGAGGTGAGAAGTGCTCATCTTCTACAAGTAATATAACAATATAGATATATGGGTGATTTTACAGACTGCCTAGTTAATAAATTGCTGCTTTTCCCTCTTGAGAATTTAATGAATTGAGGAAACCTAGTTGTAATTTTAAAAATAGCAGCTCCCTGCGAATATAGCACTGCAAGTATTTTTAATCAACTTCTGGAAAATTTTAGTTGCATTTTATATTAATGGTATTGTCCAATAATTTTCACAGTCTTTTCTGTCATCTTTTTTTGATATGTCACCAAGATAGATCTCTTTCAGTTGGTTTACTGTGTAGTTTTCTCTTAAATTTCCTGGAATAGATGAATGAATGCTTTACTTGCTTCATTCATTTTTTAAAAATTGTCTGTGAATTCTCAGAGACCTGTTTTCTATCATTACTTTCAGGGGAACTTGTACTTCTTCCTTTAATATTATTGGCTATGGTTGATATGCTGCCTCTTGAAATGTCTAAATCTTGAACACTTATTTTTGGTGCAGTGGCTTCCTTGGTATTCTTTCCATTTTCTTTTGATGTTCCACTCATTGATCAACATTTCACCAATCAAACTCCAACTTATGCTCACTGTCATTGTTCAGTATTGCAGCTCTAGCTTTTTTTTTTTCTAGAGTAATTCCAACTGGAAATGTGTTGAGCACGATCCACTTTTTTATCTCTAATTTCAAGTCTATTCACATTTCATTGTATTTTTTACTTTATATTTTCAAACCGCATTTGGAAATTCTCTATTCAGCTCTTTTACCATTTACTTTTACTAGTATATGTCCAAATCAAGTTTAAGAGTCTATCCTGTCACCTTCTTTGGTATTTTCATTCTTTCCATACAGATGTATCTATACCCACTGTCATTCAGTCAATTCAGAGTATAATTTTCCTTGTGAATTTCTGAGAGTATACATCTTTGTGGGACTAGAAAGCAACTTTCTCCTGCAGCAGTATCTATAAGTATGGGTATATATAAATATTATTTTCAGACATGTATGTTCATTGAAGACACAAATATTTATACTCAACAGACACATCCAAACACCTTCAAAATTGGTTTCTGGGGAAACTCAATCAATTGGAGTAACAGTTTATAAAGTCATCTCTATTCTAGTGAAATTAATAATAGATAGGGTTTACAAGCTTGTATATAACCATGTAAAACACAAGGGAAAGCTTCTGCTCACCAGGAACAAAATGGTTATAATGTAATTAAAGGTGCACAGAAGAAGTAAGTCTATATGAGGTTCAACCTCTTCTACTATGAGAAAAGAAGACCTAGATGGGCCCAGCCCACCACCACTGTGACAGTCCTAACCATGATCATAAAAGAGAGTCCTAGATTGAATGGGGGGAAAGGGTGGAACAGAACTCAAATTCCTACATTTCAAAATTACAAAATTTGAAACAGTTGAAAATTTGATACTGAACCTATTGTCCTGAGATTGACTTTAAATATAAAACTGAGTCTATCTCCTAAGACAATTGTTTAATGAAATAACAGAGTGGCACACAGATTACATGTAAGACCCATACTTTACTAAAAATAATCTTTATGAGAACAAAATTTCAGCAATTACTCACAATGAGAAAATAATGACAAAAAGGAAGCAAGGCTACTAGAAATGAAACATCAGAACACAATGAAAGCACTTGCTGATAGAGTGTGACGAGTATAATGACTGTCACTGAAATATTGATGCATGCATTGTCTCATGGGAACCTAACTTTTTGTATAAACTTCCACTAAAAACTCAATAAAATAGTGTTCTGAAAATAAACATAAACAACAGGATACATGTGATGTAAAATGATACAATATGCCTATTGTTAACAAAGGCATGTTGAAGAATGTAGGGCAGAGCGCTATCAAGTGCTTCAGACTTTTTTCATATATGTCTACATATACACAGTGAAGTCTATTTGGCTAATAACTTAAGATAAATGCCAAGAAACAATAGTTCTGGTTCACCAGGCAAGTGTATGTTTAATTTTAGAGAGAACTGATTAATGTTTTCCCCCCAATTATTGCACTGTGCTCCATTCTTTTAAGCAATATATGAGATTTCCCATTGCCTGGAATGGCTGTGATACATGGTATGTCCAGTTATTTTTGGTCATTGGAATAGAGCTAAAGTGGCATGGCATTTGAAAGTTGTGTGCCAACATGGTACCTGTGAAACAATGCGGACAGATTCTAAGTTATCAAACAGATCAGACCCGAATAATGCCTCTTTGGGGTGTGACTTATTTATAAGAAATGCTGTGAAGACTTAGTCTTCTCTTTTGTCCCTTTCCTTCCTACTTGATTGGATTCTGTATCTGGCTTCTGGGATGGCAGCCCACGTGGCCTCTGAACCTGGGAGCTATTGGCACCCTGCCATGGTCCCTGCCATGGATCCACACAACACTGCACCCATGTTTCTGATCTCCCGGTTTCCTGTTTTGCCTTCCTGCTTCATTGACTGGCAGTTGCAGAAGTCTAAAAGATTCCAACTAGCATTAGACCCATGGAGTCAAGTTGGTGTGATCTGGGCTACTTCCTAAATATAAATATCTTTCTTGACATAAACTTCTTCTTATAAGTCACTGATTTTGTTTCTTTAGAAACCCAGAAAAATGCAGAAATATAATTTAATTAATGTTACCAAATGACTAATGATGTGTCTTATAGTTGGGGTATGATGGTATATAAAATCCATCAGAGCTTCAGACAATAAAAAATTGAGTTTTTGAATGCCAGAAGTTCACGTATAGATTATTGTGGTAGTTACATAAACTGCAGTCAATTTGAGAGGATTAAGAGTGAAGGTGTGAAATCTAGCCTGTCAATCAAATGTAGTTTGATGACCTCATTTGGAGGCACTAAGGAGATAAATAGATCACTGAAGGCAGGATACATGCTTACTCCCTGCAAACATTTCTGAGGACAAGCACATAAAGGTACCCTGCTGCAGCCAGAGCCCTGGGAACTAGAGGAGTCACATGGAGACCCATACCATACCCATGCTGAGATGCTTATAATGCCACTAGATCCACAAGACTTCCCGCCCATTGGCCTGTGATCCTCCTGCATTCTGCATCATTACATGTGTTTTGTGAGTCTGAAGAGGACTTTATAGATTAGTATAAGACATATGGGCTAACATTGGACTTATGGACTTGTTCTATACTGGGCTGGATGTTTTCTCAATATTCAATTGCTCTTGTATATAAAGCTCTGTCCTATACACATATGAGTGTCTATAAGTTTATTTCTCTAGTCTACCCAGACTAACACAATTATTTCTTAATTGGAACTTATATGCGTCTTCAAAAGGTTTACAACTTTTTGTTTTTTACTGTATAAACATGGAAGTGTATTTTGTTAGAGATCACACAGGGTGACAAATTATTCATCATTATATTTGAACCTTGTTTGAAATTACAATAAGCCTGAATATTCATGTTATTTAAATACTTTACAAAATTTCAATGTAGACTGCCTAGGATATGCAAACAGAAAGTAGCCAGACAATAGTCCACAACCCCATTCTGCACAGCTCCCTGGAGGTTCAGAATAATTGCAAAGGAGCTTCCACTAGTTATGTTAGTGATTGCTTTAGTCACTTGATGCATAAATCATACATATTTTAGAAGAGATCAGCAGGATCAGAGTGGTATCACTCTAGACAGGTCATCTATGTTTTAGAGTAGTTGACTTAAACAAAACATGGCATTAATAAAGGTCAACAATGAAAGAAACATATCTTAAATAAATGACTATTGGTCTAGAAAATATTTTATTTACTGTGTAAGAACTATGAAATGATTTCCAGAAGTACATAATAAGATAGCAACTTAACTTTAAAATGTGTGCAAAGTAATATAAAACACATCAAGGTAAATGACAGAGCTCTTTCCTCCAGAGTTTCTAAACTTACATTAATAACAGGAACATTGGGCATGTATGAATGATTTTTAGTGTTGTTACCTGCAGTAAGTTTGTATAAGAGGAGTAGATATGATGCTGTCTTCTGGAGATTTGACCTTAGAGTAACACACCATTGACAGCTCATAAAGCAGAATGTTTCTGCCGACTGCCGGGGGCCTCGGGAGAGGTTGCTGTAATCATCGAGAAGGCAGATTTGAACATCATCAGTCTTATTTTCTAGCTGCTTGTCAGGAAGGCTAGTCAAATCCCTATATGGGAGTTCTCTTACTGCATCAGAGCCCAGGTAGAAGGTCCACTTGGGAGAAAGAAAGAAGTGCATATATGTCATTTTTACTAATTCAATCCCTTTGAAAGCAAGTGGGCATTATTGCATTTACTCTATGGTGTTCAGCATATTTAGCATATTTTAACTCAAAAGAAAATGTTCCCTCACCTTTTTATAAAGAGCAACCTTTAGTTTCACATAGGTTGTTGCTATTAGAGACTATCAAGTTGGATATAATGCAACTCATTCTGTACCACAGAAGCACTGCATGGTTCTGCACCATCCTCCCAATTATGTTTGAGTCCAGTGCTTTTTGTTTTACTTTTCTGGCTTCTGCTTTACTAAGTGCGAGGTCTCTACCATGGACTGGTCTCTCCTCACAACATATCCAAGGTGCACGAGCTAACGTCTCAACATCCTTGCCTCTAAGGAGTACTCTGGTACTTCTCCCAAGACAGGCACGATTTTTTGTTTGTTTGTTTTTTTATTTTGGCAGTCCAAGGTAATGCCAATATTCTTTACAAACACCATAATTTAAATGAATCAAAATTGCTTAGGTTTTATTAATTCATAGTCCAATTTTCATATACATATAAGGCAAAAAGAATTCCATAGCTTGGATCAGACACACTTTAGTCTTCAAAATATCATCATGCTCTTCAACACTGTCAAGAAGTTTTGTGCAGCAGATTTTCCCAATATAATACATACTTTCATTACTTCCCTATGATTTCCATGAACATAGACCGTGGATCCAAACAAAATGAAATCCTTGACATTTCTTAAATTAGATATGAATAAATAAAATGTGGAAAGATAAGTAAAAAAATATCTATCAGATATCAGAAAAAGAGAAGTTTCCGGAAATGAAATTTCTAACCAGGCCTTTTCATCTTGAAAACTACAATTCAGATGAATGTTTGCACAGGAAGCTGTAGGGAAAATGGATCACATTTTTTAAAATATAGAGAAAATAAAATATTAAGATGTTTGAAGAAAAATTGAGAGCAAAACAAAAATAACAAAACAGAAACATGATCTAAGAGAAAGGCATTAATTCATGAATCTAGGAGTAAGAACTAGAAAGAACACAGCAGTTGACTCAAAGGCGTTATAGAAATCTTTTTTGTCATGAACTTAAAGGTCATGCCTGAATTAGGGTCATGTTATGGGAGTCAACTGTACTTCTTCAGAGACAGCATGTACAACTCATTTCATTGCTCTATTTTAATGGCCCTGAGAGGTTTGTTTAATGAAGAGATGTGAATGATTGTAAATTAACTTTCTGCATTTCCTTTATAAATAAAAGCTGTTGAATTACTGAATGCTGCTTCAAAAAAGTTTGTATACTCAAGTTATTTCAATATCTCCCAAGTGGTGCAGTTTTATGCTATTGTTTAACAGAACAATTTGCTCCCTCAAAAATTGGTCCAAAAAACAAACAAATCTAGTATTTTTCAAATTATAACAAAATCATTTCTAGCATGATATTAAAGAATATGAGTTATAAAATAAATCTTAGATACTTAAAGTCAATATAACTTATCATTGATATCAATTAATAATGTTAGTTTAAGAGACTTTACTATGAATGTATGAGGTGAATGGTGTGTCTGTGTATGGATGTAGTTATAAGCATGGAGACAGTGGAGGGGTGTCTATTATGTTTAATGTCTTACCACCTATAATTAGTCACTCTAGGACCATGCTAGAAAATATTCACTTATCATATTGTATTTGAACTTTTCTTATAATTTTGTATTTCTTATTTTAATTTTCAAGTGACACCTCTATAGAAATTGTAATCACAAAACTGGTATGCAAGTACATAAGTTCCTTTATATGGCTGAACTATGTCTTTTAATCTAGTTCATTTATTTATCCTAATAGAGGAGATTTAATTTTTCAAAATTAATATAACTTATTAATTGCTTGTTTAAAGTCAGTTCCTCCAGGAGTAAATACATGATCGAATAAGAACCTAGTCCTTACCACCCTGCCTTGTCTCAGGATTGGCATATACATGCTATTTTTCTTGTTTTCCTTGTGCCTTTATGTCCTCTACTGAGCTCTTTTGAAATAAAAATCTTCAAACACAATCTGTGTTGTGTGCTGGTATCTACTTCTAATGTTCCATCATGTCCTGCAATCGGTAAATCCATATAATTAATTCATTTTACTGTTTATCTTGCCCCAGTCCCCTGCTTTGCTCTGCCACACTTGCAGAAACACTGGTTGACAAAGAGTCAATTTTCTTCTCGGTAAGATTTCTTCGTTGGTTTAATTTCCAGTGATATTCTTGATTATCCTAGAGGGAATTGTAAAATAGACTCAATTCCTATAAGCATATGATTCTTATATACCATATATACACACATATATACATATACATACATATATATATATATACATATATATATATATAAATTCATGCCAGAATAAATGGTGCCAGGTTCGGTATCGTCCTCATGATACTTTTTTTTTTTTCACAAAAGAAAAGCTTGTAGTTCGTTCAAGGATCGTTTGCTGGCCCTTAGGAGCGTTTTCCAGTCCAGTCTGTTGGGGCACCACGCCCTGGCCCCAAAGTCCACTTTCAGCATTCCCTGGGGACCTTGCCACCCCATTCCCTTGCTGTTCCGCTGCACTCCCCCAGTGATTTGCCTCGGTGTGGTGGGATCAGGTCAGGTGCAATTCCCACACTGTGTCTCCGGTGCTGTCCCCTGTATCGCCCTTAGTCACTGATTGGCATCATTTCTCATAGTGGGGCCAGCCATGTTGTTCTCTCTGTGGACTGGCTGCTCTACTCAGGCACATCATCCTCATGGCCTGGTGGGCCAGGCTGTGTTCCACTCTCTCCTCCTGCCCCTTCATCTGCTCCCGTGTGCTCTGATCAGATATGTCCATCTCCCGGAGCTGCAGAATCAATGTCGTCCTTTGAAACAAATTCTTTTCGGGGGAGGGGCCTCATAATACTTTAAACCCTTGGTTCAGTAATTGTGTCAATTCCTTTATTTGTGGATTTTCTTCTTTTCCACTGACCATTCTTCTCATGTTCACTGACATTTTACTTTAAGAATAAGGTGACCAGACGTCTCGCTTTTGGCGGGACAGTCCCGATTTTTAACAATTTTTCCTGCATCCTGCGGTGTTTTAAAAATGTCCCAGTTTGGGAAAAGAATGCACGACAAGATAGGGAACGGTGGAAGAACGGGAAGGGAATATACGGTTTTTGGCTGCCATGTGGCTGTTTCTCCAGGATATGAGTTGTATATTATTTTTGTAAATTTTATAATGTTAAACTTTAATAATAACAAATAAATGTTGAGAACTGATTATTGAGAACTGCTTACAAAGTTTGCATTGTTGATCAAATGTTAGAATTCGACCACCATTGTTTGGACTTAATGAACAATGACATTTTTTGGCATTGGCAACGACGAAAATATTTTGTAACTGTCTCTCAGACGATACACATCATACTGCGCATTAGTGCTAGTTAAACAAGTGATGTCAACAAATCAGCTATTCAGATAATTTAGATAAGTAATTTATTTATTTCATAAATACGAACATTTTCTTGAATTTAGCAGACAGTACTCATATTATTTATATTTTATACTGCCGGAAAAAAGTCTAGCGCCAGCTTTGAAAGTGACACTTACGACTTAAGTTATGGAAAATTCAGAGAAAAAAATACAAGTTAGTATTGTTATTATTTAGAAAGAAATATAGGATTAAAATGAAAATAATTTTTAAAATATTGTTACTTTATACCAATCAAATTAATTTAATTTATATACTAACAATAAAATACGTTCATGTAATTATGTACCTATTTGCTGTGTTTTTAAGCAATATGTATGTAATGAATTACAATATAATAAAAATTTTTTAGATTTTTAGCACAATGAGTAAGAGAAGAGGATGCAAACTCAGCGATGATCTAAGAAGTGAATTTCCTTTTATTAACAAAAACCAAAGGCAATTACATGGTAAAATGTAGAAATGTAATGGTGAATTTTCTATGTTGCACGGCGGAAAGAATGATAATTCACAGCACTTGGAGACACAGAAATATAAAAGATATTTAAATACTGTGGCATCTTCCTGCAAAATAGAGGAATTTTTTGGAAACAACTTATAGAGACGAAGAAAAGAAATTAGCATTAGCAGAAGGACTTATGTATTTTCATGCTATTAATCACAATCCTTCCTTCAGATCTAGGGACTGTACATCACAGTTATTCAACAAAAAATTATTCAAACAAAAAGTTATTCAACCAAAAAATTTGCCTGTGCTAGAACAAAATCTGAGGCAATTGTGTGTAATGTGCTTTCCCCATATGCATTTTCAGAATTAAACAAAAGTCTAGAAAAAATTAATTGTATATCCATATGTTCTGATGCATTTAATCATAATGATATAATGTTATTTCCAACCATTATTAGAGTTTTTGATTCTGAAACTGGAATAAAAATTAGAATTTTTAGATTTTGTTTCTGTGCCCAGAGAAACTTCTGAAATAATTTCAGTTCATTATTAATGTTTTGGAAAAAACAATTTAAATATAAAATAATTGCATATTGTGCAGACAATATGAATGCAAATTTTGGAGAAAAAGTGAGAAGAGGTACAAATAATATTTTTATAAATTAAACAAAAACCATAATCAAAACATTATTGGTGTTGGTTGTGCACCGCAAATAATACATAACACCATTCAAATAGCTGCTGATTTGTTGCCCGTAGATGTGGAAAATATTGTTATTAAAATATATTCTTATTTCTATATATATACTGTGCACACTGAAATGCTTAAAGAAGTTTGTGAAACTGCGGAAGTTGAATATCAGAAAATACTTGAATACAGTAAAACACGCTGGTTAGCTCTTTTGCTAGCTGTTGAAAGAATTTTGAAAATAAACGATCCTTTGAAATCCTACTTTCTATCACAGGATACATGTCTTAGAATTTTAGAAGAGTTTTTGGAAAAAGAATCTTCAAAAATTTGGCTAGAGTTTGTACACAACCAAGCAGCTCTTTTTCAAAATGTTTTAAAACTTATTGAAGGTGACAAAATTTCAGTAATCAAAGTAGAAAATGAAGTCAATAACTTAAAATTTCAGTGTCTAGAGTGGTGAGAAAATAATTTTTTCCATTAACTATCCATAATAGTTTAAGCCAGCTAGAAAAACAAGGTGCAATAAATCATGCAGCTATCATGAATCAAATTTTAAAAGTTCTAGAGTAACTGTGTAGATTATTTAGAAGAGTGGATGGTACATTACAATGATATTGAACATTTTCATTGGGTTTAATTAAAACAAGAACTTAATTGGAATGATGTGCAAAAATCATTTGATCATATTACTCAAAATTTCCCATATAGTAATATTTCCAAAAATGATCTTTTTAATGAGATATAATTATTTTAAAAATATATTGATAAGGAAACTTTAAATCTTTGGCATCAGCAAAAGTCACAATAGAGAACAAATGATTAGAAATATTTCATCATTTTGAAACAAACTATGTTCCATACAATAAAGCACTAAAAATTGTGGAATATATGCTGTCCTTACCAGGAACTAATGCTGCGACTGAATGCATTTTTTCTACAGTATGTAAAGTGTGGACATCAGAAAAATCACAATTAAATGGTGAGACTTTGAAAGCCATTTTCTGTGTGAAATATAATTTAACAAATTCTTATGAAAAATTTCATGACCTTTTAAACATTGACAGCAATCTACTAAAAAAAAATCACTCAAATGAGAAGTATGCCAAAGAATAAAATAACACTCTACATACTTTTTAATGTATTATATTTGTAAATTGTACATATGTTGAAATTAAAAAATATATTACAATACTATTTTTGTGTTCTATGAAAATTTTTGTCTGGTCACTTTATTTAAGAAGCTTGATTTCCTTTTCAGATTCAAGTCCACTCTCACAACATGTCCAAAATATTTGAGAAAAAGACGGATTATCTTGAAGGTGCATTCTGGGTGTACTTATGCTAACACAGATTGTACCCTTCTCGGCACTTCATGGTATATTTAATATTCTTCCCAATAACGTAATTCACATCAATTATTCTTTGTTCTTATTCATTGTCCATAGTTTGCAGGTATACAAGGTTATTTAAAGTACTGTAGGTTGAGTAAGGTAGACTTTAGTCTTCAAAGAGAAATCATTATTCACCAACACTTTTAATAGGTCCTGTGAAGCAGATTATCTCAATGGAATATGTTGGTTTTTATTTCCCTGGCTGCCAATTCCATGAGAATAGATTGTGAATCCAGAGGAAATAAAATTCTTGGCAACTTCAAAGTTTATTATGAGGTTGTTTATTGGTCCAATGTGTTGTTCTTTTGTGCACAGGTTTGGTATGAGTTAAAACTGATTTAATGGCATCTAAGAACAACTTAAACTTCATAGTTAATATACTTTCTTGTGAAAACCTGATTATTTCTCTTCAAGCAAATGGATGCCTGCTATTACCACATTCAACCAAAATTGCACTGGGGAATCTAGCAAGGGCAATCAGATACAAAGGAAATAAAACTCCCCAGAATTAAAAAAGAATAATTATACTAGACCTACTTGTTTTTCATACCAAAATAATACTAAGGAATCCACTAAAAACTTTTAGAACAAGTAAGTTAATTTTTCAAAGTTCTAGGATACATATTAATAAACAAAAGTTAGTTGTATTTTCATTTTATCAATGGAAATATCATGAAGCAATATGGTAACCATTATAGTTATACCTTACAAAGTACAATTAATAAACACATCAAAATTTGTGTCTATGAAAAATAAAAATGAAGCATAAAATTTACTCAAAATAGATCATATATATAAAGAGGTGGAAACATTGAATATTCTTAAGACAAAACACACAAACAAATATTTCTGAATTTGAGTTAAGTAGTATTTCTTATATACCACATCAATGTCAAAATAGACAAAAGGGAAAACAGGTACATTGAAAATAAAAATTTTAAAGCAGAAAAACCCAGTACTTATTTTTCAGAATATGCCATTGAGAGATTAAAAATAAGAATCAAGACAAAGTCCACATAGAAGCAGCACACCAACATGTGTGATCATGAAGGGTCAAGGGGACCAGGTTTCAAAAAACAAAGGCAGGGGGAAAAAAAATCACATGACCGTGAATGAGGAGGGTGCGTGATGGGGACCCAATGCCCATCTGTAGACAGCTGGACATCCCTTGCAGAGGGGTAGTGGGGAGGAGATGAGTCACTCAGGGTTCAGTGTAACAGCAACGAAACTCAAAACCTTCCTCTAGTTCTTGAACGATTCCTCCCCCCAAATTACCATGATCCCAATTCTACCTTGTGGACCTGATTAGACCAGAGGATGCACAGCGGTGCAGAAGGGACCTGGAAAGAGGGAATCTAGGATGGTTGAACATCCTCAGGACCTGCGGTGAGAGTGGCTACACCAGGAGGGAAGGGTGTGTAGAAAGGGAGAACTGATCTCAGGGATCTACATGTAACCTCCTCTCTGGGGGTTGGGCAACAGGAAGGTGGGTGAGGGAAGGCGCCGGGCAGTGTAAGATAAGATAAAATAATAATTTATAAATTATTAAGGGTTAATGAGGGAGGGGGGAGCAGGAGGAAGGGGGAGGGAAAAAAAGGGAAATGAGCTGATTCCAGGAACCCAAATACAGGGCGAAATTTGAGAATGATGAGGGCAACGAATGTATAAGGGTGCATTACTCAATTGATGTATGTATGGATTGTGATGAGTTGTATGAGCCCCAATAAAATGATTTATTAAAAAAATAAGAAACAAGAAAATAAAATTTTCCTAATCAAATATCAGAAATTTAAAAAAAACTTTATTTAGATTATAAAAGCAAATACTATAATTTAATGATAAAAGACAAATAACCCAATAAAATATATTAAAATAATTTGAATAAATGTATTTTAAAAATAATACATATAAATGTGAAATACTTAGAATAATTTACTAGTTACCTGATCTACACCACAGGAATGTACAAGTTTCAGGGAAGAAGAGAAATTATAACCGTGATACACTGCTAATGGGAATGTCAAATAGTATAGTAATTTGGTAAAATCTACAGTTTTTCAAAATGCTGACAATAGCACCTATCATATTGTTGGTGTTTTAGCTTCCATCCAATTGATTCCGACCACTAACAAGCCTATGCACAGCAAGACAAAATACTGCCTGACCCTGTGCAATCCTCAAATGCTTGAGTGCATTTTTTCAGCCATTGTGTCAATCCATCTTGCTGCGGGCCTTCCACTTTTTCCTGTCCCTCTACTTTACTAAGTGTGATGTCTATCTCCAGAGCTGGACTCTCCTGACAACATAAGGATGCAAGAAAAGTGAAACAAATGGACTTGGAGTCTCTAGTGACAGACAAGATCATCTTCTTGTCGTCCTTGCCTCTAAGGCGCACTCTGACTGCACTTCTTCTAACACAGATTTGTTTGTCTTTTGAGTGGTCTGTTTTACTTTCAATATAGCTTCAATACTCCAGCACCATAACTCAAACACACCGGTTCTTCTTCTGTGTTTTGTATTCAATATCCAACTCTCACATGTATACGAGGCACTCGAAAATACTCCAGTTAGAAGCAGGAGCACCCTTGCTCCCAGGGTAGCATCCTTGCATGTCAAAAACCCGAAAAGGCTTTGTGCATCAGATTTACCCAGTGCAACCCATCTTTTAATTTCTAGATTTCAGATTCCAAGAGCAATAATCATGAATTCAAGCGAAATGAAATCTTTGACAGCTTGAAACTTTTCTTCATTTATCATGATGTTACCTCTTGGTCCAGTTGTGAGGGTTTTAGTATGCTTTCCATTGAGTTGTAATACATACTGAAGTCTACAGTTTTTTTTTTCTTCATAAGCAAGTGTTTCCATTTCTTCTAAATTTCAGCAAGCAATCTTGAGAGTCTATCAACAATTTTGTTAAATTATGATTAAGGCTAATAGTTAACTTGTTAATATTTATGGATAAGTTTTTATGTGAATGTATGCTTTAATTTATCTTTGGTATATATCTCTCTCTATATATACCTATAGATGTATTTATCTATATATACCTATATATCTATATATACACCTATATATGCCTATATCTATATATACATATATATGTATATACCAAATAGATATATATATCTATTATGGGACCAAACAATTCCACTCTTACTCAACCATTCCACTCCTATGTATGTATTAAAGATAACTGAGAACACAAATTTACATAAAAAACTTATCCATGAGTGCTCACAATAGTCCTATTCATAGTAGCTGGAAAACAGTAGAGCTAAATGTCCATCAACTAGGGAGTATGTGAATAAAATGTATATTCACAGAATTTAATTATTACCGAGCAACCACATGAATGGAATATGCATGCTTCACCTTGATAAGTGGAAAAAAAGCTATACAATAAAAACCACATGCTCCATATTTGCATTTTAAATGAAATATCCAAAGTAAGTGCATCTATAGAAACTTTGGTCCCCTAGTGATTGCGCAGTGAGCTGAGCTCTGCATGGTTAGCAGATTAAACCCACCAGCTGCTCCATATGCTTTCTAATCCTGTAAAGAGTTACAACCTGTAAGACCCCAGATGCGATATTTTTTGATAGCCGGGCACCATCATCTTTTTCCACCACATTTGCTTATGCATACATTTTTCTTCAGCAATCGTGTTGGGAAGGTGTCCATCCTGGAATGCCAATTTAATAGAACAACATGTTCTTGCATTGAGTAAGTGCTTGAGTGGAGGCCCAATGTCCATCTGCTGCCTTAATACTAAACTTATGAGGCTTGAAGATAAAGGATTGAAGATAAACAAGCGGCCTTCTAGTTGAGAAGCATCAAAGTTCACATGGAAGAAGCACACCAGCCGGTCTGACCACAAGGTGTAGAAAGGACCAGTTATCAGACATCAAAGAACTAAAAATCATATTGTGCATAAGCCAATGTGGTGAAGAAAGCTGATGATGCCTGGTTATCAAAAGATATAGCATCTGGGGTCTTAAAGGCTCAAACATAAACAAGTGGCCATCTAGCTCAGAAGCAACAAAGCCCACATGGAAGAAACACACCAGCCTATGTGACCACAAGCTGTCTAAGAGATCAGGTATCAAGCATCATGGAACAAAAAATCAAATAATAGTAAATGTGGATGAGTGCAGAGACTCAAAGCCCATCGGTAGCCAACTGGACACCCCCCTTACTGATGGGTTGTTGGGAGGAGATGAGCCAGTCAGGGTGCTGGGTAGCAACAATGAAACATATAACTTTCTTCTAGTTCTTAAATGCTTACTCCCCCTCCACTCTCATGATCCTAATTCTATCTTACAAATCTGGCTATACCAGAGGATGTACATTGGTACAGATAGCAACAGGAAACAGAGAATCTAGGACAGATGACTCCTTAAGGACCAGTGGTAAGAGTGTGATGCCTGGAGACTGGAGGGAATGTGGGGGTAGAAATGGGAAACTGATTACAAGAATCTACGTATAGCCTCCTCCCTGGGGAATGGAGAGCAGTCAAGAGGGCAGGGCGGGGGTAGACATTGAACAGTGTAACATGACAAAATAATAGTAATTTATGAATTATGAAGAGTTAATGAGGTAGAGGGAGTGGGGAGGCAGGGGGAAATTGAGCAGCAGATATTAAGGGCTCAAGTGAAGACAAATATTTTGAGAATGATGATGGCAACAAATGTACTTGACACAAAGGATGGATGTATGGATTGTGATAAGAATTGTATGAGCCCCCAATAAAATGATTTAAAAAAAGAGTTACATTCTGACAAGCCATGAGGCAGCTCTCCCCTATCTCATGGCATCCCTATGGAATCAGCTTAATGGCAATGGCTTTGGTTTGAGGTGTAGCTTCAATAGGTAGATTAGTGATTGCGTAAGTCTTTGAGGCAAGAAAGTTGGAGGAATTTAGGGAATGATTTTAATGAGTATGATACTTGATTTGGGGGGGAAGAAACTAGTCTAAAATTAGACGAAGTAATTGTTACAAAAATCACATTAATTAGCTAAAAAACATTGAGCTATACACTTTAAACAGATGAGTTGGATGGTATGTAAAATTCACTCAGTACAGCTATTAAAAATGAGTGATTCAAATGTGAGCAGTTAACTTTTAGGGAGAGTTCTTATATAACCATCATTTTTTTCCAGAACTGTAGACGGATTATTTTAGTTATTTCAAACAGGACTTTTATGAAGCAGTTTCTAATATTATCCCCATTTAACAGGTGAGGAAATTGAATTTTGCAGCACTTAAGTAACTTCCTCAAAGTCACACAGACTTTAAATGTTCAGGTAAGAATCCATACCGAGGAAATCTAGTCCCAAATTGCTTGCTTTTAACCGCACACCTCTGCTATATTATACTGCTCAGGAGTCACAGTACCATAAATTTTCTATTACTCTTACTGATCACATAATTATAGCAAGATTTCTAAGAAAGTGAATTTGTCCAGTCAAAACTAAATAGAGTATTCTCTAACATCAGGCTACTTCCCTTTTAAAATATCTGGCCTTTTTTTTTTTCTTGGTCTAAAAGAATCAGGGTGTCCTCTTTTTTTCCTCTGTATTAAACCCTACTCACCTTTCAAGATTAGATGGATTAAAATCTTTAGGGATTTTTTTCTCAAATTCCAAGTCAGTGTGGTTGTCCCATCACTTGCCCCATACTGTTATTCTCATACCTCTACTCCTCCATGTTTCCCAGTGCATTATAATAATTTTCCATATCTAGTTTTAAAATTACATTGAAACTATTGAGATGAGTGATGATTGCGGTTTGTACTTACACCCCTTAGTACGTAGCTTGAGAATAGTGCACCAATTAACACTGAGTAAGAGAGAATAGAGCGGGGGCGGGGGAGGTGTCTTTTGTATGTGTTAGGTGCCATTGAGTCAGTTACACCAGTGGTCTATCAGTGGGTGTTACTGTGGTGGTTGTGAATTGCTGTAATTCAGGAGGCTGTGTCACTGGCATTTCTAATGCCATCAGGGTCACCCACATTTGAGCAGATGTTAGTGGAGCTTTCACACTAAGAACAGACAATGAAAAGGACTTGGCTCCAGATTTCAAAGGCAGGTGTGCTGAAAATCCCAGGCAAACCCTTGAAATGCTGTCACATCCTGAAGGTCTAGAGAATGAAAGCAGAGCATTGTTAAAGTTGGTGCCAAAAGATTGGGGGCCCTCAAGTCCAAGGGCACTTAAATGGTGACTGACTAGGAGCTGGTTTCTCCAAGTGGAGTCTTCCAGGATGACATAGAGTCAGGTAAACCTGTGGGAATAGAATCTTTGGGATCTTCATTTGCTTATGGGGCAACTCAGAAGGTAAAGTGAAAAGACTGCGAAAAATTTGCTCATGTTCTGAATTTAAATGTGCAAAGAATGAATGTAGGAAAATTGGGAGTAGACAAAAATGAAATGCAATTCACAAATTTTGATGTCTTAGGTATTTCTGAACTAAAATAGGCATGTATTGGAATTTTGAATCAGAAAATCATATGATGTAATATTCTGAGAATGACACAATCAAGAAGAATGGCTTCGAATTGATTTTCAAAAAGGACATTCCAAAATCCAGCAAGACCAACCATGAGACGCCATCTAACACTCCTAACCATGCACCAAATAAAAACAAGTAAAGAGAGAACAACAAATATTGGAGAGCGCGTGGAGAGATTGCAATTCCTACGTACTGCTGGTAGGCTGCTAAACGCATACAACCACTGTGGGAAGCCATATGGGGATTCCTGAAACAGATGACAATGGAAATGCCACATGACCCAGCATTACCATTGCTGGGCATACACCCCACAAAATAAGAGCAGGATCACGAACAGATGTTTGCTGCCCCATGTTCATTGCAGCACAGTTCACAATAGCAAGGAGTTGAAAACAGCCTAAATTTCCAACCATAGAAAATTAGATAAACAACAAAATTAAATTTTTTAAAATATTTAAAACTTTGCCATAAGCACACAGTATATATGATGCATCACTAAAAATCAGCAATGAAACTATGAAATACCTCATGACCTGGAGAGATCTGGGAAACCGTATATTGTAGGAAGTTAGTCAATCACAGAAAGATAATACTGTATGAGCTCACTGGTGTGGGACCAAACAACACAATGGGCACATGCTCAGGCTGGCAGGGCATCCAGTATGCTGCCAGGATGGTCAAATAGCCTGTTGAGAGGCTGACTGGTGTCCAGGAACTAGCACCAGCCTCTCTAGCTGTTTTCTGGAAGGTTATTTTAGCAGCTGGATCAAATGGTCAAGGGAGCATGGAGGGGATAACAACTGCTTAGTGTTTGCCATACAAAGTCATGACGAGGTGTCCCAGGACTGGGGGTATCATAATCAGAGGGATGAGGGGTACTGATGGGAGAGTCAAGTCAGAAGAAGGCAGAGGGAGTAGGTACATATGGGAGAAGACACTTGCATGTCTGTCAGTAGAAAGGGGGAGAGGACAAACCTCCCAGTGTGCAGGGGTTGGGTGGGGGAATGATTAACAATACTTTTAAGGACCTTAAAGGGGGGGGTATTGCCTGGTAATATGCATCTAATAAGCTACAGTGTCCTGAGTTTTGGGACACAACCTGGGGACATGGGCCAAGTGCCATAGGTCACTGGAGCAGTAAATCCTGGATCTTCAAGGACATGACCTGATCCAAAGACCACAGCAGAGGAATCTGATGTAGAAATCATTAGGTGAAGTGGACTCGACTTCAAACACACCTGTAATCTGAAGACTTAAAACTAACAATTCCTGGTATTTGAAGAAGTAGAAAACAACTACTTGAGAGGCATTCTTGAGAGGCTGACAGCATTGACTTAGCATGTCATTGCCCTACTTGCTGTATTCAGATGCATATTATTCTGGTAAACTATGATAGACAGTTCAGTGCCTAGCTACTAACTCTCATTGTTTGAATCAATAGCATGCAGCCATATAAGGAGTTGTTCCATACAAGTGAATAATTCATGTATGTGATACATAGTAAGCCTATACTGGTCCAATGTCCCTCTCTCAACAATGTTTTAAACATTAGTACCAGGAGTTAATCAATGACATATTAATGCTTTATGCTCCAGGGAGATGACCAATAAGCATCTCTACTATAAATTAACATGGATGGCTCTAAGGGGGTCCAAGATACATTTTTAAAAACCATAGATCCAGGAATGGATTTTGGGTTCACACTAAATCCTAGTTCCTAGTTCCAATGTAAGAACAGTTAGCTTTGACATCATGACCCTACTGCATACTCACCCTCAGGAAGGAAATATGAGTGCTATAGCAAAATGTGAAGAAACTGGATGGTTCCCTGCTCTCAGAAAGAATAGCATCTGGCTCTTAAAGGCTTGTCCAAAAAGGCAGCCATCTAAGTGAGATGAAAACTAAGTGCACCTGGAAGGAGCACACCGACATAAGGGACCCAAGCATTGCAAATCATACAATCCGAAGCCTAAGGAGGGAAGAGTACAGAGTCTGAATTGTGCGATTCTGGTTTGGAAATACTATGGGAAGACATTGGAAGCCCAAGATGCATTTGTAAGATTTACACAGGAAATAAACCTGTGGTAATTTCCCTCTATTCAGAATGGAAGAGTGGGAATAAACTGATTACCAAACAAACACGTTGGGAGACAACTAGAGAAGGTCAAAATGATAATCCTGGTCTAAGGGTTAAAACGTTATCTCGTGATCCAGTCTCTGATATACCTTAGGCCTGATCTTGTTTTCAACATTTTCTGGTTTGGGGTTCTTTTTTTTTTTTGTAATTGGGATTCCTATCAGATGTATTTTGTCATTGTGGGTAGCCCTCTTAAATGTTGTTATCTGTTTTTCAGTATATGAAACTTAATAGATGAATCTAAAGAGACAACAAGTAGAACAAGACTTACAGGAAGGTGGGGGCCGGGGGGTAGAATGTGTCGGGGTGTGGGAGGGTAAAGGGGAGCTTCTATCAAGAAATTCAAGAAGAAAGAGACCATTTTGAAACTGACTGTGGTAGCAATTGCACAATACTCCAGGATGTGCTTGAACCATGGAATGCTATCTGTGTTAGCTCCCAAGGAAATGGATTTGAAAAATAAAGGACAGGAAATAAAGGAAATACCAACATGGA
This sequence comes from Tenrec ecaudatus, assembly GCF_050624435.1. Lineage (NCBI taxonomy): Eukaryota > Metazoa > Chordata > Mammalia > Afrosoricida > Tenrecidae > Tenrec > Tenrec ecaudatus. The sequence continues at coordinate 120,451,501 of NC_134531.1, read as the reverse complement.
TGTCAAGAGAGACTGTGAAGCTTCCTCTCAATCTCAGAGCTGAAGCAAATAAAATAAATGGTGTGAAGAGCTGAATAGAAAACTTCAAAGGCAGCTCAAGAAGACACAGCCAAATATTATAATGAATTCTTCAAAGACCTATAATCAGAAAACAAAAAGGTAAAAACGCACTTAGGCTACCTGAACATGAAAGAGCTCAAGAAAGAATTCAAGCCTCAAATTGTCATCTTCAAAAGTTCTATTAGCAAAATATTTATGATACAAACAGCATCCAAAGATAACGGAAAGGACAAACAGAGTCACTCTACCACAAAGAATGAAGACAGTCTGCGATTTCAGGAGGTAGCATCTGAGCAATAGCCAATGGTGCTGAAGGAAGAAGGTCAAAGGGCACTGAATGTGTTAGCCAAAAACAAGGCTCCAGGAACTGATGGAATACAACTTGAAACACTGGACGCACCCAATCTTTCATAGCAAGATATTTTGATTACAGCTATTTGGCGAACTGACTGGAAAAGATCCAGATTTGTACCCATTAAAAAATGTGACCCAACATTATCTGCAAACTTTAGAACAGTTTCGTTGATATCTCATGCAAGTGTATTTTTGCTTAAGTTCATCCAACCATAGTTGTAGTAGCGCAGTGATGGGGAAATGCCGGAAGTTCAGGCAGATTCAGAAGAGGACTTGGAACTAGGATAACATTGCTAATGTCAGACAGACCTTGGCTGAAAGCAGGGAATACCAGAAAGATGTTTACTTGTCTTTCATTGATTATGACAAGGCATCCAACTGTGAGTATCATAATCAACTCTGGATAATTTTGAGAACAGCAGGAATTCTGAAACACTTCGTTGTGATCACAAAGAAATTGATCATGGATCAAGACACACTTGTGCAAACAGAACAATGGAAGACTGTGTAGTTAAATATCAGGGATGCTGTGAGAACTGGTTGTAGCCTCTTACATTATTAGTTTAATCTGCATGCTGAGAAAATAATCAAAGAAGCTGGCTTATGTGAAGAAGAATGTGGCATCAATTTTGGGGAAAGGCTTAAAACAACCTGAGATATGCAGATGACACAACCTTGCCAGATGAGAATGAGGAGGACTTGAGGTACTTGCTGATGAAGATACCAGGTTGCAGCTTTCTGTACAGATTATTACTCAATCTAATAAGGTCAAAACCCACACAACTGTAACCATAGGTGACATGATATGCATAGAGAAAAGGTTGAAGTTTTGTAGACTTTCGTCTTCCTGGAATTCACTGTCAATGCCCATGAAAGCAACCGTCAAGAGAAGTGTAATTAGGTAAATCTGCAGGACAAGACCTCATCAGAGTATTGTAAAGCAATGGGGTCACTTTGAAGACTAAGGTGTGCCTGACCCAATCCATCGGGTAAGATACTGTAGGGACCGGCTCTTATCTTACATTACAAATGAGTTCAAGAGGGTACAATCTGCAAGGGGAAAACTTATATACAAAAGGGCTAGCCCAAAGTTCGTGTGTAGGATCCCTACAAGGTCCCGGACTTTATTAGGGACAGGTTTGAATACTCTTCCTGTCACATAACCATGCCAGGATTACACAAAAAGGGACATTTCACAATTCAGAGGCTTACAAAGAAACATTAGCACATCAATCAAGTTATTCATAGATGGAAGGGGAGGATGAGGCTGGGGCATGAAATAACTGATCGGTTTGCAGACTGCTGCCTTGCAGCTTCAGTCAGGGAACAGGAGGCAAGTGCCTATTTGTCTCAGCAAGGGAGACAGGCCAGCCATTGCTTCACCAGCTGCCATGGCTGATCCACGAGCATTCTCCCACAGGCAATGACCCTGGAAGGTGAAGTTCCTGCCGTGTTTGCCTACGAAGTAAACAGCCTTTCCCCGCATCCTGGCATTTTCTATTGCCTCGCGTGCATGTGAAAGTTGGATATTGAATAAGGAAGATGGAAGAATAATCTGAATTATGGTGCTGGAGAAGAATATTGAACATATAGTGGACTGCTAGAAGGACAAGCAGATCTGACTTGGAAGAAGTACATGCAGAGTGCTCCTTAGAAACAAGAATCATAAAATGTCGACTTAGATATCTTGGACACACTGTCAGGAACAGCTCGTCCTGGAGAGCAGCATCATGCTTGATGACGTGTAGGGGTGGTGGAGATGGATTGACACAGTGGCTGCCGCAGTGGCCTCAGGCATAGGAATAATTGCAAAGGCGAAGCAGGACAGACAGTGCATCATTCCGTTGTGCATAGTGTCCCTATGGGTCAGCGCGATGGGTCAGCACTGATTTGATGACATCTAACAAAAACAACAGCAATTGGATTCGTTCCTACTTACCATCATGTTATATAAATCAGAAGAGAACACTGAGTTTGTACTATCCTTACTATTGTTGATGTATTATTGCCACCCCTAAGTTAATCAATCTATTGGAGGATCTCTTACCTCTTTTAGCTGAACTCCACTTGACTAAACATGATCTCCTTCTCTGTAGATTCATTCATCTAGATAACGTGGACAAGTTATGGAATATATAGTCTTGATCCTCAATCCTATCGCGCAGCCTGCTTGTGTTGTTCTAAGCTAGATTTGTTCCTTTCTTCTGGAAACCCATGGTATATCCATTATTCTTTGCCATCTCCCTAATTCAAGTGTGTCTCTTCTTTGCTCCTTATAATTTATTGTCCAGTTCTTTCATGCATATTATGCCATATAATAAATATAATATTGTATAAGGTCACTGGCATAAGGACAAATATCAAGGCAATGACAGGCTGTGGCTCTCAGATAATGAGGTGGTATGAGTGTGTAATAGTTGTAACTCGTTTATCACTCCCTTATTAGAGCGTCATAAACACCACTCCCCATGGGGAAGCCTTACTTCAGCGGGGACAGTTTCTTATGAGTGGGGTAGAGAGTGGGTGAGAACCGGGGCAGTGCCCTAAGGTTGCTCTTGGTGGGTGGATATTACTGTGTTCGTGTTCAGTACACTCTGGTGGAGATTCATGAAGAGGAGGGGATGTGTCTGTCTCTAAGAAGATAGTGATCTCAGGGTGGCTTGCCCTTGAGGAAAGCATTGAACATTGCTTTGACGGACTTCCGAGGGGAAGAATCCACTCTGTCCCTCAGAGATAGTCATGCATTGCTAACCAAGTTTCTTTTCAGCCATTGGTGCCCCAGGCTTCACACTATACATTTTCTGGATTTCAGATTCTGCCTTCTGCAGGAGTACAACTTATTACGTAGGCTGCCATAGAGGGATCTGGGTCAGAAAAGCGAGCCAGGCTTGATCTTGAACACACATGTGCTGAAAAGCGAACTGTTATAGTCCTTTGGACTCTGAGCTGTAACCCACTTGTGAGAGGAGACAGCAGGGTGTCTACCAAGCTCGTGGATCTGGAAGTCATTGAACTGGGATTCAAGCCTCTTGCTTTTGAGGTAGTTCAATAACAGGCAGTTTAAGACAGATTTCTTAACTTTTTAAAAACATGTCCTAGTTATGAGCCCACATTTCTGCCGTTGTAAAGGAGTGTTATCTAAACGTCAGTGCTTTCCTAAACAAAATCAATAACTTTAGGGTTTTTTTTTTACTGTGCATAAGTGACGGTCCCGTGTATTTTAGTCTAAAAAGCTCCTTTATTTTAGACTATGAATTTTATAGTCTAAAATTCATCCCTCAGTATATGAATATTCCCCTTAAATAGTATTTTAAATTCTATACCATTGGCTATATAAATGATATCAGCATTAGATTTACCAAATTCCTCCTTAAAAAAAATAAAACTCAATGCCATTGAGTCACTGATGACCCATAGTGTCCCTGAAGGATAGGGCGGAACTGCCCCTGTAAGACCGGAGACGGAAACTCCTCATGGGGGCAGGAGCCTATCTTTCTCCCACAGAGAAGCTGCTCCCTTGGAAATTACTTCTATTAGCTCTTTGAGTGGAAAATGCTGCCACTAAAGTGGAAGAGGGAGATATAGAAAACTTAGATCTTTGAATGGATTTGTGTGCCTGACTTAACCACAGCCGTAAATTACAAATGATCAATCCTTATGATGGACCCCTGCCCGATAATTACCCTCATGAAGGGATCGCTGAAGCTATGGATGCTACAGCAAAGTGTGGGAAGAACCATGTTGGTGTCCAGCTCTCAGAAAGACTAACTTGTGGGGTCTTAAAAGTTGTCTTATAACAAGCACACACTATGGGTAGTGTCACCTAGGCCCAGCAGCCTGTGTGATTCCAGGATTAAAAATAATAATAATATCTAAGATTAGAAATTATAAGTATACTAGAGCTTCAATTCTGAGCAGCTAGTTTGCAGAAGGTTTTGGATGACAGTGAAAGACCAAAATCCATTTGCAGATTCCAATGAGGAGTGAGTCTCCAGTGAATCCGTCGGATCTCTGAAGAAGAATTTGATGCCCCGGCCACCAGGCAATGGATTAGGCAGACATGTTGGTGTTGGGTGTCTTCAAGTCAGTTAGGACTCCTGGCAATCCTTTGCATGACAGAACCCAACATGCCCAGTCCTATGCTAACCTCAACATTTTCCTTATGGTGGAGCCCATTGCTGCGGCCACTCTTTCAGTCCATCAATTGCCCACGACCTCTACTCAGTAGGTTGTCCCTCTCCAGGAACTGGTGTCTCCTGATAATATGCCCAAAGTACTTGAGACAAAGTTTCATCATCCTTAATGCTAAGGAGCATTTTGGCTATATTTCTTTGATGACATATTTGTTTGTTCTTTTATAGTGCGTGACATTTTTAATATTCATTGCCAGCACCATAATTCAAATATACTGATTCTTCGACCGTTTTTATCCAATGTCCAACTTAAATATGAGGCTATTAAAAATACCATGGCTTGAATAAATTCCACCTTAACCCTCAGTGCAACAACTTTTCATTCTAACACTTACTGAGCTCTTGTGAGGTATATTTACCCAATGTAATGTGTCTTTTGATCTCTTGATTTATACTTCCATAATCAATGGATCCAAGCAAGATTAAATCCTTGACAACTTTTCTCTATTAACCATGATGTTTCCTAATGGTCTGGTGCTGAGGATTTTGATATTACTTATACTGTGTTGTAATCCATATCACAGGCTGCAACCTTTGACCTTCATCGGCAAGGGCTGCAAGTCCTCCTCACTTTCCGCAAGCAAGGTTGCATCATCTGTATGTCTCAGTGTGTTTATTAGACTTCCTCCTATCTTGATGCCACAGTCAGCTTCATATAAGACAGATTCTCTGATTATTTACTACACATAAAAATCCAATAGGCATGCTGAGAGGATACAACCCTTTCACACAATTTTCCTGGTTTTAAACCATGCAGTATTCCAATCACACAACAGCTTTTGATCCATGTACAAGTTCCCCACAAGCACGATGAAGTGTTCTGTGATTCCCATTCTTCTCAAGGTCATCCACAATTGATGTCCCAGACAGTCAAAGTCAAATGCCTTTGCATAGTCAATGGAACCCAAGAAAACATCTTTCTGATATTTTCTTCTTTGAGCCAAGATCAGATGAATACAGATATAGATAGGTTACACATTAACATAATACCTTAAACTATAATATGTTTTCCCTTTAGACTCATTTTTAATTTATTCCACTATTATTATTTTCTGTTCTCTTTTGGATTAAAGCTTTTTAGAATTGTTTTTTTTATTGTTTTGGGGAATTATTAAATTTTTTGCTCTGGTTTTCTTTATTTGAAATCCAGGATAGGTAAATCAATAGAGACAGTAACCTGATAGATACATTTTAGGGTTATTGCAGGGGATTCTTGTGGGAAATAGAGAAGTAAAACAATGAGAACAAAAGTAATGAAAATGCTCTAAAATTTATTGTGGTGATACCTGCACAACTCTTTGTAATATATTCAAACTATTTCATTGTATTGTTCATGAATTATGTATCAATACCCTCTTACCCTCACAGAACTTATGTGGTAGTCATTGAATAGAAAATAACTCATTCAAGAAAATGTCCCAATGAGATTAATAGCAAGTACAATTAAAAGTCAGAGAATTACAGACTGCACATTTTTCGGCTTCTAATACATACTTACATCATCTTTTCAGTTGAAAACAGTGACTGGGTAATTAAATGTCACATATTCCCATGACTATAAATCAATTAGTTGTTGCTGTCTCATATTAAATACTAAAGTCAACCTTCAGCATGTCATTGTCTCTGAGCCGGAGTCAAAATCTAAAAGGGGTTGGATTTGCTAGATCTATTTTAAAAGCATGTTACTCATTCAAACATAGGTTGAGAATGCCAGGATTTGATCCCATTGGCAAGAACTTTGAAAATAGATATTCCAGATGGTGCCTAATTTGGTATTTTGAACTAAAGCCTGCTGGCCTGGAAATGCCATTATTTCTGTAGAAAATGATTTACCTATGTTTCTTTTCAATCAGCAAATTATTTAAAAAATAAATCTAAAAGGGAAAATATTGTTCCTGCCAGGATGAACAAAACATTTTCTTCTTTTATAGTGTATGACTGAAAGATTGGCCAAATGCAAATACTCATTTCCAACAGTAATGAGAATATATGACTCAGATGGAGTCTAATGTTCTGGTTTTTTGGGGGAAGGGGGTGTTCTCCTTTTTGGTATTGAAGATACATATCTTTCATTAACTCTCAAGTAATTAGCAAATCAGTTACTGAGCACCATCATCAATTAATTAGTAGAATATTAGATGTTTCTTTACCTCATGATAGGGTGACCTGGAAGACATTGCATCCACCAAAGTACCTAATGAATTATATAAATAGGAGAGAATCGGCATGCCCTCTCTGAGACTCTAAACATCTTTAAAGAAGAGAGAGCCTCATCTTTCTCATGGGGAGCCGTGGATACTTTGAATACCCTGATCAGGCAGATGGCTGATAAATGCATAGCCCATATCGGGACTCAATTTCTGCAAAAAGGAGTTTGATTCAATGAAGTACGAAGCATGTATGAATGTGAATATGGTGCCCATGGCATTCATATTTCTGCTGACACCAAACCAGGTTTCTCTATATATTTGAAAGCCCTTTTCTGTGCTGTAGAAAATATGGTAAATTGCTCTTTAAAAATTTCAAAGTTATAACAAGAGTGTTGAGATAAAGGATTTCCTTCTCAAATGGTATCAGAGCTTCAAAGTGAACTCTGGGTTTCCAGAAAGCTATTGATGATGGTGGAGACCCAAAATCGATTTGAAGGGTCACAAAGGGAGCAAAGCTCTTGTCAATCCCTCTGACTACAATCCAGAGTTGTGAATAGTCTGGTTACCAAACAGAGAGCATGGAACATAGGTGGTAAGATTAAATTGTGGTATCTTATCATTTGATCTCCCTTTTGACCCCCTTGTAAATTTGTTCTACTTATTAATATTTTCTGCTTAATGTTAAATTGATGTTTTTCTCTATTTTACTTAGTTAATATTGTTAGTTTGTATGTGTGTGTGTGTATGTGTGTGTGTGGTTCTCTGTATATGAAATCCAGGATAGATAAATGTATATAGACAATAATTGGATTAATGGTTTCTTGGGGGTATGGCAGGGAAATGTGGAGCTAATAACAATGAACACAATAAATAAGAAAATATTCTAAAACTGATTATTGTGGTGGTTGCACAACTCTGCTGAATATGAGTAAACGTTTGAATTGTATCATTTGTAAATTATATGCCCATAAAACTTAAAAATAATAATAATATACTTTCTTCTCTATCCAGGACTGTCTAGGCGATAGTTATATAATCTGAGATATACTTGAGATTTTATCACTGTTTAATCTCATATATTCCTATAGGTCCATATATTAAAATATTTAGTTTGAGGTAAGAGATTATCTCAAAATAATTCTGTAACAATATGGATTTCATATTGAAATGTGCCTATCCTATCTCAGTGTGTGTGTGTGTGTGTATGTGTGTGTGTGTGTGTGAGAGAGAGAGAGAGAAAGAATATTTTTATGACATTTTAAAAAATGTTATGACTGAAAATATGAAAATATACTCTTTGTTGATAAAAACTACATGCAAAAGAACACAGCCAGGAGATCCAAAGTAAGTTTAAATTTGATTGTATAGAAAACTTTATTTTAATGTAAGGAGATTTTCACTGTGTCCTGAAGTAAATATTACGAAGATTTTTGTGTAGAAAGACAGTACAGTTTAGTTCTTGTGTGGAATTAAAAGCCCTGGACATATCATTCACCAAACACACATTATTCGAATACAATATGTAAATGTAAATTTAAAAACTAACAGCTCATGTAATTTTGTTTTCAAAACCATTTTGTTGGGCGTTAACACAGATATGTCATTGCATAGTTCAGTGTCATCAAGTAGTGTTGTGTAACTGCTACCACGCGTTTCAAATCATCATTGTATTCCTGAAGTCATTGAAATTATATCCCTTTCACCCTCCTTCATCACCACTGTGCCCCCAGAAACCCTCATTCTACTTGCTGTCCCCATAGGTTCATCAATCCTGGTTTTCATACACCGAAGAACAGAAAACACACGACACAAATTCAAGAGAGTGACTTCATTGCCAAACATCCGAGATAAACCCTAATATGAACAATCAAAAAACAAAACAAAAATACAGAAAATGCTAAAAACCAGATCAGGCCTCATATGCATCAGAGGTAAGATCAACTGACAAGGTTTTAACACTAATGTCAGGTTTATCATTTTGATCATTAGTCATCACTCCCATGCTCTCTAGTTGGTAACCACGGTTCTCCCCTGCCTCTATTGCGGACAGGGGGACATCACCGGAGGCTCATTTCCTATGTCAGGTCCACAAACATTGGTCTCCCTCTGTCATCCATAGCCTCTACAAACCCGAATCTCACAACTTAGACTCTGATATTATTCCCTCCTTTGATTTCAGATTATATGATTTACACTCCTTCGGTGACTAATGCTGGTGTGCTTCTCTAGATGGACTTAGTTGACTTCTCACTTAGATGACTGCTTGTTTGGAAAGAAATCTTTAAGACCGCAGATGCTCTTTTATCTGATACCTTGGCACCATATAATTTCTTCACCAATTTTGCTTTAGCACCCATATTTTCTGTGATCCCTTCTTTAGGGCAGTTACCGAGCAGTGACTTTATGTAAAAAAACTAATTGTTCTTAAATTGGAGCTAGAATTTGGTTCAAGCCCAAAAGTTGTCCCTGGATCTATGTTATTTTGTTAATTATCTGCATTTGGCTCCCTTTAAAAATCTGCTTCTTAATTTATGTTAAGGGAGTCTTATTTATCATCCCACTGGGTCTTTACACCTTCCATTAATATTGCCTTTTATTAGCCCCCTGGTACAAATTTTTTTAAAGCATTGTTGACAGAGGGCCAAGGTAGGCTAACTCCATACCCCAAGACCTGGAATTTTCACTCGTGCAGAGTCAATCCTCATTTAATCATTATCTCCTTTCAACCTATTAGATTTATATATTTATTCAGCACATATTTCATCACTGCCTATGGTAGTCCTGGTATAATAGTGGGTACAGGGTGGTCTGCAAATCACAAAGTCTGAAGTTCAAAACCACCAGCTGCTTTGCTGGAGAAAGATGATGTTTTCTATTCCCGTAAAGAATTATAAAATCAGACACTCACAGGGGTAGTTCTAAACTGTCCTATCGGGTGGCTATGAGACAGAATCAACTGGATGGCAATGAGTTAGTTTGATTTAGATAATGCCCGCTGATAAGCATTTCAAGGGAAAAAACGCATGTCTCTACCTTTTCACTTAATAGAAGTTCTACATTTTGATTTTTCCTTTTCTTTTAATATTCAAATGTGATTAAAACACATTCTTATTATACCCAGAGGTGCCTTTTAATATGGGTCCTGCCAACATTTTTCAATTTAATTTAATGTAAAAATAGTTTTACTTCATGTGCTCCATTTACTGGACTCCTTTTCTCATCCTTGAATATACAAGTGATTATTTCCCCCTTAGAGCCATTGTACTTGGAGTTCATTCTTCTTATAAATATTTTTCTTTATATATTCCAGAGATGGATTATTCTCAGCACTTAGATATCACTCACATTTATCTCCAAGTTTCTGTCTAGTTACCTTAGGAAATATGGTCCCCCATAATCACTATCATATTGCTTCATTTTATGTTCTTCATTCGCTGTATCACAACTAGAGTTTTCTTGTTCATTCATGTCTTTACTTGAGCCCGAGTCTGACATCTCCTCCAGGATATTCTACATTCCAGGAAGGAATTAATACTGTCAGCTGATTTATGGCTCTATCTTCAGCACATAACATATTGAAGACTCACACACATATACACATATAAAAACTTGATTAATATATACATTAAAATATGATGAAAAATAAGAGGGGAAGTGTTACAGGAAAATTCTTATGTGTAGAAGATTTTGAAAGGAATAGGTAGAATACAGATATTATAACACTTCAAATAAAAAAAAAGAAATGAGAGCAACAATGGAATTTTCCGAGTCTTTTAGGACTTTCTGTGCATCTGGTTCCTGGGCAAGGGTGAAATGAGCAGTAGGAGGAGATGAGAGCAAGATGGTTGCGAGGTGCTGAGTAATAAAAAGACATTATGTATGTTTCCTATGTAAGAGCCCTGGTGGTGTAGTGAGTTATTAACTGCAAGGTTAGCAGTTCGAATCCAAAGGCCACTCTATAGGAGAAACATGGCCTTTCTACTCCCATGAAGAGCTACAGTCTTAGAACCCCACAAGAAAACTCTACCCTGTCCTATCTGCTCATTGTGATTTGGTATTGACTTGATGGCAGTCAGGATTTCATTGTGGAAGTATGAAAATCCATAGAAAATTATTATTTAGGTGGAAAAAGAACATGATGTGGTCATATTAGCATGTTTGATCAATTATTCCAGCAAGTGTGGAGCAAGATTATTCATATATAAGAAAGATATCAAACAAAGGTTAATGAGATAATGAGGAGAGTAAGTTGGTGAGGATAAAGAAAATGATTGATACAAGAGATGTTAAGAAGATATATTTTGGGGGAAGGTATGTTGTACATGATGGATTTCTGGGTGCTGATCCATAGACAGTGATTTTTTCAAATTGCCTCCCTTTAGTCTACCATATTGAATAATTGGATAATTTGCATTTATATTGGAGATTCTTTTAAATGTGTTTTTTTAGATGACATATTCTTCAATAACCTTGAATCACAAAGAATTTCCAAGAGCTTCTTTGGTATGCTCATATGTTCATAAGCAAAGTCCTTTAAGGATCTGGGGTATCATTCTATCATCATAGTTTAAGATATAAAATCTCTTAAATTAATAAACATGAAGCTCTTCCTGAAAATGATGACCAAAACTGTATTTGGATTCTCAGAATCTATGCTTATGGTGCTATGTTCCAAAAACTCACCAAGATGTAGCACCCAAAATACTGCCATGCTTCAAATAATCTTAATTGTTATGCTGATATGAAAGTCAATGATTTTGATAACTTGCCATATACACTCAACTTATTCTACTTTTCAAAACTCTCCAAACTCACTGCCATCAAATCAATACCAAATTATAATGAGCAGATAGGACAGAGTAGAATTTTCTTGTGTGTTTCAAAGACTGTAACTCTTTGTGGGAGTAGAAGTCCATCTTTCTTCTGTAGAGTGCCTTTGGGATTCAAACTGCTAACCTTGTAGTTATTAACTCACTACACCACCAGGGCTCTTAATGTCTTATTTTAATCATCAATTAAATGAAAGGTTTTTTATGAAATAATCTTTGGGGTGATTGTTTATTGCGTATTATTTCTAGCATTATCTTCTGAACAGTAGAATCTGGCAGAAATATATTTTAATAAGCCTTTCTTATAAGTTACGAGAACTCTTCAAACTCAAAATAAGTTTTTCATTCATTTTTCTTTCTTCCCTTCAAATATATTTACATAAGTAAAAATTTTGACCATTGTTAGAAATGTAATTGCTGATGATTTTACTAAGATGATTTCATGACTTTTTTTTTTAAGTGTCAGAAGTCTTAACAGCATATTCAGTCTCTTTTTCCCTAAGAGATCGTCTCATTGTTCCTGAAGTTGGTGGAATGTAGACACACTGATAAATTGTGCAAAAATAGTAGTCTTGTAATTGAGTTACTATTGATATCGTGGTTCATGGTCAATTGCCAACCCAAGAGTAATATAAGGAACTCCCAGTGGCACCCTCACTGGGTAAGCGATAATTAAGCTGCATATATGGATCTTCCTGCCAGAGATAGATTGCCATTAATGAAGGAACATTTCATGTAAGAAATGCCATACAATTCACCTGGGGCTAATTTTTCAAACATTCAGAGCTTGGTTGTTTGTTCTTGTCAATGGTCCATGGGAAGCTTCCTTTGTGAGAATTAAACCCATGGAAAGCTTCAATTTTTACAGGCACTTTCTAACTTACCCATATGAGAAAATAATCAAAGGGTAGAGACAGTATTTTCCTTTCATCTCTGTGTAACTTAAAAACAGTAATGCAAACTGGCTCACACACTACCAAAACTTTCATCTTCTGCTGAAGTCCATTAGATCAAAAGGATAATGTTACAGAGAGATGTGAATGAATGGAAGCAAGCTGTCAAATGGTAGTTTGCTTTTTAAAATTTTTTGTGGTCTTATTATTTTATTAAAAGAATACATGTTCTAAAGCACCACCAAGCATCTGACATATCATAATTTTATTCTGACACCGGGTCTATATGAATCAATATCAACTCAAGAACAAATGGTAACAGAAACAGAAGACCTATTTCATGTGTGTTTGTGTGTGTAATTATATATATTTGTATGTATACATTTGTATATGTAAAACTTCAGCAATAGTAAAACTTCAGCAATGCTAATAGTAAAACATTTATTAAATGTGTTAGTTAAAGAGAATTTGTCCAACAAGTTGTTTTATTGACATAAGACAACTTATTGGGATAAACTATGGCTTAAAGTAAAAATCTATTTTGTTTAGCTACTCTTTGGTACTATGCTCCATAAAAATGTCTTTAAAAGGCCGTATCGCATGAGAATAGAATACTTCCAGTGTCTGGATGAGTAAAAATATTTTGATTAATTGGATTTTCTTAATTCCATATTTAGGTATCTTCACATTTTTTAAAATGGTTAACCTATTACAACATGCTAATTAGAGGCCAAGGATGCCTGGTGGTACTATGGTTAAAAGCTCAGCTTGACTTCTAACTGAAACTTAAGTAATTTTGACAGGCAGGAAACATAGGGATAAATGGATTGTTCTCAAAGACCCACCAATTAGCAAGAAATGGGTAGCCAAGCTGAGAAGAAAAAGAAAATGTCCTAAGCGTTTGGGCATGCACCAGAAGACTGCAGGAAGAATAGGAGTGGTGGGAACCATTGAAGTCAAACACACTTAGGGACACCTACTCAAAGTTAGAACGTGTGCTGTAGGAACCAGACATCACAAACACACTTGTGCACATCCATTAAGAGTACAGGAACAAAGACACAACCTTGTATATGTGGGAAAATACCAGGCAGGATGAAAGGTATAAAGGATCAACTATACGACCAGGGTCTCTCTCCACACTTCTCCCAAAGATGACCCATTCCAGCTGGAAAATGCACTATCAAAACTGTGCTTTCATTCATAACCTTACTTTCACTTATTATCATGCTTTTGCCTTGTGAATTCTTTCTGCACCATTCAAGAAGCAAAAACCCAGAAAAACCCTCTCAGAACCTCAAAGTTTGAAGCAACCTAGTGGCTTCATGGGAGAAAGATTTATGGGGAAATTGTCATTTATAATATTGGTTTGATATGAATTAAAATAGATTTAAGGGCCTCTAACAAAATTGAGTAAAACATAATGAACTCTGAATGTAAAGGAGTCAATAATTATTAAAATATGTCAAGATTATTAAAATATCTCTTTAAAAGTGAAGAGTAATTAGTGTATTTTAAAGTATTTGAGCTGAAAGTCATTTTGTAAAATCTAAAATTATATTTTATACTGAATTGAATAAATTTGAATTCACATGTAAACCACTACTTAAATGACATAATAATCATCATTAATGTGATACTATTTAAATCATTTCTACTATTTTAATAGCATTTTAATTGTCCAGAAATTTAAAAAGATTTAGGTGATTCAAATAATTCGCTAAAAATATAGACAACATTCTGGGCTCTAAAAAAATGTTTATTTTAATGCATTTATTTAAAATATTTCTAAGATGAAAATACTATTTATACAAGTTGCTCATTAAAACATACAGTATCTACAGCTGGATTTCATTTCTGAGCCCTGCTTACAATAAGCTGTGATAATATTTTTTTAAATTATTATTAAAAGATCATTTTATTGGGACTCTTACAATTTACTTTCCAAATATGATAAACTAAAATAATTATTGATGACAAAATTATAGTGGTCCATTTTTAGTTACAGATTTGGAAGAAAATTCTTATTTGGATGCATTTTCCTTTTTTAACATTTATATAGGGCTCTTACAGCTCTTGTAACAATACATACAGCAATTGTATCCAGCACATTTGTACACATGTTATCATCATTATTTTCTAGACATATATTTCTATTGAGCCCTTGGTGTCAACTCCCCTTTTCCTCCCCTACACTCATGGCCCCTTGATATATTATTTAAAATTATTATTTTCATATCTTACATCAACCACTCTCTCCCTTCCCCCATGGTTTCTGTGTTTGTACCCTGGGGGAGTAGTGGCTATGTGTCAATCATCACAATTGGTTCTTAATTTGCCATATATCTTAATGGATCATTTGGTAGGGTAGAGGATTCTCGGGCAGGTGCTTTTTTCTTGAAGATTTCGGTTGTGTTACTCCACTCATCCTCCTCTTCATAGTATCTTCCTGGTAAATCTGAGCATATTCTTAACTGAGCACCAATGTATGTGACTGCCTTTGTTTCTCTTGCTGCTCTTAAAATTTTATTTTTTCCCTCAAAGTTGAATAATTTAACTATTATGTCTCTTGGTGAGTTCTTCCTGGGGTTTAGTCTCATTTGTGTCCTCTCTGCTTCCTGTATGAATGTCTGATTCTCATTCAATAAGGTGGGGAAATTTGCTTGCAGGAATTCGCTTGCTAATTTAGCTTCTTCATTGTGTCTTTTTTTTGGTAGACTGATGTATTTGAATACTGTACCTCTTTATTGTATCTGTCATTGGTCTCAGTTTTTCTTCCACCTCTCTGTTTATCTTGTTTGTCCTAAATAACATTTATAAATAAATTATCTTTATTCTTTGTGATTTAATTCAAAAGAAAAGTTTGGGGTATATGGTTAAAAAGTTAATGACATTTTTGCTATTTCGTGTGAAATTTTGAATTTCACTAAATTACCAGTTTGATAAAATGATATGGTTTTCAGACTAGTTGATAAAAATGATCTTGTGACCAACACAATTGGTATTGTTATTAAGAAGTGATGCCTATGGCAAAAATAATGTATGCAAAACCACATGTAGATTCTATATAACATTGAGCTTCCAACTTAGTGAAAATTCTGGAACTTATAAACTTCTTATAAGATATAGTACCTTTGATGGAGCATACGTCTTTTATATCATAGTGGCCAATAATCTTCCTGTTAGGAATTCATATCCCTGGATGTGGGCTGTGATCTTAGAAATGGTTTCATCTGGATGGGTGTGACATGCCACATGACCTCCTGCAAAGTGTCCTTTTAAAGCAATATTGATATTGCTCTCCTGGCAAGCTCCACGGCTGGCTGATATCATGCTGAGTAGACTGGTCCAGGTGTTGCTTATGGTACATCTGAATATTTAGTTGAATTTATGAAGATACTATAATGAACTTTGAATACCTCTCTATCCTCACTCTCAATTTGTAAACCGAGTAACCAGCCCTCTTTCAGTTTAGCAGAACTCTGCAGATATTGATCTCTCAGGGGTGCAAGCAGAGCGTGTCTACTGGAGAAATATTTAGGCAGAAAAATTTTGGCAGGAGTACTATATTGAAGACAGATTTTAAGTTAATGTTTCCATACGAATTCCAAAGGATCCCAAAACTTCTCTTCCAACTGACTTGTCAGGTTTCTAGCAGGAGATTGATATACTTTTCTTTGAGGAATTGGGCCTAGAAAGAGGATGTCTACAAAGTTACGGCATTGAACTTGCCTCAAAAAGAGAAAGTGAGCCAGAACCCTTCATGGAGAAACCTCATCAATAATTCCGGGAGTTCTCATCCAGTTTTTCAGTGTTTGCTCTTAAATAGGAGAAAATTGTGATACTTAATATAAGAAAAACATTCTTAATAACAGAAAAGATTGAAATAAATTGAGGAATATATAGGCTTAGAAAAACATTTATGTCAAATATTATTGGAAAAATTATAAAAATAAGGAAAACTAAAGAAAACATATTATACAAAACAAATATATGTTTTAAAATATCATTAAGATCTTTAGACAAATGATAGAATGATATTGTATATCTGAAACTAGAATAGTTTGGTATTTAAATGAAGTAAGCAATTCAAAAATCAATTTTTTGAAAATTGAAAATAAATAAATGTGTTATCACAAAGGGAAATACATAATGTTATCATATAAAATGATTATAAAAAGCTAGGAAAGTATTCAAGGATGTGTTGCTATTGTTAGTTGCCAGCAAGTCA
Organism: Tenrec ecaudatus; assembly: GCF_050624435.1. Taxonomy (NCBI): domain Eukaryota; kingdom Metazoa; phylum Chordata; class Mammalia; order Afrosoricida; family Tenrecidae; genus Tenrec; species Tenrec ecaudatus. The sequence continues at coordinate 120,434,791 of NC_134531.1, read as the reverse complement.
GTTATGATTCCTGTGGATGCATATGCCCAAGGAAAGCAAAAGTGGCCCAGTCTGAACCATCCAAACAATCGCTCTTATGCTTGAGCACATTCCTCCTTTCTGTCACTATATCAGTCCATTTTGTCAGGCGTCTTCTACTTTCTCAATGGCACCTCTCAAACATCGTAGAGTTTTCCCAGGATTGATCTCACCAGATAACATGCCAAAGTATGTCAGATACAATCTCAGTGTTTTAGCCTCTAAGGAACTTTCTGGCTGAACATATTCCAAGACAGTTATTTCTTCTTCCGGAAGCCCATGGTACTTTCACTATTCTTCGTCAACACCATAACTGAAATGCATCAGTTCATCTGCAGTCTTCCTTAGTCACTGTGCAATTTTCACTTGTAGGAGGCCACTGAAAATGACATGGCTTGACTCATCTTAACCCTCAAAGTGACACCCTTGTTCTTCCACAACTTAAAGTATCTTGTGCAGAAAATATATTCAATGCAATATATTACTTGACATATTCACTGCTGTGGTGTAGTAGTTACACATTAGGTTGAGACCACATGGTCAGCAGTTTGAAACCACCATCATGTCCATGGTAAAAAGACTGGGTTTTATGCCTGTAAGCAGTTACAGTTCCAGAAACCCACAGGAGGTCGCTTGTGTCAACACTGACTGAGTGACAGTGAGATTTTGAGACTACCTTCAGTGTCTGCAGCAATGGGCTCAGACATCGGAATATTTGTGAGGATGGCGCAGGATTGTGCAGTGTTTCATTTCGTTTTGCATAAGATCACTATGGATAGGAATCAACTCAATGATATCTATCAACAACAACTTCCATGAGCATTAATAGTGAATCCTAGAATAATTAGACTATTGATAACTTCATTCTTTCTTCTGTTCATCCTGATTGTGTCTATTGGTCCATTTGCGAGGATTTATGTTTTATTTACATAGAGCTGAAATTAATACTGAAGGCTGCAAGCCTTAATTTTTCTGAGTGTTTTAAGTCCTCCTCACTGCCAGCAAGCTAGGGTGTGGCACATACATATCACAATTGTTAATGAAATCAGCAGTTTGAAACCACCAATTGCTCTTCAAGAGAAACATGAAGCTGTCTCCTCTAATGCACATGTACAGTTTCTGAAACCCACTGGGGAGCTTCTGGTTTGTCTTGTAAGATTTTTATGAGCAAGAATTGACTGAATGACAGTGAGTTTGCTGTTTTGAAAATACAGATTTCTTAGGCATGGCGAAAGGACACAATCTGGAACCATATGGTTCCTGATTTTAAACCATGCAGTATTCAATGGCTCTGTCCATAAAACTGGCCCTTGATCCATGCACAAGTCTCATATGAGCAAAATGAATTGCTCTATAATTGTACGTATTTCATTACTTTTTGTTTTTTCTAGATCATCTTATTGGGGCTCTTACAACTCTTGTTACAATCCATACATCAATTGTATCTGTCATATTAGTACATATATTCCAGAATTTTTGTAGACATTTATATATTCCATAAAGCAAACTGATTATGCATAGATAATAAAAACAAGTAAACATTTTTCTGATATTTCTGCCTTACGTCAGATTCATGTGGCATCAGAAATGATGTTTCTCCTATTATATCTTTTTGGGACTTCAGATTAAATTTCTGGCAGCTCCCTGTCCATATACTGCTGTAATCATTTTTGAATTATCTTCAGTGACATTTTAATTGCATGTAATACTATTGTTGGGAGCCGATAGCCATTAAGACCCTGGCCTTAGACACGTAGCAGAAACTTGGCCGCTTTGTAACAGCAAGGCGTTGTTTCCTGCCCAACTTCGCCCCCACATTCCAAGCTACTGTAGCATGGGCAGTTCCGATAACTGACCTTGTTGCCATTAGTCAAAGTACTGAGCACCCATTGAACTGCAGATATACCGTATTAGGAACATCGTGATAAGTTCACCCAGTAAGCCTTGATTTGCATGCGGACGTCACCATGGACGTCTTTGAGTACTGTTGCGCACCCTTTGTACCTTATTGGGAACATGTGGCTGATTGGTTGTTGTACAGTGTGCGGTTGTTACACAGTGTGCTTCATTGGAATATGTGCCTCCCACTTCCTTCTCTGTTGTGAATATATACCCAGAGTTTTGGCAAAATAAACGGGCTTGATCAGCACTTGTCTTCCCCCATGTCTCTCTTTCTTTTTCCCATCCAGGTTCGTTGCCCCTCCGGGTCACCGTGTGAGGGTCTCGCTGGACGAGACCCTAACATACTATGAATATTGTTTAATAATTGCTGCATTCGGTAGGGCCACCTTTCGTTGGAGTGGGATGAATAGGGCTCTCTTCTAGTTGGTTAACCTGGTAACTTTCCTCAAACGTTCATGGCCTGGAGTCACGAGGGCTTCTAGTGCTTTATCAGCTTACTGCAGCATTTCAATTGAGTACTGTTTTTCTCTAATGCTTTCTGTGGGTCTATGACCTTTCTTTTAAATGCAACTGATTTTTGAAAATATGCTACCTCTTGAAATGGTTGAAAATATCATTATCCTATTATTATCATTTGGTGATTCTTGAATCATTCAATATATTGCCTTCACAAACTTTTGATAATGCAACTGGAGGCTTACATCATTTCTTTAAATCCTTCAACTTGAGATATGTGGATGCTTTTCTTCTTTTCTATGTTTCCAACTCCAGGTCTGTGCACATTTACTTATATTTTAGGATATAGAAAAATATAAGTATTGGTTAAAAAATATATGAGAAACATATAAGAACTTCCAATAAATAGTACAAAGGTTTAACATCTGAACACAAGGATTTAAAGAAAGTGTAAAAGAGAAAAGAGAGGGACAATATCATTTGTGATGTAATTCAAGAACATTTCAAAGAACTGAAAAATTTTAATAGTCAAACTGAAAGGAATTACTTATTACATGAATATTCAAAATGTATATTACCATAACAGGAACGGACAATAAAACTTATAGGGAGTTCAAAATAGTAGGAATCAGAATTTTATAATTACTCATGATTTTTAAAATGCAAAAAAATTGAGTCTTCCAGTCCCCACAAGCATGGGGTATTTATCCTTCCATTTGTGGAGGTTGCTTTTGGTTTCTTGTATTACAATTTCCTTCCTGTAGTTTTTCTTGTATAAGTCTTTTTTATTATTATTAGTTATATATATCCCTAGATAGTTCACTTTGTTCTTGGCTATTGTGAAGCATACTGCCTTCTTGATCTCTCTTCCATGGTCTCGTCCGATGTATATAGCAAACCAATCGACTTCTGTTTGTTGATCTTGTATCCTGCCACTCTGCCATATTCCCCTACTGCTGCCAGCACTCTTGTTTGTGGAGCTTTGGGAATTTTCAATATATTGAATCCTGTCATCTGCAAATAATGATAGTTTCATCTCCTCCTCACCTAGGGGAATACTTTTAGTGTCCTTCTGTTGCCTTATGTTGTTAGCTAGGACTCCATTACGATGTTGAACAGAAGTGGGGACAAGAGTTATTTTTGTCTTGTACCCTTTTTCAGTGGGATTGTTTTCATCTTTTCTCCATTGACTATGATGTTAGCTGCTGGCTTTTCTTAGATAGCTTCTATTTACTTGAGGAATTTACCTTCCATTCCTACCTTCTTGAATGTCTGAATTAAGAGTGGGTGTTGGATGTTGTAAAATTATTTTTCTATGTCTATCAATATTATCATGTGATTCTTATACTCTTTCTTACCAATGTGGTGAATAATGTTGATGAATTTTTAGATGTTCCACCATCCCTGCATCCTTGGGATAAATTCCACCTGATCATGATGTTTTATATACTTTTATATTTTATTGACTTATATTTTATCAAGAATTTTTGCATCTAGTTCATTAGAGATATCAGTCTTTAATTCTCTGTTCCTGTGGGATCCTTGCTCTGTTTGGATGTCAAAGTTATACTGGCTTCATAGAATGAGTTTTAGAGTTTGCCACCTTTTTCTATGCTCTGGAATAATTTGTGCAATGCCAGTGTCAGCTCTTTCCTGAATGCTTGGTAGAATTTTTCCGTGATGCCATTTGGTCTAGGGGCTTTTTTGGGTGGGTAGTTTCTTTATAACCATGTCTATTTTTTCTTTGCTTTGAGTCTGTTGAGGTTCTTTACCTCTATCTGGGATAATCTAGGCAGGGATTGTTTCTCCAAGTATTTGTCCATGTTTTCTATATTCCTGAGTTAATTAGAATAGACTTTCATAATCCTTGTGACTACCCTTTTAATCTTGATGGGGTCTGCTGTGATTTCCCTGGCTTCATCCCTCATCCTGGATATTGATGATTGTTTATTCCTTTTCTTGGTTGGGCTTGGCACCAATGTGATGATTCTGTTGAAACTTTTAAAGAAGCTGTTTTTCGGTGCATTGTTTTTTGCATTGTCTTGTCTTCCCACTTGTTTAACCCTGCCCTGCTTTTTCTTTCCTTTGCTATAGGATGGGGCTAGAAGAGTCAATATAATAACGATGTCAATCTTACCCAAGGCACTACATAAGCTTAACAGTATCCTAATTCAAAGACCAAAACTTTCTTTAAAGAATTTGAAAATATGACCACCAGTTTCATACGAAGAGGGAGGTAGCCGAGAATTAGTAGAGAACACCTTAAGGAAGACAAAGTGAGAGGGCTTGCCTTTCCTGAATTTAGTACCTACTATAAAGCCACGGTGGTCAAAAAAGCATGGCATAGGAATAATGACAGCTACCCAGACCAATGGAAAAGAACAGAAAACCCAGAAATAAAACCATAAGTATATAGAAAACTGATCTTCAACAAGGGCCCCAAAAGCATCACATTGGAAGTTAATGCCCTCTTTAAAAAGTGGTGCTGGAAACAATGAATATCCACTTGTAGAAAAATGAAACAAAATCCTTACCTTACCCTGTGCACAAAAAAAAACTCAGGGTGGATCACTGAGCTAGAAGTAAAATCCTGAACTATTAGGAACATCAGTGAAGGAATTGGGAGAAACCTAAGAACCTTGGCTCAGGGAATACATAGGCTAACTGCAATAGGGAAGGGTACACACACAGGTGAACTTGAAATCGACAAGTGGGATATGCTAAGGATAAAACACCTGTGTGTGTTGAAAGACTTCACCAAGAGAGTAACAAGAGAACCCACAGACTGAGAGAGGATTTTTATCAATGGCATTACAGACGAAGGGCTTATTACTGAAATCTACAATACCCTCATGGCCTGCAAAAAGAAGAAAGTTAACCCCTGGATGAACTGGGAAAGAGACCTGAAGAGAAGTTTCACTAGGGCAGAGACCTGAATGGCCAATAAACATATGAGACAATGTTCCCAAACATTAGCCATCTGAGACATGAAAATTAAAACAACCATGAGGTACCACCTAACACCCTTGAGGATAGCCCAAACCAGAAAATCAGAGTGCCACAAATGATGGGTGGTATGTGGAGAGATAGGATATCTCCTCCACTGCTGGTGGTCCTGTAGATACATACAGCATGTGGATAGTGATCTGGTAAGATTTAAAGCAAATGAAAATTGAACTACCTTATGACCCACCTATCCCTGGGCATAGATCCAGAAGAGGTAAGTAATATACCAGGACCAATAGTCTGAACTCTGTGTTTATTGCAACACAATTCACAATTTCAAAGTCTTGGAAACAACTTAAATTTCCATAGCAAGACCAGTGGACTAGAACATTCTGGCACACACACACAATGGAGTACTATGCATCTCTAAAACGCCCCGATGATTGGGTGAAGCACATTGCTTCATGGGAAGAGTTGAAGGAAATCATGCTAAGCAAAGTTACCCAGTCAAAAAGGACAAGTACAACACGAGTCCACTAAGGTAAGTAGGTCTAGCTCAGCAGGTATAGAAGAAAATCCACTTATCTCACACTATATGTGTTGAGGTACATGCAGTCAGGTGGGAGACAGGTCAATCCAAAGGTATACATGTCATTCCATGTACATAAAGAAGGGGAAATCAGGGAAATGGGAGAGAGAGAAAAGGGGGGAAAGTGAGGTGGGGAGAGATGATGGCACTTTGGGAGCAGGGCAGTAACCCACCCAGGCGGAGAGTAGTTTTATGTCTCCAAAGAATTGTGAATGGGCATGCAGACCATGCCACCGTGCACCAATCCTGAGGGCAACTTCACTACATGGGGTAGTGCATGAGCAGAGTGGGACACAGGGCTGGCCCCAACCAGAGCCAAAGTGACCCCTTACCTGGAAATATGGGCTACAGAGGACAACACTCAACCTACAGGTTGGGGAGAGAGTCTGGCTGCTACACCCACACAGAAGCAAACCAAGCAGGTAAAAGAGAGAGTGGGGGTCTAGAACCCATATTGACACACCAAGCCCTAAGGACGGTGTCCCTGCATGGAGCTGCTAAGGCCCAGAGAGGACTGTAGGGCCGACCACAGCTTGAGACATGATGGCCCCAGGCTGGAGCAAACAGTGACAGAGGACAATACTGGGGACACATGATGGGGATTGTGTCCAGTCTGAACTGCCCACAGTGGGGCAAACCATGAAGGGAATATAACCTATCAGTACAGGAGAAAAGCAAAGCCAGAAATCCCCAGGGTAGGAATAAGGCACATGAATGTGTGTGGTACAGTGGATTACAGTTATACAGCCTTCTAAGCCATGGCCCTGCACCTCCCCAAGTGATTCAGTGGGCATATACGAGTACAAATACGTTTGTGCAACTTTTGTAGGAAGGGGCTAGTTTGCTTATTCAAATAACTAGCAAGGAATGTTTACAAAGGTGCAGTGCTTGTTGTTCTTAGGTGCCATCCAGCCTGTTCTGACCCAAGGGACCCTTTGCACAACAGCACACAACAGCGTCGGGCCTGGGCCATCCTCACAGTGGTTCTTATTCTTGAGCTCCTTGATCTGCCACGGTTTCAGCCCATCTCTTTGAGTCCTTTCCTCATTTTCACTGACCATCTACTTCTCCAAATATGATATCTTTCCCAGGAGATTGGTCTCTCCTGACAGCCTGTGTAAAGTTTGTAGGATTAAGTCTAGGCGCCCTTGCTTCTAATCAGCCCTCTTTCTGTACTTCTTCCAAGGCACATCGAATTGTCCTTTCAGCAGTTCTCAGTGCTTTCAGTATTCTTCTCCAGCACCATGATTCCAATGCATTTTTTTCTCCAGTCTTCCTCATTAAATCTACAACTTTCACACCATATGAAGCAATTGAAAAGAGCATGGCCTGGGCGATGATGCCCACCTTAGGGCTCAAATGATGTCCCTGCTTTTAAACACCTTAAAGAAGTCTTGAGAAGCAGATTTATCTAAGGAAACTCATCTTTTGATCTCTTGACTGCTTCTTCCATGAAAATTGATTGTGGATCTAAAGAAGACAAAAATCCTTGATAACTTCAATTTTTAGTCCGCTTATCATGATTCACCTATTGGATTTCAGTTATGAGGATTTTGGTCTTTACACAGAGTTGTAATCCAGACTGCCACGGTAGATTGACAACAGCCAGATGTTCAGGCCAGATTCAGAAGAGAGCATGAAATACAGGATATCATTGCTGATGCCAGATGGATCTTGACTCAATTGCAGAGAATACCAGAAATCTTTATTGGGTTTGTATTGATTATTCAAGGCCTTCAGCTATGTGGACAATTACCGCGTATGGATAACCTTGATCTTAGCCAAAAGGCCGAGAAGCGATGCATATGGATAACCTTAAGGAGAATGGAAATTCCAGAAAACATCCTTGTGTTCTTTGGGAACTTGTACATGGATGAAGAGACAGCTGTGCAAACAGAATAAGGCAATGCGTGGCTTGCAGCCAAGAAAGGTTTAGGATACGGTCGTGTCCTCTCATCATACCTATCCCCCTGTTGAGGAGGCAATAATCGGAGAAGCTGGATTACACAAAGAAGAGTGCAGCATAAAGATCGGCTGAAGGCTTACTAACAACCTGAGATATGCTGGTCACGCAAACGTGTTTACTAAAAATAAAGAGAACTTGCACCGCGTGCTGACGAAGACCACGTAAAGATTCCTGGCAGCAACCATTTTTGAATGATCTTTAGCAAAATTTTACTTGCATCTAATATCAATGATTTTTTTTATAATCGTGTAAGTCTCCCGGGCCAGCTTTCTTTGGGTTCAATACAAATATGAATCTCTTCCAGTCATTGGGACAAGCAGCTGTCTCCCAAATTATCTGGGATCGATGAGTGAGTGATTCACTGCTTCATTATCTGGCTGAAATATTTCATTGGTATTCAGTCAATTCCCGGGGTCTAGTTTTTGGCGAATGTGTTAAGTTTTTGCTCACATGCTGCCATTTGAAGTGGCGGACTATCACCTCGTTCTGCTTGTACAGTAGTTCTGTGCAATCTTTCCATTTTCAGTTGATGCTGCAGCATTCACGATTTTCCCATGAGCTCTTTCAAGATTGCAACTTGGAGCTTTCTTGAGATCTTTCACTTGAAAATATGCTGACCACGTCCATCTTTTTGGTTTTCTTTCCAGATTTCATTATAATATTTGTCTCTGTCTTTTCAAGCTTCCCTTTGAGATATTCTAGTCGTCCCTTGATTTCATCCTTTGGCCCATTTGCTTTAGCTACTCTGTGACTAAAAGCAAGTTGATTTTTTTCTCTCTCTTTTGCCTGCTTAATGATCTTTCTCTTTCTTCACGAATGATGTTCTTGACGTTTCCCCACAGCTCATCAAGTCCTCTGTCATTAAGGTTCAATGCAGCAAATCTGTTATTGAGATGTTCTACAAATCCAGTCGAACAGACTGGAGGTCATATTTTGAGCTCTCATGGATTTGTATGACTTTTCTTCAGTTTTACGCTGAACTTCCACAGTCTGTCTCTGGCCTGGATTGTTGTTGTCAGAGCTGACTTGATAGCAACTAAGAACAAGCTTGCGGGTACTATCGTGTGCTTCTGGACACTTCTTGGATTGTGTGCTGCTGGGCACTTCTTGGCTGCACTGAACTGCGGTAATATTTACCTGGTCAGGGGATAGACTAGGTAAGATTTGAGGGTGTATATTAATTCATTATCTGTGGTCAATGGTTTGGTTAGGCCATCAGGGAAATAGAAGGAACATGTTTGGAAAATTTGTGACAAGGATGTAGAGTGAAGAGGTGTGTGGATAAACCTCTCTGAATGGGTAAAAAGGTAAGTATCCGTATGCTTCTGTGATTTTCACCAAAGGTAACCTCCTTAGACTCCTCTTTTAACAATTTTAACAATCCAGTGGATAGTCTATTTTCTATAACCAGTCACCCTCTTTACATAGCCATTATACCCATTGCCCAGCGGACTCAAGATCAAAGTGGCTACGGTGTAGGAATATATTCAGAAATATAAACTTGTATGTACTAAAGCTAACTGAGCTACTGCCACTGCTGAGTGAACAATCTGCCAGTAGCAGAGACCAACATTGTGTCCAGGAAATGGGGCCATTCCTTGTGGAGACCAATCAGTAACCTGGTGACAGGTTTGATAACACAGGGCCACTTAGGGCATTTTGTTCATATTGCAATAAACACTTACCCTGGATATGGTTTTGCTCTCCTTGCATCCAGTGCTTCTGAAAAATCAGCACCTGTGGAGTTTCAGAATGCCTCATCCACTTACATGGCACCCCGCACAGCATCTCCTCAGATCAAACATCTTACTTACAGAAAACGAAGTACAGCAGTGGTCCCACATTCACAGAATCCACAGGTCTCATCACTCCATCGCAGTAGAAGCTGGCTTGATAGAATGATGCAATGACCTTTTAAGGACACAATACCTGTGCCAAATATGGGCTAAATATGTGATGATACCTTGCAGGGCTCAGCACGGTTTCCAGGAGACTATGTAAGTTCTAAGCCAGCATCCAATGTATGGTATTGTTTCTCCAATAGTCGAGAATCATTTGTCTATGAACTAAGGTGTATTTTGTAATGGCACCACTCTGTGTTACTCTGAATGACTCACTGGCAAAATTCTTTATTTCTTTCTCTGTGACTGTGCTCTTTGGGTCTGAAAGTCTTACTTATAGAGGGAAGCATATTCTTACCAGGAGACACAACACTGATTCCATTGAACTAGAAGCGGAGAGCACCTCACTGCCGCTTTGGACTCTCCAGGTATCTGGATCAGCAGGCAAATAAAGGAATCACTGTATGCAGTGCTGTGATTGATCTTGTTTACTAAGAGGATATCAGATTGATACTACATAATGAAGGTAAAGAAAAACATGTGTGGAATCCAGGAGATTGGTCCCTTAGGATGTTGTTTAGTGCTACCATGACCTGTGATTAAAGTCAATGATAAACTAAGGCAATTCAACTCTGACAAGACTACAAATGGCTCAGACCCTTCAGGAATGAAGTTTTGAGTCACCTTGGCAGGGAAAAGAATTGCTATCAGCTGAGTGCTTGCTGAGGACAAAGGGATTGCAGCACAAGTGGTGGAAGAAGGTAGTTCTAATTACCAGCTATAGCCAGATGGATCAGTTGCAGAAAAAAGGACTTTGATTGTTAGGAATATATATATATATATATAAAGATTTTTCTTTTGTTTATCAGATATAATATGTAAGCAGGGTTAATGCAATTTAGTTGTTTGTGTTTCATTTATCATGTTCACTGCAAGTGTGAGCTTATAGCTGTTTTAATTTCGATATTAGTTATGCTTTAAGGAGATGTATACAGGCGTTGTGATGATAAGAGTTTGACATTGATAGTTAGGTTTTGTATCAAATTGACTGGGCAAGGATTCTCTGTGGTTTGGCAGGTGAGAGCTAATAATCCTCTCTATAAGATGACACTATACAATCAACTCCATAGTAGGATTTTCTTTGAGCACCAAATCAGCTGTAAACTCATGAGAGTGGGAGGAAGGAACTTTACTAATATCACAGCCCTGATACGTAAGGAAGTTTCCGTGTGGGTGTGGTTTGTGTTGAATATAAATTAGCCAATGGAAAATCTTGCTTTGCCTTTCGCTTGGTCTGAACTTACATTGGGTTTATCAGCCTCTAGTTCTTTGGACTTGAGTCAATAGCCTGCCATGTTGCTTGCCAATGCTTGGAATCATTAACATCTTGTCACCTGACTTGCCCACCTTGGATTCATTTGCCTCTGCAGCCACAAGCCTGACCTGCTGACCATGGTTGTACTTGACCCTGCAGCCACCAACCTGTCACCTTCCTGCTTATCTTGATTGGGTTTATCAGCCACTGCAGCTATGGGAGTCAAAAGAAGCCTCCAGCCTAACATCTGACCTGTGGTCTTAGAGCTTGCCTGGCCTTGGACTTACCCATTTTTACAACTGTGGGATCATTTTTTGGATAAAAAATTATCTCTGTGTATATACTTATATAAACTCACCAGTTTTGTTTCTCTAGAGAACCTAACCTAACACAGCAAAAACAAGCAATAAGTAGTTCACTAATTAATTATCCAAATCAATTTAACAGATATTCCAAAGGCAAACTGCCTAGTGGTATAAGAAAGGGGTAAGGGGCACGGATATAATTGACGACCTCATTCCATGAATTATTAATGTGTGAAATTGGGGGAAAATGCATTTTGTGTAGAATTATCATTTAGGATGAGGAGAGATTTCATATAGAGGTAACAAGATTGAATTTTGACCTAATGATATAGTTGCGAGGATTTTAGGAAAATTACCCTCCATCAATTTGAGGTGTTTGCAAATGCTATTCCTCAAGCTGAATAACCTTGTTACTACCTGCCACAGATCTCAAATCCCTTCTCAGATTGATTTTCAATTTGCAGAGAGAGCTTGGTTTTTAAGAATTCTCTATTCACTCCTAAATCCTGACTTGCAGTTTTATTTTGTGTTGTCAAGGACTTCTCATTCAGTGATTTCACTCAGACCTACACTGCATTTGGGAGATCTGATGGTGCTGTTGGGTAAGCACTGGGCTGTGAACCTCAAAGTCAGTGATTCAAACCCACCAGCTACACTGAGGGAAAATACTGAGGCTTTCTGCTCCCATGAAGACGCGAGACCTCAGAAATCTCAGAGTTGCGATAAATCAGCATTGGCTTGATGGCAGCAAGCTTATTGATTTTTTTGTACTGTTTTCTGGTTGTCCTTTCACTTTTCTGCATTTACTCCCAGTATCACACTGCAAAGGGAACAATCTCATGTCTATTGTTTTCTCAGTTTTATTATCAACGCCATTTGACCTGAATTACTAATAAAGAATATTTGTCAATGGGTGATTCAATAAAATAAGAGCAACTATATACTGGATAAATACACACACACACACACCATATATACTCATGTATAAGCCGAGTTTTTCAGCACATTTGTAATGCAGTTTTTGTGGTAAAATTAGGTGATATTCAGTTTGGCTTATCCTTGAGTGTATACACTAAACATATAAAACGTCGTGCGATGACACAATCATTTAGACCACTTTCCTTACCTTTATTACTTTGTGGTGTATTGGTTTCACCTTGGACTTCCAGCTGTAAGACAGCATTTCTAAGCCATCACCTGCCCATCATGAGCTAGACAGGACTTTATACTCTTGTAAAGAGATACAGTCTTAAAAATTCACAAGGACAGTTCTACCCCATCTTATAGGGTTGCTGTGAATTGGCATTAGCTCGATAACTGAGAGTGTGTATTTCTTTTTAATTCTGCTTAAGATCATTTTAGTTCAGTATAAAAAAACCTGTATATTACTTAAAGTACCCTTACATATTTATATAAAATATGCTCTCAGTTGTTATGAATAAATAAAAGTTATAATCACTGCTTTGTAATTATGTTGTCAAAATATCTCCATGCTTATGTATTTCAGACCCTAGCAGAGTAATGGATAAACTTCGTGATTAAATGTACACTGTTCTCTTTGTAAAGCGAATTGCATTTTCAATATTGAAGCTCTTGGCTACATTTCATAGGTGGAAATATTCCAGTTACACAAAGTTATCATTTGTTTTTCTTGGGGAGATTTTAAATGGAAATACTAAAGAAAAACAATGGAAACTACATGCACCAAAATGAAACCACTCGTATGAACAAGTTTCCTGATTTATAGTTTAAATACACAACTGAAATAGAAGATCATCTACAGAAGCAATGTTCCTAAGAAACCAGTTCCAACGTGGTGTTGCAGCAGCAGATCATGTGTATCTTATGGGTGTGCATACATCGGGATATGAGGGCCATAAAATTCCAACTCTAAAATTAATTAATAGAAATAGTTTTATTTGTTCAGGTAGATTTCAGAGAAGAAATATATTTCTAATAGGAGTAGATAACCAAAAAGTCATGATATTTTATAACTTCATTCATCTCGATGTGTAGTCTATCTATCTTTTAAAAATTATGCTTGATCCAATGACTTAATTGGCATTTAGGACATTAGAAAGTGTTATGAAAGTAGAATTTCCTAAAATACTAAAACCTTGGTGTCTGCCCTTTCTTGATACTAGGAAACCTCAGACTACTATGGGAAGAATCCAAGTCCATCTTTCCGGGCATGAAAAATCCAAGCCCATCTTTCCGGGCATGAGAAATCCAAGCCTATCTTTCCTGGAAAGAGCTCGCAGAAGTTCGTGTCCTCTCATCCACCCAATTTGAGTTCCAGAACACAATAATTATCCACAGAAATGTACAAAACTTTAAAAATTAATATATGCTTATTGTTTTAGCCTATGAGGTGTTAAGGTGATTTGTCGTACAGCAATAGTTAACAAGTAAATTGACGTGTACCAGGAAAGAGCTGCTAAACATACAGCTGAAGATGTGGCATTGACTTCTGGGCAATGAATCAATAAGGAGTTCAAAAGTGATAAAGAAATGATTAGTGCCATCAAAAGCAATCAGTAGAAATCTGAAGAAATGGCATGCGGTAATTTCTGATCTTTTCAGCGTACAGAAGGTAAAAGTAGAACACCCCTCTACATCTGTTCAAGGGTGATTCTACGAGACTGATGTCATTCTCTAAATCTTTTTCACCATATTCTGATAATAAAGGCCCCCTCACAATACTCTACGTCTCTGATGGATTCCATAATGTGTTGTAATGATGACATAGAACTGTAAAATGGAGATTTGCTAGGGAAGATAACAGGATACCCCAGTCAGTGTTCAACATATTAAGAATACAGTTTATTTGGGGTTTTGGGGTGTTTTTTTTTTTAGTTTTTTTTCTCTCTTTTCAAAACTCTTTGCTGTGAAGTAGGTGAAAATTAACAGAGTTGATCATTGCTTTACATTAAACACTTATACATATTCTGTTTCTACACATGCTCTGGAATCTGCTCAAGGTACCATCATGCATCCCACTTCCTCTGTGCTGACTATTTTCCATTTCTCCTTCTTTCCTAACCCTATTAATTTTTTCCTTTGAAAAATGGTAAAGCTTTCCCCCTCAATTTTAAATACTTGATAATTCTAACAGCTGTGAGATTTCAATAACAAACCTGTAGAGTGAAGGCCATAGCTTATGGGGTCCCAATAGTCAGTTCTCTGATGAGTAAGTCTATTACCTATTATGATTTTAAGTTTTGTTTCCCATTTTCTTCCCACTTTATCCAAACCTTCTAATGTGATCTTTTCATAGAAGTTAGTAGTGGTAGCTGGGCATCATGCCATGTAGTTCTTTTGGACCTAAGACTATGGAGACACATATTTCCATGGCCCATTAGTCCATTGCACTATTTGTTTTCATGTCTTTTAATTTTTATCACTCTTCTTTCCTCTGGAAATGGAAAAATAAATAGTTAAACTTTAGATGGCTACTTGCGAGTTTATAAAATCCAAGTCATTACTAACTATATTAGAATATAGAACACTCTCATGTGAACTATGTTAAATCAATTGACAATATTGCCTCCTAAGACTATGGCCTTGATCCTTAAGTCCCAATAACTTGTTCCTTTGACGTGATTGATTAATGTGTTAGGCCAGTTTGACTAGAGAAACAGATTCAATAACACTCATATATGTGTATGAAAAAGCTTTATATCAAGAAGTAATTGTATATCAGGAAAACATTCCAGCATTGTCTAATTCAAGTCCAGACATACAATACTAGTCCATACATCCCACTTAAGACTCACACAGCCACATGCAATGATGAAAAATGCATGAAGATCACAGATCTGTGGGTAAAAAGGCCTGTTCAAGCCAATGGCAGCTGCAGTGTTCTGACAGGTTTCAGGAGCTTGCCTCACCAACAGGAAGGTAAAAACCAAGAGGGGGATGAGGATTCCAAGACGCTCCTTCTGAGAAAGCCATGCTCACAAGGAAGTGCCATCAGGCTGTGACCTGATTGACAGGCTAGACTCCACCCCTAGCCTTCTATATCGTCAAGCTGACACAAAATTATGTAACTACTACAGACCATCCCTTGACAACTTGGTAATTTTACACAACTCTTTAGCCATACATAATTTTAAAAATCATTTTATTAAGGCTCCCACAACTCTTATCACAATCCATCCATCCATCCATTATGTCAAGCATATTTATACATTTGTTGCCATCATCATTCTCAAAACATTTGCTTTCTACTTGAGCCCTTAATATCAGCTCCTCATTCCCCCCTCCCTCTCCACTTCCCCCTCACTCATGAACCCTTGATAATTTATAAATTATTATTATTTTCTGGTTTAGCTTGATTTGTAAGTTAGAATTGGGATCATGATAGTGGGGGGAGGAAGCATTTAAGAATGATAGGAAAGTTGTATCTTTCATCGTTGCTACCCTGCACCCTGAATGGCTCATCTCCTCCCTGCGACCCTTCTTTAAGGCGGTGTCCAGTTGCCTAGACATGGGCTTTGGGTCTCAACTCTGTACTCACCCTCATTTACAATGATATGATTTTTTTGTTCTTTGATGCCTTATCCCTGATTCCTTCAACATCTCGTGGTCACACAGGCTGGTGTGCTTCCTCCACATGGGCCTTGTTGTTTCTGACCTAGATGGCCACTTGTTTATCTTCAAGCTTCTAAAACCACCGATGCTATATCTTTTGAATGCCAGGCACCATCAGCTTTCTTCACCACATTCGCTTATGCACACATTTGTCTTCAGTGATAATGCTGGGAAGGTGTGCATCAAAGAATGTCAATTTGATAGAACAAAGTGCTCTAGCGTTGAGTAAATACTTGAGCAGAGGTCCAAAGTCCCTCTGCTGCCTTATTACTAAACCTATTTCCCTATCATCCTATATAAATATATTTACATATGTACATGCCTGCATTTAGACCACTATATAGGAGGCCCTTTGCCACCTAGTTTGTTTCTCTGTTTCCAAGACTGCTATATAGGAGGCCCTTTGCCTCCTAGTTCTTTCCTCTATTTCCTTTTACTTTCCTCTTGTTCCACTATCGTGCTCAGGCTTCATTTGGGTTTCAGTAATTTCTCTTGGTTACATTGCCCTTGCTGAATCCCTATCAGGCCTCTCACACCCTCCTTGCCACTAATTTTGGATCAATAGTTTCTCCCTTGTCCCTGGGTTGATCGACACCACCTCCTTTGCCCTGCATCCCCCTCTCTCATGTCCCCCTGGAACCATCAGTCCCTTTGTTTTCTCCTCCAGACTGTTCAACCAGCCCATTTTATCTAGATAGATATGCAGAGATAATAATATGCACCAAAAAACGAGGCACAGCAAGACAAAGTGACAAAAGAGAACACGATGATGACAACAAAAAAGAAAATCAATGACCCAGAAATGAATAAATTAATTTTTAAAAACAGAGAAAGAAAAAAAATTTTTTTTAATGAAAGAAAAACCTGTAAATAGATCAAGGTCTGATTTTTGACCTCTAGGACTGTCCTCCATTCAAATTCAATTGGGTGTCATGCTCTGGCCCCAAAGTCTATCCTTTGCACTCTTCCGGAGCGCCCTTCTCTGCTCCCTCCATTGCACTGCCAGATGCCTTTCTTGTTTTGCCTCAGTGTTGGGGTCTGACAGGACCAATGTTGACACTGAAACTTTAGTGTTGTCCCCCATAGGACCATGGGTCAGTGAGGGATGTTCTGTGTCATTGTGGGACCAGCCATATGGTCCACTCTGTGCATTGACTGTTTGGAGTGGGGATATTATCCTCCAGGCTTGGTGGGTCAGGATGTGCTCCACTCTTCCTCTCCAATCATTTGCTCCCATGTGCTCTGATCAAACATGTCCCTTTCCAGTAGCTGCAGCTTCGGTGCTGTCCTCTAAAGTAAATTCTTCTGGGAGGAGGGGTAGTTGTCCACGTAGTTGGTATTGGGGCTGAGCCCTCAGGCCCCTCCACTGGATGCCATACATAATTTTTAAAAAGAAGATGATAGTAAAATCATATCTGTGCCTAACTTGATAAAACTAAAATTCATACAACTCAAAATGTGCCAGCCTCATTTAAATATAGTGATCTATTAGTGAACAAAACAAAAACATTCTGTGCCTTAACAACTGCAGTTAAGTGAATTGCTAGCTACACTATAATCCTATAATCTTATCAATATATTCCCCAACCCATGGAAATTTGTAAGTCAGCCAGCATGCTTCTTTATACTCCCATTTTGAATATGCAATTTCTACTCTGCCCATTTTTATCAGACCTGTACTCTGAGGAGACAAGCATGTTCTTTGATATGGAGAAACTTCATTCCAGGGGGAACCTTGTAAGTCCACATCCATAACCAAAGTCACATCAGCACAGGCCATCCATAAAGTTAGCAATAATATGTACCAATTCACAGGTTCAAAAACCTTACCTGGTCAGGTTCTGGTCAACTCAATGTGGGCCACCTCATAGAACCTAACCAGTATACTCATTAGTCTCCTTGCCTTTCAGCCAAGGCCCTGTCACAAATTCTCCACAGCCCTAGCCCCCTAGAGCTAGGTCAAGCCATAGGCTCAGGTTTGATACAACTTCTTAAACTTCAGACCAGTCAACCCAGTCTCCTCTTATCTAGTCCCTGTGAACCAGTTCACAGGTGTGAATGACCAGACCTATCCTATATCTCTATTGCTGCTTTTCTTCCACTTCCACTCAACAAGTAAATCCAGGTGATCACCTAGGGAGCTTTTATGGCTATGCACAGGCTCTCTTTAGCTTCTAGTCCTAAAGAGAAACATTTCTTTTCCTCCAGCTTCAGGAGCAAATCACTAGTTCAAAATTCAAAAGGGCCAAATTCCATTTTTCCCCCTCTAGTCCACTAGCAGTTCTTTCAGCAAGGCTTTTCTAAGACAAATGTACTGATTATTCAAGGCACTGGGTGGGGTTTATCTATTCAGAGCCTTGTTTGAATACCTGTCCTAAACCCTCTTAAAGATCAAAATTAAATTCTGAAAGCAGTAGGCCTAAAAACTCTGTTTCCATACTTCCCAATAATTATTTCTACTGCACATTAAATTAATAATAACAGGAAGAAGAAATCAGTAAAATTCAATCCTGTCTTATCTAAACTATCCCATTCATATGAAATATGTTCTTAGGCCTCTGCCTTCATCAAGCCAGGGTCAGGCTTTCTGTCAGTCATTTTGAGTAAGCATCACGGTCTCACAGTAGACGTTCAAGGGCCATTTTTCCCCCTGAGCTTATAATGTACATTTATCACATTAATTTTTTGCCAATATCAAATAGGATTAACCAGAGAGAACTTGTTAGAATCAACATATTCATTATTCATATCATTTCCAGAAAACAATTGAATAAACAGTATGGTCTTATCTGACTTCTGGCTAACCAAAGAAAAACTACCATTATGTAGAGATCAAATATGCTTCCACTCTCCATCTTCATGATTTGCTTCTCTCGTAGCTCCCTCACCAGTTGCTATACAGTGTTTGGCTGGGTTGACAATAGAAACAAATTCAGTGATATTCATATATGTTTAAGAAAGAACTTTATATAAGGAACTAATTGTATATCAGGAAAATGTCCTAGCTCAGTTCTATTCAAGTCCATAAGTGCCTTTATAGACTCACACAACTACATGCAATGATGCAAAATTCAGGAAGATCAAAGGCCAGTGGGTGCAGATTCTTATTGACCAATGGCAATGGAAGCATCACAGGGCTCTGGCAGTTCTCATCAGCATGGCTCACCAAGAGGAAGGTAAGTCAAGGGAAGTGCCCAGGATCCCCTTATGAGAAGGCCATGTCCACCAAGAGGTATCATCAGTCTGTGATCTGATTGACTGGCTAAACTC
The DNA here is from genome assembly GCF_050624435.1 of Tenrec ecaudatus. Classification (NCBI taxonomy): domain Eukaryota; kingdom Metazoa; phylum Chordata; class Mammalia; order Afrosoricida; family Tenrecidae; genus Tenrec; species Tenrec ecaudatus. The sequence continues at coordinate 120,415,590 of NC_134531.1, read as the reverse complement.
CACCCCTACACTTTTAATCTTCAAGTTGACACAAAATAATGTAACTGGCACAGTTATGAATAACAATTTTTTATAACTTTCCCCCTCTATTTTTCTCTGCTTGTGAATATATTTGTAGAATAAATATGCATTTGTAATGTCCTTTATCAAAATGTCTGTGTGTAATCCCACTCTTTCTCTCTCACAGTCAACCTGCCTGGTCCTACACGTATGTGCTAATAGATCCTCATTACTACATATAGAACAATATTTATTTCTGTTGACTTTTTCCCCTAAACTATAACAACAGATATGCCTCTCCTCTTCAAACCTTCAGTCATGAGTCTTTATGGCCTCTGTCCTACTTAGACAAGTATTACAAAGCTCTGTCATCTTTGATAAAAGCCCAAATGGCACGTCACTTGGCAAGCGAGCCTCCTGCCCGAAACACTCAGTCATACACATCCATGGGTGGAAAATTTGCTTCTCTGCTTTATGGTCTTAACCGCTCCTTAGCCACTTCTCCAGGCTCTTCATTCCATTCTTTGTGATTGGGGAGTTTTCTGTTCCAGCTTTGGAAATGATTCATTTCATATCCAGTAGAATGGCAAAACTGACCAAACTCATACATTACAGCAGTGGTTCTCAACCTACCTAATGCTGAAAACCTTTAATACAGTTCCTCATGTTGTGGTGACTCAACAACCATAGAATTATTTTAGTTGCTACCTAATAACTGTAATTTTGATACTGTTATGAATTGGCCAACACCTGTGAAAGGGTCGTTCAACGCCCAAAGGGGTCACGACCCACAGGTTGAGAAATGCTGCATTAGAGTTTCACATATCTTATTTGCATGATTCAAGCCAATAAAGTGACAGGAGTTAAGATTATTGATAAAAAAGCTTTAGCAATTTCATTTCACTGCAGAATCTTTCAATGAAACTAGGAAAATAATAAACAAGATCTAAAGCAGACAAAAATCTATAGCAGAAAAAAAGGTAACGTTTTGCCTTGTATAACTTGGGAGACAGAAATTATACTTAATGAACTTTCATATTTGGGGCTAAGAAAATATTCAAACAGAATATTTAGAATGTCAACAGATGTTTATAGTTGTACATTCTAAATCTGGGAATTATGGCAATGAACTAAAGAAGAGACAATTTAGTTTGCAAATGAAAACTAAAGAATCAGAAGTTGATCCATTGGAAAAGACATTTTCTCTCATCCAATTCTTCACTGCTATGTTAAACAAGGTCTCTCTGTGCAGCAGGAGGATGTCTGTGAGAACTCTGTGGTTTCTGCACTGTTCCAAATTTAAAAGTTTGCTAAAAATTAAGTTTGTGAAAATCCAATAATATATAAATCTATGTATAAAGTGGCATGTCAAACCTAAGATAACTGTAAGAAAGTGATCAGAAAACTCATAGTTAAAGCACTTTGGAAGACTTTGAATGAAGATCAGAAAACCTCAGGGTGTTGGGCCATACACTTTTGACAGTGATCCAAAGTAGAGAGAGACTTTTCTTAAACATAACTGGGAATATTAATTCAGAGCCTTGGACTAGGACTGAATCAGACTCACACTCGCTTTAAACATTTGGTTTAAGAGAAGGATGAAGATATTTTACAACTTCAAAAAAGGGCTGCTTGTTGTGGAAAAGGAAACATACTGGCAGAACAAACATGCAGAGGTAGTAGAGTCAAGAAATGCATAGAACTATAAGAGCAGGGAAAGGCTTCCTCAAATTATAACAGGACCTTATTTGGAACATTAACTTCCCCCAAGAATGATGGTACCCAGTTACATTGTCCTGAATAGATTTCAGAATTGTTAAAAATCACAGATTATGATGCGGTTCTTTATCCTTTTCTTTTTGAATTGGACTATGTATTGTCAAGGAGTCCTGGTGCCGTAGTGTGTACACAATGGGCTGTGGATCACAGGGTCATCGGTTCAAAACTCCCACATCAGCAGGTAGAAACTTTCAACTACTCTACGGCAGGAAACAGGGCTTTCTGCTTTCTTCCTGTAAACAGTTGAAGTCTCAGAAAGGCACAAGGTTCTATGCTGTCCCTCAGGGTTGTGATGAGTCACCATGGACTACACAGGAGTGAGTATTATTTCTAAGAGTATAAACAAGTCTTTCTTGGAAGAAGTATGGCCAAAATCCTCTTTAGAGTCTTTTAGAGGCAAGGATGGAGAGACAGTGTCTAACATACTTCAGACATGTTGAAAGGATTGGCCAGTCCCCGGAGAAGGGTATCCTGCTAGGTAAAGTGGAGAGGCAGCAAAAAAGAGGAAGGCCCAGAGGAGATGGATTGACTCAGTGGCTGCAACCATGGGCTCAGGCATAGGAAAAAGTGAACGCCTGAAACAGGACAGGGCAGTTTTTTGTTCTGTTGTACATATAGTTGCTCTGAATTGGCACCTAACAACAACAACTTCCATTAGACTGACTGTGTAAGAGACCATCAGTTGTTCATATATAAGTTCAAGTCAAAATGCAAGGAAATTCAAATAAGTCTACAAAAGCCAAAATATGGCCTTAAGTATGAAAACAAACAAAAGCCTCACTTTCATGGAGTCAATTATGACTAATGGCAACCCTATAGGATGGGGAAGAACTGCCTTTGTGGGTTTCTAAGACGGTGTCTCTTTATAGGAAAAGAAAGACTCATATTTCTTCCACTGAACACCTGATGGATTTGGGCAGCTGACCTTGTGGTTAGCAGACCAACACATAAGCACTACGCTATATTAAGTGTATCCCACCTGAATTTCCAGAACATCTGAAGAACGGATTTGACACAATAAATATGAATGACAGAACACTTGATGAGCTTTGGGATGACAAAGAACATTGTACATGAAGAAAGCAAAAAGTCAAAAGAAAGAAAGAAAGAAAAAGTTAAAAGTGGAGGTTATAAGTCACTGAAACTTGCTCCTAGTTGTAGAGTTGCTAAGAAAAACAGAAGAAATTCAGACACTAAAGAGTTAAACAGAAAACTTATATGAGACCAAAAAGGCAACATCTTTCCAAAAGAGAAAATAATGGGGGTGGTGGGGCAGGACAACCAAGTGAATGGAACAGGGAACTCAGGGTGGAAATAGAGATAATTTTGACAAATGGAAGCAACCACAATCAATGTTACAGAGCGATTTGTGTGTTAATTATGAGAAGAAAACTGATTTGCCTTGTAAACTTTCACATAAAACACAATAAATTGCTTTGCGTTTTTTTTTAAAAAGAAAAATTAAAGGGAAGCTCAAAAAGAAAAAAAAGTCAAATATTAAGAAATGTGCAGAGCTAGAAAACCAGTAAAGGAGAATATGTTCAAAGTATCAGAAGCTAAAGAAAAAGAACTAAATTAATTCAAGCCTTGAACTGCAATATTGAAAGACTCTATGGCAAAATATTGAATTATGCATGACACATCAAAAGAAGATGGAGAGAAGACACAGATTTACTGTACCAAATGAACTAGTCGCCCATCAACAACTTTAAGAGATAGTAGATGATCAAAAACCAATGGTACTGAGGGAAGAAATCCACAATGCACGGAAGGCATTCACTAAAAAAACAAAAACAAAAAAAGGCTCTAAACACTGATGAAACAAAAATGCACGTTTCAACAAGCTGATGAAGTACTGATGAATTACAGGAAACACTCCCTCATTTTTTCTTCAAAATTTGGAAGGCAATTGGTCAACTGACTGGAAGAGATCCATATTTGTACCCATTCCTAAGAAAGGTGACCCAACAGAATGTGCAAATTATAGAACAAAATCATTAATACCCACCCATTGTCTGTCAGTTCTTTGTATTATGGTGGCTTGTATGTTGCTGTGATGCTGGAAGCTTTGTCACTGGTCAAAAGAGGAAGACCCTGAAGGAGATGGATTAATACAGTGGCTGCAATAGTGCTCTCAGACATAGGAACACGTGTGAGGATGGTACAGTACTATGCAGTGTTTCCTTCTGTCTTGCATTTGGTCATTATGGTTTGGGTCCAACTCAACGGAACCTAACAACAACACCATTAATACCACATGCAAGTAAAATTTTGCTGAAGATTATCCAATACTGGTTGCAGCAGTACATTGACAGGGAGCTGCTAGAAATTCAAACCAGGCCCAGAAGAGGACATGGAAGGGATATTATTTCATTTCTGATGCCAGATGGATTTTGTTTGAATGTAGAGAATAGCAGAAATATGCTTACTTGTGTTCCATTGACTATGTCAAGGCATTCCACTGTGTTCACCATAACAGCCTATGGATCCTTGAAAATAATGGGGATTCTAGAACACTTCTTTGTGCACACAAGGTATTTATTTATAGATCAAGAAGCAGTTGTGTGAACTAAACAAGGGAATATTGCATGACTTAAATTCAAGAAAAAATGTGTCTCAGGGTTTTATCTTCTCTCCATACTAATTCAATTTGTATGTGGAATAAATAATACAAGATGGTGGATTACATGAAGCAGAATTCAACATAAGGATAGGAGGAAGCCTTCTTAATAACTTCCAATATATACATGAAACAAGCTGGCTTCCTAAGAGTAAGGAGAATTTGAAGCTCTTGACAAGAAAGAGCTAAACTTGCAACCTTCGGTATGGAATATAAATCAATGTAAAGAAGGAAAAGTCCTCACAAGTGAACCAATAGGTAACATCATGAGAAACGGAGACAAGATCAAAGTGGTTAAGGATTTAGTCTTACTCAAATCCACAATCAATGCTCTTAGAAGCAGCAGTCAAGAATTCAAAATACACATATTACTTAGGTAAATCTGAACAAGACCTTTTAAAATGTTGAAAAGCAACCATGTTATCTTGAGGACTAGGGTGTGTCTGACTCAATGCATAGTGTTTTCAATCACATTGTATACATTTGAAAATTAAACACTGAATAAAGAAGACCGAGGAAAAATCTATTTGAATTATGGTACTAACAAAGAATGTTGAAAAAACCATGGAGTTCCAAAAGAACAAACACATCTGTCTTGGAAGAAGTAAAGCTAGAATTCTCCTTACGAGCAAGGATAGTGGCATTTCATCTCACACGATTTGGACACATTAGCTGGAGGAATCGGTCCCTAGAAGAGGACATCATGCTCCATAAAGCAGAGGGGCAGTGGCAAAGATGAAGACCCTGCACAAAAGGGACTGGCTCAGTGGGTGCATCACTGGGGTCAAGCATAGTAACAGTTGTGTAGCTGGTGCAGGGCAGGGTAGGGTTTCGTTCTGTTCTACCAAGGATCACCATGAGTGAGAACCAACTCTTTAGGACCCAAAAACAACACTATATATTGGTATTATCATGTTTGTGTTTCAGCATCATATATTGAATTCTAAGAGTCCAGATAATTCGTGTTTTTTATTCACAGGCTTCTGACTCAAAAAAAAACTCCATTCACAGAATGTTATTTTCAGGAAGATCTGATGCCATGATTGAATGAGAGTTTTGGACCTTCTGAGAGGGTAATAAAACTATTTTACATATGAGAGAACTTCTATTCATGGAAAAATTCTATCATCTTTAATTCATGTTTCAAGCCCCGAATATTGTTCTCAATTTAATGGTAGTCAGTGATGCACTATAACCTATAATACAAAGTAGAACTGCCACTTTGGTGTTATAGCTATTTAACTCTTTTTTTTTTTTTTTAGTTTAAATTTTATTTTACAAAAAAAGGGTGAACATAAGGAAGAAAGGGGGCGGCACTATCCCATCCAATGGGAGGGTATTGTTTATATCTCCACAGGGAAAGTGGGACCAGACTTCAACCCAGTGCCGCAAGGTGTGAATGCAACATTCCGGTGTGGAGTAGGGAACCAGTGGAGAGGTCTGGGAGGCTGGCCCAGTACCAAAAATTAAGTGGATACCTGCCCCTCCCCCAAGAAGAATTTGTTTCAAAGGATGACATTGATTCTGCAGCTCCAGGAGAGGGACATATCTGATCAGAGCACACAGGAGCAGATGAAGGGGGAGGAGGAGAGAGTGGAGCACAGCCTGGCCCACCAGGCCATGAGGATGATGTTCCTGATTAGAGCAGCCAGTCCACAGAGAAGACAACATGGCTGACCCCACCATGAGACACGATGCCCCTCACTGACCAATGGCCCTACAGGGGACAGCACCAGAGACACAGTGTGGGAATTGCACCTGACCTGATCCCACCACACCGAGGCAAAGCACTGGGGGAGTGCAGCAGAACAGCAAGGGAATGGAGCGGCAAGGTCCCCAGGGAATGCTGAAAGTGGACTTTGGGGCCAGGGTGTGGTGCCCCAACAGACTGGACTGGAAAATGCTCCTAAGGGCCAGCAAACGATCCTTGAACTAACTACAAGCTTTTCTTTCTTGATGTGTTTTGTTTTGTTCTTTGTCAGTGGTTTGTTGTTGTTGTTTTGTTGTATACTGTTGCTTTGTTTTCCCCTGCCTTGTTTTTGTGCATGTTATTATCTCCACAGGTCTGTCTAAATAAGAGGCTGGATGAACTCTCTGGAGGAAAAACAGCAGGACCGACAATTCCGGGGGGACTTGGGATAGGGGGAGGTGAAGGGTAAGGAAGTGGTGTTAACTAACCCAGGGACAAGGGAACAACATGGGATCCAATTTGGTGGTGAGGGGGGAGTGGCAGGCCTGGTAGCGAATGACCAAGGGTAAGGTAACATAATGAAGAGGTATAGCTATGACCCAGGTGGGGATGGAGCATGATAGTGGGGCAGGAGGAAAGTCAAGGGAAATAGAGGAAAGAGGTAGGAGGCAAAGGGCATTTATAGAGGTCTAGACAAAGACATGTACATGCAAATATATATATAAGGAAGGGGAACTAGATCTATGTGTCTATATTTATAGGTTTAGTATTAAGGTGGCGGAAGGACCCTGGGCCTCTACTCAAGCACTCCCTCAATACATGAATACTTTCCTCTATTAAATTGGCATTCTATGATGCTCACCCTCCTGACACAACCGCTGAAGCCAAAGCGGGTGAACAAGTAAATGTGGTGAAGAAAGCTGATGGTGCCCGGCTATCAAAAGATATAGCAACTGGGGTCTTAAAGGCTTGAAGATAAACAAGCTAGCTCAGAAGCAACAAAGCCCACATGGAAGAACACACCAGCCTATGTGATCACATGGTTCCGAAGAGATCAGTTATCAGGCATCAATGAACAAAAAAATCATATCTTTGGGTGAACACCTCCATGATACGATTGCTGAGGACAAATGAGTGCTTAAGCAAATATGGCGAAGAAAGCTGATGGTGCCTGGCTATCAAAAGAGATAGTGTCTGGGGTTTTAAAGGCTTGAAAGTGAACAAGCAGCCATCTAGCACAGAAGCAACAAAGCCCACATGGAAGAATCACACCAGCCTGTGTGATCACGAGTTGTCAAAGGGACCAGGTATAAGGCATCATCAAAAAAAAAAAATCTTACCATAGTGAATGAAGGGGGAAGTGCAGAGTGGAGACCCAAAGCCCATTTGTCGGCCACTGGAGATGCCCTCACAGAGGGGTCTAGAGGAGGAGATGAGTCAGTCAGAGTGCGAAATAGCATCGATGAAGAATACAGCTTTCCTCCAGTTCCTAAAGGCTTCCTCTCAACCCTCCTCCCCCCAGCCCTGCCACTACCATGATCCGAATTCTACCTTGCAAGTCTTGATAGAGCAGAGGTTGTACACTGGTGCAGATAGGAGTTGGAGGCACAGGGAATCCAGGGTGGATGATACATACAGGACCAGGGGTGGGTGGGTAGAGGGAGAGTGGGTTGGAAAGGGGGAACTGATTACAAGGATCTACATGTGACCTCCTCCCCAGGGGAAAGAGAACAGAAAAGAGGGTGAAGGGAGACGCCGGACAGGGCAAGATATGATAAAATAATAATTTATAAATTATCAAGGGCTCATGAGGGAGAGGGGAGTGGGGAGGGAGGGGAAAAAGAGGACTTGATTCCAAGGTCTTAAGTGGAGAGCAAATGCTTTGAAAGTGATTTGGGAAAATAATGTACAGATGTGCTTTATACAATTGATGTATGTATATGTATGGATTGTGATAAGAGTTGTATGAGTCCCTAATAAAATGTTAAAAAAGTAAATAAAAAGAGAAATAAAGAAAACTGATATCCAGTTATACTGACTTAAAACTGTTCTGTTTGCTTTTTTAAAAAAAGTGACATGAAACACAAGTAAAAATAAATACGTCATAGACAGACATTTGCCCAGTCTCCAGGGCAGGAGCGCTCCCCTGCCGAGGGAGAGGAGGGAAGCCCATGATCCCACCAGCTGCTGGCACACCCAGCCAGACACTCCTCCAAGTCAGGTGCAGGTCACAGGGGCGTCCTGAGGAAATGGCACAGAAGCAAAAGCCAGGCACCAGGGCCCTGGACTACTTCGTCTCCCCTCCCCCTGGCAGCGGTGTGGTCTAGTGGTTACCCATGGTAATCCCAGCGTGTCTGGACCCTTGTCCAAGAGGAACAGCAGGAAATCAATCTTGCGTGGGGAGGCTGGGGAGGTTCTCCAGATAAACCCCCAGCCCCAGAGTAGCCCAACCAGATAACAGTCAGTTACACCAAGATACACACACACACACACACACACACACACACACACACACACACACACACACACTCTGTCTCTCTCTCTCTGTCTCTCTCTCTCTATCTCTCTCTCTCTCTCTCTCTCTCTCTCTCTCTCTCTCTCTCTCTCACACACACACACACACACACACACACACTCCCTGGGCTGAGCTCTCTTCCAAGGACAGTCCAGTGTCAGGTCACAGTATGAGGTCCCCTCTTCTGAATGTCACCCCAGAAGTGGTGCCTGGAGAGTTTCCAACCCTCCCCTGGCCTCTGCACTGCACTTTGTAGTCTGCCCAGCAACCAGATGAATGGATGTCCACCTCCAACAGACCTGCCCAAGGGACAGGTGAGCCCAGGACCCTGAAGAGTACAGTGCAGGGCAGTGGCCAGCTCAGAAAACTTACTGTCTCAGACTCAGAAATTCATAAGGGGAGAGAGCCAAGGTCATGGCACAGGACAGACAGATCCGAGGTCACAGAGCATACACAGAGTGGTTGTCTGGAGAAGGGGGCAGAGTTGAAAAGGGACCGATGGAGATTAGGGCAGTCTCAGTGGCTGAGAGACTCCCAGGGTCCTTTGTGGGGAGGACCCCTAACCCCCAACTGGGGAATGTGGGTGGGGTTAGAGTCACCCTACCCTGCTGAATGCACAGGAGGTGGCTCAGAAAGGAGAAGGGAGGGGGCCGGAGGAGAGGGGCCAGTCTAGGAAGCATTTAACTCTTTACCAGAGGAGACTGACATTTTTTTTCCTGAGGAGCGACTAATGGGTTCAGACCTATGAACTTCAGGTTGGCAGTTCAATGTACAGCTCACTCTGCCATCAGGAATGCTTAGGGTTGTTTGGCCGGCCCTAAGTAACCTATGATGGTTTCACTTCCATGAACGAGATCTCAACTAAAGCACATATTGTATGTTAATAGCTGGGTCTTTTTTCCGTATGGTTTCTCATCTTTAAAATGCTAGATGGTTATCTCAGGGTTCCCATCTGCCAGAGATGGCAGGTCTTATTATCAAATCCTTTTTTAAATCCATAGTACATCATGTTTGCTTATATGAAGTACTCACATTAAATATTTATTTCCTTAAGGCACCAAATGTTAGGGTGGTTTGTTATGTAGCAAATGCAAATGATAGGTAGCAACCATTGTCTTTGCAAACTAATTATAGTCAATCTACGTGAGAGTCTCAAGCATACCCCCTGTTAGTGCCACGACCTTGTAAAAACTTTCTTATCTTCCTTGAGCTTCAGTGGTTTCATTTCCAAAACATGGACAATAATTATGTATTAATATGTTCATTAAGTAAATTGAATGAAAAAATAAATGTTATCCATCTAATGCAATAGATAATTCATGGCAGGTACTCAACAAATGTACAATGCATATTTTTTGTGATTATGCTTTGTAAGTCATAATAAAATGAATGACTAAAACCTTTCAATGAATAAAAATAACTAAAGGTTCTGAGTTGCATTCCTATAAGCTTTAGGGCAGTAATAATATAAGAATATTTAAGCAGTAATTTTCAATGATAGCTTGTTAGGAGGGCTGTTTTGGTATAAAAGTCTCTTGTTTCTTTTTTCACATATTCAAGTTACTGTATTCTTGGTCTGAAAATAATGTACTGCTATTCATCTTCTCTCTCTCTCTGTTTCTCTCTGTTTCTCTCTGTCTCTCTCTCTCTTTTCCACAATGTGACCTTGTTTTTTAGCGTATTAGCAATGAACTCAGAGAAGAGTGTGCACTGCCAGCTGTAGGTTCAGATAAACAGATTTGTATTAATCCACTGAGTAATTGGGAACATTTCATCTAATAAAGAATTTTGCTTAGATCTTGCCAACTGACCTAGGTGAATAAAAGATTTGCTGTATCATACGCTTAGGAAAGTAATTTGATTATGGACATATTTTCCTGGTGACATACTATATCACCAAAGAAAAATTTAGAAGTTAGGGGTTGACCTAGGCACACAACAAATCAACCAAATTTACATCCCATTGAGGCTTTTAAAGACCAATTCTCTGAAGGCAGTTTCATCATTATTAAATAATTATATTTTATATTAGACTGTTCTAATTCCTGCTTATCCATGCAAAATATAAAATAGAATCACCTATTTATTTTATAGAATATATGTGTATGTGTAGCAATAGAAAATGTATATAGTCAATTAGTCATTATTTAATGAATGACATATTAAGAAATTAAAGTTAGCGAAAATGGAATGCAATATTTTAAATATGCATACCACTTTTTTTTTCAAAATGCCCTATCCTAAAAGGCATGGAAAAGTAAACAAAAAATATCAGAAATGAGATAAGAAGAAATTCAGGTTTTTAGGGCAAACAAAATTTTATACTAAGTATAATTAATCATATTTTATACAGAATTTTTAGCATAGTACTGATACAAAAATATATTCTGTATCAACAATTCAGTTGTATTTAACAGGACTCTGTTTAAATAAAGTTCATTGTCCTACAGCTCATGGAAGCAATATAAAGCTGTGTTTATTGGTGAATCAGAGCCGTAAGTGCTCAAGAAGTCATTCATGGACGATACCAGCATGAACATATGGAAGTATATAAAAAACTTCAATTTCCACAGATGATATGATGTATAAAGAACCTACATTCACTTACTTTGGAAGGACTTTGAAAATTATTTGAATTACTATCTGGGAGCTGCAGCGTATCATGAACTTAGCTGTTAAGAGTCCGAACTTAATTTCATCCTCCCATTCTGACCTATATAATAACAAGACAGATTATATTGCAGTTGACAGAAAATTGGATCACCGCCATGTTGTATAAAAATCAGTGAACAAAAATAACTTACTTAGAAAAAGAAACCTGAAACAATACATAAAAAAAATTCACTCTTTAAAAAAATCACTGTATGCTTTTGTTACTTACCTTTCATTTCATGTCTTTCATTACTTTCATTTCAAACACGTATCCTCTAGGTGTTTACTAGGGGCTAGTTTGAGTTCAATCACCCGCTTTTCTTAATGGGAAAGTTAAGAGCCAGAGTGGTTATAGACCCCAAATCACTCCATTAAGACACCTGCATTCTGTTTCCTCTTCTATAAGTAGACTTAAGTGTCAGTGTTTTCTTGTGTCCTCTCTCACACTAAAACATACTTGATGATATTGTTGTTTGGTGCCATTGATTTGATTCTGACCTAAAGTGACTGTATGTACAACATGTATCACCAAGTACAGTACCGTCATAACAACTGTTCTTACATTTGAGCTCCTTATCGTAGCTACTGGGTTAGTCTATCACCTAAGGTGCACTTCTATCTAGGGACTGGGCTCCCTTATAACATATCAAAAGTACATGAGAGAAATTTCCCATCCTTGCTTCCAAGCAACATTTTTTTCTGTACTTATTCCAAGAGAAGTTTGTTGTTGTTTTGGCAATCCATGTTGTTATTTTTAGATGCTATCAAATCTTTTCTGATGCAAAACATAGCAACCTTCTGCACAACACAATGAAACTCTGTCCATTCCTGGGCCATCCTCATAATAGTTCCCATGCTTGAGCCCATGGTAGCCATTGTGTCAGGCTACCTCCTTGAGACTTTCCTCTCTTCCTCTGACACCCTACTTTACCAAGCATGATGTCCTCCTCCAGCCATCTGCCTCTCCTGACATCATGTCGAAATATGGACAACAGGCCTTGCCATCATTGCCTCTGAGGAGCACTCTGGCCTGTTTCCAATACAGATTAGTTTGTCTTGTAGGGTGTACATGGTACTTTCAATACGCTTCTCCAGCACTACAATTCTAATGCATCAATTCTTTGGACTTCCTTATTCAATGCCCAACGTTCACATGCATATAATGCAATGAAGAGTACATGGCTTGGGCCAGGCATATCTTAGTTTTCTAAGTAACGTCCTTGCTCTTCAGTACCTGAATAGGTCTGTGCAGCAGATTGACCTAATACAATATGTCTTTTGATCTCTTGAGTGCTGCCTCTATGAACACTGATTTGGATCAATGCATGACATAATCCTGGACAACTTCAAACTTTTCTCCATTTATCAACATGTTACCTATTGGTCCAGTTGTGAGGATTTGGGTCTCTGCTGCCTTGAGTTGTAATCCATGTTGAAGGCGACATGACAGCAACACACAGGCCCCACGGTATGACAAAGCTAAAGACAAGGGGTGATTGGTAGTTTAGGATATTTCCAAAGTTCTTCTTTAGCCCCAAATTCAAATGTGCCCACTCGTCCAGGATTCTTTGATTTCTTGAGCATTGATTGTATATCTGAGCAAAATGAATCCTTGACAACTTCAAACTTTCCTTTGTTAATTATTCCTCTGATGTTAACTATTGGCCCAGTTGAGAAGATTTTTTGCTTTCTTTGCATTGATTTGCAATTGATATTGAAGTTTGACATTATTGGTATTCATCAGCAAGGGCCACAAGTTCTCCTCACTTGCAGCAAAGAAGATTGTGTCATCTGCATATCTTAGTTTTTTACTGTATTTCTCCAATACTGATACCACATTCTTCTTCCCATAGTCCAGGTTTCTTGGGGAGGATTATTGCTCAGAAAACAGATTTAATAAGAATAATAAAAGAATACAACCCTGAAAAATATTTTTATTCTCATTTCTAAACTATGCAGTATTCACTTGTTCTGTTTCATTCTGTTTGAACAACTTCTTCTTCATCCATGTACAGGTTCCCAACGAGCACAATTAAAATGCCTTTGCATAATCATTACAACACAAATTTATTTTGGGGTTGTATGCCTGCAGCCAAGATCCATTTAACGTCAGCAATGATATTCGTTTTACACATTGTCTTCTGAATCCAGCTTGAATTTCTGGCAGTTCTCTGTCAATTTCTGCTGCAACCATTGTTGAAAAAGAATAAGCTAAATTTTACTTGCTTATGATATTAGTGATATTGCTTGAGAATTTCAGAATTCTTGGAGTCATCTTTATTTGGAATGAGTACCAGCATGGGTCTTTTCCAGTTGGTTTTCCAGGCAGCTGTCTCCCAATATCCTGACATATACTAGTGTGTGCTTGCAGTGCTTCATTGGCTTGTTGAATATTTAAATTAGAATCCCATAATTTGTGAGGCCTAATGCCTTCAGTGTATCTGAGACTTCTTTCTTCGGGTTCTTTTTATGCTTTCTCTTAAAATGGATAAATACACACTCCTTCCTTTTGAAATAGTGACAGTGGTAGTTACATAATCTGTCCTCAATTTGAAATTATTAAGGGTGAAGGGGTATAGTTTAGCCTGTCAATCAGGTCTCAGCTTGATGACCTTATTTGGAGGTGCTAAGGAGATAAATAGCTCCCTGGAGACAGGACCCGCACTCACTCCCTGTGTGACATTCCTGCTGACAAGACACATAGAGCTACACTAGAGCCCTGGAGCTGGAGGAGCCACGTGGAAATCCTTTGCCAGCATTGAGATGTTTCCACCACCACTGAATCCACAGGACTTTCCATCTGTGATCTTCCTGCACCCAGCACCATTGTATGTGTTACTTGAGTCTGAAGAGGAAAAACAGACTGGTATCAAGCATATTGGCTAATATCAGACTTATGGATTTGATTTGGACTTGGCTTGCATGTTTCTTTAATATGAAATTATTCTGTGATATAAAGCTCTTTCTTATACATACATGAGTGTCTATGAATTTGTTTCTCTAATCAACCCAGACTAACATAGTAACTCTGTAGATTCCTTTCATCTTTTGATGCTCCCTGCATTGTTCAATACCTTGATCATTGAATCTTTAATATTGTAACTGGTGACTTCAAATTTACCTTCAGTTATTTCAGCTTGATCATGTCATTCTTCTTGGGGTTCCCTAACTCCAGATCTTTAATTGTTTCAGAAATGTAAATTCAAGAGAAATTGTGTTATATTCATGATCAAAGAAGACATTTCATGGTCTGTCTTGAAGTACACTGCCGTGGTAGCATAGTGTTTATTATGACTACAAATAAATCCACTAAATACAACTATAGTTCAAATTTACAAACCAACCACTGAAGTTAGTGAGGAGGAAATTTAAAAATTTTACCAACATCTTCAGTCTGAAATTGATCAAACATCCACTCAAAATGCATTGATAATTATTGAGGATTGAAATGTGAAAGTTGGAAACTAAAAGGAAGGGAGAATTGTTGGAAAAATATGACCTTGGTGAAAGAAAGTAAGCTGGAGTCCCCATGATAGGAATTTGTAAGACCAACAACCTATTCATTGCAATTACCTTTTTACAAGAACTTAAACAATGACTAGACACAGACTTCTCCAGATGGAATGCACAAAAATAGAATTTACGACATCTTTTGGAAGAGAAAATGGAGAAGTTCAACATCATCAGCCAAACAAGTCCAGAGACTGACTGTGGAATGGCCTCTCAATTGCTCATCTGTAAGTTCAAATTACAGTTGAAGGAAATTAAAGTAAGGGTCTGAGAGCCAAAAGTCCATCGTAGAGTATATTCCACCAGAATTTCAAGAACATCTCAAGACCAGATTTTACTTACTGAACACTAATAACAATAGATCTGTGGGATGACATGCAGAATATAATGTATGAAGACAAGAAAGCATCATTAAAAGAGCAGTAGGAAAAAAAAAGAAGACATTCTGAAACTCAGAAGAGATTCTGGAATGTGACCTTGATAGAAGAGTAGCAAAAAAAAATGGAGGAAAATATGAAATAAAAGATATGCACAGAAAATTTTAAAGGCAACTTGGGAAGACAAAGTATTATAATGAAATGTGCACTTGATAGAAACAAATGCTATTTGTGTATGAATTTCTGATTTTCTCATACCATGGTTTCTCAAATATATTGGTGTCACAATTTATTCACTCAAAACTTATGTTAGTATTAACTTTATATCCTTAATATTTATTATTTGAAGTCTCATCCTCAATTTTACTTGCCATAAACAATTCTACTGATGTTACAGTTCTGATATATGTAATATGATATTTATAATAAGCATATAGTAATTATATTTGTATTAGAATAAAGAGATTGCTTTCTGTCCAAAATTATGTTATGTAACTTGCTTTGAAAAGTGTTGTCTTTTTTCTGCCTTTTACAAATATTTGTTGAACAGTTAATGAGTATGAGATTCTATGCTCCAGGTTAGGATGGAAAATATATAAATATGAATAATATATAATCTAGCTTTTCACAGAAGTCGGAAATTAATAGAAGTTAGAGATAGACTCAAGTAGCATAATGAAGAAAACAGAGGACTTGGAGGAAGGGACTCATTGAGCTGAAACTGAACTTGACAGTAACCAAACTCAAGGACCAGTATGTGTTGGACTACTTACCACAAGGTCAGTAGTTCAAACCCAATAGTTGCTCTTCAAGAGAAATATGAGTTTATCTGCATCAGTAAATATTTATGAAGTGTTAGAAACCCTATCTAAGGATGCTATTTATGGGAAAAGACTTGGTAGTGGGCTTATTTTTTAATTTTTTTTATTGCTATGAGTTGGAATTGACTAGATGATAGAAACTCTCGTTATCTCTTTGCATTCATTTTAAACATAGTTTTGGTGTCACTTAAATTTATGTATTGGCCTAGTCTGGCTCACTACATTGTAGATACATTGTGTCTGTGTGTTAGTCTTGGTAGACTAAAGAAACAAATCCACAGAAAGTCATATAAATCTATATGAGAGAGTATTATATAAAGGGTACGTGTACGTTAAGAAAGCATACCAACCCCAACCCAGTAAAGAAACAAATCCACAGAAAGTCATATATATAATGAGAGAGTGCTATATAAAGGGTAAGTGTACATTAAGAAAGCTTCCCAACCCAGTGCTGCCCCAGCCCATAAGTCCAACATTAGCCCGTATGTCCCACACTGATCTGAAAAGTCATCCTCAACCTCACAAAACACACACAGTGATGCCTACTGCAGGAGGAAAGCCAAGTTAGCTAGCAGATGTGTAAGTATCTCAGCGCTGGCAGGTGTCTCCACACAGCTGCTCCAGCACCAAGGGCTGCATCGGGGTAGGTCTATGTAGCTTCTCCTCAGGGATGTCTCACAAAAAGTGAGCCTTGCCAGCTGAAGCAGGGAACTTGCTAAGGAAACTTCACCCTGGTCTGATCTTCAGAAAGCAAGAGTCCTGAGAACCAGAAAGGCGAGGCTTACTGAGTCATTTATCTCTCCACCCTTCAATTAACCCCACATGTGTTTATCAGCCAGGTTGGCACAATAAACCTAAAAAAATCTCAGTCTGGATATCAAAATATCTTAGCACGTCTAATAGTCTACAGAGCTTTGTAAGCAGGATAAAGGAAGAGTGAAAGTCCAAGGCAACAAATGCTTACGAGTTCCAGAAAACTCTCTCTGCACACCAAATCACATTTCTGTGACAATCAGTCATTTTAATTTAAGTCAAGCATTCTGCATCTATCAAGGTTGGAGAACTATGATCCTTTCCTTTTGAGCATTTAATTTGTGGAGATGGAACTTCAGGTGAGTAATTATTTTACATTTGAAGATTCTTGTGCTTTGACTCAGCCAGATTCCAGGACTCATAGGCATTAGAGAAAGTGGAAATGACATAATACATTTTTGTTGCCAGAACTTTCTGCTTTATTGTGGACATAACAAGATCAGTTCTATTCCCATGTAGCCAGCATATATGGGTCATTATTACCTCAGCCAATTCACGTGATGAAAAATTCTTATTTACCTTACTTTTGGGGATACATGAATGGGAGTCAAATGCAGAGCTATGGTATCATCTGCCTCTTCTCTGCCAGAAATGCTTTTATTAATTGAACTAGCACCTGTGCTTGAATGAAGGAGTGTAAAAAATGAAAACATTTAAGATGTTGAACATTGCATGGGACTGTCACTCTACTGGATTAAGCACGGAGTAGAAAACGGAAATTCAGTAGATACAGAGATGCTGAGGGAGAAAGCATTTCAGGAATGCTAGGGCCCTCCATACAGTCTGTTGGCAGAAAGCAAGAGAGGAAGAAATAAGAACTTACAGAAGGCTGGGTCCAGCTGTCGGCAGCAGCTGCCTATTTTTATTTACTTTTTCCTGCCATAGATGTCTAAAAAGCACAACAGGAACAGACTAGCCACAATCCCCAAGTATTTGTGGGTGTAATCAGGAAATCATTGTTTTACTCCACCATCCAGACAGACCACTTATATTTTGAAGAGACCCACTGAATTTAGAGATCACTGAAAGAAAGATCTATATTTAGAAGGCTATTTCTAGCCAAAGTCCTCACACCTGAAGCACCATAACTCCTTTTCTAGGTTAGAAGCCAGACTTCATTGAGCTAAAGGATAGTAAGTAGATCTTAATAATTTGTTCAGCCTATTTTCTAATGAATTACATTAGGGATAGATAATTCCTAGAGAATACTCAGAGTGGTTTGCATGATGGACACTATATCCAAATATATCCAAAGGCTTTGACAGTAGTCAATGCTTTGTGTATATATGAAAATTCATAAGTACACACACACATTTATCCTGCTGCTCTATTGTCTTTTATTTACCATATCTACAAAAGTTTATTACTACTACTATTATTATTATTTTGCCAGCCCACTTATACGTGCAATCTTAGCAGAGCAGAAACATCCGCATTAATCTCAGCAGATTCTAGCCATCACAAGGTCTCCACATTGAACCGTCACCACTGCAAAGCAACAAGAGAAACCCTCTAGGTAGTCTTTTTTTGCCTCCTTTGCCATTCGAGGATTTATATCCAGGAGTCATCTTTCATTTATGTTTTACAGATATGAGAACCTGCACCATGGAATGTTTTTAAAGCATGGAATACATGAAAAGATAGGCCCTTGTTGAATCTCGTCCACATCCCACAGGAGCTCATTAAGAAGTTTTCTGAGATGTAAAGTTGTTCTATTGCATGAGTTATAAGACAGTCTCTTTATTATGCTGCATCAGGATTTCACTGTAGCTATCAGAACCCACGGTGGTAGCTGACTTGGCAAGTATGGCCTGCCTTTCCCTCACCACCTCTGCCATGTCCTCCGCCTCCTTTTATGGAGGCTAGTGTACCAATAGAGGTAGTGGTACTTTCCAAGTTTGGCTGCTAGTCCCAAGGTCAGCCAATCTGTTCCACCAGCCCTTCTGCAGTAAAAACCTTAGACTTTCTATTTCCCAAAAGTGATAAACCCACAGGGCAGTTCTACTCTGTCCTATAGGTTCACTATGAGTTGGAATCAACTGGATGGGTATAAAATGAATACAAAATCCCAGCATGTCAGTTGTCCCTTTTCATGCTCTCAACACCTCTCCTCTAACTTAATTGTACTTTAATATAAATGTCTAATAGCTCATCTATCGAGAGGAAGAGCCTCTTAAAATCTCACCAACCCTGCCCTTTCACTCCTAGGAGCACAGTTGGTGTACAGTGGTTACACGTTGGCCCATGGGCCACACGGGTGGCAGTTAGAACCCCCCTCAGCTCCATGGGAGAAAGACTGGTCTCTCTGCTCCCGTAAACAGTTACAGTCGCTGAACCCCACTGGGGGTCGCGAGGAGCCAGCATTGACTCAATGATGGGGAGTTTGATGTTTGAATCATTAACTGGATTTTCTTGTTTGTTTAGTGCTTTGGTTGTTCATTTCTTCTCTCCCTCTTCCAATGTCTTGCTTTTGCTCTCCTCATCCTCTTCCCATGTTGAAATCTCATCATTTGAATATTGTGTTTGAGCATCTTGTTGTCTTATTGTTGATAGGATATTTAGTTCTTCACGTAATTAATTAGTGAATTCAAGAGAACCTGTACATCTCAATAGAAGTAAACCTAAAAATCTTGTTTAACAATACCTTAACCTTACTACTGCAGGTCTTTCAATAGCAATTGACTGTGGAAATACAAACCTGGTGTCATTGTATACTCTAAAATGAGGTGTTGGGAAATATAGAAAAGTTGAAACTCTTTTTGTATGCTCATGGGAATATAATTCTACACATTTCTGAAAGCAATTTGGCACTATCGCCTAAGACTTGAAGCGTGTGTGTGTGTGTGTGTGTGTGTGTGTGGTACGTTGGTTACTGAATGATTGATAACCATAAACAATGTCGTGAGGAAGGGGAGTGATGATGTGATCATGTGCTATTATTGTGGCATGTGTGTCTTTCCTGACTCACAGTGACCGTCTGTGCAGAGGAGAAACTACAACAGTGGGTTTGAACTTTTGGAATCACACTGCCAAACCTGCTTTCCCATAAGCATCTAGCTTGGTTCAAATGAGAGAAATTGGGGCCAGTGGTCCAATGTTTAATCATTTGCACCCTTCAGTGATTTCTAAAGTTGTCATTAGGTAAGCCCCAAAATAAGAAGAGGATATTTGTGTGCCCTATTGTTGAGGCGAAAACAAATTCTGAAAATATGTAATACATCCACAGCTAGCAAAGGCTTTGGATTGAAATATGTTTGTAAAGGACACTTCAGTTTTATCTATGATGGTTCATTTAAAAAGAATAATACATTAGTGTAACTGATAGGGCAATTTTCATAAAGAAAGCTTAAATAAAACATAGTCCCCAAGTCCATTTAAGAAGGAAATTTACTGATGTCTGAGTTATTCACAGGGTTAAAAATAAATAGGAAAAATATCTTTGTAGCAACTGGTGAGTAACATTATTACATACACTTCTCCATACTGGGTGATGTTCACGATCCCTTCAGCTAGTCTCTGAAATTAGGTGATCTCCAGCCTTTCAGTACGTCCATGCTTTATGATATTCTCCTTAGAGGTCAATCTATACACAGATATTTCTTCCTCAAACTTACCTAGCTTTTGCCTTCTTTCTTAGTTTTCTTGGCACTAGTTAGATTAGATAGCTTTTAATTTAAATGGGAGTTAATTTTTAAAACTCCTCTCTACCCAAATTGCATCGTCTTTAGGTGGTGCAAGCGGTGTGCTGAACTAAGGGCTGATGTATTGAACCCATCATAGAAGAAAACAAAGGCCTAACAATTTTCTTCCATCAAAATTACAACCAAAGGAATCCTATGAAGCAGTCTCTTCTGTAACACGAGGTTCACCACCAGTCACAATCAACTGGACTTTATAAAATCCATGTGTTCAACTGTCCTTTAATTGTAAATGACTAGAAACAAGGGAAGAGTCAGAACAGAATTACAAATATAATAAGTATGTAGCTTATTACATAATTGTAAACATGGTATTGGTTTCCTCAAATCTTTCCAATGTAATAATTGATATTTAGAATTTAACAATTGGATATTCATAAGTTTAAAAATTAAAAGCAGAATTTGTGTAAAGGACATTACCTAATTCAGGGTTCTGAACGTTGGGGTCATGAAACTCCCAAGACATTAATGAATGGAAATTACATCATTAAGAATTACATCTTTATTATTGTTATTATCTGACTTCAATTTACCATGTCCTCCCCTTATTACCCAGGAGACCTGCTGACATAGTGGCTAAGATTTAGGCTTTTAACCACAAAGCTAATAGTTCGAGACCACCAGCCAGCCCTCAGGAGGAAAAATGAAGCTTTCTATTTTGGTAAAGTATTGAAAACTCACTGGGGAAGATTTTCCCTGTCGTATGGTTGATTTCACTTGAAATAGACTTGATGAGAGTTTTTTTTCTTTTCAATTATTAATGTATGTAGCATGTACAATAATTTTATCAACATCTGTGACTTTGTTACCAAGAGAAATCTGATGTATTTTCACATCATATTATGGTATTACAAATATAGTTAAATACTTTACTTGCAACTATTAGAAATTTCAATAACTATTGGCCTTCCCACCAGATATTTTCAAGTCCCCTTATAAAACAATAATTTATTTATATTAAATATTTAAAAATATTTGACAACTTTATTTTAATATAAGTGAATTTTTAGATCATATCTACAAATTTTAGGAATAATTAGAAATCAACATTCAACAAAGATATTCTATAAATAGCACTATGTTGCTCAAGTGATCCATTGTAAATAAAAAAAAGTTATGTTCAAAAACCATTGCTTTAAATTATTATTCATTTGTAATAAAATATGAAAGAAGCAACTCTTATAGAAAAATTGTACTAGGAAGAAAGCTACTTCAGGCATGAAATGTAGGGAAAATTCAAACAAAAAGGAACAAGGTTCTGCTAAGTTGGGGCCATCAAATGCTATGGCTCATATTTCACTAGTTCTACTTTTTCTCGCAAGGAATTGAGGCCCCAGAACATTACAAGGAAAGAGCTTTAGACAAACACTATTTGCCAGTGTTTCTTCTCCAGTTTCCCCACTTTTCCTTCCCTACTTCTCTGAAACCTACCCATGACACTACTGGGAACCAAAAGAATTTAAAACAGGCAAAGATTAAAGAAGGGCCAGATGCAAGTAAGGAAGCAGTAATAAAACAACAAAGAATACATGCTTGCTTCTGTCTCTAGATCCTATAAAATAGTTGTGAATTTTCAGAACATCAGACTTTCTATCTACCATATATTTAATATATTTATGGACCATAAATTCACTTTTAGGTTGGTGAGACTGGAAAAAATTGGATTTCTTTATCAAAGAAATCTTATTAGGATTCATGTTCTCACCCAATCATGTAAACCCTCCACTAGTTTCTAAAACCCATCAGGTTATTTATAGGCGTCCTCAGGTATGTTCTCTGTCACGTTTGTTCATAAGACTCTGCCACCTTCAGTTACCACCTGAAAAGTGGAAGCGTGAAAGCACTATATTTGGTGTCGAAGAGCACAGCACTTTTATGAGGACTGAATAAAGTAATAGACAAAAATAAACCAATGAATATTAATTGGCATATAGTAAGATTCAACAAACACTAGCCATTATTATTTCTATTAGACTTACCTTTTCTTTCACACCATCTCTGGTTGTCAAAGGCAACGCGATGACGTCCCAACACAACATTGTTGGCATTTCACCGACACCGCCGAGAATCTGTGATGGGCTTTTACGTCTCAGATCCAGGGGGACAAAGTCATTGATTTCTGCACAGAATGTA
Source organism: Tenrec ecaudatus (assembly GCF_050624435.1). Lineage (NCBI taxonomy): Eukaryota > Metazoa > Chordata > Mammalia > Afrosoricida > Tenrecidae > Tenrec > Tenrec ecaudatus. The sequence goes on along the minus strand of NC_134531.1, from coordinate 120,392,982 downwards.
GAAATGCACCACTCACACCCGACTTTTAGTCACACAAGCAGTATCATGTTGGACACTTTTACAATTATCTCCTTCAAAGATTGTTTGGAAGTCTTCCTCTGTGTTTCAGCTTTCTCAACTCTAAAGTGGGGGAGAGGCGTACTTGAATTCTGTCAATTTTATAAACATTGAGTGTGGAGTTCCTCATGCTCAAACCCAAGATATAAGTAAGTCTAATCTGATTTAAGAAAATATTGATATTTTATATAGAAGTCAACACTTCTTTTTTTGTATTTCTTTTAAAAACATCTTCTTATTGGGGGCTCATACAACTCTTATCACAGTCCATACATACACCCATTGTATGTCAAGCACATTTGTACATTCATTGCCCCCATCATTCTCAAAACATTAGCTCTCCACTTAAACTCCTCAGTTTCCTCCTCCCTCTTCCCTCACGAACCCTTGATAATTTATAAATTATTATTTTGTCGTATCTTACACTGTCTGACAACTCCCTTCACTGACCTTTCTGTTATCCGTCCCCCAGGGAGCAGGTCGTCTGTAGCTCCCTTAAGGAAAGCCATCTCTAAATATTCTGCGTGTTCATTACTCTACTCACCTGAAGCGCAGTGATTGCCTTCACCTGAAGCGCAGTGATTGCCTTCTAAATATTCTGCGAGTTCATTACTCTACTCACCTGAAGCGCAGTGATACGCTCTCTCATCAATGATGTAGATTTATTCTCCGTATTCACTTTTTGTCTCTTTTATAAATTTGTCCCTTCTGTTTCTGGAACCTGCGGTAATGCTCTCAAGCTTAACTATTTTCTATTTATTTATAACACCAAATTAAAATGATACAGATTTTCTTTGGTTTTAAAATAAAATACTCCAGACATTGTGATACCGTTAATAGAATACCCTACGCAATTTGGGGAATCATTTATCTATAAAAACAATGTTAGTGTATAAAAGATATTTTATAAAAAAATTGAGTACTTTTTCTACTTGATGGCTTGAGATCAATTTGAATCAACAAGCTTTCAAACAAGTGCCTCATATATTAAAAGGACAAGTTAGTTGTTCAAATATCATAAACAATATTTGTAGCATATATTATTTACAAATTATATTCTGCAACATTTTCCTAGTTGGTTTAGGAAAGATTATAATTATTTCCAATTTTCAGAGAATCAAACATATTGTCCAATAGATGATGACCCTAATTTAAAATCCATCACTTTAATCATAATGGTAGAGAAGATTTTCAAACCTAAGTTTTTAATTCATATTCTATATGCTTTTAACAAATTACAGAAGTACATTTTAGCCTTCAAAAAGTCAAGCAAAACTGTGAAATATTAGTGACTTTGACACTTAATATAGTCTATTAAATTAGAACTAATATAGAGATAAATTGCTACAAAATACAGAAGATGAAAACCTGTCAGATGACGTAGAAAGCCTCATGGACATTGGATTTCATTTTGGATCTGTAGAATTATTTGAGATATTTAAATGGTGTGTTAATCTCTGTCTTTTAAAGGAAATAGTACTTTTTGTCGACTATTTATTTTTGTGTTTGTCTTGACTTGAAATTAATTTTGTTGTTAAATATTGAGGAGTGGTGTAACATTGCCTCCTATTATAAGTAGTCACAGCAAGAGATGGACACAGAAGAAACTTGGTAATGCTTAAAGGATCACCAAGTCTCAGATCAACAGACCAATGCAAATGGGACATAGGCTTTGAAGGACCACCCTAAGCCCCACATATTTCACAGGCTCCTCACTTATTCTCCTAACCCCACCACCATAAACCTGACTGCATCCTATAATACATAATCAAATAGCATGTTCATATTATGTGTATGTATTTACAGAATTATAATGATACAGAGAGGAAAGCTGTCTGAGAGAACCCACACAGATAGGGCACTGTGATTCTTTACATGATTTGGTGATACTTTACCACATACCAGAAATACTTCTTTATTCTTGGAAAATCCTGACAATTATTTTCTTATTTAACTTTATACAAAGTAACATCCTTATCCAATTTCATCACTGTGTTTCCATCCCTCCTTTTTCCTAATCCTGATAACTGTGTCCCCTGGTAAATGTTGTTCTTTTGATTGCAAATGTTGCACTGTTCTGAGGAGCATATGCCTCTTTAGCATGACAGTTCTTATATCCCTGTCTATTGTTTGCACAAAAATTGAGTTATGAGAATGGGTTTAATTTCAGACTTGATGGGCATAGTTTTGAGGGTCCCAACAGTCACCAATAAATTTGGTCATTTTAATGATTTTAGGTTTTGTTCAATGTTTGTATCTCACCCTATCTTGGACCTTCTCATATGATCTCTTTCAGAGCTTGGTAGTAGAGGTAGCTGGGCACTACCTATTTTTTCCTGTTCTGAAGATCGTGGAAAAGATGCTCAAGGGGTCTGTTATTAAATTATTACCATGAGTCTTTGATTCTTGTCATTTTTTTCTTTCAGACAGTGAGAGACCAATAATGTCACAGTAGATGTTTTTTATGCGCTCTTCTAAAAGACAGTTTCATCACACAGTTAAATAAGTCAGTCATATTAAAATGAGTCATGCGATCATCACCAAATAGCAATTTTAGGACATTTCTTTTCTTGTATTCACTGTTATTGGCTCCCCATTTCCTATGAACTTCCCCTACATACCCCTCGATGCTTCTTGGTCATTCAATATTTTGTCCATAGAAGAATCATTCAATGGAGCAATTCAAGATGTGGACTTTGTCTTCTGTTCTTGCAGCTTGAGAAATTATCAGCACATTTTTACGTATTGGTCTTCTAACCCCTGGACTTTACATATTTCATTATAATATTCTATCTTCTCAAGGTGTCCTCTGAAATTATCTGCTCATTTTATTTGATCATTTCTTCATTTGCTTTAGTAACTCCACATTTAAGAGAAAATTTTTAAGAGCAAAAGAGATTCTGACATTTACTTTGATCTTTTCTTTCTTCTTTTTAAAATCATTTTATTGGGGCTCATACAATTCTTATCACAATTCATACATACAACCATTGTGTCAAGCACATTTGTACATTTGTTGCCATCATCATTCTAGAAACATTTGCGTTTTACTTGAGCCCTTGGTATCGGCTCCTCATTTCCCCCCTCCCTATCCCACCATCCCTCCCTCATGAACACTTGATAATTTATATATTATTATTATTTTGTCATGTGTTGCACTGTCCGATGTCGTTTAAATGACTCTTTGTGTTCTTTGTGTATTATATCCTTCATGTCTTCCCAAACCTTGTCTAAAATTCTGTTATTACTTTGATCTTTTTCATCATATCTTTCCACAGATGGAATCTACTTAATTCTTGTGTATTCTGTCCAGCAATACCTACATGTTTAGTTCTCATTTATTTTATTCAAAAAAGATATTTTTCCATGAATAAATAATTGAGCTTGCTCAATTTTACTATGATCTCTAATCTGTAGTGCCATTTCTATTACCATGGTTACACTTTCAACTACCAATCCCTTTTTTAAATGTCCTGGCTTTCATGGTCCAGTCACCAGAGCTTCCAAGTGCATCCTAATTGCATGTGTCCTCCATTTCACACAGTAAAAGTTGGTGAAAATCTTCAGTTTCTTCCCCTTTGACATCAGTGTTGGGGCATAAATTTGAGTTAATATTTGTATTACAGATCTTCCTCGAGGGTCTGTGGATATCATCGTATTGCCACGGGTTATATTGGACTTCAAGAGAGATCTTGTAGGTTCTTTTGACCATGAGTGTGACACCATTTCTCTTCGATTTGTCGTTCCCAGCATCGCAGCTCATATAGCAGCCCAACTCATACTGACAAACGATTAGCTCACGCTGAAGGCCAGGAGCCCTGTTCGCACAAGACAGGCATTTGGCTTGTAATTGGAAAGTTGTCCGTTGATAATTCTCAGCAACTCAGGGAAGAAAGACCTGGCAGTAGAGCACAGTTAGGATTAAATCAAAACAAAAATGATTAACTCACTGCCTGGAGTCAATGCCAACTCATGGCATCTCTGTAAGAAATAGTAGAACTGCCCCTGTCAGTTCCTGAGAAAGACTATGACTTTCTATGGGAGGGGAAGCCCCATTGTCTCACTCAGAGCAGCTGGTGGTTTGGAACTTCTGATCTTGCATTTAGTAGCTCAACTCATAACCACTATACCACCAGGGCTCCTGTGAGAACTGCAGCCTAAAGAAGTTATGAGGCAGTTCTACTTTGTCACAGGGGGGCTACTGTAAGTAAAAATTGATGTCCTGGAACCTAATAGCAGTAACAATAACAGTCTGAAGATAACGTCATAAATTAGGTAGCAGATATATACACAACCACGGAAGTTTGGGATTAACTACTTGCTTAGTGTCTGACTACTTTCAATGTGACATCGTTATAAATAAGTTTGTTGTTGTTGTTGTTGTTGTTGTTGTTGTTTGGTATACTTGCATTAAAAAATGACCCACACATGAACAAGCCGCTACAATTTCCGCAGCTTCCTTGTTAAATCACGAACGTAATATAAATAGCACTAGAGTTGTGTTAGGATCTGACTTCAAGCCGCCCTCCTTTAAGCCGCAGACTCAAGCTGACTTTGGTGACTTTATATTGCAATTTGTCTTCGATCTTATTTATTCTAATTCAGGTTTAGCTCAATAAGATTTAGGAGAAAATGAGGGAACTTGTGCAGCATTATGTGTCCTGGGTTCAACAGTCCTCTGAGACCAGTCCTGATGAGGCATGGCTTTCTGGGGAGGGGCTCGGCGTGACCCACAGGTCCGGGTGTATTACAACCCTACAACTTAAAGGGAGAGAGTGTGAGAATTCACATGGGGAATTTGCAAATGTATTTTGGCTTTTCCTGCCATTTATCACCCTCTAAAGAACCAGGTATTCAGAATTTAAGCTTAAATATCATTCTCTCCTCCAGATTTGGATTTTATTCTTACAGTCCTTGGATCACATGGGTTGTATGCTTATTCTGTGTGGTTTTAGCTGTCATGTCATTTCGATAGCTGCTGGCTTTAATGCATGACTTTAAAACCCCAGGTACTAGTCATTCTGATAGCTGGCACCATGTGTTTTCTTCATGACAGCTTGCTATTGCACCAATATCTTCAGTGATCCCTTCAAGAGGACCATGCCATAAGAACAATGATGGTTGGAAATAAGGCAAATATTTCAATAATGTATTCACATAGGTAGAACCATGCCTGCTAGACTAAGAAATGTCACAACAAATTAGAGCCTGAAAATATATATGTAGTCCTTAGCCACCATTCCTTGGGAACTCTAAAGCAAGTGAGCTAAACTAAAGTCCCCAAACGTCCAAATCCATAACCTTGGGAAGAAGTCATGTGCCTCTTCTTACGTTAGGCCATTTCAGCCTTGATGACAGGGGAGTATTTTAGTTCCTTAGATCTCCAGCAGGTGAGTTCATGGTAAAGTGCAGGTCATTTAATTCGGTGGTTCTCAACCTGTGGGTCGTGACCCCTTTGGGGGTCGAACAACCCTTTCACAGGGGTCACCCAATTCATAACCGTAGCAAAATTACACTTATGAAATAGCAACGAAAATAATTTTATACTTCGGGGTTTATAACAACATGAGGAACTGTATTAAAGGGTCGCAGCATGAGGAAGGTTGAGAACCACTGACTTAATGGGCTTTACAAATCAGTCTTCTGATATGGGCTATGAAGGGCATTGTGCACCTTGAACTAACATAGTCCCTAGTGCCATTTGTCTATATCAAGCAGCCTGGTTCACCAAGGGCTGGATAGAAACCAAGTCAAAAGCTCCCAATTAGGAACATAAGACCAGATTTATTCTCCCCTTTGCGGTCTGTATCATGAAAATGAAAAAAAACCTTTCCTCAATGGCAGGCTAACCTGCCTTCTTGAGGCCAGACCTGCTCCCTCCTCCCCACTGAACTACTATTAAGGTTCACTGGGCACCCTTGCAGTGATGTCTATTCATTCAGTGACTGAGGAACAATGTGTCATGGCTACAATTGATTAGTCATCCTCTTCTCCCTGCAACATGCCAAACTTAACGAAGCTGAGGTGAGGCCTTCTCTGTTGAAGAGGGTATCGAGATGTACACATAAGTGGATGATATGTGGATCACAAGTAGTGGGCAGGCACCCACCATGTGCTTGGAAGATCAGATTAGATGAGGTGACCTGGGAACTGGTGCCTGTGTTTTTCTTGGTGTTTCCATTTAGAGCAGTGGCCTCATATATTTGTACTTCGCGATCGTCTAACTTTTCTCAGCAGAAGCTTATCCAGGTCCATCCAGATGATGAAGTGCTTTGTGGTTTCATCACTCTTGTTAGGGCAGTATTGTATTTATTCCATATGTAACAGTTTCTTTTGTTTCTTTTATTATTCTTTTCATTAGTAGTTGGGATTTAATATATGTGTCAAATCCTTCCAAATTTTAATCACATCAAGTAGAATGCACAACTGTCACCACATCCATTTCGAAGTATTCTTTTTCTACTTGGACTCCTTGACTTTGCCTGCCCTTTACTCCACTTCCTCCACTGTACCCTCTCCCCCAAGCCTCGATTCCGCTAGGTGTCCCTTTAGATTCATCGATCCTAGGTTTCATATATTCCCCAAGGGAAACACATGTAACACAGCTTCAACACTCAGCTCTGAGATACACTCTAATATGAACAAACAAAAGCCGAAGAAAATAATACAAACCAAAATTACAGAAAAGTTCAGAAACTGGATCAGGTCTAGGCCATGTCATAGCGGAGATCCACTGACAAAGTTTTAACTGTTCATGTCAGATTTATGCCTTTGATTTTCTATACCCCTCTCTCTATCAATATGGCCAGGGCTTGCTAATGTTGGCTGAAAGAATTGGGTATAGATTAGGATTCATTAGAAGGAATAAGTTAGATTCTAGAAGGAAGAAGTAAAGAGATCTAAAGGGAGAGTATAAGGAGCTATTTATTTAAAACATAGATGATAGATTCAAGAAGTAACAAAACGATGTGGGAAGTAGGGCAGTTTAGTGCCCTAAAATCTGATTTAAAAGGGGAATGGATAACTTCATAAATGCTATAAAAAAGGAAAAGTAGGTCAGGTCAGGGTTTGTGATGAAAAGATCACAATTACTTGTAAATAAGCAAAGGATGATGAAGCGTAAGTAAACCTTCTTAGTGCAGAACAAAAAGTCCAGGGAAAGAGCCAGGTGAGAGGGCCCAAGTAGCACCTCTTTCATTTGGATTCTTGAAGTGGTATGATGAGTTCTTTTTAAGCATGACCCATCCTTTATACCATCCCAGTAATTTAATAATTGCGGTCAACACTGTTCTCACACCTAGCATATAACCTGACACGGAATACATATTCAGTGTGAGAATTATTTCTTTTTATGGCTCATATTCATTTGAAGAATAACCTCATCCAGTAACAAACTGAAGAGGTGATAGAATAATTATTACAAGCAGCTACTTAGATATATAGGTGACTTAGTGAAATGACATTTTGTTACATGTTAGTCAGTTTATTTTCTGGTCATTTAACTTCATCTTCATAGACTCAGTTGTTCATTTGTGTCTGCTTACTGACAGCAGTAAAACTAGGTGCTCATGGAATACTACCACAAAACCCCAAAACTCTGTCGACAGTGCTCATGATAGGAGACTATGTCAACTATATGCAAAAAAAGAATACACTGAACTGTCGGGTGAACTTTAGAATTCACGCATTCCAATATTTTGATAAAATATTTCTATAGTTGTAGAAGATCACCTAAAGTTTCCAAAATTTTTACTTTGATCCCCTCTACTGAGTTAATTTTACTGAGTTAATCCTGGGTTAATTTTATTGGAAGTGACTATTTAACTACAGTGGTGTTGTCATAAGTTTTCCCCTTTTATTTCCAACATCTCATATGGCAAACATACTTTTCTTGCGATGTGTTAAAGTTATCGCCAAATACATACCACATTAAATGTTCACAGCCATCTAGTGAATACATTTTGTATACTGAAAATTAACCAAACTTACTATTTGTATTGCTAACATGGCTTAAGACAACATCTACATAAATCCAACAATGATCATTTATAAAGTATAACTTATTAAAGCTACTTTAGACATCCTTATATGAACAACAACAAGACTGGGTGCTGGGAAGAATGCACGCTTTCTCAGTTTGTATTTCCTCCTGATGCACCTTAGATTTGTAACCTACAAATGACTCCTGTCTCTATATGTGAATGCTGACTCAATTGCTGGGACTTGTGTCAAGCCCAGGAATGCCTCACACCTGATACGGTGTCACTGAATGTTATGGTGAGTAATTTCACTTTTGCTTTGTATCAGAGGATACATTTCAGGATTACTGAGGACAGCAGAGTCTTTTCTCTTTACATTGTTATCATGCCTTCTAAAAAAAATACAACAAATATTTTGGGAGTGTATGTCCTTATAGAGAACTGAATTTATTTTTATGGCAATGTTTATATTTGAAATATTTCATTTACCAGATATTGATGGAACTCTATGTATTGGAACTCCTCTGAATATTAAATATATTCAGGGGGATATGGATATAGGAAAAAAATTAATGCCCTTATCAAGTTTTCTGTCTTTAACAGGCACCTTGTTCCTATTTGGAGATCTGTTGAACTATTTGTTAAGCCTTCAGTTGCTAAATAAAAAGTTTATGGTTTAATCAGGAAGAAATTGGGGTGAAGAAAGCTGACGATTCCTGGTTATTAGAAGATATAGTGTTGGGGTCTTAAAGGCTTGTAGTTAAACATGTGGCCATCTAGCAGGGAAGCAACAAAACCCATATGCAAGAAGCACACCAGCCCGTGGGCTCATGAGGTGTCCACAGGAAAAGGCTTCAGAAATTCAAAACAAGCAACCAAGTCAATATGAAGAGGCATGGATGTAATGGAGACACAAACCCATCTGTAAGGTAATTTGACAGTGCCGCTCAGAAGAGCCACAGGGAAGGGATGCTAAATCCAGGGTGTGGTAAAGCACTGCAATAACTATCCACACAACTATCTCCTACTTCTTTAATATTTCCCCCCCTTACTATTCTGTTTTTATTTGTTTTAACTCATTAAACATGTTAGATTTGCATATGTTCATTTGTATATTTTAGATCATTTGATACATAAAAAACAAGATAGATACTGTATATACTTGTGTACAAGTTGAGTCTTTCAGCACATTTCTAAAGCAGTTTTTGTGGTAAAATTAGTTGACTCAGCTGATATTAGGGACAGCTTGTATTCGAGTATATACGGTAACCCTGCAGAAGCAGTAGTAATGATTCCCTAAGGGTACTGCAAGAGGGGGGAGTAAGGAAGAATTGGCAGCTGATAGCACTGATGATCCCATCCCAATTCGATGGGATGAAATCACAGAATTGTATGTGAATGGATATATTGGATGTATAAGAAATACCAAAAAACAAACAAACAAATCCTATTATAGGGGAAAATAATAAAATAAGGTTTCCTGCTGGGTCAGGTGGGAGAGGGAGGGGAGGGAGGGGAGCTGTTATCAAGGAGTTAAAAAAATGTTTAAAACTGATTTGTAGCAATTGCACAATACTGCTTGATGTGATTGAACTATGGAATGCTATGATTATATGTAAGAGCTCCCAATAAACAGATTAAAAATAATGATAAAACTCTGACAGTCTATACTGTGTTTATGAGTCAACATTGACTCAATATCTCTAGTATCTTAATTAATATTCTCTATTACCCTCTAAGTTGTAATATTCATTGCAATGACTACACAGAACACAACGACAACACTTATATATAAAGAGTTTATTCAGGAAGCTAACAAGTTGCAAGGCCAGTGAGAAATATTCCGGGTGAAGTATTTTATGAGGACATGTTTCAAAGTTCGTTCAGGTCAGGTAGTAAATTCCCAAAGGAGTCTAAAACTGCAATGGAGAGCCCTAATTGAAAGCAATTTGCTCAAGCCCTGTGGGTTAGTTCTCTGGATTAAGTGCCCAGGTGAACTCAATTCTACAAACCAGCCTCTGCACAAAAGGACTCAGCATGCGTTATTCCATGGGTGGGGAAGTCCATCACTCTCTTCCCTGCTCTGGCTCCTGGTTCTGCTGCTGTTTCTCTGTTATCATAGCTGTCTTCAATAGCCAGGAAATTCGCTGCACAGGGACCTGGATCCAGAAGACACATTCTACTCCTGGCTCTTGCTGGTGATGAGATTCCCCGTTCCTACACAGAGGTTCAATTTATATGCATAAAGGTGACACTCTAGGAAGCCCTGTTGTTGTCGTCGTCATTGTTCAGTGCTGTCTAGTGGGCTTTGACCTGTAAAGACTCTACTCACAGCAGAAGAAAACACTGCACAATACTGCTCCATCCTCACTATTCTTCCAATGCCGGCGCCCATTGATGGCGCCACTGTGTCCATCAAAAGGGGCCTTCCTCTTCTTTGCTTCCCGTCCAGTTTACCAAATATAATGTCATTCTCCCGGACTAGTCTTTCCTGACAATATGTCCAAAGTATGTATGAGGAAGTCTTGCTATCTTGCCCCTAAGGAACAGTCTGGCCTTACTTCTTCTAATTCACATTGGTTTGTTTTTTAGCATGCCATGATACGCTGAATATTATTCTCCAGCATCACAATTCAAATGCATCAAGGCTTCTATGGTCTTCCTTATTCAAAGGCCAACTTCCATATGCATATGACACAATGAAGAATATCAAGGCTTGGATAGATAAGGTTTATTGTGCTAACCTGTCCAAGAAACACATGTGGGATTAATTGAAGGGCAGAGAGATACTTGAGCCTCACATTTCTAGTTCTCAGGTCTCTTGCTTTCAGCTGGCAAGGCTCACTTCCTGCAAGACATCCCAGAGGAGAAGTCACATGGACCTACCCCGGTAAAGCCCTGGGTGCTAGAGCAGCCATGTAGAGACCCCTGCCAATGCTGAATTGCTTACACACTCATTGATTCCACTGTGCTCCTGCAGTCAGCATCATTGCGTGTGTTTTGTGAGATTCAGGAGGACTTTGTAGATCAATTTTGAATATATGGGCCAATGTTGGACTTTTGGGCTTGGACAGCACTGGGTTGGGAGGCTTTCTTAGTATACACATACCCTTTATATCAAACTCTCTCTTATACATGAGTTTCTGTCGATTTATTTCCCTAGCTTACCCAGAGTAACACAGGCACACCTTAGTCTGCAAGACAATGTTCTTGCACTTCAATACTCTGAAGAGGTCTTGTGTAGCAGATACATCTAATGCAACATGTCTTTTCATCTGACATCTGTTTCCATGAACATTCATTGTAGATCCAAGTAAGAAAAAAGTTCTTGAGAACTCCCATGTTTTCTCCATTTATGAAGATGTTACGTATTGATCCAGTTGTGAGGATCTTTGTCTCCTTAGATTGAGTTGTAATCAATACTTAAGGCTAAAATCCTTCATCTTCATCAGCAATTGCTTCAATTGTTCCTCAATGTCAGCAAGCAAGGTTGTGTCATCCGCCTACCACAGGTTGTTAATAATCCTTTCTTCCATCCTGATGCAAAATTCTACTTCATACGATCCTGCTTTTCTGATGATTGTGCATCCTGTCGATTGAACAAGAATGGTAAGAGGATTCAACCCTTGTAGCACACATCTTTTCCTGATTTTAAACCCTGTAGTATGCCCTTGTTTGATCCTGAATTCCCATTCTTCTCAAGTTTAAACAGAGGTTATTTTTGTAGTCCACACTGTTGAATGACTTGGCATAGTCAATGAGAAACAAATGAACCTCTTTCTGGTATTCTCTGCTTTGAGCCAAGATCCATCTGACATCAACAATGATAGCCCGTGCTCTACGTCCTTCTGAATCCAGCCTGGACTTCTGGCTACTCTCTGACAATGTACCACTGTAACTGTTGTTGGATGGTCTTAAGTAAAATTTTACTTGTGTTCAATATCAATTATATTCACCCATAGTTTGAAAATTCTGTTGTGTCAGTTTTCTTTGGAATGGACACAAATATGGATCTCTTTCAGTCTGTTGGCCAGTAGCTGTCTTCCAAATTTCTTGGAGTAGATGAATGACTGCTTCCAGTGGTTGGTCAGCTTTCTGAAACATTTCAGTGGATATTCCATCAATTCCTGGAAACTTGTTTTGGTTATGCCTCTCCTTTCCCCTCACTTTTCCCAAAGAACTCATGTATAATGAAGCATAGCTTGTAGGCTACTGCCTCTGTTTAGGACGTCAGTGAAGACCCAGAGATCAATGTGTAACATCAAGGAAAAAGTCCAGGTTTCATGAATATATTTTCCCAACCATGAAATTCAAATGGGCTCATCTGGATGCCATGGAGGAAGTTGGAGTGTGAAGCCTCCCGAACAGAATTGCAGGTAGCAGTTTTAGCAGAACAGTAATGGCTTGGCAGACACTGATCTGCAGGAGGCATAAGTGACGGCAATCATGCAGGCTGAAATCAAAACTCACTACAGGAAACTGTCTGCCTCACCACCACCACCCCCCCCCCACCTTGACACAACACTTCCTGAGGGGAAGAGTCAAAATGAACACATCTGGGACATAATAAGTCAAACCACAGAAATGTCATGCTGAAAGCAGCAAAGTTGGCAACAAGCCAAATGTTAGAATAAGGAATGAGCATATCGCACACACGTTGTGGATGTTCAAGATAAAATACGCTTGTACGGGTGTGTTTAAGGGTGTATGGCAAAAAACAAAGAACACAATCGCCATTTGACATTAAGTAACAGGACTCTGCACATGGGAGGCATTTTCTCTAAAGGGATAAGTATTTTAAGATTGGAAAGCAATGCACTTGAGAAGTTGATTTTGATGGAAAGATTAAATGAGTCAAATAGTTTTAACCCAAACCAAACCACTTGCGATCAAGTCAATGTCAAGTCATTGGAAGCCCCCCTGTATCAGAGTAGAACTGTACTCCACAGGATTTTAAATGTGTGGTTTTGGGGAAGTAGACTGCCAATCCTTTCTTCAGATACCCCTGAGTAAACCCAAAACGCTATCTTTTTTTATTAGTAGTGGAGCACATTTACTAGTTGGCATGAAAAACCTATCACACATAGCTTGATTAAGGAGCACTTTAGTCCACACAAACTGACAAATTAGTACTTTATTTTTACTCATATGTAATTTCAGAAGCTGTGAATTTTATGGGAACAAATAGGTACATCTTTCTACAATAGCATATTTTATTTGAACAGACAGCACTACCCAAGGCTCTAGTCTAGTATGATATGCTGCAGGACCTAGTTAATTAGCAGGTACGTTTACCTGCCTTTCGACATCAATATTGCTCTATGGTCCATGTAATCTCATTGATGGCCTAGAGAACAATGACAATTTTTGCCTAAATTAATTAGAAATTTATGATGACAGAGTGTTGCTGTTAAGTGAAATTGAGTTGTTTTTCTACCCATAGCAACTTGCTGTACAACGGAATGAAACATTACGCAATCCTACCCCATCCTCAATTGTTCCTATGTGTGAGCCTACTGTTTCATCCACTGTGGCAGTCCATTTATCCAGGGCCTCCCTTCTCTTTTACCTGTCTCCACTTTATCAAGCATGCTATTCTTTTCAAGGGACTGACCTCTCCTTACAGTATGTCCAAAGAATCTAAGGCAAAGCCTTGCCCTCAGTAACTATAAGGAGAACTTTGACCATATGTTTTCCAAAACAGACGGGTGTGTCCTTTAACTGCCCACTGTGCTATCAGTATTTTTCTCTAGCTGCATAATTCAAATGCATTGATTCTTCCTCTGTCTTCTTTATTCAATGTCTGACTTTGTCATGTATTTGAGTCCAATGAAAATACCATGTCTTGGGTCAGGCACACCTCGGTCTTCAAAGCTTTTCAACACTTTAAAGAGGTTTTGTGGCAGCAGATTTACACAATGTAGCTTGTCTTTTGATGTCCTAATTGCTACTTCCATGAGCATTGATTATGGATCCAGGCAAGATAAAATTCTTGGCAACTTCAATCTTTTTTTCAGTTTATCATGATGTCACCTATTGGTCCAGTTGTGAGGATTTTGGTATTCTTTCATAATGATAACTTCAATCCTTGATCTGCATCAGGAAATTCTTCAAATTCACCTCATTTAGACAAGTAAGTTTGTGTCATCTGCACATTACGGATTGTTAATAAACCTACCTCCAATCCGAATGTCACCTTCTACGTAATATAAGCCAGTTACTCTGATGCTTTGCTCAGCATATAGATTGAATAAGTATGGAGAGAGGATACAGCCCTGACACACAACTGTCCTAATTTTAACCTGGGCAATACTTCCTTGTGCTGTTCACACAACTGCCGTTTGTTCCATGTATAAGTTACATGCACACACGTGTTCTGGAATTCCTATTATTCTTAAGGCTACCCACAGTTTGTTATGATCCACACAGTTGATGCCTTGACATGGTCAATAAAACACAAGTAACCTCTTTCTGGTATTATCTGCTTTTAGCCAAGATTTATCTAACATGAGTACTGGTACCTCTTATTCCACAACTTCTTCTAAATCTGGCTGAACCATTGGCATTTCCCTGTCAATGTACTATGGCAACTACTATTGGATGATCTTCAGCAAAAATTTACTTGCATGTGATATCAATGATATTGGAGCATTCTCTCGAATGACTTTCTTTAGAATAGTTACAATTATGGATCTCTTCCAGTCAGCTTGCCAAAGAGCTGGCTTCCTAATTTCTTGTCATGGAAGGATAGGCACTTCCAGTGCTTCATCAATCTGTTAATACCTGTCAATAGGTAACCCCTCAGTTCCCACAGCACTGTTCCTATCTAATGCTATCAGTGGAGCTTGAACTTCTTCCTTCAGTGCCATTGGATTTTGCTACCTCCTGAAATAGTTGGAGGTCAGTCAGTTTGTTGGGTGCAGTGGCTCTGTGTCCTTTTTCCATCTTCTTTTGATGCTTCCTGCATCAGTCAATATTTTGCCTTTAGACTCATTCAATATTGCAAATCGAGGCTTAAATTTTTCTTGAGTTTTTTTTTTCAGTTTACGATAGGCTGAGAGTTTTTTAACTGTAGGTGTTTGCACATTTCATTGTAATATTGGACCTTATTTCTCCAGCTGCTAATTGAAAATTTCTATGAAGCTTTTTTACTTTATCATTTCTTCTATTTGCCTTGACTACTCTAATATAAAAAGCAAATTTCAGAGTTTCTTCTGACATCCCCTTTGAGATTTTGTTTCTTTCCTGTCTTTTTACTAGCCTTTTGTTTTCTTCATGACTGATGTTCTTGATATTCTTCCACAGCTCATCGGGTCTTCTGTCATTAGTGTTACATGCATCAAATCTATTCTTGAGATGGTCTTGAAATTCAGGTAGGAGAGACTCAAGGTTGTGTTTTGGCTCTCATGGATTGATTTTCATTTTCTTCAGCTTCAACCTGATCTTACATATGAATGACTGATGGTCTGTTCCAACATCAGCCCTTTGTTTGGTTTTAGCTACTGATATTGAGCTTATATCATCCTTTCCCCCCAGATGTAGTCCATTTGATTTCAGTATATTCCATCTGTGTGGGGGATTAGACCATAAAGCTGGGTTCAAATGAGGCATGCGGATGAAAGAAAAGAAAGAGATACATACAAAGCATGGGATGGGGAGGACTTCAATCTGATAGACTGAAGTCTTGAGTATATTCAAAGCTTGGTTTTTATATTCTTCTTACATGGGATTGTTTACAAAACAAACATCAAAGAACTTAAAAATCCTTCCTAAATTCTTATCTATGCAAATGTTACTTAACTAGTCACACTTTCTTAACATTTGAATGATAAAATCACTATGTTCTAAGACAATCACACTGATAGGCAAGATTTAAAAGAGATCATAAATAACTGAGCTATCTCTCATTTTTTTAGCAGCAAAGTCACAAATAACAGTCATTTTGCAATGCTTTTGTCTGCAAAATCACAGAGGCACCTGGGATTAAATAGTCACCCATCAGTAAACACTTTGATCAGTGGATGCCTCCTACACATCTGCAAAAGTCTGTATGTAGACACTTGTTCAGTGATGTTGGAAAGAAGTATTTGCTGTAGTCTCCTTAGAATACCATAAAATAAGTGAACTAAAAAGTGATTTTGAGGTAGGGTTAATATTAAAATAACAAAGCTGATGTAGACATCTGCACCCCCAAATGAAGCAGTAAAACAGGTTTATGGAAATCTTGTTTATCTATTATTATTACTGGATCAAGTGTTTTAAGAAAACTTGAGAAATTCCCAAAGATCAATTCAAAGCAAAGAAGTAAGCTCAGAAGAATTTAACAACAGGTTTTTGTTTTGTTTTGTCTTGTTTTTCAGTCCAAGGAATTGTATTGCTTGCTCACAGGACATAGGGTTATCATGAGGGCTTACTAACAATTTTAAAGCAAATGAAAAACTACATTCATTTGGAAAAGGCCAGAAAAATGAGATGGATGTATTATTTCACATCAGGACAACAAGCCTACTCATTCTTTGGGGGTAGCAAGGTTGGCCTTCAAAATTTTACTGGGAAATCTTCGTCCACTCGCTCTATAGAGCTAATTGTATCCCTCAGAATCCCTTCCCTTCTTTCAATTCAGAAAACCTTAAAGAGGAAATCGATGGGAACCCTTCAAGAATGGCAAAACTGCTGGATTTGTTGGTTTAAATTGAATTGCAAGAATTTGCTAGTGAACTAGTAGAGATGGAAACGTTCAGATTTAAATAGCTCTCCAGAAACCTAAATTCGGTGCCATCAAGTCAATTCTGACTCATAACGATAGAGGATGTGTTTGGTTGATAGCAACGTTTTGTTAATAGAAGTCTACCTACGAAAAATTGAATAGTATTTAGATTTTTTCAAATTCTATCACGAACTTTAAAGAGATACTGATAATAAACTTTTAAAAGTAAGAGTTTGCATTAATTAGAGGTTTTAGTTATTGATTTTATTTGCATTGGAAACTAGGGAATAATACCAGGTACGTTTAAATAGTATTTAAATGATGATTAAAAGAATAAGCATGCAGATATCAAAATGAATTACATTTTACTTTTTAGCAGTTTACAATAAATTGATCTTAACTTCATTCTTGAAACTGGTTAGTATTTCCAATTCTGCAGAGTGAATATCAAAGTTCAAGGAAGTTATCTCTTGATTCAGGATTCTTAGAAAACATTAAGTGTAGAAAAGCAGATTAACTTGATCTTCACGGATTTAATAGAAAATTTCTTAAGAGAAATTATAAAGGGTATGTTTGCCCGAAATCCAACATATTTTCTATCTTCATTGATCTTTTCATTATGCAAGTAGTCTCTATTTTAATTCTTTAATAAATGCATGCAATGAGTAATGTAGAATTCTACCACCTTCAAACCATGACATAACTGTCTGATTCACCAACTTCCATAGAGAAGACACTTTTATTGAATAAATTAGTCAAACTAAATCTTTAGTTTCATCTGATTCTGACGAAACCATGTAGACATGACAGAAATGAACTCTGCTGAAAAAGTAAAAATGACAGTAATTTTAAAATAGATTGTAAGACAATTATAAAGCATGTAGAAAGGATGATAGTCTATTTTGTAATGAAGACAGCTTTGTTATTTCTATCAATGAAGATGAATGATTGCAAAAGATATATTCATTTTATTAATGAGACCTGACAATTCTATTAGTCCAAAATGCAAAAATTGCACTTTAAATCTTTTGATGAACATATCATTCTTTTTTTTTCAATGCTGAGGCATGCAAGGGACCAAGACTATTTCCAAGGTTAAATAAAAGTAGCGTTATAAGGAGAAGGGGCGTTGCCTCTTTCCTCTCAGATTAATGAAGAAAAAAGAATGTGGTTTTAATTTATGAGGAGTTGTGTCATCAATTATGAAGCAATTAGTGAGTCAAATTTTATACTGTTTGGTCTGCTACATTTCACTCAATGTATTGAATATTCATCTACCTTTTTTTTCTTTCAATTTTCAAGCACTTAAGCCATTCAAATAAACCTGAGTTTGAGGGTCCATCAAACTAAAGTCAAAGTGTTATACAGTCTTCTTGTTATTATTAAGAACAATGTCTCTAAATTTACCATCTCCTAGATAATTTGGGTTTAGTATGTTGACTCTGTGAAATTCAACAACTGAAAAAAAAAATTCAACAACTGTTCTCTCTGAGACAAATGTAAATAGTGAAAGCTTAACTTCACCCTTGAACATAAAACTGTTATGATAGGCTGAAGTAATGATCTAAGGACATATCAAATAATAATTTATTCTCATAAGAATTTGTATGTGTCCAAATAATCCCCCCATTAATATAATTACAGAAAAGCACATAAGCAAGTGGTACTCAAGTTAATGGCTGAAAATGTCAAATTTAGTTATTTAGTTGTGGGAGGAAAAAATTAATTGCGTACCTGTAGGGTCCGTGCCAAATGATTCTTAGAAATGTTAGTACTTTGAACCATACCTGTATACTTATCATGTTAGTGGAAGCAACAAATTAAATGTGCTAAAATATGTTTGGGGGAACTTCATCATGAACTCATTTGCCAACTCATAAAATGAACAAACTAAACATCATTTGCTAAAGAGTTATGTTTTCTGCGATAAGTAACTTGGCAGAAAAAAATTAAAACAAAACACAGTCCAACTTTCAAGAAGATTAAAAATAGCATTGTAGGAAAATACATATTTTGGGGTACACAAGATACCTCAATTTCAAATAGAACCTAAGGAGGACATTTATTAAGTCTTAAAAGGGAAAATCATGCCACATCTTCTGGTTGAGGTGAGGACATTAGCAAGAGATCACAGAATGCTGGTTAAAAAAGTATGCAACACAGGAAACCGCCAAAAATTCATGATTGGTGGTAGATCAATACATCTGAGTTTCTGGGGGGACTACAAAATCTGAAACAGGACCACTATTGGGACATGCATTATGTTAGAAGAGATTATAACTCTTCTGACCATGACCTACTGAATAAGGCAGTCAGGGGATGAGTGAAAAAGCTTGCTTGACTCATGACCATGCAATCTCCTGTTCTGTCCTCTGTATGCTTATCTCCATCCACAACACAGTCATACAAGCCCCTAGAGAGACTGTCCATCCCTAGGCTGGCTGGAGAGGGAGGAAGGTTATCTGCTTCCCAAAGCTTTCTGCCTGAAGGCAAGTATTCTTGTGCTGTTGTTAGGGGCCATCGAGTAGGTTCCTACCATGAGATGCTATCCTCAACAGAAGAAAGCCTTGCCCGATCCTGCACCATCCTTACAATGGGTTATATGCTTCCGCCCACTGTTGTATCCACTCTGTCAACTCATTTCATTAGCGGTTTTCCTATTTACCACTGCCCCTCTACTGTGCCAAGCATGATGTCCTTCCCCATAGCCTGGTCTCATCTGACAACATGCCCAAAGTATATAAGACTAAATATGGCAATCCCTGCCTCTAATAATCATCCTCAATTAATGTTCAGAAGGAAATTCAATGGAGACTTTGTACACCCAGTATCTCTGCAAATGGATTTTGTGTTTCCATTGTCATCCATGGATTTCTGTTAATGGAGTACTCAGAATTTAAAATAAAATACACCTGTAATGTTTCTTTTGGTTGCAGATTTTACTTATTTTTTTTTTGTATTTCTAATATGGAAGATCTAACAAAAAGTATTTCTTAACACAGAAATGCAGGGGGAAAACATGTTCATAAAATAATCAAAAAAACATTTTGTGGAGAAGAATATATAAACAGGGTGACTATAGTGAAGATCCTGAGAGATGGAAACACACCAAGCATTAAAATGACTGTCATCAAGTGATTCGGATTTTATGGAACCCTATGGAACAGAGTGCAGGCAACCTCATCTTCTTCCTTTGGAATTATTGGCGGGTTCAAACCTGGGACCTCACAGTTAGCTCAGATTGTAAAATGTCCTTTGATACCCTGAATACTATGCCATTTCTTTTGAATTTGTCATTCTTAATGTAGCTAACGATAGAATTTTAATATTGATCTTTATGTATCCCATTTCATTTTTGATGACTCCCAATTTTCCTAGGTCCATTTTTCATACATTCCAAGTTCCAATTTTTAATCGATTGTTTCAGTAGTTCCTTCTCCTTTTGAATGGTGCTTCTTCAGCGAAGTCCCCAACACTTTCCTCTATCCACCTCATTATCCTCTGCCTGGATGGCCTATTCATTCTTCCTAGTCTGTAAGCTCTGCTCAAATCTGTTCACTTTGGTGACCCTGCTGCTATTCTACCTCCATGACAACAAGTAGGACAAGTTGTTACAGGAAGACAAAATGACAGACAAGTGCTAAATACTACAAACTCTTGCTAAAAGCTCTAAACTACATATCTTGCATTACATAGTCTAGTGAAGGGAGGGCAGAAACATCATCATTTAATATAATGTTCTTTCAAGATTATCCTGCTTTCTGTAATGCCCTACTCTAGCTCCTACTGCAATCCTTGAACTTAATGTCTCCAGAACGTGAAATGTCTAAGTTTTGGTTGAAGGAAAATGGGAATTCAGTAATTTCCTAGTGTGTAAGTTCTGATCTAAACAAAACTCATGTTAAGCATCTCTTGTTCTCTTATGATTGGTGGTACCTAGTGCGTTCTATTCCTGAACACTTCAAATACCCTACAGCATGGGTATACCTCACAGATGAATGTGATACGGCATCAGAGTTTCTCTGGTCAGTATTTCCTGTTCATAAGTCAGTAAACATTCGTCTGAACAGTTATTTTATTTCCAATATCTTTCTTTACCTTCTCCACCTTCCCGAATCCAGCAAACCTATGTAAGCTGAACAGATGCAACCCTGACACGTACCTTTCCTGATTTCAAAATATACAGTATTCTCTTTTGCTGTTCCAACAACTCTATTTTTTAGCTATGTACAAGTTTTTCATGCACAGAATTAAGCGTCATAGATTTCCTATTTGTTTCAGCCAAGATCTATATAACATCGATGAAAATACTCCCATGTCCTCTTATAAATCTGTCTAAATTTCTGACTGCTCCCTATGTATGTACTGCTACAGTCTTTTTTTGGATTATCTTCAGTAAAATTTTACCTGACATTATATTAATGATATTGTTAAATAAATCTGTTGGATCACCTTTCTTTGCAATGGACTCAGATCTGGATCATTAAGAATTGATTCACCAGGTAGGTAGCTGCTTTGCAAATTTCTTGGTGTAGGTTCAGGGAGCTTTCTCTTCTCATTTCATCTGTTCATCTCTGCTTTGTTCCTTATCTATTCTCTCTTTTTTCAAGTGTTTACTTTTTTATGGACACCTTCACACCCCATACCTATTAAATTTTTTCTATAATGTTTCTATTGCTTTGTAAGAAATTGTTACAACCTTAGTATCATACTGTGTTCGTCTAGGTACCTTAGAGAAACATATCCACAGAAACTCATGTATAAGGAAGAGTTTTATGTAAAAGTTAAGTGCGTTTCAAGAACATATCCCAACCCAGTGCTGCCCAAGCCCACAAGTCAAACATTAACCCAATAAGCCATATGTCCAACACCAATCTACAAAGTCCTCCTCCATCTCACAAAATGGACGCAATGATGCTGACTGCAGGAGGAAAGCTGAGTCGGTGAATGTGTAAGTATCTCAGTGCTGGCAGGGGTCTCCACATGGCTGCTCCAGCACCCAGGGCTGCATTGCGGTTGGCCCATGTGGCTTCTCCTCAGGGATGTCTTGCAGGAAGTGAGCCTTGCCAGCAAAAGCAGGGAACCGGCTAAGGCAGATGTACCCTGGTCCAACCATCACAAAGCAAGAGACCCGAGAACTAGAAAGGCGAGGTTAGCTGAACCATGTATCCCTTCGCCCCTCAATTAACCCCACATGTGTTTATCAGCCAGATTGGCACAATAAACTAACTATCTCACTTACATCAGTATCTGTTAAGTTAAACTCAAAAATAAAACTGAGACATTGAGTCAACCTGACTCCTACAGACCCGATAGGACAGCATGAAACTCTCCCTGTGGGTTTCTAACACTTCAACGCCTTTTGGGAAGAGAAAGCTTTGCTGCCACAGAGCAGTTAGATCGTTTTGAGGTTGGAAGCCCAACATGTAACCACTATGTCACAAAGGTGCCAGTCTTAAGTTAACATCCATTTATTAGCTCACACCTCTGAAGACACTCACAGTATCACACTGCCAAAATCAATATATCTCCTGTGTTGTGCCTTTCTTTGGAGTCTCTGCAAAATAATTTGCTTTCAAACTTTTTCTGGTTTGGGTAGAATTCAGTTCCTAAAGATTGGACGATTTAAGGTCTCAATTTCATGGCTAGTTTCACATGCAACTGTTCATAGTTTCTTAAGTTTACACACATTCCTTATTATATGACTGACCCCCTCCCTTATTCTTTACAATAACAATTAGACATCTAGATATTTTCATACTTCAGCTTTGGTGCTGTAACATTTCTTATGTGCAGCTTTTCTATTCAGGTTCCCCCACCAAATGATTACATAGGAACTTTAAAAAGGGTGTGTGAAAACACTGACAGAGGGGATCGGTAAATGTTTCCATCTAAGACTGAGTCATCTCAGAAGTGGGAAGAAAGAGAATCCTGGTACCATCATGAAAGAATCACCAGTAGAGGGCATGATGCCTGCCGAAAGGGACACAGGCAATGGAGGGACCAGAAGAACCGAAGGCTGTGGTAATTAGACCATGAGACAAATTAAAAGAGTCCTGCAGAGACCCTGAAGTAAAGTGACGGGCTCCTATATCCGCAGAACAAACAGAAGAAAAGGAGGTGTGTGTCTGAGAGTCAAGGACTGGTACATCGCAGGAGGGCCGGTAGGGCTGAGAAGAGGTGTGATGGAGAAAGATGAAGACTGAGTCCTTAACCTTTTACAGCCCATTAGCTTCCATAGTAGGGCCCATAGATGTTAGAAATGATCAAGTTCTCTGTGGCCATTGCAATGAATTATTGAAAACAATAAGTAAATCGGTGACTAGGAAGGGCTGGTTGATATCAGAATATGATAAAGAAGAACAGAAAGTAGAGTCACATCTGACCTCTGCGTTGTGGAAATGGGCCTTTCGCTGATAAGGAATTTGATTCTCCTTCTCCTAACTAAAGTTGTATGAGGTCAGAGGCAGCCTCCATCATTTGTTCAATACTGATTGTTCTACAACAACCAAACAGAAAAAAAGTATGCTTTGAAAATTCATCTGATTAGATCAAGCTAAACTATATAACCCACCTCTCCTAAGATCAGCTGTGTTTATATACTATTATATAAACTCAAGATTGATATCCCAACACAAAAATTAGGTTTTTAGGATCTAGTGGCGACATTAGGGGGAAGGTATTTACGAAAGTCTGCCAACAAGACTCCTATTCTTCAGTCTGAGTAAGTACCACTACTTATCAGACCTGTCTAATGGCTTTCTCCTTCGTTTGAGTTAGCAGTTGATCAAGGCAGCACAGGAAGGGCATATATGGGATAACTTCCCTGAATATCACGCCTATTTCTATCATGAAGGATTTCTTGACACACATTTTCTTCTACTGGGCACTAACCTCAAGTGCTTCCATAAAGACTCTTCCTCTTTTCTTCTCCACTTCTTTTCTTTTCTTTTTGTAATTTCTCAATTAACAGTATATTAGTCATTCGACTGCAGACTGGATTTTAAGAAAGAAAAGCACTTAGAGGTTCCTGTTACACCCACATGCAAACAATAGCTTTCTCTTTGTTTGCACTCTCCTTAGATTCTTTGGTAGGAGTAAGGAAATCCATTTTTTATAACTAAATATATCCATTAACAACAACAAAAGAACTTCATCCTAAAAAAATTGGGTCTTTTCCTCTCTGCATGAATCTGAACTGCTTTCATGTTCTGACTTACAACCACCTCTATCAAAAGTGCTTTTATACATTCAATTTTTTAATTAAATGAGATTATGAAGGTATACTAGTAGATTCTCAGAGCCATTCTTAAATTAGATTCTGTTGTCTGTGCATCAGCTGAATTACCTCTACTCACTGATTTAAACTCTGCCTAGCCACTCAGGCCAAAGACCTTGTCTCTTATGTTTTAGGTAATCCAAAGTACATAGTCAATACTCACTAAGTAATAATAATTAATATTGAATCACATTCCCTGGGCAGCACTCCCAGTATTGATGATGTCAGTGAGGATTATGTCTCTCAGGGAAGCATGAGTACTAATTTTCTGGTTGGACCCCAGTTAAATAAAGAAGAGAAAAAGGAACAAAACCTGTTATGCAATAAGTCACAAATCTTAGAGAAGAATGTGTGATTACATTATGCCCTTACCTTTTTGTTTTTTCTATTATTTGCCGTAAGTTTAACTCATCATATAATTCACATTCAAACATCCATAAGCCAACCCAAGAAATAAACTTTAGCAAAGGATATACAATAAATCAGGTATGACGTGAAAATTATTTAATACTAGATAAGATGGTGATACAGAAATAAGAGCTAACTAAAGGTCTGAGGTAAATTTTTGGGACACTCTGTTCTAATAATTGGGCAACCCTTTAGTGGTTGAATCATGGGAAACTTTGGGACTGGCACAGAAGGAAGAGTTGGGGGAGGATGGATTGAAGAGACAAGCAAAGGAGGGGACACAACCACTATTTACTAACAAGCTTGGAATTAGTTCAATCAGCAAAGAACCACAAAGATTTATGCCGAACAGACATTACACCTTTGCATCCCTCTTATCCCTCCAGAGACATAAGTACTTATTTAAATTGTCCATCATTATCTTAATTATTATCATATTTATATCAATATGATCACATGGCTAAAACACACTATTAGTTTAGTTGCACTCTGTTGTGTTTTAAAAATCTGCACAAATTATATCACATTTTATGAAATTTTATACATATCTTTATGTGTTTTAGTAGTTTTCTGAAATTCATTTTTTAACTTTCATTGTGCTTTGGGTTAAAGTTTCCAGAGAAAATTAGTTTATATTCAATTTTTAATCTACTCTTTATTTAGTGACATTGGTTGCAATCTTCTCAATATACTAGCATTCTTTTCACTTCTTTGCTGGCCTCCATGTTTCCATGTGTCCTTTCTTATCTGTTGCTGTCTCTGACATTTGCTTTTTGGCAAATGCCACCTTATGGTCCAGTTTGGTTAAATATACGTTCCTCTCTTGTGTTACTATTTATTTTATAAACCTGCCAATTGCTTGACTGAAAAGTGATCCTGAGGTCAGTTGTGTTCCATGTCTGCAGGACAGCTCAAGGTTAAAGCCCTGGGAGCTTCCCCTGGGATTAGGCCAGTAAGACTGGAATATTTTATGATTTTGAGTTTTCTTCCACATTTTTCCTTCATCTTCATCTATTGTGATCCTTTTCAGAGCATCCATTAAAAGTATCTGGTCATCATCTAATTCTTCTGATCCCAGGATAATTGTAAACTGTGGTTGGAGCAGTGCATTATGGATTGCTACACCATTAACTCACTTTGGTTGTCTGCACTCTTGTTTTCTCTGAATAGGGAGATATCAAGAGTTGCCTCTCAATATTACCTCATAAAGTTTTAAGATCCAAGCCATGAACTATCAGAATGATATATAGAACATTTTTGTTGTGGTCCTAAGTATGCAAGCTCAGTCACATATTTCCACAAGAACATACTCGGGTGCCTACTTTAAAAGAGACTGTGTCTTTCATTTAATGCATAGAGAGCATAAACCTGCAATATGGATTTACAAAATAAGGAGAACTGATATGTTTCATGAAAAAAATGAGATTTAAAATTCTGAGTGCTGTCATAAACTGGTACCTAATAAAAGGAATTTTAGGGGGAATCATTATTACAAATTGTATAAGGACAGTAATAGGGATACTGTGTTAGTCTGAGATGAATAGTGAAACAAATTCATAGACCTGTTAATGTGTATACGAAAGAGCTTTATCGTCTGGGGTCTTAAAGGCTTGAGATAAACAAGTGGCCATCTAGCTCAGAAGCAACAAAGCCCACATGGAAGAACACACCAGCCTGTGTGATCACGTGGTTCCAAAGGGATCAGTTATCATTCATCAAAGAACAAAAAATCATTTCATTGGGTGCACACCTCCATGATACGATCGCTGAGGCCAAACGGGTGCATAAGCAAATGTGGCAAAGAAAGCTGATGGCGCCCAGCTTTAATGTCTAGGGTCTTAAAGGCTTGAAGGTGAACAAGTGGCCATCTAGCTCAGAAGCAACAAATCCCACATGGAAGAAGCACACCAGCCTGTGAGACCATGAGATTTCAAAGGGATCAGGTATAAGGCATCATCAGAAAAAAAAATATTACCATAGTGAATGAACGGGGCAATGCAGAGTGGAGACCCAAAGCCCATTTGTTGGCCACTGAAGATCCCCTTGCACAGGGGTTTAGGGGAGGAGATGAGTCAGTCAGGGTGCAATGTAGCACCAATGAAGAATACAGGTTTCCTCCAGCTCCTAAATGCTTCCTCCCCACCAACGATCATGATCCTAATTCTACCTTGCAAGACTGGATACAGCAGATGTTGTACATTGGTGCAGATAGGAGCTGGAGGCACAGGGAATCCAGGGCGGATGATACCTTCAGGACCAGGGGTGTGAGTGGCGATGCTGGGAGAGTGGAGGGTGAGTGGGGTTGGAAAGAGGGAACGGATTACAAGGATCTACATGTGACCTCCTCCCTGGGGGACAGACAACAGAAAAGGGGGTGAAGGGAGACATTGGACAGGGCACGATATGACAAAATAATAATTTATAAATTATCAAGGGCTCATGAGGGAGGGGGGAGCGGCGAGAGAGGGGGAAAAAGAGGACCTGAAGCAAAGGGCTTAAGTGGAGAGCAAATGCTTTGAAAATGATTAGGGCAAAGAATGTACAGATGTGCTTTACACAATTGATGTATGTATGGATTGTGATAAGAGTTGTATGAGGACCTAATAAAATGTTTATATAAAAAAAGAAAGAGCCTTATATAAAGAGTAATTATACATTAAGAAAACATCCCAGCCTAGTCCAGGTCAAGTCCATAAATCCAATATTAGCCTATATGTCCAATACCAATCTATAAATTCCTCTTCAGACTCATACAACACATGCAATGACGCCAAATACAGGAAGATCACAGGCCATTGGGTGAGAAGTCTTCTGGATCCAGTGGTGTAAGCATCTCAGTGTTGGTAAGTGTCTCCACACGGCTAGTTAGTGCCATGTGTCTTGTCAGCTGCGATGTCTCCCAAGAAGTGATCCAGTGTCTTGCCACCAGAGAGATATGTATCTCCTTAGCAGCTCCAAATGAGGTCATCAAGCTGTGACCTCCACCCCTTCATTTGTAAGTCTCAAACTGACAATAGATTATGTTATTACCACAGACCACCACTTGTCAACTGGCACTTTCATGAGGACTCTTTAACCATATATAATTTTAAAAAAACAATAATAAAATCATATATGTACCTAATGGGATAAAACTAAAATGTATACAATTCAATATGAGCCATCCTCATTTAAACATAATATTTTATAAGTGACAGACAACAATATTCTATACCTAACAGTTGCAGTTAAGTGGCACCTAGTCCTTACTCCTAAAATCCTATGAATATATTCCCCCACCTATGAAATTTTGTAAGCTTTTCATGCTTTTATCCCACCAATTTTGGGTATACAATTTCTATACTGCCTACTTACATCAACCCAGTGGTCTGTGGAGCCAAGCATATTCTTTGACATGAAGAATCTTTATTCCAGTTGGAAGTTTGTGAAATCCGCATCTGGAAGCAAAGTCATATCAAGACTAGCCATCATAAAATCAGCAACCATATGTACAGGCCTGTGACTACAGGCTCAAAAATCTTCTCTTCATCTTTTTGGGTTCTGGTCAACACAAAATGAGCTGTCCTCACCAGGCTGTCCATTGGCCGCCTGCCTTTAGACCATAGGCCCCATCACAAATTCTCAACAACTCTACCTCCCTTTGGCTAGGTCATGAACTTCAGACTAGTCAACCCACTCTCATCTTCTCTTCTAGTCCCTGTAAACCAGGTCCACGGGTGTCAGCGGCCACATTCAACCCACCTCTCTGTTGCTGCTTTTCTCCCACTTCCACTCAAGAGGTGGCATTTCAGCCTGCCACAGTCTCCCTTTAACTTTCAGTCCTAGAGAGGAGTTTTCTTCATGGTTCCAGATTTTTCACAGCTTCTGACAAAAACCACTAGTTCAAGATTCAAAAAACCAAAGTTCCTTTTTCTTTCAATCTGTCAACAGCTCCCAGGCAAGACTCTTGGAATGCAAATGCCCTTAGTACTCCAAAGCACTGGGTGGGGCTTATCTTTTCAGAGCCTACTTTTCAGGTGTGTCTTAAACCCATTTAAAGATTAAATTTTAATGGTTCAAGGAAAGTGAGTTTACAAGCTCTCTATTTTCAAACTTTCCAATAATAATTTCTATCAATCATTATATCAACAACAATAAGCAGAAAAACAAAGTAGAATCAGATCCTAAATTCAATTCTTAAAACAGTCAAGTTCAATCCTTATTTATCTATTCCAATCCTTTTCTAAACTATTATATTACTATAAAATATGGGACTAGGCTTCTGGCTGAATCAAGTCAGAGTGAGGCTGTCTGTCAGCCATTTAGACATTGTGTCAGCCATTTGCCCTAAGCAGTATGGTTTTTAAGAAATTCAAGGGGCAATTTCTATCCTTGAGCTCAAATTATATATTAACAACATTCATTTCCATCATCCCAAACAGGAATAGCCAAAGACAACAACTGAACAAAATAATCAAACTTTAACTTCCCATATTCGTTCCAGAAAACAACACCATAAACTGCATGGCAGTATCTGACTTCTGGCTAGCCAAAGAAGAAACACTACCATGCACTAGAGGTCAGGCAAACATCTACTCTCTAGTACTCCGCTCGCAAGGTACAATAATGTATTCGTCTGGAAGACTGGAAAAACAGAATTCATAGACACTGTGTAGCAAAGAGGTTCATATACAAGAGCAATTGAATATTGGGAAAACATCCCAGCCCAGTCCCAATCAAGTCCATAAATCCAGTATTAGCCCATATACCTGATACCAATCTATAAATTCCTCTTCAGACTCACGAAATACATGCAATGATGCCGAATGCAGGTAGAGCACAGGCCAGTGGGTGGGAAGTTGTGGATCCAGTGGTGTTGTAAGCATCTCAGTGCTGGCAGAGGTCTCCACGTGGCTCCTATAGTTCAGGGCACTACTGTAGCTCCATGTGTCTAGTCAGCTGCAAGGTATCCCAGGGACTGAGTCAGTGCCCCACTTCCAGAGAGCTCCAGCTGAGGTCATCAAGCTGTGACCTGATTGACATGCTAAACTCCACCCCTTCACTCTTTAAGTCTCAGATTGACAATAGATTTTGTAACTACCACAGATACATAGAAAGCAACATTTTAGTTGCATATTCAGATTATTTTATGCACTAATTTTACTTTATTGTTCTCAAGCAACCATTAATACTTGTATGCCTTCTATTCCTTTCAATATTCATGCATTTAATTTGGTCAGACCTAAAGCCAAGAACCTAAACTAGTTGAGAAGATCAGTATTCAGTACCCCCTATCTTATTTCAATAAGCTCCATTGAAAGGCTTAATCCCTGGGGGCTCTTGGGTCGAGGGATAAAGATATGAGATCATCTCAGGGAACTCAAACTCATATAATATATGGTTTTTGTTTAATGAGCAGTAGTCTTTGTTATAAAGAATTGGTCTCTTTCTGTTAAATGTTGTCAATATGATGTAAAATTTCAGAACTTTTCCTAAAATGGATCTTCCTTAATAAGTTGGTCCTTATGACCCTGAAATCAGACATTTGCTAAAGATTTTTTATTTTGTTATTGTTGTTTTAATATTCATGGCTCTTTAGAACACTCTTCTCACTCATTCCATTGACCCAGAATTAGTTCTGTGCCTCGGTTTTTATATCCATATAATCAATCCATGGTACATTAATGATAACCCAAGCACAAACAGGTATGAAACACTGTAAGCTAGAACAAACATTACCTTATCATCTACATGTCTATGTGGATTAGATCTGTCTGTTTATAATCTATCTTCTATTTATCTTCACATATGCTTTTCTTTATCTCTCTCTGTTACCTGAAAACAAACAAAACACAGAAACATTTTCACTTTCTGATCCAATATCATTCTTGATAATAGCGGAGCCCATTGTCACAGGCAATGTTTTGATATGTTCAGTTGAACATTTCCCAGGTTTTCAATGGCCTTCTACTTTATTACGCAAGATATAATTCCCAGGACTTATCTCTTTTATAATATGTGGAAAGGATATGTAGGTACGAGTACTGGGAAATGGAATATGTGGAACATGTGAGTGGATCTAATCTACATGTGATAGAATGAAGAGAACATTTATTCTCCTCAGCAACTAGAATATTCAGAATCAGCACAAGGTCCACTTATTGTCATTGCTGGTAGCTCTCAAATCAAATCCAGCTAACGGCCACCCCATGTGCAGAATAAACATGTTCTGTAGATTTTTTGTGGTGGTGGTTTTTTGGAAGAAAATTGCCAAGACTCTCTGCCAAGATGCCTTTGGTGGGTTCAAACCACCACTGTTTCATCTGGTCACCAAGGATTTAACCATTTGTGCACCTCAAGGAAACAAGGTCCACACACCATTTATAGATTCTATAATTTATAGATTATATTTTGCCAAGCCCTGGGTTATTTTGTACACTTTAATTGTAGGTTATTTTACTGTTAAATGTCTTCAGGTCCATTTTGTACCTTAGTGAGCCCAGGCATGACGGAAAGAAGCACTACTCCTCTTTGCACCGTCCTTATATTTGGTTTGGGTTCGTTGTGTAGCCACCATCTCAGTCTGTCTTATGAGCGTCTTCTCCCTTTTCACTTCACCTCCACTTTGTCACATAGGATATCCCTAGCCTTCTGGAACACCTGCTCAAATATGTGAGACAAAGTCTCACCCTCCTAGTTTAATGAGCATTCTGCTTCTACTTCCTCGAAGATTTGTTTGTTCTGGCAGTCCATGAGACTTTCAAAGCTCAAAGACAGCAATCTTTCCTCAACGTTCCTTCTTAGTTGCCCAGGTTTCACATAAATTTGAAGTATTTAAATACACAATGGCTTGGGCCAGTCACTGCTTATTTCTTAAAGTGACTCTCTTGATCCTGAAAAGGTTTTCAGGGGGTTGTAGCACTTTCTCCCGGTGTGTCATAGGACTCCTTGCCTGCAGCTTCCATGGATGTGGACTGAAAGCCCAATAAAGGGAAATCCTGGATGACTGCAGTGCTTTCTCCACTGGTCGTGCTGTTATTTATTGGTGCATTTTGGGGGAGTTTATGCTTTTTTACATCAAAATTCTATCCATACTGAAGGCTGTAGTCTTTGATCCTCACCAATAACCTTTCTACTTTCAGCAAGAAAGATTATGTTTCCTCTATGTTGCAGGTTGTTAACAAGGTTTTTTTTAATTCCCAATATTGATGTCAAATTTTTCTGTATTGAGTCCACTTTCAAAGATTATTTGCTCAACACACACAGACCATATTCAATGTTACCCACAGTTTATGATAAGTCACACAGATGAATTCATTTTCATAGTCAATGAATTAAAAGTAAATTTTCTGTTATTCTTTGCTTCGTGCCAAATTCTATCTAATGTCAGCCATGATACACCTTGTTCTTCATTCTCTTCTGAAGCTGGCTTCAATTTCTAGCAATTCCCTGTCTGTGTACTGCTACAACTATTTTTAAATTATGCTCAATAATAGTTTTCTTGAAGTTTATAGAAATGATAGTGTTAACTAATTTATGCTTTCTGTTAGCTTTCCTTTGTTTGGACTGTGCAAAAATATGAATCTTATCCAATAAGTTAACCAAGTAAGTGTTTTCAAAAATTACTGACTAAAAGAGTGAGTGGCCCCAGTTTGGTATATTGAAACATGAGCATTTGTTCACATCAGGAGCCTTGTTTTTAAATTAATGACATCAGGGCAGGTTGTATTCCTCTTTTCAATATCACTAGTTCTTGATTAGATGGTGCTTCATGAAATTATGGAATGCTGAACAATTATATGTTCCACAGCTTCTTAATACAGGAACAAGGTAGGCATCTTTCATTGGGCAACTAGGAGTCAGAACAGACTTGACAGCACCTAATAACAAAACCACACGTGGGAGACACAGGTAAGTTCTGATCAATGTACTTCATTCACAGACACCACTTCCGTCATCTCTACTCAGTACCCAACTGACTCATGCATGTAAGCTGATTAAAAACATCATGGCCTGGCTCAGGTGCACCTTATTCTTCAAAGTGGCATCCTTGCTCTTCAACATTTAAAAAATGTCTTGTGCAGAAGATATGCCTGATTTTCCTAACAGCTGTCTCCAGGAGCCCAGACTATGAATTAAAGTAAGATAAAAACCTTGACAACTTCAATCATTTCTTCTTCTTTTTTTTAAATCAAGATGTTGTTTATTGATCCAGTTGGGAGGATTTTGAATTTCTTTATATTGAGTGCCATTCCACGTTGAAGGCTGTCATCTTAAATCTTCATATATCCATGTGTCAACCCATCCTCAAAAAGAATGTCAAATTGCCAGGCTCTGGTGTCCTTTTTCCGGGAGACCTGATTGCTAAAATCGTTAGTTGCATTAACCACTTTGGGTGTAAATGGGCAAGCCACTACTGACTTGAGACGAGCAATTACCAACTCCATTGTTCCCCCATTTCCCTGGTAAATTATTATTTTCATAAATTAGTTAGTGAGTGTTATATTTACCCTCTGACTGAGGCCTAAGAAAGTTATGTATGCTTTCTTGAAATTCCAATATGATTGCTTTTCCATGGTTGTGACTTCATTTGTTGAAACTAAATGAAAAAAAGACTACATATTAGATGTTTTAGTAGTTTATCAGTAGGAAAACATTTTATAAAATACATCAAAATCACCAACATTTTTATTGTCGTCGTTATCTAAATTTTGCAAAGTCAATTGGGAAGAAAATAGTAATTTCAAGCATTTTTCTTCTTTAATATATACCCAGATTGCTTTTTGATCTTATGAAAATATACTGAGTGTTTCACATAAAGCAAAATGATTTAACTAACTTTCCAGGAAATGAAATATATTTATTTGCTTGATTATGAAACACATTTTTTATAGTCTACTAGAAATAAATAATACATATGACACACGTTGGGCTGGAAACTGCATGATTGGCAGTTCAAAATCACCAGTAGCTCTGTGGGAGAAAGATTGGGCTTTCTACCTCAGTAAACATTTACAGGATTAGAAACCCACAGGGAGGTGCTATGACCCAGCATTGACTCAGTGGCAGTGAGTTTCGTTTGTGGTTTACAGTCAGTCAACTGAAGACATTACACCTATTAGGTCACATCATTTTTTATCTTGATCCTTATATTAGTAGGAAAATTAATCAGCTATTTGAACTTAGTTTTTGTAGTAACTCTGTGAAAGAGAAAACAAATGCAGGGTATTAATTCCAATATATGCACAATCATTCCTAGGTAATTAGCCCAAATGGGAATTTCTGAGTTTAGAAATCAAGGGCATTTAGAATATTAATATTTCTTCCAGGATGCCTTATTAAAAACCTGTGTCAATCATGTTAGAGCCCAATGGTTATTTCCAATTGGAAAGGTCTCAGTGAGTGGATCACAGTAGCAGACCCACATCAACTTTAGAGATGTAATGTTTTTCTCAATAAGTATAATCCTGTACATAGACTTAGGATACAAAAAGCCATAAAGTGTTTAGAAGCATTTTATATTTTGTGAAGTTACTGAGCTGATGAGTGATTTGCAAAATGCTTAAACTTTATAGCCAATGGACATTTTGAATACTGAACATATACAAAATTACAAAGATACCCCCCAAAATTAATTGAGAAAACATGACTAGAGAAAAAGAGAGGCCTTTCCTGTAGTTAGTTTTGCTTTTGTTTTTAATCTGGCAGCCTGGATCTAGAGGAAGAATTCTATTCCATTCTGTGACTTTCAATTAAGAAACTAATGATGACACACAATTCAGATGACCCCAGGGACATTATGCAGCATGGTCTAGAATAAAGCTTCATTGAATCCCATTTTTACTTATATAAAGAAAACATGGTTATTGAAAGGGTAGATGCGAACACTGGTGTGGAATTGCTCACACTTCATGATATCAATGGGAACTGGCTCTTGGCACATCGCCTTAAAGCATGTTAGTTAAAAGCCTGTGGCGCGCCCTGTGACAGCAGTGGTTTGAGTGTTCTCCAAGGTTCAGTGGTAGAATGGGCATAGCAGTTAACAGCATCTTTGCTTTAAAGATGATAGATATTCTCTCGGGGGGACCTATTGAAAGAAAAGAGCAGCATGCATCTTTTACAGGGAGCCAAAGGAATCTTTCAGCCATGGAGTTTGCCGCTGCTCTCAGTGGAGAACTGGGTTTATTTATTCATCGTTGAGAAGCCTTCCCTCCCAATTTTTTTTTTCCCTCAGAGGATAACCTTCTAAGGTCTTAAATAAGAGATGCCGGCACAAAGACCTAATGTACGCATAAATCTACCCTTCTTGTGATATCTATTAATTTTGTCTCTTAATATGATAACTTGGGGGGAAAGTGTTGAGAAGTAGAGATGGGAGAGAAGAGATTTTCCTTGCTAAGTCATAGAACTTGTAGTAGAAAATTGTGATACTTTTATTAGCTGTCCTTTTATTAAGACAAGTGTTCTGTACTTTTTTACACCATTGAATAGTCACAAACGATTAGGAGCTGTTGGACACAAGTGCTCCCATTGGGTAAATATGGTCATTGTGGCCCAGTGGAAGGTGGTCACTTATCCATCGTCACACACTTGGATCATGGTAGAGCTATTATTAAAAATCAGCATGTCGAACTTGAAAAATTAGGCTTTTCTCTACCCTGTATTGATGTGCCAAATTTGTTGAATATCTCTTGCAAATTTAAAATGTACTTAGAGGTGACTTGAGCATGACATGGAGTTGTATGTCTTCCTAACATAAACCAACCAGTGTCTATGTAGCATAGCAATGTGATGGAATTTATACATTGATAACAAGTTTAGTAAATGGTATGTGAGAACATTGTTGCGTGTATACCTTGGCTGTTATGATCCCTGGCTCAGTCATTATTGCGGTCTGAGAGATTGATGACAATCACAAAACTAGAAAAATGCACCAAGGAAAATACGGGTTTTGATATCAGGGGTCACGTTAGATACCTGAATATACAGGAAACAATAAATATATGACAGTGAATACTAGATGTGAATACTAGATGTCAAAAACTGACAGTGAATACTAGATGTCAAAAACTTACTTTATGTCAAAAACTCACATTATTTAGGGATAGAGAATAATTTAAAATTTCAAATGAAATTGCATACTTTTAATAACCTATTTTAGTTAGTACAATCACAGTCTGTCAAAAACATGATTGCATACACAGTATTTTTAAAAGTCTAAATAATCTCTTCAGAACTTTCACTGTTAAATGCAGTTAAGTGCTCCAGTTTTACTGTATTGATCTCACTAAATAAGCATTAGATCTCAAAAGGCCTCCTCTGAATCAAATATAAAGAATGCAATCCACTCTCTGGAATTCCTCAACAATATTTCACTCTCTCAATAAAGCACTTTAGAAATCCCTAAAGTCAGACCTTAGACTTGTAAGTGCTAGTGACAATTAAAACTCCTAACAATCTTCTAGGCTTCATCTTTGCTCGAAGGAACCAAGGACTGACAAAGAGCAGAGATGTTGATAAGGAATGTCTTAGGGTATGAGAACCATTGTAGTTGTGAGAAATAGAAGGGTCTGTGCCGACTCTCTTCCGGCCAATAGAAATGCAGGGAATGTAGGAATTGTGCGCTGGGCAAATGCTCACAAAGGATATTCCTTGACATCAACCCAAACGGAGACCTTCAGGAACATAGAACATGAACAGACTTTTTTTTTTCTTGATCATCGGTTAATCCGAAAGGATTCAGAGTTGAAGTCAAAAAACAAAGGACAAAGGGGATATCATTCTATGTTTTATTTGCTTAAAATTCTGATTGAGCTATATAATAATTATGACAGTCACTGTGAGTTCCTGGACAGCAACTCTTAAGGGAATGGAAAGCTTCATCTTCCTCCTGAGGAGCGGCAGGTAGTCTCAAACTTCTGTCCTTCTGGTTGGTAACTCAGTATGCAACAACCCCGTGTATTCCCACTGTGCCCTCCAGGGCTCCCTGGTCAAGCAACCGGAAGAATGCACATTTGTGCTAATTCCAAAGAAATGTGACCCAGTAGAACGTGAGAACTATTGAGTAAGGGCATTAGTATCATATGAAATAAAATTTTGTTGAGGATAATTGTTTATTAATTTTTATTAATAAATTATTTTATCGGGACTCTTACAGCTCTTGTAACAATTCATACGTCAATTGTATCAAACACATTTGTACATATTCACTATCATTGTTTTCAAAACATTTTCTTTTAGTTAGAGCCATTGGTGTCAGCTCCTCTTTTTTTCCCTCCCTCTCCCACTCTCCATACCTATGGACACCTGATAAATGATAAATTATTATTAGTTTTATATCTTACACCGTCCAGTGTCTCCCTTCACTCACTTTTCTGTTGTTTGTCACCCCCTGGGGGAATTATACATCAATAACTATAGTCGGATCCCTGTTTCGCCCCCTTCTCCCTCTATCTTTCCCCTACTCTCATAGTATTACTACTCCCATTACTGTTCCTGAGGGGTTTATCTGTCCTGGATTCTGTGTGTCGAGGCCTCTTCTCTGTACCAGTGTACATTCTTTGGTCTAGCTGGATTTGTAAGGTAGAACTGGGTCATGATAGCGGGGGGTAGGAAGAATTAAAGAGCTAGAGTAATGTGTGTTCTGTTGGTGCTGTCCTGCACCCTGGCTATCTCAAGCTTTCCTTGTGACCCTTCTATGAGGAAATTGCCAATTGTCTACAGTTGGGCTTTGGGTCTCCACTCTGGCTCCCATTATTTGCATCATTATATTTGTTTGTTTTGGGTCTTCTGATGCCTGATACATAATCCCATCAAAACCTCATGATCATACAGGCTGGTGTGCTTCTTTGCTGTAGGCTTTGTTGCTACCCCACTAGATGGCTGCTTGTTTAACTTCAGACCTTTAAGACCCCAGACATTATATCTTTTGATAGCTCAGCACCATCACCCTTCTTCATCACATTTGCTTATGCACCCTTTTTGACTTCAGAGATCTTGTCAGGAAGGTAAGCATCACATAATAACGGGTTATTAGAGCAAAATGTTCTTGCATTGAGGGAGTGTTTAGTAGAGGCTCAATTGCTGTCTGTTCCCTTAATATTTAACATTTAAATATATGTACATAGACCTATATCTCTATTGTTATACATTAATATGTTAGCATATGCACATGCCTATAATTATATCTCTGTAAATTACTTTTGCCTACTAGTTCCTTCCTCTATTTCTTTTCACTTTCCCCTGTCCAACTATCATATTCAATCTTCATTCGACTCTGAGTACTTCGTTTCAGCTACATTAGGCTTGATCCAACCCCATCAAGCATTCTACATCCTCTTTGTCATCAATTTAGATCAGTAGTTCTCAATCATTATTACATCATAACTGTAATTTTTCTACTGTTATGAATTGGGTGACCCCTGTGAAAGGATTGTTTGACCCCAAAAGGAGTCGCGAGCCACGGCTTGAGAACTGCTGATTTAGATTTTATTGTTCCCTTGTCCCTAGGTTTGTTGGCTTCCCCCTCCCTTTCTCCCACCTCTTCTCCCATGTCCCCCCAGAGCCCCATTGTTTTCTCCTAGGGATTGGTTTCCTCGCCTATTCTATATGGGTAGACATGAGAAAAAGGAAGAAAGGAAGGAAGCCTATAAATACGTCCAGCTTGCTGACCCTTCTGAAGGCTTTCTGAATGGGTCTAGTGCAGAGTCACACCCTGCTCACTGACGCTGAAGTCTATTTGGGGGATTCCTACGGTGCTTAATTGCTTTGCGCTCTTTGCTGCTTTCTTGAGCTCACTTTGTTTTTTGCTCCAGTGTAGGGAGGTCAGACAGGGCACACTTCCCATACTGTGTCTCCAGTGCCATCCCCTGCAGGGTGGGTTGTGGGTCAGAGAGGGGACAGTGGGTGCGGCTAGCCCCATTTTCCTCTCTGTGCCTTGGCTGCTCTGAGCAGGAATGTCATACTTGAGGTTTGGTGGGCCAGGTTGGGGTTTTCTCTGTTTCTCTCTCTCTTTCCCTCTTAGCTTGCTCCCATGTTGTCTGGGGAGACCTGTCATTCTCCTGGGCTTGTAGCTTCAGTAGGTCTTCTATAGTAAATTCTTTGCTTTTTTTTCCGATAGTGCATTCTTTTTGGGAGGGGATCGCCTTAGCTGGGACTGGGGGCTGCCCTGCAGACCTTTCTGTTAGTTCACTTCTTTAAGAGTTGCAGTCAAATAAAGGAACTTCCAGAAACTCAAGCGGAATTTGGAAGATGTGGGACACAGGTATCATTGGGTAGTCAGTTGAAACTTGGTTGATTGACAGCAGATAATACTAGAAATATGTTTGCTTATAATTTATTGACATAGCAAAGCATTTGACTGGTGGATCACAACCCATTACTGAATAGAATTGAAAAACAGTTCCATAACATTTATTGTACTAATGTGGAACATATTCATAGACCAAAGGCAATTGGTTGAAAATAAAACAAGGGAACAATGTATGGTTTATATCTGGAAATGTGTGTGCCTGAGCTGTATACTTTAAATTATGCATATTAAGTCTATATGCTGAGCCAGCAATCTGAGATTCTGTACTATATGAAGAAGAATGAAGCATCATGATTAGAGGAAGGCTTATAAACAATCTATTATATGCAATGACATACTCTTAAGGACTTACTGATAAAAATTAAAACTTGATTTTCACTATAGATTTCAATTCAATTTAAAGAAAATTAAAATCCTCAAAAACATTTCAATACACAGTGTCATGAGAGGCAACGAAAAGATTGAAGTTGTCAGTAATTTGATTTTCATTTTATCCACAAGCAGTGCCTGGAAATGGCTAGGGAAGAAATTAAATGATGAAATGTATTGGTCAAATATACCTCACACGTCCTCTAAAAAGTGTTAAGGAGCAAAAATACCACTTTGAAGACTTAGATGTCCTTGGCCCAAACGATGGTATTTTCGACTGCATTATATAAGTGTTGTAGGTAGCTAGCTTAGGGACAGTGGGGTTGTCCCTCCCATGCTTACAAAGGCCCCATAGAGGAGGTTAGAAAGAAATCAGGCAACCATTGAACACCTATAAGGACCCCAAACTGAGCATGCTCACACTCAAGTCCCTCAAATCAGGTGAGTGGTACACCTGGGTGCCCAAACTAGGCCTAGGTTCATGACATCACTCAGTTGGGCCTAACTCAGCCAGTGGGGTAACCAATACCATCAACCTCACCTCCCAGAGCTTTGAAATATCCTCTCTGTGGGAAGGTCTGACTCTCCTTTACCTTGCTGTCATCTTGTGGCAGGTCATAGGGTGGGGGCCACACATGCGCCTGAGTGTCCCCCCTCAGGGCCCCCTCTGGGCCAGCTCAGGCCCACACACACTCGTACTCATAGATTCTTGATCACTTGCCTTCCGGCCCTCTCGTCTTGTGCCCCCTTTTATCCTGCTCCTGCTTAGCAGCAGGTGGAGAGTGAGGGTCTCCCTGCCCTGCATGGCCATACATGCTCCCACTCCGGGCCACTCGGGCCCACAGCCTCTTGGCCCACGTGCTCTTAGCCTCTAGGGTTCCTGGGCTTCTGGCCTCCCAGGACATCCCGCACTCCCTAGTTCTGCACACGTGGGTGCTGTTTTCCGCATGGTTGTTTGTGCCCAGTTGTGAACCCAAGAGTGACTTCCCCATGGCTTGGCACTTTGCCCAGAAATAGTGCATACACTTTGGAGACTGTCACACCTGAAACTTTTTCATTCCTTCATAAAAACCCACTAGGATCACAAAACGTGCTCCAGCGTGAATTCTCTCAGTGTGTGAAGCAAAGAACTGAGGTATTACCCATTCCCGAAACCTATCAATGTGTACGAATGTCACCGCATTAAAAACTTCCAAACCAAAATAGGCGAAAAACTAGATATAACAAGAATTTCTTATAGCCAAAAGTTTAGCAACAATTTAAAACAAATATTAAGTCCTGGAATCTTCACAGCCTCTAACAATCTTTGAAATCCTCATGGTCTCTCAAAAATAGGTCTTGATAGATTTATTTTATAAATAGGAACACTTTGATTTCATTGCAACTATTCTACATCTTCATTACTGTTTCTTGATCTCTCACTTCTGTTTCTTAATCTCTAGATTTCAAGAGTTCAATTGATTCATTAGAATATAAGAAGCTCTCAGATTGCCTTAATGTAGTTTTACCACCTTGGAAATTATTCTGACATATGATCTATCACTCCAGTTTCCTTTGTGCGGCTGCTCATTCCACGATTTGATCAATATTTTCTTTGACATGGTGCGAGACAAAGGTTAGCTTTATCTGATGACTAATTCTGTTCTATCTCCTTAGCCTGGCGATCAGACTGGGGGTTCCAAGCATCATCATAATTGATGATTTTAACTGCTGGTTTCACATCAGTGCTGAGGCCACTGGCGTCTGTCCTCCCTAAAAAGTTAAACACCTCAGAATCTGTGCTGAAATGGAGCACATTTTTATTCTCTCTCTGAATAAGGTATGAATCCATCGATCTGCTAAAGTTGAAATATCTAAAATGGCAATAACCACCACTCTATTATAATGACCAACATCTCTGTCATTTTTGAAAAAAGAGAAATTTGTGGCCTCTGCTTTTTAGTCTAGCAGTATCCAATAAAAAATTTAGACTTTCCCCAAATATGTTACCAAGTAAGCAGGGTCTATAGAATGGTCAATCAAATATAGATGGCTACAACATTTACAAAGCAGCATCATATTTTGCCGCTTCAGATCAACTTCAGATTCAATAGGGATATTCACTTCCACAAGAGTTCTATGTTGGTTTATTACTGGTTGACTGGTTAATATTTCCCAATAATTAGAGGAATCATCTACTTTGATTTAATTTGTGGATTTTCTTGTTTGCCAACTGGGTTGACCAGCAGAACTTGGCTCAACTGTTTCTTTTTCACTAGATTTAAATGTTTGTTATCGGTTGCTTCAAAATAGCTATACAAAATATTTCTTGTTTGTTTGAAAGTTACATAAACCACTACTTCCCATTAAGAGGAACGTCAATAGCAATGTCTGATAGAAGGGACTTCTGGTGTCTAGATTTTTTTTTTTAATTCAGTCATCCAATTAAAAAGGGAAAAGTCCGCAGACAGGGAAAGGTCCGGGTATTCCTCACTGAATCATCAATGCTATTGTAGCAATGCATGAGATTGTCTTTCCTGATCCCATTTCATCAGCAAAAATACGATTAATAACCTTTTCCTAACGCATTCTAAGGCATTCCATGCTTTCTACTTGGTACCACTGCATTACTCCCCCTGGGGAATTCCATGGTTGTCAAAATGGTAATAACTGGCCATTACATTTCTGAACTTGGTCATAAAACAGTATCCTAGTATCCTATCTTACACTTTAAAACAACCTGTCTTTAATTATTCTCTTGCCATCTTTTTTTCTGAAACCGTCTATGCAGAGATATCTAGAAGAGGGGCGTTCATGCTCATTCCCCTTTGTGTGTGTGTGTGTGTGTGTGTGTGTGTGTGTGTGTGTGTGTGTGTGTGTGCTGAGCCATAGACAACATTTCTTCTTTTGTCATGACTCCTGAAACACAGTGTGGCTCATCGCCGCTTTCTCTTTTCTAGCTCAGGACTCGATTGTCTTCATTCCCATCAAGTGATTTCTCGCTCTTTGTAACTTTGAAAGATTCCTTTCTATTCTCTGATCTCTTTCTTCTTCTCTAATTCTTGCTATTATATTTTGGTCAATAACATTTTGAAATGGCTATTGCTTTTTTCAAACGAATTATGAAGTCTCTGGTGTACAATTCCCATGGACTCTGTCCCAAGAAAGGTGAGTCTTTACCAGCACCTGCCACTCTCTCTCAAGTCCCGCAGGCTCTCACTGTTGTTCGAGCATGGTTCAGGTAATCCTGCCCACTCCAGCTTTCCAGTGATATCTGAAGTTAAGCAGTCTCTTTTCCTCAGTCCTGTTAAGCATCAACTCTCACCTCAAACTATTCTACAGCCCCCAGGCTGCCCCAGAAAAGGTGTTAGATTCATATTCAAATGTGTACCCTACTTTGAAACCGAGTAGCCTCTCAATTTATGATTCTTAACTCAATCACCATTAACGTGGCAGTATACTCTCCCTGCAGTTTACTATGGTTCAATAGAAAAATATATTGTTGTATTTATATTTTCATTCTTCCCATTGATCAGGTTCTATTTTTCCTGAGGAACATCTCTGACTTCTTCTCTCCATATTCTCACCTCTTTCTTCCCAAATCTCACGACCCTGTGAAATTATATTATATTGATCTTTTTCTCAGGCTTCTTTTGCTCATCAATTTCCAACATTTCTTGTAATTTTTCTAAATAAAACAAACCTAATAAACACACTTTCTTGTCTTTAATTTTCGGATTGGCTCCCTATTTCCTAAACGTCTTTCTTCTTAGAAAGTCTTTACTAAACCTTTAATTCCTAGTAAGAAAACATATGGATTTCTAAGGCAAGTATATAGTCACAGGAACTAAGATGCTTTTTTTTTTACTTTAAAGTTTTGAAAGAACATTTTTAGGATCTTCAGACAAAAGAAACGAAGCCTCTGTGATGGATGGTTTACGCACTACACGCCACGCCTGGCTGAAGTTCGTGGCTGGAAAGGTCAAGGCCCTCTGTGAGGTCAGCTTTTATACAGAATCATTGGAAATCCTATTGGACATGTTTCTATTTTATCCTCCAGGATCTCTAGATGTTGACATTGACTCGATGGGAATGGACTTTTGATTTACTCGTGAGATTACAAATGAGCACCAATGGCCTATAACAGCAGGTCCCACTTATAAGGTCAAATCAACAATGTATTTATCAACTCACTTGCCAACCTCACCTTCTTTTCATTTCCCATTTGTTTCGTGTTCACTCAAAGAATGTTCTTGAGAGTTTTTGCTAGCCTTTTCTCCATGGCAGGTAGCATTTTAGACCTCAAATGCGTTCTCTCCGTTCTCTCAGTGCTTCGGCTTCACCTGTCTGTTCAATGCGATTCCCTCGGGCTCTTTAAGAGACAGTCCAATTGCTGTTCTCTCTTCATCTGTTTTAGTATTCTCTCTTCCGGGAAGTATGGGACCTTTAGGTGTTTACAAAGAAAGAATGATCTATATTCTTATCTTAAAAAACAACTTCATCACATCATTATGTAAAATTTCTTCTCCCATTTAAAAACAACTCCTTATGGTCGATTATGCCCATGCTTCATTCTTTTTGTAGCTCCTTGCTTTCATCTGTGTACATTAGAGAAAAAAATCCACAGAAACTTATATGTATAAGAGAGAGTTTTATAAAGTAAGTGT
The DNA here is from genome assembly GCF_050624435.1 of Tenrec ecaudatus. Taxonomy (NCBI): domain Eukaryota; kingdom Metazoa; phylum Chordata; class Mammalia; order Afrosoricida; family Tenrecidae; genus Tenrec; species Tenrec ecaudatus. Next base: position 120,349,247 of record NC_134531.1, on the reverse strand, counting down.
TCATTAGAAAGCATTCCAACCCAGTGCTGCTCAAGCCCATAAGTCTAACATGAGCACATATGTCCGACACCCATTTCAAAGTCCTCCTCCATCTCACAAAACACACAATATGGTGCTGGGTGCAGGAGAAAAACTGAATCAGTGAGCATGTAAGCATCTCAGCACTGGCAGGAGTCTCCACATGGCTGCTCCAGCACCCAGGGCTGCATCAGGGTAGGTCCATGTGGCTTCTCCTCAGGGATGTATTGCAGGAAGTGAACCTTGCAAGCTGAAGGAGGGTACTAGCTAAGGCAGCTGCACCCTGGTTTGACCGTCAGAAAGCAAGAGACCCAAGAATCAGAAAGGCGAGGCTCACCGAGCCATCTATCTCTCCACCCTTCAATTAACCCCACATGTGTTTTTCGGCCAGGTTGGCACAATAAACTTTAACTATCTCACTCCTTTTTGATTCAACATCTTAATACACACACACACACATACACACAAACCAAACGAATTGTCATTGAATCATATTGGACTCATAACATTTATATATATACACATTCATAAATATACATATGTTACATATTGAGATGCTAACTACAAAGTCAGCAGTTCAAAATCACCAACCGCTTTGCAGGAGAAAGAAGAGGCTTTCTATGCCTGTGAAAAGTTACTGTTTCAGAAATCCACAAGGGTTGTTCTATCCTATCCTATCTTACTCATCCTATCGGGTAGCTATGAGGCAGAGTTGACTTGATGGTAGGGAGTTATAGTGTATACTATACATAATAAATAATTAATTCCAGCAGAAGTTAAATCCTTGTGAATGAAAATTGTTGTTCATTATCTTTGCATTGATTCGAGTTCATTTAATCTCATATGTGTTCCTTAAAAGAGAGGATGGAGAGATTTTTATCTAGCCTCTTTTAATATGTAACTATGCAGAGCTAATTGCTGGGAAAAGACATCATGTTTGGTACAATAGTATCGCCAAGCAGAGAGACAATAAGTGAGATGGGCTTGAGTTCCAGCCTCAGGAATAGACTGAAATATCGCAATCATTGTGGGATGGTGCAGGGTCACCTAAGGTTTCATTCTGTTCAGGTAAACATATGTATGGGGTTGGTATTAACTTCAGTCAACTCAATGGGATCTAATCACAGCAGCAATAAATGCTCTTTAGCTCTTTAAAATATCTGTTATACATGCTGCAGATAGAATGCTATTTCACCAACAAGCAGGTATAAAAACAGCAACACAAAATTAATTGCAACAAAATGATGGAATTAATTACTTTCATATTTAGAAAAATAAACATTTGCTTCACATGTTCATAAATATGTGAAGATACTTGGTTTCTCATCCTCAAATTATATGAATTATCATGTGATTTCTCATCCTCAAGTCCCTGTGAATTCTATTTCTTAGAGACCGTGATATTTTCAAATTCACTATAGAATCTTCTGTTGAGCAAGAGCTTACTATCAGAGGTTTTTGCCAAAATCAGTATGAGAGTATTCCCAAATGCAATTTCAGGTTTCTGCATCTCCCCAAGAGGCAGCTCATGTGGAAAAATTCAAGGCACGCTAGGGGAACCTCCTTTCACGTCTTCCAATTCACTCTGTCATTGTTCATTGATGATCCTCAAACCAATGCACGCTCGTATCTCAGGCTGACACTCGATAATGATTGAAATGGAAGAGCAGATGTTTCACATTATGTGTTTCTCTGTGAACAGCACCCAGGTACTGTCATTCCAAGTGTTTTATGAATGTGCTCGGGAAACAGCCGGTTGCCAAAGGCAGCATCCACATAGCTGTTTGAAGCAACGCCCCAGACACAAAAAGAAAGAAAGGAGGAAAAATCCGTCACAGATTGCAGTGTGTACAATTGTGGCTGTTTTGTACATTCTCTGCAGCTGTGCTTTCATGATCCTATATTTAAGCAAAGGCTGGGTGAGCATTAGTTGCGAGAAGCTGGGAGCTTGGTGGCCATTTCAAGCACTTGGCTCCCATGGTTGACAAGACTCTCTCTATCCAGAGTGAACGCTGCTTGTCTTATAACCAACTGAACCTGGATGTGAGGTCACTCGCTGGAATCTAACATGTTCATGGATTAAAAAACTGGTCCCAAAGTAGTACACTCTTATTGTTTTCTTTATGGAGGGTATACTATCACTTTACTAACTATTTTAAGGCCAAACAGGCCATAAGTCATGTCCTTGAAAGAGTATATACAAGCATAAGTTAAAAAGTGAATGTAATAGAGGACTTTATTAAGGAAAATTATCAAAAGCTATAGTTTCACAACACGTCCTGTCCTCCATCTTGGTCTGTACACTTCTGGAGATGGTGTTTCCAGCTCGTTACCCCTTCTACAAAGAATTGTGCACGTGTCCATTTGCACCGCCATCCACGTGGCAGTCTGAGGCTCCTCAAAGCACACACATCACGTTAGTTTGGAACGCTCTTGACATTTTTGGCCAGGAAGCCCTGGCACTGCAGTGTCTCCTCCTTGGGCTGTGATCCACGGGATCAGCAGTGCTGCAAGGGAGAGATGGACTTTCTACTCCTTTTACAGTTGTTTCATCTGAAACTCACACTTTTAGACTGTCCTATAGGGTCACTCTGAGTCAACATTGACTCGATGGTAGTGAATTTGTTTTGTTGGCGTTTCTCATTTATTTATTTCTATATTTTGGGAACAAAATACTTTTGGAGGCGGTAAAATCTGGTCTATAAACTGAAGAGGTAGTTTCCAAAGTTTCAAAGGACAGCTCTTGTTCCATTCCAAGAATGAGCCGGTGCATTTTTGTGATTAAAAAAAAATTACCCTTGGTCACTTGTTCCCTTGTACCAAGTCTGTTAACACCCACTTCCTTTGCCCCACCTCCCCCTCTCCCATGTCCCTCAGGAACTGTCATCCCATTGTTCTCTTCCCCAGCTTTCCCCCCTGCTTATCCCATCCAGATAGACATGCAATGACAACAATATGCACAAACACAAAACCTAGCACAACACAGCAACAATAAAAAATAAAACAGTGGCTACAACAACGAAAAGGCAACGACAAAAAAAAAAGGAAAAGAAAACTCTATAAAAAATTCAAGGTCTATTTGTTGTCCTTTAGGAGTATTTTCCAGTCAAGTCTGATGGGGCGCCATGCCCTGGCCCCACTGTCTATTTTTGGTGTTCTGTGGGGACTACATTGCTCTGTTCCCCTTGCTGTCCCAATGCACACCCCCAGTGTCTCACCTTGGTTAATGCTTCCTCCCCCCACTATCATGTTCTTAATTTTACTTACAAATCCAGCTAGAGCAGAGCATGTACATGGGTACAGATAAGAGCTGGAAACACAGGGAATACAGGACAGATAAACCCCTCGGGACCGATATTGAGAGTAGCCATAGCAGGAGGGGAAGGGGAAGGGGGGGAGAAAAGGGGAACTTATCACAATGTCCTACCTATAGGCCCCTCCCAGGTGGATGGACAACAGACATGGAAGTAGGGGGAGACATCATAGAGTGCAAGACATGAAAAAATAATAATTTGTAAATTATTAAGGGTTCATGATGGAGTGAGAGGAAGGGAGGGGAAAGAATGAGGAGCTGATACCAAGGGCTTAAGTGGAGAGAAAATGCTTTGAAAATGATGATGGCATCATATGTACAAATGTACTTGAGACAGTGGATGTATGTATGGATTGTGATAAGAGTTGTACAAACCCCAATAAAATGATTTAAAAAAAAAACGTCAGCACAATTTCATTATCTTTTTCTGACCAAAACAAGTTGCAATTTTTCTTAAAACTTCTTCATGATGAGCCCCATGTAATCTGGTGGCCTTTGAGAAAATATTACTTTTAGAGTCTCAAAATACAATTGCCATAACACTTCATCTGACCTCTCAGCATTGAATTTCACTTGCTCAGGAGATTCTCTCTGTAGTTGTTGTTTCCATTGGATCTTTCTCTCTACACGGTCTTGGTAAATACAGTAATCTTCCCTGTTTGTGGTTTCTTCTGTCAAATGATCTTCAATACCCTCCATCTTACTTAAAAGATTGATCGAGATTCAGCTAGCTTTTTGTGCTAGTGGATCTTCATTGAGCCTTTTTGACGCCCATCCAGTCCAAATCATCCTGAGGACAGGACTCAGATAAAATGATAAACACTGAACCCATTGAGATTTCAACTTCAGTAACCATAACACCAATGGTAATTTTACAGCATTTCTCCACCAGTCTCTAGGTTTCAGTCACACGATCTTCATTCATTGTGGTGAATGGTCTTCTCTCTCTTGACTCACCATGGAGGTCTTACTGGCTGAAAGCACTTAATCTATCTAAAACTATTATTTTATGTGGAACAAGAAGTCAATCCATAAACTTGTCGAAAAGCTTCAATCATTTGGAAAGGTGTCTATTTGTATTTTATTAATAATTAAATAATACTCCTGACCTCCATATTGATCCTCCACACCCCATGGCATCACAATCATCTCATTATTGAATGTATTCTAATGAGACTTAAATGAGTCTTGGTGGTATTGTGGGTTAAACATTGGGCTGAAAACTACAATGTCATTAGTTGGAAACCATCAGCTGCTCCATGGGACGGAGACTCTCTCCTCTCGGACAGATGTACAGTCTCAGAAACACACAGGGCCAGTACTGCCCTGTACTAAAGGGTAGCTGTGACTTGGAACTGACTCAGAGCAGTCAGTTTTGAGAATGAAAGTGGCACATGTATATTGCTTACGAACTTCTCAGCTGCCATTCGCTGATTACTTAGACATATTTAAGCATTTTTCATTTGGTATAAACCTATAAATGTATGCATTGAAGCCTTAAGAGCAATACTTTTAAATTATGATCCTCACATAGAAAAGGGACTTTTGCATACAAAGGCTTATGCATAGATTTTGAGATGATTCCTTATTCTCCTGCATTTCACTTTGAACAAAACAGTAACAGCTATGATTAATGGAAAAGGTGGCCTAGTTGAAATATCCAATGCTTATAATCTGGATAGAAATACAAATTTAAGCAGCTCCAGTTAAGTCCTAGTTAAAAAAAAAAGAAAGAAAGAAAAAAACTAGATAGATACCAAAGTGAAATTTTTCATGAGGGTGAATGAAGGCCATTATATAATTAAGAAAACCATAATTGAACAAGAGGACATGACCATAATAAAAAGCCATGCACCTAAAGAAAGATCTTCATAATAAATTAGTCAAACTTTTATAGATTTGAAGAGACAAAAACAAAACTGCAGTAATAGCATACACTTTTAACTCCTCATTTTAAAGGAGGAGAGATCAACCTGAAAGAAAATCAATGAATTTACAGAACTAAATAAAAAAATTAATCAAGTTGAACACCTAGATATATAAAGATTATTTGATCCTACAACAATGAATATACACTTTCCCCCTGAACTTATGGAACATATTCTACAAAAGAATGTACTTTAGGCCACAAAGCAAGCACTATACATTTAAAACACTGAGATATTACAAACTGTTTAGATTACAATGCTATAAAATTATAGGTCAACAGTAGGAAGATTGACACCACTATGCAAATATGTAGAAATTGAACAATATTTTACTTAAAAGTCACTGGGTAATTGAAAACCTAAGGAATGAAATTTCTAAATTCCTTGAAACTTATGAGAATGAAAATACAAGCTACCATAACTTTTAGAACACGGCAAAATGTTGTCAATGGGCGATTGATATCAATAAAAATACTTTTTTCAAAAAGATGAAAGACCTGAAAAAAGCAACTTAACACAACTATGACAATTAAAACAAGGCCAAGGAAACAAATCCTCTTCCATCAGATGAAAAGAAGTAATAAAGATTAGAGTAGAAATAAATGATCAGAAAAAATATCTATAAGAAAAATATCAACAAGACAGGAAATTAGTTCTACAATGGGAATATAAAAATTGACAAGCCCCTGGAAAATCTAACAATGGTAAAGAAAGAGAAGAATCAAAAATTACAAAAGAATTTAAATGAGAGATATACAACAGAAACAGACAAAATAAAATAATTATGCAATATTTTTAAAAACTTTAATCAAAGATATTAAAACATCTAGAAAAAACGGGTACATTTCTATAAGTGTAACTCTAAACTGAAAACTAAACTCTGCCATAGAGTCAATGCTGGCTCATAGTGAGGCCATTGTGGGTTTCCAAGGCTGTAACTGTTAATGGGAGTAGAAAGACCAGTCTTTCTCCCATGGAGATTCTGGTAGTTTCTAATTGTTAATCATGTGAATCGCAGTACAATGAACAACAAGCACACTAGCAGGGGTCCTGCACAATGCAGGTCATTATGGAAAACTTAGTAGACCTGCAGCACAAGAACAAATAGGTGTGGTCCTTAAAAATTCTCGACATCGCCAAGTCCAAGAACAGATGCTTTTACAGGGAAAATGCACCAAACTTTAGAGACGAGTTAACAACCCATCTACACAAACTATGCAAGAATATGTTGTTGTTACTTGCCAAGGAGTCAGTTTTGACCCTTAGCGACCTTATGCACAACAAAAGGAAACCCTGCTGGATCCTGCCCATTGTCACAGCCGGTCTTCTGAGTCCCTTTTGAAGCCATAGGTGTCAATCCATGTCCTTGAGGTCCTTCCTCTTCCTCCATTTTACTAAGCAGAATGTCCTTCTCCCGGGATTGGTCGTTCCTTACAACACGTGCAAAGCATGCAAGATGAAGGCTCACCATGCTTGCCTCTAAGGAGTGCTCGAGACATGCTTCCACCAAGACAGGTCTGTTTGTCCTGAAGCAATCCATGGCATTTCAATATGCTTCTCCAGAACCACAATTCAAATACCTTGATTTATTTTCTGTTTTCCTTATTCAGTGTCCAACTTCAACAGGCAGATGAGAGAGTTGAAATTACCATGGCTTGGGTCAGGAACACTTTAATCCTCCAATAACATTAATTCTTCCAATATTCTAAAGAGGTCCTTTGCAGTGGATTTACCTATTACAACTCCTCTTTGGAGCTCTTGACTGCTGCTTCCATGGGTACTGATTGTGATTCCAAGCAATAACAGTCTTTGACAACTTCAACTTTTTCTCCATTTATCAGGATGTTCCAGTTGTGAGGATTTTGGTTTTCTTCACATTGAGTCATATTCTCTACTGCAGTTTGCAATCTTTGATCTTCATGAGCAAGTGTGAGGTAGTTAGTTTATTGTGCCAACCTGTCTGATAAGCACATGTAGGATTAATTGAAGGGCAGAGGAATAAATGGCTCGGTGAGCCTTGCCTTTTTTGTCTCTGGCTCTTTGATCATTGGATCAGTGTGTGGCTGCCTTGCTTGTTCTTTGCCTCAATTTGAAAGATACACTACCTGTGGCAAACCTAACCTGTGCACTGTATCGCTATAATTTGAGGTTCCTTCAAGACCTGCTTCACCACATCATTGGAACTTACATCTCTTGAGCTAGGGACTGTCGGACCCTGTCATCTGGCTGACTGTTGGTGACTTGCCTTGCTGCTTGCCACCTGTGCCCGGATAGCCTGTATTGCTCTACAGAGGATTACCTGGCGGCCCTCAAGACTGCCATTTGTACTGCTTTATAATTTAATTAACTGTTTATTTCTTGTTATCTATCTATTATCTATCTGTATAAATACATAAAAAATTATTAGCATTCTGGTTTTGTTTCTCTAGAGAACCCTGTCCAACACAAAGCGCTTCAAGTTCTTCTCACTTTCAGGAAACAGAGTTGTGTCATCTGCAGAGTGAATGGCATTAGTAAGCTTTCCTCTAATCCTGGTACTATATTCCTTTTCATATAATCCAGCTTCTCTCATTCTTTGCTAGACATATAGACAGCATTAAAAAATAGGGATATACCCTGATGCATACATTTCCTAATTTTAAGCAGTGCAATATCCCTTTGTTCTGTTTACATAGACGCATCTTGATCCTTGCACAAGTTCTGCAAGAGCACAATGAATTGTTCTGGAATTCCCATTCTTCTCAAGTTTACCTATTGTTTGTTATGGTCCATATAGTAAAATGCCTTGGCATAATCAATAAAATACAAGTAAAGATCTAGCTGATAGTCTTTGCTTCAGCCAAGATATACCTGGCATTAGAAAATGATATCCTTTGTTCCAAGTCCTCTTCTGAATCCAGCCTGAACCTCTTGCAGCTCCCTGTCAATGGACTGCTACAACCACTGTCGGATGATCATCGGTAAAACGTAACTGACATGTAATATAAATGATATTGTTTGATAATTTGAGAATTCTTTTGGGTCACTTTTCTTCAGAATGGGTACAGATACAGATCTCTTCCACACAGTTGGCCAAGTGACCGTCGTCCAAAGTTCCTAGCCTAGTATGAGCGTTTCCAGTGATTCATCAGTTTGTTGAAACATTTCAATTTCTCTTTCATCATTGCCTGGAGCGTTGTGTTTGAAAATTGCTTGAAGCACCATTGGTTCCTGCCCATCTGGTATCTCCTCAAATGTTGGAATATCAACCAGTCCTTTTTGTGCCGTTATTACTTAGTGTATTCTTTCAATCTTATTTTGATACTTCCTGCATAATTTGATATTTTACCATAAAATCTCTCAAGATTAAAATTTAAACCTTGAACTCTTTCTTCAGTTCTCTCCATTTAAGATATGCTGAGTGTGTTCCTTCCTTTAAGTATTCTAATTCTAGGTTTTTTCACATTTCATTATAATATTTTGCTTCATGTTCTTGAGTTGCCCTTCGAATTTTCTATTCACTTCCTTGACTTCACAAATAGCTTGGGATTGGTACAACAATAGATCTGTAGCCTAATGGATTATAACAGAGAACCCCAAATACAACCAAGTACTTAGAGATTCCTGATTAATGGTGGAGGACTAAAACCCATTAACTGTAGAAAAGATAGTCTTTTTAAAAAAGAAATTTGGGAAAACTAGATCTCTGCCTGCTAAGAATGAAATAGCAACAATGCCTCACGCCATAGACAAGGACAAACTCAAGAGAGTGTGAAGACTTACGTACAAACTGTAGAACTAAAAACGTCATCAATGAAACTATAGGAACAAAGTTTAGGTCCTTAATAGAAGTCATAAATGCACTACTACACATAATGAAAAAACATCCACAGATTGGGGGACATTTGTGACAAAGACTTATTGGGAAAAGAGCTAAACACAAAAACCTACAGTAAACTGGACCACCATATTAAGAGCAACACAAATAACCCAATTAAAAATGAGCAAAAGTTAAGAACACAAAAATTACTGAAGATGACATCCAGGTGGCCAAAAATCATTTAAATTCATGCTCACAGGCATTGGTATAAGCCAAATACAAATTAAAATAATGATTAAGTTGCACTTAGCTACAACAGTAAGAGCAAAGGTAAACAAACAAAGGTCCAGAAAATAATAAATGCTGGAGAAGATGTAGACAGATGGAAAGCTCATAAACTTTCGGTGAAGTTGCATAATTATACAGTCACAACAGAAATTAGTATGGTACTTCCTTAAACAAATATACTTAAATATATATTTTTATTTGGTATATAACCCAAAGAATTAAGTAACAAAATAAGAATACTCATGTTAATCACAAAGCTTTGTATAATAGCAAAAACATAGAAACAACCAAAATGCCCATCTATGGAGGAGTGGGTAAATAAACTCAGGAACATGTACTCATAGGGTCAAAGTCAACACATAGCAACTTTGTTCGACATTTAAATTAAATATAATAGTATTTTTTCACAGTATTAGGTGTGGAATATTTTAGTGAAATTTACATGTAGATATAGACATATATCTATTGATAAAATAAAAAATTCCAGAATTATTTTTCAGGACGGCTTTAGGAATGATAATTTGGTTCCAATTGACATTGAGGGGTGTATAAGCACATTCCAGAATGTTCTTTATAAGTCTTGAAACTCAAACAAACTCGCTTTAATTTAATGAATTCTGATTCATAGCAATCCCATAGAAAGGATAGGACCGCCTCTGTGTATTTCCAAGATTTCAACTCCTCATGGGAGTAGAAGGCTTCACTTTTACCCAAAGAGAGACTGGTGGTTTTGAACTGCTAACCATGGGATTCGCAGCCCAATGTGTAACCACAATGCCACCATGCCTCTTTCATAAGTCTAAGAATCACTATGCCCCTTTCAAGGAATGAGCAGAGTGCTTTTGAAATATGGAGGGTTGTTAGGAACCTAATTATATCAATGCTAACTCCATTACTCTTTCTTCCCCAAGTCATTCAGTGATACACTCACAGAGTGAAATTATTTTAAAAATTTTAGGATACTGTAATCTAAGTTCATCCAAGTTCAACACAACTGGTTGGCAATTTAAAATTCAGTTTCTCTTCATTTATTTTTAACTGCCCAGCATCAGGGACAATATAACAGAATTGGTCAATTATGCCATCAGATAATCATAGCCTAAAGCTGCGATTAGAAGAAGCAACTCTATTAAAACCAAATATGTAATTTAATCATTTGTTAGATTCATAGAAAACCATAGCAACTATCAAATTATATCTAGAAATCTAACACTGGAGATTGTGAATATTAAAAAATGTTATTTTATATGTACAGATAAATTTTAGCAAATTGTTTTGGTTTCTACAATAAATTCTATGCATTTTGGAAACATTATTCTCTGAATTATTTTAAAAATGGGTCATGTAGGCAATGAAAAGACTAACTTTCACTGAACACACATTGTAAACAAACATTTTGTGATAGCTCACATTTCCGGAGTGCTTACAATGTACCCAGATTACCGACTAGAATTTCCCATATTTTCTTTTTATTGTATTTTTTATATGAAACAGACAGATTTACTATTTCAGTCAGAGTAAAAAAGAACTGGTGTTTTAATCTGAGCTTGGGCATTCTATTGCAAACAAATGCTGCTGACTCGAACCTATATTGCTTCTTGTGTAAGAATCATTGGGGATGCTGTTGAGTATATGATTCATTCAAAATTACCCTTTAACAAAATTCCACTTGAAAAATAACATTGTTGTAAGTAGGCGCCATTGAGTCTGTTCCAGCCCGTAGCAGCGCTATGGATAACAGAGCTAAACACTGCCGGGTCCTGAGCCATCCACGCGATTGCATCAATGCTTAGTTCTATTGTCGCAACCACTCTGTCACTCCATCTCCGTGAGGACTTTCCTCTTGATTTGATGTCCTTCGACTCTGCAAGGATGATGTTCTTTTCCAAGGACTCATCTCTCCTGCAACCGGGTCCACAGTGTGCAGGACAAAGTCTAGCCATCTTTGCCTTTAAGGAGCATCTGGCCATACTACTTCCAAGACAGATTGTGGTCCTTTTGGCAGTCCGTGGTCCTTTCAATACTCTTCACCAACTCCACAATTAAAGTGCATCAATTATTCTTCTGATTTCCTTACCCAATGTCCAACTGTCACATGCAATACGAGGCAATTGAAAATAACTTGGTTGCTGTTAGGCCCACTTAAGTCTTCAAAGTAAAAAAAAATTAAATTATAATTCATTAATTTAATTTTTAGCTCAAATTTGCTCCAGTTTTATCTACTAAGAGAATAAACTTACTATCTCGATATCAGAATGGTTCTGATTCATTTGGTGCATTCCTTTCTCCAGCCCTAGAATCAGTAATTTATTTCTCAGGTACACTTGTTCCTTTTATTGGAGATGATTACTAGACACCAACATATTGGTTCTAAGTGTGTTCCTTGATATTAAGTGACATTTTCCCCATAAATTCTAAGCAGACAGAGCAAGGAAATGTTTATATAAACTGCTCCATATATATGAGTGGACTCAGAAAATTCATGGAAAAATGGAATAGAAAGGCAAATAAAATTTTCCACAAACTTTTCCCCTGACCTGAACATATCTATTAGAAATATATGTATCTATCCAACTGTATCTATATTAAAATAAATTTCATGTTGATATGGAATGATGAAAGCATAGAATTAGAATGCTCCTTTATTCAAATAACCCACCCCAAACTCACACTTCATTTACATCATGAGAAGAAACACACAAATCCATGACTATTATGCAAAATATATGACCAATATTTCTAAAAACTGTAATGATACCTTGTATGTACAAATCAAGTTTAGAAAAAAATTAAGTAGGTCTCTTCCATAATTCCTATGCACTTTGAAAATATCACTCTCCAAATCATAACAAAATGTTTTGATTAATTTGGCAATTAAAAAACTAATTATACTAATAAGTAAACAAGCTAAGTCTGAGAAACTGCCACAACTTAATTGAGTTTATAAAAAAAGGATAAGTAGCACTTCTGAGATAAACCCAAACATGAAAAACAAAAACAAACCAAAAATACAGATAGGTGTACTATGGTAGAGTGTGGGGGAAGGCAAAGGGAGACTGTCGAGGAGCCCAGGAAGAAAAAGAACACTTGGAAACTGATTGTAGTAGCAGTCAGAAAATACTGCTTGATGTGATGGAACTATGGAATGATAGAATAAATATATTAACTCACAAATAATAATACATTTCAGACATAGATAACTCATTAAAACATGGAATATAGTTTGGGGTCCTAGAAAGCAAAGACATTATGGGGGACGTTTATGAAATATGAACAAAATATATTCACTAACATTAAATCATATCCTATGCTCTGAAATCTTGTACTATGGAGTACAACTGCCCTGTAATATTTGCAAGGTTGTGCATCTGTATGGAGTACATTGCCTCCTTGTTCTTCACGGAGGGGTTGGCAGACTTTCAGGTACTGGAACATAGTATATACTTTATTTAATAATATGCCAATATAAGCTTATTAATAGTAATCAATGTGTCATACTAATATTAGCTTCTAATTATAGGAAAAATTGGGTATATGGTATATTGGAAGCCTCTTTTTTTCCCTGAAGAACTAAATATATTCTAAAATAAAGAAAACATTTTTAAAAATATCTTTCCATGCATTAATTCAAGGTATATAAACCCATTAGAAACAGTAATAAGAGTAATGGTTCCCTGAGGGTATGGGAAGAGTCCATTGGGGCTGGGAGTTGGGGGTAGGACTGAAAGCATCAATGACTGTATAACCCCACTCTTGAGGAACTGCAGACATCAGAATTTTAGGTGAATGGATTAATTGTATGTTGTAAATTATGGTAAAAACAACAATAATAATATGTAATTATTTAAGGGTCCAGGGGAGGGGGAGGGCTGTGGAAGGAGGGGTTAAAGAGAAGCTGATATCAAGGAGTTCAAGTGAAAAGAAAATGGATTGTAATTGATGATGGCCACAATTGTACAACTATGCCTGATCTCATGGAACTAGGGATTGTAATAATTTGTGTAAGAGCTCCCAATAAAATGTTTTTAAAAAACCACACGAATTTAAAAATTAAGACTTTTGAAACTTAAAAAATTAAAATTAATAAATGATGAGAATATTCTTTAAAATAAGAATGTATCTGATAGTTTAAATTCTTATAAACTAGGTATACTATTCCTAAGTGATTTATAATGAAAAAATTATGAAAAGAGTAATTCTTGAGATTTCAAACTCAAATTTGAAGACAGAAATAAACCATTTGGAGCTGAGAAGTCCTAGCAATTGGAAGCACGTTTGGAATCCTTTGGATACTAAGTCATTGGCAAATATGGGAATGTCATAAAAGGTAATATTCATCTCTATTTTTAGGATTAGCAAATAATTTGAAGTATATAATTGGCAAATAATATTTAGACTAATCTAGACTTCACAAGTTTCTTCTGGGAACCTGGAAAAACGGTGATAGTGCTTTTTCAGATTATGGTGTTAATGAATCTGTTGAACTCTGTTGACCCACTATAGCAATTTCTTTTAGAAATATAAATGAGAAATTAGCTAAGGTAAATATAATTGCTCTGTTCCAGTATTTACACTATATACTAAATAGATATATTTAAGATACTAGTGTTTTATATTAATAGAAATAGGCATTTTATTTAATTTTTTTTGAGGTTTAAGAAATTTTTAGTGCCAATTCTAACTTGCTTAGTTTATTTACTTTGCACCTAAGTTGTAAATGAATCAATGCTGGTAACATCAATTTAGTTGTTTTTTTTAAACAATTTATTAGGGGCTCATACAACTCTTATCACAGTTCATACATATACATACATCAATTGTATAAAGCACATCTGTACATTCTTTGCCCTAATCATTTTTTTCTCCTCTTTTCTTTTTTTACATTTTATTAAAGCAACTGTAACTCTTTCTTCTCCCCAAAGTAAATATGTTCCTTTAAAGGGCAATGGATAAAATCATGAACTCTGTTATCTTTCTTTCCCATTGTTTTTAGGTGCCATTGAGTCAGTTCTAACTCATAGCGACCCTGTGTCCACCAGAAGGAAACACAACCCTTGTTTCCATATTCATGATTGTTGCTATTTGGGGGCCATTGTTGCAGCTACTGTGTCTATCTAGTTCCTTGAAACGTTTCCTCTTTTTCACTGGCCTTCCACTTTACCAAGCATGCTGTCTGTCCTTTTCCAGGGACTGGACTCCTCTGATAACAAATCCAAAGAACATGAGATCAAGTCTTGCCACCCTGGCCCCTATGGAGCATTCTAGCTACAGTTCTTCCAATACAGAGCTGTTTGATCACTAGCAGGTTAATAATAAGCCTTCTTTCAATACTGATGCACAGTTCTTCTTCATAAAGTGCAGTTTCTCAGATAATTTCCTCACAACTGAACCAATAGGTGACATCACAATAGAGAAATGCTTAGTAAATGAGTGGGGCAGTGAACTAGAGAAAGGTTTTCCATATATGAATTGACACAGTGACTGCAACAATGGAAGGATGACACAGGACTGGGTAATGTTGTTGTATATAGAACTTTGTTGTTCTACATACATGGGGCAGCACGGTTCAGGACCAACAGAATGGCACCTGACAAACTACAACTAAATACAGACTGAATAAGAATGGCGAGAGAATACCGCTCTCCAGCACACTCCCTTATTCTGATCAAATGGTTGCCTTTTGGTCCATGAACTGGTTCTGCATGAATACAATTACAGGTTTTAGAATACCAATTTTTTCAATATTATCCATAGTTTATTATGAGACATAATATTGAAGATCTATTCATAGTCAAGAAAACACAAGTAAACTTTATCTAGTCTTCCCTTCTTTCAGACAATATTCATCTGACATGAGCAATGATATCCTTTATTCCATGTTCTTTGAAGACTTCCTCTTGAATTTCTGGTAGCTCCCTGTCCATGTACTACTGTAATCATTGTTGAATGCTCTTCAGTACAATATTATTGTATTTGATATTAATTATATTGTTTTGTTTGATAATTTCTGCATTCTATAGGTTCATCTTTGGAATGGGCACAAATATGAACTTCTTCCCTTCAGCTGGCCAAGTAGCTGTCTTGCAAATGTCTTGGCATAGACTAGATAGTGTTTCCAGTGTTTCATTAGCATGTTGAAACATTTCAACTGATATTCTAACAATCCATGGAGCATGAAACTTTTCCTGCTTTTAGTTTGGACTGCTTCCAGTTAATATCATTGGTCAATGTTAAATGGATGAATGTTTAATGGTTCCTTTGATGGAGCTCCTGTGTTACTTCCATCTTCTTTTGATTCTTCTTGTATCTTTCAATTTTGTCCCTAATTCTTAATATTGCAACTCAAAGCTTAATTTTTCTTCTTTTCTTTCAGCCTTACATATGCTGACCATGCCCTTCCTTTTTAGTTTTCTAACTCCAGGTCTTTGTCCACTTTGTTATAATACTTCACTGTGTCTTCTACAGCTGCCCTTTGACATTTCTGTTCACCTTTTACTTCATCATTTCTTCTAACGGATTTGCTACTCTCAGAACAAGACCAAATTTCTAACTCTCTTCTGACACCACTGTGACCTTCTTTTTCTTTCCTGTCTTTTAATGATTTGTTGTTTTCTTTCAGTCTTTCCTCTTCTGTGGAGTTATCATTTGCAAACAGCTCATCAGCACGGTGGTCGTATTTCAGCTAAGCCCCCAAGGACATGCCCTATCTCATTTTCCCATCCCACTCGTCTTTCTTCCCTCCCTGCTCCTCTACTTCGCCCCATCCACACTCTTTCTTCATCATGCCTTTCCATGTCTGCTTTTTTGGTCATGGAACCCATTTTCTAAATTTTATTTTACTTATTGTTGGCATGTATTATTTCTCTTTATTTCAATATCAGTGCCTTGTAGAACATGTATTTGATAGATTGGGTAACTTTGCTGAGTGCTGCTGAGAGGCAAGGATGGCAAAACTCCATCTATCTTCTAGACTTTGAACATGTTGTCCAATCTCTGAAGAAGGACATCATATTTGGTAAAGTGGAAGGGAGTCAAAAAAAGGAAGACTCTGGACAAGATGGATTGACACAGTGGCTGCAGCAAGAGGCTCAGGCATAGGAAAGACTACAAGGATGGTAGAGCACTGTGCAGTATTTCATTCTTTAGTGCATAGCATCACTATGGGAAGCACGGACTTGACTGCACCTAACAGCAATAGCTTTGCTGAACATATCTCCCAAAGTTGTCCATGTCATGAGGTTATTTACAGTATAATTATTTTTTAGATAGGCATACTATATATACCCTGTATTGCAGTGGGTGGAGAGTATGCATTTTTTCCTGCTAGGGGAGCATCTAGCAACTTGTTCTGAGTTGGTGCACGCAATGGCTTCACCAGGGAAGATTGTGTCTGCTCACAGTGAATTTTTTCATAAAAGCAGTTCCCCTCAAACCTTATTTTTGTGTGATGGCAGATTTAAGAGAATAATGTACAGCTGTGAATTTTTGTTTCCTGCTCCAGACAAATGCTGCCGAATCTGATGTTGAACACATCTTACATGGACAGCACTATGGGAAACACTCAAGTGTACAAGAGGTTTTCTCATTTCAAAAAAGGTGAAATGATGATTGATGATAAACCTCGCTCTGGACGTCTATCAACTCCCCAAATGGACAAAATGTAGTGCATTTGGAGGTTGTTCCACCAGGTGAGAGTGTTAATCGAGCTTTTGATTAATATTGGTAAATCATGTGTAACAAAAAGAGCCTGATTTTTGGCAGATGGGGGACTAGTTTTGCCACCATGATAGTGCACCTGCTGATGCAACCACCTCAGCGTGCCAGTTTGGGACAAAAACAGCATGCCTCTCTTGCCCCACACACCTGATTCACCTGACTTCACTCCATGTGAATTCTTTTTGTTTCCATGAATGAAAAAGAACATGATAGGACAGCGATTTGATGATGTAGAAGTGATGGGGGAAAAAAAAAACTAGGGAGGTGCTCCCAGCCATCCAAACAGGTGAGTTGAAAACTGTTTCCAAGAACAGATTGAAGATTTGGAAAAGGTATTGTGTAATGGAGAGCACTTTGAAGGTGATAAGGTTGTTTTGTAACAAAAATTAAATACAAGGTTTTGAGAAAAAGACCCCTTTTGGGTGTTTTTTTGGGTACCCCTTGTATATGTTTTGTTCCTTTCTCCTCTATGGGGATGTTTGTCATGTAGATGTACAAGGAGAAAGAGCGAGACCCTAGCCAGGATAGATAACATTGTGACTAACAAAGGCCTCAAATATAACAATACTGCTGATAATCGTTTGAGAATTGGACAGTTTTTTTAATCATTTTTATTTGGGGCTCTAACACTCTCATCACCATCTGTACATCCATCCATTTTGTCAAGCACATTTGTACATATGTTGCTATCACCATTCTCAAAATATTTTTACTGCTTGAGCCCTTAATATCAGCTCATTTTTCCCTCCCCACCCACCCTCCATTCCTCATGAACCCTTGATAAATTACAAATTTTTATTATTTTCCTCTCTTACATTGTCCGCTGTCTCCCTTTACTCACTTTTCTGTCGTTCACCCCCCTTGATGGTGGGGTAGGAGGCTGTGGGGTGGTGGTGGTTGTGGTGGTGTTATATGTCATTTTTTGTGATTGGTTTCCCCTTACTCCCCCCACTTCCACCTACCCTCCTGGTATTGATACTCTCATTATTGGCCTCATTATTGGTCCTCAGGAGTTTATATGTCCTTGATTCCCTGTGTTGTGAGCTCTTATCTGTACTAGTGTACATGCTCTGGTCTGGCCAGATTTGTAAGGTATAATTGGGGGACTGATACTGGGGGAGAGGAAGCATTAAAAATCTACCATAATACTTAGCATATAAATATATGTACAAAGATCCATTTCCCAATCGTAATATATAAATATATTTACATATGTCCATGCCTATGTTTAGACTTTTATAAATGCCCTTTGCCTCTTAGTTATTTTCTATATTTCCTTTTACTTTCCTCTTGTGTCACTATCAAGTTCAACCTTCATTCAGTTTACATTAATTCCTCTTCACTACATTGCACTTGATAAGTCCCACCAGGCATCCTATGCAGTCCTTTTCCCAGTTTCCCCTTCTTTGTGTTGGAAGAACATGCACCTCCTTGTGTTTGGTTCAACCTGCTCCCACTGCCTGTAACTTAACCCTAATTGTGTGAGAAAACTGGCTTTTCTTCTATATCTACTGTGCTAATTGTACTTACCTCAGGGGACTCAGGTTGTACTTCTCCTTCTGTGATTGGCTAACTTTGCTTAGCATAATTTCTTCCAACTCTTCCTATAAAATGACATGTTTCATATGATCTTCAGTACTTTATAGTGATGCATAATATTCCTCTGTGTGTATGTGTCAGATTTACTAATCCACTTGTCTATCGATGGAAATGTAGGTTGTTTCCAATTCTTTGCACTTGTGAATTTTGCCACACTAAACATTGGCGTGCAGACAACTGGTGTGGTCTCTTTCTGACTTCTTCTGAGCATATACCCAGTAGGGGGATAGCTGGGTCATAAGGTAGCTCAATTTCTATTTGCTTTAAATATCTCCAAATTGCTTTCCACAGAAACCGTACATATCTCCATAACCACCAGCAGTGGAGGACAGTGTCTATGTTGCCACACCCCCTCCAACATTTGCTGCCCTCTGATTTTCTGGCTTGGGCTGTCTTCAAGGGTGTTAGGTAATATGTCATTGTTGTTTTAATTTGCACTCCCTTATGGCTAATGATCGGGATGATTTTCTCATACGTTCAGTGACCATTTGGGTCTCCTCCCCAGGGAAACTTCTGTTCAGGGTTTTTGCCCACTTCCTCAGGGGTTAGCTGTTTTCCTCTTTTTTGCAGGATAGGAGGGTATTGTGGATTTTAAGAGTAAGCCCTTTGCTGGGTCATCTCTAAAAACCCTTTCCCAGTCTGTGGGTTCTCTTGCTACCCTCTTGGTAAAATTTTTTGATGCACACAGGTGTTTTATCCTTGGCATGGCCCACTTAGGACAGTGTTTTGTTTGGACACTATGAATCATAAGTGACTGACAGCACCCAACAAACAAACAAGAACATTTTGATTATTAATGAATGCTTGTAGCTGTTTCTTCGCATTTTGATTTGTGCCAAATCAGCAAATGAAGGCCCCAAACGTTTTTCTCAATTAACAATATTAAATGGAAGTAACATTAGTAAGTCACTCCACGTTAAAGGCATAGCCGCCATTTCTCAGTTGGATTCTGCGGGCCTTCGAGGCGGGGCCATATGCTGGCACCATACCAGGCAACCTTCTGCTGCTTTCATGGGGTTTCCGCGGCTAAGCTCTCGGAAATGGTCTCTTTTTCCTTGCTAGTCTATCTTAGGTCAGAACTTCTGCTAGACCTCATCCTGCATGGGGAACTGCTGCTATTTAAAATACTGGTTGGCATAGTTTCCCAAAAATACATAGACATATATGGTGTTTCCTCTGGGCCACGGCTCTCTAAGAGACAAGACTTTTCATGCTTTTTTCTCTTTGCACGTCCAGACGAGGGTGTCCTGTGTAGGCACACTTCGTATAGACATCTCTCTGTCTCTATATGACTGTTTACAGGCGTAGAGAGCCCGAGTTTCTGCCGAAGAGCCGCTGGTGGTTTCAAACTCTCCACCCAAGGGCTAGCGGGAATAGACCTCCTTAATCTTGCACAGTCTGGAGACAATTAAAGGAGTTTTCATTCAGGGTGTGGCCTGCAGTGAACATCACTTGGCAGTGTGTGGAAGCTAAGTCACTTTTACTGGTGGATTTTGTTCTTGCACCTGGCAATCAAGCCTGCTGATCCAAGCAGTCATCGGGAGACTGCAGACTACCAGCCTTAGCTCCATTTGACCAATCTCCGATTGATTCAATGTGGCATCCACTATCTGTGGTCTTCCTGCTTCATCTTCTTTATTTATTTAAATTATTTTATTGGGTGTTCTTAAAGTTCTTATAGCAATCCATACATCTGTTGTGTTAAGCATATTTTTACATATGTTGCCATCATCATTTTCAAAACATTTTCTTTCTCCTGAGCCCTTGGTATCAACGCCTCATGTTTCCCCACCCTCCCCCTCCTCTCTGCCTCATGGCCCTTGATAATGTATGCTTCATCTTCTTTTATCCTGCACACCAACCCCTGCAACTGCAGGAACCAAGAGAAGGCTCCATCTTACCAGTGACCCATGGACTTGAACTGGACTAGATTAGCAATTTTTATAACTGTATGAGTTATTTATTGATGTAAATTTTTCTGTAGATATACATACATACATACATATACAAGTGTCACTGGATTTGCTTCTTTAGAGAACCCAGTCTATCTGGATTTGAATGTTTAGAAATGAAATCCTCTGGTATTATGGTGCACATTGCACTTGACTACTAGATTACTATTTCACCTTTCATAAACAACATGTTTTATCTTTCTCTCTAGTACCCACCTACAGTTAATAGCTACACTAGAATTTTTTCAATAATTTCTCTCCTCTACCTAAAGAATAATTCTTTTGTAAGCACTTAGCCTAGGTAGTCTCTTCTGATATTTGATCGGAAATGAATTTTCCAAAAATCTAAAATTCTTTATTATTTACTGCAAAAATAGATTAACACATGAACATACTTGTGATGATAGCATGGAACTGAACAGTGTTTTCTTCTGGTGTACATAAGGTCATTATGGGTCAGAACTTGACTCCATGAAGCTTCACAAAAACAACAATAATACTTCTAATTCCTAGCATTTCATGTTATTGTTGTGGACCGTACAGTCTATTCTGACTTACAGTGACCTCTATGGCAGGGTCGAATGGCCTAATTGGGCTTTATGAAATCAGACAGGGCTGTGCGTGATCTTCATGAGCACAACCAGCAGCCAGTGCCTCTCTAAAGAAGGTGATAGGCTCATCAGAGGGTCGTTTTCATTGCAGTGAAGAATACCCTTCGTCTGGCTTTTGGTTGAATTGCATTACACGGAGCTGTGCAATTTACTTATGCACTCTCGTAGGGCCTTCTCTATTTCTTCTAGTTATTTCGGATCCTTTGACTGGAAATTAAGCAGCATGGTACTCATGAATTTTGGTATGTATCCCATCGCACTCAGAAAAGCTCCACAGCACAGATATTCTCTCATATATTCTTGCCTTATATTGCTTGTAACACTGAGAATAAATATTTTAAAAATTAAATAGTACCTTCCACACATTGTTCCATGTGATTTTGTAACAACTACTCATACTTTAATTCTTAATTCCTCCTTAAAAAGAGAAAGCAGGGTGAGAGGAAAGGAATGGAGTGGGAGCCGGACGGGGACAGGAGGGAGAGAAATGATGATCAAAATACTAGAGTCTAATAAAAATACAATACTTAATCAAAAGGTAAGCTATTCTCAAAATTTTAAAATACCAATTAGTACAATTCAAGTCAAGAACTATGTGTCCCTTAGCATACAACTACTCATTTCACTGTAATGATTTTCTTCCCCCTTCAGTAAATGTTCTCATGTTCCTCTATTGTATTAAAATACTATTTTTAATTTCTTTTTACTTTTCCCCCTCATAAATATATATTTATACCTTCAGTTTTATCATTCATACATATGTATCATACATACATACATATTTTATCCCTCATAATAGGATAGATGAGGGAAATGCTTTTATAAGGAAGACAGATGATATTATACATGTGACATAAGAGACCTCGTGTTATTTGGCTTTACTGTAATTACAGGCACATGTGAGCTGTGCTTTAGGTACTCATGGGAAGCTCGTGCATTTTGAATGAAGTAGATACCATTGTGTATTCCTTCTTAATTACATTTGAAGAGAGCAACACTTTTTACTAAGAACCAATAAATGGAAAGGACACATATAGTCACAAAAAGCATATCCATTGCATAGAAACATTTAAAGTTGTAAACTCAATCTGTGATCAGCCCCTTCCCACACCCAACTTCCATCTTACACATCTTGCTATTTCAGTGTCTTCTCTCACCGTTCACTGATGGCTGAATAATGTTTTGTTTTCCATCTTCTTTCATTATTCAAATATATTTGCTTGTGAGTCAATTTGGGAAGTAGTTTAGAGAGCCCTCTCGACATGGCAAAGACTCCTGAGGAGAGACATTCTGGATTTAACACATATAGTTTGGAGTTTATTAGAACAAAAGTCTTAAAAAACAAATGAAAGCAGATGTATCATTGTTATCCCTAAAGAAACTCTGCATAGTTTAGAAGGATGTGAAGTATATGTTTTTTATGAGAATAGTGACATGAAATGAGTACAGATGCTAATAGAGCAGCATTGGAGATACTTGCAGCAATGCTATTGGTAAATCATAGAAAATGCAAAAATGTGTATGCATATTTTCATTTTGCAAAAGCAGCAAATGATGCCACAAGGGAATGTCTAGTGTGTAATGAGGTAAAGGGTGGGGGGAAATCACAGTAATTTGAGGTTACATTGATTAAAAATGTTAATAGGACAGAAAGCCTAAAAAGGCGACTGAAACTCAGGAGAGGATTAATGATCATCATTTTAACCGTAAAATCTGCTCTCCTCTCTTGTCAGTTCTGTGGTCCTTTCACATTTCCCTGACCCTCGTATTTCTCTGGTTGTCAATATTTCCAGTGGGGAGACACACACACACACACACACACACACACACACACTCACACACACACACACCTTTTTTATATTTCTTTGAGCACAAAAGAACAGAAAAACCACCCATTATTACAAAACTTGCTTTTAAGAAGTTATGTTTCTGTGTTGAAAGTCAGGACCTTCTTGTGTCTGGTCTAATTTTTCTTTGGGCTTCGACGTCGACAGTGGTGTCCTTTCTGAAGAATTTCTAGAGTTCAGATAATTTGCATGCCTACAGATGTCCTTACATTGTCCTTGACCATTCTGCTCAAAGGAAAACACCCTGAGCATCTCGACAGTGTGGTTCTTTATATTCAGCATCATTAATAATGCAAAGGAAGCCCTAACAGCATACTCTACATAGACGTTTGCCTGTTGATGTTTTTAATGTGGTCTCAGAGAAATAAGCATGAGTGAAGCAAAGCTGGGAAGTGATTCAGTCTGTCGGACATAAGGTCAGAACCTGCCCTACATCACCTACCAATGAAAGCTATTTTCCTACACACAAGTGACTTACAAATTTATACTAGGCAAATGGCAAGCAATATCACTTTGCACATTTTATATGTTTATTTTACTTACTTACCTAAGGGTCAGGGGTGCCTGGAGTTTTTCAAATGATAAGTATTTGCTATTTACTGAAATCTTGGGTCCATTGAGAATCTCTTCTTGAGTCCAAAACCCAAACTCACTGCCATTGAGTCAAAGCCAACCCACAGTAACCGAATAGCGAAGGGTAGAACTGCCCCAGTGGGTTTCTGAGACTGTATCTCTGTATGGGAGTAGAGAGCCCTGTCTTTCTCCCATGGAGCACCTGGTGACTTCAAACTGCTGAACTTGTGGAGAGCATCCAAATGCTTTGACCACTATGCAACCAGGCCTCCCTATTATGCCACCAAAGAGTGGTAATTTTGTTTACAATATATCAGCAATTAAAAACCCCATGAATCACAGTTCTATTCTGACACTGTAATGGCCTCTGATTTGCTGTGTGTGTGTGTGTGTGTGTGTGTATTTGATTTAAGAAGCAGAATTGAGCCAGATAATATTCTTTGTCTGCTTAAAGTTAGGGAGTATTTCAGAGCCATAAGCACCAACATCACTCTCGTTATTATAAAATAAGTAATCATTCATCTTAGACATTTTCTATGTCTCAAGCAAATAGTTAAGCATGGCTTATCTTCATCATTAGGAAAATTGCATTCTGTTATCTATCATTGGAATAATAATTGATCCTGCAGTTGATGAGTAGCAGACCTGTAATTAGAAGCCATAATTCTAATTTCACAGTTTTTGCCCCAATTCCACATACCCCTGTCTGTGACTCTGTGGCTCTATGAGACTTCCTATTAGGAGAATCAAAGAAAATTTATCAAGCAGAGAAGGCTTTTGGAACATTGATTAAGTTTTCATCCAGTTCTTGGAAAAGGTGTCTTGTGGCTAGTGAATATTCATATCATGGAGAAATTCACATTTACTATGGGCCTGGAGGTCCTGGTGATGTAATGGCTACATGTTAGGCTGCAATTCACATGGTTGGCAGTTCAAAACCACCAGCAGCTCTGTGGGAGAGAGACTGGGCTTTCCACACCTGTAAATAGTGACAGAATTGGATACTTACCGGAGGTCACTATGAGTCTGTATTGACTGGATGACAAGGAGCTTTTTTTCCATTTTTTTGTACATGGTAGTTAGGCCAGTGTATTCACTAGCTATTCACTGTTATCCTCTTCTGATTCATTGTTTCTTTTCAAGTGTTTAATAGAACCTCAACTTTATCAACCATGATGTTAGATTGAATAAAATCCCCTTTCTATAAAGAAGAGACTAGATCCTACTTTGATTTTATTCTCTATACACACTGGCTTTAAAATGCAATTCAATCTAATTTGGCCATGTAAACTTAATTCTGAGTCTTATGTACAGACATTAAAAAAATACAACATTTATTTATTATTGAACATAAATGAGAACACGCAGAATATCCGGTATAGATGCCAGAAATTTGTGGACCTTGAATGTTAAGCCTGCCTAAAAGAGGTGTCAATAATGAGGTAGTGACCCTATGACCTGGAGAGAAATGAACTTGTCGCTAGTCATGTAATTTAGAGACTAAATTACCCGGTCCATCATCACCGAGCCACGTGTCTACTTGAGGCAGAGTGTTCCTTCATTGCTTAAAGTTTATGGTGGGCTACTTTTTTCAGGTTCGATCTATCAATGAGCTCTATTAGGAGACAGCTTCATTTTAATATATGCAGATGTGATTTTATAAAGGAATTTGGCAAGAACATCCTGGAAATCAAAGGACAAGAGCAGCATTTGTTTTAGTATTTGTTTATGTATTTTCACAGATGTTGGCAAATGGAGCAGACCCGTTGATTAAATCATTGCTGAGTTCCAGGTACTTTGTCAAGTTTCTATGTTCACTACTTAATATCAGTCTAGTAACTCGAAATCAAAAGTACTCTATTTGTTTATACAGATGAAACTCTTAAGATATTGAGTAAATGCCAAAGGCAATGCAGTGAAAACAATAATGCCATCAGGAGTAAAACTAATGTTTTCCTGTTCTGAAAGTTCATGCGTGTTTTGCTGTGTAATAAAAATTATCAGGATGAAACTGTTAACTTGGTATCGTAGACTATAATTACAATAGGACCTGTGTAAACTCACCAGGCACATGAATGTAATAATTTTTAAGGAGATACTGACCTCTGTAGTTTCTGCTTCTCTCAATAGCTTAGAAACCCTCACCTCAACGAGAAACCAAGTCATGGGGTGCTGAGGTTCTCCCTGCTACGAAAAGGGTCAGTGATCACTGATTAGCCTGTCAAGGATGTGAGGTGCCGCTTCAATAGCATAGGGAAAGCCCTTTGATTACCGGCATCATTGATTAGGATGACTGCTTGAGGGGGCACCCTCCAAAAAAAAACTGGAAAAAAGCTCCGCGTGGCCAAGCCTTCTTAGCAAGCATTGTTCCCTCTGAGTTAGCTTTGAGCACCACGCTCCGAGTCAGGGCACCATGACGTCACCTGGGAAGGTCGCTCTCGTCACAGCAAATTGTTTTGTAAAAGCAGTTTTGCTCAAACCTCATATTTTGCGATGGCTGATTTCAGAGAACAGCGTGAGGCTGTGGAAGTCCCTGCTTGGGGAAAATGCCACAGAGACTGTTGTGATGTTGAACACAGCTTACAAAGACAGCGCTCTGGGGAAAATTCAAATGAATGAGTGGTTTTCATGTTTCAAAAAATGTGAAATGTCAATTGATGACACAATTTGTTCTGGACTTCTCTAAATTTCCCAAACGGACAAAAATGTCGATGGACCATTGAAGAGACGGAGAAGTTCTCTGGACTATTTTGGAGCTCGGGTCAATGAATTTTAACAGAAGATTTGGGCATGAGAAGGGTCTCTGAGAAAGTTGTGCCCCGGCTTCTGACTGAGCAGGAAGAGGAACATCGACTGGAGACATGCTGTGCTTTGGAAGAACAGCTCTGAAGCGACCACATTGCTTTTGAGGTCATTTGTGGTGATGAGACATGGTGCTATTCTGACAACCCTGAACGCAAACATCAATGACGCCAGCAGAAGACACCATCATCACCTGGCCCCCCAAAAGTTCGTTATGAGAAACCAAAGATCAAGACGATGCCCATGTGTTTCTTTGATGTGAGGGGGACAGTGCATTTGCAGTTTGTTCCACCAGTTCAGACTGTTAATCAAGCTTTTGATTTGGAGGTTCTGAAAAGATTGTTTAACAGTGTGTGACAAAATAGGCCTGATTTGTGGCAGACGAGGGACTGGTTTTGCCACCTTGACAATGCACCTGCTCAAGCAACCTTCTCAGTGTGCCAGTTTGGGGCAAACAGCATGCCCAGGGGACCAGATTTGACATTGATCAAGCGGGATACCAATGGGACATAATTGATAAAACTCATATCTTGGCAAAATAGCCACATGGCAGCCGAAAACCGTATACTGTAGCTTGTCCTGCATTCTTTCCAAAAATCGGGACTTTTTAAAAATGCCGCGGGACATGGGAAACATTGTTAAAAATCAGGACTGTCCTACCAAAAAGCAGGACTTGCCCCATGCACCTTACTCACCTGACTGCCCTCCATGAGACTTTTTTTATTTCTGCAAATGAAGAGGGGCATGAAAGGACAGCGATTTGACAACGTAGAAGAGGTGAAGGAAAAATTAGGGAGGGATTACTGTCAGCCATCCAAAGAGATGAGTTTGAAAAATGTTTTCAAGAATGAAATCCCAGATTTGACAAATGTATTAAGTGTTATGGAGAGTACTTTGAAAGTGATATGGTAGTTTGGAAAAATATTAAATACATAGCTTTGGGGGAAAAATCTGTTTTTTGTTTTTCTTTAGGACCCCCTCCCTCATATATGGGACTGTGAAGGAATTCTCTATGATAATTCAGGCATATTGGTAACTCCATTTTGCAATTGGCACAATTTAATGGGCAATTGATATTATAATGAACTATATTATTTAATATTGAGAAAAGATTATCTGGGCACTTACATTATTGAAATTAATGTTTTTCACCCCAAGATTTAACAGTCATAAGCAAAGATGACACCCAGATGGACAACCAATGTATGAAGAAACTCTCACAACCACTAGTCATCTAGGTTATGCAAATCAAAGTGACAAGGCATATAGAGTCAATGACAGATAAATTAAAAACAAACAAACAGAAATTAACAAACACAGACGAGGCTTCAGAAGAAGTAGGACTCTTACACACTGCTGCTGAGATTGTGAATATGTCCAACTACTGTGGAAATATCTATGGCATTCCTTGAAACAACTAGGAATCAAAATTCTACACATTCCAGTAACCCCCTGATTTTTCTTAAAGAAGCAGGAGTCATAGCATAAATAGACATATGCACACCACGTTCAGTGCAGCAGTGTTCCTAGTGGCAAGAGGGTATAAACCATCTAAATGTCCATCAGTGGATGAAAGAATAAAGAAATTTTCTTTATGCACATATGCACAATAGAATAGTATACAACCCTCCAAAATTAATGGAGGGCACTATGAAGCACTTTATGACATGGATCGACCTGAAGAACATGATGCTCTGCGGAATTTGCCATTCACTAAAGGACAAATATTATATAATGCCTCTGCTATGAGGGGAAAATATAAAGACTTTCATACCAAAGGAACATACTTGGAGATTTTCAAGTCAGGGGAAAGGGAAGATAAAACAAGGGACTACACTGTTGAAGGATGCTAAGTTTGATCAAATGAAACCTAATATTCCACAAAAGCGTGAAAAGAATTAGGGCAGGGAATGTACAGATGTGCTTTATACAATTGATGTATGTATATGTATGGATTGTGATAAGAGTTGTATGAGCCCCTAATAAAATGTTTAAAAAAGTTAAAGTATATAAATAAAAAGAAGAGTTGTATGAGCCCCTAATAAAATGTTGTTTGTTTTTTTTTAAAAAGAGGCGTGAAAAGAAATCAAAAGGCTGGGGAAGTGTCGGTTTTTGGATGGATTAATTAGTAGTTTAAACTGTGGGATGCATATTTGATGACCTGAAATGTAAATCCCCAGCTAATTTATAAATTTTTAAATGTTATTTTTTTAAAGGAAGGCTCAACAGTAATGAGCACTTCCACGGAGGGGATGTGAGCTCATAGAAGTGTGGGATTGTAAGGCAGAGTTGGGTTGCTCCTTAGCTATGTTAGTCCAGGTTGACGTGAGAAACAGATCCAATACAACTCATATATGTTCCAGAAAGAACATTATATCAAGAAGTGATTATATGTCAAGAAAGAATTTCAGCTCAGTGCAACTCATCTCTAAGTCCATACTAGTCCACGAGTCTCTAGTCAGACTCAAACAACCACATGCAACGACGCAGAATACAGGAAGACCACAGGCTGGTGGCTGCAGTCATGTGGAATCCGGTTGGTGGAACTATGACAGGGTTATGGCAGTTCTCGGGATGGCCAGCATGAAGAAAGACAAAGGGAATAGAGATAGGGGATTATGGGGGAGACCATATCCCTACGGAGACAGCATCAGACTGTGGCTTGATTGACACATTTGACCCCACCCCTAGCCAAGAATATCTAGTTGGCATAAATCCTCTGACTGACCTAGTAGACTTTTTCAAGACTGTAAATCTTTATCAAAGTAGACAATTTCATCTTTCTCCGTCAGAGCAGCTGGTTTGTTTGAACCACCGACCTTGTATTTATCATTCTAGTGCTTAGCCCATTATGCCATAAATTTCCCAAATAAATTCTAGCCAGGGTTAATACTAAATAGTTTTGTTTAGAAGATCTGAAAAGCACATTTATATTAATGTATTACGATAAACAGACCAACTTAAAGTGTTAGCCTTCTTGGAGAGACTGACATTGTGATACGGAGCAATGCCATCCCTCAGGCATCTCACAATTCCCCACAGTGTCTATAAAAAACTATAAGTGAGTGAAGTACTGCAGCTGAAGAATCTTCAGAAGGACAGAGGGCAATCTAAAGAAAATCGTCAACTGTGATAACTTAGCTAATAACTGACGTGCTCTAACCAACTATAAAACCCTGAGAATTTTTCAAAAGAATCCAGAAACTCATAGTTTTCATTGAAAACTTCTATCATTTAAATGCTATCAACTAACCATTAGACAATCCATGACCGGGGGCACCAGTGTTCTGTCTCTATATTAACCGAAGGAAGTGAGGCTTTCACCGAAGTCATTTTATTGTCAGTCATCAGCTTTTTTTATTTTATACCTGTAAATTAATCTGGTCATGCTTTAAGGCCTCTGAAATTTTTTAAAACATAGTTTTTGGAGAAGTGGTTGAATAATGGATGAACTTTTGTGAGAGGAGGCACTAGCTGCAAAGAAAGGTTGAGTCTATAAGTCTAGGCTCAAATGATTACAAAACATAACACTGATACTGCAACAATGCCTGGAAAGTAAAATGAGACACACTGGAATAGATATATTGGCATCACACTCAAGTACGTTCATTGAACTGAATAATGGCCCCTTACATTTTTTTAAGTCTCTTAATATGATATAACAAATATTTTCAAATTGTTGCTCTCAACTTTTAGTGGGTGTTTTACTTAATAATAGCTACTTTTAATGTGTCAAAGAAGACTAACCTATTGATCATGGAAATGGAAGCTATTTTGTTTTGGGGGAATACTGATCACTATCAAATAATTACAGTAAATTAGTTCCCATTGGTAGTTGAAAGGACTTTTTAGAGTCTATTTGCCCATTTAAACTAATTCTGTGTGTCACTGGATTTTTATAAGGTAATGGATGCATTTTAATTACATTGGAATAGCTGGACTTTACATATAAGGTGCACATTCTGACACTGAAAGGAAAATCAGTCAGCAATTTCTAATAAGGAAAATATTTAACTCTGACTGCTGTCACCACATATCATGCCAATATGTTCAGGAATTGTGAGGTTGACACTTAAAATATGTGCTTTACTAAGCACAGAGTAAATGACTTTCTCCATTTCTTCATTCTGATGGAAGAGATATTGTGAAGTGAGAAGTTTGGGAGGAAATTTACCTGTAAGATCATGACAGCTAGTGTGACCATTTATTGTCTCAGAATAATACAAAAAAGCTTCTAGGCAGCACTGAATTGCTTTAGAGAAAATAAGCCCTCATAAAAAATGTTGGTTTAAATGGTGCAGCTATGAAGGTCCCCGTGTGTGCTTCCAGTTTGTCTCCTCTCACCATTCTTATTCTGAACAAATAATCAGAGAATATGGATTATAAGAAGACAAATGCAGCATCAATATTATAGAAAAACTTATTAGCAATCTATGATATATAAATAACCTGCTTGCAGAGTGAGGAAGTTTTAAAAAACTTGCTGAATCACAGCTTTCAGTATGGATTATTACTCAATGTAAAAAAGACCCAAATCCTCACAACGGGACAAATAGGTAACATCATGATAGATGGAGAAAGAAATTAAGTTGTCAAGGATTTTGTCTTGCTTTGTTTCTCAATCAATGCTCATTGAAACTGCATCCCAGAGATCAAAAGACATGCTGCCTTGGGGTGAATTTTCTTTACAATAGCTCTTTAAAGCATTGTTACCTTGAAGACTAAGGTGTGCCTGTTCTAAACAATGGTATTTTCAGTCACTTTATATGCATGTAAAAGTTGGACATGAATAAGGAAGACTGAAAAGGAATTGATGCACTTGAATTATGTACTGGAGGAGAATATGGAACATGCAGTCAGAAAGTACAATCAGAATGCTTCTTGGAGCTGAAGTTGGTAAACTTCACGTGCTTTGGACATGTTGTCAGTAAAGATCAGTACAGGGGTTGGATATCATGCTTAGTAATGGAGAGGGGCATCAATCAAGAGGAAGACTTGAGTGGAGGGGTTGACACAGTGGTTCCAACAATGGGGTCAAACATAAAAACCATTGTGAGAATGGTGGCAGACCTGGTGGTGTTTCATTCTGCGGTACATATGGCGGCCATGGTTTGGAACCAGTGGATGGCATCTAGCAGCAACAACATTGATTCATAGGCCCTTTTGTGTTAACAGGAGCTTCCAGTTGGTGCAAAAGGTTGAGCTCTTGATGACTAAGGAAAAGGTTTGTAGTTTGCAAACACCCGGTATTACAGCAGAAGGGAGGCCTGGCATTCTTCTCAGCAGACACAGCCTAGAAAACACTCTGGAGATGTTTCCTTCTGACACACATGAAGGAATTTACTCCATGGAAACCAACAATGTATTCTACAACAGGCTGGAAGGAGAGTACTTTCCATCCTGGAAACTTCAAAGTAAACATAGATGTCTTATGAGATCTGGAGCATCCTTCCTGCACAAAAGGGGGTAATTCGATGGGCAAGGGAAACCTCGGTGAATCCCTGTTTCTCTAGTGGGTAAGGGGTATTAAAGAGGTGTTAAAGCGCTGTCGGCCAAGGGACAGCGGCCATGTTCGTGTATAATTGATGTATGCAGACTACGGGAAAGATAGCGCGGAGAACGCTTCTTTATCCCAGGATACGGAGCATATTGCACTTTTGCACAGTTTGCATAATGTTAAAGAACCACGGTGGCGTAGTAGTTAAGGGTTGAGAGACTAAATGGATGTTCAGTAGCTCCAACACACCTGCCACCAGGGGGAAAGGATCTTGCAATCTGCTTTTGTAAAGACTAGAGCATTGAAAACCCCACGGGGCCGTTCCACTCTGTTATCTGCATGTCAAAGGTGGTTAATAATATGTCTTCCATACCTGAAGCTGCTATCTTCTTCATATCGTCTGCATCCTCAGATTGTCTGTTCAGTATACAGACTGTGTAAGTGTGATGAGAGAATACAACCTTGATGTACGCCCTCCTGATTTATTCTGTTGTTGCGTAGGGCGGCCTCATCACCCTATGCAAGTCCTATTGGAGGACAATGAAGTGGTCTTGAATTCCCATTGTTCTCAAGACTATTCATAATTAGTTATGATTCACAAATTCATATGCCTTTTTATATTCAAGAAAACAAATGTAAACATCTCTGATATTCTCTGATTTCAGCTAAGATCAATCTGACATCAGCAATGATATTTCTCCTGTTATGTCTTCTTCTGAATTCAACTTGAATTTCTGACAGCTCCCTATATTTCTTATCCTGTAACGATTATAAATTATATTTAACAAAATTACACTTGTATGTGATAGTAAAATATTGTTCAGTAATTCCATATTCTGTGGAGTCACCTTTAGGAATGGGTATAAATATGAATATATTTTAGTCAATTGGCCAGATAGCTGTCATCTATTTTTTGGCATAGAAGAATGAGTGTTTTAAGTTGTTGTATGTCCTTGTTGAAACATTTCAATTGACAGTCTGTCAATTCCTGGAACCTTGTTTATTCTAATGCCCTCAATACAGCTTGAATTTCTTCCTTCTGTATCATTGGTTGATCATATGATATATTTTGGATGGTTGAATGTTAAATAGTTATTTTGTTACAGTGACTGTGTATTCCTTCTATCTTCTTCTGATATTCCTGAATCAGTCAGTATTTTACAATAGAATACTTCAGTATTTCAACCTGAGGCTTGAATTTCTCTTGAATTATTTCAGCTTAAATTACGCTGAACTTGTTCTTCCTTTTTGACTTTCTAACTCCAGGTCTTTCCTCAGGTCAATGTAATGATTTGTCTTCTGACACTGCCTCTGTTAGTCTGGGCAGACTAGAGAAACACTCATGTGTATACGAAAGAGCTTTATATACAAGAGCAGTTGAATATGAAGAAAAACATCACAGCCCAGTCCAGATCAAGTTTATAACTCTGATATTAGACCATATGTCTGATACCAATCTATAAATTCCTCTTCAGACTCACAAAGCGCATGCAATGATGCCAAATGCAGGGAAGATCACAGGCCAGCGGGTGGGAAGTCTTGTGGATCCAGTGGTGGTGCGAACAAACGGTGGCAGGGGTCTCCACATGGCTTCTCAGGCTCCAGAGGTCTGGCTCCACTAGCCTCTCTCATGTATCTTCTCCATAGGGATTTCTCGCTGGGAGTGAGCATGTGTCCCACTTCCAGTGAGTTATTTATCTCCTTGCCTTCAAATAAGGTCATTCAGCTACTACCTGATTGACAGGCTTGCCTCCCCCCCTTCACTCTGAAGCCTTCCGCTGACACCATATTATGTAACTACCACAGAGCCCTCTTACTTCATCACCTCTTCCGTTTCCTTTAGATCTTCCACATTAAATACAAGTTTAAAAATCTCTTCTGATATCCACTTTGATATTTTAGTTCCTTCCTGTCTTTTTAATGACTTTTTGCCTTCTGCGAGTATGATGTCCTTGGTGTCATGAGTTCAATGCATCAAGTCTGTTCTTGAAATATTCTCAAAATTCAGTGTGATATATTCAGTCATATTTTAGCTCTAGTGAACTTGTTTTCTTCAACTTGAACTTGAATTCACATACGAAAAATTGATGGTTTGTTCTTAAGTTGTCCCTTGGCTTCATGTTTGTTGCTAATATTGGAGTTTATCATAGTCTTTGCTTGTAAGTGTAGTTAATCTGATTTCAGGGCATTCTATATGATGCGGTCCATGTACACAAACATCATTTATCTTTACAATGACACAGTTATTGGCCCTACAAAGTTCTATCATGTTATCTCATTTCATTTATATTACCAATACCTTATTTTCAACTATTGTTCCTTTTTGTTTCCAGTTTTTGCATTGAAATTGCCAATAATTAACGTCCTTCTTGATTGCATGTATCATCAATTTCAGACTGAAGAGGCTAGTATAATTCTTCAACCTCATGATTACTTATTTCAGTGGTTGAAGTATAAATTTGTTTAATAATTGTATCAGCTGGATTTCTTTGTAGGCTTATAGATATTACACTATCACAGACAGCATTGTGTTTGAAGATAGCTCTTGAAAATCTTTTTGATGATGAATGCAATATCATTACTGTTTTTTTTGTCATTTCTGTAATAGTAAATGGTATGATTTTCCAAATTGAATGACCAATACTTCTCCATTTCAGCTCACTAAGACCTAGGGTACAGTTTTTTTTTAATTTAATAATTGGGATATGATACATATATCACAGTATTGACATATATAGTTCAATAATCAATAATAAAGCAGTATTGTAAAATGCTACCACAATCAGGTTCCAAACATTCTTTTCTTTCCTGGATTCCTTGACATCACCTCCCTTTTACCCACCCTCCACCACTACTGTAATCCCACACACACCCCACCCCCCGCCAAAAAAAATCCTTACTCTCCTTGCTGTCCCTGTAGACTCATTAGTTCTGGATTTCACATACTGAAGATAAAAAAAGAATAAGATATAACACAAATTCAAGAGGGTGACCCACCCCAATGACGTAACACCTCTGAGATGAATCCCAATATGAACAAACAAAAAGCAAAACAAACTTACAGAAAATGTTGCAAACAAGACCAGGTCCAGGGTTCATCAGAGGGGGAAGCAACTAGCCAGGCTTTAAGTGTTCAAGGCAGGTTTAGTGCTGCGGTCTTTATACTCACCTCTCTAATGCATTCTGCTTAGTAACCACTGTTCCTTCATGCCCCAATCATGGATAAAGGGAGATCACCAGAGGCATATTTCCTATGTAGGATACTGATCTTTATGCATACAATTTCACTTTATATGCTTTCCAGTTTCCTAGATTCATATGTTGTATATTCCATCTTCTTATTCTTTTTTTTTTTAAGTCTTAAAGTTTTGCTTTATTTAGGAAGGACTGAAAATATATTTGAATTTTTTAACATTTTATTAGGGGCTCATAAAACTCTTATCACAATCCATACATATACATACATCAATTGTATAAAGCACATCTGTACATTCTTTGCCCTAATCATTTTCGAAGCATTTGCTCTCCACTTAAGCCCTTTGCATCAGGTCCTCTTTTTTCTCCTCCTTCCCTGCTCCCCCCTCCCTCATGAGCCCTTGATAATTTATAAATTTTTATTTTGCCATATCTTTCCCTGTCCGGCGTCTCCCTTCACCCCCTTTTCTGTTGTCTGTCCCCCAGGGAGGAGATCGCATGTAGATCCTTGTAATCGGTTCCCCCTTTCCAACCCATTCTCCCTCTACCATGCCAGCATCGCCCCTCACACCGCTGGTCCTGAAGGTATCATCCTCCCTGGATTCCCTGTACCTCCAGCTCCTATATGCACCAGTGTACAACCTCTGCTCTATCCAGTCCTGCAAGGTAGAATTCAGCTGCTTTTTTTTTTTTTTCTCATTTTGAGTCATGCCTCACAGCAAATGGAGGTCCTGAAAGCTTCACTCCATTCGCTTCGTTATGATCCACTCTACTTGAGGAGGCAGCTATTTCCGAGGCACATTTGATCCCTTTAAACCGGAGTGTTTCACCTTCCAGTACTGCATCTGACAATGCTTCACTCTATTAACAAGGCTGTCAATCCCTCTGAAGCGAGTAACAATGTATTTTCTTTGTAGTCTATTGTTAGACTGGAAAGTTCATTGAGACTTGTTCACTTTTGATGCTGCTGCTGGTTTTTACAATGTAAGATATGTAATTTTTCCAACATCATAGCAACATGCAAGCCAGTATCATACAGCAAACTGAGAGAAAAGTGCTAGGTCATGCTGTTAGGTATTGTAAACTTCATAATGCATCATTATAGTCATTTATTTATTAAGGAATCCAAGAGAAGAAAAATGTATGCACCCTTTTACTTACACCCATATACTTAACTTTTCTTTCCTTAATATCTTCTAAGTTTACATCTGTCTAGAGTTAATATTTTTCCGTTCACTTTCCTTGGCCTTTCTTGCAATGAAGGAGAAAAGGGATTGACACTAACGCTACAACAATGGACTCAAAGAGCGAACAGCATGAAGATGGTTGAAAGCCCATCAGTGCTTTCCAGTGCAAACAGGAACAAAGATCAACAAGATCTGCTGGTAACGATTATGTCCGTTTCCATGTGTCTATTATGACTGCCTTCCATTTTTGTAGAATAGATAATTATGCATAGTTTTCATGCCCTTAAATGATGATTTCCAATTGTGTTTTGGTTCTCATTTCTTCTGATCTGAATGCTGATTGTTCTTGTTTAGTATTAAATTTCATTTTCTCCTTATTGATTCTTAGCTATTTACATGTAACGCACTCAAGTATGATTTTTCCCATTGATGCTGCTAGAAATAAATAACTTTTGTACTTGTAAAGTTATTTTATTTTTTAAACAATTTTTAGCAACAGAGCTTTTTTATCTCTATTTATATATCTTCATTTAATTTTGAATATTTTTGCAATTATACCTTCACTTTTATTGGCTCACTTGATCTCTCTTCACAAATCTTTCTTGGAAGATGTGTCACCAGAATGCTCTATAGAATGAGCATGATATGTCCTTGTCTCCCATACATTAGACATGTCATCAGGAATTTTCAGATCCTCGAGATCATGCTTGATAAACAGAGATTCTGTGAAAATGAACGAGGCTCTCGGCAGTATGAATTGAACACAGTGACTTCAATGATGAGCTCAATAGGAGCAACATTTGTAAGGATGCTGCATGCTAGACAACATGTTGTCCGGCACTTAGCTCTTTCTAAAGCACAATATTACCCCCCCCCCCAATTACATAAATTGCATTTTCTTTTCTTTCAGGACCAAAGTGCATATATGCACAGGTAAATATTTTTCTTTGTATTTCTCAAAATTAATTTATTTTTAATATTTCTATTCCAGCTTTTATGACAGTTTTACTTTTTACCATCTTTATTCTGATAAGACCACTATGACGTTAGTTTTTCTTTCAGTACTTACCTTTTAAGTATTCCAACTGATTCTTTAAATATATAATTACATTTAATAATCTTGGCCATATTTTTATTTAAGTCGTTCTAAATATAATGACTGCTTTAAATTGGTGCCCTTTCTCTTGGCTTTCTGGAACAATAATGTGTCTATTGGTCACATATTTTTTTTCTGTTTATGTGCATGCCTTACAATCTTTTTTTGCTTATACATTATGAAAGACTAAATTAAGATTCTAAGTTTTTATTACCATCTCTGAAATCTGTTGACATTTTTCTACCCTTAAGTTGACCAAACTGGATTTAAGCTTGAAATTCTTACTTCTTTGTAGTGAAAAGCTACTGAAATTTTTCTTTCTTTACCACTTCCATCTATTGATAACTTTATCATGAGGCTTATGTAGCTTCTTTTACACATGATCAAGCAAGTATTTGAGAGAGGTTTTTTTGTATTTTTGTTTGTTTCTTGTTTTTTGGGTAAGATTTCGCTGTTCTCT
The DNA here is from genome assembly GCF_050624435.1 of Tenrec ecaudatus. NCBI lineage: Eukaryota > Metazoa > Chordata > Mammalia > Afrosoricida > Tenrecidae > Tenrec > Tenrec ecaudatus. The sequence goes on along the minus strand of NC_134531.1, from coordinate 120,311,366 downwards.
CTTCGCTAAAATTGTTGTTCTCTTTTCGCTAATATTCCCCATTGCTCTGAAAGTCCCACCTTCTATCTTATCATTCTTCAAGTTGGTGATGCTGAAGTATTTTCATAAGTTCTAGCTGTTCCACTGCATGCAGACAAAGATGTACCCTTAGATGGAGCTGGATAAGTAGAACAGACATAATGTGATTCCATTTCTTTCAGAGCCAACTCTCCTTCGTTTCCTACCCGTCTTTCTAGCGCATGTAATTAGCTTGGTTTTGCTTAAAAATTATGTTGTCTATGGTTTAAAATTTCTGTCCAGGGGAGTATAAATCTGGTACAGCTTCTTTGCAATTTCTGAAAATGGGATCTATTTTCTGCATTTCAGAGCACTGTCACACAAGTACACATTTTCTCTTCTCCCTGCTTGCACTCTGATCTTTAATACTCACCTGGATCAACAGCCCATTCCAAATTTATATCACTTTATGGACATTCACTTATTCAAAACTGTAATAGATCTCAATTATAGAATGAATCTATCTATCGCCACAACTTGTCTGCCAGTTTTCAATAGTATGGTGACTTCTTAAATGCTGTGATGATGGAAGTTATGCCATTTGTATTTTCAAGTACCAATGAGGTCACCCAAAATGAACAGGTTTCAACTGAGTTTCCAGACAAATAATAGATTGTAAAGAAAGAATAGCCTGTGGTTTAGGAATTAGCCAGTGATAATGGTATAGATATACTGAAAAATTATCAGATCTGAAACCCTTATGAACAACACCAGATTATGTGGTCAAATATAGTTCCAGTAGTTGAGCTGCCCCCTCCCCGGTGGAATGCACTCAAAATATGACTGAGGAAGGGCCTCCTTCTAAAGGGTGAGTCGATTATAATGGCAGAGAGAAGTCTTAAGGGTCATCTGATGATGGAGTACAACACAAACTAAGAAGAAACAGCGTCAAACATCATCTACTGAAGACTAGAATTTGGAATGCACAAAGTTTGAATCTAGGAAAATGGGATCTAGTCAATGATGAATGAAACTCATCAAGTGCAATATCCTAGGCATGAGTAAGCTTAAATGGACTGATACTGGTCATTTATAATCAGAAAATAATATTATTTACTATTCCAGAAATGATAGATTTAAAAGGATTGGCTTCACATTTGTTGTCAAAAACACATTTCAAGGTCTTTCTTAAAGTACAATGCTGTTTATATGTATCTGGATATAAGGAAATCCAGAGAGTACAACTATTATTCAAATATGTGCACCAACCACTAAGGCTATTTATGCAGAAATTAAAAAAGTTAATCAATGTCCTTAGTCTGTCTTTAGGCTTTCTTTACAATACATTCAATCAAAATGCTTTGATTATCATTGTCAATTTGAACAAAAAATTATCTAAAAAAAGAGAAAAAAGGTATTGTGAATATATGGTCTTGGTGATAGAAATGAAGCTGCAGACCACATGATTGAATTTTTTTTTAAAAAAACGACTATTTCATTGTAGATACCTTTTTTCAACAACACCAACAGCTACTATACATATGGACATCTCCAAATATATTTTGTAGGAATCAAATTGACTGCATTTTTGATAAAAGAAGATGGACATGTACCATATCAGATGCTAAAACAAAGCCACAGTTGACTGTGGGATAGACACTTAGTGGCCTTTCTCTAAGTTCATGTTGAATCTAAAGAAAAGAAAACCAAGCCCACAAATGCCAAAATACAACCTTGAGTAGATCTCCAGAACAAGCTTGACATACTGAGTACTAATGCCAGAAGACCAGATGAGCTATGGAAGGACATTACAAGCATCATTCACAAGGAAAGCAGAGGTCATGAAAAAGACAAGAGAAAAGGAAACAATCAGAATGGATGTGAGAAGAGACTCAACCTTGCTCTTAATCATACAAGGGGGTAGCCCCCCCAAACAACAACAGCAAAAGGACAAAAATTCAGCTGGATGGAGCTTTCATGTACACACTTTTCCCACTAGGCAAGGGTCAAGCAACTATCCTTTGAGTTAGTACCCAGTGATGTAACCTGGGAAGGTTCAGTATGGCCACGGTGAATTTTTAGGTGTGTGAAAGCAGTTTCATTGGAACCTCATTTTTTATGATGATTAATTTAAGAGAGGATCATGTGACTTTGAAATTTTGTTTCCTGCTCAGTGGAAACGCCACTGAAATTGTTGTGATGTTGAACACAGCTTAAAGGACAGTGTTATGGGAAAAATTCAAGTGTATGAGTGGTTTTCTCATTTGAAAAGAGGTGAAATGTTGACTGATGACAAATTTCATTCTGGCCATCTGTCAACTTCCCAAACAGATGAAAATGTCCACTCACAGTGCATTGAGAGTTCATTCCACCACATCAGACTGTTAAGTGAAGTTTTCTATTTAGGGGTTCTGAAAAGATTGTGTAAAAATGTGCAACCAAAAAGGCCTGATTTTTGACAGATGGAGGACAGGTTTTGCCACCACAACAATGCACATGCTCACATAGCTATCTTAGAGTGCCAAAAAAAAAAGCAGCATCCTTCTCCTACCCACACACACCTATCTCACCTGACCTCACACTGTGCTACTTCTTTTTTTCCCACAAAGGAAGAGGGATATGAAAGGACAAGCAATTTGATATCATAGAAGAGGTGAAGAAAAAGAATGAGGTGTTGTCAGTCATCCCAACAGATGCATTTGAATATATTTTCAAGAATGGAACCACAGAGTTGACTAATGTATTAGGTGCAACAGAAAGTACTTTGGAAGTGATAAAGTTGGTCCATTAAAAAAAAAGTTAAACACATAGCTTTGGGGGAAAAAATCCTGCTTTTTGGGATCCTCCCTCTTAAAGTAGCAAATCAAATGAAACAAATGATGAAGTCAAAGAGCTAAATAGTAAATTTCAAAGGGCATCTCCAGAAGTAACATATTAAAATGCCATGTGCAAAGACCTAAAGTTAGAAAACCAGAAATGATGAACATTCTCATCACAACTCAAACTGAGAGAAGGCCAGAAAAATATTCAATCCTCGAGCTGAAATACTGAAAGATTCTATAGGAAAAATATTGACAGATACAGAAAGCAACAAAAGAAAATGGAAAGAATACACAGAACAACTTTACCAAAAAGACACTAGTCCACAGCTGACCATGACAAGAGATAGTACGTAATCAAGAACCAATGGTGCTAAAAGAAGGGCAATATATATGGAAGGTATAAGCCAAAGACAAGGCCTCAAGGAATTAATGAAATGATAATATGTTTCGGTGTGGTGATGAAGTACTGGCAGCATTCACACATTGTGGTAGTTACATAATTTGGTGTCAACTTGAAGAAGAGTAGAGTCTAGCCTGTCAATCAGGTTGCAACTTGATTACCTCATTTGGAGGTGCCACAGAGATAAATAGCTCACTGGATGCAGGACAGGCACACACACCTGCAAGACATTCCTGTCCAAAAGATACATGGAACAATAATAGAGCCTGGAGCTGAAGGAGCCACGTGGAGTCCTCTGCCAGCACCAAGATGCTTATACTACCACTGGATGCACAAGACTTTCCACCCATTGGCCTGTGATCTTCCTGCATTCGGCCTCATTGCAGGCCTATGTGAGTCTGAAGAGGAAATTACAGGCTGATATCAACATATAGCACAATATCAGACTTATGGACTTGATCTGGACTGGGTTGGGATGTTTACTCAAAATTCAATTGCTCTTGTATATAAAGTTCTTTCTTACACACATATGAGTGTCTATGAATTTGTTTCTCTAGTCAACCCAGATTAACGCGCTCATATACCAATAACTTTGTAAGACAGCTACAAATTGGAAGATATTCCTGTTTATACTCATTGCAAAGAAAGGTGACCTAAGAAAACGTACAAATCATTGAAAAAATATCATTAAATCACTTGCTGCTGAAAGAAAAATTGTCTGCTGAAGATCATCCAAAAATGGCTGTAGCAGTACATGGTCAAGGAGATGCAAAAAATCCAACATGGGTATCTGGAACAAGGATGCTGTATCAAGATTGAGGGAGGACTTATTAACAACCTGAATATGCAAATTACACAACCTTACTTGCCAACGAAGATTAATAATTCCAGCCTTCACTATGGATGAAAATTCAATGTAAAGAAAACCACAATTCTTACAACTGGAGCAATTTGGAATATCACAATAAACGGAGAATAGATTGAAGTTTTCAAGGATTTCTTCTTGCTTGTATTCACAACATATACTCATGGAAGTAGCAGTCCAGAGATCAAGCTAAAGCTGCTGCCCACGCCCTCTTTAACGTGAAGACAAGCAAGGATGGCAGTTGGGGGACTAAGTTGTACCTTACACTAGCCATGGTATTTCAATTGTCTCATATGCATGTGAAAGTTGGTCATTGAATAAGAAAAACCAAAAAGAATTGATTCATTTGAATTTCGGTGCTGGAGAAGAACCTTGGAAGTACCATGGACTGCCAAGGAACAAATTTGTCTGGGGAAAAAGACATCCAGAGTACTCATTCAAAACAAAAATCTTCTCACATGCTTTGGGCATATTATCAAGAGAGACTAGTCCCTAGAGAAGGGCATCATACTTAGTTAAATAGTGGGGGTACAAAAGTTAAACCATCAACAAATCAGATTTACACAGTGGCTACAATGGGCTGAGACATGACAACACTTGTGTGGATGGCTCACAAGATGGCAGAGTTCCATTGGGCATGTTGTACCTTTGGTAGCTACAGGTCAGAACCGAGTTGATGGCACCTAATGACCACAAAAAAAGTCTATTGAAGCCAGCCCTAGCGATGGACATCACATAATTCATTTCTTATTATCCCTTTCACTCCACCATCTATTCCCCAAATACTTCATAATTAAGCCTTTTTGTTTCCCAACATGTTCATTTTCATAAATGCTATTCTTATATGGAATCTTTATATTGGCTTTTAATTCCATCCAGACTGACTTTCCAATCAACAAGTTATCTGTTTTAGAGAAGCTTTTGAACCAATTGAATTTTAAGTACTTTCAGAATAATTAATTATTATATCTATCAATCTATTTTTATAGTAATTATCACCATCTGAATATGCATTTGTTATGTTTCTTCGATTTGTGCTGTCACTGAAATACAAACTCTATGAGAGTAAGTATTTTTCCATCCCTCACCTCTCTTATAGGCCTAGTATTTAGCATAATGTGTGATTTATATTTTTTGAATGGAGGAATGGGTGTATAAGGACAGGCAAGTGTTGGACACTGGTTAGATCAAAAGACTACCACAGTCCATGGTCCATCTCATAGACTATTCATTTAAATTTTTAAAAAATAGATAAACTCCCTAACTTGACAGAATATCAATTGAAATGCTTCAACATGCTGATGAAGGACTGGAAGCACTCAATTCCTTATGTCAAGAAATTTAAATAAGAACTTTGAATAAGAAAAGCTACCTTGTCAACCAACTGCAAGAAATCCGTATTTTTACCCATTACAAAAGCAAAGTGACCCAACCGACTGTTCAAATTATGGAACAATGTCACTTATCTCACATGCATGTAAAATTTTCCTGTAGAAATTTCAACAGCAATACTGGGATCTGCCAGAAATTCAAGCTGGATTCAGATGGGATGAGATATAAAAGATTTCTTTGCCTATATTAGACAGACCGTGGCTGGAGGCAGAAAAGACCAGAAGTATTTACTTGCTTTTCTTTCCACTCTCCAAAAAATTTGATTGTGTGTATCATAACAAACTCTGACTCACCTGAGAAGAATGGGAATTCCAGAAAATTTTGTTATGCTTATAGAGAACATATGCATGTTCAAAGATTCAGTTGTATGAACAGAACAGTAAATGTCGCATGTTGATAATCAGGAGAGACTTGCCTTAGGGTTGCATCCTCTCAGCATATTTATGGAATCTACATGCTTAGAAAAAAATCAGATAAATTGGATTGTATGAAAAAGACAGTGGAATCAGGAATCTTAACAACTTACCATATGCAGGTGACCCAACCTTGCTTGCTGAAAGTGAGGAGGCTTTGAAGCACTTGCTGATGCATCTCAAGAACTGCAGTCTTCAGCATGGATCACAACTCAATGCAGAAAACAAACCCAACCCACTGCCATCAAAGTCCATCTGACTCACAGTGACTCTATAGAAGTGGGTGTGTTTCTGAAACCCTGTGAAGTTTGCTGAGGCTATAGTTTTTTCAGGAGTAGGAAACTTCCTCCTTCTCCCTGAGCTCAATATAAAGAAAAAAATCTGCCTATTGAAACCAATAGGTAGCATGATGATAAGCAGAGAACTGATTGAAGTAGTCCAGGATCTCATCTTGCTTAGATCCACAATCAATGCTCATGGCAGCAGCAACCAAGAAACAAAATGGCACATTGCTTTGGGTAAATATATTGCACAAGGCCTCTTTAATTTATTGAAGCAAAAGGATACTACTTTCAGGACTAATGTACACTTGACCCAACCCTTGATGTTTTTAATCACCTCATCTGCATAGGAAAGTTGAAGAATACTTGATTCATTTGAATTATGCTGCTGGTGAAGAACATTGAATCTACCAGACTGCCAAAAGAACAAATAAATCTGCCTTGAAAGTACATGCAGACTGCTCGGTGCATGAGAGGAGAGCTACTCTGTCTCTGTACTTTGGACATGTTGTCAGGAGAGACAGTGCCTGGAGAAGGACATCATGCTTGGTGAAGTGGAAGACCAGGGAAAACCAGGAAGACCAACAATGAGATGGACTGGCACAGTGGCTGCTGCAAAGGGGTCAAACACAATGGCAATCGCGAGATTGGCACAGGACCCCTCAGTGTTTCCTACTGCTACAGCCAGAGTCACTGTGAGTCGGAAATCTCTCAACAGCACCTAAGAACAACATTCTCTATCAGGATGTGGTGCTGGACCATGACGCATAACCAAGGCCCCACAGCAGTCTCACTTATATAGACAACCACAAACATGTGTTAAACCAAGGCATCTGATTCTTGGTCAGAAAATAGCCAAGTGGCCAAATGACCTTCCCAGATGCTTTTTTTTAATTCCTACTTATTGAAACTTCATCAATTCACTTGCATAACTGAAGTTTAGAAATGTGACAATCTTGTAAGCAGTTGGCGGAAATACACTAGCTTTCAAGACTTTGTTGTTTTCAGAAAATGAATGTTTTTCACTCAGAAAATAAAATATATGCAGAGTTTGAAGACAGGTAACACCTGAATATATATTTTAAAGCAAATGAATTAAAATGGATAGCTTACGTGGAGCAGAATGTTCAAATTTTCAAAGCAATGTGCCTTCCCTGTTTGGCATTCCTTCCATTTGTAAAATTGCATCTTGAACAGAACAGACCTGATTTTTTTAATATTTGCATATTTGTTGTGCCTGTGCCCAGGAGACCATTTGGTGCAAACCGTCCATCTGCCTTTGTTTTCCCATATTTGTTCCCCATTCACCTCCCATCCCTTGTGGCTGCATTGATGCCATGTGGAAGATTATGACGCCCTGGCATGTATGTAGGCTGTTCTGCAGTGGGTCTCTGGCTCTTACAAGGGGACGACTTCATTGGCATTCGACACAAGAGCTGGCTAGTCGACTGCACTTAAAAGGGGCCTTCAAAAGTTCATGAAGCATTCCCTTATCATTAATTCCATTTCCCATGAACTTTCTGATGCTCCCTGGGAGATATCAATAAGAACATGGAAAATTATGTGACAAGTGAAAGCTCGTCAGAATGTATAAATGACATCTTTTCCACTGTAAGCTGACCTGATGTAGGCCAATCAACTTGGCTGACTGGAAAGTCTAAAAATTATTGAGAATTCAGGTCAGTAGCTATATAATTAGGTAAATACAAAGTTATGTAAGTTATCTCTTCACTATACAAGTAATCATTACGATAACAAAATTGTTAAATGCCTACTAATGTCAAGAAGATTGCTGTCTCACTGTGGAGATATAGAACATTTGCATATGGAGGAAGAGGTTAACAGAAATAGTACTTGACCTAGTAAGAGTACACAAGCTGTGTTTTAGATCATGTTCATAAACTGTGGGTGGATATTTCTACATCATTTGGTCTATTTATCTTTTCACTCCAATTCTTAGTACATGGCATCAGTAAGCTATACAGGGATTTGTAAGGTTTTTTTAGTAACAAGTGTGTAAAAAGTGCCGAGGGCATCTTGCCCAGGTTGTTAGTCTGACTAGACTAGCAGTTAACTGTGTGACACTATATATGCTCCTTACCTAAGCAAATATTTAATCTTCAATAAAATAAGCATAACAATAGTACTGTTTCATATGTATTTATATAATAAGGGTATTAAGAGTGAAATAATTTAATTAGAAAAAAGCACTTAGAGAACAAAATGATATCCCTGTAAGTTTTTAATTATTATTAGTTGCTATTCTTATTACTACTAAAATATAGCAGGTATAATATCCTATTTGTCACATCAGAAATTGAATCTTCATCATTATCTATCCTTGGAGACAAAGAGGCACAGCCAGTAACTGAACAACTAGTCCAAGGTCACACAGCCAGAGAGCCAGCATTAAAACTAGAGATAGCCTCGTATGGAAAGTGGCCTTTAACCCACTCTTCTGTTTCAATAACAGTAGCACGGATGAACAGAACCAGTAATCCTAGGCTGTATATAGCCTGATTCCCTTGCTTAGAAGGTTCTCCGCTTTTATTTCTGAAGCTGAAGGTCAAATCATCATCGCTAGATTTCTCCATGTTGTTTGCTCCCTGCCCCTCCCTCCTGCTTCCAAATGTCTTAGGAGCAGCTGTTTCTATTTTTCATTTTTTATTTCAAAACCAATTAGATTTATGTAGCATCTACATTTTCTCAACTGTAAATTTTTTTTCTGTACACGCTAAAGATATTGTGGAGTTCAGTAACCAGGCCCCTGAATCAGGTTCAGCAATTATAAATCATCAATACAGGAAGGTGGAAAAGGGAAAATATGTTTCTTCTCCTAGGAGTACTTCAAATAAACCATAGTAGGAGATTCAATGTGGTACAAGTGGCTAATGAACTTGATTGCAAAACAAAAGGCACCTCAGAAGAAATGTCTGGTGATCTGCTTCCAAAAAAGTATACATCAAAAGTACTATAACCCACAGGTCTACACTGACCATATGGGACAGTTAAGAGGTTTAATTGCCTTCCAAGAAATCAGTAAGCCCTCACTTTTAGTAACTTTAATTGTGCTGTTGTTAAATTTATGTGCTGCAGAACATCCACCAATTTGGCGATTTCTACGTGTACAATTCATTGACATTGATTGAACTCAATCAATGGTTTCTATCTTACCTATCAAGTTGTTGTCAGTCTGACCTTATTGAGATAGATCATCAAATAATCCAGTCCTCGAGGTAGCGTTGCTTGCTAACTCTTGCACGGTTTTAGGAAACTTCGGCAGACATTTGTAGTTAGAGCTTTAAACACGGTCTCGGGGAAATAGCTCCAGGTATTCATTTACTCCCCAGAGTTCCAGAAAAATCTTGATTTGGTGCTAATTTGAGATTTTGTTCTACTATTTCCACTTTTCAATAAGATTCTTCTATAAAATTTTTATCAAGATTTTCAGTAATGTATCATACATCTGTACACTTTAAATTCTTCTGGTCTCATGGCTATGTTATTATAAGTATATATTGTTGTATAAGTATCTGTACATTATATATTTTTTGTCTTGTGGTTAAGAAAGTAGATGTTTATGAAATCAGTTATTCACACATTTCATGTCTTCTTCCTATTTGTGATGGTCCTTCTTCAGGTGCTGCCAGTACATAATGACCGACTCTTTCCCTGGAATGCATGCTTGCAAACTTTTAGGAGCTCAGGCACTATACTGTTAACTAAGAGACAGAACAGAAGCACTAGCTGCATTATTCACAACCAACTAGTAGGTTCATAAACATTGATCTTAACCCTCTAAATCAAGAAATTTATATTTTTTGTTTTTTTTAGCCTCTATAGTTTCCTCCATTTTCTGAATGGACATTCAGTTCACACAAAGAAACGGTAGACATTTGCATTCCTTTTTCTCTGGTGTTACATACAAATTGGTGGTGTCATCTCTGAATCCTATTATTAGGATGTATATTTCACTTCATGGTAAACATATTTCGTCTGTGAGTGTTCCAAATATATCAATTTTCTACATTATTCAATTATTTCTTTTGGAGAATAAGAGAAATTTGTTGGTAAACAACTATGTTGGTTAAATTTACAGGCTTTCTTTCCTTTTCTTATTAACTATGACTTTATACAGCTATTAAAATTGGGGTGTTCCTCCAGGTTGCCTAGATGCATAGAATAGAGTAATGCACTTGATATTGCTCTTCTAGTTAGAGTATTTGAACTTCCACCAATCAGCCTCTTCCTTGTGGGTCTGGCAAGGGAAGGTGCTGATAGACTTTATGATTCTATTGTAATGTTTAACAGGGTTATTTGGGATTAAAAATTTAACATGAGAATTAATCAATATTTCCAGCCAGCTGGCTATAAAATGAGCCATCTCAGGACCAGGAAGAGGAAATCTCATTTCCATCAAGGAAGAAGATCCAGGAGTGAAGTATACCCCTTGGATCTTGATGTCCTAGTTTATTTCACTGCCTGGGTTTGGAGAAAGAAAGCTGCGACACCAGCAGAGTGCCAGAGACGTGGCAATGGTAGGAGCAGGAGCACATCTTCAAAGCAGATGTGTGGGCTTACGGCCCCATGGAGGGAAGAAAACGGATTGTCTTCAGGCAGGAGCTTTCCTAGAAGAATAAAGTATAGACTAAAAAGGGGCTTAGTTTAAGTTTACCTTGTCTACTAGCTGATCACTTGCATCTTGAATAGGGCCAGTGACATAGTCCACGTTTAATGATTCTTTTTTAAATGAATGAGTGTTTTTGTTATCTTCAAAGAATTATTTTAGGACATAATTTTGTTATATGTATTTTACGTATCTATCCAATTAACCTAAAATATTTTTATATCAGTGGGTTATCAATTATGTGAATGCAATCATTACATAAGTCATTTTAATGTCAGCTGCACATATATCATAATCACACAAATATTTTAAACTATTTCCTCAATCTATATCCTGATCGATTGATTTATCTCTTCTGTGGAAAATATCACACCTTATTTTAGCCAGAAATCTTAGAGTATTTTTTGTTGTTATCATATAAAAGAGGGCATTCCTCACTATTATAATTTGAAAAATAATTGTGCTTTTCATTTTTCCCTCAAACTATTAGGTAAAAGTTATATCAACATGTTGGCATCCATTGGAAAAGCATCTGACTCGGTTATGAGGCTTTTTGCCTACTGATGGAGCCCTGGTGGTCTCACGGTTACTCTTGGAGCTGTGATCCTCATGGTCAGAAGGTGAAAACCACATGCAGCTCCACAGGAAAAAGACTGGACTTTCTACTGTCACAAACAGTTACAGTCTTGGAAAACCACAGGGGCTTACGATGAGTCAGCATTGATGATGGCAGTGAGTTGAGTAGTGAAATATGTTTGAAAATTTTAAATGAGTTATAAGTCCTAGAGGATATAGAATTCATGTTCTTTTGATTGACAATAAGTATATTAGTTTCTTTCACTCATCTGTGTTTGTGCAGGATATTGTATATAATTTAGAGAGCCATTTTCTGTATTTTTCTATTTATTCAGGTAACAGCAATCAATTTTGGGTAGAAAATAACAATATAAATGATCTAAGCTTTTGCTGTCATATAGTTTTTCCTGCTATAGAAACAAGACATTATGAGAAAATTACTACAGCCAGGATTCAATTGAACTACTAAATTGTTTCATGTGTACAATCCCAAAGTCCCCAATGTTCATGTTTCTGTAGTCTAATAAGGAAGAATGCCATTTGCTTGTTTTAATTACTTGTCCACTTATGTCTTTAAGAGACTTACATACTTAAACCGTCTAATTTTATTGGCCTAGTGCTCAATACTGTTTCTTCACAAGATTTATCAGGATTGTAAAGGAATAGTAAAGAAAATCAAATAAATATAGTTGTTCAAAATGAATTAGAAGGCAGGCATATATAAAAACCAAACCAGAACACTTTATTGGGGAAAATTACAAATATTATATTAGACACATACATTTTGAAAGAGAAAATGAGATAGACTATTAAAAAACAAACAAATAAACAACCCTAAACTCACTGTCATGGAGTCAAAGTTGACTCATGGCAACCCTATAGGATAGTGTAGAACTGCCTTCATGAATTTCTGAGATTAACTCTTTCAAGAGTAGAAAGCCCCTTGGCCCATGGTTTTTCCAGAAATATATTTTTAAGGGTAGCATGTTCCTTGGTTGGAAATGTTTACCCCTATTGCTTCTTGATATGTTGTTTACAGAAACAATATTTTGGAAATCAGAAAATAACTTCTGTGACCATTATAACACACATAAGGAGCACTGAGAGCCATGCTTTGCACTGGGGAGATGTAGACCTCTACTGAAAAGTCAGGTTGTTATGAAGGGTGCCCATACTCATTGAGTACACTGTGGCTGCTACCAATGTATATCTTTCCTTAAATAAACCACCCTCTATTCAACATATTAAACATATACAGCACAGAAGAGAGACTAGAGAAGACACGGACCACGCAAACTCAGTGAGTCAGTTCCAAGTCAACTTCTTTGTGTTTTAAGAGATTAAAAAAAAAAACAGTTCAAATTTATGTTAGTTGATGATGGAGGGAAATTTATCCTAAGATTTTTCATGGAGTAGGGAAGACTATTGGGAATAGCAAAAATATTTATATCAAGCATCGCAGATTCAAAGCAGATAATATTATCCAATCTAATGCCAATTTTAGCCAATTAGTCAATGTCTCAGAATATTACCCAATATTTTCTTCTTTAGAATTTAGCCATATATTAGCCTGCTATTCTCTTTCTTCAGGTTACCGCCACCCACCAAATGCTGCCACAGTCTACACTCTGCATGATGACATCAACTGGAACATGGCTTGTGGGTTTCGCAGTCCTCCTGCGTCCCCCTATTTCTGTGCTATTCAAAATGTAGCCACCTGTGTTTCATTTAATCTCTCCAGGGTTAACATATGAGTCATTTAGCTATTGAATGTGCATTGTCACCATTTAGCCAGACTCTTGTTCTGAGCTCTGTGACAATCCATTTTTCTGACTTGGATCTGATTTCTACTTCCGATTCTCTTGATGGGAAGTGGGAGAAGATGGCATGAAGTGCTGCATTTTATTTTTGAAGGGAAATCTGGAAGGCAACTGGAGGCAGAGGGTCTACAGAGGCTACCACGGCTTTGATAATGTATTAGGCAGATTAATGGATGTTGACGTTTGGGGCCAATAAATAAAGTTCAAAATACTGCCAGAGATTGCTGATTATTCTTTGCCACCTATTCCATGATTTTTTGGTTCAAATTCTCTCTTCTTCATACCTCATTTCGGGTTTATGTGAAAGACTCCATCTATACCATAACAAGCCAACTGTGAGTACTTCACAATTCATAATTATCATAAATAACACATGATGATGAGCTTTAAACTAAAAAGCAAAGTGAACAGGCTTCTTGGTACTCTAAGGAGAGGCTATTTTCAGCTCGTGGAGTCTATTTGTGAAGAGACTAGTCTTGCAAGGAAGCAGTATAAATTTGGAATTCACATTGCTTCGAATTTCATGATTTATTTGTTTGGATGGTTTCCTCTTTACATTTGGGAAAGATGATTTCTTCTCCCATATATTTATCACTAGTACTGCAAAGAGCATTTCATGCAGCAGAGCCTCAGAAAATATTTTCGAAAGTAAAAAGTGAATAGAGGTTAGATGAGGAGGAAAAAAACTAAATAAGAAGGTTAACTGACATTATGAAATCTCATTTCAAACGAGAATTAAGTGTAAAAAAAGTATGGTGAATCAATCAGGAAGCACCTAGAGTAATATCATCTGGAAGACACATAGCTTTCACATTCTCTCCTCCACAAAATGCATGTCGAAGTTCAATGCCAACCTGTCTTATATTTCATTGAAATACAGTAACTTGTTGTCATATACACTTTAAAGCTTGTACTCTCATTTATATTCCAAAGGATATTTTTCTATCAGTTCACATCATGGTGATTCAAAGAATCATTAATAAGGAAAACCAATTCGTAAAACATTTATGGTCTCCAGAGCTTTGCAAATTTCTAATTCTGTAAGCTCATTTGGTTTTGTGTCCTTGCTCTTCTCTTAAAAGCAACAACAAAAAAATCAAACAAATAAATAAAAGTAGAGAGTTATGAGACACAACAATACAATGTTGTACCAAATAGATGTCAAAATTTCACTCGTTAGAAACTGCAACCAAGCAAGTAAATCTTTGATACGGAAGTTGTTTGGAGGCATTAGTTAATCTTTACCTTTTGCATATTCTACACAACTAAGTTTTAATAAATCAACCACAGTTTTATTTATCCAATGTTGCAGTTTCAATTCCTGGGTGAGTCTCACAGCTCCCTTTTCTTCCTGCCTGCCAAAGTCATATAAAAGAAAGATTAGAAAATAAAATCTTCATAGCGCAGTTTTATTTGTGTATTATTGCATCTGTGATTACATAGGAATAATTAAGGATCAGATCCTGTGGCTCTGTATGTCATCAAGCATACTGCCTATTTCCTTGCATCCAATTTATCCCATTTTGCAATATTAATTTTAAGCAATTACCCTTGTAATACATAAGTACAATCTCTTTACAAGAGACTCATATGACACTTACTTACTGAGACCAATGTAACGCACAGAGGAACATATTTTTTAAATCTGTCTTTCTGTTATTCCTTATGTTGTTCTCTTACATAATTTCTAAAACAAGGCAAAAATTCCATTTCACATCAAAATAACCTAAGATATTGGTGTCAGTTTTTCACTTTCTGTAACAAACATTATTTTAAAACAAGTAGAAGTTTAATTCTATTAGCTTCAATCACCATTTGTTTGCTTGCTTGTTTCCTTTCAAACCGTTGTATTCGGACCTAATCCAGAAATCATACCATTTCATAGTTCAGTGACATCAAGCATTGCTTTACAATTGCTACCACAATCACTTTCGAAACACTTCTTCCTTCTTGTACTCTCGGAAATCAGCTCCCCACTCCCCCCTCACAGCTACTGCCGAGCCTCCTAGCAACCCTTTCTCTAGTCATTGTCTCTATAAACTCATCCATCTGGGTTCCACACATCAAAAAATATAGAAAAATACACAAAAGAAGGTCAAGAAGTCTCCCAACAATGACAAAATACAGCTGAGGCAAACCCCAATATGGAAAAGCATTCATAAACACACAGAAATTATGAAAAACCAGTTCAAGAACAAAGTGTATCAAAAGGAGCATCCGATGACAAGCTTTTAAGCATTCGAGTCAGATATATCATTTTAGTTTAGTAAAATCATCTCTATAATACTCTCTGATCACCAGATCATTCCCATGTCTAATGATGGCTAGAAGGAAATCACAGGAGGATTATGCCCGGTGCACACACCGAAAATGTATTTTGGGTTTTCACTGTCATCCATAGCCTTCTGCACACTAGAATCTCACAGTATAAGCTTTGGCACTATTTCTTCCTTCAGATTTGCATTGTAAAATTTATAATCCTGGATGATGGATGTTGATGTGCTTCCTCCATGTGGCTTAGTTGGCATATCCTGTAGATGGTTGCTTGCTCTAAGACCTGAGAAGCTACTCTCTCGGCTGGCACCATCTAATTTCATCACCACAGTCTGCTATCGCACTCGTATCTACACTGTTTCCTTCATGAGGGTGAGTATCCAGCAACGCCATCTCATTGTTGTTGGATTGAAGCTAGGAATAAGTGCAAGCCCCAAATCCATTCCTGCATCTATGTTTCTATTTATCCCTGGTTCACTAAACAGACCTCTTTGCCCTATTATGGGAGAAAATCTTATTGGCAATCTCTCTGGAGTGTAACAACTTTTCTCTTTATCGTGTCGTTGATTTAGCCCATGATAATAACTTAAAAGCCCTATTGAGAAATGGATATTGAACAAGTGTAGGTTAACTACAAATCTCAATGCATGGATTATCACTTATACACTAAAAAACCCTTATGTGGCTGGATGCTATTTTCATAAACAATGAGTTGATGGTCAGACAAAACTTACAATAATATTCACTGACAATGTCAGACACCAGTTTTCCAGAGTACTACATAACATTAATTAGCAAGTACGGCATTGAAGTAGTAAGTAAATGTTGGTCTGCCTACAGACAGTTCAATATATAACTAACTGTCTTCTGATTCTTCATACACCCTGTCGTTTCAGTCTTACGTCCTCCGGTTACAGGTGTTTGAGGTAGAGCCTAATTTGCCCAAATGGAGTTTGACTTTGAATCCCTCTGGTATGGCCTTTGGAGTATGTTGTGCGTCTTGAAGATCCAAGATGCAATGTCCCAGCATTCTATGGCACATGGCCTGAACCCAGGGGGTGTACAGAAACACAGACCAATGTGGCCTATTAGGAGCCTAGTACCAGGCATACTCCCTCATTAGCGTCCTTGAAAGTATTGTTCGTCATCCCCAAACTCACACTAGGAAGGTGGTCCTTCCTCTCTTTCTATCAACAGACATCTTCTTGTCTTCTCCAAGACAACATCACCATTTTTTGATCCCCTTTCTGCCTCTTAGTTTTTTCTTCTTTTGTACTGAAGTAATTTTCAACCAATAATTTTTCAGAGGAGAATCTTTGGGTATGAAATGGAATTCTGACTTGTGTAGAAATTTCTTTTTCGTGTAAATGCTAATTGAATGAATACACTCATGTAGTTCCACCAGTATTTTGAAAATACTACTCTGCTAATGTCCAAAAAGCAATATTGCTGTGAAGAAATCTCATCCATCCTATGATGCATATTTTTTAGGGATACTTTCTCTCTCAATAAGGGTACAGAAGGAGAAAGACAAACCTTTCGATTCCAGCAAAGTCTCTGGAACCCACAGGTGCAGTTCTCTTCTGTCCTATAGGGTGGCTGTTAGAAGGAGCAGAACTGATCACAGTGAGGTTTTTCAGAGGTGTTTATAAAAGTCCTGGATATGCAGTGTTAGACATTCAACTGCTAAATGAAAAGTCCTTTGTTCGAATCCATGAGCAGACACACCCACATACAAGCACCTGGCTTGAAGACTGTTATCCATGCTACACCAACAAAATTTCATTGATTTGTAATTAGAAATAAGTATGTCACAATATTTAATTATATATTGTTTTTGTGATTAATCACTATGCTTTAAATTATGTTCGATTTGTAAAAATGAAAATACATCCTGCATATCAGATATTTACATTAAGATTCATAACAGTAGCAAAATTACAGTTATGAAATAGCAATAGTGAATACCCCCCAAAAGAGGGCTCAGGGTTAAACTTCAGTTTTTATTAAAAACTCACAGAAAATATTCATGATTAAGACAAATATAAAGGAAATTTACAGTTTCCAATATCTGTGAAAATGCTCAGGATACAATTATTAGACAGGATACAATTGGACAGTCAGAACATTACAGAAATCTTTCAATGCTGCTAATAAATACCCAAGATGCTCTCCCTCTGTAAACTTCAACTCATAGGCACTCAGCTCCCCCAATTAAATGCCCAAAGACACTCCAGTCGACAAGCCAACCTTCGGCAGACAGCTCTCCTTGCTCTGAGGGTAGGAAAGTCCACCATGCCTCTTTCTCTAACTCCTAAAAATCAGTGGGTGCCCACCTTCCTGAAACAATCACTGAAGACAAAAGTGTGCATAAGCAAATGTGAAGAAAGCTAATGGTGCCCGGCTATCAAAAGATATAGCGTCTGGGGTCTTAAAGGTTTGAAGTTAAAGAAGTGGCCATCTAGCTGAGAAGCATCAAAGCCCACATGGAAGAAGCACACCAGCCTGTCTGACCACAAGGTGCAGAAGGGACCAGTTATCAGATATCAAAGAACAAAAAATCATATCAATGGATGCCCACTTCCCTGATACGATCAATGAAGACAAACGTGTGCCCAAGCAAATGTGAAGAAAGCTGATGGTGCCCAGCTATCAAAAGATATAGCATCTGGCATCTTAAAGGCTCAAAGAAAAACAAACGGCCATCTAGCTCAGAAGCAACAAAACCCACATGGAAGAAACACACCAGCCTGTGTGACCACGAGCTGTCGAAGGGATCAGGTATCAAGAATCAAAGAACAAAAAATGTGGGTGAGTGCAGAGTGGAGACTCAAAGGCCATTGGTAGCCAACCGAACACCCCTTACTGAAAGGTACTGGGGAGGAGATGAGCCAGTCAGGGTGCAGGGTAGCAACGATGAAACATAACTTTCCTCTAGTTCTTAAATACTTCCTCCCCTCCACTATCATGATCCCAATTCTAACTTACAAATCTGGCTAGACCAGAGGATGTAAATAGGTACAGAAAGCAACTGGAAACCTGGGAAACCAGGACAGACGACTCCTTTAGAACCAGTGGTGAAAGTGGTGATGCCTGGAGGGTGGAGGGAATGTGGGGGAGAAAGGGGAAACTGATTACAAGAATCTATGTATAGCCTCCTCCCTGGGGGACAGACAACAGAGAAGAAGGTGGAGGGAGATATCGGACAGTGTAACATATGACAAAATAATAATGATTTATGAATGATGAAGGGTTCATGAGGTAGGGGGTAGTGGGGAGGGAGAGGGAAAATGAGCAGCAGATATTAAAGGCTCAAGTAGAAGGTAAATGTTTTGAGAATGATGATGGCAACAAATGTACATATTTTCTTGACACAATGGATGTATGTATGGATTTTGAAAAAAATTGTAGAAGCCCCCAATAAAATGATTAAAAAATAATTTTATGGTTGGGGTCACCACAAAATGAGGAACTGTATTAAAAAGTTGAGAGCCATGGGCCTAGGGTATAGTTTAAACTTATGTTGCAGTGTAGGTGGAAATGGTGAACAGTTGCAGAATAAATTTAGGATGTATAAACTTAATATGGAATATAAAAGATATTGCGAACAGTTCTTAAGTTTTCCGTTTGTGAAATTGATGCTCCACATGTCAGGTGACAGAGTATTTTTAGGGTCCTTTTTTACCATTGGATATACTGTTAAATCAATGAATATACAACTATAGCCATCATATAAGGAGAAACAGTGGTCAAGAATATAAACCCAGTAGCAATTAGTGTCGGAAATAGTAGCATTCAAACTATTTGAAAATGAATGTTGACTTAATAAATTTAACTATAGAAAGAAACTGAATAAATGTCTTTCAAAGTCTTCGGTTTAACTTTTGTACTTTATCATATTTTCTTTTACTTTATCTTTTCTGCATTCTAGAGAAAATTCTATAGTCTCTTATAACATTAATTTTTGTCTTTGCTTTCTCTTTTGTCTTTTTAGTGACCATTTGTCTGCTTTATATATCATGTCCTTCCAAGATTAGCCTTGTCTCTCATTCATTGCTGTTCAGTGTGTCAATCTATTCTTGTTGTGGTCCGTAAATTCAGATGGGATACACTCAAGGACATACTTGGACTTGTCTGTACTTGTTGGAATATTTTTAGTTCCAGCTTACATGGGAGCAAATGACAATGTGTTCCACAGTTAGTCACTGGCTTTGTTCTGACCAATAATATTGCTGTTCTCCATTTTCTCATTCTATATTAAGCCATTGGAACCTTGTGTATTCCTTCTAAAAAGTTGCGCACCCATTATCACCATCTATCTTGGTGAAAATAAAAATGGCAATTTCTATGAGCATGTAATATGATCCTCTATTTCATTTATGTTACCAAGATCTATTTTCTAAATACTGATCCGGTTTCTTTGTTTCCAGCAATCCCTTCAGTGTACCATCACATATTCCACTACCTATATTTCTTGTTCTCGCTTCTTCTTGGCTAACTCTTCTGAACTTTCCCTGTGGGTGAAAGGTTGATCTTAAATGCTTGATTGTTCTAAGGTGTGTATAGCTCATTAAAGTTACCATACACTTTATAGAGTTGTCTCTTGTGTGTCTGAAAACTGGGCCGTGATGATGATCTCCGTTCCAGACGTGAAGGGTTCCTAAGCGCCATAGCTTCAGGAATGCCATCAGTCTATATCTCACCAGTTCATAATATGTTTTGGTTTTTCTTTTTATTTAACATTTTCCCCCTCTCATCCCAGGACTTCAAATAAAAACCTTTACTGAACTGTCCATGGTAGTATCTCGGCCCCATTTCCTTCCTCTGGCCTACGAGTTATGGAGACTGGTGTCAACTTAGACCATTTCTCCACTGGACTAATCTTTCCATGAGTCTTCTGATGTGTCATTCTTAGCACAGTAGACCATATGATGTCCAATTCAAAATGATCAATACCAGTTTATTTCATATCATTAATGTCTTGGATACCAATCTTTATGTCGCTCATTACATTTTTAATGACTTCTAATTTTCCTAGATATGTATATTATACCTTCCATGTTCTGTCATTGTCAGGAGCCATCCAGTCGACTCTGACCCATAGCGATCCTGTGTACAACACAACAGAACAGAACACCTCATAGTCCTGTGCCGTCATCTCAATCATTCCTGCCTGAGTCCATTGGTGCTGCTACTGTGTAAGTACATCTCAGGAATGGCCTTCTTGGTTGTCACCACTTCTCCAATTTACTAAACATGATGTCTTTCTCCAGGGACTGGTCCTGACAATATGAACGAAGTATGGATTCTTGTCATAGCTTGCCTCTGAGGAGCATCTGGACTTACTTCATCCAATATGGAGAAAACGGGGTTGAGTGATTAAAAAGTATTTGAAGTTGCTTCCTTTCATTTTGAATCTTATTACATCAATAAATGAAGACACCAAAAGCTTAACTTCATGAACATCGTTAATGTTGAATATGCTTTGAGAAGGCAGCTCTCGCAATCACTGTTTGAACGTTTTCCAATCAAAAGGACTCCTGACATTATGTCAGACAATATTTCACTTTTATTCATAAAGCTTTCACTGGTCAATTGTTTTTTTTTACCAAGTGGATTGCCAAGTCCCCCTTGCCAGTCTATTTTATTCTGGAAGTTCTGCTGGAACCTGTGCACCATTGATGATTCAACTGTTGCTTGAAATAGTGACGGTATGGTTTCCACAGTCTCAGCAACATCCACGGCGCCACTGCATGACAAACCGACAGACTGCGGTCACCACCAGGCTATAGCACTAACTTCAGTCTAACACTAACTTCTAATGATGGTGACCATACAATATATGTATCAGTGAATAAATCTAAAGCATTGGTTTTCAGATCAAGGAAATTGGCATCTTTTTTTCCATTCTTGATGACTTTTAATGGAGTAGTAACCTCTGATCATCAATGGGTAAGATCACAAAGCTATTTTAGGTTTTCTAGAAATCTCTGCATGCTCTCGGCAGATAAACTGATGACACACCTGCACGGAGGACAGTAAATAGTTAATCAATAACTGAATGGATTACAAAATGAATCAATAATCAAAATACTTGCTTGTGTGTCTTCAAATACAAAAATCATTATTAAATTTTAAACACATTTTAAATTCTTGCATTGTTAACTAAACAAGATACGATGTTAAGCTAAAATTATTTTGAAGGTAATTTCTAACATGAAAATGAAATTCAGTTCCTTTTGTCCCTTTTCATTTAATTCACCACCCTACAGTGTTAAGGATAACCCACTGGTATATTAGATCTTAATGAATGTACAGCCATTTCTGATTCTGATGTCATCCAGTAGAAACTGAAAATATTTTTCAAATTCTGGTATTGAAATTGCTTGTCTGCCACAATTTAGTCATTCTTATCTGTTACTTGTGAGTATATGTGATGTCTTCACAGAGATAATTGGTCTCGTACTTCCAAAAAGAAATTTTGTAAATGGAATTTAACAAACACTTAAATATTTTTGAAACATTAAGGATTTAGATGTGCTGCTTTGGGTAGAAATACATTTTTTTCAAAGTTACTCAGAAACATAACAAATATGCTTTGCCTATTTAATCTCCTATGCCTCCAAGACTGTGTGCTATGACAAGTGCTTTCTTGATTCATTCAAAGCTACAAAATCCGCATCTGTTGCTTTACTATTTTTGAACCAGTTTGGATATCACAAAGAATGTGGATACTGGTTGTGTTCATGTCGTTATGATATATATGGGTTGTTTCTAATAAAGAGTCCATGTCCTATTGATAGTGAACACGCTTAGTAACAAAAATATATATGTGACAGATTGAATTGTTAGACACAAATGCATTCCACTTAAAATAACCAAATAACCATTGCAATAGTAATGCATTTTATGAGCACCAGCTGTTGAAGGGGAAATATTAGAAAGAACGCAGCGTTGTAGTCGGTCAATACTAATTCTGAACAGGTATCTACACCTCAAATTCTTAATGAATCGGTTAAAGTGCAGCTCTTGCCTCAGTTGGCCATAGTGGCAAGGAGAAAGAACCCCTCAGGTCTACCCGTCACAGAGAGTGCCAGTCATTGTAGCCACAATACAATCCTCATCTCAGGAGCGGTTTCATGCTTCAGTACATAAGAACCAGATGTAATCTATAGGGCTGCTAGTGTTTGGACACTCTCAGGGAAATTCTCAGAGGAACACAGCCCTGTTCCCTTCAGCAATCAATACACCTCCTCATTGTCCGTCTCTTGCTGCCCTTCTTCTCTCCCAAACACGATTTCCTTTTCAGGGACTGGTTTCTCCTTGGAAGATGACTACTTTCTAGCATGAATGGAATGTAAAGGAATCCATTGTGACTTGGTGGACTGAAGTGAATGGAATAACATGTCCTGAGATTTGGGGGAAACCATAGCTATAAAGGCCTACAGATGTAATAAGACAAATATATTGGAAGCATTGAAAGGAATTCAAGACAGCTTCCTCCGAAAACCAGAGTGATAACATTAGGAGGTTACAGGAGGAGCTGGATGTTAGATAATTCAGGTAATTATTTGAAGATTCAATCAGATGATATTTATAACATTTTGGCATAAAGTGGTGCCAAGTTCAAAAGGTCCACATTAATTTTTACTTCATCCAAAATAAGCATATCAGAAATTTTGAACGACAGAGATTAGATTGCATTCTTTAAGATATAATTTAATTCAGCAGCATATGGGTATGTCATGACTTGGAGAAATTATGACTCTCAGATGTACTGAATTGACTAAGTGTCAGAATAATCATTGCAAATGAAAATAGTAAAGAGACTAACGAGAGGTTTTAAAGGTTTAGCCTACATAATAAGCACAATCTTGAATTGAATGAGCAGAGAATTTTTAATATAACCCCTGGCATTCCCAATCAAAGGGGTTTTAATTACAAAGGGGACCTAAATCAGCAATATTACCTGAAAAAGCAATTATTAGAAGTTGCTGAAGTCAATAAAAGCCACTTTGCTTTCAAAAAGCTTTTCACAAGAGAAGAAGAATTGTGGCAGAGATCAAACAAATGTCAGTATCGAGGCGGTGCCGGCAACGGAGAGATGGGGTGGGCAGAGAGGAGAAGGCAGCAGAGACTCTGAGAGGACAATATCCAGAACAGACGGGATGGAGGAAAATTCCTAAATTAGACTTTTGATGTAAAATATACATAGAGTTTAATGTGGCCTAGAAATTATCAAATACCTCAGGTTAACAGGGAATTAACATTACTCATCCAATTTCCTTTCTAATGTTGATGTGGCGGGCTGTGGGTGTAAACATAGAATACTACAGGAAATATTTGACTATATCACTGCCTTGCTATTTTTTTCCGACACTACCCTAATGGGAAAGAACATGACCTCAGAAAGACTGACAGTGTGTATTTGAATCCTGGCCTTGCCAACTATTCAATTTGTAAAGAAGAGAAAGCCACTTACCCACTCTGCAATAAATTTTTCTTATCTTTAAAATGTCCAATTGTTAATACCTACCTCAAAAGATTACTATGAGAATTAGGTTAATTAATATGAAGAAAATTTATATCAGAACCTAATAGTAAATGCATGCTAATATTTTGTTTTGTCGTTTTTGTAGTTGTTGCACTACCAATATTAGAATTACCACTTTTATATTTCATTCTAATACATTTAAAACATACAGACACAATGAATTAGGCATCACATTCTAATGAGTATTCTATATTTTTTCTATTCTATAACCTTAATTTTATCACAAATGTTGTAAAGATGTTTTATAAAATGTGCAACAGTCATGACATTGACTATATTTAAAAGATTAAAGATAATTTACTTAGGAGGAATACAAATCCATGTATTGTCAGTGACAGTAGCTTAGTTCCTGAGCCAGAATAAGTAGGGGAAATATTCATCAATTCGCCATCCCCTTGCTTTGAATTGCTTTACTTGCATTTGGAGAGAGAACTTCCTCAGTAAGTTTCTCATTGGTCCCACGGACCATCAGAACTAGAGTTCTAGAAAAGGAAAAGGAAAGATGGCGAGGCAAGGTCAAGGAGGCTAGTATGGATGAAGGGAGGTTCTAGAGAATGCAGTTGCCTATCTGCATTCACCATAATAATTATAGCATCAAATTCTGGGCATGTGTTCAATAAATATACTTTTTAAAGTGTTTAATTAGGGACTCATACAACTCTTATCACAATCCATACATACATTAATTGTGTCATGCACATCCGTACATTCATTGCCCTCATCATTTTCAAAGCATTTGCTCTCTACTTTAAGCCCTTGGCATCAGGTCCTCTTTTTTTTCCCCCTCCCTCCCCACTGTCCCCTTCCTCATAAACCCTTGATAATTTATAAATTATTATTTTGTCATATCTTGCCCAGTTCAACATCTCCCTTCACCCCCTTTTCTGTTGTCTGTCCCCCAGAGAGGAGTGAATCAATACATGAACTATATATATAACTCTCTGGTGCCTATGCAGAATCAGATTATCACATAATCATTGCAATTAGTTTTGTTGTATTGGTGAGAATACTGAGACCCAGAGTTTTCACTAATTTGCTGATGGTAATCCCACACTACTGGGATTCAGAACCATGTGGAGTAACTCCACAATTTAAAGTCTACTTAATCATTTTTTAAAACATCCCTTTAATAACACTGTGATTAGTTTTACCAGGGCACACAAGAGCAGACCACTGAGTGAGTAATATTTTTGAGCTGTCTGAATGGATAATATTCTACCATTAAGACTGGACCACTTGTCTTTGTAAAACCAAATGTATTCTGTGACATATATTAAAATTTAATTAGAAGCAATCTAAAATCTGAGCATGAATTACTGTGCAACATATATCTATCAGATTATGGTAATTTCTTTGAAATTAGCCAGTTCAGATTTTGTGGATTAAATCACTTGAAACAATCTATTTCAGTTTTGAGCTGCTGTTCCTAAGGAGTTCAGGCAGGTCAACTCAGATCCATCTTACCTTTCAGTCTAAACAATTCCAAATACATGCCCCACTGATGGTGGATCAACAGCGTCATCATATATAAAGGCTGCTCAAACATGTGATTATCACTCATTGGCATATGGATAGTTGTTACCCAGGCTCACTGTGGGAGTTCTTTCTTTTTTTAAATCATTTTATTAGGGGCTCATACAACTCTTATCACAATCAATACATACATCAATTGTGTAAACCACATCTGTACATTCATTGCCCTCATCATTCTCAAAACACATTTGCTCTCTACTTAAGCCCCTGATATTAGGTGCTCATTTTTCCACAACCTCCCCCCACCCCACTCCTTCATGAGCCCTTGATAATTTATAAATTATTTTGTCATATCTTGCCCTATACAACATCTCCCTTCACCCATTTTTCTGTTGTCTGTCCCCCAGGGAGGAGGTCAGAAGTAAATCCTTGTAATCGGTTCCCTCTTTCCAACCCACTCTCTCTCTACCCTCCCAGTATCGCCACTCACACCACTGGTCCTGAAGGGATCATCGGCCCTGGATTCCCTGTGTTTCCAGTTCCTATCTGTACCAGTGTATATCCTCTGGTCTAGCCAGACTTGCAAGGTAGAGTTCAGATCATGATAGTGGGGGGGGGGGGGTGGGCGGGGGGGTGCATTTAGGAACTAGAGGAAAGTTGTATTTTTCTTTTTTTTAAAACATTTTATTAGGGCCTCATACAATTCCCATCACAATCCATACATGTACATACATCAATTGTATAAAGCACATCTGTACATTCCCTGCCCTAATCATTTTCTTTTTTTTTCTCCTCTTTTCTTTTTTTTACATTTTATTAGGGACTCATACAACTCTTATCACAATCCATACATATGCATACATCAATTGTATAAAGCACATCCATACATTCCCTGCCCCAATCATTCTCAATGCATTTGCTCTCCACTTAAGCCCCCTGCATCAGGTCCTCTTTTTTCCCCTCCCTTCCCGCTCTCCCCTCCCTCATGTGCCCTTGGTAATTTATACATTGTTATTTTGTCATATCTTGCCCTATCCGGAGTCTCCCTCCCCCCCCTTCTCTGCTGTCCATCTCCCAGGGAGGAGGTCACATGCGGATCCTTGTAATCAGTTTCCCCT
The DNA here is from genome assembly GCF_050624435.1 of Tenrec ecaudatus. Taxonomy (NCBI): domain Eukaryota; kingdom Metazoa; phylum Chordata; class Mammalia; order Afrosoricida; family Tenrecidae; genus Tenrec; species Tenrec ecaudatus. The sequence goes on along the minus strand of NC_134531.1, from coordinate 120,284,754 downwards.
TTCCAACCCACTCACTCTCCACTCTCCCAGCATCGCCCCTCACACCCTTGGTCCTGAAGGTATCATCCACCCTGGATTCCCTGTGCCTCCAGCCCTCATATGTACCAGTGTACAACCTCTGCCCTATCCAGCCCTGCAAGGTAGAATTTGGATCCTGGCAGCTGGGGGGAGGAAGCATCCAGGATCTGGGGGAAAGCTGTGTTCTTCATCGGTACTACCTCGCACCCTGACTAACCCATCTCCTCTCCTAAACCCCTCTATGAGGGGATCTCCAGTGGCTGACACACACACACACACACACACACACACACACATATATATACATATACACACATATATCTATTTTTTGCATGATGCCTTATACCTGGTCCCTTTGGCACCTCGTGATCGCACTGGCTGGTGTGCTTCTTCCATGTGGGCTTTTTGCTTCTGAGCTAGATGGCCGCTTGTTCACCTTCAAGCCTTTAAGACCCCAGACACTATCTCTTTTGATAGCCGGGCACCATCGTTGTTACATTGTACCTTGACTCTCTAGTCTCCTCCGCTAGACCCCTCTGTAAGGGGATCTCCAGTAGCCAACAAATGGGCTTTGGGTCTCCAGTCTGCACTACCCCCTCTCATTCATTATGGTAAGATGTTTTTTGTTCTGATGATGCCTCATACCTGATCCGTTCGACACCTCGTGATCACACAGGCTGGTGTGCTCTTCCATGTGGGCTTTGTTGCTTCTGAGCTAGATGATGGCTGCTTGTTTACCCTCAAGCTTTTAAGACCCCAGACGCTATCTTTTGATAGCTGTGCACATGTACATATGCAAATGTATTTATATATGAGGATGGGGAAATAGATCTACTTGCATATATTTATAGGTTTAGTATTAAGGTAGCAGAAGAACATTGGACCTCCACTCAAGTACTCCCTCAATGCAAGAATACTTTCATCTATTAAATTGGCATTCTATGATGCTCACTTTCCCAACACAACTGCTGAAGACAAAGTGGGTGAATAAGCAAATATGGTGAAGAAAGCTGATGGTGCCAGGCAGGAATTCTTTCCATGAAGAATTTATAGCCTCAATTCCTGGGAAGTGCTTCTCTAACACTTCTCACCATCACCAATTATTGGGATGATATCTATGACCTTCTGTATTATTTTCTTAATATATCATCAGATTTCTGCCAACACCAGCACCAAAATTTTAATATGACAATTCACATTAGATAAGACTCAGACTTTTGGCTTTGAAACACAGTGAAGGAATTTGCATAGAAAGGTTATACAGATATCTTCATGGAAAATCTTCATTATAGCATGAATTAATCTTTAGATTGAGCTGGATAACCAACAGTGAGGGGTTTTTTGTTTTTATTTTTGGCAGAGTTCATAAACCCAAAATTAGAGTCCTTTAAAGCTTGGTTTGTACCGTTTTCACTAATGAGTTTAAAAATAATAATTAAAAGCAGAAGGAGAATTATTGTTAAAGTTCAACTAGTGAAAATTAGTTATATTATCATAACTCTACCAACCAAGCAGGCCGTCATCATCAAGTCCATGCCAACTCACGCAACCCTCAGGGCCACCCAAATAGTCACCTGTATGGAAATATTGTCACCGACCACTGCCACCCTAGGTATTCTTTGTAATTATGTACCAAATACAAATTAGTACCTTCAGGTTTGGGAATTTTTCAATCTCTTGTGCATTCCCATTTGACTAATATGTGACTTTATATGGACCTTTTAAAAGCCTGCTGAATCTACAATTAGATTAATTGTAATTTAGTTAATTATAAATTTAACTGTTAGAATACTACAATGATCTGTAAAGGATATGCTCTTGTAATGAATTTATAAAAGTACATATCATAATAAGGCTGATATTAAATGCTTAATTAAGACAGATTTGATTTTTATTATACTTGAAAAAATCATTATTTGGATTTATACTGTTATATACATATTCAACTGAAGAATAACAAATTGATGTAAATGAATCAATATTAAGAGCATGTGCCTATAAAATGTTCTCCAATATCTTCAATATCAAGAGCATGCACCTATAAAATGTTCTTACTTCAAAAAAAATTAAAACTATCAAAGATTAACCCCCAGGTCTATCCCCTATCCAAGTTCTCGTACCTTTTGCTACAAAAAAAAGTACCATTAGCTATCAAGGGCAAAATGATTGCTCTCCGCTTTGATGTGAAAAAGAACATATATGTAAAATTCTTTGGTATGGTTATCTATTAACTCTTCTTATATCAAACTAATATTGGCTAATATGGATTAGCTGCATGAACTAAGTACCAGAGAACTGATGCAAAACTGATGTGACATCTTCACTGTAGAAAATATAAGAACTCATCCATAATGTATCCATTAATTTGAAGAAGTATTGAGCTTAGCTCTTTGACCATTGAATTACAGAAGGTTATAAAGTGCTGTTGACTCAACTCTTTTAATGTCTATATTCGGATATAGGCAGTTGCTTACATTTCACAAAATAGACAAGTTTTACATCAAATGAGTTCAAAAAAACTCTTCCTGTATATTGTCTATTCCTTGTAGGTAATAATGGTTGTGCTTCTATATGTTCCTAGCATTATCCTAAATAAGAATAAGTATCTAAATAAGTAAAATTCATGTCTCCAATTAAATATAAATACATTTTTCAATACATTATAAAAATATATGCAAAACTACAGTTCTAAATTCTTATTTCTTCTATATTTTCCTTTTATTGCTCAGTTTCCTTTTACTTTGTAAATAACCTGTTATCTCTTTCTGTCTGTCTGCAATCTGCATTTCTCACATCTTAAAATTATTTTTAAACCAATTTTACATGTGGTACATATCAATTTGCCTCATAAATGAACTTAGCACTGAAAAATTTTAATTCCAGTGAGAAAATAAGGTAGGCATATAAATAACTAAATAAGAAATAAACGAGAGAGGCACAGATAATACATAACTCTTCCTAAGAAAGAAAATGATGGTCTGGGTGATTCAGTTAGACTTTAATAAATAACTGTAAGGTTTTCTATTGTGCTCTCTATGTTAATTGCTGCTCATATATTAATTCTTAGGAAAATTATGTCCTTATCATATGAAAATCAGGATAGTCCAGTGCATGAGTCAAAGAGTGCATAATGTACACCTGCTGTGAGTCTGAAATGAGTAGTCAGTGTGCCCAAACATTGAGTCTTCCTATACTTAGGATATTTGGTAGACTTTTTCCCAATAAAAACTTTGTCAGTTACTATGTAAAAATATATTATTTTATATATGTCTCATAATGTGAAAATGCTAAGGTAATTATCACTGTTGCGTGTACCATCCAGTCAAGTTTGAATAATCACACCCTATAGTACAGAAGAGGAGCCCTGGTGGCTTAGTGGTTATCCTTTGGGCTGTGAGCCACAAGGTCAGCAGTTCCATACCACCAGTCATTTCTCAATAGGAGACGAGCTTTTCAACTACAGTAAATAGTTACAGCATGGGAAACTCACAGGGCCAGGTCTACCCTGCCCTATGCAATCACTAGGAGTCCGCATCAACTCGGTGGCAGTGAATTTGTTATTTCAATTCATAGTACAGACTATAATGTCCCATGGCATTACCTAATTTGTAAGCTTTGCAGGGCAGACTGCCACAACTTACTCTGGCAGAGCAGCTCGTGTGTTGAACCACTGACCTCTAGGTTCCCATTTGAGAGCTTAGCCACTACCCCATCAGAACTCCTTATAGGTAACACTAGGAATGAAAACATTTTTACAGTCAACACTAATCAGAAAGTATAATGAATGTTTTGTTTTCCATACTTATTTTAAAACTTGCAATTAGTAAACAAACAAGGAAATCCTCCCCTTTCCTTCTTCAAACCCACCAACTAACTCATGGTAGAGAATGAAAGATGGGCTGTGTTGCTCCCATGAAGACGTACAATCTCTGAAACCCCCAGCACAGTTCTACTTTGTCTCATAAAGTAACTAACAATTAACTCAATGACCATAACATGTTTAGTTTTGGTTTTGTTTTTTGTTTCTGATTTTTTAATTTATATTCTACTTCTTGCGAACCTCTTCATAAATGAAAACCTCAAAAACACACTATACAATACCAGTATTTCAAAATATCACTGGAATCTTATTTTTAAATACAAGACCTATGTACTGCTATTTAGTTGAACTACATTTAGGTTTCTCTGAATATAAATCTTTATAGGAACAAAAAGCCTCATCTTTCTCCAACTTAAATACATTTTATCTTTAATAAATATTGTAAAAATTATTATTACTTAAACAATGTTTAGTGTCTCCATTTACTCAGACTTATTTTACATATCTCAATAAAGTTTATGTTGATTATAAAATTCTCATTATTATATTTTTTCTCATTAATATTAATATTAAAATTATTACTTATCCAATTTGAAATATATGCCTTGGTTTTTTTACTTTTATATCAGACGTGCTTCTAATGTTGTAAACAATCAGTATTATTACACAGATATATAATGGGCTATATTTTTTCTTTTTTGTCAGAAATATGAAAACTTATTCCTTATCATTCCAATAGCTCTTCATTTGTCTCCTATACATTTTCTCATGTCCAAGAGGAACTTATCACTTGCAAATTAAAGTTTTAAATGCTGGCAGGCCCATCTCTGTGGACAAGGTTTATACCTAATAGGGAATTAGAGTTTTGTCAGAACAAAAGGGAAAAGTCTTGGAATTACAGTTTTTCATGCAAATTTGCTCCTTTGTAGATATTTTTCTGTATGTAATTGAAAAATAATTATTATTTTGAATTTATGTGACCAGCCATTGATAATTTAATATCAATTATTGATCCTGGTCACAGGAGCAAGGTTGAGCAACTTCAGTTGCTTGGCAATGCATTTGTCTTTGGTGCTTAGTGAAGATCAATCTGTGAGCTAGTCATGCTCATAACCATTTATCAATTGTCTTTCAAGGCTGATGCTCCTTTGTTAAAACTGGCGCTGGAATGAACATCACAGTGTTAGTGGTGCAGGTGGGGGGAGACAGCAACCTCAGCAACAGTCCTCAGATAGCAATAGACAAGGATAGGACCATTCAACCATCCAATATCTCCCAATCTGCCCCATGGGGGTGAAGTGCAGCGGAGATCCAGGGAAGCCATGATTAAGTTATTTTCAGATTCCACCTTAGCCAGCAGTATAGTCTCTCAGAAGACATTCAAATCATCCATCACTGATGAGCAGAAAGACAAAAAGAACCTTTTTGAAAGAATTTTAAAAGATATGGAAATTGGTGGATCTTTAGAGGAGTGGATGTTTCCTTTTTTACTTACCAATGTATGACAAACTTAATACATCAAGCACTTATTGCTGTGAGATTTCTCAACAAAGAGATAAAAATTTCTTGATGGGATAGATGAAGACATGTGAAAATTTTAGAAGAACGCTGGAAAGCAATAGATGCACAAAAAAGGATAAAAATATAGAAACCTTTAATAAAAAGCAACTAGAACTTTGAAGCTTAATTATAAAATAATAGAAATATTGCCACTCTCAGCAATAGTCCCGAAGGGATCATCTGTCCTGGATTCCCTGTGTTTCTAGTTCCTATCTGTACCAGTGTACATCCTCTGGAAGGAGAGTGGGCTGGAAAGGCAGAACTGATTACAAGGATCTACATATAACCTCCTTCCTGGGGGATGGACAATAGAAAAGTGGGTAAAAGGTGTGGGTGAAATATGACAAAATAAAAAGAATTTATAATTTATCAAGGTTTCATGAGGTAGTGGGGAATGGGGAGGGAGGTGGGGAAAATGAGGAGCTGATAACAAGGGCTCAAGCAGAAAGCAAATGTTTTAAGAATGATGATGGCAACAAATGTACAAATGTACTTGACACAATGGATGGATGGATGGATTGTGATAAGAGTTGTATGAGCCCCTAATAAAAGGATTAAATAAATAATAGTAGAAATAAAATGCTCCTTAGAAGAATACAGAAGTAAAATTGAAACCATGGAAGAAGAATCAGTGAACTAGAAGGCAAAGACTCAGATTACTCAGTTTGAAGAAAAAGTGGAAGACAATGAGCAGGGGATAAGGGTTCTGTGGGACAGACAGAGGAGAAATAATATATGCATAATAGGAATTCCAGTAAGTGAGGAGAGGAAACAAAGTCTAGAAGGTGTTTTTGAAGAAATAATTACAGAAAAATTCTCAAATATGGATGAGATTATCATTTAAGATGGTGAACTAACACCATATAGGTTAAATCCTAAGAGAAATACTCCAAAGCATGTCATAATCAAACTTACCAGGTACAAAGATAGCCTTTAAAAAGCAGCAAGTGTTAAGGCAAAGGTCCCTTACAAAGGAGCATCAGTAAAATTAATTGCTGACTTTTCAATATCAACTATTCAGGCAAAAAGACGGTAGGGTGATGTATACAAAGCCTTGAAATAAAGTAAGTGTCAATCAAAAATAACATATCCACCAAATCACCATTCAAAAATTAGCATGACATTAGAATTTTCTAAGATAAACAGAAATTAAGGGAATTTGTAACCACCAGACCAGTCCTAAAGAAATATTAAAGGGAGTTTTCTAGTAAGAAAGTATGATATCAGCCCAATAATTTAAAAGGTTGACCCTAGACAACCACCTGAATACATGTATAAAATAAATTTACAATGAGATGGGGGATCTGGGCTACACAATTATAATTGACAGTAACATAAAAATAAAATGGAGATGATTTGTATAGCTAATAGAGCTTTCAGGTGTTAATGAGACTCTGAGTGATTTGATAATAAATTATCAATAAAAATCCTAAGAAGAAATGAAAAAATAATATATATATTAATTCATTATATGTATAATGGAAATAATGAATATATATATTCCTAAAAAAACCTCAGCTTTGTAAATACAGAACGAAATAGGTATCATTCTCAGCAGGAGAGAGGGTAGTGGATGTTTAACAAAATGTTTAAAGTACATTCTCTATAATCTATTGCAGTTAGTATAAATGGATTCAATATTGTAGTCCAGCAAGAGTGGTAGACTGGACTGAGAATATAACACATTTATATGACAAGGAGCACACTTGAAGCACAGATGCATAAATAGATTAAAGTGGGAGGAGACACTTAACATAACAAGCAAGCAGTAACACAAAATGAGTAGGAGTGGTAATGTTAATATATGACAATACGTTTTAAGTCTAAATTTATTATGAGACAGAGAAGGATATTGTATGCACCACTTTTTGATGATGGATGGAACAATTTTAAAAGAGAATACATACACAGAAGACCTGTATCATTAACCACTTGCACCTAACAAACATCAATCAACAGTAGCACAGTACACACTCTCCTTCACTGAACATTTGTTTGGTGTAGACTATTTTCAGATACAAAGTAAATTTCAGTCAGTTAAAAAATATTGAATCCATATAAAGCATCTAATCTCTCCATAATACAATGAACAAAAAGACTAAGGAAAGCTAAGTAAATTTATGGAATCTTAAACACTATTAAAATAGCAAATCTATTGGGTTATCAAATAAATCAAACGGCTATACCTATAATCTTAGGAATGTAGTTGAAGAGCTAAAAATCATACATTTTATTGAATCTTGATCCTAGAGTGCACATCATTTTCTAGCCTGTGTGTCAAACTGGGAAGGGTATTTCATGTGCTTTGTTGCAGACCCAACTATGATGATCGGATTGCAAAAAGCACTTATGAGGTTGAGCTTTGAGTTGACCTACCCACTTTTTTCACAGACCATGTTTGTTGAAATAATGAGTCGAAGACAGGTGATGGCTATTTAAACAGTCATTAGGCAGGCATTTTCTCAAATAAACTGCATGTTACTTCAAGTAAACAACTGTCAGTTTTCATTGTCATGGTAAAATATAAATTAATATACAGAAATTAGGATTATGGAGAGCACTTTCTTGCCACTGGTTTCTCTTCAGGCGAGATAGAGGTGACAATTAATACATGTGAACATTTAGAACACTGTTCTATGCCAAGATTCAGAAGTAACACATAATGCATTATTTAGTGAACCAACATCTTCCCAGTGCTATTCCTATAAAATCATTTACGTTAAGAAGAGTCCAATTGATTTTAATGTAATCATATTTTTTAATATACTAATGAAACTATCGTTAGTCAAATTTGAGTGTTGTATCAGGGATGTAAACTCAATTACATGGCAAGGTATCAAAATATATTTCTTCTTTACTCAAAAATATCCCCTGAAATTATCTAAAAGTAATCTGCCTGCCTAAGCATTATGCTACTTTAACACCAGTCTGTGTGGGATCAAATGTACAATACATCTTACAAAGATTAGAGATAGACCTTATTCAAAGAGATAAGAGTTTGTAACACTGGCTTAAGCAGAGCAGACTCTGGGGCAACCCATAAAGCTTTTGGTCTCAGAGGATGAGGACCTGAAGGGCCAAGAGCCAGAAAGATGCTTTTTGTGACGACATGGATGAGAAAAGGTTGCCTGATAGAGTAACTTTATGCTGTCATTTACAATCCTTAAATATAACCTATTACTTCCCTAATAAATCCCATGTTCATGACCATTATTTGTGAGTTTCATATAGTCATTATACTGAATTACAAGCCTTAAAGAGAAGTACTGTGGGAGAAATGGTTGATGTCAGAACTGGCAAAATGAGCAGAAGAATGGAGGTATATCTGATCTCTGCTTCATAAAACCAGCTTTAGGATGATGTTGATGATGATCCTCTCCCTCTCATGAATTTAAAGGAGGTCAGATTAATCCACCATGCCATTTTCACAAGGTATATATATATATATATATATATATATACATATATATATTGAAGTTACCCTGGGCTTAGAGGTTTAAAACTACAGAGATGCATACATACAGCTTTTGTTCAAACTCTCCTCACGCTGAAACAGTATATTCAATCTCAAAATGTTGACTATCTAACAATCAGTATTTGGCATATCATATATGATTTACCATAATGAAAATTTTCCCTCTTCTTTATCACCAAATATTCTTTATCATTAGATCATACTATTTCCAGCGCTGTTAACGCACACGGCTCTGGAGTCAGAGGACAAAGGAGAACTACTCTTTAGAGGTGTGGACACTGTAAATCTTTATGGGAGGACACAGTCTTGTCTTTCTCCCAGGGAGCCCCTGGCAGTTTGGAGCAAAGATGCTGTGGTTGGAAAAGAAAATATAAGATGTTTGTTCGAGGCAAGGATAGTAAGACTTAGCTTCATTACTTTACTGTATTGGCAGAAGGGCCCAGTCATTGGAGAAAGGCATTGTGCTTGGTAAAAGCAGCATGAAAGCAGAAAATATTTCATGAAATTATTGCCAAGAAGATGCAGCAATGTGCCCAGCAATAATATGTGATGATGACTCAAGACTAAGCAGTGTTTCATTGTATTATACATAGTGTCTTCTGAACTGCAACCAACTCCTGGGCACCTGACAGCCAGAACAATAACTAATATAAATTTCTTAATATTTATTTTCTCCAAGCATATAGGGATATCATGGATACTTTTATGTTTTAAGTAATTTAAAACTGTATTTGGGGGGCGGAGGCCAGAGAAATTGTACGGAAAGAGTTTTTGTTGTTTTTCTTTTATAATCAGGATTATGTATCTGTCATTCTTGAAGGGCATCAAGATTTCCTACAAGAATTTTATTAGGAAAATTTCCCCATCTGAGATAGTTAGCTTATTGTGCCAGCCTGGTCAATAAGCACAAGTGTAATTAATTGAAGGGCAGAGAGATGATTGGCTTGGTGAGCCTCACCTTTCTTTTCTCTCGCTCTTTAGTCATCAGACCAGTGTGCGGCTGCCTTGCTTGTTCTGTGCCTCAATTACAGGCTACACTACCTGTGGGACGCCTAGCCTGTGGACTTTGTCGCTGTAAGTTGAGGTCCCTTTAAGACCACATTTTGGAATGTATATCTCTGGAGCTGGGGACTGACGTTGGTGACCTGGCTGACAGTTGGTGACTTGCCTTTCTGTTTGCTGCCTGTGCTGGGATAGCCTAGCTCTCTTTACAGAGGAGTAGCTTTCGGCCCTCCAGACTTGAAGGACTGCTAGCGTCTCACAACTCTCTCACGGGCGTGAGTTGTACTGAGCCATGTGTACTGCTTTATAATTTAACTGTTCACTTCTTGTATGATAGATCTATCTATCTGTATATAATTTAACAGTTCCTGTCTTGTGTTATATATCTATCTTTACATATATAAAATTATCAGCAATCTGGTTTATCTCTCTAGAGAACTCTGTCTAATACACCGTCTGTCCTACAGCCTTGATTTTTCCCTTCAGACTGTTTGTTGGTGTTTCCCAAACTCAAAATAAGAATAGTTCAGCTAAAATCAATTTGAGTCCCTTCAGATTACTACAACTGTCTTTGACTCATAAGTGGGAGGGCACAGGGTTTTGGAGGGAGAGCTAGATGAATGGAAGTGCCTCTTCTAGAAATGTACAGCCATCTCATGTCCCTCGGTTTTTCCTTCTCACATTGTTTGTCCAGCCTATCTTATCTAGGAGGACCTGCAGATATAATAATATGTGCATAAAAGTGCAGATGGCCTTGAAAGCACCAAAGTGGCAATAAGAACATGGTGTCGACAGCAGCAACACCAGCACACTAACAAATAAAAATGCCACTAACATGCAAAATTTAAAAGAAGAGAAAAAAAAAGAAAAAAATAACAACAAAAAAAGACAGCAAAAAAAAAACCCAACAAAACCCTGTTAGTAGTTCAAGGTCTGTTTGTTGGCCTTTAGGAGTGTTTTCCGGACGAGTCTGATGGGGTACCATGTCCTGGCCCAAAAGTCCATCCTTTATACTCCCTCGGGACCTCCATGCTCTGCTTCCCTCGCCACTCCATTGCATGCTTCCAGTGTTTTGCCTCAGTGTAGTGGGGTCAGCTCAGTCGCACATCCCACAGTGTGTCTCAGGTGCTGTCCCGTGTAGTGTTATGGGTCAGTGCAGGATGTCGCCTCTCATCATGGGGCTGGTTATATAGTCCTCTCTGTTCAATGGGCCCTTCGAGCCGGGCTATGGTCTTCTGAGCTTGGTGGGCCCAGGTGTGGTCCACTCTGTTCTTCCTCCTTCCTTTGCTTCAGCTTCCTTCCGGGTGTGGTGTGGTAGGTTAGTTCCTTTCCCATACCAGATGCTCTATTTTCATTTTCTGTGGCACTCCCTTTGATTGTGGGGGTTGGGATAATTCTGATTGGGGCTGGCATATGGTCCATTCTCTTTGTGTAATCCTAAACACTTTACATTGACCTCCTGGTTTGGCGTGTCATGGTGGGGTCCATATGCATGTTCCAGTTCTGTGGGGACACAACTAATACTCTCCCCCTGAGTGGGTTAGTGCCCTGTCCCCCTCATGCCATCCATTCAGTTTCTCCCCATCCCGGTTCTAACCTCTCCCTGCCCCACTACTCCTTCTTTATGCTGGGCTCTCATGTACCTCCCAAGGTGTGGCCTGCCTTCCCTCCAACTATCTATGCGTCTACCCATTTATTGCTAGGTAGATGTTTATTCTTCTATTCCTGGCATGCTGATTGTACTTACCTCAGGGGACTCATGCTATACCTGTCCTTTTGAGTTTGGCTTCCCTCATTTAACATAATTCCTTCCAGCTCTTCCCACAAAACAACATGTTGCATGTGATGGTACATGCTTTTCAGTACTGCATAGTACTCCATTGTGTGTATGTGCCAAAGTTTACTAATCCACTCATTTATCAATGGAAACTTAGGCTGTTTCCAAGTCTTTGTGATTGTGAATTGTGGCACAATAAACATTGGAGCGCATTACACTGGTCATGTTTTATTTGCTGCTTCCACCGGGTATATGTCCAGTAGAGGGATGGCTGGGTCATAAGGTAGATCAATTTCCATTTTCTTTAAGTATCGCCAGATTGCTTTCAACAGTGGCTGTACAAATCTACACAACCACCAGCAGTGGAGGAGGGTTTCTACTTCACCACAGCCCCTCCAACACTTGTTGTTCTCTGATTTGCTGATTTGGGCTAGTCTCAGGGGTGTTAGGTGGTATCTCATGGTTGTTTCTATTTGCATTTCTCTTATGACTAAGGACCTGGAACACTTTCTCATATGCCTATTGGCCATATGGGTCTCCTCCCTAGTGAAAGTTATTTTCAGTTATTTTGCCCACTTTCTTAGGGGATTAATTGTTTTCCTCTTTTTGCAGGTCATAATGGTGTTGTAGATTTTAGTAATGAAACCTTTGTCTGATGTGTCATTACTAAAAATCTTCTCCCAGTCTGTGGGTTGTCTTGTCACCCTCCTGGTAATGTTGTTCAAGGTGCACAGGTGTTTTATTCTTATTAAATCCCATTTGTCGATTTCCAATTCACCTGTGTGTGTACCCTTTCCTATTGCAGTGAGCCTATGACTTCCCTGGGCCAGTGCTCTGAGGTTAGTCCCGATTACCTCCTTGATGGTCCTGGTGGTGTGGGATTAACACTTTGAGTTTATTCTTGTGCATGGGGTAAACGTCTTTTTTCATATTTCTACATGTGGATATCCATTGTTTCCAGCACCACTTGCTAAAAGGGGCATCCGCCTCCCACTTGATGGTTTTGGGACTCTTGTCGAAGATCAATTGTCTATATGCTGATGATTTTATTCTTGGGCTTTCTATTCTTTCTCACTGGTCTGAGTGTCTGTCATATTGCCAGTACCATGCTGTTTTGACCACTGTATCTGTGTAATGGGCATTAAAATTGGGTAAGGCGAGTCCTCCAACAGAGTCCTTCTTCTTGAGTTTTCTGCTAATTCTGGGTTTCTTCCCTCTCCATATGAAATTGGTGGTCAGTTTTTTCCAATTCTTTGAAGAAGTTTAATGTTATTTCAATCGGTATAGCATTGAACTTGTAAAGTGCTTTACGTAGGACTGTCATCTTTACTATGTTGAGCCTTCCAATCCATGAGGAGGGGAAGGGAGGAGGTGTTGGCCAACACAGGGACAAGGAAACAATGAGTGGTTCAAAACCAGTGGAGGGAGGGAATGGGAGGACTGGTAGGGAGTGACCAAGGGCAAGGTAACTGAGAGGAATTTCTGAAACCAGAATGAAGGCTGAACATGGTAGTGGGACAGGAGGAAAGCGTAAGGAAATAGAGGAAAGGAGTAGGAGGCAAAGGGAATACATAGAAGCCTAAATACAGACATGTACATATGTAAATATATTTATGATTATGAGGAAAATAGACCTAGGTGCATATATTTAAAGGTTCAGTATTAGGGTAGCAGGTGGACATTGGGCCTCCTCGTGTATACTCCTTCAATACAATAGCACCTTCCTCAGTTAAACGGTCATTCCATGATACCTACCTTCCGGACATGATCACTGAAGACAGACATGTGCATAACCAAACATGGTGAAGAAAGCTGATGGTGTCCAACTATCAAAAAAATATAGCGTCTGGGGTCTTAAAAGCTTGAAGGCAAACAAGGGGCCATCTAGCTCAGAAGCAACAAAGCCCACAGAGATGAAGCACACAAGCCTAAGTGAACACGAGGCATTAAAGGGATCAGGTAGCAGGCACCAAAGAACAAAAACCATCATTGTGTGATCACCTTCACCACATAAATGCTGGAGGTGAATGTGTGCATAAGTAAGTGTGGTGAAGAAGGCTTATTGTGCCCGGCTATTGAGAGATATAGTGTCTGGGGACTTAAAGGCTTGAAAGTAAACAAGTGGCCAACTAGCCCAGAAGCAACAAAACCCACATGGAAACAGCCCACCAATATGTGTGATCATGAAGAGCCGACGGGACCAGGTTTCAAGCAAAAAAGGTGGGGGGGAAATCATATCATCGTGAATGAGGGGAGTGCATGGTGGGGACCCAATGCCAATCTGTAGACAACTGGACATCCCTTGCAGAGGGGTAGTGGGGAGGAGATGAGTCACTCAGGGTTCAGTGGAACAATAATTAAACTCACAACCTTCCTCTAGTTCTTAAATGCTTCCTCCCCCCAACTATCATGATCCCAATTCTACCTTGCAAACCTCGTTAGACCAGAGGATGTACAGCAATACAGTTGGGATCTGGAAACACAGGAAATCTAGGACAGATGAACCCCTCAGGACCAACAGTGAAAGTGGCAATACTGGGAGGGAAGGGGGTATAGAAAGGGGGAATGGATCTCTGGGATCTATATATAACCTCCTCCCTGGGGGATGGGCAACATGAAAGTGGGTGAGGGGAGACACCTGGCAGTGTAAGATAAGATAAAATAATAATTTATAAATTATTAAGGGTTCATGAGGGAGGGGAGAGCAGGGAGGGAGGGGGTGAGAAAAAAGGAAAATGAGCTGAGTCCAGGAACCCAAGTGGAAGGCAAATTTTGAGAATGATGAGGGCAATGAATGAATAAGGCTGCTTTACTCAATTGATGTATGTGTAGATTGTGAAATTTGCATGAGCCCCAATAAAATGATTTATAAAAAAATGTATAGACATCTGTGGAACACATGTTGAGAAACCGTAGCTTCACATTGGATAATTTTTGTGCATTAGAGGCTTTTTATGGTTATGTAGAAATACTTTTAAAGTTATTCTTCTAAATGGAACTCTTCCAATTGAATGACTGATTAGTTGACTTCAAAATTTCTTGTCATAAATTAGAGAGTACAATCAACAGTGGAATTCCATTTTTCTCATGGTGTACCTATGGTTTGTTGTGTTCCCCCCTGTCGAATGCCATGGCATAATTCAATGAGACACAAATAAATGTCTTTCTAGTATTCTCTACTTTCAGCCTAGATCTAACATTAGCACAGATCTCGCTTTGTCCATGTTCTCTCAGAATACACCCCGAACTTGGGGAAGCTCCCTGTTAATGTATTGCTCCTGCAACCACTGGTGCATATAATTCAGCAAAATTTTACTGAAATGTTACATTATTGATAGTGTTCTATAATTTGAGCATTTTGTTCAGTCACCTTTATTTGGAATGAGTACACATATGGATCTCCTCATGTCAGTTGACCAAGTAGCTGTCTTCCACTTTTCCTGGCATAGATAAATAAGTGCTCCCAGTGCTTCATCAGCCTATTGAAACATTTTAGTTGGTATTCCATCAACTCCTGAGGACTTGTTTTGGTTGCTTTCAGTGAAACTTCAACTTCTTCCTTCAGTACCATTGGTTCTTGCTCATATGCTACTTCTGAAATAATGGAATGCCAATTAGTTCCTTTGGCTACAATGACTGCATTCTTTCCATCTTCTTTTTATGCTTCCTCATTGTTCAATAATTTGGCAATAGAATCGTTCAATATGGAAAATCTAGGCTGAAATTTTTTCTTGCTTTTTTTCATTTTAAGATATGCTGAGCATGTCCTTTTTTTCCAACTCTAGATTTTTGCACATTTTATTATATTATTTGACTTTGTCTTCTTGAGTTGTCCTTTGAAGGCTTCTATTAGCCCTTGACTTCATCTTTTCTTCTTTTTGAATTAGCAACTCTAAATTTACAAATGAGCGATTGATGGTCGGTTCCACAGCCAATCTCCATGTAGTATCATCTCCAACAACGTTCTGCTTTGATTTATGAGTCCTTCATATTTCTGACAATATGTTGATGTGACGTGTAAGTTTTGCAGTGGCTCCATCCTCTAAGTGAGGAGCTGAGTCTTTTTCTTGTCTGTTCTTCGTCTGGAAGCTTTCCTGAAGCCTGTTCACGCTGGGTGACCCAGCTGGCATTTGTAACACCAGCATCACAGCAACACTCAAGTCACCACAGTACTGTCAATGGACAGACAAGTGGAGGCATCAGTTCATAGAGCCTTTTTAGTTTGTTTTTTGACACCAATCCTTTCAGTGTAGTTTGAAATTCTTTAGACTTCTTTAGTCATTGATTGTAGAGCAATTATTTTGATACAATAACTCTATGTAGTCTTTTCACCTTCTTTCATATTACCTGTATTACTCATTATTTTGTTCATATGACAGATTTATTTTTTTACGTTAGTTCTTTGGAGTTGAGAACTGCCAATCATGTTCTTTTTCTTTGGTTTTCTAACTCCAGGCCTTGGCACATTTCATTATAACAACTTATTTTTCTTCTCAAGCTGTCCTTTAACATTGTATGTTTATCTGTTTTACTTCCTCATTTTTTTCTCTTTGCTCTAAGTATTTACAATAGTAAGTGTTAGAATCTTTTTGTCATTCATTTAGGTCTTTTTCTCCATTTTTAAAATAACATTTTGCTTTCTTCATGCATGATTTCTTTCTGTGATTTCTTTGATCACTAGAATTCAATGTTTCAAATCTATTCTTCAGATGGCCCCTAATTACACATGATATATACTCAAGTTAGTACATTGACTCTTGTGGACTCTTGTAAATTGTCCTCAGCCTCAGATTGAGATTGTGTATGAACAAGTTTTATTCCATTTTCAGCCCCTGCTATTGTTCTGACTTGATGGTCATTTTCCTTCCTTTCTTTCCATAGATGTAGTTTTCATTCTTCTGCTACTACTACTACTACTAGCACTACTACTATTATATTGTTTACTCTATGGTTTTCCTCCTAGACTCCTTGAAGAAATAAATGGGATTTTAAACATCTTCTACATACACAGTTGTTCAGAGATATCCAAAACATAATTTGTTGTATCAGAATAATTTATGTAACTTCAAGAAGATATAGCTAGTTTGGAGTCTATTCCCCAAGTGATTCTTTTTTAAACCTGGAATTTTAACTTGAAAGCAAACATATGTATTTCACCTGAACCATTTATGAAATCAAATATTTCTTTTATATAACTACGTGGGAAATTTTTACATGAGACTATATAAAAATAAAATTCTGATGGGATTATTTCTTTACAATTTTGATATAGCATAGAATCTTGCACTGATATTTGACCTTTCTACTGCCAAACTGGCTGTAGTTGGAATCTCCATGGGCATTTGAATTTGGTTATGAGAGCCTCCAGAAATCACTAGTAACCATACCCTACTCTGTACATATGTGGAGTTATGTGTTCCCAATACTCTTTAAGATATTTAATCCTCACAATAGCATTATGGATTTTTTTCTATTTTCTAGGTGAAAATATATATGAGACACAGAGAAGGAAGTTAAGTAATCAATCCACAATCAAACAGCTTGGAGCCAGGTAGAGGCAGTGCTAGACACGGGCTTTTGAAATTTGTAGCTTATGTGCCTACTGCATCCAATTAAAATACACTTGTAAGATCTGTAAAACAAGGAAACACCTAAATGAGATAAAAAATGCATATTCACAAAATGGATTTTATTCCCTAATAAACCACTTTAAATTATATTAAGTACATCTCACTAATAATGTCTATAATGATATCACACAGAAATTTGCATATATATTTATGTATAATTTAATTATTTCTTTTAACAGCACTAAGAGATAAATTTCTTTTCTCCATGTTAGAAACTATGCAAGTGCCTTGCCTCGGTTAATATAATTAGGAAGGAGCAAAGCTGAGTTTCATACTCAGTTCTAATAACTCTAAAATCAGTTCATAGCTTTTGTTTGTTGTCTCTCCAACACATTTGTTATGTCATTGACTTGTACCTCCCTGATCTTGAAAGAATTAAGTAAGGACACCTTTATATATATTTAAACTACTAGACACATCTATATATATTTAAACTACTAAGATAGGAGATAATAGGGAGAAAGAGGACAAGATATAATTTATTAATTTACTTATGCTATGACGAATATTCATGCAAGAATTGCATGATGCTGTTTTATTACACAAATAACTCATTTGTTAAAGATTGTGGACTACTTTAGATAGTATAATATTAGAAACTTTCAAATACCTTGAAGAAATGCATATGGTTCAGTTAATTGGTAACCTAACTTTTGGAAATATGATATTCTTTCTGTTGGTTTTGTTAGATTACTGGCACGGGTTACCTCGGTTCTTGCTTCTCAACACTGAAGGAATTCACACGGCCAAAGCACTTTCCTAAATCCAAGTAACTTGAATGCGGGAAAGGGAGGTTTCGGGTAGTACCTGCTATAACCGAAAGAATGCAAGGCTACATGGGAGAATTCTGCACGGGGCCTTTAGAGAGTTCACAATCAAAAATGGCCACTTCAGGGGAGAGCAAACAACTGGACAAGTGGCCGGAAAGTGGAGTGCCCAGACCCAAATGAAGAGTCTGAAACTGAAAAAGAAGAGAGTCAACCCTGAGAAGGCTCGCTCACAAGGGCTGCACGCAGGGCGAGATCGCACCCTCCAAACTGAAAAGCGGGCGACCTGGTAGGGAAAAGGGCAGGCCTGCCCTCAGACTGTGCTCTTTTCCCCTCCTAGACCCACCTGGGGCTGGGGGCAGGGGGCGTGGTTGAGGGTATTGGCCATTCTTAGTGGCTGAGTTCAGGCGCATGTGTGACTTAATGCTGCTGGTGCCCAGAATGCAAGTCTAGGTTGATCTTCACGTGGGCCTGGGGACGTATGACGCTGTTCTGAGCATGCCCATCTTCGGTTTTCCCATAGGCGTTTGTCTAATGTGAGCCTGCTGTTTTTACAAGCCCTTCATGGTGGCGTGGCCAGCTCATTTTTGTTTAGTGTCAGCATTTGGTGGAGATAACCCCTTATTTCCCGTTTCTTTCTACTCAAATGTATTGTAGATCAATAATCCCTTTTCATTTTGTTCATTTTCCTCTCCTCGGTATTTTTACTTTCTCTATGATATACAAACTATAATTCTTTTTTTAAATCATTTTATTGGGGCTCATGCAACTCTAATCACAATCCATACATCCATCCATTGTATCCAGCACATTTGTACATAGGTCACCGTCATCATTCTCAAAACACCTGCTTTCTACTTGAGCCCTTGGCATCAGCGCATTTTCCCCTCCCTCCCCACTCCCCCACCCAACTGAACCCTTGATAATTTAATAATTACTATTATTTTGTCATATCTCACACCATCCGATGTCTCTCTCACTCACTTCTCTGCTGTCCGTCCCCCAGGGAAGGTTATATGTTGATCCTTGTAATCTGTTCCTCCTTTCTCCCTCACCTTCCCTCCACCACTCTCGCCACTGGTCCTGAGGGATTCATCTGTCCTAGATTCCCTGTGTTTCCAGTTCCTATCTGTGCTAATGCACATCCTCTGGTCCAGTCGGATGTGTAAGGTAGAAAGGGGATCATGATCATGGAAGGGAGAAAGCATTCAAGAACTAGAGGAAAATTGCATATTTCATCATTGCTACACTGCACTCTGACTGGCTCATCTCCTCCCGCAGCCCTTCTGCAAAGGGATGTTCAATTTCCCGCAGATGAGCCCTGGTTCCCACTGCTCACTCCCCCTGATTCACAATGCTATATTGTTGTTGTTGTTGTTGTTGTTGTTGTTGTTGTTGTTGTTGTTTTGGTCTTTGATGCCTAATATGTGATCCCTTACAAGTCTTGTGATCTCACAGACTGGCGTGCTTCCTCCACGTGGGCTTTGTTGTTTCTCAGTTAGATGGTACCTTGTTTATCTTCCAGCCTATAGGACCCCAGATTCTATATATTTGACAGTCAGGCACTGTCAGCTTTCTTCACTGCATTTGCCTATGCACCCACTTTGTCTTCAGCATTCGTGTCAGGGTAGGCTGGTGTGCTTCTTCCATGTAGACTTTGTTGTTACTTAGATAGATGGCTGCCTGTTTATCTTCAAGCCTTTAAGACCCAAGATGCTATAGCATTCGATAGCCAGGCACCATCAGCTTTCTTCACCACTTTTGCTTATGTACCCACTTTGTCCTCAGCGTTCGAGTTGGGACAGGTTGGCATGCTTCTTCCATGTGGGTTCTGTTGTCTCTCAGCTAGATGGCTGCTTGTTTAACATCAGGTCTTTAACACTTCAGATCCTATATCTTTTGGTAGCTGGGCACCCTCAGCTTTCTTCACCACATTTGCTTGTGTACCCTTTGTCTTCAGCAACTTCAGGTGCTATATCTTTTGGTAGCCAGGCACCATCATCCTTCTTTACCCAATTTGCTATGCACACATTGTCTTCAGAGATCATGCCATAAAGGTGAGCATCTCAGACTGCCAAATTGTTAGAACAGAGTATTCTTGTGTTGAGGAAGTACTTGTGCAGGGGCCCACTGTCCATCTGTTTTCTTAATACAGAATCAATAAATATATGTACATAGATATATTTCCCCCTCATCATATATAAATATATTTACATCTTTATATGCCTATATTTAAATCTCTATGACTACCCTTTGCTTCCGGGTTCTTTCCTCTATTTCTTTGTACTTTCCTCTTTCCACACTATCATGTTCTGCCTTCATTTGTTTTTAGGAATTCCTCTCGGTTACATTGAACTTGATCCAGCCCTGCCAGACCTCCCACACCCTCCTTGACACTGAATTTGGATTGATTGTTGTTCCCTTGTCCCTGGGCTTGTTAATCCACTTCCTTTCCACTGCCTCCCCCATTTCTATGTCCCCCCGGAACTGTCATCTCATTGTTCTCCCTTCTGGCTTGTTTATTCCACCTATCCCTTCCAGGTAGACATGCTATGTACCATCACAAGACTGAGTACAATGAAGCAACAACAGAGAGTAAAACAATAGCTACAACAACACACAGAGACATAAACATGTATAAATAGTTCAGGGTCTGTTTGTTGTCCTTCATGGGTGCTTTCCAGTCAAGTATGATGGAGTGCCATACCCTGGCACCACCTCTATCCCTGGGGACTTCATTGCTCTGCTTCCCCCACTGCTCTGCTGTATGATCCCAGAGGCTGGCTTCGGCATGGTAAGCTCATGGCGGGCACAATTCCCGTCCTGTGTCTCCAGTGTTGTCCCCAATGGTGCTATGGGTCAATGAGGAACGCTGTATCCCGTGGTGAGGCCGGCCCCTGTGGACATGTCTGTGCATTGCAGTTCTGCGCAGGAACATTGTCCTCAGGGCTTGGTGAGCCAGCATGTGCTTCACTCTTTGTGTGTGTGTGTGTGTGTGTGTGTGTGTGTGTGTGTGTGTGTGTGTCTTTTGGCTCCCATGTGCTCTGACCAGACCAGTTCCTCTTCTTGAACTGTAGCTTCACTACTGTCCTCTGAAGTGAATCCTTCTTGTGGGAAGGGTGGTGTTGTACACTTACTCGGTAATGGGGTCCAGCCCCTCAGTCCTCTCTATTGGTTCCCTGCTTCATGTCAGTGTGTTGCGTTCTTGTCTTGGAGGTCTGGGTTGAAGTCTGGTCCCTCTTTCCCTGTGGAACACAATCAACACCCTCCCCCTGTGTGGGTTAGTGCCGTTTCCCCAGCTACCCATACCTTTGCCCCACCTTCCTTTTAATGGGCTACCATGTGCATCCCATATGAATCCCTTAGTGTAGTCTGGCTCCTGCCATAGTATCTGGACCTCACCCCAGGGACATATGTATACAGTATCTTGTTCCCTATGCCCCTTTTGAATTTTTTGAGCTTACCTCAGTGGACTCACGTAGTACTTGTCCTTTTGTGCTTGGCTTACTTCACTTAGCATAATTTCCTCCAATTCTTCCCATGTGGTAATGTGCTGCATACGTTCATCATTGCTTTTTAGGGCTGCGTAATACTCCATTGTATGTATGTACCAGAGCGTTTTAATCCATTCGTCTGTTGATGGGAATTGGGACTGTTTCCAACTCCTTGCAATTGTGAACAGTGCCATGATGAACATTAGGCCACAGTTGTCTGGCTGTGGTTTGTTTTTTGTCTCTTATGGGTAAATACCCAGTAGGGGGTTGCTGGATCATAAGGTAGCTCATTTTCCAAATGTTTTAGATATCGACAACTCGATTTCCATAATGGCTGTATATACCTACAGGTCTACCAGCAGTGGACAAGAGTTCCTATCTCTCCGCATCACCGCCAACGCTTGTTATGTTCTGATTTCTTGAATTGACTATCTTTGAGGGTGGTAGCTGGTATCTCATAGTTGTTTTGATTTGCATTTCTCTAATGGCTAGAGATCTGGAACATTTTCATATATTTATTGGCCATTTGGGTTTCTGCCCTTGAGAAACTCCTGCTCAGCTCCTTTGCCCACCTCCTCAGTGGACAATTGGTTTTCTCTTGTTGTAGTTTAGCAGTGTATTGCAGATTTTAGTAATAAGGCCTTTGTCTGCTGTGTCATTGCTAAAGATGTCTTCCCATTCTGTGGTTTCTCTTATTACTATCTTGGCAAATTCCTTCTATGTACATAGGTGTTTTATTTTTAGTATGTCCCATGGGTGAATTTGTGCCTCCTCTGTGTCAGTGTCCTTCCTGATTTCTGATAACCTATGTAATCCCTTTCCCAGGGTTCTCAGGTTTGTCCCAATTCACTCATTGATGGCCCTAATAGTGTAGGGTTTTGCCTCAAGGTCTGTGATCCACCTTGCGTTTATTCTTGTTTAAGGAGTGAGGTAAGTGTCTTGCTTCATTTTTCTGCAGCTACATATCTATTTTTTCCAGCACCACAAATTGAAGAGGGTATCCGCTTCCCATTTGATGTTTTTGAGCCCCTTGTCAAAGATCAGTTGTCTGTATGCTGATGATTTTATTTCTGGGTTTTTAATTCGTTTCCATTGATCTGAATATCTGTCATTCAATGAATACCACGCTGTTTTGACCACTGTGACTATATAGTAAGTGCCAAAGTTGGATAAAGCAAGCCCTCCAACTTTGTCCTTCTTCTTGAGGAATTCTCTGCTAATTCTCAGTTTCTTCCCTCTCCATGTGAAGTTGGTAATCTCCAACTCTTTGAAGAAAGATGCTGGAATTTGGATCAGGATAGCATTGAACTTATATAGTACCTTGGGTAGAATTAACATTTTTACAGTATTGAGTCTGCCAATCCATGAGCATGGGATCTCCTTCCATTTGTTGAGGTAATTCTTGGTTTCTTTTAAGAGTGTTCTATAGTTTCCCCTTATAGATCATTTGTTTCTTGAGTCAGGTATATCCCTAGATATTTCAATTTGTGTTTTACTTTTGTGAAGGGTACTCCTTTTTAATCCCCTCTTCTGTGTCCTTGTCCAATGTGTATAGTAGTGCAATAGACTTCTGTTTGCTGATCTTGGAACCTGCTACTCTGCCATATTCCTCTATTGCTTCCAGTACTCCTCTCATGGAACTTTTAGGATAGTCCATATATAAAATCATATCCTGTGCAAATAACGATAGTTTCACTTCTTCCTTCCCCAGGCGAATACTTTTGATATCCTTTCTTTGCCTTATATTGTTAGCTAGGACTTCCAGCACGATGTTAAATAGGAGTGGGGACAAGAGACATCCTTGTCTAGTACCCTTTTTCAGAAGAATTGATCTTGTCTTTTCTCCATTGACTACCACATTGGCTGTTAGTTTTTCATATATAGCTTATATTATATTGAGGTATCTTCCTTCCATTCCTTTTTTCTTAATTTTCTTAAACATGAATTGGTATTGGATGTTGTCAAATGCTTATTCTTCATCTATTGATATTATCATGTGGTTCTAATATTTTTTCATTTCAAAGTGATGAGTAATACTAATGGTCTTTCATATATTGAAACATCTCTACATCCCTGGTATGAATCCCACTTGGTCATGGTGAATTATTTGTTTTATATACGTTTGTATTCTGTTGGCTAGTATTTTGTTAAGGATTTTTGCATTGATATTCATTAGGGAAATTGGTCTGGAAATTGGTCTGTAGTTCTCAATTCTTGTGGGATCTTTGCCAGGTTTAGGTATCAGAGATATACTAGCTTCAAAGAAGGAATTTGGGAGTTTGCCATCTTTTCCCATTGTCTGGAAGAGTTTGTGTAGAATTAGTGTCAGTTCTTCCCTGAATGCTTGATAGACTTCACCTGTGTATTCATCTGGTCCTAGTGACTACTTGGTTGGTAATTATTTGATAGCCTTGTCTATTTCTTCTATTGATATGGGTCTATTGAGGTTCTTGATGGTCATTGGGAATAATCTAAGGAGGGATTGTTTTCCCAAGAATTCATCCATGTCTTCCAAGTTTTTGAATTCATTGAAGTACAGTCCTTCATAGTATTGTGAAATTATCCTTTTCATTTCACTATGGTCCGTTGCAATATTCCCTCTTTCATCCCTCATTCTTGCTACTGAAATGTGTTCCTTCCTTTCTTTGGTGAAATTCACGAGAGGTTTATCAATTCGATTTATCCATTTAAAGAACCAACTTTTAGCAGCCTTGATTTTTATCCATAGGTTTTTTTTTTTAATTTTTCTGCCCTGAATCTCAGTTCTAATTCTTATTATTTCTTTTCTTTTTCTGTTAATTGGATATTCTTGTGACTCCCCTCTAGTTGCTGTAAATTTTGTGCCAGTGTATCAATCATAAGCCTCTCCTTCTTCTTTATGTGTGCATGTAATGCTGTGAGATTTCCTCTGATGGCTCTCTTTGCTGTGTCCCATAAGTTTTGGTATGTCGTGTTTTCATTCTCATTTGTTTCTAGAAATTTCCTAATTTAATCTCTGATCTGAGCCAGTACGCTCACCTTTGGCAATAGAGAGTCATTTATTCTCCAATGGTTTGCCTTGGTTTCTTTATCTTCCTTTTGTTTATTTCCAATCTATGACATAGTTGTCAGAGAGACAGGTCTGTATGATTTCAATGTGCTTGAATTTATGAAGGTTTGACTTATGCCCTAGCATGTGTTCTATTTTCAGAAATGTACCATGTGGGCTTGAATAGAATGTGAATTTTGTATTGTTTGGGTGAAGAGCTCGGCAGATATCTATCAGGTCAAATTGTCTAATTGTAGTATTTAGATCTTTAGTCCCCTTGTTGAGTTTCTTTCTGACTGATCTATCTTTCTCAGAGAGTGGTGTATTGAAGTCATCTACTATAATTGTTGAGGCTGTGATTTATTTCTTCATCCTTTGGAGTGTTTGCTTAACATATTGTGTTTCACTTTTGTCCTGCTAGGGATTCCCTCTCGCCTTGGCGTATGGTTTGTGCTCCAGTCACCTTTAGTTCTCCTTAGGTGCTGTTTGCAGCTGTGCACGCTGTGGTCTGATAGAAAGTATTGGCCCCAGTGCAGGGGAGTGTATGTAGGGGTTGGGTTGGGGATTGGGTGATCTGTTTCTGGCTATGGGCACTTCCCTAGGGTAGGCAGGTGGGAGGGGGGCGATGACTGGTGTGCAGATTCGCCACTTGGAGAACAAAAGGTAGGACAGAATGAGCAGGGAGAAGGGAGAGTTCAGTGAGCAAGCCCCAAAGACTTGGGCCCCTATGCTGTAGCTGCAGAAACTTTGCCAGACTTGTGTCCACCGTCTGGAAGGCCTGAAGCAATGTGGCAGGATGAGAACCTCTGCATGCATGTGCGTTTGTGTGCCCCGCACACGGGCGTGTGCATGCATGGGATGAGGGAGAGGAGGCCCAGGGAGGGGGCTGGCTGGCGGATCTGCATGGAGCACAGAGAAGTGGCGGATACCTCTAGGCTGAGACCTTGAGTGTGCAGGCAGGTCTGATTGGTGATTTGCGTGGAATACTAAGGCAGGACCACAGCCTCTGCCTTCTCTCTGGCTGTGGCACTTTTCGTGCACCTACCAGGTGAAGTGGGGAGGGTGTAGCCGCTGGACAGCAAGGGATGCCCAGGTGGGGCCCGAATCTGGAAGGGGTTAGGGTTATGCCTGCTGGAGCACACACACGGACCTGGGCACCCTGAGGCAGGGTGGGGGTTACTGACTGGCGTTTTTTCACCGAGCACCAAGGCCTCTGGCATGCACCTGATTGCCCTTTGGCATTGGTCCAGGCATAGTGGGTGACTGGAGCACCAGACCAGAGACTGCGGGAGTCCACATGGAGCACTGGAGATCAGGTGGGAGTCCACCTCTGCGTCTGAGAGATGCTCTGAGTGATCTTGTGAATCAATAGACAAACTTGATACCCATACTCCGCCCCCAACTCTCCCCACTCACCGATCTTCTCGGAGATCTGTGCTTGAGCTAGCTATCTGGAGTCCATCCTCTCCTGGCTCACAAACTATAATTCTTTTGTGAACTGCTGAATGCTCTTTTCCCCCCTAAAAATAGCATGACAACATGGAAATAATTGGCTTCATTGGACAGTACCAATAGATGCATGAAATTGATCTTTGGGTTTAAGAATCTCATAAACGCGTGCATGTTTGAATATACATATAAACGAACAAGGATATGCCTCCCTGTGCACGGACCTTTAAGACATCATAGACTGTATTTTTCAGTATTTACTATTGAAGCTACAAGTATTTATTTTGTATCCTAAAACAAAACAAAACAGAAAAACAACATACTATGTCTCAGTACCCTGTGAATTATTATAAAAGATCAGTGTTTAAATCCTATCATGAGCATTCTCATTTAATACAAAATACATTCGGGAATGCATTAGCCTAGTAAAGACCCTTTAATACTTCTGACTGCTGGCAATGTTCAGAATGGTGTTTCTTTCAGAATCATCTCCTGAACGCTATCTGTCAAAGCAAACTTTCAATGGCAAATGAACAATATAGGAAATGTTCCTTTTTCTTAGAAAATTTGTGAAAACTACAAATAGAAATATTCCTGTTGAAATGGGAAAAAATATCTCCTTATTATACCCCATGTGGAGGAGCATGGGCCCTTGGAAATATACTGTTCAGCACTAGAAACAAATATTTTGATAAGAAGACATTTCTCTTCTGCTTACTGAAAGGGAAAAACTATTTCTGCAACTGTTCTGTTACTTTTTAATGGATGCTTAATGTACTTGATAGCTCTGTCACATGAATGTTTCCTGTAGGCACTTGCAAAATTGTACAAGAAATGCTCTGTATTGTGAGTTTTTTTGCAAAATACAGTATGTGTAAACCTTCCACAGAAGCAAGGTAAAAAATGTGTCCTTGTGGTGGTGTTTCCCTGTTGTTTCCAGCAAGAACTGGGAGCTATTAGCACTTTTATTTATTTATTTTCTGTTTTAAAGCCAGGGTCTGAATTCTGAGGAAATTATCCATTAATAAAAAATACTTCCAATCTTGAGAGTTGAAGAAATAGTGAAAATGTTCTCAGTATGGATTATTGTCATTTTCCCAGGCTGGGATCTTAAGGAATAAACGTGACAATGACAGGAGTTGGAAGAATTGTCTTCCTTTTGTGAAGGCTGAGTGCAACAGCTCCTCCCGCACCTCTTCCTCAACTCTGGGCTATTTCCTGTCCTTTCACAGTTGCCAGGCATCAAGGATTCAGATAGTAGGCAGCTAGGCTTGGCTTTGTGCTGTCAGAGCCATCTCATTTTCATTTCCTTTTCTTATTTTTATTCTAGTTCAGCCCTGTCTATGCTCGCTCCCTCTTTTCACAGTTCCAGCCCCTTTTCCCACTCAGGCCTCCTGGTACCAACTAAGCAAACCTAACTTTTTCTTCAGTGTCAATGTAGACACATCTCCACTTAGTGGATTTCTACTGCAAGCTGGCAGTTCTTCCCCTTTCTTTCTCTTGTCTCAGGTGGCCTCTGTCCAAACAGAATTTAACTTCCTAGAAGACTATAACTAAGGCTTTTATCTTCATGAACACTAACATTTCAATTACAGTGCAAATATTGTCTTCTGCTTTTCAGAAGCAGTGTATTTTCTCCATATTTGAGAGGTGCTTTCATTTAAAAAAAATCACTTGTATTCAATATGTTGCAAAAGTATTTATTCCTAGGTGGAATCCCATTCACAACCTCATGGAATGATCCAAATGCAGATATGCTTTATCTGCTCTCATAGACTATTATTTGCTTCCTTTTATTTTATTGTCAAAGTTTGCTTTTCTTTCAAAATTCTGCACTGATAGGTGGAATGCTAACAAGAAAGTAAAAGTGCTATTTGGTTGTGCATATTCTCCTTAATTCATTATAGATTGGTCCATTGTGATATACAAGTTTTCATTGGCTAATTTTTAGAAACAGATTGACAGGCCTCTCCAATTCTTTTCAGTCTGGAAGTTCTGCTGAAATATGTTCAAAAGCATAACAACATGAAACAGGTCAAAAGTATAATACAATGTGATGGGTTAAATATAAAGTATGGTGCTAATTCTGCTGAGATAGTAAAGTTTGTTTACTCTAAATATTTGCAACTCAAATTTTTCTCAATACAAAAGATAAAAACCAAAGCATCAGTATAATAGTAAGTATATTCATCTATAACTCAACAATTTTGCAATCCTCTATTATTTAATTTAAGGTGTCCTAGTCAGACATTGGCTAAAGTACTGGATTCCTTACCATAGGTTAGCTGCTCACACCTACTAGCTACTCCTAGGGAGAAAGATTACTAGGTCTTTTCCCATAAAACTTTACAGTCTCTGAAATCTTTAGAGAGTAGTTCTATTCTGACCTAGTGTCCTTATCAATCAATTCAACTAGAGTGCTGTGTTAATCTGGGTTGACTAGAGACACAAATCCAGAGACCCTCATATGTGTGTAAGAGAGAGTTTTATATCAAAGAGTAATTGTATATTAAGAAAACATCCCAGCCCAGTTCAGATCAAGTACATAAGTTTGACATTAGCCCATATGTCCACTATTAGTCTATAAATCCCTCTTCAGATTCATGCAATGCATACAATGATGTTGAATGCAGGAAGATCACAGGCCTGTAGGTGGAAAGTCTTGTGGTTCCAGTGACAGTGGAAGCATCTCCAGAGCTCTGGCTGTTATCAGCATGGCCCATGTGGCTTGTCAAGAAGAAGGTGAAGCAAAGAGAATGTGTGCCCCACCTCCAGGGAGGAATACAGGAGTTCCGAGAGTCCTCAGGAGAAGGCCATGTCCACACAGAGGCCTCAGTGGCTATGACCTGATTGACAGGCTAGACTCCACCCCTTCGCTCAAGTTGGCAGGAGATTATATAACTGTCACAAGTGAGTTTATTCTTTTGTCCTAGGCTAGGCTTTCCCAAACACTCATCTAATCGCTTGTCATAGTGTCCTGGCATGTGTGTTGTTGTTTTGCTGAAAGCTGTGCCTTTCGAATACCAGCAGGGTGAACAATGCAGAATGCTTTTAGCTGAGCTTCTAGACCTAGACAGATTAAGGAAAAGGAGACTTCGGGAATATTATGCATTCAAAATATTACAAATTGTAGAAGAGCATAAGATGAACTCTGGTTAGAAGATATAACTGGAAAGCGCTGCCTCCTCATAACAGAATCAATATTAACATCTGTGCAGACTTAGACCAGACTTCCTCATGCTGACCACACTGACCACTGCTTCCTAGATATCAATTTCAGCCTATTTAAAGGTGTCAATGGTGTTGCTTCTCTAGATAACTTAGTCTAACAAACAAGTCATGTTCTTTTTAGTCACTTCATATGCAAGAAAAAGTTAGACAATTAAAAAGACAGAAGAATTGACACCAGTGTATCGTGTAGTTGACAATAAATATTGAATGCTAAAAGAACAAATCTTCTCTGGAAAATGTCCAGTCAGAAGGGTCTTTAGACGTGAGAGGGGACAGACGTTGCACCATGCACTTGAGACATATTCTCAGCAGTAAGTTGGTGAGAAACATGAGGGCTCTCAAGTAGGTGGGTTGAGACAATTGCCTACAATAGTGGGCTAAAGCATAATAATCTTGAGGGGGGTGCAGGGCCTACAGTGCTTTGTTCTTTTGTACATAGAATTTTCGGGAGTGTGGACAGAGCAGCTGTAAACTCAACTGAGTACAATATCTGGTGGCCCAGTGGGTTTGACTTTTGGCTACTAAATGAAAAGCCAGCTGTTTAACTCACTACCTACCTACACCAGGGGAGCAAGATAAGGCCTAAGGCTTCAATAACGATGGCCACCTCAGAACCCTCTGGAGAAATGGTGCCCATACGGTTGCTATGATTTGGAATGCATTTGTGCCTGGCAGTTTTTGTTTTTCAGTTTTGTGAGAAATAATGCAGGGACACTTGTTGGAAGTAGGGGAAAGTGGCAAGTGTGAGCTAATCAGCAAAATTTGTTGTTTATTTCTAATGGGGAAGGATAAATTTAAACATTTGTGTCTTTGAATTAGTACATTTTAACACCTTGATTCAATTCTTCATGAGTGAATTCTTGACTGCAGCGGCATCTGTTAGGAGGACAAAACTGATGAACCACACATTTGGAGAAAATTAATCTACAAATCATTCTAGGCTCCAGCAGATGTTTTCTTTAATTTTCTTCCCTCTGATGCTTATTTGAGGGAAAACTTGTTTAGTCTAATTGGTCCAGTCTTGGTTGATGCGAAAAAGAGAGACTGAATCTATAAATTGGAAGAAAGTATATCATTAAATTACAAGTTCACAATTTTCAAATTACCTAGATTGTGACTAATGTCAAATATTCATTTGGTAGCAGATATACTTTAGAATTGTACCATCAGGATATAGCTAAGTTGAACAGACTCTTATAATTTCATGTACATAAGGTCATTGTGAATCACAACTGGTATGATGGAAATTCACAACATAATTCCTTTTCTTGTACCAATATTAATGAGACTTTTTAATGTGCTTGATATGTTGAACAACAATATCAAGTGTATTTTTTGTTTGTAATGGAAAATGCATTTGCAAACAGGGAGTAAACCTCATTCTCAAAGAAGGTCTATTTAAAATACAACTACAAAGATTGTTCTGTACTGCAATTTTTGTTTTTGTTACATGAAGTTCAGTAACTTAAAAGAGAAACTTATGAGAAATAGAGCACATTTATGAATGAACACATAATTAATTTCATTATTTTAAAAAAAATAATTCATCAACGGCCAAAATAAACTTAATTGCCTGTGAATGTGTAAATGGGAGAACACAGGGCAATGAGAAAGACAATATCACAAAGTAGGAAAATATAAAGAAGTTTCTTTGTTTCTTTTGATTTTCGTAAAGAATGATATTTTCGGTTAATGATCATTACGAAAAATTCCAATAAAATAAAAAGAACATAAGAAATTACCAACCAACAAATAGAAATAATGATCTAAGATTAGATTTTGCTATGCATGCTACTTATCAAACCATTACTTTCTTTTTATGTGAATTTAATAGAAGCTAAAGTAAATAATGACTTTAAATTCAAAATCAACTTGAGTTATTGCTGTGTATGCGAGGGGCTTGTTAAGTGCTCTCAGATGGTTTCTCACTCACAGAGGCCCTGGGGATAACGGAATGAAACTCAGCCTGCTCCTGCAGCAGCCTCACGATCACTCTCCAGTGGAGCCTATGGTGGCACTGACTGCCAGTGCTCTGCTTTACCAAGCACGTCGTGCTTCTCCAGGACATGTTCTCCATGTTGATAGCATGTTAAATGTGCTTGAAATGAGTCTCCATTTTAAGGAACATTCTACTATGGTATTTCTTCCTGTATTGATCTTTTTGTTCCCCAGCATTCCAGAACACTTTCTAGTGTACTTACTGTTCTTCATAAACACCATAATCTGAAAGCTTCAATGCTTATTTGCTTTTCTTTCCTGTTTACTGGTTTTGTTGGCATATAATTCATATATCATACAATTTAATAGGTCAATCACATTGAGATTTATGTAATCATCACCATCAAAATTTAAGAACATTTTCTTCACATCTTCACTGTTGCTAACTCCCCGTTTCCTCCCCACCTCCCCTAGCAGGCCCGTAAATTAATACTGTTACTTTCTTTATAGAGCTACCAATCCTAGATTTCATATACAGAAAATCACACAAACACAAACAAACAAGACCTCCACAATGACAAAACAAAGCAGAGAAAAATATCAATTGAATAGAAAGCAGAATTATCTGGTTCTCTATTTCTTGTTCAGCTTTCATGTGCATATGATCAAGCAAGGTCTTGCTACATCAATGCCTTATATACTGTATTGACATATGTATTATTTGGGCAAACCTATGACAGACATTTTGTTTTATATTTGCTTTTGTTTGCTCCTATTAGGGTGTGTCTCAGAGGTGTTATGTCATTGAAATTGTGTTATATGTTTTTCTGTTTTTTGATAAATGAAACCCAGAATTTATTAACCTATAGAGCTAGGTTTGGCATGGAGTTGGGGGTGAATGGGTACAAGGGAGATGATGTCAAGGCGTCCAGGCAGTAGGGTGGGAGGGGTGGGCTGTTGTTGTTTGGAACTGTCGTAGCAATTATACGATTTTGCTTGATGTGATTGACCTTGTTGGTATTTGGAATATTGGTGACATAGATTTTAGCCTCGCAGCGACACTCGAGCCAGCACAATTTATGACAAAAAGGAATTACTGATATATTTGATGGTGTCATGGGTGACTAGTGGGGATACTAACCACAAGATCAGCAGTTTGAAACCACCAGCCCCTCCAGGGAACAGAGACAAGACTTTCTAGTCTCCTCAAGAGCTACAGTCTCAGAAATCCACAGGGACAATCCTACAGTGTCCTATAGTGCCGCTATGACTTACAGTCAATTCAATGGCAGTGAGGGTTTGGGTTTTGGTTTTTATCTCATGTAAAAGGAGAGTGAACTTTTCCAGGGCTTCATTTCACTTGGATTTATAGACAGCATTCAGTGAAGTCGTAGTCAGATAATACAAGAGTTGTTGTGCTGGGCAAATCTCCTGCAAAAGAGCTATTTAAAAGACATACATGTGCCTTTTTAAGACAAAAGTACATCAATCCCAAGTCATGATCTTTTATTTGTTTATTTTGATTTATTATTAAATGGGAAGTAATACACATTTCATATCATCCCATAGTTCAATCACGTCAAGCAATCAGAGTGGCAAGAATTTGCTCACATCCATTAAGCATGTTCGCAGGAAGGAACAGATCTTGCAGAAGGCTATCAATTTGGTAAAGTAGAGGGTCAGACAAAAAGTAACATTTTGAATGATATCGTTTGAATTAGTGACTAAAGCAGTGTACTCAAACACAAGAACATTTATCAGGATGGTAGTTATGAAGATGGACAGTATTTTGTCCATATGGTCCTTTGAGTTGATTCCAACTAGACAAAGGTAATAAAAGATTCCTTCTTGATTGAGTAAAATTGTAATAAAAAAAACCAATATCTTGCAATTAAACAATTTTGTATTTAAGTTTATATTCTTAGATTTTCTATGCATATCAGTTTTATTGCTCATTATTAAATCCCTCACCTATATAAGATAATATATGTACTCTATTTGCATATGTGTACTATGTAGAAAATAATATCTAATATATAATTATATATCTATTAATATATATTTAAATATATAATATATGTCATTATATTGACTAATATAAATGAGTCAATACATATGCATATATTGATTCAAGTAGATCAATAATATATATCATAGAAAAGTTATATTATATACTATATATAAAGATACAATATAAATATATATTGTATATATAATATATAAGTATATTATATAAAACAATATACCATGATATAAGATCATTTAGTATTTTGTTATAAAATTTATATAACAATATAGTATATACTATACTATTTATAGAATATATGTTATGTATACAATATATATGTATGTGTATGTGTGTGCATATATAAAATTGTGATGTTCTATAGCAATAGCTACACAGGAATATTATTGAGAACATTTTCTTTTGCTTCCCAAGTAAAATTTTCTCACAGTTTGCTGGTTTCCCTTTTTAATTATCATTTTTGTTTGTAAATATATGTGTTCCTTTGAAACAATTTCCACTTCATATCTCCTCATTTCTTTAATGATATGTGAACAGAGTACTCCCGTTGTGCAAGCTCTGGCCCTTCTTCATTTGGGCTGCAGAATTGGAGGAAACAGTCAGTCTCTGCCGACACGCATCTGAACCTTGCTATGTTGGCCCGGGAACTAAGGGCTGCCTTCACGGCCACTTTCTATTGGCTTTCTTTGTAGTTGGTAGCTCTTTTTGACAATTTTGATATTTAGCTGACTCTCTCCTCAGTTTCAATTATGATTGCAGTGAAACATTAGGAAATAGCATGTGAAGCACCCTAACATTTGCTTTATTTCCTTGATTCAAAGTTTATAATTTATATTAGAGAAGATTGTGCCCCTATTTTTCTGTAATTTGCTCATTTTTAACCAGTATTATGAGCAATTGCTTCCATAGTTTGACTTCACACTCCATATGAATATTTCTCTCTCAGATTTTCTGTTTCCTGAAGTTTTCTTTTTTCTTGGCTATAAACACAGTAAGTCAGGGAACAAGTTTTTGTGATTCATCAAAATACTCACATTGTGTCTTAAAAGGATACATATTTAATAAATGGAACTTTTTAATGTCTTTGTAAATAGTCTAAAATGTATTCAAAAACCCCAGTAATAGATTATGTAAGACCACACTAAGAAAAAGTGGAAATTCACTGTATAAAAATTGTAGCAGTAGACAAGAGTGAATGAGATAAAAGGGGGATATGTTAAACATTCAAAAGTATTTTTTCAAACATTCAAAATTATTTTAAAAACAAAAGGCCAATTTATTTTTAAATGTTTTGATTTTAACATGGAAGGGACTTAAACTCAAGTGCACTTCAAGTGAATTCAATCCTCAATCTGTGTTTACAATTTTTCCCCCCTACAAATAGAGTTGCCCTGGAGGTGACTCTGTGCCTCAGAGTAGAACAGTGCTCCATGGGATTTTTCAACCAACGACTTTTGGGAATGCCAGACTAGGCATTTCTTCTGCAGCACCCCTGGAGGGAACTGAACCTTCAATCTTTTGATTAGAGTCATTAATTACATCAATGACTAAGTAGTATTTATTACACTTGTGAAAGACTAGGGTATATGAGCATAAAATGGTTGCAATATCAAAGCCAAGAGCTATTTAGTTATGTGTGTATTGTGGGTGGATATAAAGCAAGTGATGTTAGAGATAAAGTTTTCTTTCTGAAACCTATTATATATGTAATTTAAAAAATTATTTATGCTCCACATATTTTCAGAGTAATAAGCATAGGAGTACATGGAATTATGTTATAATTCAATGAAATATAGATCACTTATCTATGTAGCCTTAATGAAACTTTATATTGACTTTTATTGCCTGAGGCACCATTCTCTTAAAGGCTGCCTCATAGATAAGATATTAAACAAAAACTTCTTTGGAGAAAATATAATCATTTCTATAATAAGATATAAACTGAAGAAATGTAGACTGGAAAAATAAAGTAGGCTGAACAGGCCTTGACAATCATTTATTAGTCAATACAATACATATTTGCAGTAGTTTTTATTTATGTCTAATAAGTAATATTTCAGGTAATAAATATTAACATTTTAAGTAAGTGTCCATTTTCTACTTTTTATTAATTATTCCAGTACTTTTCTTGATGATGGGTATTTGAATAAAAGGTATGAAAATATAAAACTCTTTGCTTATTCTACCTAACTTTACTATTTCTTTAATTTTTTCACCTCTCCTTTCTATTTTGTCTTTTCCATCTGTATGCTTTCTTTTCTCTTTCAGTGCTGACAGTCTATCAGTTGAAGATGGTGTGAGGGAGTGAAATGTCTTAATGTGGCTCTTCTAATCATACCTCTTTAACTCCCATCAAATCATTGGAGGAACTATGCAAACAGGGCATGTGTAACACTGATGGAGGGAATTGATGTTTTCATTGCTACACTCTCAGCTATAAGGAGAAGTTATCTTTGAAGCAGAATCTGAGAGAGAATGCCCAAGACCATCCGAGGAACTCCGCCTAGATCTCTGACTAAAGTGGGGGAGGCAAAACCCAAAGGCATCACAGACTGTGGGATACTATGGGACAAGCAAGAGGAGCAAGGGGTTGGGGGGGGTGGGACTATGGGACTATGACAGAACAACAGGTGCCTGTTATGGTCTAGATGGGCAGAGGATCAGCGTTGACAGCCTGAGGACCAGAGAGACTTGGTTGTTTTCTGAGGGGAAGGGTTGCTTTGGACCAATGACTATACCCTTACTGTTTACTGATCCTGACTTTTGGTAACCTTTTAACTCCCATATTAAACCCCTTACTCATGAGTAGTATCTGTGAGTTCTGTATGGCCAATGTGATGAGTTCATTACCCCAATCTAGATATAAAGTGCTGGGAAATAATGGTTCAAGGGAGAGTAGAGAAGGAAGGAAGGAAGGAAGGAAGGAAGGAAGGAAGGAAGGAAGGAAGGAAGGAAGGAAGGAAGGAGCACGGACTGACCCCTGACTCTTGGCCACAGGAAAGCCTGAGGTAGACAGATAGAGCTCCCCCAACAGTTTAATGCAGGCTGAAATAAAGGAGGGTGCTACAATGAATTAGGACAGTTTGCTTTATCTGAGAAAATAATATTTTTTCCTTCCAAATTTAATTCTTTCCACTTGCTATCAGAAGCAGTGCAACTCATTTTTCCATTTTCTACCAGATGATCAGGAACAAGAAAAGCAACGCCATTGCATACCCATTCATCCATATAAGCGAGCTGATTATCTCTTCTTTAGAATACTATTTAGATAATGATTTCTGCCATTTAAAATTATTTATTTTTAAAACATTAATTGATTTTCAGTGTGTGCATTGCATTGGCTCACATAAACTGAAGTCAGAATTGTAGGTGACATTCTCATCAATGTAACAAATTAAAATGCAATTCAATAAATTATTCTAAAAACTTTAGCATATATTTGGCAGAAAGCATGTGTTTGATGGCTGTAACAATGCGGTCCAAGCATAAGAACAATGGTGAGAATGGTGGGGGATGGGACAGTGTTGCCTTCTGTGGCACATAAGTCCCCCTAAGCATTGGCATTGAGTCAATGGCAACCTAACAAGTATTTGACACACATGACTAATCTTCTATGGATTTACATGACTTTGGTGTTCCTAAAAACTGACTTAGCTATGTCATATTTTTATAAACCCTTATTCCAAACCAAACCAAACCAAACTCACTAGCATCTTGTTGATGCTGACTCACAGAGACCTCCTGTGAGTTTCATAGACAGTAATTCTTTATGTGAGTAGAAAGCCTCTCCCATGGAGCTGTTGGTGGTTTTGAACTGACAACCATGCAGATCGCAGCCCAATGCAAAGTCACTACAACACTATGGTTGCTAATCCCCCATACGTTATCATATTTGCAATTGAAATAGAAAAAAAACATTATAACTAAAGTTAGTAAACACTACACATTTCTTAAGAGCCAGTAAAATGGACACAAAATTGCACGATTTCCATAGGTTGACAAAAGTGGCACAGCAAACAGTCCATAGAGTCAAATACACTCTTAGAATTTAATTATAAAGTTAACTGATTTTTATGACCATACAGAAAAATCCATATATGGTGACTTTAGAATCAGTTTTGGCATCAAGACATATTAAGATTTTATTATTTTATTTCCCTTAATTAAACTTAAAAAGCTTAATATTGAAATATAATATGTGGTATTGATATCTAGTTATGTATCTCACAGAATATTTTCCTCAAAAATATTTTTTATTTTAATTAGTTCTGAGTGGCCAACATTTCTCATTGTGCTCCATTAAAAACTTGATGGCCCAGAGTGCTTTTCTCATTGTGTGTCATCTGGATCTAGACCACACCCTTTCACTGAAGGGATTGATATGCTCAGCAGAAATATTGTTCACCTCAATGGGAATTCCTGAAGAAAAAGTCACATACTCTGCTTGGCAATTTTGAGACTTTAATAAGCCCTCAATAAAATGATTAAAAAAGAGAAAAATTTAAATATGAAAACTATTGAAACAATACTGCAGTTAATATATACATAATAACCATATCGATTCTACAATTAATATTTTGTCACATTTGCTGATTTCATGCGTTTTATCTATTCAACATTTTATTTTTATTCATCTTTATTTTGATGCATTCAAAGTAACTTGCAGATATCAATAAAAGTTATATTGAGTAATTTTCAGAACATGTCAGAAACTCTTACACAAAGGCTAATAATCACTTTTTCAGGAAAAATAGATGTAAAAAAGTAATGTAGAAGTATGTAAGATAAGATATAATAATTATTTATAAACTATCAAGGGACCAGGGGTGGGATCGGGAAGGGAGGGGGACGGGGGAAAAAAGGGAAACCGAGCTGATTCCAGGAACCCAAGTGGAAGGTGATATATGAGAATGATGAGTGCAACGAATG
The DNA here is from genome assembly GCF_050624435.1 of Tenrec ecaudatus. Lineage (NCBI taxonomy): Eukaryota > Metazoa > Chordata > Mammalia > Afrosoricida > Tenrecidae > Tenrec > Tenrec ecaudatus. The sequence continues at coordinate 120,246,610 of NC_134531.1, read as the reverse complement.
TATAAGGGTGCTATGCTCAATTGATGTATGTACAGACAGTGATAAGAGCCTTATGAGCCCCAATAAAACGATTTTTAAAAAGTAATGTAGAATTATTCTTAAGACAAATTTCAATTCAAATCATGAGAAATATCTTTAAGGGGAGGCACAGATAATCAACAGTAAGCAGCTAATTCTATCTGACTTTTCCTTTTAGTTTAGATACTACTGGATATGTGATGTGACAAGCTATTTCTACTCTAGAATATAAATCACATACTATAGTACAATTACATAAAATGTACCAAGAAAAGAAAATGTTACATATCTTGACTTGTCATATGTATATTTCAAATAGCATTTTTGTAACATTACACAGCTATAGATAGGAACTGCTTTATGTGTGCTGTTGCATTCTGGGAAAAAACATCAGAACAGCATCAAGTATAAAAGTACAAAAGAGGAGACTGTAGAAAAGTATCCTCATAATAAATCATGTATAGAATCCACGACCATAACATTTTGGGAATGTTCTATCTAGCTGAAGTGACATTTGCTCTAGTGTTGTTTTTGTGTTTTGAATTTATAGCTCTAGAAGCTTAGTTCATAGATCTGAAGTCATGGCTCCTGCGAGCTATATTTTCCCAATATATTACAATGAGGTTCACAAAATTTAAGGTCACCAATGATGTGGTTAATTGTTACAAGTGAATCTTTAGTTTGGAAATTCTTTCCTGATCTAAGTCATTGTTTAGAAACATATCTAATTAGAATTCAAATGTATCTTTATATATTCTCAGGCTTCAATGAAAAAATGTTATTTTTAATAGCATTAAAGTAATGACATTCATATACATTTACTTGAGACTTACTAGCTTCAATTGTGCATAAATGGGTCACAGCCACTGTTTAATTATTACTGTCTCTCCAAATATTAAAAACAATAATCATAATGACAAGTGTGAAATACTGAGCATACACATAGCAAAGTAGAGTGGAGAGGACGTATTGAATAGAAAACCAAGGTACTAGAGTCTAACATCAGTTTTTCTGGGAGGCAGGGTGGTCTTACTAAAATCATGTCATTCCTCTGGACCTCATTAATTTTACTTGTAAAATAATCATAATTGGTTAGAAGAAATTCCAGGCTTCTTCTAACTCTGAAGTTCTATTATTCGAAGAATAATTTGTATAATTTGTATAGGCAGATATTCTTTGATCCTTTCTCTCTTTGGTAATTGTAATAGATTACAGTGCCATCTGGGAAAAGATACTAATAGGTTTTCAATTGAATTTTTTTAACCTAATCAGTAAATGATACCGCAATAGGCTTATATTGTTTGTTTTTCTGACAATGCTATTGTCAATTTTATATTTGGTTTGAACTGGTTAAAGTTGGTATATTTAATTATAAGTCTTTTTTAAGCTATGTTTTACCAAGTAGTTTTCATATTATTTCACTGGCTGACCACCTATTAATCAAGCACTCCACCTCCCAGTGTGGTAAAAGTGAAATGGATTTTGTCATCAGCTGAGCCATCTGTCTACCCATACTGTTCTGCTATTTTTTATTCATCTTTGAAACTCTTCAGTCTAAATTAGAACTGTAAAAGGAGGAAAAAAATCAGTGAACACAGGAATAACTTAGTTTCATATGATTTAATATTTTTAATACTCAAGAAATATGAAGTATAAATATTTCAAATTTGGCTATATTAATGCAAGAGTTTATTATAATTATTTTTGGAAAAAAGTGCTTCCTATGTTGTATAAGGTCAGTAAAATGTATTTTCTTTAAGCTGAGTATGATGATGCCAGGCCCTGTACTACCACAGTGCTCCTTAGAGTCAGGATGGTGGAGCTTCATCTCAAGTGTTGTGAACATTTTCTCAGGAGAGACTGGAGCCCGGAGGGGGGCATCCTGCTTGGTAAAGTAGAGGGCAGCGACAGGGAGCACGGCCCTCAAGGAGATGCCACCTCAAGGTGGCTGCAGCAATGGCTGGAGCAGAGGAGCAGTGGTGAGGAAGTATCAAGATGAACTACAAGACACCTAACAGCAATTACAACAGACCCTGTGTGCTGACTTGAGGTCTGTCAGAAAAACAATAGTAAAAGGAAGTTCCCATTCCAGGAAGTCCCAATTCCATGTCTCTTATTTTCATCTGCCCTGTGGGTAAAAAAAAAAAATGTATACTGTGCTCTATTCTTGAGAGAGTTGAGATTCCTTGATGACATTCTAGAAATACTGACTACCTTTCCCTTAGTCATCTACCCTAACTCATATGTATCTGATTTAAATTGGTGCACCCAATGGCTGCAACAGTGGCCTCAAATTTAATACTCAGTGTGGGCATAGCTCAAGCTGGGTGCTGGTTCCTTTGGTTACACACAGGGTCACTCTGAGTAGGAACTAACTTGGCAGCACTGAACAACTGCAATTGGCTGTCTACTTAAGTGAGCACAAGTTTGAAATGAAAGGAAAAGAGCCATGAGAACAGGAAAGACATTAGACAGTAATTGAATTAGACACCCAGAAAGCAATCTTCCATGTTTTTCTGGAACTCCGGCTACAGTGCCTGAATCAACCAATCCTTTCTTAAATGAATCTTAGACTGGGATAGTTTATTTTTCACAATGCTACTCATTCCATAACTGAGCAGCAGCAATTGTTAGGAACCACGCCCATGAAGGGTAGAACTCTTGTCATACCTGCTAGGAATATATTTTGTTTCCTGCTTGCTTACCTGTCAATGATTAGAACCTATGCAGCTGTTATCACTGTTAGTTTCTTTTTCCTTAGAATCAACCAATGTAATTCCTTTGTCAATATTTTAGGGTTCCCTAATTTCTTCCAATCTGATGGTCACTGTTCTCTGAATGTCCTGAGACTGTACAAGTTACCTTTCTAAAAAGAACCCTGAAAAACAAAAGAACCCTGTTGTTATTATTTGCCATTGAGTTGATTCCTGTTCCGAGACCCCAGGTACGTGTAATCGAATGGCTTCACTAAGTTTTCAGAAGCAGATTGCCAGGGCTGCCGTCTAAGGTGCCTCTGCGTGTGTTCACACCAACAAACCCTGACTCTCAAGTGAAAGCATGATGATACGGGCCACGGAAACTTTGAAGGGAATCCAAGCTCTCCTGCAAGTGCTGGCTTTCTGAAAAACTGATCCTCCTTTTAATAAAATAACTTTTACTAAGTCAAATGTTTTAGTGAAGAAAAGTAGAGGCTTTTACTTTCTAGTCTATGTTTTTGTGCTGTTGGAATTTTTATACTGAAAACACATTTTCTTTGTAATAACTGTACTTGTATATATGTGGTTTTTAAGGGCCACTTTATTGGGAGTGAATACAGAATCATATCCTATCATTCATTCACATCACACAGTATTGCACAATTGCTACCTCAGTCAATCCCAAAACATCGTTTTCCTTTCTGAACTCCTGGCATCAGCTCCCTCTTACCCACCTGCACCACTACTGTAACCTCCAGAAACCCATGTTTGACTGGCTCTTCCTGTAGGTCCATCAGTGTTGGGTTTCATATACTGAAACATACAACAAAAACTCAAGAAGGTCATTCTTGCCCCCACCTGGAGGTTGGTCCTCCCACTTTTCCTACCAACAGTCATGCATTTGTGTTCCCCTGGACAAGTTTGCTCACTTTCCCCTCTCCTGACTTGATTTCCCCGCAGTATTCCTCATCCTTCTTATAGGGCTGTTTACCTATCCTGGAGGTCTCGTCATAGGTTGGCATGGCAACCTCTCAGTAACTAGCATCTTCTCCCCTCTTTAACAATTTGATCCCAGCTGATGTGAGACACCCTCTAGAAAAGTCACCTTCACGATATGTCCCTAGAGAGCATGGTTCGTTGGCACCAGTCAGACTCTCTACCAGGCAGTTTGGCCACCCTGGCCAGCAGACTGGATGCCCTGCAAGCCTGAGCTGCAGCCTGTCCTGCTGCTTATTTGTCCCTTTGTGATTGGCCAACTTTACACAGTAGAATTTCTTCCAGATTGCTCAGTTTCATGAGGTGTTTCGTGGTTTCATTATTGTTCTTTAGGAATATGTATTACTCCATTGTGTGTATACACCAGAGTTTATAATCCAGTCTTCTACTGATGAAAATTTAGACTGTTTCCAACTTCTTGCTTCATTGGACTGTGCTTCAATGAACATGGGGAAGCATACGTCTCTGTTTCTTATTTCTTTAGGGTATCTGTCCAGTAATGGTATTGCTGGTCCATACAGTATTTCAATTGTCATCTAGTTTGGGAATCGCCATATCACTTTCAACAGTGGATGTTAGTATGTACAACCCACCAGCAGTGAGTAAGAGTTCCAATCTCACCAGACCCTCTCCTGCATTTGTTACGGTCAGTTGTTTTTAATTGGCCTATGGTTTGGGGTGTTAGACGGTATCTCATGATTGTTTTGACTTGCATTTCTTAGATGGCTAGTGATCACAAGCTTTTCCTCATGTGATTCTATGCTATTCGGGTGTCATCCATTGTGAAATGGCTGTTCAGGTCCTTTGCCCATCTTCTCAGAGGGTGGTTAGCTCTTTTCTTGTTGTAGGCTTGTAGTGCATTGTAGATATTAGGAATCACTCCTTTGTCTGCTATGTCATTGCTAAATATCTATTCCCAAACTGGAGCTCTCGTGTTCCTCTTTTAATGAAACCTTGTGATGTACACAAGTGTTTTATTTTTAATAGGTCCCTCTCATCTATTTTGTATTCCAGAGTGGACTTCCGTTATTACCTCTGGTAGCCCATGCATTCCCTGTCCTGGGACACTTAGATTTGTCCTAATTTTCTCATTGATGATTCTGATAGCTTTGGGTTTTACATTTCGTTCTTTGATCCATTTTGTGTTTGGTTTTGTGCGTGGGGTAAGATATGGATCTTGTTTCATTCTTCTGCAGGTGGGTATACAGTTTTTGAAGCACTAATTTTTAAAAAGGGCCTCTGTGTCTCATTTAATGATTATCGGACCTTTGTCAAAAATCAGTTTTCTGTATAAGGGTGTTTTTATTTCTAGGTTTTCTTTCCTGATCCATTGGTTGGTGTACTTACCATGCCAGCACCAGTCTGTTTTGACAAATGTGACTGAGCCGTAGGCTTTGAGGTCGGTCAGGTAGTGCAAGACCACCTACTGGTTCTTTTTGAGGAGGTCTTTGCGTATCCTGGTCTTTTCCTTCTCCATATGAAGTTAGGAATTAATTTTTTTATTTCTTTAAAGAATGATGCTGGAATTTTTATCTGGATTGCATTGAATTTGTAGTTTGCTTTATATGGTATTACCATTTTCACGATATTGAGTCTTCTGATTCACAGACATGATATATTCATCCAGTTGGATAGTTCCATTTTGATTTTGATTTCATGTAAAGTTTCCTTAGTACAAGTATTTTTTTTTGGGGGGGGGAGGACGGTAGACTCATTCCTAAGAATTTCAATGGGAATGTTTTCAGTTTTTCTCCATTGAGTATAATATTGGTTGTTGGGTTTTCTTATATGGCCTTTATTGTGTTGAGAATTTCCCCTTCTATTTATATTCTTGAGTGTTTTTATTAGGAATGGGGATTGGATATTGTCAAATGCTTTTTTCTGCATTAATTGAAATGATCTTATGGTTCTTATTCTTTTTCCTTTTAATATGGTGGATTACATTAATTGTTTTGCAAATGTTGAACCATTCTTGTATCATTAGTATGAATCCCATTTGGTGATGATGTATTATTTTTTTATATATGTTGTTGGATTCTATTGACCAAGATTTAGTTGGGTAATTTTGCATCAGTGTTTATGAAGGATATCAGTGTGTAATTTTCTATTTTGTGGGGTCTTTGTCTTGTTTGGGGATCAGGGTTATGCTGGCTTCATAGAATGGGTTTTGAAGTTGCTATCCCTTTCTACATTCTGGAAGAGTTTATGTAGGTTCAGAGTCATCTCTTTTCTGAATACTTGGTAGAATTCTCCTGTGAAGTCATCTGGACATGGGGGTCTTGATAACCTTGTCTATGTCTTCTTTTGCTATGGTTTGTTCAAGTCCTTAATGTCCATGTGTGTTAATTTGGGAAGGGGGTGTTTTTCTAGATAATTTTAAATTACATTCAGTGTGGCCATTACATGATCTCCTGCCAACTTGAAAAGGGGTAGAGTCTAGCTGGTCAATCAGACTATAGCCAATGAGGCTCCCATGTGGGCATGGCCTTCTCCTAAGGATTCTGGGAACTCCTGTATTCCTCCATGGAGGTGGGAGAGACTTTCTTCTTCATATGACAAGACACATGGAGCTACACTAGAACCCTGGAGCTGAACGATCTACATGGAGATCCCTGCCAATGCTGAGATGCCTCTACCACCACTGGTTCCATAAGACTTTTTGTCCACTGGCCTATGATCTCCCTGCATTTGGCATCATTGCATTTCTGTAGTGAATCTGAAGAGGAACTTATAGATTGGTATCAGATGTATGGGCTTATGAACTTGATCTGTACTCGGCTGGGATGTTTTCTAAATATTCAATTGTTCTTGCAGATAAAGCTCTTTCTTATACACATATGAATGTCTCTGGAACTGTTTCTCTAGTCAGCCCAGACTATCACATCCAGATTATAAAATTTGTTTGAGTACAGTCTTTCTTAATACTGCATTATTAATCTCTTTATTTCACTTGGATCTGTTCTGACTCCACTTGTTTCTACCCTAATTCTAGGTCAATGGTCCTCAACTTGAGGGCTGCAACCCCTGTGGGGTTCGAAAAACCCTTTCACCAGGGTTGCCCAATTCATAACAGTAGCAAAATTACAGTTAGGAGGAGCAACAAAAATAATTTTATGGTTGGGGGAAACCACAACATGAGGAACTGTATTAAAGGGTCACAGCATTAGGAAGGTTGAGAACCACTGTTCTAGATATTTTCATCTGCTCTTTCTTTTCTTTTTAAGTTTGTTGATTTTGTAATCCTTTCAAAGAACTAACTTGTTGCTTTGTTGATTTTTTTCACTGTTTTATTGATTTCTGGATCATTTATTTCTTCTCTAGTTTTTATGAATTCTTTTCTTTTGCTGTTGGAAAGTTTATACTGTTGGCTCTGTTCTCACTGTTGGAGGTGTGATTCTCTCGTTTTTTTATGCATGCAATAATTACTATAATGTGACCTCTGATAACTGCTTTTTCTGTGTCCCATAGGTTTTGGTATGTTGTGTTATCATCATTCTCATTTGTTTCTAGAAAGTTTCTAATTACATCTCCTGTTAGGACTAATAACCCAATTTCATTTTTTCAGTAACGTGTTGAGTCTCCAAGTGCTTATCTTTTTTTTATTCCTTCTTTTCTTCGTTTCCTATTTTATGTCACTGTGGTCATTGATGGCTTTTATGATTTCCAGGTGTTTTGATTTTCTTAAGCTTGCTTTATGGCCTAGCATGTGGTCTATTTTAGAATATGAGTCATGTGCATTGGAGAAGAATATATATATATTGCTGTTGGTTGTAGAGTTCTGTAAGTATCTAGAAGGTTGAGTTGTCCAATTGTGTTCTTCAGCGCTTCTGTTTATTTATTGAGTTTATTTCCCTGTGATCTCTCTTTCTTTGAAAGCAGTATACTGAAGTCTCCTACAATTATTGTTGATCTGGTGATTTTTCTTTTCATCTGTTTGATGATTTGGTTGATGAATTTCTAGGGTTTCCATTGGGTGCATATATTATTATTGTGGTTATGTGTTCTTGGTCTATTGATCCAATAAGTGTTCTGTAATACCCAGTCTTGTCTCTCATTATGTACCTTGAAGTCTATTTTATCAGAGATTAATATTGCCACCCATGCTTCCTTTTGACTGCCATTACCTTAGCAAATTTCCACCATACTTAACTCTCAATCTATTTTTGTGACTAGGTTAGAGATGTGTCTCCTGAAAGCAGCAGAATGGTGGATTTGTTGCTGAATCCAGTCTGTTACTCTTTGTCTTTTGGGTGGTGAGCTCAGTCCATATCTGTATTTAATACCTTATTTCTCCCATTTATAGAGTGGTGTGTTTAAATAAGGAGTTTATCTATGTCTTTGTTTTTCCGCTAGAGCTGGATAGTTTGGGGTACTGTTTTCAGTGTGTTGGTTTCTGGGTGGTGTTGCATCCTGTGGTGGTCTCATATTTAAGTGCTTCAGTTGTTGGTTTTCTGACCATAAATATCTGGATATTATTTTTTATAATGCTGGTTTTGTTTTTACGGATTCTTTGAATATTTCCTTGTTGGAGAAAGCTAGAAAATATCTCTCCTTCTAAGTTGATGGATAGCATTGCTGGATAAAGGATTCTAGGATTGCAATTATTGTCTTTCAATTTTTGGAACATGTTGCTTCAATATCTTCTTTCCTGCATGGTCTCTGCTATGTCTGAGCTTATTCTTATTTCTTTACCTTTACACATGACTGCTTTTTTTTTTCTCTCTAGCTGCTCTCAGGATTCTCTCGTTTTCCTTGAAGCAGGAACATTTGACTAATATATGGTTTGTGTTGTTTTGTTTTTTGGAGGTTGTTGTTAATCTATTTGGTTCCTGATGGTTATCTCTCCTCCTTTGTGATATTGGGGACATTTTCTTCCAAGAATTCCCTTACTATTTTAACTATAGACATTTGTCCCTACTTGGGAAACCCAATAATTCACATATTATTTTACTTCATGATATACCACATCATCCTCAGGCTTTCTTTAGATTCTTTTGCTCTTTTGTGTGATTTTTCCCCCTTTCATTTGCTGAAGCCTGATTGATTGTCTTCAAGTTCACTGGTTCACTTTTCCTTTTCTTCCATTGTATTGGTCATATACTTCACTGTTTTGTTTTTTTAATTTATCTTAAGTCGTTACATAATTTCTGAATTTCCTTTTGGTGGGAGGTTTTTTGTATCTCCATTTCTTTGTGTGTTTTCTGGATTGATCCCCTGAACTCATTTCAAGCCCTAAGACCATTCTCTTGTATTTTCTATCTGTCAGTTCAGGGACTTTTTTCTGCATATTCCATTAGGTTTGGGTAATCTTTAGTTAACTTTTGTATCCCTTGATTCTTTGTAGCTGTTTGTGCTCATAGCTGTTTGTGCTGGAGAGTAGTTAAGCTGTGGATGATGCTTCTTGCTTGTGTTGGGGTGGGAAGGGGCTGGATTTTATGCTACAGGGGGTCATATAGGAGCTGGAAATTGTATTGTATGGAGCTGAGGAGGGAAGGATAATTGGGTGGGTAGGAGGAATATGAGATATGTGCTTTAGAGTAGGTTTTAATTGGTCGAATTAATTATAGGAGATATTCCTGTGAAATATAGTTATTTTGATGAATTGGAAGAGAGGATTATAAGAGAAGTTTTACTACTTGGTAGGTTATACGGAGTGCAAGTTACTGATGTGGGGGAAACAAGTTCTTGAGATAATGGCATTTGTGGTACATGAGGGTGTATTAAAAATCCACGAGTCACTTATTGAACCTGTATATTATTCATGGACAGTGAAGCCCATATATTATTGTGTTTATATTAGAAGATCCCTATTTAGGAGCATGCCATTTCCCTATTCTCAAAGATGGACAGTACCGTGTTATATTGTGGAGTAGTATTGGGTTTCTCCACCACTCAGTACTATGTGCCCTTCACACTGTGGTCCCTGGGTGGAAATAGGTTATTGGAGTAGAGGCCCAAGGGATTTCTGATCAGGAAGAGGTCATGCTAAGGACAGTAAATCCTCATGTCAATTAAATGCCTAGATAGGGGAGGGAAAAATGCCAAGAAACACTGGAATCCTGGGTTCCAGTTTGACTGGTTAGAAAAAGAGTGTGGTGGATTTCTTCCCCAAAAGGAAATATGAAAAAAACTAATCTATTTCTGAAGTTACCAGAGAGTTCAGGTTGTGTTCCTGTCTTACTGGCCTGATCTCTTTTGAGTTAGCTGGAAGTGTATACGTGGCAGCCATTAGAACTGCACCTTTCAAGGACCAGGAGAGGGTATCAGCTAAGGGAGTAGAGCAATGAATGTTCTATCACCCAAACCTCTTCAAGATCCAGCTTCTAGGATTCTCGGTGGTCCTTGAGGGTATGGGGTTGGGGTCTCCACTTGATGTATATCTGGCTTGGGATGTTCCCTTGTACTGACTCATTGCAGAACTACAGGAAAAGGAGGAGGCTGACACTCACCACTCCACTGGCCCTGCTGAGTTAGGGGGAAATGGGTACCACAATGAGCTGTGCTGCATTCTCCAGAGTTGATTGTTGGAAAGGAAGGTCTAAAATATTCCTGGAGTGCTGAGAATCCATGTTCTGAGTCCAAATTTCCAGAATTGGCCTCCTTATCTGTTGATCTCTTGGCTATGCAAATCTCTGGGCAGGGAATTCTATCTTAGTGCTGTCTTCTGGAAATCTGATTAGTACATGTGATTTTAAATGTTGGGGCACAGGTTTACTATTCTGTAAAATATATAGAGTATTCCTGACCTGAACATTTTCTATCTCACCTGACTTAATTGGCACCTAAGATGAAGAGTAGATAGATATATTTATATATATTTTTGAGAAATTATAGAAATATATTTTGGGGGGAAATATAAAATTTGGGGGAATGTTATGAGAAATAACTTTTATGTTTCTTCTTTTTTAAAAAAATTCCAAACAAATTTGCAGGTGTATTGACCTCAAAACCTTTGGCAGAAGACATTTGCAGCAATATTCCATCAATAAGAGGATTTCTTATAAATTAATAACCTTCCAATAGTCTTAGGCTTAAGACCAAAAATCAATACATATGAATTATGGTGCTGATAAAGAATGCTGGACATGCTATGGACTGCCCAAAGAACCAACAAATGTGTCTTAGAAGAAATATAGCAAGATGTGTTTTTTTTAAAAAAACAAGGATGACAACACTGTGTCTCATGTACTTTGGACATGTTATTAGGAGAAGCCAGTTCCTGGAAAAGCACATCATGCTCTGCAAAGTAGAAGGGTAGCAAAATTGAGGGAAATTCCCGACAAGAAGGATTGATGCAGCGGCTATAACAATGGTTCAAACGTAAGATAAAGTGCAAAGATGGGAAGGACCAGGTGGCTTTTGTTCTCTTGTACAGAGCCTCACTTTGAGTTGGAACTGAGTAGAAGAAAACTAGCGACAACAGTGTTAGGCTAGTAACCACTGCTTCCTTTGCCGTTAGATCAAACAGCAAAAGCCTCTAGGATTATGATGTCATGGTTCAAAGAAGTGTCAGTCATTTGAGATAGTTTATCCTTGCTAAGGAATTACAGTGCAGAGAACAGCTAGGATTTATCATGAATTTTATATTAGACATAGCAAAAAAAAAGGGAGCTGCCTAAGCTGCTGGTCTGCACAGCCAATTTTTGCAGACTGAAGATATTTCTGAAATTTCCCCTGTTTTAGTGTACCAGGGGATCAAAGGGGAGTTGGAGAGGTGATCTTTTAATTAGACCTCTAGTGGCCAAGGACACCACTGGATTGATCTATACACACTTGGAGTAATGCGTGTGCTAAGTGAATAGAACTTAAAAGTTTGCTTAAAGGAAACAGTGACAATTCTGACAGTTACAATTTTTCAGGATAGTCTTTAGAGTCCAGGGCTGCTTTAGGCACATATAAAATATCTGGAAGTTGGAGATCATTGTTTCCTAGAACGTCAGCTCACTGCTATTTTTAAACATTGCAAGTCAAGGGAAATAATGCAAGCTATATTTCATTCCCATATAATTAGAATACTATGAAAATGCTTCTTGGAGTACTTTGCCATCCCAAATCACATCAAGGCCATTAGTCTTTCAGTTTTTGAGGATCCACGTTTTTTAACATGTTATGACATTGTTGGTAAGAAATAAAATTAATTACCCTATTTGTATAATTTATGTGCTTCTTCAATTTTGTTAGAAGTAAAGATTTAAACATGGTTTGTGTATCATAGTATCAGTTGTGGAATTGTAATTAATCATTGAATGCTAGGGGAAAAATACCCTGCTACTTGGCAGTTTTGTCCAATGATATTTATGTGATAGCTCCCAGAATTTTGTAACATAACGATACTTAATCACTCTTTCACTGAACTTATCACAATGTATATTATGGTATATCATAAGTAGTTTCCGTGAAGGCTTTTTGTACAATACTACATTCAGGATATTTAATACTTTTTGACATGTCTATAATACATTAACTTTTAAAAATTACTGTCACGGTGCCAATTTTAACTCATACGGACACTATATTGGATATCTAGGCTTTACATCTTTACAAAATCAGATCATCTCATCTTTCTCCCAATGAGGAGTTGCTCATTTGGAATAGTTGACCTTGTGTTTAGCCATTCAATGCTTAACTGATAGTGCCATTAAAGGTCCTTTATATATATGAAGTATCCACTAAATATATGTTAAATGAGTAAACCCATGAATGTACCTTGCAAAGTACAGCATTCACTTTAAGAAAGGTTTGAAAAATCAGCCCAACTTCAAATGCCTGCCACGAATAAAGTAAATTATTATTCCATATCTATAATTTGGGGTGGGGCAGCAAGTTACACACTGGCATAACTTTTTGGTAGTCCACAAAGACAACATCCTATATCCAACTTTAGTAAGTAGAAATTGAGGTCTTAAAAAATTGTGAATGGCCGTCTCAAGAGGAAATATTCGTCTTTCCCTAGCCAGAGCAAAGAGAATGAAGAAAACCAAAGACGCATGGAAACAATTTGTGTAACGGACTAATGGAAAAGTGAATTCTGCTTCTATGACCCTGATTTCAGGAAAAAGATGGTGACTAAAACCACTACCGATCACTCTAAAATTAATAACATTCAAACGTAGAAAAATGCAGAATCATAGAAAACTGCCAGCCATATTAGTGAGATGGACACAGTGGAAATCTGGAGACTATGCCCTAGACCAGCTTATGAAGTGAAGAGTAGAACTACAGTAGTATTTACACTTCAGAAAAATCAACCATTTGATGTCCAACCATGGATAAAATTCAGAAGACAGGCAGGGTCAGGGAAGAAGAAGGGAAATGGGAAATCCAGGAATGATGGGGCATACATAGCCCATTGTAAAGATTGTAATCACTGGTAGGAAACAAAATGAGTAGGTTCTGTTGGATGGAAATTTGATTTTTTTCTGTAACCCTCATCAATTCACAATAAAGAATTTGCAACACAACCAAAAGTCCCGATTATCTCCTTCCACACGAGCAGACATTGAAGACCCTTTGGAGTGCGGTTATATTCTGAAGCAGACAGCTCCAACAATTGACTAGAACCGGGTTTTTATGGAGTGAGGGAAACAATGTCTGCCTTGAGCATGTGACCTTTTAAAATTGATTTATTTTATATTTATAAATTTGACAACAGCAACTTGAAAGATTAGATAGGAATTTAAGTGAATTTATTTTAAGGAAGGAGAAAAACCCAGGGTGAGGATAGTTGCACAACTTGATGGATGTAATCCATCAATAGGACCAGAATGTACACAGAGGAACTTGAATTTGTGGGTGTTTTGCTATGTGCTTTTAAATAGTAACAACGTAAAATCAATCATTTAATAAATAAGGAAACCAGTTCTACTACTGATAATTACTTTTGGAAGACCATATAATGTTTGTCCCAGCATTAATATATAATAGCTAACTTGTATTTTTGTTTGATGTTTTTATCCATATCACCACACCAAAATGATATTAAAAAACAACTCTTTCTAAAGGATGATAGAAAATCCATGTTAAACTCATTCTCCCCTATTTTCCTTAAAGGCTGCATTTATTCAAACTGGAAACCAAAACTTGCAACAATAAAGATTTTTGAATATGTTGAATTAAGTTACTAAATAGCCATTATATCCATATGGACCACGTAAGTGCTTAAAACAAGAAATAGTGACAACCCTAAGAAAATTCTAAAGAAAGGAACTTAAGGCTCTGCTGGTGAACATCTGAATCGTATTTTAATATACAGCAATAGAGGGCCATTTTTTACCTCCTTGGGTTCCCTATTGCCATGAGGCTAAAGTCAGACCTCCCTCCATGCTTCATCCTTCTTTACCTATTCTGACAGCAACCATTCCTGCCACGTGATGCTACAGCTATGCTGAGTTTGATAGTTCATCTCCATAGCCACACAGAGCTCACAATCAAGTGGGTTTATTTGGGAAATTAATAGGTCACTACATGACAGGATCGGCAAACAAGAAGGATACAGTCATTGGCCTCCTGGACCTACAGCCACATCTCTCTACAGTTCTCAGACTTGTAACTATTTGGTACCCAAATCTCTTCCTGGTTTTCAGCCTCTCAGCAGAGTATCTCTTGGCCTTTGCTTCCCTGGAACAGGAAGTCAGCTGATCTGCCACTCTGTTCAGGAGCTCCATAGTCTGGAGCCAGATAGTTTCTTCTCTGCTCCTCTGAGTATCTGTGCCAAAGTATGTGCCAGCTGGTCTTGATGGCCTCCACTACTATAGAGAGAGATCTTGAACATGCTCTTCCAAGGACCTCCTGGTTTCTCTCTTCTCTACAGCTGCTTCAAAATTGCCTCATCCTGTTAGCTGGGAGTGAGTGTGTGTGAGTGAGTGTGTGGGGGGTGGGGAACAGGGGAGGAGGAAGAAAGTGGTATTGAAAATTGACCAATTCTGCTGTTAGTTTTACACATATGTCTTATTTGAATAGTCACTTTCAATCTTTTAGTAGGAATTACAGATATTCAAGGAGAAGAGGCATATTAAGAAATATCATTCCACCACACTTATAAGGAGTACAAAAATAATTTATTTTGGGAAAATTAACACCAAACAAGTCCCTAGAAGGGGAGAATTAAATATAGTCAAAATGTCAGACTTTTCCAAACTGCCACACTGCTTAATCAGCTCTGACATCAACTGCCACTTTCTCTCCTTAATATAATCCCCTTCACCGCAGGGTTCTGCAATCCACTGCAATAACCACCCAGAATGCTCAACTAGTAGAGAAAAGGATCACATAATTGTGGCTTCTGTGATGTTTCAAAATCTGGACATCTGTCTAGAATTCTTCTTATCCCAAAGTTTTGCATAATATAATTAGTATCTTCCTCCAACTTTTACCCAGACCCATAAGAGACATATCATTAGGTAATAATAAAAACTAATTATGGCTATCTAGAAGAGTCAGAAATAATTCACTGCATTGCAAAGGGTTTTCTGAAAGTACCTGGGGATTTTTCATTAACTTTCCATTCAATTTCCCATGAGTTTTTTGGTGTGTTTTTTTTATGGACGGGGGTGGAGATGGGAAGAAGTTGTGAAATATCTACATATTTGAGGCTGCCACATGTTTGTCAGTTTTTCATATTTGGTGGCTTATATGCTGCTGAAAGCTATGTCATTGGTAACTAAAATGCCAGGGGTTACCCAAAGTGAACTGGCTTCAGCAGAGCTTCCAGACTAAAACCAGACTGCAAAGAAGGAATTGACTGTCTACTTATGAAGAATTAGCCACTGAAAACCCTATGGATAGCATCAACACATTATCAGTAACTGAAAACTTTATGAATAGAAGCAGAACATTATCTGATGTGGTTCCAGAAGATGAGTCCTTCAGGACAGAAGGCACTTTAAATCAATCTGAGGCAGAGCCTCATTCTTGAAGCAGAGTTAAACATGGTGACATGGAGTAAAGCCTCCAAAAGTAAAGCCAGTGTGACCTTCTATTGCTGATGGGGTATGTCTCGTTATAAGCACAAATAGGTGCAAACATCGATTAATAATTGGAACTGAAATGTATGAACATGGATCAAGGAAAATTGGAAGTCATTAAAAATTAAGTACAATGTGTAAAAATAGATATTCTAGGCATCAGTGATCAGAAATGGACTGGCATTGGTCATTTTGAATCATAAAATTTCGTGGGTTACTATACCAAGAATAACACAATCAAGAAAAATGAAGTTTCATTCAGAGTCAAAATAACATATGAGGAGATATCTTGAATTACAATACTGTCTATGATAGGATAATGTCTATTAATATACAAAAATAGCTCAATACAATTACTATTCAAATTTATGTACCAACCACTAAAGCTAACAAGGCAGAAATAGAAAATTCTACCAATGTTTCCAATCTGAAATTGGTCAAACGTATTCAAGATAAATTTGCTATTAATTGTAAATAAGCTAAGGCAAGTGGAAGAAATGATAAAGTCAAAGACCTGAAAAGAAATTGTTAAAGAACAGCTTGAGAAGAAAATAAAATATTCTAATGAAATCTCAAAGCGTAGAGTTAGAAAACCAAAACAGGAAGAAGACAGTAGATCTTCATCTGAAAGAACTCAAGAAAAAGTCAAGTCTTGAGTTGCAATTTTGAAATATTTTATGGGAAAATATTGACTCTTAGAAGAAGCATCTTAAGAAGATTGAAAGCACACATAAACACACTGTGTCCAAAATGCCAGCCGACATCCAACCGTTTCATAGGTAGCAGATGTGACAGGACCAATGGTACTGAAGGGCTAAGTCCCAGCTGCACTGACCGAACTAGACAAAAACAAGGCTCCAGCAATTGATGGAATGCCAATTAAAATATTTCCACAACCTGTTGAAGCACAACCTGTTTAAACATCTATACCAAGAAATTTGGAAGGCTGCTACTTGGCCAACTGACTGGAAGAGCTCTACATTTGTACCCTTTTCAAAGAAAGGTGACCCAATAGATTGCTAAAACTATACAACAATATCACTAATATCATGGGCAATTCAAATTTTGCTGACGATCCTCCAACAGCTGCCATCGGTTCAAGTTGGATTTAGACGAATACAGATATAAATTTAACACGGATATAAGACTGAAACATCATGAAAGCAACAGCAAAAGTATTCAGAAACAGGAAGCTTCAGGATCCAACATCATGGGAGGTTGACAATTTTGGCAGTTAATAAGGATTACAAAAAATAATCAATTGGAATTTATAAATACAAAATAAAAAACAACACAAAAAGTAAGAAAAAATACCAGGCTGCATAACAATAGATAAAATACGGGTGGGAAGTTGATAGATTAAAGGGAATGTCCAAAATTAAGGATTTAGAAGTAGACAGTGAAGAAAATATGAAATATAAAGTAAAGAGCAATAAGGAATGTGGTCAAAGATTAATAAGATGCAATTGCAATCTCATTAAGAGAGAAAAGAAAAATGGTAGAAGAAACAATATTTGAACAGATGATGTCTGGGAGCTTTAAATAATATTAGCAAGCATAAAAAATCACATCTAAGCATACTAAAATGGAAAAAAGAACTCACACAATCACGCACATGGAAACTAATTATAGTAAAGTTGTTGTATCTAAAAATCCATGTTAAACCAAAAATTTTCAAGGAAAACATTTTTTTCAAGAAAATTTTAATAACAATCAAAGCATCACACAGAATTTCTTTTCTGGGATGAAAACGTTACAGTAACAGCTCAGTGGGAAAATTTAGAAAACCAAAGCAAATTTGCTCCCGTTTTTTTCCTGAAGCAGAAACAAATGAAGTTGGGCATGAAGAATATTGTTTCAGGGATCAATGGCTGTGGACAGAAAGGAAAATAGAAAGAACAAATTATGAGAGGGATAAACTGTAATATTGACCTAACAAAATTTCAGCCAACCTCAAATGATTCTTGGTAGAGTCTATGGTCCCTCAGAATTGTCTGTCTCCACAAGTATAATATTTTACCTTTGCCACAGCCTATGCACACACATAGGTACACTTCAATCAATTGTGAGAATCCTAAGTTACGAAGACTCCTTTGTTAGGTACAAGTCTGTAGCTGCAACAAAATCTGATTTTTAGAAAGCTAGTGATTTTCTTCTAGAAGATGGGTCAACAAGTCATAAACAGTATCTCAGTTGATTTCCTTGAATTTATACTTTCATATATATATTTACTGGAAGATGCTTCTCAAATGTTATTTGAATATAGAGGTTCATGGAGCCCTTGTGTTGAGTTCACAGTCCTGAGGTGAAGAGTAAATCTATTGTTGGAGTATAAATATCTGGCAATGTTAACCCCCAAACAAGATTGATCATATTGATGGTGAGGAAAAAACCAAGATGGCTTCCAGGTAGATTTTACCCGCCAGGAGCTCCTGCTGCCAGAGAAGACAATTAAGAGGGAAGGAGATTGAGACTGGGAGGCCAAGTGCTAAAAATAGAATCAGGGCACTAGAATCAAGCCCAGACCTCTGCCCCCACCCCTTTTGATTTTCACTTACTATGAATCGAGAATGCACTGAAATGCTCTTGGTTCATTGTGCCGGCTTGTGGCTCCACTGGACCTGCACCCTCCCTGGCTCTGGCTACACCAGTCATCTCCAGGCAATCAGGGCTCTGCTATCTCAATACTTTTTATCCTCTTTTTTCTCTCTACCTCTCATTCCCACTACAATCCATCTCAGCAGGCCCAGGAATTTTTTCTTTTCTTTTTCTTCTCCTCTCCCTCTCTTTCCATGCCACTGCTGGCTTCCAGGCACTACCCTATGCCTAGGGAACCTCTGTCCACCCAGATGGGGGAGCTCCAGCCTGCTTTCTTTGGAAGTGCTGCACACAAAACAAGGCAGCTAAATGTGCCCACTCCAGTGCTCCGCACTGTGGCAGAAACATCTGCCTGGCCTCCACGGTGACCCTGTCGACTAGGGCAATTCTGCCCAGCATCCATGGGACACTACACCAAAGTGGGCACACTCACCCACCACCTTGGGACAGGGTTTAACACTCCTCTAGCTCCACAGTCAGGCAACCAGGGCTCAGCTATCTCTTTTTTTATTTTTTTTCTCCCATCTTTCTTCTCTCTCGCTTCTCTCTTTTTCCATTACAGTGAGTATCATCAGACCTTGTTGTGTATTTTCCTTCTTTCTATCTTTCTTTCTTTCTTTCTTTCTTTCTTTCTTTCTTTCTTTCTTCTTTTCTTTTTCTCTCCCTGAGTTTCCTTTCCCGTGCCAATGCTGGATTCTCGGTCACTCTCAACTGCCTAGGGAAACTCCACCAACCCAGAAGCGGGAGCTCCAGCCTGCCCTCTGTGACAGTCCTGCACACAGCATGAGGTCACTACACAGGCCCTCTCCAGCTATACATGCTGCTGTGTAAACCTCAACCTGACCTCCATGGTGACCTTGCTGATTAGGGCAATTTCACCCAGCATCCTCAGGGCTCTACCCCAAAGCAGGCACACCCATCCAACATCTTTTAGCAGGCTTTAAACCACTCCAGCCCTAAGGGCAGGGGATCAGGACTCAGCTATCTCTTCAATTATTTATTTTTCTTTGTTTTCTTCTTCAATCTCATCTCTCTTTCCTATCACAGTCTCAGTGGGTTCAGATTTTCTTTTTGGGGGGTTTTGATTTTGTTTGCTTGTTTGTTTTGTCTTTGTTTTTTACCTTTCTCTTTTTCTCCTCTTCCCCTTTATTTCTTTTAATATGAAAATATCGGCCAGCAGGCAACTCCCCTCAGTTGGGGGAGCTCCTGACTGCACTCAGTTGCCTTATATGAGGTTGGGGAAATCTCATCTTCCAACTGTTGGCATCCCAAGTGGCTGGGGTATCTCCCCTTTAATAGGCTTGGGATGTACTGCCTGCTCCCTACCCCCAGGCCCTACATGTGGCTATGGAACTCCTGCCCATCCTTTATGGTGCTCCATGCTGCTGTGGGAACATCCACCCAACCTCCGTGGAAATCTCTCCAACTAGGGTAATTCCAACTGACATCCATGGTGCTGTACACCAAGGCTGGTAGACCCACCCCCCCTCCGTGGTATTCTCATTGCAGTGGGCACCACCACATGGAATCTGAGGTTCAATAAGCCACCGTGGGCCACACTGCCATGGAATCCTAGGAGATAAACCAGTGAAGCGCCATCCTCATGAGCC
Organism: Tenrec ecaudatus; assembly: GCF_050624435.1. Taxonomy (NCBI): domain Eukaryota; kingdom Metazoa; phylum Chordata; class Mammalia; order Afrosoricida; family Tenrecidae; genus Tenrec; species Tenrec ecaudatus. Next base: position 120,226,729 of record NC_134531.1, on the reverse strand, counting down.
CATAATCATCCAACCAGCATCCCCTGAGAGGACCATCCTATTTTCCCTCCAACTAAAGGAATACTGATTGGCTAGGGTAAGAGTGCAACCACAGGAAGATAAAGAGGTAGCCAACCATGCCGTGCAGTTACCTGAAAGTAGTTTGAAGAAGCACTTCTACAAGTCTCCCAAAGAGAGAGCCTGGTGGTCTTTGACTCTCTGGAAGATGACACCAGGATTTCTCTAAAACAACATGAAAACAGAAAACAGCCCCAACAGCTGAAATGAAAAGTAGTAGAAATAAAATCAATGCCAGAAGAAGTCATGAACTTAATGACATGCATTGAAGAAGCAGACAATGACCTGTCAGAGAAATAAATCTTAAGAATGCTGCTTGGAGTCATACAGGATATGAGGGAATCAACACATAAAAAGGATGATATGATAGAGGGGATAAAGTCAATGCTTCAAAGGGAAATACAAGAGCTAAGGGATGAAATAACAAAGTCCAGTAGCTAATTAACAGACTTCAGCAACAGAATTGAGGAGGCAGAGAATCACACCAGTGACCTAGAGGATAACCAGGTAAAATTGAACTAACAGGAAAGTTAGTCAAATAAGATAATCAGAGAAGCTGAAGTAAACCTGAGAGCCAGATCTGATGCTATGAAGAAAAATAATATTAGAATAATAGGGCTATCGAAACAGGACACAATGTCAATGCCAAAAATAGCGAGGAAATATGTAGAAGAAACTTCCCCAGTTTAATAAATGAAAATCAGACAAACATTCAGGAGGCCAAAAGAACACCAGCTGGACTGAATGCTAGGAAGAAGCCACTAAGACACATGATAGTTAAACTATTCAACTTTGAGGCAAAAGAGAAGCTCATTAGAACAACTAAGGAAAAGTAAGCAGTCACCTATACATTAACACAAATAAGATTATGTTCAGACCTATCAGAGGACACGATGAATAAGAGGAGAGAGTTGAGTAACATATTCCAAAAATTGATGGAAAATAACATAAACCCAAGATTATCATATCCAGCTAAATTATATATTAATATAGATGGAGAAGTAAGAGTTTTCACAGACCAGGTAATATTCTAAGAATACATAAAAAGAAACCAAGACCAGCACAAGATCCTTGCCAACCCAGTATAGGTAGAAGATCATAACTCACTGAGCACAAACAAGAGACTGTCACTTAGAAGAACACCACCAAGAGGGCAACAGAGAGAAAAAAGACCCCAAGAGAACATTAGCTCAATAGTGGAATGAAGACAAGAATGAACCACACACAACACACACTGATAATGTAGGGAGGTATGAAAACACCAAATAGAAAAGCTACAAGATGACATCACAGTCCACAGATGGATATAATAACACTGAATGTCAGTGGATTGAACTCAGGCATTCAAAGGTAAAGGCTAGCAGACTGACTCAGAAATCGTTAACAGATCGATCTGTTGCCAACAGGAGACACATCTGAAGATTACAGATAAAAAAGGCTGAGAATTTATGGATGGAGAAAAATATACCAAGCAAATGGTAATTCAAAAGATAGCAGGGGTTGCAATCCTAATATCAGACAAAATTTATCTCAAGGTCTCAGCCATAACAAGAGAAAAGGAGGAGCACTATATAATACTCAAGGGAACACTAAACCAAGAACCACTAAGCATAATAAATATATATGCACACAACAAGAGACCCCAAAAATTTGTAAATCAGACACTTCAATTTATGACAAAAGAAATAGCAGGATCAACAAGTACAGTCTGTGACTTTAATACACCACTCTCTGTAAAAGATAGATCCCAAGGAAAGAAACTTAATAAGGATGCTGCAGATCTAAAAAGTACAATTGGATGTCTTGAAGTGATATATATTTTCAGAGCTCTCCACCAAATTGCATTTAAAAATCACATTATTTTCAAGCCCACATTGTGAATACTCAAAGTTAGACCACAGGCTGTGACACAAGTTGAAACTGTAAATCAAGCACATAGAGATCAAATGGACTTCTCTCTCTGACCATTATATCATAAGGCTGGAAATTAACAAAAGGATGATTAAGAAAGCAAGGGCAAACAATTGAAGTATGAATAATTCTCTATTGCAAAAGGAGTAGGTATTGGCCCAGATCAGAGATGACATTTGTAAGTTTCTAGAAACCAATGCGAATGAAAATTCTACATGCCAAAACCTTGAGAACACAGCAAAGGCATTTATCAGAAGTTTGACAGTACACCAATTTGAGTCATGTCAACAGGACAATCCAACTAATAGCAAAAGGAAAGAAATAATACAAATCAGGACTAACATACAGGAGAGGGAAGGCAAAAAGCTAAAAATAATTAATACAGCTAGTAGTTCTTTGAAAGGATTAACACAATCCACAGACTGCTGGTGTGCAGCAGTAAACTAAAGAAGCAAATTCATAACCACGTAAATGTGTATAAGAGAGGTTTATATTAAGGGTAATTGTGCATTAAGAAAACATCCCTGTGCCCCTGCTACCCATTTCTTTTATTATTATTATAACTCACCCAAGGGGAAGGTATTGCACAGGGAATGAGGGACAAGACTTCAACCCAGTGCTCCAAATATGGGAATGCAACATGCTGGCATGAAGTAGGGAACCAGTGGAAAGGTCTGTGAGGCTAACCCCAATCACAAATACTAACTAGACACTTGCCTCTCCCCTCAGATTTTATGTCAAAGGATGGCATTCAATCTGCAGCTCTGGGAGAGGGACATATCTGATCAGAACACATGGGAGCAGATGAAGGAGAATGAGGAGAGAGTAGAGCACATCCTGGCCAAGAAGGACTTGAGGACTGGCTTAGAGAAGCCAGTCCACAGAGATGACCACATGGCCAGCCTCATTATGAGACATGACACCCCTCACTGACCCATAGCCCTACAGGGGACAACACCGGAGACATAGTGTGGGAATTTCAACCGATCTGATTCCTCCACATGGAGGCAAAACACTAAGGGGGTGCAAAAGAACAGCAACAGAATTGAGCAGCGAAGTCCCCAGGGAATGCTGAAGGTGGACTTTGGGGCCAGGGCATGGTGCCCCAACAGACTGGGCTGGAAAACACTCCTAAAGGCCACCAAAAGATCCTTGAACTAACTACAAGCTTTTCTTTCTTGTTGTGTTTTCTTTTGTTTGTTTTTGTCATTGATTTGTTGTTGCTATGTTTTGTTATATATTGTTGCTTGGTTTTGCTCTGTCTTGTTTTTGTGCATGTTATTATCTCCATAGGTCTGTCTAAATAAGATAGGTTGGATGAACAGTATTGAGGAGAAAACAAGGGGTCTGACAGTCCCGGGGGGACATGGGAGATTTTTCATATAATCCAGCTTCTCTCAACAATATCTCAGAAAATTTGCATAAGTATGGTGAGAGGCTATAACCATGATACACACTCTTCCTGATTAATACCATTCTGGACTCCCTCATTCCGTTTGCACAACTGCCTCTTGATCCATGTATAAGTTATGCATGAATACAAGGACATATTCTGTAATTTCCATTCTACTTTGGGCTATGCATAGCTCGTCATGATCCAAACAGTCCAAGGCCTTGGCATAGTCAATACAACACAAGTAAACATAGTTCTTGTATTGTCTTCTCTCAGTCAAGATCCCTGGGACATCAGCAGTTATATCCCTAGTTCCAAGACCTCTTCTGAATCTTACCTGAACCTCTGGTAGCTCCCTGTCAATGTACTGCTACAACGGTTGTTAGATGATATCCACCAAGATTTTACTTGCATATAATATCAGTGACATGTTGTTCTATAATTTGAGCCTTTATTGAATTATCTTTCTTTGGAATAGCTATAAATATGGATATCTTCCAGTCAATTAGCCAAGTAGCTGTCTTCCACATTTCTTGGCATAGATGAATGAGTATTTTCAATGCTTCTTCAACTTTGATAAGTATTTCAATTGGTATTCTATTAATTCCTGTAGCATTTTATTTGGATAATGCTTTCAGTGAAGCTTTAACTTCTTTCTTTAGCATCATTAGTTTTATGCTCAAATACAACCTCCTGAAATGGTTGAATGTTGAACACTTCTTTATGATATAGTGAATCTGTGTATTGTTCCCATATTATTTAGATGCTTCCTGCATCATTTAGTAGTTGGTCCATAGAACATTACAATATTGTAACTCAAGGTTTGACCTTTTCTTGCTTCAGTTTAAGATATATTGAATGTGTGTTACCTTTTAGGTTTTTTAACTATAGATTTTTGAAACTTGTATAATAGCATTTTACCTGCTTCTGGACCTGCCCTTTGAAAATTTCTGTTCAGGTCTTTGACTTTATCATGTATTCCATTTTCTTTACCTAATGTGTGATTAAGAGCAAATTTCCAAGTCTCTTCTGATATCAATTTTGATCTTTTCTTTTTTTCCTATTTTTATAATGATCTTTTGATTTCTCCATGAATGATGATCTTGATGTCCTCCCTCAGCTAATCATGTCTTCTGTCATTGGTGTTCAATGCAGCAAATATATTCTTAAGATGATCTCAAAATTCAGTTGTGATAGATTCAAAGTCATATTTGCAATCCTGGAAGACTTGTTTAATTATTTTTTTTCAGCTTCATCCTGAACATATAAATGGGCAATTGATGAATCACCACACTACCTGGTTTTATCTATCACTCCTTCAACAAATGTGTCACATTGATTTCTGTGTATTCCATCTGAAGAGTGTCATTTATGTAATCACTGTTTGTGGTTTTTTAAAAAGTTATTTGGTATGAAGCCATTGGTCTTGCAAAATTATATCCAGTTTTGTTCTGTCAATAAGAGCACATGTTCCAATCATTTTCCTTCCTCTTGGTTTCCAACTTTTGCATTCCAATTGATAATAATTATTAATACATCTTAATTGCATGTTGGTGATAAATTTCTTATTGAAATTGATGGAATTCTACCTAACTAACTGTAGACCGTGGTAGAATTCTGCAATTTCTTCATTACTAGTCTTGTGGTTGGTGAATAAATTTGAGTAATAGTTGTATTGATGGGATTTTCTTGAAGGTAGATAGCTATAATACCATACAGTGTTGTACTTCATGATTGATTTGCAAAATTCTCTTCAACAATTACTGTCATGACATTTCTCTTGATTGTGTAATGGTAAACCATGATTTTCTCATTCAGAATGGTCAATGCCAATCTATTTCTGCTCACTAATACCTAGAATATCTTTATTTGTGCATTCTATTTAATTTTTGAAGACATTCAATTTCCCTAGATTCATACTTCATACATTCAAGTCAATATTTGTGGCAATTACATAATTATGTCAACTTGATAAATATAGTGAAAGATGAAGCCTGTCACAGCCTGGAGATACCTCCTTGTGGGCATAGTCTTCTAATGAAGATTCTGGGACCTCCTCTTACTCCCTGGAGGTGGGATACTTGCTTTCTCTGCTTCACCTTCCTATTGATAAAGCATGAGGAGCCACACTCTGAGAGCTAAAGTGGCATCACATCAGCTCTGAGATGGTTCCACCAACACTGGATCATCCTCAAGACTTTTCATCCACTGGCCTGTGAACTTCCTAAATTCAGTATCACTCTATGTCCTGTGTGAGTCTGAGGACGAATTTATGAACTGGCTTAGATATATGGGTTAATATTGGATTTATGCACTTCACCTAGACTGGGCTGAAATGTTTTCTTAATATATAATTACTTTTTAACATAAAGCTGTTTCCTATACATATAAGAGTCTCTCTGGATTTTTTTCTCCAGTCTACCTGGACTAACACAATATTATTAATAGATTGTTTGCATTCACAGCAAATAACCATACTGAAGGCTACATTCTCTCAAGCTTACTCCATTTAAGTCACCAGGGTGGAGTCCAATTTGGGAAAGCAGCTCTCAGCAATCACCTTTCCAGAGTATTCCCACCCTAGGGGCCCATCCACTGGCACTATCTCAGATAATGTTCTTCCTCCACTCATTACTCATTCAGTATCTGACAATAGTTCAATGCTATGAATATGTTTTTCAGTGGTTATTTCTTCTGAATTGGGCAGCTTAATTAATCTCAAGTAGGAGTTCCTTCTTATTTATTTAGTCACTGATTCTCTTTAAAATACTTTCCCTATTTTAGCTTCTCTGCTATGTACGCCAAGGACTTGAAAACAAAATATTAAAAGATTAGAGGAAAAGTTCTAAAGTAGCAGCAATGTGAATGGATATACATATAGAAACATATTTAAACATCTTTGGGTCCTATTTCAATTATTTCTGAAAAGTATCCATCACAGAAGAGGCACTAAAGAACCAAATAGGCAGAACAAGTCATCCAGGTATCACCACTCCAGCTTAATCGTTTTCCACACCAATAATGACCACAGGAAATGCTAAAGGTTACTCATAAGTCCAACATGGACCCCACTTGTAAAGCTGGCTTAGCTACTACGACCAGAGAAGATACAGACTCCCACAGCAAAGACTGATGTTGAGCCCATAATAGGACACTGGAATCATCAGATGGAAGAAAAATTTAAAGAATTTATCTGTTAACCCAAAATGTGGTGGTTTGAGTCTCCTCATAGGCAGTTCAGAAAAAGGTCTGGAGATCTATTCCTCCAAATCATCAGTGATTGAAAACCCTATGGATCACACTTCTAATCTGGTCACCAAGAGTGGGAGCGAACTGGACAGCAGCTCATTTATTGTATATTATAAATATGACAATATTTCTTGAGGTGATCAACAGACCAATTGCTTTAAAAATACTGCATTAGTTCCTGTCCATCAAAGAAAGACTAGAAATTTGTTCTGATAAGGAAAAAATCCATATAATCTTCATACAGGTTTCTTTCCTCTCTGTAGGATTTCAGACAGCATCCGTACACAAGGGAATATGGAGTTTTAACCTCTCCGTATGTGATATCACATAACACTGTTTAAAAATTAGCCCCTAGTCTACAAAAATGAGGAGTAAGCAAAAACTCAGACTGTGGAACCCAGATATTGCATATCACATATTACATCAGTCAGAAACTGTAAGAATAATATAAGGCCAGGTGTCAAAATTTATGGGAAAATTGGTAATATTTTGTTTGCATTTTTACATTGAAAATGTGAAGTATTTTGTCAGCTTACCATTCAGAGTTGTAACAACAGCTTGGAAATAATTATCTATTTAAAACAGGCCACCATCCTTCAAGGTGCAGAATACACAACAGATTAAAGACTAGTTTTATGGTATTATCTTCCAATAGGAATATATAAGCCTGGGACCAACGTAGAAATGAAAGTGGTCTTATATTTCTTCTGTTAGTGGCCCACGAAGGGAAATGGAGTTTCTCTATCCTGCAGTTTGGAGTTGCAGAGGATTAGATGTCCAGATGCACCCTTCAGTACACCGTTCCCAGGATCCATGCAAAAATGCCCTTGAGCTATATGCTGAAGTGCTGCCATGGCATTTCAGTCTTTTGGGATCCAGATATAATCAGCAAAAAATACTAATAATATCATGACTGTAATGAGGTACATATATTACCCAGTGGGGGCAGGGAGGAAATTATGTAATTCTCAATCAATCTCTGGGCCTCATCTTTGGATGTCTTTGACCAATTACGATGCCCAGCAAACAAAGGAAGCACTTCTATTCTGAGAAGGCATACTGATGAGGTACTCAGAATCTCTGCTGTTTGCAAGCCAGCTAAGGTAATAGTGACTAGTGAATCACTAATAGCAATAGGGAATCAGGAATGGAGGAGAGATAATATGAGTAACAATTGCTGTGAGATTTCCAAGAAAAAGCATGCTTTGGGGCCCGCCACTGTTTAGAGTGAGGACAAACCACAAAATTGCTGACAGTTAGAGGCTGTCTGTTGATATCAGAGACATCTTCCAGCGAAGAAGAAGTTTTCGAGGGATAGGACTATTTTCATGCTTACAATGGGGTTCTATCCTCCAGCATTTGTAAGAAAATAACTACTAAACTAGAGTTCCTTATCACCAATATATAATTAGAGACAAAAATGGAGCCATCTTCATAGAAAAACAGCAGAGTTTATAATTAGACCTACTGTCAGTTTTTGCTTCATATAGTCTTAATCTCTCTTAGCATTGTTATGTCTTCTGTAAAATTTGATCCTTTAATCAACGTGGCTAAATATACCCTTAGCCATCTCTAAGATTATACACTTTCTAAATTCCATTTGTCCAGAAATAGAATTCTTTTTTCAGAAATAGTATAATATAATAAATACAATAAGGAAATGCCCATCATTTCTCGTAGGAGTAAAATGGGTAAATGAGCTGTATTTGTACTGTGAAAAAATTTTTCAATGGAAATGAATAAATAAGTTTTATGGGCAACAATAGAAATTTCAAACATAGAAAAGTATTATATGCTCATAAAACTAATACACAAGGGGGCTTTTAAACGTTTATAGAAAATTTTAATTCTCTTTCAATGCTATTTTTCCAATAAAATTTTGAAAGCCCCTAGTGTCAGCTTTGGAAGCAATGCATAGTAGGAATAAAATGGGACTGCTTCTGCCTTATAGTGCCTGTTTTAATGGTATTTTCATTTGCATCAGATGCATATAAAAGTTGGATATAAAATAAAGAAAACCTCATAAAATGATGAATTTGAATTATGGTATTGACAAGGAATATTGAAAGTGCCATGGACTGCTAAAGGAACAAAATAAATATGTTTTGGAAGAAATACAGAACATTCCTTAGAGGTGAGGGTGGCAAAACTTCCTCTCAAATACTTTTGATATATTGACTGAATGCATTATGAAGTTCAGTGCTGTTTGTGATAGGATTGTATCTATCCAACCACGAGGAAATTCAACCAATACAACTACCATTTACATGTGTGCACCAACCACAACAGATAATAGTGAAGAAATTTAAGAATCTTGTCAAGTAATTCTTGAAAATTGATCAAATATGCAATTAAGATGCATTGATACCCATTGGTAATTCAAATGCAAATGTTAGGGGAAAAGAGGAGGAACCGTATTTGGAAAAATATGGACTTGGTGAAAGTACTGAAACTGGAGATAGCATGTTGTAAATTTGAAAAACCAATGACTTATTCTTAGCTAATAACTTTTCAACAACATAAAAGGTGACTATGCACATGGATTTCTGAAATGGAATGCACAGAAATTTAATGAACTACATCTATGGGAAGACAGATAAAGAAGCTCAATAGCAGCAACTAAAACTGGTCAGGGGCTGACTGTGGAAAAAAACATCAATTTTTCATATATAAATTCAGGATAAAGCTTAATAAAATAAAAACAAATGCACAAGTGCCAAAAAATAAACAACTTGAGTCTACCTGGAATTTAAGAACATCTCAAGGAAAGATTGGACACAGAGAACACGGATGGTAGAAGGTCTGATGAGCTGTGGGAGGAGGTCAAGAGCATCATCCAGGAAGAAAGCAAAGGTCATAAACATGATAGGAGAGAGAATAAAGAACAAAGTCAATATGTGAAACTTGCTCTTGGATATAGAGTCGCCAAAGCAAATGGAAGAAAAGATAAATTCTAGCACCTGCATAAAAATGTCCACAGGTATTTGCCATCAGGAAGGGAATACAGAAGATATGGGTGCTACAGCAAAATGGGGCGTGGAATTTAGATGGTGGCCAGTTCTCAGTTAAAATAGTGTCTGGGGTCTTAAAGGCTTATCTCCAAACAAGCAGCCATCTATATGAGTTGTCAATCAAGTCCACAGGGAAGAAGCACACCAGGATCAGTCACTGCAGGAATGGAGTCCATATAATCCGAATTCGCAGGAGGGATCAGGTACAGAGCCTAAATTGTGAGAAACTGTGATGCAGAAGGCGATGGATGAGAGTGGGAGCCCCAGATTCTTTTGTGGAGCTAGTCGGGAAATGAACCTCTCGATAACTCCCTTTATCTAAAATTGAGGGGAGGGGAAAGTGGTCACTAAAAAGAGTGCTTGGGCGAGAGGAATATAGAAAGTGAAATGCATATATCTGACCTGAACATTAAAGCTTTGTCCGTAATCCCCCTGCCTTTTATGATGCAGGCTGGACCTGATCTGGTAGCCAACATTTTGTTTATTTTTCGTTTGTTTTGTTTCATTTGATTTTTGTTCGTTCATATGAGAGTATATCTCAGAGATGTTATGCCAAAGGAGGTCATTCCTTTGAAGCTGTGTTACCTGCTTTGCCATTGTTCGGTATATGAAACCAAGGAATGATGACCTTAGAGGGACAGCAAGTAGAACAAGGCGCTTGGGGGGTGGGAGCGTACAGTGGGGGAAGTGTAATAAAAGGGAAATAATGTCTAGGAGTCCCTGTAGAAAAAGAATGTTTGGAAACTGATTGTGATCGCAGTTGCACATTAACCTGACGTGGTTGAACAATGAAATGACATGATATCTGTTTTAAATCCCAACTAATAATAGTAAAAAAGAAAAGTTCAAAGGGACCTCAAGAACACAAAGTGAAATATTACAATGAAATGTGCAAGGACCTTGGATTAGGAAATTAAAAGGGAAGAACATATGCAGCACATCTGAAACTGAAAGAACTCAAGAAAATATTCAAACCTTCCCTTGCAATCTTGAAAGATGTTATAGGCAAAATAGTGAATGATGCAGGAAGCATCGAAAGCAGATGGAAAGAATATATAGTGTTCTTTTTGTACCTAAAAGAACTAGTTGACACCCCACCATTTCAGAAGGTAGCACACGAGTAAGAGCTAAGGGTGCTGACGAAAGAATTCAAGCTACACTGGAAGTATTAACCAAAAACAAGGCCTCAGGAATTGATGGAATAACCATGAAAATGCTTCAGCAAGCTGAAGAAGCACTGGAAGCACTCACTCAATCTCTGCCAGGAAATTCGGAGGACAGCTACTTGGCCCACTGACTGAAAGAGATGCATATTTGTGCCCAATCCAAAGAAATGTGACCCAACAGAATGCTCAAGTTACATAATGATATCATTGATACTGCACAAAAATACAATTTTAATGAAGATCCTCTAACAATGATTGCAGCAGTAAATTGACAGAAAAACTGGGAGAACTTCCCACTGGATATACAAGAGGACAAGGAATGAAGGATATCTTTGCTGATGTCACATGGGCCTTGGCTCAAAGTAAATAATACTAGAAAATTGGCTACTTGTGTTCATTGACTACGCCAAGGAATTCAACTTTATGAACCATAAGAAATTGGGAATAACCTTGAGAAAAAGGTGAATTCCAGAACATTTCACTGTGTTCATGAGGAACTTATATCTGGATCAAGAGGCAGTTGTAGGGGCAGAACAAGGGAATATGGTATGATCTAAAATCAGGAAAAGCGTGCGTCAGAGTTGTATCCTCTCAGCATACGTGTTCAATCTGTGCGCTGAGCAGATCATCAGAGAAACTAGAGTATATGAAGCAGAATGTCACACAGGACTGGGAAAAGACTTACTAACAGCCAGTGGTATGCATATGACACAATCTTGTTGGCTGAAGGTGAAGGGTACCTGAAGCACTTGTTTTGAAGGAGACCCACTGGACCAGTAGGGAGCATCATGATAAATGGAGAAAAAGTTGACGTTGTCAAGGATTTTGTATTGTTTGGATCCACAGTCAATGCTCATAGAAGTGACAGTTGAGATCAAAGGTATATTTCATTAGATAAATCGTCTGCACCAGATCTCTTTAGAGCATTGAAAAGAAAGGTTGTTATTTGAGGACTAAGGTAGCCCTGAAGCAAATAATGGTTTTCTCCAGTGCATCATATGTGTCATAGTTACATAATCTGTTGTCAATTTGAGATTTAAGAGGGAAGGGGTGGCATTTAGCCTGTCCATCGGGTCACAGCTTGATGCCTTTATTTGGAGGTGCTAAGGAGATAAACAGCTCGCTGGAGGAAGGACACATTCTCACAACCTGCTTGTAGAAGGAAAAAAAAAAGACTCTTGATATTCCATGGCTGGCTGAACTAACTGTTTTGTTTCAGAATTACTTTGGACAGTTAGTATGTACTTGAGTTCTGTTGGGCTGACTTATGCTTCCCTTTATACAACTGCTTATCTCTTCCATATGTGAAGTTGCTTCCTTTGAAGTTAGTAAACATTCATATGCAGCACAGATAAAAATATTAATAATAACTCTTTGAAATTCATATCAAACACATGCAAGAATACTTAGAAAAAATACTTAAGGAAATATTTTGCAATACCAAACCAAAAATAAAGTTACTTCCCAATATACAAGTATGGCTATCATGTGTCAAACCTTTTATGACAGAGTGTGAATGTGTTTAGTTATTAATTTGAAATTCCAACAGTTAATTTCAAATACATTGAAATACAAATAGTAAACATGTATAATATAAACACATGCTGAATATACATGCTGAATGTGCATGCAGTCAGTTAATTATTTAATGTGGCTTTTCTAGCCAAATTTTCTATAATTCCCACCAAGTAAGTGCCCAGCCATCCTCCTGCCTCAAAATATTCCCCTTTACTTGGTCTGCAGGATGGGAAGTCCACCACTTTGTACAATTCCCTGGGTCCAGGCTCTATTGCTGCTGTTCCTCTGTCATTCCCGAGATGTCAGGGATGCACGGAACTCCTAACCTTTCTGGTAGTGAAACCTGCTGCCCACCTCCACCCCCACTTCTCAGAAGGCTCCTTTTCTACCCACAAGTCAATCACCACGAACACTGTTAAAAATTACTCCGAGGTAAGTCCTCTCAGGCTCTTTCCTGTCTTCCTATCCATACCCATGCTAGAAAACGTCATCTGGCAAGACTTCCTCTCACATATTTTGGGCATTTTGTCAGAGAAACTAGTCCTTGTCCTTGGAGAAGGACATCACGCTCGGTAAAGTGGAGGGACAGTGAAAGAGAGGAAGGCCCTCGACAAGATGGATCGACACCGTGGCTGCGATAATGGACTCAAACAGAAGAACAAGTACGAGCAGAACACAGGATGAAGCATTATTTGGTTGTGTTCTGCACAGGGTCACACTAATCAGAAGTCAACAGCAGCAACACAGGGCTGCTATGAGCCAGGATTAAACTCAACGGCGGTGACTTCGCTTTGGTTTGTTATGATTTTGATTTTGATTTTAGCCTGAGGTGTGCACCTCCCGGCGCTATTCTAAACCCACTGTCATTAAGTCCATTCCGACTCATAGCAACCCTGGCGAGGCTTCGGTGACTCGTGCATGGTGACAGGACCTGCCACGTTCCTTTTGCTTCTTCCTAGTGGCTGATGAGTTTGAAAGGAGACTTTGCAGGGCCTCCGTCCTAGTGTGTCTTAGTCTAGAAGTTCTGCTGAAACCTGTCCATTCTGGGCCACACTGCTGGTGTTGGAAATACCAACGGCATAAGTTTCCAGCATCACAGTGACATTACAAACTGACAGACGAGTGGTGGTATTAAATACTACTATTACATATTCAGAGCGCGCTTTTTCTCAGAATTTCTTATCATGTTGCTCAATTGAATAGTAATAATGTGAACACTGTAGGATATAACTTCAATTATTCATGGGAGCAGCGTTTATAATGTGTTGTTGGTGGATATGTTTGGCAAGTCTCTCCACCTATTCAGTATGATGGCTTCAGACAACTCCCTCTCCAGGTAATGTCAAATGAGATGCTTTGGCAGCTATTTCCTTTAACAAGTCTCCATCGGATATACAACTTTATGGGGAAGTTTCTGCAACCTATGTCAAACTCCTTGTCTTCAGGGAGGCCAATTCACCTGCATCAAACCTTCATATCCTCAAACGGATGAGAAAGGCTGGCAGGCAAGAGAGCGCTGCAGAGAAGGGAAAGAAAGCGACATCAATCAAGAGAGATAAGACAAACATATCCTAACAGGGTTTAACACAGACACTCATACAAAGGAAAGGAAATATGCACTAAGTAGGAGATATATATATCTTCCCCCCTCCCCCAGCAGTAGCCCACAGTATTTTGAAAGAGTTCACATTCTGGATGAACTGGCATTAAAAAGACACAAAAGACACATTTCACACAGAAATATGAAGGATGTTAACAGCAATCAAAATGGGGTAGCTAAATAGACGAATGGCGAGAATACATTTAGCAAATATGCGTACGCAGAAATGCTTTATATACTGGAAAAGATTGTTGAATTCATCAACCTATAGTGTTCCCTCGATAAGTACTGTTGATAATATATAAAATGGTATGCATTAGAGTATCATCAAATGTTTGACAAATATATGAATTAGACACAGAGATCCATATATGTGCATGATCTTATATTTATAGTCTTGACTTCTCTGCAAGTTCATTCGTTACGCAAAATGAACCCCTAAGCTAAGGGCAGGATTCTAAAAGGCATTGACTGCTCACTGGTATTTCCGAAAGCCTATCGTGAGAAAACGTTTCTCAACAGTCTGAATCTCTTTCTTAGCAATGATCCTTTCAGTAAAGATAGAGATGTTGACTCAGAAACTCCCTGTTCGTTCACAGACTGCTGTTAGTGGCACCTCAAATAGGATTGGTTTTTCAGAATGATTCACTGATTTCAGTGCTGAGAATATATGGAAAAGATGATGTGAAACAAGCTGTTAATAGCAACATTATTTATGAAGATACATTCTGGAAGTGTTTTAAACTTTCCTCTCATTAATGAGGATATTATGAAATGAAAGTGTAAAAATTATGAAATCATGAAAGTAGTGATCTGAAATTATAATGTATATGTGTATGTGTACTTTGAAAATATATAATTGAATACATTAAGATATTACATGAAAAATGAAATAGTCAAAGGAGAATCTGATTCAAAATGTATAAAATTACAGGTACGTTTTTGCTTCTGTGATGTTTGTTTTGATTATAGTATTTCAGAGGAATGAAAATTAGGCATAAATGGCTTACTTTACTTACTAGGCCACAAGATTAAGTGTATTTTTATTTTACAAATCAGGCGTACTTGATTGGAGAGTAAAATATAATTTATGTTGAACACCTACTATGTTTCAGACATTTAAAACCCTGACTTGAACATTTATATCATGTTGCATTCAAAACTACCTTAAAAGCTTGTGGATTCTATACTCATTTTTATGAGGAAAGAGTAAAAGAGTTAACTACATTTATTTAATGCCCCAGATCCGACAGAGTAGGATTCAAACTGACTCTTGTCGAGCCAGGTGCTTAGTTTCCACCCCTCCAAAGGGTCCTTCATTCAGATGTGTGGGATGGACTTCATAACGCCATTTTAAGTGGTAAAATCTATTCTGTTGACCAATGAGCAGACTTCAGAGCTAGACACTGCTAGACCTTGTAGGCAGAAGCACAGGGCAAAGAGTGATACCACAGTAAATTTTGACTCACTCAGGATTTTATTTATCTTTACTTTAAATCCGTTTACTCGGCACAGGTTACAATACCCAATATTATACAACATCTAAGTCAATATTTTTATTCATAAGTACCGTAGTTCAGCTGAGACTTTAGAAGCAAGCTTGTTCTCTCCTAGAGGGACAGGTTAATGATGTTAAGATGAATTTTTCTGCCTGGTGCCTTTAGGGTACGTGCTTAATCTAATATCTAGGAGTACATCTATTTGGAAAGGCTACTGACTTTTAAGACAGATCGCTTGGCAATAAAAAAGAGACTGATATAGTCAGATATACACAACAGGGACAAAAAAAAGAGGCACAAGGCAGGAATGTGGTGGCCAAAAATGCAGAGTTACAACTTTTAAGGATGGATTTTATAAGCATAAAGCATTCTGCAGGAAAAAAATCCTCATTTATCTAGCAGAAAAATCTTAGTGTACTCTTGGTCTTTCTAGAAAGAGCAGCCTCAACTTTCCCTGAATATAGTAACAGGGAAGGATGTGGAAGGGAGTCGAAGGGAAGCAACACTAAGAATCCTTTACAGAAATGAAATCATTTTGTTGTTGTCTTGTTGTTGTAAGAGAGAAGGAACACTTCCATCCAATGAGATAGGCATAGAAACTAGACCTCAAGGTCTCACTTGGTTTCTGTTGCTGCAGTCACTACAGACTGAATGGGTCATAAACATAACATGTTGTTATTGTTAGATGCTGTCCAGTCAATTCCAACTCAGAGCAAGGTTCTGCAGTGGTCTTCATGTCCGAGCTCATGTTGCAGCCCCTGTGTTAATCCATCTGTCGAAGCTCTTCCTCTTGGTTGCTGCCTCTCTGCTTTCCCGGGCATGATGTCCTTTTCCAGGTGCTGGCTCCTCCAGACAAATTTCCAAAGTACATGAGAAGTCTCACTATCCTTACTTTTAAAGGAGCATGTACTTCTGACTGTACTTCAAAAGAACAGGAAACCATTTTCTTACCATTTTGAAGACTAGAAGCTGAAGTCAAGATATGATTTAATTCCTTCCAAGGGCTCTGAAAGAAGCGATCCCATAGTTCTCGGCTAGCTGTGGTCATTTCGGCATTCCTTGCTGTTCCGTGGCTCGTAAAAGCCTCTTTGCGTGGCATTCTTCTTGCCTCCAGGCATCTTCTCTTTTACAATGACAGCGATTTTATAAAGCACTCGTTTATCTGTCAGCTAAACGGTGGGACCTTGTGTTGCCGTGATGCTGAAAGCTATACCACTGATATTTTACAGACCGGGAGGGTTACCCCAGTTGAATAGGCTCAGCAGCGCTGAAAAGGAAGAAGACGGTCAACAGATGGATTGACAGAGTGGTTTCCACAGTTAGCTCGAATATATCAATTGTGAAGATGACTTAGGAGTGGGCAGTATTTTATTCTGTCATGCATAGGCTTGCTATGCCTCAGAAACAACTTGATGGCAGCCAACAACAGTTTATAGGATTAGGACCCATTTTATTCCATTCATCAAAATGATAACCTTATTGTTAACATCTTCAAAGACCTTTTCAGACATGGTCACATTCAGAAGTGGTTAATGTCATTACATATTTTTTTAATATGGTGCTGGGGCTTACATAGTTCAAGCCTTAACAAGGGACTATTTGCATCTTCGGTCATTTATGAGATATTTTAAGTAATATAATATTATTAGTTGCACTAATAAAGTTTTTATTCCAATTCTCTCTTAAAATAACTATTTTCAATCTTTCAAAGACCCTATATAATAATTTCAATTATTCATATACTGAAATGCTTTTCAACTTCGTATCTCTAAAAAAAGAAACCAAAAACACCCATGTGACCTTCATGTGTTATATTATTATCTTGCAGTATTCCTGAAATTGATGGTCTTAATTGACAAACATTTAAAAAAGAACAAGTGCTAATTCACGCAGCACTCGTATGCCTTCTTTCTCTTACTTTCCTGGTATTTTAATTTAGTCGAGATGTGTACACCTCTAGACAAAATGACCGAGGCATTCTAAAAGCACTGTGCAACTCTAAGCCTTGGCGTTTACCTTCATATTAGATTATTCTAAAACTTCAACACTTTCCTTGCCAGTCTTACCCTTGATCTGATCTCATGGACATGTGTACAGATTTCTGTAAGGAAAACATGCTTTTGAGTAGTTATTTTCTTGTCGTATACACAGCAATATAGATACCAATTGAATAATCACCACGTGCAAGATTCAGTGACACAGACTACACTCTAGAGCATCACTCTATTCTCCTCGTTTTGGTTTTTCTTCCCCTGTTGATGTGACCTCACTGCTTCTTACTGTAAAATATTTCAATAAACTGGCTGCACATCATTTTTATTTAGTTCTATGCTTAATAATTATGAGCATTTATTAAGCACTAAGAGTATCTTACAAATGTCATTTATAAAAACACATTTAGGGGTATAGCATCCCTGTCATTAAGCTTACAAATATAATACTCAAGAAAGACATTTTTTCAACATGTATTTTTTTTAACTTTTTTCCAGTTAATTTAATTTAATCAATCATGACATTTAAATGACTTGATTTTACTATGTAGAGAATGCTAAGCATTCCTTTTGAATAACTTATTTGAGACAGAAGATAAAGTTCAAAACTTTCACAAAGGTAGTCCATTAAGATTGAAAGGAAAAACATGGGTTATCAAGCAAAAGAAACCATAGCATGCTGAAACTCAATTTCTTCATTTGTTCAAAAGATATGAATAACGTTGCATTACCACAAAAGATTAGTCCTTAAAATGATGTATTTCTCAAGGTATTGCTTATATGTTAAAGATCATATCTTCCAGAAATCATCATATTCAATTAAATCTCTTAAGTTACAAATTTGGATTTATATGTTCAACATGGTTTTTCCTAATCTTAGTAAAAATTGGCTTTAAATTGAGATTTTCAATAAAACATGTCTTTCTCTGCCTATGGTTTCAGAGTATCTATAAAATATACCACTGATTCTGTAAAAGAAGTACTTTCCCAATGAGTTAGAAAATGCTAGCAACTCAGCATTACTTCTCAGAAGAAGCACCAGAGAGACTGCAGTTAGCTGAATTCATAGTTTTGCTATTTAAAAAATATATACAAAGCAGATGGCTAGCCTGCTTTTCCTGACAGAGCCTTGTGTCTTTGTGTAGGCCAATAACACGATAGGTGATATTAAGCATTAGTGTACCCATAAAACTTGCGGCTTTCTCATCGCCTGTTTTCATGACAGTTGGAGATCTCCGTTCTTCTCTTCTTGCGTACACCAAGTTTTGTTGTCCAGATGGTCACAGAAACAAACGGCGGCTCTAACCTCTCCTCCAGGCTTACACCAGACGCCATGACAGCGTGCTGAGCTAAGAGAATGGGTGTGTTAAGACCAGGGAGACCATATCATTTCTATTTCAAAGGATGACGAGCTGTCTTTTAAATGGGAAATGAAATAGGTCACTTTTTACAATATAGTAGAGCAATTAGTCCAAACAGGCAGAGTTCCCATAATAATGAGAGCTACAATAAATTGACAAAAGTTTCACTTACAGTGTAAAATCTAATGGCATCCTACATCGGATAGACTCATGAATCCTTTGACATCTTTATTGGTTTATGGCATTTTCCAATCCGAAAGATGCGCTGACTTTACATTTACTTCAGGTGAGTCAGCCCAAACGGCTGCTAGATTGATAGGCATTAGCTCTGAACTCACAGGTGCCTTGTTGGGTAATAATGCAAAATATTTATGACCTTTTCTGTCAGGTGTGGCAAGTTATTACCTGTAAATTGCCAGATGCATTGTTTAAAGTTTCCAGATGGATCAGTGCTCCACTGCTGTTACTATAATTTCATGGTGTGTGCTGTCCTATCACTGATGAGAAATATTCTCTTCCAGGTGGCAATTTCTTTTCTCATTCCCAAATTACAGTAACATTTCAAGTGATCCAATGAGTGGTTTATTATAAGAGCACCGGTATGCTGCTGAAGAACAAAGAGACGGATAAAATACCCCACCTGCATTTGCCATTGGCTCGTGCTTGCCCTAAGAACTGAACAAGGTCAAAACGTTGACGTGAGAACACTGGTTTGTCCTGTTCGTCTATTAGTACCTATGAGGGAATGCAAGTTGAATGTCATTATTGGACTGATTCTTTCTAATTGTTGATGTTTAAGGTCAAGCATCATCACATCAGGGATTAATTACCCAGAGCACATGATTCAGATAACTTCACCTACTTAATCTCTAAACACAGGCTTCATTATTTAATTTCAAGTATAAAACTTCTTATGGTTCTTTAATTTATTTAGTTCATTTATTTAGTTCATCTATTTGGTATTTAAATGCCTTTTCTTTCTTTTTTTTTTTTTTCATTTAAGCACCAGGAAAGCCAGGAGGCAGGTGGAAGCTGAGACTCTTATTTGCTTCTCCTTTCAATTGCATTGAGTCGATTTCAACACAATTCGATAGGGCTGAGTAGTACTTCCCCTTTGAGTTTCCCAGATTGTAACAGTTTAAGTGATGAGAAAGCCTAGTTTTCTCTCAAAAATGGCCTGTGTCCTTCATGGAGTTTTTATGCCAAAACTTTGTGAAAATAGCCACGATATATGAGGGAAAAGAGAATGACTTGATTTAAGTGGAGAGTAAAGAGGGAAAGTTGCCTGGTACAAATAAAATTCTATTTCTGAGGGGCGGATAATAATTTATATGACAGAAAGTCTAGGTATCCTGGGAACAGATCATGAAGAATGATATTTCTGCATTTCCCATTTTTCCTGGTAGCCTCATGCATCTGCCCTTTTCTAGGGCTTTTCTGAAGCATGACCCATGTAATACTGATGTACTTACACAAGACATTTCCTATTATCGGAATAAGTCAAATTAGTCTCTGTCCCTCTGAACAAGATAGGGCGCCGAACCCTTAGTCATTCATTATTGTGCTGATTCGGACCAAAGTGTCCATAAAAGTCAGGCTAGAACTTCTCCTATGGTTTTCTGAGACTGTATATCTTTAAGGGAGGAGAAAGCCTAGTCTTTTTCCCATGAAGGGGCTGATGGTTTCGAACTGCTGAACTTGCTTTTTGCAGCCCAACTCACAACCACTATGCCACCAGGGTTCTTCCTATGACACAGAATTTTAGAATTTTTTAAAACATCTATTTCACTTAAAATTCTTTCTGTAATTTCTGTGACTTTTATGTTAAAAGTGATCTTTCATATATTTCGGGAAATGACATACTTTAAACAAAGTTTTGATGTCATATTGTCTGACTAACTAAAAGGTTATCACTCAATCCTGATTTTATATTATTGAGAAAGTGAAGCAACATCTTCTACCAAATTTAGGCAAAAAACTAAGAACAGTGGATGTTATTGCCCTTCTCTCAAATGAAAGATTTCTTGCAATGAATTTTATACTCAGAAAATGTAATGTATATGTGGATTTCATGAATGTCCTTATATTTAGTAAATAATCAATTAATGGATATGATTTATAAAGGTAATGAATTCAATTTATAGTCATTTACTATTGCTGAAAATGTACATTTTGTCTGATAGTAAGCTTTGCATTATTTAATAAAATTATCTAATTTTCTCAATCATATATCTAATTTTATACATGTATAAGTAATCACTTTTAAAAACTATATAAAGAAATAAGCTAATGACTATATCTTATAGTTATGCAAATCATCACAATGACAAAGTGAAAAATTCAAAAGTAGGGCTTGCAACTGTATCTAATAATTATAAAAAATAAGAATGATGTTTGAGTAGCCCTAGCAGTTTATAAGCTTATAAGCTAATTTACATGTAAATGTAAAGCTTCATTTGGTGTTATTGAAGTAAAATAATTTAGAAGCATATTAAATTTTTACAGAAAAATTAAACCTTTTAAAGGGATTATCATCAGGTTAATTAAAATTGTTTATTAACTATATGGGTCAGTTACTAAAACTTAAAATTTATAAAAAGACATAATAAAGGAAATTATTTTCTTGTTATAAATTTCTAAGTCAACAGTAAATCCATGCAGTGTCTGACTACCCACGGGATGCACAATTCAAGTCATCATAGAATGGTTTTTATATATTTCACTGGAAAACAAATTGGCCCCTCTTAATTTATGTATTTAGGCAATAAATTATTATAAATTAATTTTATATTTTCTTTTCCATTAGCTATTCTTCTTCAAAAAGCTTCCTTGTTTCATTTTTTCTAGAATTTTGCTGAATAAATCAATCCATTGCAGTAGGATCTAACTATCTATTTATCTATCTATATTAAAGCAGGCTCCATTTCATTTAAAAGTTTACTTTCAAATACTAGATTGGTCTGTGTCATAAAGGAAACATTTTACCATTAATTGTTAACCTATGCTTCTTCCATACAGAAATGTTCAGTTTCTTGTAAATCGTGTCTGTGCATCTACAAATTCTGCTTGAATTATGTGAAAATCGCCCAGAGGTATCTGGTTCTGTACTCTCCAAAGACTAGCCTATACTCACCTACTCAAGATTACTCTTCCATTGCCACCTCCATTCCCTCACAAGGCACATTATTTGTCCTTCCCATAGGAAATAAAGTGACTTTAAAAAAAGTATATCAAATATGATTCACTGGTTAAGCCTTCAAAACTGGTAAATATTTAGCCAATTCTGGCTCATGGTGACTCCATATGTGTCAAAGTATAACAAAGTTTTTAGCGTTTTCCATGAATTTCAGCAACTCAGACATGGATTCTCAGTCCTCTTCACAGGTGTCTCTGGGTGAGACTCAAACTTCTTAACACTTGCATAGCAACTAAGTACTTTACCTAATTGCACTTCCCAGGGACTGCACATCAGGTAAAGCCATCTCCTTATAATCAAATATGAAGAACCTTTATATTGTGCAGAATCTAGGGGATCTGTGGTTGTTCAGTGCAATTGAGTCCATCCTGACTCGTAGCTACCTAATGCACAACAGAACAATGAATGCCCAGTTCTTTGCCATTGTCCAAGCTGTTTTTATGCTCGAACCCATTGTTGCATCCAGTGTTAATTCGTCTCCTTGCGGACCTTCCCCTTTTTTTGCTGCCTCTCCACTTTACCAAGCATGGTGCCGTTCTCCAGGGACTGGTCTCTCCTGACATTATGTCCAAAGTATATAAGAAGTCTCACCATCCTTGCCTCTAAGGAGCATACTTCTTCCAAGACAGACGTATTTGTCCTTTTGGTACTCCGTGAGGTTTTCAATATTCTTCTCCAGCGCATCACTCAAATGCACTGGCTCCTCGTTGGTCTTCCTCGTTCAGTGTACAACTTTCACATGCATCGAGGCCACAGGGTACACCGTGGCTTATGGTAGGGGCACCCCAGTCCAAAAAAGTAACAGCCTTCCTTTGTAATACTCCAGAGAAATCTTCTGCGGTAGATTTACCAACGCCAATGGGTCATTTGCTCTCTAGACTTTTCCTTCCGTGAACACTGATTGTGGATTCAAGCAAGAAGAAATGCTTGACAACTGCAACCTCTTCTCCATCTATCATGTTACTAATTGATCCACGTGTGAGGAGATTGGTCTTTTTCACACTGAGTCAGAATCCATGCAGAAGGCTATAATCCTTGATCTTCATCAGCAAGTGCTTCAGGTCCTCCTCACTGTCAGCAAGCAAAATTGTGTCATCTGCATATGGCAGGTTGTTAATCAGCCTTCCTCCTATCCTGATACCACATTCTTCATCGTTTAATTCTGTTCATTTCATGATTTGCTCAGCATACAGATGAAATAAATATGGTGAGAGCATTCGACCATGATGGACACCTCTCCTGATTTTAAATCACGAAGTGTTCCCTTGTTCTGCTCCCACACTGCGTCTGGATCCATGTACAAGTTCTTCCTGGGCAGAGTGTAGTTTTCTGGAATTCCAGTTCTTCTCACGGTTACCTGTAGTGTTAAGATCCACACAGTCAAATGACTTGACATAGTCAATAAAATACTAGTAAATATCTTGCTTGTATTCTCTGCTTTCTGTTAATATCCGTCAAACATCAGGAATATTATCACTTTCTCCATGTCCTCTTCTGAAACTGGCTTGAATTTCACGCAGCTCCCTGTAATGTATTGCTGCAACCATTGCGCTTCAACATAGAACTTGAAATGTCTATCTTGAAATGATCTTTTTGAGTATAAATTCCATATCATTCCTTCTGAATCTGTCATTTCTGGCACAACAAACTATATGATTGATTCAAAATGTCAAATTGCAGCTCACCAGTTCTTAAGAGATTGATATTATGTGTCTTATTTCATTTTGACAATTTTCAATTTTTCCAGTTTTCACATTCTATGTTATTATTTAAATATGTTTACTGCTGTTTCTTCTCAATTTTAATTTTGCTCCATTAGCAAATGAAGGTCCCGAAGACTTCACCCACATCATTATGCTTGTCTTTATTTTAAGAAGGCAGCTCTTCCTCGGTTGTAGCTTGCTTGCCTACCAATCTGACGAGCTCATCTCCCAGCATCATATCTGAGAAGGCTGTGCTGCTGTTCATGAGGTTTGCAGTGTAACTGACAATGTTCTACTGTTATTCATAGGTTTTCTGTGACTAACCACCCGGAAGGGAACAGTCCTTCCTTTTGTGCTCAGTCTAGACTCTACACCGAAATCTGTGCACCTTGGGTGACTGTACTGATATTTCAATTACTGTTGACATAGCTTTCAGCATAACTGCAACACATAAACCCACACCATATGCCAAACCAGCAGACAAGTAGAGGGCGCCCTACTTACTAAACCTAGAAAATTATCTTGATACTCTTTCATCATCTGTATAACTGGGTACTCAATAGCTGCAAAAGAAAGTATAATAAATATTTGAGCAAATAATGTATTTTAAGATCTGTCCATTCATTCAGCACTTATGTACTGTCATATTTTATGTTTAAATATTGTTATTACACACAAAAATTGTTGTACTACATATATTGTGTTATTGTCATGTGATAATAACCAAGCAGCACAATAATTAAAGTATTTCCCTGATATAAAATATGATATATATTTATTGCAAAGTATATTTTTCTTCATAAAGAAGGTAGTCAATGAAAATAGGGAAATCACCAAAAACTAAAACCAAACTGACTGACATGGAATAAATACCAACACTTAAGTCAAGATCTGCCTCTCTGAGTTTCTGGGGCTGTAATCTTTATAGGAATAGAAAGTCCCCTCTTTGTCCTCCAAGATAAAAATCCTGACCAAGCTACAAAATCTTGCAATATTTTATTCTGTAATGTGTATGTCATTAAGATTCTGACCGCTTGACGACAACTGACCACACAATGACAAGGTAGAGAGAGTTATTTTCTCATGTAGAGTCTTTAGATCCATTTTCCAACTATATTCTCAACCTGCATAAAAATGCCGTGCTAAATTATGCCCCCAGCTTGTCTCTAACTTAACGTAATCACTTTTTGCTCTGTATTTGCTTGATCACCTGCCTACCTGGTTTGAATGTAAAAATAGTGTAGTGCTTGGTGCTGCAAAGACACACAGGACTGTACCATAAAGTGAAAACATGTTTTAACTTGCACATTTATTACATCACTGGGGCCATATTTTCCAGCGATTGTGCTTTCTTTGTTGATATGGACACCATGATTGAAGAAGAATATATTTCTATCAATGCAAACATCATTCAACAGTTAAAGTTATCCATTTTTGAGCCAGAAGAGTTTCATTTGTCCACACATTATTAGAAGTCTAAATAATTTTTATTACCAGTCCCCTTCAGTATTCTAAAAAATTAAACAAAGTATAGTGGCTGAAGCATAAAGTGACATGCTAATTGTGCTCCCAAGTCCCCTCAGTGTGTCTCTAACTTACAGTAATCACTCTTTGCTCGGCATTTGCTTGATCACCTGCCACATGGTTTGACTGTAAAAATAGTGGAGTGCTTGATGCTCCAGAGAACACTAAAGAATATTTGCAAGGATCCATCATCTTAGTACCTAAAAATGTGCTCTCCTTTTTAAAAATAGTTTCCAAGCTTTAAAACATGACTTAATATCACTTTTAAACCTGATTTTATTAATTTGATTGTGTCTTTATTTCAAACCTGCGTACTTTTTTGATTAAAGTTAGAAAAATATTTCCTACACTGACCTACCATTTTCACATTTAAAAATATCTATTGGTTGCCTAAAGAAGAGAAAATGAGAACTTTCGTTATTAATTCTGAGCTTTCATCGGCAAAGCTGACCTGACACACCCATATTTCTGTGTCACAAGGGCCACTGGATTGTGAAGGCACACTTAAGTTCTTCCTCATGTCTTATACTTAGAAAGTAAGAGACTTATTTATTTTGTAATTGCTTTTTGTTACTTGTGGCAATAGCTGATTTATTTTAAAGTCCTCATCATTTGACAATTACTATGAAAATCAGAAATAAATCCATCTGTGTCAGAAATTAATCTCCAAAAAACATGTGAATTTGAAATCTTTTGCTTAAACTTGATACCAAAACAAAAACACATACAAACTGTCATATAGTCAACTCTGACTAATAGTGAGCCAATATGGTAGAATAGAATGGTCCTTTGCATTTCTTAGACTATAGATCTATATATAAATTATCTTAGACTAAAATCTACCTTAGACTCTAAATCTATACAAGCTTGTGATTTTTTTCTTGTCATTCTAATACCAAATAGAAAATCAAGCCATCAAGTTAACTCTTTCTCATAGTGAGTGACCCATTACACATTTTCCAAGACTGTACATTTATGGGAGCACTCAGCCTCATCGTTTTCCTGCTATTGAACTTGAATCTCCACCACTGTGGTTACTTGATATATGTCTATCCAACAGTGTTACCAAGGTTCAAAATGAGATTAACATACAGTGGTTAGTAAATGACAGAAATGAGCTGGGAGGGGGAAAGCACTGCTATTGTGTTGTACTAGCTATAAAAAATAAAAAACGAAGGAGCCTCAATTTTAGGATACAGACTCAAGTTGCATCATAAGGTCTTTTAGAATAAGAAATTCATATGGAATACTCTTTAGTTAATATGATATATCTTTTTCCTTATTCACCATCTCTTTCCTTATTTTCACTTCACATTGATTTATTTCAGTTGTAGTGAAAACTAAACAAAAAATATGAAGAGTGACAGAAAGTCAATCCATAACTGAAGCTTGAGATTTAGTGGAGGATGATGTTCAGCCATGTGTCACATCCTGGTTTCAAACAGTCCAGAAATTGATTTCTTGCATTATGTTATGGAGACAATGTACTCAGAGGCAAAGGATAATTAAAATTTCCTTACTTACATATGATATTTGTTTTCTGATAGTTGTCTTCTCTCAACCTCTCTCCCTCCAGCTACTTACTCTCCTCCTAAGCCTACCCTGATGGCCTATGTAAATAGAGTGGCCATGTTTAATTATTAAAAGAAAACAAATCCACTGCTACCAAGTGGATTAGAAATTATAGCTACCGTGACTGAAGGGCAGGGGAGAACCGCGTCTGTGAGTTTCCAAAACTGCTGCTCTTCATTGGAGTGCAAACCCCATCTGTCTGCAAGAGCTGCTGGGTGTTTGGACCTGCTGACCTTGCTTAGAAGCCCAGTGCATAACCACTATGCCACCAGGTTCTTCTAAAACTGATAGAAGAATGGGGAAAAGAAACAGCTATAGTAACTACATTTCAACCAACTCACACATTGCACACCTCGGATGTTATACACACTTAATGAAATCACTGCCATCAACTCCATTCGGATTCTAAGAACTTTAAAAATCTTTAAAGGTTTAAAAAAATCTTTAAGGTAGAGAATTTTCATTAGGGTACTTAAAGATCTAAAGAAAATGCTGAATATTATATATATATATATTTATATATACTTGTATAGTTATCCATTTCAAAAATCAAATATAATGTTCAAAAATATTTTTCAGTCGATGTAAACCAATATTTAAAGGAGAAAAGAAATAGATGAGGAAATATAAGTATTTATCAGATCCCCGTTTTAAATTATTTTGTACACACCTTTTGTAAAACTTTAACTTTAGATCGTTAGAGTGATCATAATGAACTGCAGACAGGGCATAGTGTGGTTTGAGCATAAGCTGCATGCTTCATACTGTTTTTACACTAGTTTAACATTCATAATTTAAATATTGCCATTCTTAGATCAATTTTATTAAATATATTGATATTTTAAAATACTGATTTTTCTCTATTCTATAAATTTTCTATGTGTCCTTTCTCATTTTTCCCACCTGGCATATAGGGCATGATCTTGGCCCCTCAATTCTATTTTAATGCACATTTCTTTCCTCAGGCCCTCTCTGTCTCTGAGTGTCTTATCACAAGGGACATATACAGTGAGTGACAAGATTTCAAATGTTTGTGTCTGGATCTGTGCATTGGACAAGGCTAAGAGGAGGTATGTTGTTTTTCAACTACAGGATTAAGTATCGTGTTAAAGCATTAGTTTAAAACATTTTATTTAGTAACCTTTGAAAATTTGCTGCCCAGATTAGCATAGCATGGTAAATCGTTAAGTCGTGATATTCTGTTGATTTTACATAGATCCAGACACACACTATACACAAAGAAAGCCCTGTGGG
Source organism: Tenrec ecaudatus (assembly GCF_050624435.1). Classification (NCBI taxonomy): domain Eukaryota; kingdom Metazoa; phylum Chordata; class Mammalia; order Afrosoricida; family Tenrecidae; genus Tenrec; species Tenrec ecaudatus. Next base: position 120,198,724 of record NC_134531.1, on the reverse strand, counting down.
AGACTTCGACTGCTCTGCTTGTTTCATTAAATGAGCTCCTTGTCTGGTCACAGGTGCAATTTTCAAAAGTCAATTTATCACAGTTATTAAATAATATGTGCAATTACGATGCTGCAACTCTGATTGTTAGATAGTACTTTAATAGGTATTGGCTCCGTTGGATGATTTTCCTAATAGCCATTGCTGTGGTTTTCTTTTTTTTCCATTCTAACTGAGAATGAAGCCCGTGTAGCTACTAACCCTCGACCAAGGCCCTCCTTGCGTCTTCTTTATTAGAGTGACTATACAATCCATAAGCTGCCATTTGGGAAAGTATTTATTTGAAAGAAAGCAAGCATTCAGCATAGAAGGATGTCGTACTAGATCAGACAGGGCAGGACTGAGCAGTGTTTTATTCTGTTGCACACACGGTCGCTAAGAATCTGAACCAAGTGACAACACCTGAAAACATCAAAGTCACAGAAAGCATTGCATGGACTTGAATCTAAAATGAGTATCTGGTTCTCAATGGCAATCTGATCTTCATTTATTTATGTCAGCAGTTACCTCCTGACCTCCTGCCTGACTGTCAGGTCCCATTTTAACTGATTTTCTCTTGCTGAAGCCTTTTGAGAATTATCTCTTTATTCCCCGTTTTTAAAAAGAAATAACATGCTTTTTGTTGAATGTCTCTGAAATATCACTTTTGTACTGTCTCCTTCAAGCTGTTTTATTTCTAAGTCCTGTGTATGCTTCATTTTCTGGACTTTGAAAGCAGCTGTGCCAAAAATTCTGTTATTATATGAATTCTAGATAAGGAAACCCCTAGAATTTACTTCACACTGACCTGGGGACTCAAAAACAAACAACAACAACAAAAACCCTCGCTGTCATTTAGTTGATTTGGACTCATAGAACTGTCCCTAAAAGTGTTCAAGACTAGATTTTGACTCATAGAACTACCCACCAAGGCTTCCAAGATGGTAATTCTTTCCAGGAGTATAAAGCCTTGTCTTTCTTGCTCTGCGTGGCTGGTGGTTTCCCAGTGCTGACCTTGTGATTAGCAGTCCAGTGTGAAACCATTACACCGTGAGCACTCCTTCACCGTGAGGCCTCCTTCAGCAATCACTCCTGAGTCACTGACATAAAGTCTGATTCATTATAGGCCTAAAGCACGTATTTGGATTTCTAAGACTTTGATTCTTTAGAAAAACTCATCTTTCTCCTGTGAAGCACCTGGTTGGCTTAACCTCCTCATCTTGTGTTTAGCAGCCCAATGTTTAACACAATATGCTGCCACCAGAGTGCCTCGTGCAGGTCAGTACAAGACAGTGCTTCACCCTGTTGGACGCAGGCACTCTAGAAATCATAACCGACTAGACAGTACCTAAGAACCATAAACATTTAATTTTATTTTTACTCCTAAATATTACTGTGGTAGTACAATATGGCCCTGAAGGTTTTCGAAACTTTGGAAGGTCATCTTTAAGCAAGCTACTTTTGGTTTTCACAAAAGAAAGCAATACCCAACTATTTCCTCTTGCCTCTTAACTGAATTCCTCTTCCTATCTTCACACCCACGGAACCTAGAAGTTATTCATTGGGCTCCTAATCCCAAGGGCAGCAGTTCGAAACCAACTTTATGAGAAAATAAGGAAACTTTCTACTCTCATGAAGAGTAACAGTCTCAGAAACCCACAGGGGCAGTTCTGGCTTGTCCTACAGGGTCACTATGCATTGCAATCTCTTCAAGGGCAATGAGTTTGGTTTTGGTATATCTTCACATGCAATCACAATGTGAATTTATAAATCCACCCTGGATTTGCACATTACACCTTTTCAGTTTGTCTCATTCTTCTCTCAAAAAATTGTCTCCTTCACCTTTTCCAAGACAAACTTTAGTTTGATTAAACTGCCTATTAATTTGTGTGGGGAGGGGTGAGGGGAGGAAAGGCAAAGAGGGGGGGGTTGTACATTTTTTTAATCTAAGTCAAACATTAGAATATGCTTCCTCAAATATCTTAATACATTATATAGTTTATGTTTATATTTTATCTACATTACTTTATCTTTCAGTAACTGCTATCAATTGTATGATATTCCCCCATCTTCTACCAAACTGCAACTATAACTTTCCATGTTCATTCAGTATATTGTATTGGATTCTCTATTCCAAAACTATCATCTTTCATATGCTTCTAAAATATAATATAATATCTTAATTTTATTTTTAATGTGAATTTTGATTAAAAATCTCCAGAAAGGAGTGAATACCTTCACTTTCTAGTGTTCTTTATGTTTCTTGTTTCTATTACAGACCCCTTTATCTCCCCAAGAAAATGTTTTCATATTTAATGTGACATTCTAATTTTTATCACCATCCTTTTTTATCATGTTATTCATATTTCTGGTACCCACAAAAACACTCAGACACAAGCCCACATATACAAAACTAGGTACAAAAGTAATGACATATTTTGTTTCTTTTTGTTTTTAATACCAGTCCATGGGAATGAGGAAATAGGATGGAAAGGCCATAAATGGAAAATAAAATATTAAATGAAAATAGAAAATGGAAGAGGACTTCATAAATAAGAAGGTGTTTAAAAAATGTCATGGTCAGATTCAATTTTCTTTTAATTGCACTGGCTTCTGAAAGCCACCTCATAGATAACCCGCCAAAGGACCAAACTTACTGCCATCAAATTGATTTCCCTTGTGATTCAAAGCAACCTCATAGAACAAGGCAGAACTGTCCTGATGGGGGTCATTTGGAGCCCTATTTATGGAAAATGTCTGTCACAGTAGGAGATTTACAAATATAAGGGACACCCAATTACACAGCAGACATAATAATGGCATGTAGTGAAGGAGCATGCAAAGCCCCCTTCTGTTATATGTAAAATTTCCATAAGTTGAAATCAGCTTGATAGGAACTAATCACAAGAACTGCTATGAATTGGGTTCAAGAAAAACAGAAAAGGACATTTATCAGAGATACAACAGGAAAAAATAACTTACTAATTAAATTAATCCATTTGAAAATTTAAAAAAAAGTTATAAAAAAGCGTGTAATTTTTAAAATTCAGTAAGACATGATTTTTTACTAAGAGACACTGTTGAAGTTCTCTATTCTCAAAGTTATACCTTTCCAAAGATGTATATAAAGCTGACTTGAAAATTCTTTCTTCTAGAATCTGATGGTTTATTTTACTAAATGTTTTCAAATGTAGTTGATGCTTTCAGGTATTTGTTTTAATGCTCTATGCCTTATCAATCTGCCGAGATATTGCTTGAAAACTGCCTTCTGAGTAATGCTTTTGCCGTGTCCCAAAGATTTTGACATATCATAATTTTGTTCTCCTTTGTTTGAAGGAATATTTTGACTGTGTTCCTTGTTTCTTCCAAGTATTCACAGACTCACAAGTAAAGTGTTATTCAATTTCCACATATTTGGTTTGAGTTGAGCATTCTATGGTTGATTTCCAATTTTTCACTGTTATGATGTGAAAAGATGGATTGTATCTTCTCAATGTTTTTGAATTTGTTGATGTTTGCTTTATGACCTAAAATATCATCTCATCTAAAATCACTTCCATCGGTGCTAGAGAAGAAAGTGAAATGAATTTGGCGGGATAAAGTGTTTTCTATCCTTTGATTTTTAGTCTATTTCATCATTATATCTACGATGTGCATTTTGTCAGCAGTATATTAAAGGTTCATGTGTTTTTTTTTAAAAAAGAAAATTATCAGAAGTTTTACAATCACATTGACAAGCATTTAGTAGCTGAAGTATTTCTATTTTATATTATTATCTTTTATTATAATTTACTGGAAAATATTTTTCTTCTAATGTAGAAGTATATTCAATTTGAAGTTAGAGTGTGAGCCTACTTGTTGCTGTTAATTGTCATCCAGTAAGATCCAATTCACAGCGACCCTATGCACAACCCACCTAAAGCCTGCACAGCAGCCCTGTGCCATTCACATACTTATTCCTATGCCCAAGGCCACGGGTGCAGCCACCAAGTCAATCCATCCTCTATAGGGCCACCCCTCCACTTTCCCAAACATAATGTCCATCTCCAGGACTCCCCTAACAATGTGTCTACATTATGTAAGATGAAGTCTTGCCATTTCTGGCTCCCAGGAACCATCTGACTTCATGTCTTCCAATACAGAGTAGTTTGTCCTTGTAGAATAACATGGTACTTTCAATAATTTTCTCCAGTACAATTCAAATGCATACATTCTTTTATGATCTTCCTAAGTCTATGTCCAAATTTGACAAGCATAAGATGCAAAAGGGAATACCTTGGCTTGGATGAGGAACATCTTAGTCTTCACAATAGCATCCTTGCTGTTCAGTATTGTAAGTCATGTGCAGCAGATTTACTGAATGATGTTTGTCTTTTGATCTCTTGACTGAAACTTCAATGAACATTGATTGTGGATAGAAATAATTTTGCTCATTATTATCAAACAATGGTTTCAGCAGTTCATTTACAAGAAGCTGCCAGAGTTTACACTAGCTTCAGAAGAGGATGTAGAGCAAAGTTTATGATTGCTGATGTTAGATGGCTCTTGACTGAAAACAGAGAATACCAGAAACATGATTATTTGTGTAGCATTGATTATGCCAAGGCATTCAGCTGTGTGGGCTATCATAAGCTGTGAATAACCTCGAGAAAATGGGAATTCCAGAACATTTCATTGTGCTCATTGGGAATTTGAACATGGATCACGTGGCATTTGTACAAAGATACAAAGGGAATACTGCATAATTTAAAATCAGGAAAGGTATGGGGCAGGGTGGTATGCTCTCACCACCCTTGTTCACTCTGTTGGCTGAGCAAATCACCAGAGAAGCTGGATTACATGAAGAGGAGTACAGCATCAGGATTAAAGACAGGCTTCTAAGCGACGTAACCTTGCTCACTGAAAATGTGGAGGAATTGAAGCACTTCCTGATAAAGATCAAAGATTGTAGCCCTAAAGAGGAATTATGCATCAATGTAAGGAAGACCAAAAATCCTCACAATTGGACCAATAAATAACATTTTGATAAATGAAGAAAAGTTTGAAGTTGTAAAGGATTTTGCCTTTCCTGGATCCACAACCAGTGATCATGGAAACAGAGTCAAGTAATAGGTTATCATCAAATGAGTTCAATTCTGGGTCAAAGAATAAAGCTAATTAAAAACTAATTAGTACTGTGTGTATAGTCACTACTATAATTTCTGTGTTAGGCAGGGTTCTCTAGAAAAACAAAATCAGGACGCTATATATAAAGTTTATACAACATGAAGGAACATAACAGCTAATTAGTCCACACAGCAGTACAGAGAGCTCAGTTCCACTCACTTCTGTGGAAAAGTTAATATACTGGAAAGTCCTTCAACTTACAAGGGCTGCTGGGTCCAAGGTCAAAGGAGCAGAGGACTGAGTCTTTCCTGGGGCAATGACTGCATGGGCTGGTTACAGGAACCAAATAGTCAGCAGCTCAGGAATTTAGTGAAGCAAGTCCAGATGGAATACCAAACTCAAGCAATGCAAGATGACAAGATCCGCTAGCCACAAGCACAAGTGATGTACACACCAGCAGTATGGCTGAAGCAGGTCTTGAAGGAACCTCAAGCTTTAGCAACGTGATCCATGTGTTGGCTTCTCCCACAGGGAGTGTAGCTCACAAGTTGAAGCAGAGAATTATCTAAAGCAGTCGAGAGGCAGGCCTTGTGGAGCCACTTATCTCTTTGACGTCCCAAACTGCTAACTGATTAATCCCATATGTTCCTATTGGCCAGGTCGGCAAAATAAACCTGCCTATCACAATTCTCATCCAACTTGTAATTTTAAAAAAATCAATTTCCCCTTGCAGTTTTAACTTATATTATGTGTATTCTGACTCTAAGGCTTTCTGTCAACCTACACCTTAATTTTCCTTCTGATCCATTTGTCAAAATTTCCTCTATGCCTTCATTCTGCGCTTCATCACATCAGCAATCTGAGTGCCTGAGGGTCTTCTTATGTTGTCAAAGTGAAAAAATCAACATAATTGTTAAAGGAAATTCTAATAATGTAATATTTTGGCTTGATCTTTAAAAAGCAATAGCTGCTCTCTTAAATTAGGGTTAAGGGTGCTATCTGAATAAGCAAATTCTTTCTTTTATTTTATTCTGGAGGACCTTACACAACTTCAAAAGTACAAAATAATGCACCCAAAGGCCTGATAAATATTACTGGAAGACATATGCTACAAGTGTTGGAAGTAATGACTTCTAAAAATATATAATGATAGCAATTACTAAGACTTCCAGAAAGATGGTGCCCAGTTAGACCCACCCAACTGGTCCTCCCATTGTTAGATCAGAAACGGAAGAAATAAGGTAGCCAAAATTGGGAGGTTGGGTGCTAGAAATAGAATCCCATTGTCCTAGCGTTTATGGTTCGGATACCCGCCCCCCTCCCTTATGATTTTTCACCCCTAGCACAATTCAAGGGATCACTGTGGCACTCTAACTTCACTTTACTCTAACTTCACTGTGCCTGCCCGTGGGCTTTCCACATCCCTTACCAGGTCCGGTAGGATGGTGTCCACTCCCCCTCCCTGCACCCAAGATCGGAGACTCACCAGCGTGCTTTAATTTCCTCAGACTGCTGAGTGTGGGTCATCATCCCAGGCCTTCGGAGAACAGCTGAAAATGAGCCACAAGACTCACTCCAGTTCACCCTTCTCTGCTCCCCATTCCACGTGTTCATTCACAGACGTTGAACCCGCCCCGCCCCCCCAACCCAGAAATCAAAGGACAGGATTGACCACCCGTTTTCCCTTTCTGCCCTGTTTTTCATGCAGTCTGCCAGCAGGATGTAACAAAAGATAATTAGACACAAATTTATTACAATAAGAGAGCAGCGGCATCTTCCTATTAGAAGTCCCTGGGTTATTTACCCATGGCAGATGGTAAGAGTGAGCTAGGAGTAAGCCAATAGGGCAGCTGGGTTAATGCAGATACAGTGAGACCCAAACCCTTCACCCGACCAAACCTCCTTTTTCTAATGGACAGTGTGGCACAGGTCCCATAGCAGGACACCCTGCAAGTTCCTAAAAAAAGATTTTAAAAGTGGCTATTCCAAGGCTCTGTTCCTTATCAAAATTTTGTATATAAGTCACCACACAACTGGTTCATTAACAAAGCTTTAACATAACAAAGGAGGAAAAATTGCCAGAGTTTAAAGTCAGCAGCCTCAGCTAAACACAGGTTTTACTGGGTTTGACTTGACAAAGAGTCCTAGGGGACTCTGAATGATGGTTCAAAGACCACACAATAATGCGTTAGCAGACCAAGCCCTTCCACATAAGACACTGGTCTGCTGAGTAAGACATTTCTATACTCCACCTGACTAGACTACTTAGAGGTATGCAACAGTGATCCCCCCAACTCCTATTTGGCCACTTCCACCATCTTAAAAGAGCAAAACCCATCCATTCTGACCTGATTCACCAGAGGCACTCGAACTCACACCATAGCTGGCTCCAGATGGTTGTTAGTCTATTCGCTTCTGAGAAAGAAAACACAGGAATTCGGACTCACCATGCCAGGGTTACTCAGTGATCTTCTGTGCCCGTGGCAAGGTAGCCAGTTAACATGGGGTCCTAACTACTCTACCCAAACCACCTTATGATCAGAATCCGCTCCTTACTGGGGCACCATTAATAACTAGCTCTACTTTAGGACTGTCCAGAAGGAGAGGAACACTCAGAGTTGTGCAGCAACCGACTATAAAGAGGCCTACTGTTATAAACTCAAATAATTAAGGTCTGCACACTCTCAAACTTTACAGGGTCAATAAAGGACTCTGGTAGATTTAATATACCCATCACACATCCCAACCACCAAGGACCTACTTACTACACCTCAACAGTACCTATTCTCTACCAACTTACCAATAAATACTTTTCCACCACAACCCTCTGCACCCAGGCCCTCTAAGTTGCTCTGTCCCACACTGTGGCCTGTGAACACGGGTCCACCTTCACATGATCTGCCTGCCCAGTGCCACCCTCACTGCTCACAACAGACCTGGCCTTGCTGCTAGTGATCAGAAACTGTGAATGATCTGTGCACAAGTCCCTTGAGAAGCTCATTCCCCAACTATGGCCTATGAGCACTAGTCTGTGCTGCTGTAGTCTACCTTCCCAGAACCACTTTTTCTGGCTGTGATCATCCCATCCCACCCACAATTTCACTCCAAAGGGAGAGAGAGTGTCATCTACAGTGAGATAGAGATGCAGCTCAAGCTCACAGCACAGTTGGCTGGAGATAGTCCTTAGAATCATTTGTATTCACCTCTGAGAAAGAAAACACAGGGCTCCAGAAAAAATGGTGCCAAACTCCACCAAATGCCATGCACAAACAACTCACAGAAGCAGCAACTACAAGAAAGCAAGAGAAACAAAATGCAATGTCTGAGGAGGGCCTGAACCTAGTGACATACATAGAAACAAACTTTGAGCCACCACGCAAATTAATCTTCAGAAAGCTGCTTAGAGTCATACATAATATGATGTAATCAAAACAGAAAAAGATGAAAAATTAATATTTATAGAGTCCACTTACTGAAAGTAAATAGAAGAGTTAAGGGAAAACTCAGCAGAAACAAAACAAAGGGCAAAAGACCTTATCAACTAGCTGAAGAGGTGAAACATCATATCAATTACCTCTAAAATAGCCAAGCAAAATTCAACTAACTTGAGAGATAATTAAAGATGCTGAGGAAAACCTGAGAAAAATGTGTGATGCAATGAAGAGAAACAATATTCAATGCATACCGGAACAAAACACAATGATGAAATCAACAACCAAGATAGTGAGGGAATTCCTAGAATAATCCCCACTTTAATGTAGAAGAATCAATCATTCAGGAAGCAGAGAGGACACAATTTAAACTGATCCCCAAGAAGAAAATACCAAGGCATATAGTAGACAAATTATCCAACTTTGAGCAAAAGGAGAAAATGTTAAGAACAGTTAGAGGAAAAAAATGTAGTCATTTATAAGGATAATCAGATAAGAATATCTTATCAGCAGAAATCATGAAAAATAGGAGAAAATGGAGTAGCATATTCCAAAATTTGGAGGACTATAAAGTTAACCCAAGTATCCTCTATTCTGTCAAATGCTCCATCAAAAGAGATAGAAAGGTAAGGGTTTTCCCAGATCAGGAAAAAAATTGGAGAATACCAAAACAAAACCACACCACTACAAAAATTAACGTTCCAACCCACTTTGGACAGAAGATCAAGAGCCAAAGAACGCAGACATAAGACCACCACATAATGTAATACTACCCAGAAATCAGCACGCTGAAAGCAATGCCCAAGATGTCTTTGACGTAATGGTGAAAATAAGACAAGAATGAATCCTCCCACACATACACAACACACTGCTAAGGAGAGAGGGGGGAAATGCACAGTTGGATGTAATAATTCTGAATGTCAATGGTCTGAAATCTGTCATCAAAATACAAAGGCTAGCATACTTTAGTAGGAAACAAAACCCAGGAATCTGTGGTTTGCAAGAGACACATTTCAAGCTCACAGACAAAAACAGATTGTGGATCAAAAGATGGCAGAAATTATATCAAGCTAATGGAAATCTAAAAAAAAAACCAGGACTTGCAATTCTAATTTCTGACAAAATAGATTTCAAGGAGCAAGACATAACAAAGTGCTAAGTATGAGCATTATATCGTTAGATATAATGATATATATCTTGATCCATAGACCGAGAGCCAGTGAGCATAATAAATATATACCCATCCAATAAGAGACCCTCAAAATTTGTCAATCAAATTCTTTAAAAGATTAAAAAAGAAACCACAGGGATGACAAACCTATAAGGAGATTCAATTACACTGCTATCGGAGACAGATCAGAGGGGAAGAAGCTCATCAAGGGGGCTATAGAACTAAATACTACAATTAGGCAACTTGACCTGATAGACATATCCAGAGCTCTTCCCCCAACTGTAAAAAAGAAAAAAAATACATTCTTTTCAAGTTCACACAGCATGTATTCAAAAACAGACCACATTCTGAAACACAAGTCAAATTTGAGTAAACTAAAACATATAGAGTTCATTCTTTCTTCTCTGACGACTACAGGATAAAGCTGGAAACCAACATAAAAGAAAGATTTTAAAAATCAAGGTTAAATACTTGGAGGATGAATAATTTACTTGTTCAAAATGAGTTGATAATGTACCCTATTATAGACAAAATTAGGAAATTTCTAGAAATCAGTGGGAAGGGGAATATAGCATGCTAAACCCATGGCATACAGCAAAGACAGTTATCAGAGGATGCTTGATAGAAAGAAATGCACATATGAAGAAGAAAGAGATTTATGGTTGATACCCTATCATAAAAACTGCAGCAGTTGGAGCAAGTCAACAGAATAATCCTAACAGCAAAAGAAAATTCATTGTAAAAATCAGGGCAGAGATAAATGAGTGGGGAAACAAGAAAACAAAGGAAAATATCAACTCAGTAAAAGTGCTTTTTTCTTTGAAAGTATTGACAAAATTGATAAACTGTTGACAAACCTAACACAAGATAGGAAGGAGCAAATGTCAATATCCAGGTGGGGGCTCAACATTCGACATTACTGGAGTTCCTAACTAATAATATAATGCAACAAAAGGATATCAGAGGGATACATCTGACAAAAGAAGAAGTGAAATTATCATTGTTTTCAGTTGATATGATTTTATACATTGAGAATGCCAAAGACTCTACAATAGCAGTGCTGGAAGCAATAGAGGAACATGGTAGAGTGGCAGAATACAAGAGGAACAAGAAGAAGCCAATTAGATTGCTATATACAATTGATGAGATTACAGAAAAAGAAATCAAAAGGTAGTACCCTTCATAATAGCCAACCATAAATTGAAATATCTAGTGATATATCTAACCCCCAAAACAATAAATCTCTATTAAAAACAAAACCATGGAACATTATTACAAGAAACAAAAAAGGACTCTCACCAATGGAAAAATATCCCATGCTCATGGGTCAGAAGACTCAATATTGTAAATCTGTCAATTCTACCTCAGGCACTACATAGGTTCAATGCATTCCTGATATGAACATAAGCATCATTTTCCAAAGAAATGGAACAATTGATTACCAACTTTATATGGAACAGGAAGAGGACCAGAATTGGCATAGAATTCTTCAAGAAAAAGAATTAAGTGGGCATGTCCTGATTTTAAAACGTATTATAAAGCCAACATTGTCAAAACTGCATGGTATTGGTATAATGATAGATCCTCAGACCAATGGATAAGACAAAAATCCAGAAAACCAAAAACAGCAGAATACTGACAATTGATCTTTTATAAGGGCCCAAAAATATCAAATGGGAAGCAGATGCCCTTTTAAACAAATGGTGGTGGAAAGATTGGATATGAATCAACAGAAGGATAATTTCAAGGTGAACCAGAGACCTTGAGGTAAAACCGTAAACTATCAAGCTCATCAATTAAAAAAAATGGGACAAAGTAAGAATCTTAAATGCAGGGAACGCATGGCTATCGAAATAAAGAAAGATACACACCAAGAGGAAGATAAAATAGACGATCAGAAAACTTCAACAAGAGAGTAATAAGAGATCCTAGAGACTGGGAAAGAGTAATGACATGTCAGACAAAGGTCTCATTCTGAAAATCTAAAGAATCCTACTACCTAACAAGCAAAAATTGAATATCCCACTGAAGAGAGGAGATAGACAAAAGATCTGAACAGATCATTCACAAAGGAGGAAACCTCAATGGCTATATGATAAAATGTTCGTGATCATTAGTCATCTAAGAAATGCAAATCAAACAACTATGAGATAACACCTTACACCCACAAGGATAGCACAATTAAAAACAGCAAGCAACAAATGTTAGAGGGGGTGTATGAGATAGGAATTCTCATTCACTGGTGGTGGTCTGGTAGGTACATACAGCTGTGGAAATCAATTTTGTGTTACTTAAAACAAATGGAAACCTAATTACTTTATGGACCAGAAATTCTACTACTGGGCATATATGCAGAGAAACAAGAAACAGGCCACAACCAGACATCTGTGCTCCAATGTTCATCACTGCAGAATTCATAACCTCAAAGAATTGGAAACAGCCTATATTTCCATCAAAATACAAATGGACATAAAACCTCTGATATATACACGCAAATGAATACTACATAGCCCTAAAAAATAGTGATGAGAAAATGAAACACCTTGTTTCCTGGAAAGAGTTAGAGGATATTATTCTGAGTTAAGTTAACTAAACACAAAAGGGAAAGTACAACCTCAATCTACTGAGTTAAGTTCAAACAACAGAACAGGCATAGGGGAAAATGCACATAACACACAGTTACCCCGGGCTGAAGAACAGATACTCTGGCAAGATCAGGCCAAACCCAATGATGCATGCATGATCAAAAACATATATAAATAAATAAGATGCCGATAGTTCCTCTGCTGAAAGACATCTTTCTCCTTCCCCTTCCCCTGCCTCTCCTATGCCTTTATGGACCACAGAGGGACAGGGGAAGAAAAAAGATGGTAATGGGGGATCAGGGCACTAATCCATCCAAGGGGAATTATTGTCTATGTCTCCACAGGAAAGGGAGGGAGGGAGAGTAGATCTCATTCCAGGGCAACAATACCACAGAGCTGACCTGAGCTTGAGGCATAACATCTCCTCCCTAGATGACAGTGGTACAGAGGGCTGCACCAGAGATCCTGTTCAGGGAGTGCTGCTGGTCTGCCCCTCCTGCCTGGGGACAAACAAAGAGGGGAGTGCAAGAGGGGAGACCAGCCATTGGAACAAAACCACAGAAGTCCTTGGGGACTCACAATTGTAAACTCCTGACTTGGGGGCCAGCTCTTAACACCTCACTTTAAGGGGTTGGGGTTTATTCACAAGGGAGTTACACCAAAAGTCTACAGATGTAAAGGGGTGGGGGTTGGGCACTAGATTGGTCCATCCCTGACTTCAGAAAGAGCAATGGGGTATGGGAATAGGTGTGCCATTCAGTTACAAATGCTGAAGACAAATAGGATTTCAGGGTGATTAGGTAAGCGGGTCCTGAGATATGGAACCCTGAAAGAAAAGAAGATTGGACTGATTGGTTATAACAGGACCTGCTCACTATTTAACAGATAGATACTCATCTACTCTGGGTCAGGACAACAGTTGGACCGGAAATTATTTGTATGGTCTTGCTTTTTATTTATTTGTTTTTATTTCATTTTTTTCCTCTTTTGGTGTCTATGTGTTAGTCTGGATTGACTAGAGAAACAAATCCAGAGACACTCATGTTTTAAAGAGAGTTTTATATTAGGGAAACATCCCAGCCTGTTCAGATCAAGTCTAAAAGTTTGGTATTAGCCCATATGTTCAATATCAGTCTATAAATTCCTCTTTGGAGTCATGCAACACATGCAATGATGCCGAATGCAGGAAGCTCACAGGCCAGTGGGTGGTAGATCTTGTGGATTCAGTGGCAGTGGAAGCATCTTAATGTCAGTGCTAGTGTGTGTCTGCCCATGGCTCCTTCGGCTTCAGGGCTCTGGCTGCCATCAGCATAGTTCCATGTAGCTTGTCAACAGGAATATCAAGCAGAGATTCTGGGTGTCCTGACTCTAAGGAAGAAGACAAGAATTCTCAGAATCCACAAGAGAAGAACTTATCCACACAGAAGCATAGTTGTCTATGACCTGATTAACAGGCTAAGCTCCACCCCTTTGCTCAAGCTGTCAGGAGATCGTGTAACTGCCGCACTCTATATATGAGAGGCTGGATAAGCATGCCCAAGGAGACAGCAATGGAACCAATGGTTCCAGGGGTGGAGGATGGGAGGGCAGGGGGTGAGGGGAGGAGAGTGATGAGCCAATAACAGCAGGGACAGAGGAATCAAGGGATGTACAGTTTATGATGAGAGGGGTGTAGAATTCCTGGTTGTGTTTGATCGATTGGAATGTATTTCAGAGGAATACTGCGAGGTAAATGATGGGTAAACATGATAGTTGGGCAGGATGTAAAATAAAGATAAGAAGAAAGTAGAAATTCTATATTAGTATATAGATAAGAATATATGTAAGTATATAATATATAAACATGTGTTTATTTGTCTAAATTGCTATACTAGGGGTAACCCCACAAAACTAGAATTACTCTGGGTTGAGCAGAGCTTTCAAAGTATGCATTCTTCCTGCTTGCCTGCTAGGTGAGCATTGAGCAACTCACTCTGAGTTACTACACCCAGGGGCGTCACTTAGGAAAGTTCTCTATGGTCACATTGTTGTTTTTTGTGTGTGTGTGAAAACATTTTCACATAAACCTTGTTTTATATGATGGCCAGTTTAAAATAACATTGCGTGGCATGAAATTTTATTTTCTTTTTGGGAAAAATGCTCCAGAAACTGTTGTGATGTTGAACACAATTTTCAAAGACAGAACTATGGGGAAAACTAAAGTGTACAACTGGTTTTGTCATTTCAAAAAAGGTACAATTTTGATTGATAACAAACCTTATTCTGATGTCTATCAACTTCCAAAATGGATGAAAATGTCAAATCATAGTGCATTTGGAGTTTGTTCCATCAGGTCAGACTGTTAATCAAACTTTTTATTTATATGTTCTGAAAAGATCACGCTAACAGTGTTCCACAAAAAAAGACCTGATTTGTGGCAGATGGGGAACTAGTTTTGCCACTATGACACTACATCTGCTGAAGCAACTATCTTAAAGTGCCAGTTTTGGCAAAAACAATACAAAACAAGAAAAACAGCATTTCTCTTTTGCCCCAACTACTTTACTCACTTTACCTTGCTCTGTGAAACTGCGTTTTGTTTCCAGAAACTAAGAGGGTCATGAAAGGACACTCATTGTATTACTTAGAAGAGGTGAAGAAAAAAACAAGGGAGGTGCTGGAAGCCATTCAAACAAGTGAGTTTGAAAAATGTTTCCAGGAATGCAATTACAGTTTTGACAAAGGTATTAAATTCACTAGAGAGTACTTTGAAGGTGATAATGTTGTTTTGTAAAAAAATTGAAAAAATATTTGAAAAAATATTCAGTTTTGGGGGTACCCCCTCATATATATATATATATATATATATATATATATATATGTAAATACAACAAGGAGGGGCAGATGTACTTTGGTCCTCTACTTAAATCACAACTCAGTACAAAAATGGTTTGTCTAATAATGTGATACTGGGTGATACCTTCCTGACACAATCGCTGAAGACAAAATTATTCCAAAGGCAAATGTGGTGAAGAAAGCTGATGGTTCCCCGCTATTAAAAGATAAAGCAACTGGGGTCTTAAAGGCTTAAAATTAAACAAGCAGCCATCTAGCAGGGAAGTAATAAGGCTAACATGGAAGAAGCACACTAGCCTTTGTGTTCATGAGGTGTTGACAGCAATAGATATCAGAAGTTCAAAAACAATCAATCAAATTGATGTTAAGGAGTGTAGTCAAAGTGGAAACCCAAAACCCACCTGCAAGATAATTCGGCAGTCCCTCACAGAAGGGCCACACAAAAGGTTGATATATCCAGGGTGTGATATAGCAATGAGGAAACACATAACTGTCCCCTAGTTCCTTAATATTTCCTCCCCTTACTATTTTGGTCTGATTTTGCCTCATTAATCTTGTTAGACCTGTGTGCATTCATTTGTCAAATTAAGATTGTTTGATGCACGAAAGGATGATAGATAATCCTTCAGAAACAGTAACAGTAATAATAATTCCCTGAGGATACAGTAGTAGAGTGGGAGAGGGGAAGCTGATAGGAATTATGACTATATAATCCCACTAGAGGGGAATGGATAACAGTATTGTAGGTGAATGAATACATTGGATGGTGAAAGCTACAGCAAATAATAATAGAGTTCCTGGGGGTAAGATAGGGGAAGGAGGAGATAGGAGTGGTTATCAAAGTGTTCAAGAAGAAAGAAAATGTTTTGAAGCTGATTGTGGAAGCAATTGTACAATTATGCTTGATCTAATTGAATTATGGATTGTTATAATATTTGTAAGAGCTGCCAATATACTGATTACTAAAATAAATAAATAAATAAATAGATGGCAAAGGAGTGCCAAATGTAAAATCTTAGTGAGTCAGAAAATAATTTCTTCTCATTGCTTAAAGCAGCTTTATATAAAACATGATCTTACATAATAAGATTGATATCTATTTCCTCTCTGACTTGGTTTGCAGCTAAGAAACTTAGAACACCCATAGCAATATATTAAAGTGCACATACGTAATGTAAAACACCAAGAAACCAAAAAGTTTCTGAAAAACATTTGTCAAAAATTAGAATTAAGACACAAAGAACAGATGCAATCTCCAGGAAAATTGTGTTGTACTATTATAGCTATTTTGACTACTCCAAATTAAATCATCAGGAGCCCTGCTTGGTTAAGCTCTCTGCTACTAACTGGAAGGTTGAAGGTTCAAGCATATCTGAGAATACACACAAGAAAATCTAGCACTCTGTTTCCATACTGGTTACATGGAAGAAAACTCTTCATGACGTTTCCACTTTGTCATATGCAGTCACTATGATTTTAATTTGACTCGATACCACGTAATAACAACAGTAAACTTATTCAAGAGTAGCAGATGACATAAAATGCTTCTCATGTCACTAATGTTAGTCATCTGATGAAACAAGATGATGTGAAGTTTAACATTTCCCAAATGTTCTATCATTTTCTTAAAATCTACTGGTGACTTCTGTGTGTATGTGTGTCACAATAGAGTTGAAGGATTACACCTTGCTCTCTCTTCAAATCACCAGAACTGGGTAACTTAGACTGTGTCAACAAATATCATCCCAGGGACTTGTAGAAACAGATGTTTTCATTGTCCTTGGTGTATATTCATAAATTGGTGACAGCTCTGCCTTATATAATCTTTACCTGACAGCACAGTCTTATGGAGAAGAGTTTAATTTTGGAGAATCCCAAGGATCATGGAAGAGAAAAAAAGAAAAGCAAATTCCAATCATGCTCTGATCCTTAACCTTTTCATCTGAAGTGACACCTTTGTGTACAAGTCAGATGACCACACTTAATGGTAACAGACTGTGGTAATTGTGGGGAGGCACAACCAAATGGATTATGTGAAAATATTATGTTTAAATGTATTAGGAATGTGCACTTGTAGCATCCTTGAATATTGAAAAATTATATATTATAAACTTTATATATTAATATATTTATATACAACAATTTTGAAATAATTGATCCCATTACCATTTTGGAGAACCTGGTGGCAGAGTGGTTGAGGACGGGGTGCTAACCAGAGGACCAGCAGTTGAGAGCACCAGTGACTCCACAGGAGAAAAAGGAGACTTTCTGTTCCTGACAAAAGTTCACCTTGGAGACCCCCTGGGGAATTCTACCCTGTCCCACAGGGTTGCTATCAGTTGTAATTGACTAAATGTCAGTAAGGTTTTTTTAAATTGCTTAATATTTACTATACTTGGTTATTACTAATTATTTATGTCTCATTCCTCTTGTCTACCTAAAGTAAATTTCAGAAATAAAGTACATTTTAGGTTTCAATATGCTTCCAATGAACTATTTGAGTATTTTTATAATTAATGAGAGTTTATATTTTTTAGGATTTTAAAAAGTAAAATTTTGTACAATGAGGAGAATATAATTTGGGTTATACATTTCTTGAGGTTTTTAAAATAATACTTTAGTACGTTTTCAGTGAAAGTTTGTGTAATATATTATGCTCCCATTTGACAGATACTCCACAAATCATTTATTGATCAGTTATAATCATCACAACATGTCAACATCTCTTTAATAATGGGCTTTTTGGGATATTTGTACCATTTTACATACTCTCTTTTCCCTTTGTGTGCTCATATTTGCTTTACAGTAAAATGACCATTTTTATATATGTTTGTATATATGTGTATATGTATACATATATACACAGCACTCACAGATGATATATTTTATTTTGTGTGTAACTATGATTCTCACTCAAAGGTAACTCAGGATATGCTTTTGAGTTTCTCATGGATGGAAACCTCTAGTCTAAAATGATCTAGTATGTCTGCACTTTCTAAGATTTTGAAATCTGCTCCGCATTTTCCCATGTTCCAACAAGATTTTCTGTCGTGGTCTTGATTAGAATGTTCAGTAGGGAGACACTGATGCAATTTAGCTCTGCTCTTAGTGTAGAAGATGCCATGGCTCATGTAGTGTGTTAGTTCTCAAGTATCTCCTCTGAATATTTAATTTCCTCGTACATAATTTTGATGGAGGCATCTACTTGAATAACACAAGCACCTTCTATATTATGATATTTTGGATTATAAAATATAAAAATTCACGCAGAAATTTCCCTCCAGCCCTATTATAGTCTCTGCTCCAATTCACCCTTAGAGGTAACTCAATCGCTGGATAATTTTTTCCTGTTCTAAAACCTTTTATATAATTGGGGGAAAGCGAAAGGCCTTTCACAAGATGACTTGACACAGTGGCTGCAAAACAAAGCATGAGCGAATGGACTGGGGACGGGGCAATGTTTTGATCTACTGTTCGAAGTGTCACTGGGTTGAAATGGGATAGGATAGAGCTACAGCATTGTCCTAGTCTCTTTGGTGGAGTCACATAGGCTAAGAGTTTACGCTATGAATGCAATGCTTTCTTTCCCCCCGCTGCGTTACCTGTGGTTTTATAGTGTCTTCCATGTTGTTGTTATTAGATGCCATTGAGTTGGTTCTGACCCATAGCTACACTGTGTGCAGCAGAAAGATGCCCCGCCTGGTCCTGTGCCATCACCCTCACAGTTGCTATTATATTTGGGCTAATTGATGCCACTGTGCCCATCTAGCGTGCTCATGTGTTGTCAGTTCCCACCCCTCATGACCATGTGCATAACAAAAAGTCACTGCCTGGTCCTAAGGCATCCTCATAATTGTTCCTGTGCTTGACCCCATTGCTGCGGCTTATTGTTGCACCTTCTTGAGGTGGCTTTCCTATGTTTTGCTGTCCCTGGTGGTGTCGGGGTTAAAATTTGGGCTTCTATCTGCATCATCAGAAGTTGGGAACCACCAACAACGTTTGAGAGTTTTCCACTCCTGTAACCAGCCTTGGCAACCCATTTGGGTCGGTCCCTCTACTTTCCTGAAGCTCTGATGAATAGAAGAAGAATGTTGTTGAAGGTAGTACCACAGGATGGGCCCCATGAGTCTGCAGGCACTCGTAATTGACCGAGGTGGAGCTGCATTGTGAAAGTGGAGCAACCCCTGGTGGTATGAGTCAGGAATGGAGTTTCAAGGTTTGTATTTGACAATGGGCACTACTCGGAGTAAAAAGACACAGCTGCAAAATCTACCAGTGATCTCAACTTGAATGTGCAAAGTATGAATCTAAGAAAATTGGAAGTCACCAAAAATGAAATAGTGTGCACTCAAGTCTCTGGCAGCAACCCACTCACCGACAGGAAGTGGTAGGCCAAACACTCCTCTCATATTTCTTTCTCAGAGATCACAATAGGGCACCAAGCCCTGCTGCTGAGAGAAACATCCAAAGGCAAACTGAAAAAGTGGCTCTTGGTCAAGAAGCTAAGGATTTTCAGCTCTCAGAGTTCCCAACCCCAAATGGATGTTTATCTCCCCTCACTCCCTTATCCATTGCACACTTCTTTCATTCTATCATAGTTTATCAGGGTACACCTTTGAACTTCAAGTCTCACACCACTAACCCTTGGTTGCCCTCATCTCCCAGACAGGAGCAAGTGAGATAGACCCTCTCACTACATTCTTTTCTGCAAAAACACAGTACAGCACCAGCCCCTGCTTTTGAGGGAAGAAAATAAGAGGTCAACAGAGAGAGGCTATCAGTTAAGAGGCTAAGAAAATTTACCTCTAAGAGATACTCACCCAAAAAAGACACACATATTATCTCTTCTGCCCCTTAACCTGTGCATACTTCTTTCACTGATACCCTAGAATGATCAGCTTGAACACACTCACCACTACCTCTAGATTTCACACTCACAACTACCTCAAGATTCCACATTCCCTTTCCTAGGGAAATATACTTCCATGTTAACTAACAAGTAATAGTATACCTCTTAAAATCTCTCATTACAATGTGTAACATATTTTATATTTGCCTAGAGAATTGCCTATTATTATTACTGTCATGTATACCCTACTCTCATGCTCACACCCCCGCTTACCCCACATACCCAACTCTATCACTTCTTCTTCATAGTTGCACAGTACACTTTCCAGCTCCGACCTGATCTTTCTCCTGTAACCCAAAGAGTCAACATCTCTATTCACAGCTCTGAATCCTACACACCACTTACAGCCATACCACCATGCCATGCAAAGAACAGTCAATATCAGTAACCACAAAAAGTCAAGAAAAACAAAATATAACAACTGAAAGCACTCAACTCCAATAGAATACCCTAAATAAGAAGCCACAGAACTAACAGAATGAAAATATAAAATATGTTTAGAATAATTGAGATAGTTAGTTTATTGTGCCAACCTGGCCAATAAACACATGTGGGGTTAATTGAAGGGTGGAGGGATAAATGGCTCAGTGAGCCCTGCCTTTCTGGTTTTTGAGTCTCTTGCTTTCTGATGATTGGACCAGGGTGCAGCTGCATTAGCCAGTTCCCTGCTTCAGCTGGCTAGGCTCACTTCCTTCAAGACATCCCCAAGGAGAAGTTGCATGGATCTATCCCGATGCAGCCCTGGGAACTGAAGCACCTATGTGGAAAGCCCTGCCAGCACTGAGATGTTTACACATTCACTGATTCGGCTTTTTTCCTGCAGTTGGCATCATAGTGTGTGTTTTGTGAGATGGAGGAGGACTTTGTGGATTGGTGTCAGATATATGGGTTAATGTTGTATTTGTGGGCTTGGGCAGCATTGGGTTGGGATGTTTTCTTGATGAGCACATAATCTTTATGTAAAACTGTCCCTTACACATGAGTTTCTGTGGATTTGTTTCCCTAAAGTGCCCAGACTAATGCAATAATTCAGGAGGGTTAGAGATCAATCATGAAAACAATGGGAGAAATTGAGATTCCAACAGCCTTACACACTAAGGAAACTCCAAAGCTAAACATGGAGAGAACAGAAATGAAAAACATTGGCACACGAACTGAGGATAGAATGGAAGAAATAAAAGTGAATCAGTGGTTTTCAAGACAACCACACAGACTATAACCAACAAAAGAAACAATCTATCAAAAATGCAAAAGAATCTGAGGGAAATCTGAGAATTGTGTGGGGCACTATCAAGAGAAACACCTATATCTCATTAGGAACCTTGAACAGGAAGAAACAAATATACAAATAAAATAGTAAGATAATTCATGATAGAAAATTACTCAATATCAAAAAGCTAGAAAATAATATACAGGAAGGAGAGAGAACGTCACATAGGTTCGACTGCAAAGAAAAATAATCAATGCATATATTAATGAAATTATCCAACTTCAAGGACAAAGAGAGAATCTTGAGCATAGTTAGAAAAAGGAAAAGTCACCTACAAAGGAAAACTAATTAGGATCAGTTCACCATGAACTTGGCATGCAATAAGCCAAGACAGCAGCATATTCCAAATCTTCAAACAAGCGAAACAGAAAAAAAAGCTTTCCAACCAAGAATCCCATTTCCAGCCAACTTATCTATCAAATATGAAGGAAAAATAGTTGTATTTCCAAACAAGGCAAGAGGTAAGAATTCATAAAAACAAAGCCATTATTACAAAAAGTATCAAGTGATCTCTATGGCCAGAAACTCAACAAGGGCAGCACACAAACATGAGACCACCACAATGTGCAAGACCAGCCAGAAACCAACATACTGAAAACATCACCTAAACCAACACAGAACGAGAAGAACAAAGACATGACTACTGCCCCACCTCCCACCAGAGAAAGGAGAAATGCCAAACACAGATACTATACACTGACAGCAACTGGTCCACATTTAAAAATATTAATATTGAACCTCAATGGACTCAAAGAAAAAGAATACTAGACTTAACTAGGAATCAATCCCTATTCATATGCTACATTCAAAGGCCATGCCTCAAATTCATAGACAAAATGGACTCAAAATCAAAGAATGACAAAAAATCTTCTAAGCCCATGGCAACCACAACAACAAAAGGCAGGAGATGTAGTCTCAATTTCCGATACTATAGACTTCTAAGTAAATAACAGATTGAGAGAAAAGAATGGGCACTAAATAATGACCAGATGATCAATAGATCCAAGGACATGTAGCCATAATAAACATGTACTCACCTAAAAAGTTCTTCGAATTTCATTAACCAAATACTCAGACAGCTAAAAAGAGAAATCCCCAGACTGACAATAGTAGTAGGAAGCTGTAATACACTACTCTCAAGGAAAGATAGATCAACAAGAAAGAAATTCATGAAAGAACAGAGCAACTATGCAACACAAGTAAACAGCTTGACCGCTGAGATATATGCAGAATACTTCAATGGACAGCAATGACAGCAACACTAGCTTCTCCTCCAGGGCACATGTGACATTTTCTAAAAAGAGACCACATGCTAAGTGAAAAATCAAGCTTAAACAGATTCAAATACATAGAGATGATACAAACCATCTTCTCACACCATAATGCTATACAACTGGAAATCAACAAAAGAAAGAGCAAGAACATAAATGTAAACATGTGGAGACTCAACAATACACTAATTGAAAATAGCTGGATAGTTGCCCACATTAGATATGAACTTAAGATTTCCCTTGAAACAAATGAGAATGATAACACAGCACACCAAATAATTAAAAGCAACGATCAGAGGACAATTTATATCAATCAGTGAATACATTTTTTAAAAAAAGAAGAGAAAACTATTGCCAACACTAACATATACTCCGAATAAGGACAAAAGCATAAATATTCCAAGAACAGAAGAAATTATAATAATGAGAGAAAAAATAAATGAACTAGAAAACAGAAAAACAATGGAAAATTAAAAGAACACAGAAATTGGTTCTTTGAAAGGATCAACAAAACTGACAGACTGCTGGAAAATTTAATAAAGGAAAAGAAAGAGAAGATGGAAATGTCTAGAATTAGAGAAGAAAAAGGTGATATCACAACAGATTGAAATGAAATAAAAAATAATAACATCGTAAGACTAAAGAGTGTATAGTAGAGCCCCGGACCTCGATGCTAATCTGTTCTAGAAGGAGCATTGAGAAGTGATGCAGTGAAGTTCCGAATCATTTTTTCTCATAAGAAATAACTAGAAACGATTAATCCATTCTCAACAACCAAGTTTTTACCCTAACCTTTTCTTTTATACAAACATTACACAGTAAATTCAAAGTAAAAATGTTCAGAGTTAAATCATATAATTTAAATAAGAAACACAATGTTTTAAAAGTTTTTAACAACTACAGTGTGGCCCATACCTGATGAAGATCTGCGTCAGTGGACATGATGTGGAGAGGAGGGATGGAGAAAGTCGTTGTTTGGAAGGGGAATTGCCTTCCATAAAATCAAATGGGAGCTGCTTCTCAGGAGGGTTTTTGTTGTTTCCCCCCCCCCCCCCCCCCCGCTCTTTTCCTTTTTTCACTAGGACCTGCCTGGCTTTCTCTTAAAAAAAAAAAAAATCTGTCTATTGGAGTCTGCTGTTGGCATATTCTTAACTGTTTTCTAAAAGGATTTACTGAATTATTATCAACAACATTGATAGCATGGTTAACGAGTTCCTTACAATGATGATTCTTTTCAAAAAATATTTCATAGGAACTCATGCTTTTTATTTAAAAACAGTACAAAAAGCCACAAAAACTAAGAAAATTATAGCAAAAGCACTTGGAACACAGCTGCAAAAGGCATAACCAATGCGTACTAACAATGCCAACTAATGCCGAGTGACTGAAACACGGGCTGCTTTTGTTTACAAAAATCACCTGCATCGAGTCTGATTCTGATGTTCAAACTCCGGTGCAAAATTTTCTCAACGTTTTGTGTTGAAATCCAATATGTTGAGTACTGGTGCGGTTGAGTACAGGGTTCTACTGAGAATGCAGAAGACATGGGCAAACACCTAGTTCTTATTCATATGTCACCTCCTGAAAGGGTGGAATGACAGTTCCTCACTGTATTCTTTCAATCTTCTTTTGAGGCTTCCTACAGCATTCGAAATTTTTAACCTTCCGGCTTGACTTTTTCTTGAGTTCTTTCATTTAAATATGCTGAGCATGTTCTTTGTTTTGCTTTTTTAACTCTATGTCTTTCCACAATTCATTACAGTATTTTATTTTGTTTCCTTAAGTTCTTCCTTGAAATTTTCTGTTCAGTTCTTTGTGTTAACGATTTCTTCTATTTGTCTTAGCTATTCTGATTAAGAGCATTTTCAGATTCTCTTCTACATCCAATTCCCCCGCACCTTTTTTTTTTGTTTGTCTTTGTAATGACTTTTTTGTTTCTTAATGAATGGTGATCTTGATGTCCTCTCACAGTTAAGAAGTAGGCCCTCTGTCATTAGTGTTCAATGCAGCAACTCTGTTCTTGAAATTTGAGTGGGATAGATTTAAAGGCATGTTTTGGCTCTTGTGAGTTTCAGGCCAAGTTAAGTTCTGCTTCCCCTTGTACTTACATATGAGGAACTGATGATTTGTTCCAGAGTCAGCCCGGGCCTGTTTTTGTTGCTGATATTGAGC
Source organism: Tenrec ecaudatus (assembly GCF_050624435.1). NCBI lineage: Eukaryota > Metazoa > Chordata > Mammalia > Afrosoricida > Tenrecidae > Tenrec > Tenrec ecaudatus. Next base: position 120,173,956 of record NC_134531.1, on the reverse strand, counting down.
TTCTGCATAGTCTCTTCCCACAGATGTAATCAATTAGATTTCAATATATTCCACACAGAGAAATTTACATGTATAGGTTGCATTCTTCTTGTTGAAAAGAAGTATTTACAATAAAGAAGTCATTGGTCTTCCAAAATTATATCATGTAATCTACAGCTTTGTATCTGTCACCAAGACTACAGTTTTCTACTACTATTGCTCCAATTGCCCTTAATTATCAATGCATCTTTTTTTTTGCCTTGGCAAATGCCTTTACTATAAATGTATTTTGGACTCCTTAGAATTTTCTACATATAAGATCTATCATTTGCAGAGATACTTCTACATCATCTTTTTCCCACTGGGATGAATTTTATTGCTGTCTTGCAAAAAGCTCTACTTTCTCTCTAGTATAATATTATTGTTGCTTAAATCTATTTTTTTATTGTATGTTGTTCAACATCAGTTTGAAGACTGGTAGAATTATTCTATTTTTTTCTTCACTACCTTTATTAGTTGGCCCATACATTTTCACAATAGTTGTATTATCTGGATTTCCTTGAAGGCAGATAGATAATATCCTATCATGCATGGCACTGTACTTCAAGATTATTCTTGACATGTCCTTTTTGATTATGAATACAATACCATTACTCTTGATTGTGCCATTTCCAGCATCATAAAGCATATGATGTTCTAATTCAAAATAGCTAAAATCAGTCCATTTCATCTCACTAACAACTATGTATTAATTTTATTCATTCCATCTCATTTATGTTGACTTAGTAAATGTTACAGCTGTTTCTTCTTTTGAGCCATGCCCCATCAGAAATAAAGATCTCAAAGATTCTACTCCTGCAGTATTTACTCCATTCACATCATTATGATTGACTTTACTCTGGGAATATAGTTCCCCTTCAGTCATGTTTTGATTGCCTAGAGACCTGAGGGGTTCATATTCTGACATGATACCTGACAATGTTTACCTTCTGTTCACTAGACTTCAGTATCTGACAATGTTTGGATGTTATACATAAGGTTTCAGTGATGAATTCCTCCAAAGTAGATATGCAATTAATTTCTACTTCATTGTATATTCTGAGTCTGGAAGCTTCACGGAAACCTATTCACTTTGGATGACCCTACTGACATTTGAAATACCAGTGACATAATTTCCCATATCATAGAAACACACAAGCTACCACATTAGGACAAACAGACAGAAAAGTGGTAGGACTCATGTAGTTGTACTTAATACACTGAGGATTGAATGTTCTAAGTGAAATATTTGGAGAAATGTAAAGAAAAATATATAAATGCATGTTAATCCTTTAAATATTTTTTTGCATTTATCCTACTTATGTTACTGAAAATATTGAATCCTGTCTTTTTACAAAATTTGGAAAAATGTGCTGTTCATTTAAAAAATATATTTCCTACCCCATTTTCTCTTCTCCTCTGGAAAAGCAATCAAACATATATATGACATTTTTAATACTCATGTAATTCCTTTAGGTGATTTTTTTCTTTTTAGTTTCTTTAATTTCTAATTTATAAAAATAGACTATTTATGTTGATATATGGTTAATTTACTTTTCCTTTGTTATCTCCATTTTCTAGTAAGTTCACTAATTTATTACTATACAAGTATATATATTCTAATTTCAGATTTTTAAAATAACAGCATTTTACTTGTTTCTTTTTCTACAATCTTGAATATTTTTATGAGTCTTTTTCCTTATAAGTACATTGTATCATTCTATGTAACCATGAATATGACTATATCAGCTGTAAAACTATATCAACTATAAAAATATAATTTGACTAATTTCTAATCTTGCCTTCATGTAATCATGAATACCTGGTCTGTTATTAATTCTCTAAATATTATACTAGAATAATATTTATAGATTTTATTCCAACTATATTTTTTACTGTTAAAAATCTTCCCAAAAATTTCAGTATTTTCCACACAATGTGAAACTGAGGGATTAGCTGAGAAAGCCATTTATTCAACTTCTAATAGTCTCTTCTCATGATTTTCTTTCTTCTTCTTCTTTATTTTTTCTTTTCTTTGTTTTCTACACACTTCTGCTGCTCTATTTTCTAGCAGCCTGGTCCAGTATCCCATGTATATCCTAGCTCATAATGTCCTTTCAATTGTAATGTACTTTACTTTCCTACTCCATATAAGATAATAAATATCTACTGAGTGAATGATTTGGTATAACATTATATCAACATGAACACCAAATGCATCTTATCATATCTATTTATCGATATTCATACTAATGAACCAAAGTGTATTTGAACCATATTAAATATTCCTTTATACAGTTCTAAAACCCTTTATCTCATTTTTCTTTATTTTTAATCAAATGCATATTTCATTAGACAACAGCTTTCTTTTGTTTTATGTTTTTATAAATAATAGAAATATTTATTTCAGGCTTAATTAGAATGCATCTCTTTAGTTATCTACATCCTGTCGAATTAGATTTGTGAAAATCTAGCCCTTCTCACTGCTCACATTTTGACTTAACTAACAAAGGTAACCATTTGTTCTTTCACTCACAACTGAAGAATTTAACTGATTAAGCCAGGCTCTTCTTTACACTGACAGTTCTTTTGGAGTATATGATAAATAAGAACAATAAACCGACAATTAAAACATAATTTTATAAGTAAATCATAGTGGGATAAGGAGGATGGGAATCTGGGAATGATTCCATGAGCAATAGTGATTAAATTGAGTTCATAGCTCAATTTTTAAAAGATGCAAGAGCAATCAAAAAAGCGATTTGAAGCATCAAACAAGTGTAACCATGAACACTGATGTGCATTCAGAGACTCACTCATAGTTTAATTAGAACATGGAACCTGCAGGGGAGTGGAAATGCTGAGGTAGCCTGGAGCAATAGGAAGCAAGAAAGTCTGGCAGGTATTTTGAATTGTTTTTGAATGTATGAAATGAAATATGAATAAAATGGGAATTATTTTTCACAGTGGTGTATCCATGATCAAGGTTGCCTTTTAGATAATAATTTTAGATCAGAATATATATGGGTGAGAGGACTTGACAACACTGAAAAGAGAAAGAAAAAAAGCCAAGATTTTCTAATAAAGGGAGTGAGATTATAAGGTTGTGACATATATTTATGGAGCTGAGTATAGAAAAAAATTAGTTATTTTAATGAGATACTAACATTGTATTCATACATTATATATTACAGCAGAACTTTATAATACAGTATATGCATGATATATAGTATATATGTGAATATATATCTCATGTATATTATATATATGTAAAATAATTAAATTAAAAGTATATGAGTTCTAAATAAAGATGCATGTTCAATTCCTATCTCAGCTATGTAATAGCACTGTATTTTAAGTAAATTAATGGTGCTTATTAGGTAGAGATAAGAATTCCTACTTAATTTTTTTTCTTGGGATTAAATGTATTGCAGACAAAAGAACTTGGGGTCTATGAGCATAATTAAATATTAAAATACAACTGAATAATTGATTAGGATTTAGAAACCAACAAGACTTGATTGCTGATTAGATATTACACATATAAAGAATAATTGTCTTAGATGGATATGAATCTGCTGAATTGATAACACTGATACCTGATAATAAGTGTCAATTGTGAAAGTAAGGTTTTATGACACCTTGGCTAGACCAGGACTCTCAGTGGTTTAGCAGTTAGTACCTAATAAACACCATGATCTGAACTAGCAAAATGTAATCACAGTTAAAGTTGTTTCTGGTGGTGGTGTTAAGTGCCACTGAGTCGGTTCCAACTCAAAGTGACCCCATGCGCAACAGAAGAAAACACTGCCCAGTTCTGCACTATCCTCACAGGTGTTATGTCTGAGACCATTGTTGCAGCCACAGTGTCAATTCATCATGTTTAGGGCTTTTCTATTTTTCACTGACCTTCCACTTTAGCAAGGATGATAATATGTCCTGGATAATATGTCCAAATGAAATCTCACCATTGTGAGGGAAGGCTAGGCCCCCACAACTAATCTTGGGTTCGATAGGCTCCATTGTACAGTTGAGCTATATAAAGATTGAAGTAAAGTCACAGAAAGCATGAGAGATAGAAGAGAGATTGAAATAATGGAGTCAGACACATTTCATGATAGCATGCCCACCTCTGCCTCACTTGATGGTCCACCTGGAGAGAGACCAGAGGGCAGGAGAGAGGGGGGATGGGAAGGAAGACAAGGGGAAAGGTAACAGGGGAGTGAGGACCAGGGTAGAGGAAGAGGGAGGGCAGATGAGAGGAGAGAGGAATGGTAAGGTAGAGAGAGGCTCTTTATTGCTAACCAAGGTTTATATATCTTTGAGGGGTATACAATCCCACTAATTACAGGTAAAGACATATGTCACAGGAAGGGGTTTTGCTATAGGTTATGCAGCAATGAGAGGGGGACAATCTAGGGATATACATGCAATAGGAAGGGGAGGAATTGGGAGCACACATGTGACAAGATGTGGGTATCCTAGATTCAGATGTCAGCCTAACTTTGGATGTCACTGAGCAGAGTTGACCTGTTCTCTGGCTCATTATAGAAACCATTATCAGTAGGGTGCAAGCCCCACCTACAGGGACCAGCCTGATGGCCTCAAGCCTTTAGGGAGAAGTAGCCCATTATTCTTACCAGCAGGGAGTGGGCCTCTCTTGTGGGACCAGACAGTAGTCTGGCAACTGACTTCCTTCAGGGAGGATATCTGTAAACATTTGACCTCCCAGTATATGCTGGCAAATAGCCTCTAATGTTTGTCATACCTTTGGGGGAGAAAAATCTGGGGGAAAAGTCTCTTTATAATCCCACAAACCCTCCTCCATTAAAACTCCATTCTAGTTGCACTTGTTGAAAAACAGATTTCTTTTTTCTTTTTGGCACTTCATGGTACTTTCAACATTTTTACTAGTACCAAAATTCAGAAGCCTCGATTTTTCTTTGGTCTTTCTTATTCACTATCTAAATTTCTCATACATATGAGATAATTGAAAACGCCATGGCATGGCAGAGGCACAGCTTAATTAATGTTCCAAGAGGACTTTTGAGCATTATTGTTACTGCTTTCAGGTGCCATCCAGTCTGTTCTAACCCTAGAGAAGGAAACACTACTTGGTCCTGCACCATCGGCACAGCTATTCCTGTGCTATGGCCCATTGTTGCAGCCACTGTATCAGTCTGTCTTGCTCATAGCCTTCTTCTTTTTCTCAGCCCCTCTCCTGTCCCAGGACCAAGCAGTGTTTCCTTCTTTCGTACATAAGGTTGCTATGGGTAGAAACAAACTCGATGACACCTAACAACAACAACAACAACTAACCACTTTACCAAGTATCCCTGTGTTAGACTGGGTTGACAAGAGAAACCAATCCAGAAAAACACTCATATGTGGGTAAGATGGGGCTTTACATCAAAGAGCAATTGCTTATTGACAAAACACCCTAGCCCAGTTTGGATCAAGTCTGTAGGTCCTATATTAGTCCATATGCCTGATACTAGTCTATAAATTCCTCTTTAGTCTCATTCAGCACTTGCAATAATACCAAATGCAGGAAGATCACAGGGCATTGGGTGAAAAGGCTGTGGATCCAGTGACAGTACTAGCATCTCATAACTGGCTGAGGGTCTCCACGTGACTCTTCCAGCTCTCTGAAGGTGGCTCCTCAATAACAAGTTGAAGCACAGAGAGAGCAAGTTCCCAGAATCCTCATGAGAAGGCCATGCACACAGAGAGGCTTCATCAGCCTGTAACTTGATTTACAGGCTAGACTCCAATCTAACACTTCTCAAGTTGACTGGTATTGGCCATTTTGCATTAGCCAGTCATATGGTTCACTATGCCAGGAATGGTGAATTCAAAATGAATGGTGTTGCATTCACTGTCCAATAGGATATTTCAAGAAGTATCTCAAAGTACGTTGTTGTCTGTGACAGGATAATAACTGTCTAGCTAAAAGGAAATCCAGTAAATGCATCTATTATTCAAATTCATGTGACTACCAATAAAGTTAGTGATACAGAAATTATAAATTGATCAAACATGCATTCAACATGTTGAAACCAACGAGGATGAAATAGTAGTTGGAAACTATGTACTTACAGATAGAAATTAAGCTGGCGACCATATGATAAAATTTTGCAAGACAAATTACTTCTTTATCACAAACACTTTTTCCAAAAACACAAATGCTGCATACAAATATATATATTTCACTAGATGGAATACACAGAAGTAAAGTTGACTGCATCTGTGGAATAGATGGTTGAAAAACTAAATATCAGCAGCTATAATGAGGCCAGGGACGTATTTCATAACACCCCATCAATAATTGCTTATATGTAAATACAGGTTGATATTGCAGAGTTTAAAAAATGTTCAGAAGAGTCAAAATATGACCATGAGACTCTAACTGCCTGACTTTTAAGGACATCGAAGGGCACATTTGAATACATTGAATATTTAAGACAGAAGACGTGATGAGCTGTGGGGTGACATCAAAGCATCATTCATGAAGAAAGCAAAAGATTATCAAGAAAGAAAAGATCAAAATGGAGTTCAGAAGAGAATATGACACATGCTCTTAATCATAAAGAAGCTAAATGAAATGGAAGAAAGTATTAAGTAAAGTACCTAAACTGAAACATTGTAAAGGCAACTTAAGAAGACAAAGTATTGTAATGAAATCGCAAAGATCTGGTGTTAGAAAACCAAATAGGAAGAACACACTCGGAATTTCTTAAGCCTAAAAATGTGAATTAAAAATTGAAGCTTCAAGTTGCAAGGTTGAAAGATAATATGGGTAAAATATTGAATGATGCAGAGAACGTTAAAAGAAGATGGAAGGAGCACACAACTAATATACTAGAAAGAACTGGTCGATATTCAACGTTTCAAGAAGCAGCATATTGTCCAGTACCAATCATAATGCAGGAAAAAGTCCCAGCTGCACTGAAGCATTAATGAAAAACAAAACTGCAGGAATTAACAGAATACCAGTTGGAATATTTCAACAAGTTGAAGAGGCACTGGAAACACTCATTCACTTCTGCCAAGGAATTTGGAAGCGAGCTATATGGCTAACTGACTGGAAAGACCCATACTTGAACCCATTACAAAGAAAAGTGGCTATAAGAGAATAGACAATACAGAACAATATCATTAATGTCACATAAAAGTAAAATTTTCCTTAAGATCTTCCAAAAAAATTGCAACAGTACATTGACAGCGAGCTGCCAGAAATGCAAACTGGATCCAGAAGAAGGCTTGGAACAGGGAATTTCATTGCCTGTGTCATATGGATCTTGGCTGAAAGCAGAGAATACCAGAAAAATCTTGCATTTTACTGACTATGCAAAATCTTGTAACCATATGGATTTTTATTGACATCATACATTTTTATTGAAAGACATTTCCATTCATGTGTCTGTTTTTTCTGTATATACAGTTTTCTTTATTTTAATTAAAAAATACTTTTACTGTTGGCTCTTACAGCTCTTATCACAATCCATACATTAATCCAGTATGTCAAGCACATTTGTACATATGCCACCGTCATCATTTTCAAAGCATTCTCTTTCCACTTGAGCCCCTGATATCTGCTCCCCATTTTCCATCTCCCTCCCCCACCACCCTCCCTGATGATCCCTTGATAAGTTATAGATTATATTTTCCATATCTTACATCATCCTCCGTCACCCCTCACCCACTTTTCTGTTATCCATCCCCCTGCGAGGGGATTCTTGGTTGATCCTTGTGATCTGTTACTCCTGTCTCCCCCCACCCTCCACTAATTCTCCTTGTATCCCTACTCCCCTTGTTGGCACTGTGGGGTTTACCTATCCTGGATTCCCTGTGTTGCAGGCTCTTATCTGTAGCAGTGGGTAAGATCTGGTAAAATCCAATTTATAAGGTATAATTGAAGTCATGATCATGGAGGGAAGGAAGCACAAAAGAACTAGAGGAAGTTGTGTTTCATTGGTGCTACACTGCCCCCTGACTAGCTCATGTCTTCTCTGTGACCCCTCTGTGAGGGGATGTCCAATTGTCTACAGATGGTCTTTGGGTCTCCACTCCATGCTCCCTGCCCCCGATTCACCTTGGGTATGGTTTTATTCTGGGTCTTCGATACCTGATACCTGATCCCATCGACACCTTGTGATCACACAGGCTGGTGTGCTTCTTCCATGTGGGCTTTGTTGCTTCTTAGCTAGATGGCCGCTTGTTTATCTTCAAACCTTTAAGACCCTATATCTTTTTATAGCCCAGCTATATCTTTTATAGCCAGGGACCATCAGCTTTCTTCACCACATTTGTTGATGCACTCATTTTGTCTTCAGCAATCGTGTCAGGAAGATGCACATCACAGAATGCCCGATTGTTAGAACCAGGTGTTCTTTTTGTTTCCTTGTCCCTAGGTTGATCCCCACCCGCTTCCTTTCTCCCACATCCCCTTCTCCTGCATGCCCCCATTGGTCTCCTTCTTTTCATATCTGAATTATTATCTGGCCTTTCTTATCTAGATAGACATGTAGTTACATTAATAAGTGAAAAAAAACAGGCAAAGCCAAATAAAAGAGCAAAGGAAGTCAAAACCAACAAAGCAATGACAGCAACAGAAAAAAAACCACAATGACAATAACAAAAAGGAAGCCACTGACAACAATGGAATACCCTATAAATAGTTCAAGGTATTTTTTATTTGTTGGCCTTATGAGTGTTTTCCAGTCGACTCTAATAGGATGCCACACTGTGACTCCAAAGTCTGTTTTTGGTATTTCCCAGGAGTTTCATCACTCTGCTCCCCCTGCGGCTCTGCTGCATGCCCTCAGTGCCTCGCCCCAGTGTGATGGGGCCAGATCGTACACTATTCCCACACTGTGTCTCCAGTGCTGTTCTCCAGAGAGCCATGGTTCAGTGAGGGACTCCGTGTCCTGCAGTGGGATCAGTCCTATTGTCCTTCCCGTGCGTTGTCTGCTCTGGGCAGTAACATCGTCCTTGGGGCTTGTTGGGCCAGGATGTCCTCTCCTCCCTCTCCATCTCTTTGCATTTCTCCCCGTGTGCTCTAATATGACGCAACCGTCCCCTCAAGCTGTAGCCCCAGTGTTGTCCTCTTACTGAAGTGCATTTTCTGAGGAGAGCGGGGATTATTACATAGTTGCAATTCGGGCAAGGCCCACAGACCTTTCTATTGGTTCCCTGGTACATGTTGGTATGTTGTATTGACTTCTTGGCACATTGGGTTGAAGCCTGGTCTCTCTCTCTCACTCCTGTGGAGATATAAACAATACCCTTCCCTTGACTGGGTTAGTGCGCAGCTCCCCTCCTACCCATGTCTTTTTTTTTTTCTTTACCCATCTTATTTATTTGGCTGCCATATGTATCCCTGCATTGGGTTTGGCCCCTGCCATTGTTGCTGGACCTCACCTGAGGGATGTATGTATATAGTAGCTTTTCCTCTATGCCCGTGTTTTTTTTTTAAGCTTACCTCAGTGGACTCATGATGTACTTGTCCTTTTGTGTTTGACTTACTTCACTTAGCATGATTTCCTCCAGGTCTTCCCATGCAGCCATGTGCTTCATGCGCTTAATTCTGCCTTTTAGGGATGCATAGTACTCCATTATATGTATGTACCACCGTTTTTTGATACATTCATTTATTGATGAAATCTGGGTTGTTTTCAACTCTGTGCAATTGTGAATTGCGTCACAATGAACATTGGAGCACAGATGTCTGGGCATGGTTAGTTTCTTGCCCCTTTTGAGTATATGCCCAGTAGGGGGGATCACTGGGTCATATGGCAACTCAATCTTCATCTCTTTTAGCTTTTGTCAAATTGATTTCCATAATGGTTGTATATCCCTACAGGTCCACCAGTAATAGACAAGGGATCCTATCTAACCACAGCCCCTCCAACACTTGTTGCTTTATGATTTTTTGAATTGGGCTATCTTTGAGGGTGTTAGGTAGTATCTCAGAGTTGTTTTAACTTGCATTTCTCTTATGGCAAATAATTAGGAACATTTTCACATATGTTTATTGGCCATTTGGATTTTAGTCCCTGTGAAACTTCTGTTCAGGTCCTTTTCCCACCTCCTTAGTGGACAGTTATTTTTTCTCTACTGTAAGCTTGCAACGTATTGTAGATTTTAGCAATAAAGCCTTTGTCTGATGTTGAGCCTTTGCTAAAGATGTTTTTGCAGTCTGTAGGCTCTCTTATTACTCTCTTGGTGAATTCTTTCGATGTTCACAGGTGATTATATTTATCCTGTACCCAGGATAAATTGTCATTTTGTGACCCCTCTGTATTTGTATCCTTCCTTATTTCCTATAGCCTATGCATTCCCTGTTTCAAGGTTCTCAGGTTTGTTCAAATTACCTCAATAATGGCCCTAATAGTTTAGAGTTTTTACCTCAAGGTCTGTGATCCACCTTGAGTTTATTCTTGTGCATGGAGTGAGGTAAGGGTTTTGCTTCCTTTTTCTGAAAGTAGATATCCATTATTTTTTCCAGCACCACATATTGAAGAGTGCATCTTCTTCCCATTTGATATTCTTGGGGCTCTTATTAAAAATTAGTTGCCTATATTCTGACATTTTAATTTCTGGGTCTTCAGCTCTTTTCTATTGGTCTGAATATCCGTCGTTATATCAGGACCACACTGTTTTGACAACTGTGGCCGTATTACACGTCAGGTGGAGCAAACCCTCCCACTTTGTCCTTCTTCCTGAGTTCTCTGCCAATTCTGGGCTACTTCTCCTCTCCATGTGAAGTTGGTAATCAGTTTTTCCAATTCTTTGAAGACGGGTGATGGTAGACATATTGGGGAAGAATTAAACATATATAGTGCCTTGGGCAGTACTGAATCTTTACTACATTGGGTTTTCCAATCCACGAGCATGGGGTATTCTTCCAATTGTTGAGGTCACTCTTGGTTTTATGTAATGCTGTTCTATAGTTTTCCTCCTAAAAAGCTTTTGTTTTTTTAGTCAGGTATATCTCTAGATATTTCAATTTGTGCTTAGTTATTGTACAGTGTAATACCTATTTCATTGCCCCTTCTGTGATCTTGTCTGACATGTATAGTAGTCCAGTAGACTTCTGTTTGTTGATCTTGTATCCTGCCACTCTGCTATATTCCTCTATCGCTTCCAACACAACACTGTGGCATTCTGGAATTTTTTATATATAAAATCATATCATCTGTGAATAATCATAATTTTTCCTCTTCCTTCCCCCAGACAAATACCTTTGATGTCCTTTCTTAGTCTTACATTGTTAGCTAGGACCTCCAGAGTGAGGTTAAATAGGGGTAGGGTAAAGGGGCATCCTTGTCTGGTTCCCTTTTACAATGGAATTGTTTTTGTGTTTTCTCCATTGATTACCACATTGGCTGTTGATTTTTCATTTATAGCCTGTATAATATTGAGGAATTTACTTTCCATTCCTATATTCTTGAGTGTTTGAAACAGGATTTGGTGTTGGATATTGTCGAATGCTTTTTCCGCATCTATTGATATCAACATTTGGTTCGAATAATTTTTCCTGTCAATGTGGAAAATAATACTAATGGTCTTTCGTATGTTGAACTATCCCTCCATTCCTGGGTATGAATTCCAGTTGATCACGGTGAAATGTTTTTATATACTTTGTATTCTATTGGCCAATATTTTGTTAAGGATTTTTGCGTTGATGTTCATTAGGGATGTTGTTCTGTAGTTCTCAATTCTCGTGGGACCCTTTCCCACTTTAGGTATCAGAGGTTCAATAGCTTCATAGAAAGAGTTTGGGAGCTTTCAGTTTTTTTTAATATGTTCTGGAAGAGTTTGTGTAGGATTGGTGTCATTTTTTCCCTGAATGTTTGGTAGAATTCTCCTATGAAGCCATCTGGCCCAGGGCATATTTTTGCTTTTAATCCCTTGATAACCTGCTCTATTTCTTCTCTTGCTCTGGATCTGTTGAGGTTCTTGATGTCCATCTGGGATAGTCTAGGGAGGGACTGTTTTTCAAAGAATTTTTCCATGTCTGCCATGTTTTTGATTTCAGGAGAGTACAGGCCTTCAAAGTACCGTGTACCCTGTTTCATCCCTCTTCCTTGCTATTGAAATTTGTTTCTTCCTTTATTTGGTTAGGATTTCCAGTGGTCTCTCAAGTCTGTTAATCCTTTCAAAGAACCAACTTATAGTTGCATTCATTTTTATCATAATTTTCTTGTTTTTCTATCCTGTATATCAGCTCTGATTTTTCTTATTTCTTTCTTTTTGCTATTAGTAGGATTGTTCTGTTGACTCTGCCCTAATTGGTGTAAGTTTTTGCCAGCATATCAACCACAAGCCTCTTTTCCACGTGTGCATGTATTGCTATCAGCCTTCCTCTGATAAATGCCTTTGCTGTGTCCCAAAGGTTTTGGTACATCGTATTTTCATTATCATTCGTTTCTAGAAACTTCCTGGTTTCATCTCTGGTCTGGGCCAATACCGATTTCTTTTGCAATAGTGAGTTATTCATCCTCCAAAAGTTTGCCCTTGTTTTCTTCATCGTCCTTCTGTTGATTTCCAGTCTTAAAGCACAGTGGTCAGATAGAGATGTCTATATAATCTCTATGTGCTTGAATTCACAGAGGTTCGATTTGTGCCCCAGCATGTGACCTGTCTTTGAGTATGTGCCAAATATATTTTCTCTCTTTTTTACTTTGAGTTATCGGGTACCATGCTTTGGGGGCTGTCACCCTGGCCTACAGAGGAGGAGATCTACCTTATGAGAAAGGTTGTTTTATTCTTGTTAAACTAGAACTAAATTAGCCCCCTAAACTATGACTGTCCACTTATTTTCTGCCACACTGGGGACCTGACTTAAGTAAATGTCCTCCTTCTATTGTTATCCCCCAACCCCAATCCCCAGGCTATGAGCTCAAGGCAGATAACAGTGTGGGGAGCTCTGATGTGGGGTCCTGTTACTAGCTTTCAGAAGTTCACCTTGTGTCTGGAATTATGTTGCCTTTATGGTGTCATTCTAGGGGAATCACTACTCCCTGCTGGACTAGGGCGCACTGGTAGTTGCTTAGCCGGAGCCCACCAGCCCAGCATGCCAAACCTAGAGCAATTTCGTGCCTTCTTGGTTTGCTTTGAGTGGGAATAAAAAAAAAATGGCCTTCAGGACAGACCCTAATACCTTGATTCTAATTCCAGGACTCTGCCTCCCAGTCTCCTTCACTTTACCTCCCAATTTTCTGGTCTTGCAGCAGGAACTCTGGGTGGGTGAATCTAATTAGATGCCATCTTGTTCCATCCCTCCAACCATATGGATTTTAAAAATCTCTGGATAACTTTGAGAAGAATAGGAATTCCAGAATACTTTATTGTGCTCATGCGGATCCTGTAAATGGACTAAGAAGCAGCCATACAACAGAATAAGGGGATACTATTGTATTCAAGGAGCCTGGTGAGTGTGAGCCCCAAGGTTGCAGTTCAAAGTCACCAGCCCTTCCTCTGAGAAAGAGAGAGCTTTCTACTCCCATAAACTGTTACACTTTCAGAAGCTCACAGGGGCAGTTCTTCCCTCACCTATATGTGCACCATGGTCCTCAAAATAAAACCCTTGCTTTCTAATACTCAAAATAAATTTTGTGTAACAGATTTATCCAATGTAACATGTATTCTTATCTCTTGACTGCTGCTTCCATGAGCATTGATTATAAATCCACACAAAACAAAATCCTTGACAGCTTAAATCTTTTCTCAATTTATCATGATGATACCTATTGGTCCAGTTGTGAGAGTTTTGTTTGTCCATTCAGTTGCAATCTATACTGAAGACTGAGATCCTTGATCATTATCAGCAAGTGTATCAAATTTTCCTCACTTTCAGAAAACAAGCTTGGGTCATCTGTATAGTGTAGATTTTTTATACACCTTCCTTCAATCCTGAGCTGAATTCTTATGCATATAATCCAATTTCTCTGAAGACTTGCTTAGCATACACATTTGCATATGTTTGGTGAAGGGATACAACCTTGAACCACAAGGTTTCTGATAGTAACCATGGGGTCTTCCCTTGTTCCATTCACACAACTGCCTCTTGTTCCATGTATAATTCTGCACGAACACGATGAAGTGTGATGAATCTATGTTCTTATTTGTAAAACTAAGAATGATACCTTAGTGAGGCTGTAAGAATTAAACATGTACAATTTCTAAAGTGTTAAAAAACAGTCTTCTCATTCTAAGAGATTCTGAAGCATACAACGTTTCATTTTTATTTTCTTCCTCTCTGGTTATCCTCATGAGGACACTTTGCTAAGCTATCTTTCTCCCACTATATATTTCTCCAAACACACTAAAAGGGAAAAATCTGAGTGGAGGGAATTACTTCTAAGAAGTACCTGATATTCAATTAATATGAAAGGGCACCAGACATGATTGTTTTACAAATAACGTTTTAGATCTGATGTGTACAGAGCATAATCTATTTGTTGTAGGGCATTACAGCCTTCTAAACTTGAAAATGTAATTCCATATGCATATTTGATTTACAAGGTAACGTTGTTGAGATTTACAACTGTAAGAAGCCTCACAATGAAACTTTCTTCTCCAAGATATTTTTTCTTTATAAGAAATATCTAATAAAGTAAAATTCTTATATATATAATATATATATAAATAAATGTCAAAACTTAAAAATAAGTCTGTGAATGATAAGATCTGGTGGAGAAATATTTCTATACATTTTCAAAACCTAAATATATAACTTAATTTTGCATAAGTAGGGTTGCATGAATGATGAGAGTTTTATGCTTTAAAAAATTTTGATTCCTAGTTTGGGGCATCCTATAATTCACTACCTCATAAAATATAACTTTTAATGAATACCACCCACTATAAAAATTTTTTTAAATAACAAATTAGAAGTCAATTTTGAATTTGCAGTAAAACGGTGAATTACTTACTATCATGACTGCCCTTTATGATCTGAAGCACAGTTCCTCTAAATACCTAGGGAGAAAAAGATTCGTGGCTTTAAGAAGACTGCCTAATTACATAGGTCAGTCAGAATGTATGCATTTCAAAGAAAAGCGTGACTTCAAGTCATTGCAGTTACCAGATTCTGCATAACTGGTACTGTGCCTTCTTTAGATGCATGCCGTGAATTCCACCAGATTATCTATTCTATAGCATATTTCATAAGTGGAATTTTCAGTTGCTTTCAAGTTAATTCTGACTTGGCTAATTCCATTTTTGGCCTTATATCATTGTACTTTGTAGCATTTCTAATGGCTTATATTTCTGAAGATACATCACAAGGTCTTTTTCTAAGGTGATTCTAATTAGATTCAAATGTGTAACTTTTCATTTACTAGTTAAGCATGTTAACTCTTTTCACTATTTAGAAACTCTGTAAGATATAAAATTTAATATTTTCATTACCTTATCACAATTAGTTAGTACAGGAGTATGAAATCACAAATGGAAATTTCTAATATAGATAATTCAAAGAAAAAAAAATGATACCTAAATCAAATATAGTAAATGCCCCTCTGATCTTTTTAATAAAAGTTATTTTTTCCAGATTTTAATAAAATTTTATTTAAAGAAGTACAACATTCAAGATAAAGTCATTACTTTTCACTTTCTATTCCATACTCCCTAAGTATCCCTCAATCCCTCAGCATCATCTACAGATATCAGTTATATAAACTTTTTCCAAATCAATTATAATAACTATTATACACTCTCCTGTGTTAGGCAGGGTTCTTGAATATATATATGATGGGTGGGCTCTAGAATTAAGATGGAATCCTAACCCTGGTCTTCTCTGAGTTGGCTTGACTTTAAGTATCTTTGAGCTCTTCTCCAGGGGAACAATCTGCGATCTTTATCAGAAGGGAATTGGTCTTACATAGGGGGGGACAGACAATAGGGGCTGATTGCGCTAGATGGGAGTCAACATTCAGGCAAGTAGCCTTCAAGCAGTTGACCCTTAAATATGTATATTCAGAACCATGTGCTTTCAAGTAACACCTTCATATTACTATGATTATGGGGGGGGGGCGTATCATGGGTAAGAACCTTGTACTTAAGAGAATGTGACTGGAACTCATCTCCAACTCGTGAATGTGAAGGTCTCCCTCCCTGGGAGCCCAGACATCTGAGACTCCTGAACATATGTTGAGCGTCTGTCTGCGTACACTCTCTTCCTGGTTGTTTCCCACAGCCTGGGAACATCACGGCTGGATCATGTGGTGAGCCTATGTTTAGTTTTGTAGGAAACAGCCAGATTGTCTTTGAAAGTGACTACACCATTTTGTATTTCCAATGGCACTGAATGGTATTTCTTATTTTTACATACAATTGTCAACATTTAATATTGTCAGACTTCTAAAATTTTTATATCCTAACAGTTTTATAAACTTCCTTTCAAATGTACTGCAAACGCAAATGCAAAAACTACAATACTCCCCGCGCCCCCCCCCCAAAGCCAGAACCCCTATGCACTTTTCACAGATAGAGTTGTGTTTTTAGTTCTTTTAGTCAGCTTCTAAAAATCTTCTGATGAAACTGTATTTAATGGATCGATGGGACAGTGGTGGTATTGGCTATTTTTAATAATACTGTATGTAAACCAAACTATCATCAATGAGGCTTTACATTTATTTTACAAATTTAAGAAATAAAGAGATATAGTGCTATATAAGTGAACCACTTGACTCCTTATTTATTTATTTTCCATGAAGATGCATCATCATTTAACTATTTTCAGATATCCCCACATGATTAACAGTTTGCCCTACACTTAACTGAAGTTGGTTATGATTTATGCTTTCCCTTTTTGCTAATAGCTTCATAGGAAACAAAGAAACCAGAAAGAGTATTCCAGAATAATGTGGATAAAAGAACAGAAGGAGGAGAGAAAACAGCTTTTGAAGCGACATCTAAAATGTACCTTTTAACTTCATAACCTTAAACTCAACCTGCAATGTTAATTTTCATTTGCAGAAAAGATACAAAACTCCAAAATTAATGTTTTCAATGAGAGATAAAGTGAAAATTTGAAACCTTATATCTCTAACCAAACCAAAACAAAACAGATTATCAACAGTAGTTTCATAAGCTAATTGCTAATGACTAGTGCCTAACTCTGCTTTGCATAAAACAGAATATTTTATGTTTATCTTAATATATTTTTATTTTCCATAAATACATATTTTGTATAACCAAGATGTGAACTTTGGGGGGCAGTTTGATTGATGCAATATTTGGGACATTCTGCTGGTATTTAATGAATGATGCCTACGGATGTTGTCTAGACATTTTCCAATGCTTCGATAATCTTATACAGTAAATAATTAACCTAAATGACTTTTGATTTTTAATTAGATATTAACATATAAATATGGGCTGTTTATAATTTTACAAGCTTACAGACTAACCCTGTTTTGAATATAAACACAAATTTTTCATCAATTTTAATATAGAGAGATTTTTCCGGAAATGCAACTTCTGTGTAAATCGGGAAGATTGCAAATTGTTTTGTTTGTAAACTTCCCAAGACCTATTGACCATTTCAAAAATCTCACCACTCATGCAATATCACACATGATATTTAAGTTTCCAAAATCATTTAACTGTCTGCAATTGCAGCAGCCATAATGATGTTTTTATTTGGTTTATAAATTAAAATGCCAAATATATTTAAATATCAAAATATTATTGTGACTATTCTCTCTCTCCTAAACATAGTATTTTATATTTCTTAGAAAAATATGCTACATATGCTAATTGTACACTTTATCAATGAAGTACTTATTATTGTACTATGAACTCCTTATCTTTTTAAGGCCATTCTATAAAAGATTTCTACTGACATATATGAATACATTTTATATAAAATAATGGTGAGCATAAGTAATTGCGAACTTAATTCAGTATATTAAAAAGATCACTGATTCTGAGTTCAGAATCACTGACTTACAATCATAAAGTGTGATATGGTCTCAATGTAAGTGTCCCAGTGTTAAAATTGCTTATGTGTGGAGCACATACCAAAAAATGTTTACCTGTAACCATCTCAGTGGTTTAGGAGTGAGGAATGATGTTTTAAAAAACATTCATTTCATTCTTCTTGAATTGATGAATAGCTTAGGTTTGACTAATTAACAGCAGTCTGGTCTACTTCTTGAAATGCAATTAAAGGAATATTTATATATTTTTAAAAGTGATGCAGTCAAGAATAAAAATATGGATGTTTTATGACCATTGATGCATGAATATAAAATTGATGGATATGTTTAAAAAGATCGTTTTAAAGAGAACCAAGAAAGGATCTGAAGTCCCAGATTTGCACAAGAAAGTTGTAGCATCAGTTGCTACAAGTCATGAAATTACTAGAAGTAAATTCAGGTATAATTCATCCTTGGCCCGTAGAATGACTAAACAAAGATGCAAGGGTCCACTAATGACGATTGTTGATATTTTGGCACCTACTAAGAAGGAAGTATATAAAGTCTATATGATTTTTCTCACATCAGCAAGTAAAATGTTTTACTGATATGCAATAAAGAAGAATGCAGTATGCACAAATCTTAATGTAAGACTATTTCTGTTTTCCCCTGATTAATTAGGAATAATATTGCAACTTGGTTCAAATCAGTTCTTAATACCTTTTTAACATTTGCTTATCTCCTTTTTCCAGGTCTAGTGGCTTAGTGGCTTAAGTGTTAGTCTGCTAATCACAGAGCTGATGGCTTAAGCCTAAATTCTCAGTGGGAGAAAGATGAGATTTTTCTACTCTCTTAAAGATTAACAGTCTGGAAAATCCACAGAGGTAGTTCCACTCCGATTCTACAGTGTTGCTGTATATCAAAATTCATTTGATGGCAGTGACTTGCTGTTGGTGTTTGGTATAACCCTTTCTAAAACAGAGAAGATGATCCATAAATATAGAACCTTCAGCTATCAACAGTTTTTCTCAAAGTATACATAAGCATGTAACTAGAATCAAGATAGAGAATTCCTGAGCAGGAATTCCTGACAGGCCTCTTCCAAGTGACTAACCAAACTCTGTCCAGTGTTCGAAGGCCCTAGACTTTTTTTACTGTAAATTAGCATCTTAGTATGTATAGTTGTGTGATTTTATACTCAATTCTTTGGGAAAGATTTATCTAACCATGCGTATAATAGCTCAATATTTTTATTGATATATTTCATCCTTGCTACTGCTCATAGATGTTTTTTAGATTTTAGTTTTTTGCTATTATGTTTAGTGAGGCTACAAACATTCTATGATGAAAATATGTAAGAATTCTTGTTGAGTATATATCCAGGAAAGGAATTACTAAATCTAAGTCTCAACTTTATTAAATACAACCATACATTCATCTTTATTAAATATTACCACATATTTACTTAAAATGTTTGTATGAATTCAAACGTGTTTTCATAAGAGAATGAAAGTTTGATTATTTCACATATGTACCAATATTTAATTTTATTAATAGTTTTAATATAGTCACTCTAGTGGATATTATTTGTAGCTCATTATTTTAATATATTTTTTCTTAATGACTAATAAAATAGAACACCTTCTCATGTTTCATGTAGTCATATGTTTTGGAAGTTATATGTTTATGCCTGTTGTCCTATTGTTCTATTATGCCTTTTCTTTTCTGATTTGTGGGAATTCTTAGTAAAAGAGGGTCTCCATGTGACCTCATCCCTGGGAGACAGACAACAGAAAAGTAGCTGAAGGGAGTCATCGGACAGGGCAAGATATCAAAAAATCATAATTTATAAATTATCAAGGGTTCATGAGAGAGGAGGAAGCAGAGAGGAAGGAGAAAATGAGGACATGATACCAGGGACTTAAGGGGAGAGCAAATGTTTTGAGAATGATGAGGGCAATGAATGTACAAATGTACTTTACACAATTGATGTATGTATGGATTGTGATAAGAGTTGTATTAGCCCCTAATAAAACATTTTTTTAAAAGAGGGTTTCAAAGAAGTAGTGGAAAACTTTTGATATCAATTAAATTTTTCCATGCGCTTTCTGAAGACTTCACATAAATTCTGTATATCAATTCTCCATTAATTATGTGTATTGCAAATAACTTTAATCCTTCATACCTTTGATTAAACACTACTTCAACTAGCGCTGCCATGTGCATGTTTAACACTGACTCCGGGTTGTAAAAAGTCTTGATTAGCTATGTCTGTTGATTTTGATAGTGTAAGTATTCCCATTGTGGCTGATGCAAAGGCCCGAAGTGACATCACTGAACACAGAGTTGGGAAAAGATGTGCAGTAACACATGGTAGACTTTCTGCGACATAAATACAAAAGTATGTAAATAACCTCCAAAATATAAATAATAGTAAACTATTAAGGAATAAGATTTCCAGTAGAGCCGTCACTGTTGTTAATATAACTTTATGTATAAAACAAGATTTATATCATTTGATATTTAATCATGATCATGTTTATCAAACAATTCACAAATTTACGAATCGCAACAGTTGACGCTCAGAAACCAGAGCAGAACAGCCCCAGCACACCCTGGAGTCCAGTCGTCTTCAAGCTCATGCTCCATGAGTTTTGCTTACGTTAGCAAGTGCGTCTTTAAAAAAAGTATTATGTGAAATAATATTTAAAGGATCCATACATACAATAATAAGCAGCATATAATTGATATATTTCCCCAAACAACTATTCTTATAACATGACAATATCAAATATGACCAGCTCTCAGCGTTTCACATGTTCATGTCCATGCAAGAATTCACAAGAGCAATCACTAATTTGACTCCACTCACTGCTGATCAGAGTGCATTTGAACTTTTTAGATAAGTTGGATAGTGAAGTTCTGAGTGCAACATTACATCACCAAGACAGAGTTTCTCCAAATATGTGGTTTGTAAGATGATTTCAATGAGAAAATCATGCCTTTAAAGTTTTTTTTTCTTTTTACATTAGAGAGCAAGTCAGAGCTTGGCAATATTTATTCCTTAATATTTTGTTAATAGTTGTCTACTTTTCTAACAATTAGAAAATAGGTTTTAAGCTAATTTCCTTGGAAATATATCAAAATGGAGTTTAATTATATGTGTCTGTTTTCATTTATTTTTTCTCATGATTTTATATTTGTAATCATAACATAAAGCTTAATGACTTTAAGTATGAAAGATAGGTTCATGAAAAGTACTAGTCAACTAAACATACCAGTGATCCTAAACATGATACAGGACTAAGGAAATCTTTTTGTTTTGTTACACACCAGGCTTGGTAAGGTGGAGGGGTAGTTAAAGAGAATAATGTCCCCAACGAGATGGATTGACTAGGTGGCTGCAACAATGCACTGAAACTAATGGTGGGATTAAAATAAATGAACAACTTAGTAGTTGCCCTAATAATCATTTAAAGGAAAAAAAAAACAACAATATACTAAAAGGTAGTTTATTTTTTCACACAAAAATACTTTAATAAGAAAACTTTAAAGCACATAATACTAGATTGTGTTATGATTTTAAAATGTTACTAAAGTATTAAAGAATAACTGGCAGAAATCATAAAATTGTTGTATAAGATGTTGCCAAATTGTTTCTTGATTGACACCTCACTTGCACTAGTGTGCCCTTTTATCCCAGCATCGTCAGCTATTTGATTTATCATCAGTCATATTTTCATTGTGTGAATAGGAGTCCAGTTCTTTAGAGGGAGGCCAACGAGACAATAGTCAGTGCATTCGATAGATGATAAACAGGCAACTGCTCTTCTGGGAACATTTTATGTTCATCTTTGACAACCCCTCTGTTCTGCTGAACTTACAACAGCTCTTCTGACAATGGTTTTGTCCATTGGAACATTTTCAGAAATTGCATAGTTCATTCATAAAATCTCGCGGGAATTTGAGGCCTAACACAAAACTGGACTGAATGACAGGGTGCCACCCACTGGTGGTTTGGCACTTTTTCTCTTGATGCTACAGGTTTGTTTACTGCAGTAACAAACACAAGGGAATAAAAATGTAGTATTACATGAAATATACAGTTTTATGAAATAAATATTACAAACATAAATCTTTTTAATTTTTGTGCTTATGGATGGAATGAAAATTATTATGAGCACTGTTGCTCAGATGAAGTTAGAGTAAAGCACATACATTTGTGATTTGCGCATTGACAGCTGCACAACCACCATCTAAACCATCTAAGAGAGAATCCTGATTACAAGTGTCATTTCAACAACCAGGTGGCCAAACTCAACACGAAAGTAGTTATAGGTCTGGCCAACCTGATGGGATCCAGTGACATCCTATTACCGGCTCAGAGATAGGAACAATTTTGAAGATGTCACATGGCCGGGCAATGTTTCATTCTGTGGTGCATAAGGTAGCTATGGGTCAGAATTGGCATGATGTCACCTAATAGCAATAACAAGACCGTCTGCAGTGTGAGCTAACTCAATGACAACGAACAGCAGCAGTGTGGATTTACATATTAGGTCCCATCGAGTTGGTTCCAGCTCAGAGTAAGCTCATGATCAATCGGGAAAGAGCTCATTGCTGCAGCCACTGTGTCCATCCATCTTGTTGAGGGCCTTTCTGCTTTTTGCTGACCCTCTGAGTCACCAGGCAAGATGTCCTTTTCTAGGGTCTAGTCTCTCCTGACAACATATGGCAAACATTTTATTGGCAATACTCTAATGATTAAAGTTTGAAAAACATTGGTCTTAAAACATAGTGTTTCACGCACGAAAAATGATACAGAAGAAAACCACCCTAATCAGTCAATGAAGTGTTCTGGCTACATTCACAGAGGCTGTGGGACAGGAGGAATTGTGGAATTTCTGTGTCTTGGGACATCAGCATCACTCTTTTAATTAGTCGATGGAAGTTTCCTGAAGGAAGTAAGTTTCAAGCGTGGTCTGACAGATTTGGTGGCCCCGATAAGTTCTCAAACAACTTGCAAGTATCGTGTACCTTGTCCACTGTCGCTGTCATATGACATATTTAACTAGGCTACATTTTCAATAACATATGTAAAACTGTCTCATATTTTAAATATATGTGCAGCATGTTTTATTGAGCATATCTAACAAGTATGTGGAAAATATATTGGATTCATTTTCATGAGGATCACACAATGCCAACTTTCCCATTCTCTACTATAATTATGGCATAGGGATAGTATTATGACTGTGGGGGATGTGTTAACTGTCTGAATTTATAAGCAAATTCCTCTCAGAATGAAGTCCTCTGGTGCATCTGTTATGGATTTAGACTCTAAAAAATGTGGTTTAGCGTGAGCCAAGCAGGTGTGCAGTTCTTTCACCCATGAGATCACATAAAATGAAAAGTTCATGACTGTCCACAGGCTCAGAACAGCAAGGATCAGCAAAGATGCACCTCTTCACTCACGCCAACTCGGTTTCAAATCCACGACTCTCATGAGGAATTTGCAAGCAGACTAGTAAACTTGGAACAAAAACGCACCGTTTGGCACAATTGTTTCTGCTTTTTAAAAAATCTAGCTTTCAGATATTGATGCATCATTTGGAGCAATACTTTTTTATTCTGGATAGTTTGATTAAAGCACAAAACAGTGACTGTTGATCCTTTGTTGTGTGTGTGTGTGTGTGTGTGTGTATAATATAGACGTGTGGGTTTATACTGTTTCATTTAAAAAGGAACAGAATAGTCTTACTTCTTTCAAATGCTTGCATTCTTACCAGATTGCCATGTACTCAGGTTGATTGTACTTTCTGTTTTGAAAATGATATTGGGCATTTTCACTGACACTGAGCTCCTGTTTCAGGCTTGCCTCCCAGTGGAGTGTTTCTCCCTAAGTTTTGACATTTCATGTTGATTTTTTTTCTTTCTCGATGTCCTTACCCCAGAACTAGACAATTCCAGGATAAGAGTGTAATTTTAAAAGGGACCTTACCTGCATTTGCAAGTGCACTTGTACAAGCAAAGTATATCCCAGGACACAGGAGTGAAACCAGGAAACTACTACAACGCCTTCAGTCTTATGACTGACTAGACTAGCCTGCAGGGATACAAAGCTTCTAAGGAGCTGTGGAGTGAAATGGAGCACATGGGGCCAATCAGTGGTTATTTCTTTGCGTTTATTGATTCTATTTCACCTCCTTTCTGAAACTGTTGTCTGTTGAGAAAAAAAAAATATTCTGCAGGAAATGGTCTTACTTTTGCTCACAAAGAAGAAAACGAAGAACGCCTAAATTATTTTAATATGTGACAGCTGTTAGATACAGGGCTGCTGATGTGACCTCTTATGTGATCAACTCAATGTAAGAGCTATGGTAGAAAGTGGTAAAACTGGTCCTTCTGTGGCTTCATCTTGCCATGGTCCACAGCTGGTGTCCCTTCTCCCTAATAGCGATGTGGGGGATGAACTCAGTTTGCTTTGTTTTGTAGTTACCATTGGCTCATTAGGCATCTTGTATGTGAAATAGCATTTGATTTCATGATCCAAAATATAAGTAAATGTATTCTATTACACCAGCTCCCAGAGCACTTTACAAACATCTGCAAAGGAATTCCTTAACCAGTGACTCATAGTCACATGTGGGGAATGCCTCAGTGAAAGTAATAATGCATAATTATCATCGAGAAAAGTCATTTTGAAATTGGGAAAATAGGGAGGCACATTCAATTTTAATTTGGCACATAAATTAAAAGTATCCACTGTTATGGAAAATTATGATAACCCAGATCCATGTTTTCCAGGTCTTCTGGAACATATGCTTAATCTCTAGTAGCTCAAAGGATATCTAATGTGATGGAATGATAGCAATGATTGGGGACAATTGGATTAGATTCTTGTGAGGAATGTTCTTAGCACTAACGCCTTCTGTCTTTAGAATTGCAATTCTGCCTTCAGATTCAGAATATCAATACTATACATTTCAATTTCTATGTGTTTTAATGTATACATATGTAGTCAGAATTTCAATGTAACATATTCATATGCCAGTTTTAGAAATATACGATAAGAAGGAATTTGAGAGATATTCTCTCATTTCTGTCTCTCATCATATGGAACATTTGTTGCCATAAATGAACAAGAGTAATGAGCATAATTAACTTTTTATTATAGTTTGATCTCAAAAGAAACATATACAAGGAGCTATGAAAATTTCCCCCAAATAATTCCTATTTTTAATTTCCATTTTATTACAAGCTTTTGAAAACCTCTCCTATTTAGTGTTCATTAGGCACCATGTCCTTCACACATGGACTTGTTTGTTAACAACTAAGGAATAAGGATAAGCAATAAAATACAAAAACACTAGAAATAAAGTGTGGAACATAAAAATATTGTGTTCATTGTATAACTGAGGCGTGTATTGTGTGATATGATTATAATTTAGAGTCCAAAGCCATTTGTTTTAAGTTCTTTTTAATTCCCACTTCCTTTACTTCCTCTCTTTCAATCCAATTTTATTTTTAAATTAAAATAGAAGGGTTAATGCTCAAATAACAGTAAATAGCTGTGCCTCACAGAAGCTTTAAGTTAGGATAAGAATAGAAGATACTCAGAGAAGAGCAATAAGAAAACCATCAACTCACACTAGGAAAGTTGCATAAAAGCTAAAGTGAGGTACAACTCATTAAACATGGGTTTCGTTCTTATGCTCTATAGATCATAAGGAGAGGAAGATGGGGGAGAGGGAGAATGTGAGAGATTTTTGGTCACTTCAAGATTTGGTTAGAAGAGGCTAAAAGGGAAGACAGGAGGACAGGCTTAAAGCACACAGCTGTCGAGTCTCTTAGCTCCCAGGAAAGTGCAGTGAATATGACTGGCGATAGAAGATGAACTGCCTTTTGATTCTGCCTGCTTGCCATACATGGCATTGCAGTTTGGAAGAAAAATATGTAGTACAAGTTTATTAAATAAATAAAGCTTTGGCAATGTGCTTAAATTGTGTTGAAAACCGAAGCATTTCAGGGTGCTGAGTAGTATTAAATCAATAAAGTGAACTTTCTACATATAAATATATTCTATTCACATTGGTCATCACCCAAACTTCACAACCATTTTCTGATTAATAGTGCACAGAGTAGATCTCCCAGATGCCAGCCAGATGTTCAAAGAAAACTAATGTTGTTTGACTTAAGGAAAAAAGTATAAATCATATATGCTCTGACATACATAATGGAACAAATGGAAAGCATCCCCATGTGAATTCCATATGTATTCCATAATTCTATTTAGATAAAGAATGAGAGATAAAATTCTACCTAAGTTGTAAGACAATATAAATATAAAGGAGAAAAAGATAGTTCACTGCTAATAAATGAATAAAAATACCTCTTAAAATGTAACATCAGTAGTATTTGTGTTGTTTTGTTAACACCTGTATCCTAAAAGATAATCAATTCTATATTGTAATCTACTACCCTTTCAGACAACTATAAAAGTTCAAATTAAAAGGCAGTAAATAATATCAAGAAAAAAACGGATCTTGATAAAACCTACTTAGAAACTGAGTTAGGATAGGATCTTTTCTTAATTTTGAGTAATCAAGGCTAGAAAAAAATGATTGAAAAAGTAATAAAAATGGCAAACCACTGTTTTTACCCTTTCTTCTACTTAATACTATTGAAAATGTTTAGAAACAAAGTATCTTTTACAAAATTATTCTCCATTTTATTAGGTTTGTCTGACATCATGAAGTTTTATGTTATCATATAATTTTTTAATATGCATGAGACTCTAATTTTTTTAATAGAAATGTGATGAGGTGAGAGAAACTGAGTGATCTTCAATGGAGGAAATGAGAGAAACATGCAATAGTGTGATGGAAAAGCTGCACAACGGTCCAACAAGAAGAATCAAAGACATCAGATTAGTGCTATTTTCCAATTTCTATGGTGTGAATACTCTCACGGAAATCAATTTCAAGCTACAACCATGATGACATTTAATGTAGTGGCGAAGAAGGAATACAATCAACTCTTGTGAGTCCAGGTTCCAGCACAATCCCGAAAACCTGAATTGCTTGTTCTTGAAGTGGGTGAACAGTCTTGGGTTAATTGTCAAGGTTTAGTCTAAAGCCCATTGGTCAGCTTGCAGAGTGAGTCACTGGATGTCTTTGTCATTATTGGTAGTTGTGGGCAAGTCAGCATAGAGGCCTGAGGTGCGTACAACAGAACGAAGCACTGCTTGGTCTTAAACCATCCTCAAGATTGTCATGTTTGAGTACATGGGCACAGACACTGTGTCAACCCATCTCCTTGAGGGTGTTCCTCTTTTACTTTGACCTTAGACTTTACCAGATGTTGTCCTTTTCCAGGGAAATTCTTGCTATCCATCCTTCAAAGGTGCATTTTGGCTTTATTTGAGAGCAGATTATTTCTTCAGTATTCTTCAACAACATCAAAATTCAAATGCATTAATTCATTGGCGGTCTTCCTTGTTCTTTGCCCAACTTTGACCTGCATATGAGACAATTTAAAATACCATGGATTTGGCCAGGCACCCATTGTTCCCCAAGTCACATCCTTGCTCTGCAACACTTCAAAGAGGTCTTGTGCAGTAGATGTGCCAATCCAATACACTATTTAATTTCTTAACTGCTGCTTCCATGAGAATTCTCTCTGGATCCAAAATATAAATCTTTGACCTCAATCTTGCCCTGTTTACCATGACATTGTCTACACTCCCATAAACGGGTACAGTTGAAAACTTGCAGGTAGGTCTCTATGAATTGAATTGTGTCAATGCCAGTAGTTTCCCTTTCTTTTTTTTTTTTTTGTCTATTGTCCCAGTTCTGAAGATTTTTGCTGTCGTGACATTGAATTACAATCCATACTTGAAGCTTGCAGCCATTGTCTTCATCAGCCAGTGCTTGAAGTTCTACTTGCTTTTAGCAAGCAAAGTACATCATCCTCATATGGCAGACTGTTCATAAACGTTACTTCATTCCAAACACTATGTTCTTTTTCAGGAGGTAAAATATTTTTATGTAGAAAAGTAGCGTACTCAGTTCTGTACCAATGTAATATACTTTTCTGATGTAGAAAAACAGTACACTGTGCCAAAATTAAAAGCCTGAATAATGATAGATCTTCATGGTAGACAATTTTATCATCTGACTCAGAGTGGAATTTAGCAGACTGATGCTAGGCTTGCATTTAAATTAATTAGTATCAGCCAGTCATAGTATTGCACTAACTCGAAAGTTTTTAAATTATAACCCATGTTGTAAATTAATCTTTATTTTTTAACTATTGCACTTATATAAATCTCACCCAAAATATTTGAGAAATAAAACTCCTCGTATACTATGCTACACAAGGCCATTAATTCTGTATTTCTTATCTGTCTGGTCCCACTATCATTGAGTCGATTCTACTTCATTCATCCAGTAGGGCAAACAAAAGAATATGTGATCATTCATTTCTAAAAAACTTACAAACTTAATCATTACATAATGTGCCAGTATATTAGCAAGGAACCTAGTTTAGGCACATGTCAAAATTACAAATGAGAATTTATAAACAGAATAAAGTTACACTTTACATTTTTTCTCTTAAAATTACTACAAGGAGTAACAATTGCATACTCTTTGTAAACATTTGGAAATGGAAACAAGGCTTATTTTTTGGACTTAAGTAACATATTTTGAGAAATTCAAGTGTCAAATCAAACATCTAGTTTTTTCAGGTGGAATATCTCTTCCTGCTCAACCAACAGGTGATAAACTGAAATACTGGGTTGAATTATTAGAACACTTTTGTGGTGAAATGGCATTTTCTAATATGACTCTTCCACCTATGTCTCAGGGAGCCCTGATGGCATAATGACTATGGTTAGGCTGAAATCTGCAAGGTCAGTAATTCTAAACCATGGGCTACTTCTGGGGAGAAAGAAGGCCTTTCTACTCCCATAAAAACGTAGTCTCAGAAACTTACAGGGATAATTCTACCTTGTTCTCTAGAGTCACGATGGGTCAGGATCAACAGGACAGCAGTCAGCGAGTGGTGCAAATAAAGAGCGTGTAACACTAACAGAGGATCTGGTCATTTTCAGTTGTCACTCCCCTGGCTAGAATAATGATCCATCTCTGACTCAGGAGCAGAGAGAGCTAAACCTAGAGTTTCCAAGGAAGAAAACACACCCGGGGAGCACATCCACATCTCTGTTTGAAGTGGCACATGTGTAACCAGAAGTACTAGAGACTGCAGCACAGGCAAGAGCTGAGAATATGAAATGGTGAGACAGAGCAGTGGGCTGACTTCCTAGGCCATGGGTACCAGGCAAGGAACTGCATGGCTGTCAGATTGAAGACTAGAGAGGAACTAGGCTGCTGCTGAGGGCAGGTGTTGCTGTGAGTTCTGTATGGCCATTGTAACAGGTTATGGAACCTGGAAGAGAAGCATGTTGTTGTGGGAGGAACGGTTGTTGTCAGAACTGGCGAATCAGGATGGAGAGTGTGAGCTTGTGTGACCACTGCTTTGCAGCAGTAGAACTGGGCGTAGGAGGAGACGCATTGTCCTTCTTGTTAGTGTAGCTGGAGGTGGTCAGATGTGGCTTCTGCCGCTTTGGCAACTGTTTTGTCATTAGTTTTTCACATAAGATAGAGACTCATCCATGGTCTTATAAAATATATATTATTCTCAGTTCCATATTAGACTGATTTTCAAGTTACTCATTTACCCAGTGCAATCGAGTTGATCCTGACTCCTAACGACCCTATGGCAGAGGGTCGAACTGGCCTTGACTGTAAAGCACCTCCACGAGGAGCCGATGCCAGGAGCTTAAGTGGAGAGAAAGGTTTTGAGAATGATGAGGGCAATGAATGTACAACTGTGCATTACACAATTGATGGATGTATGGATTGTGATAAGAGTTGTAGGAACCCCTAATAAAATCATTTTAAAAAAACAAAGAGAAAGCACTGTCTTTCTCCCTCAGAGGAGCTGGTGGTTTCGAACTGTTGATCTTGCACTACTATGAATCAAATAGGGTTTGACTACCAGCAATATCTTTTGACAGATATAGCTCTGCACAATAAAGTCAGAATCAATAGGCAAAAGAGAGAAGGAAACAAGTGTAAAATCTGGTAGAGTCATCATTTTCCCCCCCTAACTTTAGTTTCTCTTGCATGAACTCTTTAGACTGTGAGCCCTTCTTTGTCCTTGAGATTTATAACATTTCATAACACTGTATAAATTACAAATCAAGATGTACTATAAAGACAGCATTGATTTCCTAAGACTATAAGCATCAATCTCACTTATAACGACTTTCAGAAATAAGCGGTTTCTTTTTCTCTCTAGCCTGTTTAAATGTGAATGAACTCATGTCATAATCCTTCTTCTTATGAGTTTGGATATTTTTCTACACAATGCACCCACGTTCCTTCCTGTAATATTCTTCACCCCAAGAAAGTGCACTATTAAGTTATTTATCTTAGTTGTCTTTGAAATTTTGTTAAATTATAATTCAATATAGATATTCAAAAAGGAAAATTAATATTTGTAATTAGGGTCTATACTTATCATGCACATACTTGGCATGCAAATGCCTTATTACTATTTGGTTTACAAGATAAAGAAGCTATACTTTCAGGATTAAATAACAAAGATACAAAGTTGATATTTGTTTTTTGTTTATATATTTGGTTCAGAATTTTAGGTAAGAAGGATTGTATGTAAATCATAATGTTGCTAGTTGGACATACCCATTAAGAATATATGTATGTATAATAGATTAAGATATAGATAAAATAAGGATATATACATATATAGTATGTGCATATTCATTTTTCATGATGCTGTCATTTTGGTCAGTACTTAGAATAATTGGAACAGTTACTGGAACATTTGTACTTCATGCATATTTCAATGATTATGATGATATAATGGTGATGATATTAAAGGTAGATAAAGCAATATCCAATAAAGCATATTTGCTGAAATTAATTTATGTAATTCTACAAAAGTGCTATTAATGAATAATATTTTATCTAATAAATTACTATGATTTGATTTGTCTTTAGAGAATGTGTACTTCAATATAAGCTATGGGTTTACTTAGTCAAACTTGCAAAGTTGGCATTGGGTACTCAAACATTTTTATCAATTAATTCTCACCTTAATTATATTGAGATATACACACATGAGTAAATGTTTTTTCTGTATGTATTTCCAATAATTTATAAATCAGTTATTTCATGTTTTAGTGCTCAGATTTTTTCCCATTACAAGTAATAAAATCCTTTCTCTCCACATCCTTAAATGCATTTAAATCTAAATTTATAAGAGAAAGTATTCTTCAAAAGCAGCCTGTATACAACTCTTCAATTCTATAGGTCTCTTCCCTGTGCTCTGAAATCTGGCTCCAGCCCAGTGAAATATTTAATAAAGAAATTGATAGTCAAATGAGGCCAAGACCAAATTCATGCTCCCAATAGGAAATATGAGTTTTTAAAGGTCACAGGTGACTTATTTCCATCCCTATTGCTCTAAGACTCTGAAGATATTTTTATTGTTTTTAATAGCCACAACCTTGGCCAGAGCATTAAAAGTTTCTTCAGGGATTTAGATGACCATATGCAAATATTTGAAACCAGACCGACAAGCTTACAGTTCTCTTCTAAAGTCAAAATCATATCCCATGAGCTCGAGCAAGGGTTTTAGTTTAAAGGGAAGTGTTATTCCTAAAGAAAAGACATAACTAAGCTGTAGCATCCTATTGGAATACTTCCTGCTCCAGGGAACACTTTCAAGGCTGTTAGACTGAAAATGCCTTGCCTTACATCATGATCTCTGTGGTCTTAGTGTCCTGATTTCAGGTAAGGGGCTTTATTTCAAAACTCTTCTTATCTTGAAAGATATAGGCAGCATATACTTCTGTAAATTCTCAAATAAAGTTCTTCAGGAAAAATGATTTTGCTACAAGTCCAATAAAACATATTAAAGAAAACATATTATGTAATTATTCTATTTAAAATATTTTTATTTTAGGAAATAACTCCGTCTTCATTTGGTTGTTCTCTAGATCTACCACATACTGATATTTTACATTGCAATTCTTTCCTAGCCCTGGTCTTAGAGAAGGCAAAATTATATACATATTCTTTTTTATAATTAGTTAACAAAGTGTGTTTCGTTTTGGCACCACTAGCATAACTTATTTGACATATATTCAGTGTTTTAAGGATTTTATTTCCTGGTGGTCAAATGAAGCAACATGATGAGTCTCACAGGAAAAACCCATAGTACAAAAGTAGTTGTTGCTAAGGTGGATATATTTTGTATCATATTCATCCTTATAGTGAGAGTTCAAATTTGATCAGTTTTCTACATAAGACCCTCTGGGAAGGCTTAAGAAATTACATTCTTGGAAGTGCAAAATATAATTTTCTGATGTCTGGAACACAAACATTGTATTTCACTATTAAAAAAGGGAAAAATGTCTAAGAAACGCCCGAAGTTCTCAATTGTTTCTAGATAACAAACGGATGAGGAAAAGGTCTGATCAGTGTAAATTCAGGCCCTGACGAGACTTGAAATTGTATCTGCCTCTGTTGCCTGACCCCCTCAAAGAACAACTAATTCACTAACTAAAATAATCCCTCAGTTAAAAAATTAATACAACGAACCTTTGGAATACATTATGAAAAATATTGGATAATGATAATAATTTAGGCACAACAAGAAACATAATGTATGAAAGATAAATAATAAAATTAATAAATGGCCAAGTTATTGGAGATATCAGACAAAAATTTAAAGGTAAGTTTTATCGAATTAGATTCAAACGTGGAATTTTAGCAGACCATTACAATCTATGTAATGGAATCAGATGAACACGTTAGACCTAAAAGAAGCTGGTGCATAATATGGAAGAAAGGAAATCAGTTTCCTAAATAACTAAATGGATTTGTTTATCTCAAAATAAATTCAGGAGAAAATATGACCTGTGAGGAAAAACATACAATTTAATATGTACAATATGAAATTAGAAAATAAAGAAACTAACATAAAAGGCACATGGAACATGATGGCAGATCCTAACACATGTTTAATTGGAGTCTCAGAAGGCAAGGAGAGAGAAAAGAACAGATACACTACATTAAAAGATAAAATACACACATTTTTCAAAAGTTAGGAGAAATATTAAACCAAGATCTAAGAGATGCTACAAACTCTGAGCAGTATAGCTTTAAGAAAATAAATCATACATATCATGGAACACAAGAGGAAAAATATTGAAATTTGAGATGAATATGAAACCATAAAACTAATCGGTTATAGAGTCAGTCCGGGAGCATAGAATCCTCACAGTAACAAAACAAAAATTCTCCATTTTTTATCAGAAATTTGAATGAATTTAATGTGACGAAGAGATAAAACTCATTCTAGCATAATTTAGTTAAATTATGAGAAGACAAATAAAGACAAGAAAGAAGATAAAGCCAAACAAACCATAATTTCAACAACAATCCCGCAATAAAATACTCAGAAACATTCTTCAGTATGAAGAAAAATTAACCAAGATGAATATATAGAATTCATGGTAGAGGAAAAGTCAGGAGTATAAATATTTTATCAATGTTTATTAAGTGTATGAAACTAAAGTCACAAAATGAAAGAGAGAAATAAATAGAATTAAGACACTTGGGGGCTCTAATATTAAAAAGTGGCCATACTACTAATATCTGTTTGATTTTAATAAAAGAAAGTTTAGTTGTATTATCTTAGATAATCACAAAAGTATTAAGATAATAAGTAAATAATCAACTAATAGTGTTAAAAATGATTACCATTCATCCATTTTCTCACTAGACATTTCAATTTCTATTGTCCATTATGTTAAAGTCTGGAATTTCAGACAGACTCCTACCCTAAAAGGAAAATAAGCAACTTGTAATGTGTATAGGGTAACTTATGAAAAATACTAAATCAAAAGTCTTTGCAAACATAGGTTATATTTGAAACCAGAAAAGTAATTCAACTTCTCATTAAAGAAAAAACATTTAATCATCCAGTTTTTCTTTGTACATACATATTGAGTCAACACTAGAATTTAGAAGCTGTATTGCCTGGAAACATTTCATAATTGAAAATGTATGGAAATTACAGTATAGAAAGAAAGTGGGGAATTGTAATATAGTTGTAATAAATATTAACCAAGAGAAGTATATGAGAGTACTTGAAAAGATATTGAAACATCAAGAAAAATATGTACATAATCTCTAATAAAATTTTGAACAAGTTGAAATTATATTGTATGTTATATAACGTGGAAATAAGAAGAAACAGTTCATTTCTGATAATTAAGCCAATGATAACCTCAGGAGTAGCAACAGATCATTAGTTGAAATAGTGCTGAAAATAAGCTTCCTACTTTGAAAGGCTTCAAAACACCTCTAGCAAAGATCAGTCTTCTTTATAGTTTCTGCAGATGGGGAATCTTCAGTTTCTGTTGGGACGCTTCTCAAAAGGAGACAGAGTTGCAGGCATCCATGAATTATTGGAATGTGGAATATATGAATATTATTGTCCATATTGAATCAAACAATCTTCTGGCTTAACACGAATGACAAATTCAAGAATACTATCGCAATAATTGTATATGTGTGTGTGTATCCTAAGAATTATCTTTAAGTACAGTGCTGACTATGATGATCTCTATAGGCCTCCAGGGAAGAACAGTGAAGACCACTGTTATTCAATTTTAAATACCAACTACAAAAGCAAATAGGAAAAACAAAACTTGAAGTATTTTACCAACACATTCCGTCTGATTACCATGCAATCAAGATGCATTGGTAATTGTGTGCAACTGGAATGTGAAAGATGTAAACAAAGAGAAAGGATCAATACTCGGAAAATATGGGTACTAATGCAGCTGGAGCCTCATTATAAAATATGCAAAACCAACAATTTCATTGCAGACACCTTTTTTTCAACAACATAAATGGTGAATAGTCACATAGACCATGCCAAATTCAATACACAGGAAACAAATTGACTATGTCTGTCAGAAGTTCCAACGGATAAGCTCAATATCAGTCAAAATAAGAAGACTGGAATTCTTGAAATGCAATTGCAATGAGAAGTTTAACAAAATTTTGAACAAATTCCCGTGGATCACAATATGACCTTCAATGCATCATACTTGAATTTAGAGAACATATTAAAAAAGAGATTTGACTCACTGAAGGTTAATGACAATAGACCAGATGAATTGTAATATTAAGAGCATCATGCACAAAAAATCATCAAGAGGTCATTAACATGAAGGAAGGTGTGCAAGGTTAAAGTACATACCTGACAAGAATCGGAAATGGCTCTGTACTGTAGTGTAATTAAAGTGAGCAGAAGAATTGATAAAGGAGTTAAAATAAACAGAAGAAATGATAAAGTAAAAGAGCTGAATGGAAAATTTCAAAAGGGAGCTTGAGAACATATTAATGACATATTCAAAGACTTAGAGTTTTGGGCAAGGGGAAAGGGAAAAACATGTTCAGCATATATCAACCAGAAAAAATATGAAAAAAAATCAAGACTCAAGTCTTGGTGAAGGATTTCACAGGCAAAATATTGAATGGTGCACCAAACATAAAAAGAAGAAGGAAGGCTTACACAGAGTTAATATACAAAATAACTTGTTGGCATTCAACCGTTTTAAGAGGTGATTTATAATCAAGAAGGATTGACATTGAAGAAAGAAGTCCAAATTATAATTAAAACTATAAAGTAAAAGAAGCCTCCAATATTAGGTGGAATGCCAATTGGAATGTTTCAACAAACTAATTAAGTAATCTCTTATCTATGTGAACTGAAGACATCGATATTTGTGAATATTCCAAAAATCATACCATTAGTATCACATGCAAACAAAATTTTACTGACGATAAGTCAAAAACAGTTCAGTAGTACTTTGGCAGCTACCAAACGTTCTAGTGGAATTCAGTAGAGGATCTGTGTGGGATGAGGAGTGTCATTGCTGACATCAGGGTCCCTTAGCTGAAAGACAAAATCAGATATATGTTTAGTTGTGTTTCTTTGACTATGTGAAATCAGTCACTTGTGTGGTTCATACCTAATGCTGCATAATTCCAGAACACTTGATTGTACTTATGTTGAACATGGGCACAGACAAAGAGGCAGCCATTTCAACTGAAAAGGAGATACTGTTGCTGTTATGGTTAAGTACCATCAAGTTGGCTGCCAGTCATCGCAACCCTATGTTAAACAGAACAAAATATTGTCTAGGTCTGTGCTTCAAAATGGTTGCTACCTGTTAGCCCATTGTTTGAACCACTGTGCCTTTCCATCTTGCTGAAGGTCGTCCTCTTTTTTTACTGACTCTTCTTAACCATAATATGTACAATGTTCTTCTCTAGGTACTAGACAAAACCTCAAGCAAAAAATTTAAAATGTATATTTAAATTAAAGATGCCTGTGTCATTGTCATGAATACATCTTCTACCATTGCATATTTACAGATTTGTTAAAACAGAAACAAATTGGAATATATATGTACAAATTATTAGTTATTTTAATATTCTAAGTGCATGATTTCACAATATTCTAACACATCATATGCACCTTAAAATTGAAATCATTTACCATTTATTCTAGTATTTGGTGAGATTTCGGTGCCTAAGCGGAGGATTCTGTGTTTTACCATCTCTGATTATTGTATCACCTGTTAAAAGATCAATTTATCATAGTTATGGAATTACTTTTGGCAAAGGTTAGAAAATATGAATATTTAGACATCATCTTTATTCAATGACTACAAGAGAACTTCAAATACTTCAGCAAATTCTATTATCTTTTATTTTGATTTTCCACAAACTTTTTGAAACTCCCTTTATAAACTTCATCCCTCTCTGATTCACATTAAAACTAAACTTTCTATTTCTCTGGTAAAACATTTTGATAATATTCTACTTTAATTTGCATAAAACATTTTTCATATGTTAAAGGTACCTCAGCCAACAGATGGTGCTATGTATAATATTTTATGGTGGTGTACAGTATTTAAATACATATATTACAGCTGAATTGCAACTTTAATTATGTTGTTAGAAGATGTATATGAAAGCAAATTTCCTGAAAATATATGTTTCATAAACTGTGGGAGTAAAACGTGAGAAAAATATGCAAAGTCACTGAAGAATGTTTGAGTTGAGGCAGGGGTCACAAGATATTCAATTATGCATGTAAGCTTGTCAGAATTCGAGAAGGTTTATGTTCATAAAAATGAAACCTAACATTTGGTTTTATTTGGCTGTTCTGGAAGTGATCAACAGGCGTCCTTTGATGCCAACACTCTCTTCTGAGAATACTTTCCTCTGGAAATTCTCTGCCTCCAGTGTTGTGCTTCTCCCATCCCTCCTTACATGACTCCCATATAGATCTTCCTAGATTCTTTTCTTTTTTTTTATTTAGAAATAGGAAATCATTTATAGGTTTGGCTGCTTGAGTGGAAGAATCCAAAGTCCTGTTTTCTTAGTTTGACAGTCACTTCTAACAACCTAATCTAAATCTAATTTTCAAGATTTCTTCTAATATTTTTCTGTTAAAATTATGGAACCCAGTTACTGATTTGCATAATGCTGTGGTTAGCTCATTTTTGAAGATCCTCTTGAAAGTAGACATGGTCACCATAACCCTGGAATGGCCACTGCCACTGACATAGAGTCTTAGCAGACATGGCAACCCTAAAGGGCAGAGTAGAACTTTTCCATAGAGTTTCTACAGCTGTAAATATTCACAGAAAGAAACTCCCTCACATTTCTTTCATGGGTTCAAAGACAACCATACTGAAACCACTTTCTATTAAAATTTGTGATTATAAAGGATATATTTACTCTTGTCCAACCCTAAATGCATACAATATTTTATAATACTTTGTTAGCTTAACCTTATATTACTTTCTGTTATATTTTTCAACCAGATGTTATAACATTTTGACTGCAACTATTTCATGAGATAACACATAAGCAAGAACAAATGATCCTGTGAGAAGTTCATGTGGCACTGGAAACAGCAAAAACAAGCCTCCATGAATGGATGGAATGCCCATTGAAATGTTCATTAGGTGATGAAGCACTGGAAGCATTTACCCATCTATTCCAGGCAATTTGGAAGACAGCTACTTAGCTAACTAACTGGAAGAGATACATATGTGTACCCATCCCAAATAAGGCAACCCAATATAATGCTCAAATTATAGAAAAATATCATTTCTATCACATGAAAGTACGTTTTAACTAAAGCAACAGTACATTGACAGTGAGCTAGCTGCCAGTGTTCGGGCCAGATTCAGAAAAGGACTTGGAGCAATGTGTATCTTTGCTGATGTCAGATGGACCTTCACTGAAAGCTGAGAATACAAGAAAGATGTGTACTTGTGTTATATCGATTATGCCAAGGCATTTGTGTGGATCATAATAAACAGTGGCGAACTGTGAAAAGAATGGGACTCCCACTTCAGTGTGCTCCTGAGGAATTCGAGCTTGAAATAGAGACAATTGTGTGAACCGAACAAGGGAATACTACATGGTTTAAAATCAGGAAGTGTATATGTCAGAATTATATTCTGTCATTATACTTATGCAATTTGTATGCTGAGCAAATAATGAGAGAAGTTGGAGTATATGAAAAAAATGTGACTTCAGAACCAGAAGAAGAAAAAATTGAAGTTGTCAACGATTTGTCTTGCTTGGATCCACAATCAATGCTAATGGAAGCAGGTGTCAATAGAGGAATTGCAGGGTGAGGGGGCGGGTCTGCTCAGAATACACAGGAACAAACTAAGAAGGAAGAAGAGAGAAAGAGAGAGTGGAACTTATTCTGGCCCACCATGCTCCTGGGACAATATTCCTGCTTGAAGCAGCCAATGTGCAGAGAGGACCATAGAGCCACTCCCACCATGAGACATGATGTCCCTCACCCATGGTGCAAGGGGGACAAAAATGGAAACACGGTCCAGGAATTGTGCCCTATCTGACCCCACTATACTGGGGCAAAACACAAAGAGTTTGCAACAGAACAGCAAGGGGAGCAAAGGAATGAAGTCCTGGAGGAATCCCCAAAATTGACATCAAGGGCAGGGCGTGGCACCTCATCAGACTTGATTAGAAAACATTCATAAAGATCAACAGAAAAACCTGGAACTATTTATAGGCTTTTCTTATTTGTTTTTGTTGGGTTTCTTTTTCATGTCTAGCTAGCATATATACTCAAATATTAGCCGACCCGAGTATAAGCCAAGGTACCTAATTATTACCTGGGAAACCAGAAAAACTGGTTGACTCAAGTATAAGCCTAGAGTGGAAAATGCAGAAGCAATTGGTTAGTTTCAATAATACAAAAAAGGAAAATAAAATTACTAAAAATTGAGACATCAGTGGGGTAATGTATTTAAATGTTTTTAAACAAGACTTTAAAAAAGAACAGGGTGGAGTCCGTGGGGGCGGGGGATGCAGGATGTGAATTAACACAGAAACCAGAGGGGAGAGATGGAGCGCAGCCACAGACACATCCTTACCAGTTCAGCTGCCAGCGTAAGTGAATCACTATGGGTGCTTCTGTGAATTGGAGCCGTTCACATCATAGGATGGCTGAGATTGGTTAGATGTGAGTAAACAAACACCCAAAGCCCTGCAGTGTCAGTGGAGCTTTGAATGAACAGCAGAGAAATAGCAATCACCCGTGAGATAATGGATACTTGTCCCATTATCTCTGGGGGGAGGGGGCGGTAGTGGTGGCGGGGTGGGGGGACAGTGGGATGTTACACCTCGCTGGGGTGCCACTAACCCATGTATAAGCCAAACTTCAGTTTTTCAGCACATTTTTTGTGCTGAAAAATTCGACTTATACATGAGTATATATGGTATATAATATAGGCAGGATAAACAATCCCAAAGAGAAAACAATAGGAATGATGGTTCCAGGGTACACGGGAGAGGGGGAATTGGGGAAAGGATGGGGGACAGCCAACAAATGCAGGGACAAGGGAAAAACAAGTAATCTCAAGTCAATGGTGAGGCTTGCTCAAGGGCAATGTAGCCAAGAGGAATTAATGAAAGTTGAATAAAGTTTGAGCATGATAGTGGAACAAGAGGAAAGTAAAAGGAAATAGAGGAAAGAACTAGGAGATAAAGGACATTTATAGAGGTCTAGATACAGGCATGTACATATTTATATATAATAAAGACACAGATCTATGTACATATATTGTTAAATATTAAGGTAGCAGACGGACATTGGGCCTTTACGCAAGAACACTTTGTTCTAATAACCTGGCATTCTGCGATGCTCACATTCCTGACTGTTGAAGACAAAATAGGTGCATAAGCAAATGTGGGGAAGAAAGCTGATAGTGCCCGGCTATCAAATGATACATCTGGAACCTTAAAGGCTTGAAGATTTAAAAAAAAAAACAAAAAAAAAACCAGCCATCTAGATGGGAAGCAACAAAGCCTATATGTAAGAAGCACACCAACCTGTGTGATCATGAGGTGTTGATGGGATCAGGTATCAGGCATCAAAGACCCAGAACAAACCTTCATATCAATGCGAATGAGGGGGTGTTGGATGGAGTGGAGCCCCAAAGCCCATCTGTAGACAATTGGACATACCTTCAAAGAAGGGTCACAAGGAAGGGATGAGACAGCAGGGTGCAGTTTAGCACTGACAAATCATACAACATTCCTCTTTTTCTTCAATGCTTCCCCTCCTCCATTATCAGGATGCCAATTCTACCTTACAAATCTGGCTAGACCAGAACATGTACATTGGTACAGATAAGAGCTCTCGACACATGGAATACAAGACAGATAAACCCCTCAGGAACCGTAATGGGAATAGTGATATCATAAAGATCTAGGCAAGGTGTAGGGAGAAAGGGGAAACTAATCACAACGATCAACATATGACCCCCTCTCCCAAGGGAGACAAACAACAGAAGTGTGGGTAAAGAGAGACAGAGGTCAGTGTAAGATATGAAAATAATGATAAATTATAAATTACCCAGGGCTCATAAAGGAGGGAGGGTGGGGGGAGGAGGAAAAAAAATAGGAGCTGATGATACCAAGGGCTCAAGAAGAAAGAACATGTTTTGAGAATGATGATGGCAACATATGTACAAATGTGCTTGACACAATGGATGTATGGATTGTGATAAAAGCTATAAGAGCCACCAATAAAATGGTTTTTTAAAAAGATGAATTGCATTAGGTAAATTGGCTGTAAAAGAACCCTTTAGAGTATTGAAATGTAAGGGTATTACTTTGAGAACTAAGGCATGCCCGACCCAATCCATGGCATTTTCAATCACTTCATATCTATGTGAAAGATGGACATTGAATAAGGAAGATCAATGAAAAGTCATTGCATTTGAATTGTGGTACAGGAGAAAAAATTTCAAATCACCATAGACAGCATATAGGAAAATCCTTTTGTGTCTTGGAAGAATTATGACCAGAGTTTTCTTTAGAGGCAAGAATGCCAAGACTTGCTTTCCATGCTTTAGGCATGTTGTACGGAGAGAGCAGTCCCTAGAGAAGGGCGCCCTCCCTGGTCAAGTGGAGGAGCAGCTAAAACGAGGAAGGCTCTCACCAAGATGGATGCACACTGGTTGCAACAACGGCTCAGGCTTGGGAACAAGAGTGTGGATGGCTCATGACGGGGCAGTGTATTTCTCTGTTGTGCATAGGGTGGTGATGGGTTGGAACAGATTGGATGGCCTTCAACAACAACAGCAGCATATTTCCTATTTCTAATGTTCTTTATTTCTCCTGTGGATTTGAGTTACCATTTGGCATAAAGTACTGTATGCTATTAATGATAAGGAAGGTCAACTATCATCTCTCACTCTCTCATTCTCTTTTTTCTCCCTCTCTCTGTTTGCTTATCTGGGGATGTCTTATTTCACCTTTATTTTTTAAAGATAGCTTTTCTGAATATACAATTTAAAACAAACTCTTGACTGAGTTTTTGTTTTATTTTGTTTCTAGTTCCTCCTCTTCTTCTCCTCCCCACCTCCCCTTCCTCATATTCTCTGCTTCTTCTCTCCTTCCTCCTCTGCCATTCCCTCCTCCTCTCCTTTCTCTTCATCCCTTTCATCGTATTTCCTTCTTCTTTTCCCTTTTTCTCTTCTCCCACTCTCTCCTCATTGGATACAACATCGCACTACTCTCCAGCATCCATAGGAAAGAAATTGTGCCCCAGGTATTCAGGCAATACACTTTTCATGTTTTATTTAAAGTCTCTTTATGCTAAAAATAACATTCAAAGTTTAGGTTGTATTAAAGTCTATATTGGTGTTTATGGTCTGCCTCCTGTATCTACAGTGTATCTAGCAGCATTTCCTTTGACCAGTCATATGTGGATGGCTTCGTCCCTTTGCAGTGCAAGAGCCTAGATTTGGTTTAACTCTGGGTATACAGAAAGCTTATCAAAATCCTAATGCTTTCTTAGTTCTAGTCATGTCTTGGATATTCCCTAGTTGTCTGTTTGCTTCTTGCCAAAAACTAGATTGCTATCTCAGAATAGTGAAGTAGTTAGCTCTTATTGTTTCTTATGACTGAGAGGGACACTGACGAGGTTTCAATTAAACCCTCTCACATCAGCAACCAAAGTTTTAATTTTAATGCATCCTGGTTGATCTTTTGCAGAAAATAATGGTGAGGACAGAAGCACTACAAATCAGCAACAACTGTTATCTTTCTCACATTGTGTTAGTCTGGGTACTTTAGAGAAACAAATCCACAGGAACTCATGTATAAGAGAGAGTTTTAAATAAGGGTTAAGTGCACATCAATAAAACATCCCCACCCAGTGCTGCCCAATCCCACAAGTCCAAAATTAACCCACTAACCCATATGTCCAACACCAGTCCACAAAATCCTCCTCCATCTCACAAGTCAGACACAATGATGCTGACTGCAAGAGGAAAACCGAGTCAGTGAATGTTAAGCATCTCAGCGCTGGCAGGGGTCTCCACATGGCTGCTCCAGCACCTAGGGCTGTATCAGGGTAGGTCCATGTGGCTTCTCCTTGGGGGTGTCTTGTAGGAAGTCAGTCTTGCAAGCTGAAGCAGGGAACTGGCTAAGGCAACTGCACCCTGGTGTGACCATAACAAAGCAAGAGACCTGAGAACTAGAACTGTGAGGCGCACGGAGCCATTTATCCCTCCTCCCTTCAATTAATCCCACATGTGTTTATTGGCCAAGTTGGCACAATAAACTAAACTCGCATATCTTCATGGCAAAATGAATCACTTCTCTTGTATTGTTTTAAGACCATTACCATCAAATTGTCAGTGAACAGTCTAACAGCTAATTTGCTTTGTTTTTTCAATTGGACATGAAGTTCTGTATAGAAGGTTATATTCACGACTGGCATAAACACATTAATCTAAGATATTTTGCTTTATTTGCTTAGAAAATGTTGGCTAATACTATAATTGAATATTTATTTTAGCCTAAAAATTGACTACTTTGAAATGTATCTTTCTTTAATTTATATATAACTCATAGACTTTTTCCTTATTGAGGATAAAATAGATGAGCTTCTATAGTTCATTTATTTGTCATAGTTTTCAGAGTGATATAAGAATATGTGAGAGCAAATAGTACTTCATTGTATTTAGAAAGCATTGTAATCTTTTACTGTTTCCATTTTGAATATCAATGATAGAATACTTTAACTATTCAAAAGGAATGTGGAAGATATTTAGAGTACTTTTTAATG
Organism: Tenrec ecaudatus; assembly: GCF_050624435.1. Classification (NCBI taxonomy): domain Eukaryota; kingdom Metazoa; phylum Chordata; class Mammalia; order Afrosoricida; family Tenrecidae; genus Tenrec; species Tenrec ecaudatus. Next base: position 120,130,193 of record NC_134531.1, on the reverse strand, counting down.
CTGTATCATATTTTTCTTGAGACAGAAAATTTACATAGTGCTTTGGAGGTGTCACTGACCACTCCTGGAGTGATTCCGTCGCAAGAGTTGCTTCTGATAAAGTTCACTTGGGAATATCTACCATCATCTGCATAATTTTCTAGACCAGTCTGAGCTCTAGTGACTTCTAACCCATTACAAAGGTTCATATTTTATGACATCACTGTAGTTATTTAAATAATATTGTTATCGCATCATCTTTTTAAATTAATAAATCATTTTATGGGGCTCTTATAGCTCTTATAACAATTCATACATCAATTGTATCAAACACATTTGCACATGCTATCATCAATATTTTCAAAACATTTTCTTTCTGCTTGAGCCCTTGATATTAACTCCTCTTTTTTTCTCTCCCGCCCCCACTGTCCCATCCTTGTGAACCACTGACAAATTATAAATTATAATTATTTTCATATCGTATGCTTCCTGTTGTCTCTCTTCACCCATGTTTCTGTTATTCATCCCCCTGGAGGATGGGTGTTATACATTGATCATTGTAATTGGTTCCCAGTTTCAAGGATCATCGTATTATCTTAATATATATCAAAGGTGGATTTTTTAAATAACATACATTCACTAATTTCTACTTAGCTTATTTCAAAATAGGATATTCAGGAGAGAAAGAAGAAGTAGGAATATGTTAGAAAAGTACATACTTTATGTGTTAGACAGGGGTCTCTATAGAAACAAAGCCAGTGCACTTATGATTTTAGAGAGAGAGAGATAGAACATGAAGAAATAAACCACTAATTGGTTCAGTTCACTCTCTTCTGTGAGACAGTTAATACACTGGCAGTCCTTCAACTGACAAGGGCTGTAGGGTGCAAGTCTAGGAGGCAGACAGCTGAGTCTTCTGTAGAGCAATACATGCTGTATGGTCATGGGCAGCAAACAGCAGGGCAGGTCACCAATAGTCAGCTAGATGACACGGTCCAACAATCCCCAGCTCAAGTGAGGTACCCACCAGCAGTGTGGCGAAGCAGGTCTTGAAGGACTCTCAAACTGTAGCAACACAGTCCACAGGTTGGGTATCCCACAGGTAGTGTAGCTTACAAGTTGAGGTAGAGAACTAGCTAAGGCAGCCTCATACTTGTCTGATCACTACAGAGCAAGATACAGAAAGGGGAAGCACACCGAGTCATTTATCTCTTTGCCCTTCAATTAAACTGTAACCTTATTAATCCCACATGTGTTTATTGGCCAGGTCGGTACAATAAACTTACTTATCCCACTATGTTCAACAATAAATTCAAAACAAGTATATGATAGATCAAACATTACATGTATTTTTGAATATTATATACTTACTTCAGTTGTACGCTTCATAATATATTGTTGCAAAATGTACACAAAAGATGTGGTTTTATTTTACTAAAAATATCAAATGCATTAACAAACCAAGCCTGCTACCATCAAGTCAGTTCTGACTCCCAGTGACCCTATTTCAGGTTTCTGTGACTTTGTAAATTTGTAAAGCAGCAGATGCACTCGCCTTTGTCCAAAGATCAGATTGTGGGTTTAGACCATCCACCTTGTAGTTAGTATGTGAGAGTTACCCAACAGTGTCTGGGTATGCATTATAAATTGAGTTTTATAAAAATTTCCTTAGAAGTAGGCAGATGAAATGATATATAAATACTTTAAAAAATAAACGTAAAGTCCTACATTTAATTTTGTAAACATTTGCCATAAAATACGTAAAGTTACAAATCCAACTTGTTTAATTACCCAAAAATTTGTTCTGCAATATGTTTAATTGTGTCTATGTAATTAAGTCAATAGCTTAGAGCAAGGTTGACATATTGTAAATGTTAATTTGGCTGAATTTTTAAATTTTAATATGAGAAATATTTACCAAGAAAGTTTCATATGAATTATTGTCACTGACAATCATTTTTGTCCAATTTTTACCCATTAAATTACTAGCTCACCAATTTTATAAACATTTTCCATAGAAATAACTTTTGTAGAAAATATAATGTTGCTGAATATTTCAAACCTGTTTATCTGCTCTTAGATTTCTCCATTTGTATCAGTTCATATTTATACATCAACCATCACAAATACTCTGTGGATGTATTTTTACCTAAAATAGCAACAGTACACTCAGCTGCTTAATATTAAATGATTCACTTTTACTGACACAGGAAAATGGGCTTAATATTTTATAAGTGCAATTATTTTTAATAAAGCTTGTTTACACTCCTTTTGCACTCGACATGGCTCCCAAAGGCTTTTGGACTATTGAGAGTATTAAATTCACTGTCAGAGGGTAAAGAGCTGGAATCTTGTAAAGATAGTCAAAGGACATGCCAAGGCACCAAAAGTAATTCAAACCAATTTTGTAACTTTATAAATTGGCATTGTTTTGGCTCTGCTGAAAGCAGAAATATTCTCATAGATGTATGCATTGCGTGCACTTTTTCTGTTGCAGAGTCATGCATTTTAGTCGGGGTGACTGAAACAAGCAGTGTCAAATGTTGAAAGTGGGATACTTGGGGTATAATTGGTGACTAGACCATTGACACTTTGTCTAATGCAGTCTGCTAAGAAGGCAGTTATGAAGTCAAGTTAGTGATATCCATTTGTCTTGACAACAATAATATTCATTTCTGGAGCTTGGGAACTGGTCTTGCTGCTGTTTGTATTATTGATTTTTCTCTTCAAGAGAGAAAAGAAAGGATGGGATTTTTTTGAGTTGATGAATATTTGATGCAATACAATGGGGTATATAAAAATAAACTGTTACAATCTCCTCGCCAGAGACGAGCTATTATTCCTATTACCCTAAAGAATCAGCAAAGTCTGTGGCTCAATCCAGACTTGAGTAAAATGTATCTGAAGAATATTCCTCACCTCTTCATTTCTTGCTGCCATTCATGCCTCAGTAATTTGTTTTGTGTGTTTTTTTATCACTAGTAAATGTCTGAAATAAAATTTAAGGCACTGTTTTTTAACATAGTAATTTGAATTTTCAAAAAAGTGCCAAGGGATGAAGTCAATCAATATAAAATAGTATATTGCAGTATAGGAAAAAAATTAAGGTTTCATTTGTAGAGTTTTGCCCATATGAGTTTATTAGCAAATGTTATGTGCCATGTGGTGCTTTGATTTTGATTTATAAACTGCAGGTGTTTTATTCATTTTTCCAATTATTTAATTCAAATATTTTACAGGAAACAAATTTCCTTGTTCTCTACTAGAAGATTTTTAACAAGTTGGCCATTACCTCATTTTGCCCCCTTTTTTCAAAATACTTTCAGTAGAAATTTATTGGGGGAGAGGGAATGGGATCTTATTTGTTGCTGTTTGATGTTGTGATTAAATGGTAACAGTCTTCATTTATTGAGTACTTAATAGGTGTGACCCTTTGTGCTAAGACTTTAATGTATTCTTAAAAGATATAAAGATATATAATTGTCCTACCACCAAATGTTATCTGATTCTGTATAATTTTGTCTCATCTATTATTCACTACAGTATTATTCATAAACATAATTATACAGCTGTTACAAATTAACTAAGTTTTTGCTAGATTTTATTGAGTAGGCATTGTTTTAAGGACTTGATATGTATCAACTCTTTTAATTACCTAAGTAGCCAAATGAACTGGATGGTATCTATTATTATTAAGACTGAAATTCAGAGAAGGAAAGTGAGGTACAGAGAGATAAAGTACATAGCTAATAAAGAATAAAGCTGCAATTTGAATCCAGACAATATGATTCTACATACAATTTATTGAGAGGTAGGAAGAGTATGTGACTTTTCCCAGTGTTATTGCTGTTGGGTTTTGTGTAGTATTTTTCGGTATACTTTTCTGTATATGAAATCCATCATAGGTAAATCTATAGAGACAGTAACTAGATGAATGATTTTGGGGGCTATGGCAGGGGATGTTGGGTGAATGTGAGGAGCTAGTAAAAGTGCGTACAAGAAAGAATAAAAACTGTCAGCAGCTTGAACCGCTTTTGAGACACTGGATCTGAGACTGGGCTGATGGTGCTTGCATTGAGCTGTAGAAGACAAAAGTCTTGGGGACTTTACACATCTATTGGGGAGCTTAATACCCTAATCACCTATAAGCTAGGCTGTGTACTGACTAAAAGCTTGCATATGGTACCAAACTGTGTAATACTAAGAAGCACAACCTTTAGAAATCTTCCAGAACTTTCTCTTCTGCATGATAGCTCTGCTCAGAGGTGGAAATGTCAAAAGCTGGTCTCCACAGACCTCATCACGCAGATTATTCTCAAGTAAGCAGACACTCTAAAATCACAAATACTTCTCTAGAGGAGGGAGGGACATTAGGTGACTGTACTGTCCTTGCTTTCTGAAAGCAAAACAGGTTGGATAATGGCTGCTGCATGAGAAGCTCATTAAAGCCACGTGAAGCCCTGGCAAGTGCTGCACAGAACTTGAGAGCCCAGCAAGGACCCTCCTGCCCAAGTCATCAATGAATCTGCTGTCAGGGCAAAGCTGACCAGCAGAGTGAGGCTCATAGAGCACATGTGAAACAGGACTGGAGCATGGACACCGATAATGGACTATCGGAATAGAATAAACTTCAAGATAAGAAAGAACTCACAAGAAAGGGGTGGTCCACCCCTACTAACTAGCCACCAACGTGCGTTGTATTAGCAAGACACAGGCACTAAAGAAAATTCTAATCAGACTTTCAACTGAGGTGTTATTGAGTAAGCTTTTTTTACAGTAGTGAGGCAATTTTTAAGAGAATCCAGAAGAAACATTTAAGACATTCAGAAAATATCAACAGTCTAAAAAAAAAGAAAAGCTCTTCGGGCCTCTTACTAGCTCAGAACTGTGATGGTGGAGGCGAACAAGTAGCTTACAATTATGAAGCTGAAGCACAAAAAAGGTGGAACAGTAGTCTGAAGCTTGTCACCCTATTGCCTTCCACTGCTTTGCTTATCATTGACGGAAGCAACTGAAGTGACTTTGAAAAGGGAACTCAAGTAATTCAACCTGCACGTTTCAGTCATTCAAGTACGGAGCAGAACAGAGATAGTCAAGCCATCTTTCTGAGAGGGTAAACGGGTTGATTACCATCTGGGAGGTAGCTTCAGCCTTTAAACTTTCTCCTTCTCCACTTCCTGGTCCCTTTCCTCTCCAATCTCTACTGAACCGAGCCCCATCTGTCTTCAAAATATTTTCTAGCGGTGTGAAATCTATTTTTTCTTTATAATAATGGTGCAGTGAATATTTATCTTTATGAGACTGATTAACTTTGCTGAGTGTAATGTCCTCCAATTTTGTCTATGTTACAAGATATTTGACGGACTTATCATTTTTTAAGGGTGAATGATATTCCATTCTGTGTATGTACTAGAATTTTGCCTATCCATTTCTTGATAGACAAAGTTTTTGATTTTTTTATCTTTTTGCTTTTTTTTGCAGCTGGTTGGTAGTGCCTTCACTTTCTATGTCTTTGGGTATGGAATCCAATTATTGTTTACTTTGTCACTTTGTTCCTTTATTGATTTCCTGAAGGTTTTGTCTGTGTATTTCTCAAAGAACTGAGGAGCTTAAAAACAAGTATTTAATTTATGATTAGGTAATTCTATTAGCATTTTTATCGGTTATATTTCATATCTCTTTATTTTGCTTATTTTTAAATCCATCTTCTCTTGATTTTCATATAATTTATTATTGTCTGATATCTCCAAGGCACTAGGTGTTAATCTAATTATTCATGTATTTCTTTATCAAGTGTATATGTGTTTGGTTGGTTTTGATGTATGAGAAGTTTTGTTTCTTCTCCTTTTCTTTGGAAAGTGTTTTTTCCTTTGTATTTCTAGAAGTATTACTTTGTGGTAATGTTATATGGTGGCGTTGTTGGTGTGTTTTGTTTGAATGGGATTTCCTCCCCCAGTTAGATATGGAGCATGATCCCTACATGCTAGTCCTTTGTGGTTATGACCTGATTGCTCTCCTTACAGGACTGAATGGAAACAGACTACTGGTTAATTTTCTTGAGCTGAATGACAAGTGGTGTGTGAACAGGGTCTGCCACAGCCCTTATATCTATGGGCTCCTTCCAGATGGTCCCGGCAGATGGTGCATTCTCTGAAAGAATGGGGGGAACATCTCTATAATCTCTTTGATATAGTGATTGTTAAATGGAAGGGACAGTCAACCGATGCATGCATGGCCTTGGAGCAGGTGCTGGAAGTTCAAGGGTTTTAGTGCCTGTAAAGTCAGCCTGCAGTGAAATGTGCGTAGTTGCATCTAGAGAACCATTAGATGAGAATGCTAGTAGCGTCTACTTATTTTTCAGAGGAGCAGATGGTGCCTGTCAGGATGTGATAAGTATTGCTGATAAGGTAATATTTTAGATGGGAGCAGTGGGAGAATGTCAACAGTTTCTAGCTTTGTGGGACAAGTACACTGTTTTCAGCTGTGGGCAAGGGGGGTAGAGGCTGTTCCATTGATTACCAAATGGTCAGGGTAGGGGACAAACTGCCAACCACCAGGAGGATGAAAGCGGGAAGGAGGATCCTGTTCATTAATTTGGACACTAGGGCCTGATCCCAACCAAATGTGAGGTGGGGACTGTGGAGGGCCAAGAGTTTGGTGCGGTAGAGCCTCTCTTGATGCCATTCTTTGGATTGTCTATTCTTTGGGTTTCATCTGCTCCCCAAATTAGGGAACAATACTGATGAACACCTCTGTGTCTTTCTTTGCTTTGTGGTTACTGGGGCTCTAGAGCTTTAGCCCATAGTCTGCACTTTCTTTCTTTATATCTCTGTGTTAGGCAGAGTTATCTAGATAAACAGAACCAGGACACTTATGATTATTCATATATATATTTATTTATATATATATATTCTTATAGTGAGAAGGAATACAAAAGTTAATAAGTCCACACAGCAATACAGAGGGCTCAGTTCAACTCACTTTCATGGAAGAGTTAATATCCTTAAATTGATGTGGGGTGCTGGGTCCAAAGTCATGGAAGCAGACAGTGGAATTTACTCTCAGGCCAGATGAGCAGGGTAGAGCGGACACAACAGGAAGATGAGATGTGGTGGCATAGAAGCCAGCAGCAAGGAAGCATAGAGAAGCTGGCCTCAGTCAAGACTCAAGCTCTAGTGAGACACAGCAAGGCAACATGATCCATGGGTCGGCTAGACCCACAAGTAGTGCAGCACATGGTTGAGGTAAAGGACTCCCTCAGGCAGCGGGGCACTGGTCCAATCACCAGTAAGAAAAAGAGATGGAGACCAGTCTCAGGAAGCATTTATCTAGGTCACACTCCAAGCATGCTGAGACCTAAATAAACTCCACTCACATGTTCCTACAGAAGTCTACTTGGTATAATAAACATAACTTTCACAATCTGGTTCATGATATGCTCACCTTGCTTCACTCAGGCTTGTCCACAAAGCAACTTTATTGCTTATTAGAAATTTTGTTAAATTGCATTCATATGTTTCTAATCAAAGAACATGATTTGCTTGTCTCAATATGGCCTTATTGCACCAGACTGACTGACAGGGCATCTACAATCCATAAGTCTTCTGGTTTATGATTTTTAAGTCTTGTTTTGTATAATTCATGATAGTTTCTTATTTAAACTATTTCTCTATCCTTCTCTGTGTTGCTCACATTATAAGCATGTCTATGTCTGTTTCATTTGGCTTCTCAGGTCTATTTTGTCGGAGTACAAAATGATTTCTATGAAAACACTATCATTTTGGGAAATATCCAAATCTTGCTCACATTTTCTTAGAAACAACATCAAAAGATAAAATAATTTCATGACTTTTAATTTGAAAATCACTTGATTTAACAACAGTTTATAAGTTTTTGGAGGACAAGATTATCTAAACCATATCTTCTTATATCTAAAATTTACAGTAAAATTCTATAAACTTGTTAAGTATTAAAAATAATTTGTTAAGTTAAATATATAGCCATATGAATTGCTACTGTAAGTGGTTAACAAATATTTGATGAATGAATAAAAAGCACATATTAAGACAAAGAAAAATTCATTTTAGAAAAAAAAGTAATAATTCAATAGCTCAATGAACTTGAACACAAAGCAATGAGTTTTATTGAGAGTTTAATACATTACTCAAGATAATATATATAAATTGTCTCGAGAAATAAAGACAATTTCCAAGGAATAATGAAATAATCGTGAGAAAGGTGATACTACTTACAATAAAACATACCTGGGACCAGTATGTATTGAATTTGTTGTATAGCTTACTTGAATCGTTTTTCTAAAGACATGATAGTTTGTGAAAGAAATACGAAAACTTGTAAAATTGGTGGCACTTTCCCTTTGGAGAACCATCGATGAAGAACACCGAGCTTGGTCCATGTAGCAAGATTTAGTGATGTTCAAAATACGAAGAATAAAATTGTTGGTGAATCTCAAAAGACATTACTTGTTCCCTTCACAGGCTCAATATTGATCAAATGCTTTGCAATATTTTGAAAGGATGTATTGTTATTGCTTTCCTAATCCTCCACTCTTTTGTCATGTGTGCTAAAACAAGGTAAGTAGAGTCACAATGAAAAAAGACCATTGTATTAGTCTGGGTAGACTAGAGAAACAAATCTATAGACACTCATATGTGTATAAGAACAAGCTTTATATCGAAGAGTAATTGTATATTAAGAAAACAATCCAGCCCAGTCCAGATCAAGTCCATAGCTCTGATATTAGTCCATATGTCTGATAACAATCTATAAGTTCCTCTTCAGATTCATGCGCTGAATTCAGGAAGATCCCAGGCCAGTGGGTAGAAAATCTTGTGGTTCCAGTGGTTGTGGAAGCATCTCAGCACTGGCGTGTGTCTCCACATGGCTCCTCCATTTCAAGGACTCTGGCTCCATCAGTGTACCTGCATGTGACTTGTCAACAGGAATGACTCACAGGGAGATAGTGTATGTCCTGTGTCCAGGGAACAAAGACAAGATTTCCTAGAATCCTTAGGAGAATGCCATGCCCACACAGAAGCCTCATTGGCTGTGACCTGATTGACATGCTAGACTCCACCCCTTTGCAAGTTGACAGATTATGTTAATGCCACAACCACATATTTTATGTAATCTAGTTATTTCAAAAAACAGAACAGCTTAATGTATTGAATTACTTCACTTGCCATTCATTCAATTATTCAGTTTTTTAAAAAATAAAATGGTATTAACATGTACTATATCATGTGCAATGAACTCTAGTAGGTTACTTCTTGAGTTTCTAACCACAAGGTCAATAGTTCAAACACACTAGCTCCAAAGTTTCAGAAACCTGAAGATGTAGTTCCATTTTGTCCTATTGCATCACTTTGAGTTGGAATCAACTCAATGTTAATGAATTTGGTTTCATTTCAGTGGCATGCTTTCATGATGTTTTGTAGGAACTTCAATTCAGTAAGATAGTAATTAGCTGGTGTGGAAATTGAGGGCAAAAAGTCCCTTTGGGTTAATATTATTTTTCCATGCAAAAAGTTTCCTAATTTTCCTTTTAAATTTACCAACCCATGTTCCTTCATTAAGAATTATGTCTCTTTAAAAACTATGTCTTCAACTCCTTTACCTGACTTAGTTATGTTTGAAGAAGGGTCTCAGGTTACTATTATGAAAATTTAGAGGTGGTTACAGACAGTGATGGGAATTTATATTAAATTACATATTTCCTGAATTGGTAAAATACATGACAATAATGAATACTATGGAAAGCCATTCATCACTTTAGAGAGATATATTTAAATATCCATAAATGTCACTACAGTTCAGAAACAATTCTCATTTTAACAATATTGTGTCTCTGTAGACCTCATAATGGAAATGGATATTTTCAATGAATGCTCACTTTGTACAATATGGAAGAATTAGATTTTCTAAAATATTCTGTCTTTATGTCACTTTTGCCTTGCCCCAGTGAGTGACTATGATTATATTGTATACATAGTTCATGCTTGAATAATGCAATTTACTATGAATTTTCTTTAAAATCTTGGCATAAGCTGTAACAACAATATAATGTATGTTAGGCAAGTAATCTTTATAAACATTTTTCAAGGCTCTTCTTCTTCGAACAGAACCATCTCACTCTTGATTAATAATCATTCCTGTTTTCTGATTCATAACTCTGCTTCTTAGAATTACCAATTCAGCCTGTAAATTACATTTGAACAGTATCCCACTCCATAAAGTAAGTGTTAATACAATCACATCTAAGACTCTGTTTCTCCACTCTCTTCAGATTATCGTGGACAATGCAGCTGCAATGTTAAATAAACATTAATTTGTTTGTGCACAAATTGCCAGGCTGTTGCTGTCAGGTGTCCTCAGTTGATGCCAACTCCACCCTAAGTGGAGCAGAAGTAAGAATGGCCACAAGAGTCCTGCTACATTCTCCTCATCTTTTCTATGTATGAGCCAATTGTTGCAACCAATAAAGATTGGCATCGTTAACATAGCACTTTTTAAAATAAATATTATTGTATTTCTTCTAATCCAGCACATCATATGGTTTGGGATTTTGTGTTTATAATGATGACAGCTCACAGTTTCATTCCAAGTTCTTTATAAAATAAAATTAAAGACCAGTTCATTCCAAAAGCCTGTGGGCTAATCTATTCACTTAGTTAACCCTTTGTTATTACTTTTTAGACTTTCAAAACAGGAAACATCATTCTTTCTTTATCTTTTCCCCTCTCTCTCTTCTCTTTAAACTCTGCTTCTCATCTTTTATACTAAAGCTAAAACAGAAGATAGCGTGGTAGAGACAAAAGGCTGCAGTTTTTCATTGACAATCATCGAAATGGAAATATATTGCCCATATATATAAAATAGTCCTATAAAGTACTAGAAGTTGGAAAGAAAATGAATCAAGTTGGCTTACATTTTTTTTCTTTAAACCCAGTGTGTGTGTTTAATCCCCCAATGTCTTCTCCACATACACATGTCCACCTCCTCCTCTTACAGCCCCACACCACAATGCACAATGTGCCAAATCTAGTAACATCGTGCATAACTTGTATGGGGAAATCAGTGAGAAAGAAGCAGATTAATTTTGAAAATTTTATAAGTGTGTTTTGTAATTAAAGTATAAATACAAGAAAAGCCATTCCTTTCCTTGGTAGAAAAATCTTTTTTAGTTTCATGGGTTTCTCACACCCTTGGAAAGAGTGGAAACCTGGAAGAGTGGGATGCTAAAAGTAAAATATATTGCTCACAGACCTAGACGTTAGCCCTGGAATTGAAGGTTGCCTCTAGAGGCGGCTGACTTTATCCTTGAACAATTCATTGAAATCTATAAAACGTCCCTTTTTCAAAGATTCAGAAATAAAAGCTTGGAAAGTTTAGATCTAGAATGGCAGTTTGTCAGTATTTGAACTTGAATATATCCAAATAAAAAGCTAGTGCTCCATGTGACCTCTTCCCTGGGAGAGGGACAGCAGAGAAGGGGGGACGGGAGACTCCGGATAGGGCAAGATATGACAAAATAACGATGTATAAATTACCAAGGGCATATGAGGGAGGGGGGAATGGGGAGGGAAGGGGGAAAAAAAAGAGGACCTGATGCAAGGGGCTTAAGTGGAGAGCAAATGCCTTGAGAATGATTGGGGCAGGGAATGTATGGATGTGCTTTATACAATTGATGTATGTATATGTATGGATTGTGGTAAGAGTTGTTTGAGTCCCTAATAAAATGTAAAAGAAGAAAAGAGAAAAAAATGATTAGGGCAAAGACTGTACAGATGTGCTTTATACAATTGATGTATGTATATGTATGAACTGTGAAAAGAATTGTATCAGCCCCAATAAATTGTTAAAATAAAAAAAAAGAAAACAAAAAAAAGCGAGTGCTCTTTTTATGTATTGTGCTTTGACCATCTTTCTATATTTATGCAGAATTTTCTTACTGCAAGGTAATCTCTCAATCTGGGACTTGTGTATAATAAACATTGAATAAAGGTTGACTTTTATATAAAAGGGCAAACAAAGCTGTCTTTAAGGAAGTGTGGCCAGTGTGCTCCTTAGAGACAGGAATGATGAGACTTCATCATATATACTTTGGACATGTTACCAGGAGAGACTCGTCCCTGCAGAAGTTATGCTTAGTATAACTTATGGTTGATAAAGTAGACGGTCAATGAAAGAGAGGAAGGCCCTCAACCGGAAGGTTTGATATAGTGGCTGCAACAATTGTGAGTATGGTGCACAACCAGACAATGTTTCTCGTGTGCCATTGGTTGCTATGAGTTGTAAACAACTCAATGGTACCTACACAACAACAAGAAGAGTAAAACTATGTTCAGTCCTCTTGACTGAGTCCAGCTCTTTGATTTGCAAATGTGCAACAGTAGGAGGTGGGAAGACAAGAAGAGCTGGCAACAGTCATTGTGAACAGACCTTTTTATGTATATTTGAGAGATAAATTCACCTGGCGTAATGATATCGGAAAAAATATTTTCAAGTATGTTGGTTCTTTGTGTGGTTCTATGATTTTACCTCAGAGATGAATGATTACAATTTATATACAGAGACTGAAATTAAGTGCAAATGCAGTTTCTGTAATTTAGCCAGTGTCCAAGTTAATGATCGTTTGGGTGAGTCTTGGCAGTTGCATCTGAATGAGGGAGGTAGTTTCCATCTCTCATGGCTGGCTTGTCCCAGCAGGTGCTTGGCCCTGGACAATAAAGGAGAGATGCATAATGTAAGGACGAGAATTCAAATCACATTATGTTAAATTAATGGCGTCCTGTAAGTAAGCAGACTTTCTCTCGAGTAAGAGAAGAGCTTCATACAGGAATAAAGCTTCTTTATGTCTTCAGTACACTTGTTTGTCCAAAGTCTTTTCTTAATCACATCCTTAACTTCATGCAGGGTGTATCTGCTATGACCTTATGACAACTTATATTTTTGATAAGTTTGTCTAATTATTTATGCAGTTCTTTTTAAAAATTTTAAATCAAAATCAGGGGCTCATTCAACTCTTATTACAATCCATACATCCATCCATCGTGTCAAGCACATTTACACATTTGTTGCCATCATCATTCTCAAACACTTGCTTTCCACTTGAACCTTTGGTATCAGCTCCTCGCTTTTCCCTCCTACCTCCCCACTCCCCTCTCCATCACGAAGTCTTGATAATTTATGGATTATTATTTTGTCATATCTTACACTGTCCAAAGTCACCCTTCAACCACTCTTCCGCTGTCCATCCCCCAGGGAGGAGGCTATATGGAGATCCTTATAACAGTTTATCTAATTTTATTGTTTTCCGTTCTTTAAAGTGCATTCATCATTTTTATGTTTTTGCTAGGAGGATAACAAATCATGATGAACATATTCCGATACTTTAAAAGCATAATTTATCATCCATTTCACATGAATTATTATATGGGAGACAGCCTAGTTATATGAATAAAGATAAAGTAATTTAAGCATCTAATTAGTAATTTTATGTAACTGTATCACTTAAATATTATTTATATTACCTTGGTTTCTCCTGAGAATAAAAATGGCATAATGTTCTTTCACCTAAAAACAAGTATAAAAATTATAAAGGAATTCACTAGCATTTTTTCAAAGTAAGGTAGAAGGAAATCCTTATATTTGTTCATTTTTATAAAAGTAGTCTCAAATAAATGTTTATTGAGTGTTGAAAGGTTTGAAAATGTGCAATTTATAAAATATATAAAACCTTTATTATCCTAATACATACAAAGAATACAAAGTAATGACTTTTAAGTAATTACAGATTATTAAAGTTGATTCCAAATATTTGACTATAAAGTTGTGGGTGTTTTCAATAATGGGATTCACAAGTAAATTTGAAGAGGATAATGTGATAGATTGCACATCTATGTTTCTGATACATTGGGATTTCACTCTTCATCTGGAAACATACAAAATGTGGACAAATGTTGGCTTTGAGCATATGTTTGTATTTTATTTTGACAGCATTTTGTCATCCCCAGTTTAGTAGATATAGAAACCATAATAGGTATAGCCTTATTAATTTGAAAGTCACTAGTGTTACAAAAATCATTTACTCGAGAAGTATGTGACATACTGTATAAGGTAGAAGTTATGTAAAATTAAAAATCCCTGTTATATGTATGTGCTAAACAGGGCTCTCTAGAGAAAGACAACCAGGACACTTTTGGTTATTTATATTTGGATAAATACATATAGCATGAAGGAATGTGACAGCTGATTAGTCTACAAAGCTGTTCAGAGGGCTCAGCTCATCTCACTTTTGTGCACAGTTAATATTCTTGAAGTCTTTCAACTCAATGAGGGTTGCTAGATCCAAGGTCAAGGAAGCGAACAGCTGAGTCTTCCCTAGGGCACTGCAGGCAGGTAGGCCACATGAAGCAAACCACAGGGCAGATCACCAACAGTTAGCAGTTTAGGAGCTTAGCCATGCAGGGCCGGATGGGATATTGAACTCAAGTAATGCAAGACAACAGGACCCACTAGCCTCAAGCTCAAGCAATGTATACACCAGCAGTGTGATGAAGCAGGGTTTGAAGGAACCTCAAGCTCTATCTACATGATCCGTGGGTTGGCTGACCCACAGGTAGTGAAGCTCACAAAATGAGGCACATGCCTATCTAAAGCAACCACATGCTGGTCCGATCACCAGAGAGCAAGAGAGAGAAGGGCAGGCCTTGCCAAACAATTTATCGTTTTGCCCTCCATTTAAACTGCAACCTTATCAATCTCACTTGTTTTGATTGGCCAGGTTGGCACAATAAACCTACCTATCACAGTCTACGATAATTTTTAAAATAAATACTCATGATCCTAATTACAGAAAATTTGACTTAGTTTGCTAGGAAAATGGTTAACTAATACTTAAAAAAAGAGGGGGGAGGATTAAATAGGCAGTTTTATTCCATCTATTGACTAAGATTAGGATAATATTTAATTTATTTACTTTAAAAATCCTTATGCTTGTATAATATATTTAATGCTGTTTGGCTAAGATAAAATTAACAAAAAATATTAATGCTTAAAACTAATTGTTAGCATTAAACACTCAATCTAAATATCAACTAGTCCTTGAAATTACACTTGCCCAAGGAAGTAATTTAGGACTCTATGCTCTATTTGTCTGTGATTTATATTAGTTGATCCCAGAGTTGGCACCACCCCAATTAATCAGACATTTTAAAAGTTTATACCAAACAATGAAGTAATTGATAAATATTTCATCAGGAATATATTCCTTGTGCTTCAAGAATTATCATTAATAATATAAAAATAGTAAATAGATTGTGAAAACTTTTGCAAGTCATATAAAATACTTTCATATTGAATTTATTTAAAATTAAAAATTCAACAATAAAAAGAGAACACATTTCAAAAATGGAAAATATTTTAAGTAAATAGACTTAGTTTCAAAATGTCAAGCATAGACTTAGCTCATGGGTAATAATTCATATTAAAAGTAAATAAAAAGAAGCAGACACAAATAAATCTATGTATACAAGGAGATTTTAAACAGTTCCTGGAATATCCCATTACTTTTAAATCCCATTTATTTGTGAATTTGTTAGCCCCTTTGTACATTAATGTTGAACATTATTATTCACAATAGTCCCCAAATCAGGAGCACTCTAAATGTCTATTAACTGATGAATGTATTAATAACATGGAGTATACCATACAATGAAATATTACCCAGCAAAAATATTAATGAAGTACTAAGATCTGCTAGAACATTGATGAACCTAAACTCATTATGCAAAGTGGAAAACAATTGCATATTATTATTAGGATCCCATTCCTTAAAAAATATCTATAATTGTTCAGCCAGTGATTTGATGCAAAGAATTAAACCCTAAATTTACAACCAAATATTAGCAGTTCAATCTCACCCAGAGAACCT
This sequence comes from Tenrec ecaudatus, assembly GCF_050624435.1. Lineage (NCBI taxonomy): Eukaryota > Metazoa > Chordata > Mammalia > Afrosoricida > Tenrecidae > Tenrec > Tenrec ecaudatus. The sequence continues at coordinate 120,114,259 of NC_134531.1, read as the reverse complement.
CCAAAGACATGTCTACATCTTAGTTTCTGAAAAGTCACGTCCTTGGAAACCCAAAAGAGACGCTCCCCTCTGCATACATGGGATACAAGTTCTTACCTCCCAGCCAAGCAGAGTCTTCTGCTAGAGCTGACACCCTGACTCTTGATTTCTAGACGCTTAACCTATGAGAGACTGCATTTCACTGTGTTAAATCTATGTTACTATTGTTATTGTAAGATGGCAGCCAGTTATTTCTGACCCAGAGCAATCTTATGCACCACAGAACCAGCACTGCCTAGTCCCGAGCCATCCTCACCATTGTTCCTATGCTTCAGCTCATTATAGCAGCCACTGTGTCAATCCATCGTTTTGAGGATCATTCTAATTTTCAATGCCTCTTCACTTTACCAACCATCATGCACTTCTCCAGGAACTGGTTTCTCCTCACAACATGTACAAAGCATGTTAAAATGAAGGCTAGCCACCCTTGCCTCTAAGGAGCACTCTGGCCATACTTTTAAGACAGATGGTTTTGCCCTTTTAGCAATTCATGGTACTTCCACTAATCTCCACCACTATAATTCAAATGTGTCAATTCGATCTTCTTTATTCAATGTTCAACTTTTGCTTTGATTGTGTCCAAACAAATCCTCAAAAACTTCAACCTTTTCTCCATTTATCATGTGTGCTTAGCAGGGTTCTCTAGAGAAACAAAACCAGGACACTTAGGCTTATAAGAAGATAGGCTAACGCAGTGACGAGTATAAACAGCTATTAGTCCACACAGCTGAGTGCTCACTTCAACTCATTTTTGTGGAACAGTTAATATACTGGATGGAAGACTTTCAACTCATGTGGGTTGCCCAGTCCAAGGTCAAGGAATCAGACAGCAGTCTTCTCTCAGGCAAGGCAGGCAGAGTTTGACCCCAGGCAGCAGGCAGCAGAAAGCAGGGTGGGTCAGCAACAGTTAGAAGCTCTGGAGCTTAGCAAAGCAGGCTCCAGTGGGATCTCAAACTCAACCTATGTAGATGCCAGCAGCTTGGTGAAGCAGGTCTTGAAGACGTCTAAAGGTCTAGCAGACATGTTCCATGGGTTGGTTTGGCCCACTGGTAGTGTAGCACATGGGTTGAGGCAAAGTACTAGCTAAAGCAGCAACACGCTGGTCCAATCATCAAAGAACCAGAGGGAGATGAGATGCGAGCTGTCTTTATTTATTTCGGTTATCCTCAAATCAAGCTGGGACCTGATTAAACTCCACCCACACGTTCCTTTATATAGCATTAAATCTATACAATTGCATTATTTATATTATAGTAGTGCTAGTTAACGAAGACAAAGTTAACTAGGATAACTACAACTACAATCAATAGCAACATTACATAAACTCTTATAGTTAATAAGTAGACTCTGGTCTCCCTGGGTCTTGGGGATAGGTAGGGGTTGGGGATGACTACACAGTGAGGATAACTAATTTCCTGGCAGTATTTCATTGTGTTGGACCAACTAAGAGTCAACTCTCAAAGGCCCCTAACCTAAAACTAAACCCACCACCAGAGTCAATACTGACTCCTAAGTACCTAATATAGGGTTCTTAAGATGGTAAACATTTTTGGTAGCTGAAAGCTTCATCTTTCTGCTGCAAAATACCCATTTTTTTGACCTGCCAACTTTTCTGATAGCAGGCCCATCACCTAACCCACAAGACACCAGGGCTCCTTTATAACAACAAATAGTTACATATGTTGCATTTGAACTTAAATCCTGAACACTGATTTTGTCTAGGACTATGTTTAACAAAAGAAGATAAAATCCCATTTTGAGTCCCTGCACAGATTTAGCCTCCCTGGAGTTTTCTGACCGTTGACTGGCAATGTTAAAGCCTTTGTCCTCAGGGCAGTGTGTTTGCTACCCCAGCCCTGGACAACCTGGGAAGAACACTGTCACATTCAGGAATTTGCTTGAACATGCTCATCATGTAAATTGAAGTGTTAGACTTCCAGCATAATGAATCATATGATTCATTCATATTCATATTCTGGATAATTCATATCATATTCTGACCAAGCGGTGGTCCTGGACAAATCTTTCTCTTTTCAGCAATCATATATGTACCCTGATCAGGGTCCCTCTCCAGGTTCTGTTTTTGTGACAGTTTCATTTGTGTTTCATATCTTACCAGGGAAGCACATGATTGTGACTTCTGGAACAGCATTGAGACTTATATTGATAGGTTTCCTCATCTGGATGATTTGTCTTTGTCTTATTTTTGTCTGGTTTGAAACTTAATAAATGAGTATTTATAAAATATATGTAATTTATGTATGCAGACTACTTTGAGACCCTGCCTTCTATGAGGAATAAATGAGGAACAAATATAACTCAAGTAATGATCTCCTTGGGAGAAATGTAATTTCTAAAATGTAAATGTCATACTAACATTTCTCCAGCATCATGGAATAGATTTTTTGCACTATTTATTTGCTTTTGAAGCTTTTCAGATTATTATGCCGTAGTTTTGACAAAGGGTGTGAAGATTGCAAAAAATATAAAGTGTTTAAACCGAAAGGATTCTCTTTGGAAACTTATGGAGAATTTTTAATAGTTCAGACTGCTATGGTATTTGAAGGCCTTGTTCATTTCTATGTGTACAGTGACAATCTTTCCTTGACTAACAATTACATTGGAACCAAAGCCACCCATTTGCTGATACCTAGTCAATTGGAACAGTCAAGGAGAAAATGGAATTAACGTATTTGCTTCCATATTAATCTTTCATCATGAACAAAATAGTGGTATATTCATGGTCAGTTTATAATCTTTTTTCATCATCTATACTACATCAAGTTCTATGAATCTTTAAATTCAAGTTGATGATAGCATTTAATCATAATAAGACAGGAGCTAAAGAATATATCGCTTTGGGTTGCTATACTTCAATCATAGTGATCCGTTCAAGAAAGATTCTTGATGTAAATTAATTGACTAAACTTGCATCCTCAGATTATGATAAAATATACATAGAATATTCTCTCTTGCAGTTTGAATTCAATATATGAATCAAATTTGTAGCACATAGATGTGTTCACAGTAGAGAACGTTCTATAATATAGGTGATGAAATTTTCAAATAAATTGCCTATAAAATATTTTTTGTAAAAGTAATCAGAACAAAATACTGAATCTTCACCTAGAAAACCACAACTTAAATAAGTCAGGTTAGTGTTGAGAGAAAAGCTACACAGATGATTAACAATTTGTATTATAGGAACCATTTCAGAGGCTAAAAGGACAAAGATTGTTCAGCCTGACTGAGGATGACATATTGATGTTCTTCAAATATATGAGGGGTTTCAACACAGAGAATAGTGACCTGCTGTTTCCAATCCTTTCCAAAAATAGAACCAAAGAAATAGGCTTGCATTACAGTGACTTAGATTAAAAATAAATAAAACTGTCTTGGCAGTGAACATTGTTAATCACTGAATGATGCAGCCTATAGAGTCTATTTATCAGCAGGCACATAAAAATAAATGATTTTCGTTCAACCTGGAGGCAAGGGAGTGAAAGTTGATTTCTGTGGTTTATATCAAGGTTATTAATAGAAAACAATAGTTTGAATGAATCATGGGGGAGGGGAAACAAAAGCAAAAATTGTATTTGCTTATCACTTCTAAATAACATGTGGAAATTAAATCTCTGTTCCAAAATATGGCTGCATGTATATGAAGAATACGAAGAGAGGTTGAGAGGAAGAAGTTTATCAAGGTCTTTAAAAAGCATTCAAAACTTTTTAATTTAATGAAAAATGTAGGTGAATAAGTGCCACTTTATATCTTGTGAGAAACACTCAATTCCCCTCTCATCTTTTTTCATTTCGCTTCAAAACTTTAAAAAACAACATTTAGTGTAACATGAGTGAAAATATAAAGAACTTGTTTATTTTCCATTTAAAATTCATTTCCATTTTAATTCATGACACTTATGACAATTCCCATAATGTAAGAGCTCATTTCTCACTTTCTGAGCTCGCTGCTTTCATAAATCCTTTTTTCCTCTCTCTGCTGGTTATAAGCTATATCCCTTATCAAATGTTGCCTTTTAATCTCTGATGGTTGTTTTTTGCAGAATGCATTCTTCGCTAGTGTTCTTGTTCATTTTATTGGCCTGTTGATTTTTGGATTATCAACCTGAAAGCTGTAGGTTTGATGAACTACTGCATGGTTTAAAATCAGAAAAGTTGTGTGTCAGGTTGAATCCACTAACTGTCCTTATTTAATAAGTGTAAAGAAAACCAAAATCCTCACAACTGGACCCATAGGTAACTTTATTACAAATGAAGAAAAAAATGACGTTTCAAGGATTTTGTCTTGCTTCAATTCATAATCAATGCTCATGGAAGCAGGGAGATTACTTTGAAGGACTAAGGTTTGCTTGACCCAAATCATGGTATTTTCAATCTCCTCATTTGTGTGTGAAAGTTGGATATTGAATAATGAAGACTGAAGAAGAATTAATGCATTTGAATTATCTTGTTGATGAAGAATATTGAACTTCCCATGAACAACCAAAAGAATAAACAAATCTCTCTTGGAAAAAGCACAACCAGGATGTTGTTCTCTAAGGGAGAGGGAAGGATGATGAGACGGTGCCACTTACTTTTGACATTTTGTCAGGGAAAACAGTCTTTGGAGAGAAGAAAGTAGAGGAACAATGAAAAAGAGGAAGGCCCTCAATGAGATGGACTGACACAGTGGCTGCAACAATGGGCTCAAGCACAGGAACAATTGTGAAGATGGCACGGGAACTGGCAATGTTCAGTCACTCTATTTTCATAGGGTCACTGAGATGAACCAGCTCAGTGGTACCAACATTGTTTCTGTTGAAAGCTAAATGTAGCATTGCTGAATGCTAATCTAAAGGTGTGGTCCAAGAAAGCCTATGGGCCCTTGATTCTCAGGTTCTACCAATCTATCAGATCTTGTCTTATGATTTTGAGTTTATTGCACATTTTCTCCCCTCTCTCCATTACCTCTTATTGTTATCCCTTTCAGAGAACTCAGAAGTGATAAATAGGCATCATCTAGTTCTGCTCTCAGGATTATGAACTCAGCAGTGGTAGATAGGCATCTTCCAGTTCTTCTGCTCTCAGGATCATGGTACATTAGTCCATGCATCAATTTTCCAAAGCATCCTTGATCTTATTCCCTCGTCTTAGCTATCCTTGGTGAAAGACCAATAGTTGTACATAATTTAGATGATTTTTAGACCCTAGTAGCTATAGCCCCAAATAGATTACAGACATTGTCGTTATAAAATGTTAAGATAATTGGCCTTGATGTTCACCAAGGGTATGGTCTTGAGCTCCCAGATTGAATGACTCCTATCCTTAAGTTGTTTGAATATGTCTAAGATTTTTCATAAGTTGCTTCTTGTAAGTTCTAATTCATTCATGTATTTAATTCACTCATTCGTGATATATTTGTAACACAAATAAATATCAAGGCACATATGCCCTTTGTCAAATCTATTTGTATTTGTGGGACCTATTTGTCTTCCCACTGAGGTCTAGCTTGTGTGCCTAGTTTTGTAACTGCTCATAGGTTACTATCATTACTTTTACTGCAGGTTTGGATAATTAGTCATCTTGTATTTGTTGCTTTAAATCTGTGTGCTCTTCCCATTCTCTTCCTTTGCCTTGGTCAGGGTTTAATCTACACCTGTTATAAACTGTCTTTCTTTTCACCCAGATTAATGTCCGTTTCTACTCTCTAGTTAGTGATTTAATCTCCCTTCCCTTTCCAACTCTGGGAAACTTCAAGAAATGCTTCTTTCTGTGATTAAATCTTTTCCTGTTTGTTTTTGATACTGCTTTCATGCAATTTTCATCTGTTGATCACACGGTCAATGGGTCTTTCTACTCTCATAAGAGTCACAGTATAGGGAACCCACAGGGACAGTTCTATCCTGCCATGTAGGGTCTCTATGAGTCAGTAGAGTCTTGATGCCAGTGAGAATATGAACTTGAGAACAATTTTACCCAGCATAATGTTCATTCGTGTTACAAAGTGTTTCACAGGTTCCTTGTTATTCTTTAACATTACACATTATTCCAATGTGTATTTGTACAATAGTTCATTTATCCATTCATCTGTTAATGGACACATAGGTTGTTTTACGTCTTTTTTACTATTTGTTTCATGCCCCTTTTTTCTCTAGGATAAATATCTAGAAGTCAGATTCTTGGACCATATGTTATTTCTATTTCTGTTTAATAAAATGCAATATCATTTCCAAAGAATGGATGAGCCATTTTATATTCCCACCAGCAGCATCTGATAGCTCCAATCTTTCTATATCTTTTATGACATTTGGTGTTTATTTTGCAGGGGGATTGATTTGCTATTAATGCTAATATTAGAGGACACATCATTATTACTTTTATTTCATCCCTCTTACAGCTAATTGTTGCAAGCATATCTTCATGTACATTAACCACGTGCATATCGTGCATATCGTGCGTATCATGTTTGATAAGTTATCAGTTCATGGTCACTGCCCATCCTGTAATTGGATTGTTTGTGATTTTGTTGTTGATGTTTTGAAGTTTTTATACATTTTATAAATTAATCCCTTGCATAATACATTGATGCCAAATATATTTCCCCTAGTGTATAGGTTCCCTTTTACTCTTTTGTGGAAAACTTTCAATGTACATAAATATTTAAATTTTAGGAGGATACAGGTAATATAGTTTGTGTTATTTTATTTATAGTTGACAGGGTATTTATGCCATATAATAGGATTCTGAATTTGCCTCTAATTTTTCGTTATGATCTTGACCATGTTACATTTTACATTTAGTTCTACAATATTGCTTAAATTCAGTTTTGTGTATGGTGAGATAATGGACCCTGTTTTATTCTCAAATATTATTATGTAGATTCACCGGAACCATAGAGAAGGAATACCAGTGAATCGTGTGTGTGTGTGTGGTGTGTGTGTGTGTGTGTGTGTGTGTGTTATTTCAGATGATGTCAGATTGGAGCTTTCTCTTGACTTGAACAACTACGGGGTTAATCATCTTAAGATCAGCTGGTCACACAGCGGGTGTTTGGCTATGGAGGTTAATGGATCCAAGGTTCCCAGGCTGCTGAGAACTCTCCGGATTAACAAGCCATCACCAGGCCTTTGACTCCTGTAAAAAGAACTGCAGGTCAGAAGATGGCCCAGGTGAAAGCTTAAGATACATAGAGTCCAGTCTCTTAAATGATTTGTTCAGCATACAGATTGAATAACTGTGATACGCAATGGGTACAGCCTAGATACATCCGATAATCCATTCCTGATTTTAAACAGTACAGTACTTCATTGCTCTTTTAAAAAAACAAACAACATAATTTTCACATTAGCTAAGGTGACCAGACTTCCCGCTTTTGGCAGGACAGTCCTGCATTTTAACAAGTTTTCCCGTGTCCTGAGGCGTTTTTTAAAAGTCCTGATTTTTGGAAAGAATACACGACATCCTAACAAGATATAGTCTCAGAAACCCAGGAACAGTTGTACCTGGTCTATAGAGTCATTGTAACTCTGAATTGATTCAATGGCAGGGAGTTTGGTTTGGGTTTCCCTTCAGAAAACTTCGGTTTGTCATGACTTGATGGCATAAAACAAAATGGCATTCCCAATTTTTCATCAGCTTGTAGAAATATTTCTATCGGTGCTCCATCAAGTTCTGGATCCTTGTTTTGTACTAATTTCTTCCATTCATCTTGGACTTCTTCCTCCAATATCATTGGTTCTTGGTCACATGCCACTTCTTGAATTGGTTGAATGAAAAGTTCGGTACATGTAGTTTGAGTACTCTTTCCAACTGCTTTTGATGCATCTGCATCGGTAAATAATTTTCTTTTAGAATATTTCAGTACTGCAACTCAAATCTAAATTTTTTTCTTCTGTTCTTTCAGCTTGAGAGATGCAGAAACTCCCTTCAGTATTCTCATTTTAGGCCTTTTACCATTCTGTTAAAATACTGTTCAGTCTCTTCTCAAACTGCCCTTTGAAAATTTCTCTGCAGCCTGCTTACTTCCTCATTTCCTCCACTTGCTTCAGTGACTCTACTTTAAAGATCACATTTCAGAGCCCCCCTGACATCCACTTTCCCCCCATTTATTACCTGTGTTGTTGTTTTTTTATCTTTTAATTTCTTCATTTATAGTATTCTTAAGTTTAAGGGGCTCACTTTCTAAAACTCTGTTGGGATTTATAAAGTTTTCAGAGATTAATTCCCCAGAAGTGGGATTGCAGAGGCTACTTCCTCTACTTCTTCTTCTGAATCTGTCCTTAGTGTGGAAGTTCCACTAAATTTGGAAATCATGTGTGACTCTATTTAAATTTCAATGACATAGCATTGATTTAGTATCACAATAAAAACAAGTCACCAAAGTTCAACTGAGGAATGGGAGACACAATTGTAGAAATACTATGCTTTATTACAGAAAAATTTCAATGTATGCACCACCAGTATACCAGTTTATTGTACTGTGGTGCCTTGTGAGATGTTGGAAGCCATGTCCACTGGTATCTCAAATGCCAGCAGGGGCACCCTAAGTGAGCAGGCTTCAGTGGAGCCCCCAGACTCAGAACAGGTTATGAAGAAGGAATAGGCTGTCTTCTTTGAGAAGTACCTGCTGAAAACCTTAGGCATCAAATTGGAAGTCATCACATACTTGATGTCTAAGGAATAGAAACAGAATTTGTCAGGGGTGGTATCAAAGGATGGCTCTTTAGGACGGAAGGTATTAGAAATATGACTGAAGAAGAATTTACTTTTCAAAGTATAGGCATGGTGATGTGAATGACGTAAAGTATGTCAGAGCAAAGCCTTTGACATCTTTATTTTCTGATGTAATACACCTCAAAATGATAAGAAACAACTGCAAAAATCTATGATCAAAATTGGAAAGTGTGAAGATGAATCTAGGAAAGTTGAAAGTCATAAAAAATGAAATGGAACCCATAAAGATCCATATGCCAGATTCTAGTGAGTTGAATTGGATTAATATTGGACCTTTTGAGATAGAAAGCTACATGGTTCACTATGCAGATCGTTATGACAAAATCAAGAGGAATGGAGTTACATTCATCATCAAAAAGGGCATGCCAAGGTCTATCTTCAAGTACAATATTGTCTGGGATAGGATTACATATATCCACATTAAAAAAAACAACAATTAAAACTATTATTCAAAATTTATGCACCAACCACCAGAAAGTAGTCATGAATAAATTGAAGAATTCTACCAACATCTTTTGTTAGAAATTGAACAAATATGAAATCAAGATACATTGATGAATATTGGTGATTGAAATGCAAACCTTGGAAACAAAGAGGAAGGAGCATTAGTTACAAAATAACAGTCTCGGTCATAGAAAGAGAGCTGGAAAATTGATGACACAATGAATTTTTATAATACAATACCTAATAAAAGCAATGTCTTGTTCAGGGCAAATATGTTTTTTCAACAACAAATTATGACTATACACATAGCCTTTCCCACATGGAATACACAAAATCAAAATGGACACATCTGTGGGAAAAGACAATGGAGAAGCTCAACATCAGCTGCTAAAATAAGGCTAGAATCTGACTGTACAACCAACCAATTGTTCACATATTAGTTCAGGTTGAAGCCGAAGAAAACTAAAACAAGTCTATGAACACAAAAATATGGCCTTGAGTCCACCTGACCTGAATGTCGAGATGAACATACAAACAGATTTGCATTGAGCACTACTAATGGAAGACCTGAAGAGCTAGGGAAGAGCACCAAGAACATTATTCATGAAAAGACCAAGAGGTTATAAAACACAAGAACAAAGAAAAGGTCAAAGTGGATGTCAGATGAGACTCAGAAACTTGCTCTTAATTGTAGACTAGTTAAGGCAAAATAAAGAAATGATGAAGTCAAAGAGCTGAACAGAAAATCTCAAAGAGTAGTTTGAGAAGATAATGTAAGACATTACAGTGAAATGTGCACAGTTCTAGAGTCAGAAAACCCAAAGAAAACACACTCCAAATATCTTTAAATGAAGGAAATTTATTAATATATATACATATGTATATATACATATATATATATATATATATATATATATATATATATATATATATATATATATATATCTCAAGTTTCAAGATCAAAAGATTCTAAGAACAAAATATTGAATGATGCCTGGGGAATCATAAGGTGATAGAAAGAATGCCCAGAAAGCAATGGTCTGCATAAAACCTTTTCAAGAGTTATCACAAGAGCAAAAATGAATGCTCCTCAAGGAAGAAGCTCCAACTGCATTGAAAACAGCTACAAGCAGTGCTTAAAAGACTTAGAGAGTAACAACTGAAAAGTTTCAACAAGCTGATGGTGCTCTAGAAGCACTTATTCATCTATGCCAAGAAAATTTGAGGATAATTTCTTGGCAAACTGACCAGAAGAGAGCCCTATTTATACTCGTTCCAATGAGAGGTGATGCATAGAATATTCAAATTATAGATCAATATCAACAATATCATATTCAAGTAATATTTTGCTGAAGATCATCCAACAACAGTTGCATTGATGCATTAACAGGGAGCCGCCAGAAGTTCAGGCTAGATTCAGAAGAGGGCTTGGAGAAAGGGATATCATGCCTGGTATAAGGTGGATCATAGTTAAAAGCAGAGAATGCCAGAAAGGTGTTTGCTTTTGCTTTATTGACTATGGTAAGACATTGGATAGTGTGGATCATAACAAACTACAGCCTTGAGAAGAATGGGAGTTCCAGAACATTTCTTTGTGTTTACGCAGACCCTGTATATAAATCAAGCAGCAGCAGTGTGAACAGAGCAAGGGAAGACCGCATGACTTAAAACCAGAAAATGTGCTGGTCAGGAATGCATCCACTCACCATACTTATTCAGTAAATATGCTTAGCACATAGTCTGATAATCTGGATTATATGAAGAAGAGTGTGACATCACGATTAGAGGAACATTAATTAACAGCCTGGCATATGTGGTTGACACTTACCGCTTGCTGCAAGTGAGAAAGACTTGGAGCACGTACTGATAAAGATAAAATATTGCAACTTTCAGGATTACGACCTGATGTAAAGATGGGCAAAATGCTCACAACTGGATCAATAGGTAATATTATAATAGATGAAAATGTTGAATTTGTCAAATATTTTGGTTTGCTTGGATCCACAATCAATGTCCATGGAAGCAGCAGTCAAGAGATGCATCAGGTGAATCTAATACACAAGACCTCTTTAGAGCATTGAAGAGCCAGGACGTTACGTTGAGAACTAAGGTTCTCCTGATTCATCATGATATTTTCAATTGCCTCATAGGCATGTGGAATTTTGAAATTGGATTTGTAAAACCATAAAAGAATCACCATGTGTAAATGGTGCTAGTGAAGAGTATTAAATGTACCATAGACTATCAAAAGAACAAACATCCGTCCTTGAAAAAGTATAGCCAGAATTCTCCTTAGATCTAGGACCACAACCCTTCATCTGAGATACCTTGAATATGTCAAGAGAGATTCGTCCCTGTGAAAAGACATCATGCTTAGGACAGTAGGAGGGCAGCGAGAAAGGAAGGTCCTCAACAAGATGGATCGCCAGGTTGGCTGCAACAATGGGCTCAGGCATCTGATTGCTGTGAGGACGGCTCAGGACTGCGCCATGTTTCCTCCTGCTGTGCGAAAGGTCCTCGGGGTGGGAACTGGCTCAGTGGCTTCTAACAACAAAAACAACAGCACGTTGGGAAGCTATTTTTTCTTGTAATATTCTTCGTCAAGGCATTTATATTTCTAAAGGTGGCACTTGCTTCCGTCTAACTATTCCACCATAAATGATGTACTCTGTTAAAAATCATGCGTTCTTGATTTATACCACATTCACCATATTAAAGTAGCAATTATGGCTACAATGAGTCATTCATGTCACGTTCCCTGTAAATGTGCTTTGTTTGGGGAAACAAAAATAATACTGTAGAAGTTGGGGCTTTATGATGGGTGATATATGGTTTTCTATCACTTGCTTTCGAAGTATAAACAGGTACACTGTCATGATGGGAAGAAAATCTTCTTTAGAACAACTTTACTGGCTTTTTATCATTCCTGCAGTTTCATTTTTAAAGAAATTCTTTAAAGCAAGCTGATTACCCTTCATTTTTCAAGAAAAAGCAAAAAAAAAACCTATCGATTATCCCTTCACAATTCACAATTCATCTACACATTTGGGAGTTCAGATTGATTGATTGTGTTGTTTACTCTCTTTTGTCTTTTAATTATATTAAATGTTGCTTTGTGTATTTTCATACTCCCTAACTGACATATAGAAATTTATTATGACTATGTCTTCTTGTTGGATTGGCTATTTTTATCATTCTATAATGATTAAAGAGTTAATGACTTAGAGTTTATTTTAATGCTAACTAATATTGTCACTTATTTTCTGTTTTGTTGCTATTTACTTCATATAAATTATCCGATCCTTTTATTTTTAGCCTATTTGTGTAATTATGTTTACAATATATCTCTTATAGGCAGCATATTGATAGGTCACATTTTCATATTCATTCTACTACTATCTGTCTCTTGACTGGTTCATGTAGTCAATTTATACTCAGTATAAGTACCCATAGATATAAATTTGTACCCTCTATTTTCTGGTTTTATTTTTGTTTTGTTTTTTCTGTGTGGTGCTGCTGGTTTCTTTATTTCTTATTTTTTCAATTCTGACTTCTTTTTGTTTATATATTTTATTCTAATTTCTTTATTGTTGTGTCTGTGTCTACAAAACCTTTATGACTTTCTTCTTTTTTGTTTTAGTGAGTGGGTTTGTTAATTTTCTCTGATTACCATATAACTTATTATTATCTTTTCAAAATCATAAGCTTGAATTCTATGCTGATAGTGTTGCTGTGAGGTGCCCTTGCGTGAGTCCCAGCCCACTGTGACCCTGTGCACAGCAGAATGAAACACCATGCACTTTTTCACCAGCCTCACATTTGCTTCGATACTAAAGCCCATTCATATAGCTATTGCACCAACTCATCTCATGGAAAGCCTCTCTCCTTTTCACTGCCCCCAAAAGATGACCTTCTTCAGGGAACTAGTATTGCCTGACAATATGTCCAAAGAATGTAAGACCAAGGTTGGCCATCCTTTCCTCTAAGGCACATTCTGGCCTTATTTCCTCGAGACAGATCTGTTTGTCCTTTCAACAGTCCATGGTGCATTCAATATTCTTCTCCAGCACCCCCATTCAAATACATCACCTCTATTGTGCTCTTCCTTAGCCAATGTCCAACTTGCTTATATCCACATGCACATGATGCAATGGAGCGTGCCATGACCTGGGTCAGGCACACCTTAGCCCTAAAACGAATGTCCTTGCTCTTTACTGCTCTAAAGAGGACTTCAGCAGTACATTTGCCAAATGCAATATGCCTTTTGATCGCCTGATACTGCTTCTATGAGCATTGATTGGATATCTAAGCAAGACACAACCTTTGACAACTTCAAACTTTTCTCCAATTATGATGTTATCTATTGTTCTACTTGAGGGGAGTTTGGTCTTCTTCACATTGAGTTGTAATCCACACTGAAGGCTACAATCCTTGATCTTCACCAGCAAGTGCTGCAATTCTTCCTCACATTTGATAAGGAAAGTTGAGTCATCTGCATACCACCGGTCATTAATAAGCCTTCCACAAATCCTGATTCCATATTTGTGTTCATATAACCCAATTCACTGATCCTTTTTCCTCAGCATAGAGATTAAAAAAGCACAGTGAGAGGATACAACCCTAAATCCCAACTTTGCTAATTTTAAACCATTCAGTACTCCCTCCTGTCACACACTGCCTCTTCATCTAAGTACTCATTCTGAATGAGCACAATGAAGTGTATTTGAATTCTCTTTTTGTGTTTTTTTCCCTCAAGATTATCCAGTTTGTTAGGGTCCCACAGTCAAACATGTTTGAATAGTAAACAAAGCCCAACTAAATATCTTTCAGGTATTCTCTGCATTAAACCAAGTCCCTTCTGATATCAGCAATGATATCCCTTTTTCCTCTTCTGAATCAGGGCTGAATTTCTGGCAGTTCCCTGTCAATGTACTTATGAAACCGTTGTTGGATGGTCTTAGACAAAATATCACTTACATGTGCGATCAATGATATCATTCTGCAGTCTGAGCATTCTGTTGGATCACCTTTCTTCGAAATGGCCACAAATATGGATCTCTTCCCACTAGTTGGTCAAATAGCTGTCTTCCAAATTTCGTGGCACAGATGAACGAGAGATGCCAGTACTTCTTCAGCTTGTTGAAACAATTCAATGGGTATTCAATCAAATCGTGGAGGCTGATTTTGGGTTCATGCATTCTGTGCAGTTTGAACGTCCTCCTTCAGCACCATTGATTCTTGCACATATGCTACCTCTTGAAATAATGGACTGTCAACTAGTTCTTTTTGGTAAAGTGAAGCTGTATTCTTTCATCTTCTCTTGATGCTTGCTGCATCTTCAATTTTTGTCTGTAGAATCTTTCAATATTACAACTTGAGGTTCAATTCTCTTTTTTAGTTTTTTTTCAGGTTCAAGTATGCTTTTGACTTTCTAATTCCAAATTCATGCACATTTTTTTATAATATTTGGCCTTGTTTTCTAGAGATGTCCTTTGAAATTTCTATTCAGTTCCTTGACTTAGTTCTTTGTCCCATTTACTTTAGCTACTCTATGATTAAGAGCAAGCTGCAGAGTCTCTTCTGACATCACTTTGATATTTCCTTTCTTTCCTGTCTTTCTAATGACCCTTCGCTCTCTTCATGAATGATGGTCTCGATGGCCTCTCATAGCTTATTAAATCTTTTGTCATTAGTGTTCCATGGGCCAAATTTGTCCTTGAAATGTTCTCAAAGTTCAGTTTGGATAGACTCAAGGCATATTTTGATTCTTGTGGACCTCTTTGAATTTTCTTTTGCTTTATCTTGAACTTGCTTACATATGAGCAATCAATCATCTCTTCCAGTTGGCCACTGCCCTGGGTTTCACTGTGTATATTGAGCTTCTCAATGATCTCTTCCCACAATTGAATTCTGTGCATTCCATCTGGAAAACTCCCCATGTATAGTTAGTTACCTTTTGTGTTTTTGAAAAAAAATGTACTTTCTAGGAACAAATAATTGGTTTTGTAAAATTCTATCATCCTATCTCCAGATTATTTCCATAACTAAATCTATATTTCCCAATATTGCTCCTTCTTATTTTGTTTCAATTTTGCATTCCAATCACCAAGAACTATCCATGCATCTTGATAGCATGTTTCATTAATTTCCTAATGAAATATTTGGTAGAATTTTTCAATTACTTTATCCCTATCATTTATGACTGATGGATAAATTTGAATAATAGTTTTATTGGTTGGATTTCCTTGAATGGAAATAGAGATAGTCCTATCACAAGCATAGCAAATAATATAATTTTCTGATTCAAAATGGTCAATACCAGTCCATTTCAGTTCACTAATGCCTATGACTTTACTGTTCCTATTGTTCCATTTAATTTAGACAATTTTCAACTTTTCTTTCTTTTTTTTTAATGTGCTCTAGGCATGAAACAGCTCTGGCCACAATTTAGGCATCAATCTAGGATGAACAAAGGGCTGCCAGTCTGCTCTGCCCCTGACTGAGATAAGACTACCACCACCAATCAGTTGTCTCTTTGACCATAGCCAGGGATGCTTTTCCAATTTTTCTAAATTCATTCTTCTCACTTTCTAAGTTCTCATCATTACAAGATTTTTGCAGCCATTTATCTTTACCCAAGTCAGCAAATGAAGACACCAAGCACGCCACTCCCACAGGTTTTACCTAACTCCTGACACCCTTAAGTCCAGGAAATCAGCTCCTCTTCAGGCACATTCTAAGTGGCCTTGAACCTGAATGTGCCATCTTGGGCTGTGTCTTTGACAATGTTCTCTTTGTTTAGAATTTCAATGCTTGATAATCATTCGAAGCTAGGCATATGATTTTCAGGACTTTCCTCCTCTGGCATGGGAAAGTTAGTCTTTCTTTGTTGTCTGTCCTTAGACCTAGAGCGCTGTGAAAACCTATTGACTTTGGAAGACTCTGTTGGCATTTGAAATGCCAGTGATATAGCTTCCAGCATCACAGCAACACAGTAGCCACCACATAACAAAGTGAAAGACAAGTAGTAGGCTAGCTTGATAGCATCTTGAACTCTTCGTATGTAAATTACATAACTGTACCATCTATGTTCTCTCTTTGCTCTCCTTGGTGTGTAGCTCTCATAGATTTCAACTTGACAACACTTATTTCCCACATGTAGCCTTGCATGTTTATTTTATTATCGGGAAAAGGTGTCATGTTTCTAAATTAAAAGGCAGCATAAAAAGGAGACTATTAGTGAGATGGTTTGACACGGTCGCTGCAACAATGGGCTTAGAAAGACCAATTGTGAAGATGATCAGGACCTTAGAGTTTCCCTCCTGTTGTACAAAAGGTCTTTATGAGTCAGAACCGATGCAATGGTAGCAAAGAACAAAACATATCTGTGTTGACTTCCCGGTGATATATGCTGTCTTAAACTAAAGTTATTGTCTATAATTTTACTCTGGCTAAAGAACTATTTCCTAGATTTCTTGTAAAATTGGTCTGCTCCTAATTTTATCATTGTCTTTGAGGAAAATTTTTGCTATGTGATATGTCTACTTCTGGATGTATATTGGTTGGCAATTTCTTTTAGGGTTTGATCAATGGCACACTATTACCTCCTTATACTGCTTCTTTGGAGAAATCAGAACTTTAACTTCCTGGTTCACCTGTTTTGGTGACTTTTCACTTTCCAAGCTGCTTCCAGGATTCCTTCTGTATTTGTTTTGGAAAGCTCGAGTATCATATGCTGGGTGACTTTGGGTAACATGCGGGGCAGTGTCTATCTTTTTGCAGTTTGTCAAGCTTCTAAATGCATATCTTCTCAACTTTTATGATAAAGTTCTTTTCCAATATATATATTTGGCAATTTTCTTTGTGCTTTCTTAAAAATTATATTATCTCTTCCTGCTCCCATTTTGTCTTTCATTGTTTCTGGTTTTCTCCTAATGAATCACTATTAAAAGGTTTTTCTTCACATTTGTAAAGTCTGTCTTCCATGGATTCAGTTCTCCTTCCTTTCTGCAGAAACGTCTTACCTATTTTGAAAGTTTTGTAATAAACTTTTGCATTTATATTTTCTGTTTTTATGACTTTGAAGCTTTCCCTTTTTTCTTTACCTTGTACTTGAACTGTTTTTCTGAATTCTATAATTTTGTTTGTGCTTTCTGTGCCTTTGTGTATTACTCAGTCAGTCCCATCATTGGTTTCACTGATCTCTTTCTCAAACTGCTGAAAGGACCTAAGTAGACCTCTTTTCACGTTGTTATCAGGTACTTCTAATAGAATTCCCACTTCTGAATGATTTTCTGGCTCTCTCTTTTAGTCACTGTTTTATGTGACTTTGTCCTGTGTCTTTGTGCATTTTGAAGTTTTTTTGGTCTCTGAGACATTACAGTACTAATGTAATATTTTGTTGATTACATGTTGGTTTGTTTCACCCTGTTCCTGTAGTTGTTATAGTGTTTCCAGTTTATTGGGTTGTGTTGATCAGGTTGCTAGTTTTGAAACACTGCGACACTCATTACACTGACTTACTTAATATTCTATAATTTATCACTAGGTTCTAATATGTATTGCCTATGCAGAACTCACAGTTAAAATTCATGAGTCAAGAATTTATTAAGGATATTAACAAGTTGTGATGCTAGTCGGAAGTACTCAGGGTTAATCTGCGTATCGGGACATGTTATAAACTTCTGTCCAGTCAACTAATAAATTCCCAGTTACCATACCACTTTGCTATTAGATTCAACTCAAAGGTCTTTAGCTAAAGTGCAATGATTCAACTCCCTGAATTAAGTTCTCAGATGCACCCCACTCCACTAAACCTCAGGCCGAAGGCACTCAGTTTCACCTTTGTGGGTCTAACTCCACAATTAAGTGTCCAGAGGTACCCCACTCTGAAAACCAGCCTCCTGCACAAAAGCGCTCTTCTGGATGTGCTCCCTGTGTTGGACATTCCATCACTCTGCTCCTGCTCAGGCACCTGGATTGACTGTTGCATTTCTGAGATTGTAGCTCTCATATGGATCCAGGGGTTTCGGTGTACAGGTATCTTAGATTTAGAGATTACGCTCCACTCTGGAATCTTGCTGTTAATGAGATCCCTCCTGCCAATTCTGAGAAGACTCATTTTATACAGAGAAGGGTAATCCTCCAAGGACCCCTGTTAAACATAACCCACAGAGGAGTCTTAGCCATATCTTTTACCACCTTCATAATGAATTCATACAGGTAATGGTCATTTGTGGGAATTAGAGACTGTAGAGAGAAGAATTTTATTAAAATACGTTCCCTTCATTCACCATCTGTGTAGGAGGCCTTTGGAAATAATTGGGGTTTTGAGCTTAACTCACTAATCACCAGCTGTGTAGAGTATGTGCTAAAGGACAGACAATGTAGGTGTTGGGGTGTCATTGTGCTGGAGATTGTTGAGGCTTTGCCCACTTGAGTGCGGTGGGAGATGTCAGGGACAGGCCTGGGGAACGTTTTCCTGACTGGTGGGAGGGAAAAAGGAATGATTTGACCAACTTCAGGGTAGTGGGGTATGCTTCTGGTCATTAAGAAATTGTATAGAGTGGAAACAACGAGATCACACTTCTCTAGACTCGGATTGCCACTGTGGTCACCAGTGTAGTCCTGGACAAGAGAGCTGGCTATCAGGTTCCTACCATGATCAGAATGCTACTTGCAATAATTCAAAAAAAATAATCACACTGTGACTGATCCATTGGCAGTTCAATTCTTCATATGCCTTCCTCTTCACTGTTTTCATGTAACCTCTTCCTCTAATCTGTATTTCATCTTCTTCTTTACCCTTTCTCTTTCAACCACTGGATTCCAGAATTGACATTGGAATGGATTTCATCTGGTTTCTGTGTCTTTGTTTTAGACAGTCTAGATAGGAAATATGCCTAGTGCATCATTGTGGTCCCATCTCTTTATACAATTTCTGAAAAAAGGACTTAAAAATCTAAGAACCCAATTATATGGCTATGGAGTCATTTCTAACCCCTAATGACCATGTTATAATTTCTGGGATATAAATCTTCATGGAAACAGACAGTCTCATATTTCTCACGCAGAGGTGGTAGTGGATTGGAACTTCCAACTTTGTAGGTTAGCTCACAACACCTTGTAGTTAACCCATAGGGCCACCAGGACTCCTTTGGGCATGATAGATTGTTGAGAAGGATTCATATGCTCTTAGAAAATTAGGCACATAGTTACAAGCATTAAAATATAAGATATATTTCTTATCCTTAAAATTTTCAAAACACAAGATGGAATCAAATAAAAAAAATGCTAAACTAAACAATTTAATAGTTCAGTTGTATTAAGAAGCATTGTGTAGTCATCATCAGAATCAATCTGAGTATTTTCTTCCCTCTCATACTGATTGTGAACTCCCCATCTCTCCCAATTTAAGGAACCATATTGGAAACTATTTGGGATAAAATGGATAGAATTCCAGACTTCAGGGATAAAAGAAACTACTGTACATTTTTGGAGTTGATTCAGAGTACAGATTTAGCAAACAATGAGACTCAATAAACTAGAACACTAATTTGCTATATTATTATACAAAACGTGTAAATAAACACAAGAAAACAGGAAGAGTTGTTTAAAGTCCGATTGCCACTGTAAATACTCTCTGAATTTAGGCTAGCATTGTGTAAGCAACTTTAACTCCTCAGGGTGCCTTGAAAATAATCACAAGAAAGCAGCAGAATTTAATATTAGAGCCAGATTATAAAGATGTCCATTAAAATGTTCAGATTATAGACAGCCCAATTAAAATGTATGTACATGTACAAAACAGTGTCCTCACAGATGATCTGAACTTTCAATTCAGAATATAATGCTACTAAAGCTTTATTGTTGACAGCAGATTGGTTCGAAACCTGAAGCAAAGGCAGTGGGAAGGAATGCAAATTCTAGCAGTCTTGAGCAACTGAATGAATTCATCCAAATTTTGTTTATAAAGGCATGATATAATATACATGCATAGTCTTGCAAAGGGTTATGGAAGATGTTCTGCAAGCTGAGTGAAGAAAGCAGCCAATTGTAAAAAAAAAAAAAGCCAGAGATTAGATTGATTGGATAATGTATTGGAAAATGCAGTTGTTTTCATCACAAAGAAATGGAAGATGTGTTTGTGTAGATGAAGTCGTAAGGATGATTAATCGACATGCACACCAGCCCTCTTAGCTGACTTATCCAACCGAAAGTCAGAGCAGCTTGACATTCCAAACATGATTTTTTTTTTGGTAGCCATGAATCTTATCCTGAATGGGGGTAGAAGGTCGGGAGAAGCTGGGGAGAGATGTGTGTAGACTTGTTGCCGCTAAGGACCCCCACGCCTGAGCCTTGTTTTGATTAAGTAAGCTTTTCAGACAAAGATATTTAAATAGTTGATTTTAAAATAATTACTAAGTTGTTTTTCTTTTTTTGATAAAAGGAGTTTGGTGGTATTGTCAGGTATTGGATGGCGAAACACAAATTCAGTGTTTCAAACCTACCAGCTTTTCCTCTGAGGAAAGAAGAGATGATTTGCTCCCAGTCCAGATTACACCTTGATGGCACTCGTGGTTATGTGTTTGGTTTCTAACTAAAATATCAGCTATTCAAACCCATCCTGCAGGAAAAGACCAGGCTTTCTGCACCCAGGAACAGTTACTGCCTTGTAAAGCCACAGGCGCAATGGCACCCTCTGGGGCTGCTGTGAGTTGGAGAAGGACATCTTACTCAGGAAATTAAGGGGCAGTGAGAAACAGGAAGGCCTTGGACAAGATAGATTGACAAAGTGGCTGCAACAAAAATCGAAAACAGGAGAATGATTGTTAGGATGTTATGGGACCCAGTGGTATTTTGTTCTGTTGTACTTAGCGTCATTATCACTCAGACCCAAAACAAACCCTAAACTGGTTAAAATTGTTAGAATGGACTCAATAACATTGGGTTTGGTTTGGAGTTTTCTTTAACTTTAAAGAAGTGATATAGGAAACCACTTGCGATAAAGTGAATTGTTGCTTTTCTTGTTAGATGTCACCAAGTCAACTCCAACCCATAATGACCATTTGACAAAGAACAAAACACTGCCAGGTCCTGTGCCATCTTCTCAAGAGACTGAGCCTACTGATGTAGCTACTGTGTTGATCCAGCTCCACAAGGCCTTTCTCTTTCTCAGAGGTCCTCCACTCTACCAAACATGATGTCCTTTCCCAGGATCTGGTCTCTCCTGATCATATGTCCAAAGTGTGTAAGATGAAGTCTTGCCATTCTTGCCTCTCAGTAGCACTCTGACCTTACTTCTTCCGAGAGAGATCTTGCTTGTCCTTTTAGCAGTCTGTGGTATTTTCAATATTCTTCTCCAGCACCACAATTCAAATGCATCTATTCTTCTGTGGTCTTCTTTATTCACTGTACAACTTTCACATGCATATATGATGCAATGGAGAATACCAGGGGTCAAGTACAACTTAGTCCTCAACATTATTTCCTTGCTCTTCAATATTCTAAAGAGGTTGTTGGCAGTAGATTTACCTAATGCAATATGTCTTTTTAGCTCACGATTGCGGCGTTCATGAACATTGATTGTGGAAAAAGTATGACAAAATCCTTGACAACTTCAATTTTTTTCTCCATTTTTCATAAAGTTATCTATTGTTCCAGTTGCGATGATTTGGGTCTTCTTTGCACGGAGTTATAATCCATACTGAAGTTGTAACAATCTTCATCAGCAAGTGCTTTGAGTCCTCTTCGCTGTCAGCAAGCCAGGTTGTGGCATCTGCATTCTTCAGCTGTCAGCAAGCCTCCCTGCAGTCCTGATGCCGCACTCTTCCATCTTCACCGATGAGTTGCTCAGCACACAGATTGAACGAGTCGGTGAAAGCACACGACCCTGACGCACACTTTTCCTGTTTCTAAACCCTGTGGCATTCCCTTGTTGTCTTCCCACAACTGCCTCTTGATCCATGGACAAATTCCTCATGAGCATAAAGAAATGCTCCAGGATTCCCAATCTTCTCAAATTTTTCTCACACTTTTCCACAGCTTATTATGCTCCATACATTCAAATGCCTTTCATAGTCAATTCAGCACAAGTCAACATCTTTCTGCTATGTTCTGATTTGAGCCAAGATCCATCTATAATCAACAATGATTTTCCTTGTTCCATGTATCTCTTCTGAATCCATCCCGAGCTTCTAGAAGTTCCCTGTCAGTGTACTGCTGCAACTATTTTTTCATGATCTTAAAGCAAAATTTTACTTGTGTGCAATATCTGTGACATAATTCTCTAGTTTGAGCACTCTTAGATACACGGTAATGGGCACAACTGTAGTTCAGTTCTGGTCAATTGACCAGGCTCTTGTCGGCCAAATGTCTTGGCATGGACGAGTGCGTGCTTCCAGTGCTCCTTCAGCTTGCTGAGACATTTCAGTGGGTATTCTATCAATACTTGGAGACTTGTTTGGGCTAGTGCATTCAGTGCACCTTGAACTTCTTCCTTCAGCATCATTGATAATCTTCTAGAGCTGTAAATGATAAAGGAAACTTGCTGTAAGTTTTAGAGTTAGTTTATTCAAGAATATTGATTTAGGAAACAAAGAGACTGAAGGACATGAAGCACTAACCTGATTTATTATTATGAAAAATATAAATGATATTTTTGGAGCCATGTTTTATATATTGCTTATTGGAATATATTCTAGTATTAAATTTGAGACATTAGAAAATAGAAGTAATTGTAACATATTATTTCCATTGATATAGTTTTCTATAAGGTTATAGTGTTAAAATTACACATATGAATTGGCTTCCAAAGGCTCATGTAAAGAATTCATCTTTCATTTAATTTTTCCATAAACTTTCAGAAACCTGCTCATATATGCCTATGTGTATATATATGTATATAATCACTTATATTTAATTTTTAGTGTGAGCTTGGCACAATAATGTTAGATCACTTGAATAAAATACATGAATAGATATATTCATTTATATTGACACTTCTGATTTTTTATTTGACCTATGAAATATACTTCCTTTCATTTAGTATTTTGATTCAGTGATAATGTCTGTTGTTCTCAAAATCTAGGGTAATTATCTTAATTCATTGATTTTCTAGGTATGTGCCCAATAAATTTAGCTATCACACATGTATTCACCTGATAGAGTAATATACATTTTCAAAGGTTTTATTCCCAAACTCATAGTCATCATGTCTGTTTTGACTCATAATAACTATCAGAACCTTGATTAGACAAATTAGGATTGTTACAATGCTTTTCAATGATTGGCAGGTCTAGGTCATCCAGCACTCCATAGGTAAAGATGCGACAGTCTATTTCCGGGGAGAATACAGCCTAGGAAAGTCTCAGTGGCTATTCTACTCCGTCTCATAGCACCATTACAAGTTGAATTCATTGTATGGCAATGGATTTGTTTTGCTTTGTTTAATCTTTATAGAAATAAACTGTCACATCTTTCTCCCAGAGATAAGTTATAGCCACTAAACTTTCAGAACCCAGAGTGCTTAATCAAAGTGTTAGCTGAGTTACTTAATATTATTATAGAAAATGTAATCTATTTCCTCCTATGATCATTATACAGCTCATGAGAAAGCACTTCTTGTGAGTGTGATATCATCTAAAATGTTAATGCATGAACTTGAGAGACACAGGGCATTGCATAAATTCAAATTTTCCCCATTTGAATTATAAAGACACTTTATTTTATTTCCTTATCAGAGTGTTATTGCCCCATTGATCTAAATTTATGTTCATAAATATTTACTTAGTTATTGTGGTGATAATTTCTTAGAGGAGGATTAATAACAAGCTAGCCCTAAGGAGTTGGAGATTAAAGATATTTTAAATGTCTAACTATTCCAAATTGTTATACAGTTTAATTTCCCCCCCCCAATCTTCCCCTTAGAATATTCCCTCACATCTCTGGCTTATCCAATTCACTGCAAAGTCTCATGGAAACTCATGAAACTTTAAGGAACTGTCTCAGATGATTGTGGGTGTTGTTAAGTTCCAAATCGGAATGCTAGGCAGAAGCAGGACAAATGCAGGTCCCAGAATCAGATTTGAAATATGTCTAAAAGTCAAAGCAGGTGTTCCTTTTTCTACAAAGCTTCAGTTAGGAGATGGATGTCACCGAAGGGGGGCTTTGAGGGAGGCGTGGTTTTCAAACTTCTCGCACATCACACTGCCAGGCAACTGAAATCACTCCACCTAGTAGAATCCAGACCAGGGATGCTACCCACCTTAATCTTGTTACAGAGAAATACCCAGTGGGATTCTAACCAAAGACAAAAATACAAAAAACCAAAATGCCCCACATTGAATGGATGCTGACTCATAGGGACCCCATGACAGGGTAGAACTGCCTTTGTGGGTTTCCAAGACCATAACTAATTTTTCTTTTGTTTTTGAGTTTTATTGGCATGTAATTCACCTATCATTTAATTCAATAGATCAATCACATCGAGAAGATTGTACAACCAGCACCACAATCAACTTTAGAAAATTTTGTTTATTGTTATACTCATCATTAATAACTCCCCATTTCCTCCTGTTATACATTTACCCATACTTGATTTCATATATGGGAAAATATTTTAATTTAATAACAATAACAAAGTAAAACAAATTTCAAATTTTGGTATAACTAAATCAGAAAATATTAATATGTAGAAAAGATTTAAAATGCATCATAAGGGAGATCACATGATGGAGTGCTAAATTTTTGCCTAAGAGCATCTGAAATAATCCACTTTCCAGTGCATTCTACATAATAGCAAGACTATTCACAACCTTGTTCTACAGTCAGCAGAAATTTGCCAGAAGCTTGATCCACATGTATTCCCCCTTAACTTAAAACAAAACACCCCAAAATCCAAAACAATTATAAAATGGACCAAAAGAGAGATCAAATGATATTCCACTTTAACAGAACTGCATCTGCCCTAATGACTTTACGATGCTGTCTGCCTGGCAACAAAGTTATTCACATCCCTCAATTATGGATTGAGAGGATTCACCAGACACTCACTCCATGCGTGGACACTGCATGAATTATGGGTGTCCACTCTCATCCATAGCCTTCTGCCAACCAGATGTCCACATTTTAAGCTCTGATAGCATTCCCATGTTTGAGTTTGGATTCCCATGTTTGAGTCTGATAGCATTCCCATGTTTGAGTTATTATTTATAACCCTTTGACCACACAGGTTGGTGTGCTGTTTCCATGTTGTCTAAGCCTCACTTAGTTGGCTCCTTGTCTGCAGACAGGCCTTGAAGAACCCAGAAGCTATTCCTTCTGATAACCCAACACCATCTAGTCTCTTCACCACACTTTGCTATAACACCCAGATCTTCAGTGATCTATTCATGAAGGTGAGCATCAAGCAGAATCATGTTATATGAATTAATTGCTCTTATATTGGGGCTAGAATTGAATGCAAACTCAAAATCCATTCATATATCTATGGTGATGTGTTTCTTGTTCACCTTAGAGGCATTGTTGCCATTTTATGTTAGAACACATTAATCATCCCCCCTGGGGCATACTGTGATTCTGTTGAGTAGGTAATTAATATAAAACATTGTTGAGAAAAGGAAATTATATGCGTACAGGCCAGTTATGAGCCACAATACACGAATTGTTGACTTGTGAGACTGTAAATCTTCACAAGAATGGGAAGCCTCATCCTTCTCCCAGGGAGAGTCTGATGGATTCTAACTGCCGACTCTGTGGTTAGCAGTGCAGGGCATAGCCCAAGCACCACATTGACCACAGCTCAGAATATAGATGGACAAAATATTTAAGGAGTTAGTAAATCTGGCGAATAATACAGTGAAGTCTACAGGATGTCTTACTTTGTAAAATGTTTATAATTTTAAGAAAAAGACTAATAATTCCCATTCTTATACTTTTACAGTGTGGGAGTAAATCCTAGATAAACAAATGACCGCCTTAAAAGCTGTGTCTTTAGCAGTCACCACAACCAATTTTATATTAAATGAATTCTAATGAATAATAGAGAAACAGAAACAGCTGGTTTATATTTATTATATTAAATATTTATGGACAAAGGATAGTGAAATCCTTTAGGTACTCAGACTAACTGTTCTTAGATGCATTCAGATCAGACCCAGCTCACAGAGACCCCGTATACAAGACAAGGAAACATTGCCCGGTCCGGCTCAATGCCCTAGGTTGTTCTTATGCTCTTGACTATTTTTGCAGCCACCGTGTCCATCCCTCTGTAGAAGGACTTCCTTTTTCTACTCTTCATCTATCATCCTAAGCACGATATCCTCCTTCAGGGACAAGTATCTCCTGATACATGTCCAAAGTACATGAGATGAAGTCTCATAAGCCTTGCCTCTCAAGAGCATTCTCCAGCACGTTCTTGAAGACAGCTCTGTTTGTTTGTTCAGGTGTCGTGTGTGGCACTCCCTGTCTTTCAGCACCACATCACTCAGAAGCACTGCTTCTCCTTTAGCCACCCTTGTTCAACTTGCACACGCAAATGAAAATATCAAGACTTGGGACACGATAACCTTAGGCCTCAAAGGAACATCCTTGTTTTTCAATACTTCAAAAAATGTCTTGTGAAGCAGATTCACCTAGTGAAATGTCTTATTTAATCCCTTAGATGCTGCTTCCATGAACATTGATTGTGAATCCTAATAAGATGAAATCCTCGACCGTTTGAAACTGTTCTCTACCGTGCTAAGTCAGTGTTGTAGAGAAAAGGAGTTCTATCCAGAGGACTGACTTACTGAGAGTTTAGAAAGGAGCTTGAGAGAAAGAAGGATCCAAAGTGAAGTACAGACTTTCCCTTAAGAAACAAGGTCAATAGCAACTCCGTGTTCTATGATGACATGCCACAAGGGAGACGTGTATTTGGAGGATGAACTAAAAAAGCTAATTTGGGAATTTTCAGTTTGAGTTGCTCATTAGGAATCCATTCATTAGCGATAAAGACTAGTTAATTAACCATATATGCATGAAATTCAGGAGAAAGGGTTGGATTTAGACACACAGATTTAGTACCATTGGCTGATTATAATATTTAAGCAAAGGGGGAATCAAATTAAATCAACTATAAATGAGCATAAATATAGGAAAAATTGTAAGCACAGTACTTTTTGCAGGTGTGTGTTAACTAATAGTATTGGGGAAGAAAAGGGATTCATTCATGAATGAGAGAAGAAAGCTAGGAAAGAATTAAAAAATTGGCAGATTAATACACACAAAACAGTAAACATACTAACAAGTGAGGATAATTGATATAAAGTTAATATACTACATGAATCACGATCATCAGCATGTTTATTTTATGGCTATTAAAGATTATTATTGTTTTACTTTTCACGTTAAATAGACAAATTACATAACATAGTTATACAAAAATGACAAAGTTGAGGATGCTTTTCATTCTTTCAATTATTTAATATATAGACAATAAACATGTCTGCATACACATTTATATTATTCATCTATGGTTAAAATTATTTTGTTTAACTGACAACATCTATAACATGTGAACTTGTGGTGAAACTATAAAAACTGAACACAGCTGTTTGTTTTTTTAGTAAACAATATGTAACAAGAGACAAAATGTTCACCCAATTTGATTCAGTAATTGTACCTTTGAGAAAATACATCATACAACTGTGATTTCATGAGTGAGGATTGTTCATATGCAGATTCTGAGTGTCAATGCAATAACTTTAACATTCAGAAATTTGAGAAAATCAATAACATATAGGAAATGCATTTGTTGTTAGCTAACCAAATTTTCATTAGATAAATCCATTCCAATGCATGGCAGCCCTCAGAGGAAAGCCACATTCTGGGTTCCATTTCTCCACTGAGTCTGATTTGTATGAAAGCACCTAGAGCAAATTCATTATTGTTTAATGCTTTATACACATGTTGTTTCCTAGTATTAGTTGCATTTTTTTTCACTGTAGGTTCCCCATGTCTATCTGAACATTCTTGCTGCCTCTTGCCTTTGGAGGTTAGTTTGGAGGAAAATACTGCATATGGTATAATGTTCTGAGGCATACATTCTTCATGACTGTTATTTTTCACTTTTCAGGCCTGTCTGTTATTTGACTAGAAGGTGATTTCTAGGTTTGAGTTCAGTCCCAAATTTGAAATGTCTCCACCCCTCAATCTCAGGATTTCCATCAGTTTCTATCAGATGATTAAGCTTGGTATTTTTGAAGATTTTGAGTTTTGTTCTACATTTTTCTCCCATTCTGTCCAGGTTCTTCAGTGGTCCTGATCTTTCTATGGAATTTTCTTGCCTGTAGTCTTAAAGAACAGGTTTCGAGGACTGTTTTTCATGGTGATATAGGGTGGATTTGAGCCATCTACATTTCAGAAAGCAACTAAGAGCAAAATCATTTGTCACCCAGGGACCATTGTTGGTAAACTGTGTTAACTTTAAAGCGTAATAAAAAGTATTTGAACTAACCGGTGTCCCTGACATCACTTTTAGGGATGTGACTGTGAATTAGTGGGGCCATGATTACACAGCAATCTTCTCCTAGGGTGAGTTTTATTTAGAAAGTAAAATGAGTTATTTGATGCCAGATACCTGACCCTACAGATGTCTTGTGATCACACAGGCTGATGTACTTCAAAACTCATGCCATTATGAATGAGGGAGAGTGCAGTGTGGAGACCCAAAGCCCATCTGTAGGCAACTGGACATCCCCTTACAGAAGGGTCATGGGGAGGAGACAAGCCTGTCAGGGTGCAGTGTAGCAATGATGAAACATATGATTTTCTCTAGTTCTTCAATGCTTCCCACCACCCCCCACCCCCACTATCATGAGCCCAATTCTACCTTACAAATTTGGCTAGACCAGAGGATAAACACTGGAACAGATCATAGCTGGAAACAGAGGGAATCCAAGACAGATAAACTTCTCAGGACCAATAATGAGAATAGAGATACCAGTAGGGTAAGGGGAGGGTGGGGAGAAAGGGAGAACCAATCACAATGATCTACATATAACCCCCTCCTTCGGGGACGGACAACAGAAAAGTGGATAAAGGGAGACATGGGGCAGTGTAAGACATGACAACATAGTAATAATTTAGAAATTATCCAGGGTTCTGGAGGGAGGAAGAGGGGGAAATGAGTACCTGATACCAAGGGCTCAAGTAGAAAGTGTTTTGAGAAGGATGATGGCAACAAAGGTACAAATGTGCTTGACACAAAGGATGCATGTGTGGATTGTGATAAGAGTTGTTGGATCCCCAATAAAATTATTTTTTAAAAAGATAGGAAGTAAAATGAGGAGTTCTGCATAGGAACCAGAGAGTCCATGGAAGGGGGTTAGGCAGAGATAAACTGTTGTAGACCACCTCTGTAATTGACAACGGAAAATAACCATTACCTAACTAGGGGGAAATAAAAGAAGTAGATAGGCTTAGATTTAAGGCCTTAAATTCTGAAATATAAAATATTCTGGGAATAATAAACACATAAAGAAAAAAATCCTGTAACTTCATGTTCCAAGATACCATAGTGACATAGATATAGAATAGCTAGAGAAGATAGATTGAGCAAAAAGTTTTAGGATGGTTTCAATGGAAATATCTAAAAATCCTTCTAATTGAAAGTCCTTTGTGTATTCAAAAAAAGTAACTTAATTTTTTTTTCTTCCTCTACTTCTAGGTTTCACTAATCTGTCACCTCATGGCACGAGCATCTGCTAACCCGGAAGTAAAGCCATGTTGTTGTTAGTTGGCATCCAGTCCGTCCTGGCTCATGGCTGCTTCACACGGAAGCAGACAGTGCAGTGGAAAACCGAGCTGTGAGCTCCCGATTCCGAACCTCAGGCTTGTCTTTTGAGGACAGCTGGGTAGGTTTCAACCACCAGCCTATCGGCTTGTGATCAAGAGTTATCCATTAGTTGAAGGGACTTGTCGTCGACACAAGGCCCTACACAAATTTAAACACAATAAATAGTTGCATCACTTTTTTCCTCAGAGATCATTAAAAACATAATGCTGAGCTTCTGGAGGCCGAGCTTTATTTGAAGACTGGCTACTAGGAAATTTCCAGCACAAAGGAGAGCAGGTTCACAGAGTATTTCATTGTAGGGGCTTTTTCATTAGCCTACACATCACAACACGAAGGTTGGTTTGGTCTTTTCCTCCAGGACGGAATTCCCCCTCCCTCACAGTGATGGAGTCACAGCAGCACCCCGACTTTTTCACGGAACAGTGGCTGAGCACGCTTGCCCCTCAGGTGGATCAGCAAGAGCATTGCCCTGGTTTTAGAAATGCACCTCTACCTTCTGGAATATGTGATCACATTGGAACCCAATTTGATCCTCTGAGGTTTTCAATGGTTTAAAGGGAAAGATGAAATAAAGATGCATGTTCTCAGTCATTACTTTGTTTGCAAAGTGAATCATTGCCAATAAAATAAATCCAAAACAGCAGCATAAAAATATCATGTCACTTTCAATGAAAGAAAATCCAGTGCTAAAAGAATATGCTCTTTGTACGGGGTGGTATAGAAATGTATGACTCCATAGCAGAATTCATTACTCTGATCTGTTCTGCAGAGATACAGAGAAAAATGAGAAAATGGTATTTTAACTATATTACCATCTCACTAGCTATCTGTTTGAATCTCCTAACAATAACAAATAGGAAATTAAATACATATATTCAACATTTCAATTTCCTATCAGTTGTTTGCTTTATCATTTAATATGTTAAATGTAGCAAACTTTTATGGGTTTTTTATAGTATTTTATTAGAAAGGTCTTAATTTTTCATTGCAGCTTAAAAGTAGAAATTCTTCATCAAAACTGCAGCAAGGGTACTGCATTGAAACTATGTGCTGGGGCGTCTCTTGCATTAGCCTAGTTTCCCCAGAAATTAAACTCTAAGGTAAAGGCTATTGTTCTAAGGAATGAGCTGTAAGAAGCAGGCCTGAGGGGAATGAAAAGAGAGAAAGCAGGGCACATGGCGATAACATGCAATTGCCAGGTTAGAGCAGATCGCATGAGCTCCTGGAGCCGTGCTTTTAGAAACCTTATAAACTGCATCTCAAAGCAATCTACCCAGCTTATATCCTCTAGTGCCTCCCAATTTTAAAGGATTTTTATTAAGAAAGTTATGACTCCCATCGTTTCAGGTTGTAAGTGCTGAGCTGGTTCCTACAGTACTTGAATACATTAGCACTCCAAGGGCAGCCCCAGCACAGGAAGCACTTCCCTGCAGGAGGTACCTTTGGGATGACTGTGCAGGCTAGGTAACTCCAACATGAGCTGGAAGAAGACACAGCGAGACCCGTGAACTTTGAAGTAACGTAACACGTCACAGAAGAGGGTCTCAAAATTGTGTAGGCAGCACAGTCAGGTACAGTGTTAAACATAGAGTGCTGAATGTCACCCACAGAGGACAAGAGGTGTACTGAGCAGTCAAATAATTTGCATTTTTAGCAAGCTCACTAATTGATACTGATATTGCATGTCCCAGATGATACTTTTAGAACCCCTGGATAAAGGATATGTTCTGTAGTCACTTATATTGCTTAAATCTGTTTCTGTTCTCTATTATATCTATTTATTTATTTAATTATTTTGAAAATCACTTTATTGGGGGCTCGTACAACTCTTATCACAATCCATACATCCATGCATTTTTGTCCAGCATATTTGCACCTTCGTTGCCATCATCATTCTCAAAACATTTGCTTTCTACTTGAGCCCTTGGTATCAGCACCTCATTTCCCCCCTCCGTCCCACTCTCCCCTCCTTCATGAACCCTTGATAATTTATAAATTATTATTACTTTGTCATATCTTACACTATCTGATGTATCCCTTCACCTACTTTTCTGTTGTCCGTCCCCCGGGAAGGAGGTTATATGTAGATCCTTGTAATCGGCTTCCCCTTTCTAGCTCACCTTCCCTCCACCCTCCCGGTACCTCCACTCTCACCACTGTCCTGAAGGGTCATCTATCCTGGATTCCCTTGTTTCCAGTTCCTATCTCTACCTGTGTACATCCTCTGGTCTAGTCAGATTTGTAATGTAGAATTGAGATCATGTTAGCGGGGGGATAGGGAGAGGAGGAAGCATTTAAGAACTAGAGGAAAGTTGTATGTTTCATCATTGCTACCCTGCACCCTGTCTGGCTCTGTCCTCCCCGTGACCCTTCTCTAAGTGGATGTCCAGTTGCCTATAGATGGGCTTTGGGCCTCCACGCTGCACTCCCCCTCATTCACAACGATATAATTTTATTTTTTGTTCTTTGATACCTGATACCTGATCCCTTCGACACCTCGTGATCGCACAGACTGGTGTGCTTCTTCCATGTGGGCTTTGTTACTTCTGAGCTAGATGACCATTTATTTATCTTCAAGCTTTTAAGACCCCAGATGCTCTATATATCTATCATGATTCTATACTATAGTATGTTGTTTTTATCTTCTATTAAGTTGTCCCTCAGCTTTTGGAGATCCCATGTGTTACACACTATCATTGTCCCACAGTATTTTTCTTGACTAGACTCAGTATGGAAACAATGCCACTGGGTTGATCCACACATGCTGGCACTATGCAGCCCCCCGCCCCTGCTACAGTTTGAGGCCTCCATTTCATTTATTTATTTGTTCATTTGTTTTGTGAGTGACAGCTACACTCATTTCTCCTTAGACCAAGGAGAACTCCCAATCCAATTGACACAGATCTCCCCTTGAAGTTCCTTCCACCAAACAGGCTCTATTATATTTGTCCTTCAAGAAGATTAATAGTAGTTGTTTGTCTCCTAGGATGATCTTTATTTTAAGAAACAGAACAAAGCATAAAAGGAAAAAACAAAACAAAAACAAAGTCAGTACCACTAAATTGATTCCGGGTCACAGAATTCCTGTAGGATAGAGTCCAAATACCCATTTGGGCTTCCTGGGCTATAAATCTGTATGGATGCCCAAAGTCTCATATTTCTCATGTGGTTTCAAATTGCTGACCTATCGGTGAGCACCCAACAAGTAAGTCACTGTCCCACCAGGACTCCTTGGTCTCTATGTAATACCAAACTGTCTGCCATCAAGTAAAGTCTACTTGGTTTCCTAGACTGTAACTCTTTACCGGGGTAAAAAGCCTCATCTTTCTTCCACTGAGCATGTAGTAATTTCAACTGCTGACACTGTAGTTAACTGCTAAACATATAACCACTACACCACACTACTCCAGCAGGGCTCTTAAAAATCTATACCTAAAAAAACTCAATTTCCTTGTGGATTCTTAATTACCTTCTGAAACATAATTCCCTTCATATATTGTAGCTGTGCTTGCAGCAATTTCTATTTCCTGTGACAGTAAGCACAGCAATACAAGACTCCTATGTAAATCCTCCAGTTCCACTCCTTCTTCTGTCTGCATCATCATATTCCATTGGAGTCAATTATCCCATCCAATCACAATACCTTTCTTTGACGACATGTTCAGAGGGTCGAAGATTCCAAAGCAAAAAATAAATGAAAATAAAGATCAAAATGCTGTGTCATCTTTTCTGAGATCCCCTTTGGAAGTCTTCTCCACCAGCAAAGCTCAAGATTCTGAAGTGGAAACAGAAATCCAATAACCAGTTGACTGTAACTGTTGTTGCGATGAGCAATCCTGCTTCCACCCCTGAGCTCGTGAATTTTGATTTGAGCCTCTGGCCCTAGAAATACAGAGGGTGTTGGTTCAGTGCATGGCAGTAGGTAAACCTTACCCCAGCAGGACTCTGTCTCTTAGGTCCTAATTTAGCTAGATCTTTAAGATATTGGTTCAATTCTATTAGTCTAATACCTCTGGGCGATGGGGTATATGGGGTGGGGTAAAATGTAAAACCAGGTGACACTGTGCACCCTTTATCTGAAGTGACATTGTCTCACCCTTTATCTGAAGAATGGTTTTCTGCAGTACAAGGTTGATAAATCAAATGTTACATAAGATCTTGGATGATGTAGGAGACCCGATTGAGAGTGCTTCAGCATTGAGCTGCGACCTTCCTGGTCAGCAGTTCAAAGCCACCAGAGCTCCACAGGAGAAACAATTGGGCTTTCGATTTTGCAGTCTCAGAAACCCCAGGGGAGTCGCTATAAGTCAGCAATGACTTCATGACAGTGGGTATTTTTTTTGTTTACTCAAATCGTATAACCGAGGAAAATTAAAGTCCAGCATAGTCATCAAATCCTAATAAGAACAAACCATTACCCTCTTCAGTATATATGAGATCTTTGTAATTAGAAAACTAGCTGGCTATTCTGTTTGAAAAATGAATCAGTAATGAAATATCAACACTGATATCTGCCGCAGGCAGAAAGGGCTGAAATTAGAACAGCGTTGGGTCCATAAATATCCTCTACTACCATCTCCTTTATGGGCCAATGAGCATGGAAGTAGTCAATGAGAAAAGATAGCTGAAACCAAACCAACCCATCTGAATATAAGGAGGCTTCACAGTGGGGTATGCCCATTGGACATTTACTTTAAATATATTTCCACATTCTGAGTCCAAGTTTCTAACGTCTTCTTTCATAGCTCTTAAATATCTTTCATTAAACCTTATCCCTTCCTTGGTTGACTATTTATGAAATCACTCTGTTTCCAAATTTATAAAAAGTTAATGGCAAAATGAATTTAAAAGATAATGTAATTTTTCCATTAACTTTTGAAATGCATATATATGTATATATTATATGCTCTATATGATATTTTTATTATATGTAATAAGTTCTTCTGGTACAATTGTTAAGAATTCACTACTAACCCAAAGGTGAACAGTTAGAACTTACCAGCCACTCCAGTAAAAAAATTATATATATATATATATATGTATATATATATATATATATATATATATATATATATATATATATTAGTATGCTTCCTTAGAGATTAC
Organism: Tenrec ecaudatus; assembly: GCF_050624435.1. Taxonomy (NCBI): domain Eukaryota; kingdom Metazoa; phylum Chordata; class Mammalia; order Afrosoricida; family Tenrecidae; genus Tenrec; species Tenrec ecaudatus. The sequence continues at coordinate 120,079,101 of NC_134531.1, read as the reverse complement.
AGCATTGAGACACTGTGGGCAGTTCTATAGTGTCCTATAGAGTTCTATACTGTCCTATAAGTTGAAAACAACTTGCTGACAACAGGTTTGCTTGAGTGTGTGTGTGTGTGTGTGTGTGTGTATGTGTGTTTATTTCAGACTACTTATTCATTGGTTTGAAGGCTCCAAAGCAAAAAATAAGTAAAAATAAAGATCATAATCATATATATGTAGGTAAATATATGTGTATGTGTATACATTACACACACATATATATATACATATTATACACACATATATAAAATTATAATTTGCTCCTACTCATAGTGACCCTGTGCACAATGGAACAAAACACTAGCCAGTCCTGTGCAATCCTCACAATTGTTCTTAATTTTAAACCCACACACTCACACACACACACACAACCACACACCCCTATGTTTGTGTATATGTCAAATTAAAATAAGATGATATAAATATGTTCCATGTTTGTAAGTACTATATATAAAAATTATAATAAGATATAAATATTTAATCTCTAGAACCAATATCCTTATATGTATAATATATTCATAATCTCTACATTTTGAATCACGTTTCAAATAAATTAAAAGACTGAGTGTATTTCTTTGATTTATGGAGACATAGTCTAGTATTGTTTTTAGCTTTTACATAGTAAATATTTCTAGCATCCCACCTCCGTGACCCTTTTACTCCTTCAGCAATCCCAGGCAAAGGAATTTACAGCCATTTAGTCTCTTTTCCTGAAGACTGTTGTTATGTTTGAGCTTCAGTTTGAAACTAAACTCTTTAATAATTTATTAGGTCCAGTGGCAGATGTCCTGGGAAGAAAATTAAATTCAGAGCCATATGTAAACATATCTCACTTAATTTTCTAAAGTATTATCTCAATAAATTATCTGCTTCTTGGAATAGTATTCTGTTCTCTGTGCACAGTCCATGATCTCCCACACGTGTCACCCTGCCTCACCCCATCAATGCCACGTCGTACAGTTCCTTCTGCATTTAATCTGTTTCCTCCAAGCTATGTGCTGCCCTTCACTTTATAGGCTCTCCTGATAACTGACTCTGAGTATCAAGCTTGGGTTGGAGGAAAATGCTTGCTAACTTCTAACTACCTGGCTGAGATTAACTAACTGTACACCTGATGAGGTAATGCTCATCTCTGGCAAGGAGAGATCTCAATTGAATTCAAGAAATCAGTATTTCTTCTTGAATTATTTTTCCCGGTACCTTTGCCTTTTTAAATTCAGCTATGCAATGGATGTTTGAAAGGAGGATGAGAGAAACAGATATAATATAAAACCGTTAAATAATTTTATTTCCAGTTAAGGTTCACTTAAAATTTCTTGCGTATCTATAATATGAACTTCTAAGAACAGCAGATACATATTTTATGAAGTTGTTTAGCAACCAGTAGGTATAGCTAGAGTTAATTAATATTGATTAAAAAATATGTGCCAACACTATGCATAAATTGCAAAAAGTAGACTGTTGATAAAGATGTGATAGTTTGCTTTTCAAAAGGGTATCACTAGGGAATTCTGTGAAGTTCCTTGATACAATTAAGATAAGTATTATAAAATATTATCCATTTAGTAGCATGCCTACTAAATAAAAAATAAAGTTCAGAGAAACATCAGGAGTCACACCCCATTATAGCTTTATTTCAAGTGATTGCTCTTGCTGACCTTATACCTAAAGAAAGCCCTGGACTTTGTTTTGGCTCTGTGGAGCTCCTACTTAATTAAATTAATAATTAAATAACAAAAAACTATTAGCTGATCTCTGAAGTCAAAGCAAAAGAGTAAAAAAAGTAACTCTAAAATAGCAGAAACTTTGGACACTTTCCAATCATTCATTCAATATTTATTGAACACCTGTCTTACACTAAAAACTTTGCTATGTCCTGCAAAGTACAAAGATGATGTAAATTACTTATGTTTTCTAGAAATTCAGTATGAGAAAAGATGAATAAATAAGCAAATAATTATAATCATGTGTGAAATGATTTCTTTTAAATTTGGGCAAATATGATGGAATCCTGTGAGAATTGTCAGTTGAGTATGGCATTACTCAGAATATTAACATATTAATCTTGTCATAAGTAAACCTTTTATACAGGAAACATTTCATATTAAATACAAATATATTTGCATTAATGCTCTCTATATTATTTACATATAAATATTGTAGCTATGTTTCTCTCTATCTCTTTCTCTAATAGGTTACTGTTATAAAATTATGCATGCTGTTATTGAGCGCTGTTAGTTGATTCTGACCCAGGCTGGTGTTGTTTTTAGATGCAATGCATTTGGTTCTGGTCCATAGTGACCCTGTGCACAACAGAACGAAACATTACCTGGTCATATGCCTTCCACACATTTGTTCCTTTGCTTGCATTTTCCTATGAATGGATTTAGACCCTTAAAAAACCTACACACAATGGAAGGAAATACTACATGGTCCTATGTCATTCTCACAATTGCTGATATGTTTGAGCCCATATTAAAAAATCATAGAAACATTCATTAAACAAACATATCAAAATAAGAATCTATTGTTTCAAGACATACCCTCCATCTAAGTACATATATTTAGGAAGATGGTCTCTACATCACTTTATCTTCTCCAAATAATTCTACCATCTTCAATTGACATCATGTCAAGATGTGTTTGGGCACCCTCAATAGAAGCAAATGCTCTTTGAGTTCGAGAATAAAAAAGAAATCTGAAGCTTTAAGATGGGCCTGTAGGTGGATGAGGAAGACTTTCCCAATGCAGTCCCTATAGGAAAGTTCTTATTACCCTTGAAGATTGCGCAGTTTTCCTTTTTAAGAAGGAAAAAGAAAATCTCAGTGAAAAATTTCCTGGCTTGTTTCTCACCAATGCAGTTTTCAATTTTCTTAAAACTTCTTCATAAAAAACCCTATTATTGTCCCACGTTGTTTGATAAAATTTATCAAGACTATTCCTTTGGATTTCCAAACACATTAAGTCATAGTCTGAGCTGACCTCTCTGTCTTGAATTTAACAGGCCTAAAAGATCTCATAAACAAACAACCCCCTTTTTTATTGAACCCTGTATTCTGAATTGTATCTATAAACCTAAGAATTGTCTCAGTTATGATAAAATAGTTCTATAAAATCTAGATTTCTAGAAAGTTGCCTTCATTAGCTTAGGAGCCCCAGTGGCTCAGTGGTTATGCTTTGGGCTGTAATCTGTGAGGATGGCAGTTTGAAAGGACTAGACCCTCCATGAGAGAGAAAGAGGCCTTCTGCGCCTGTAAACAGTTACCATCTCAGAAACTCACAGGGGCAGTTCTTCTCTGATAACTCACTAGCATCATTGTTGCTTACAGGCTGAGCAAAGATCAGCAACGCTTTTGGCAGCTATCTAACCAAAAGCTTTTTGAGGTCAAGATGTTTGTTTAAAATTGAAGATGCAAAAACCTGATATTCCAATTGCAATAGCTATCACATCAATAGAAATTGTATTATCTTCTACCAATTTCTGCATATCACTCACACTTTCTTTATTCATTGAAGTTGACAGTCTTCCCTCCCTGGACTCATTTTTTCAGGTCTTCTAGACTTTTTGTAAAATGCTTGATCTGTCTAAAAGTTATTGTATTTTATTTCATTAATTTCAGAAGCATTTTAGAACATGGTTAATTTTGAATGAGCCCCTGCAAGGATACAGTAGATTCCTACAAGTATTGACTTTTTGATGCACACAACTTCATGAAAAAAACAAACAAATATCAGGCCTATTTTCAAAATGAATGTCTCTTTAAACTTTTGAAACTGACCTTTGACCAGGCTGCGTCATAACTGATATTAATGTGAAAACATGGTTGATTGGAAGAGGTGAAAGAAATAATAAATTTATGTTAGTAAGGAATGGGTTTCTATTTTTCTATATCTAGGTTTCAATCACTGTTCCCATGAATTGTCTGATGTCTTGTGTGGGAGAAAATAGATGCAGAGAAGTGAAATTACTTGGTGTGGCTCTTGTATCCATAGCCTTTGTAACTTGCAACAAGTAACTGGGTAGGGTCACACCTAAAAGTATAGAGGCCTCTGCAGGCGTATTGAATAATATAAGACAGCTCTGCTAGTCAAAGTCTCTAACTCCCACCAAATGACATTTTCCTACACGGATCTGGTAACAAGGTGGGGGAAAATACTGATAAGATGCTTCTATGCGTAACTATGCGAAAGCGTCCTTGGAGTCCTAGCCTGCTATGTATAAATGTGAGCTAGGAATCTTACTAGCAGCAAGAGCTTGGAGCCAGGGCATGGAAGAGAGTCTTCGACTTCCTGTCCTTCAAAGCACATAAGATGGAGCATTTAGTGCAGGAGGCCGGCTGCAGAGTGGAGTCTATGTGCTTAATTGGGGAAGTTGGAATTGCTGACCCACAGAAATCGAGCTGAGTGATTTGGGGCTGAGGCTTTCTGGAGTGGGGTACCTCAGGAAGCTGTGCTTGCTCACTCCCTGAACTTGAGTGGAATGCCTTTGGGTGGAGTCTTACAATGGAGTGGTATGCCCCTTTGGACATTTACTAGCAGACTTGCAAGAATATGTCCTGATAAACAACAGAACTTTGAGCATTTCTTATTGTTGTTACAGCTTGTTCATTTTTAATCATGAATTTTGTCTGTGAGTTCTGTTTAGCCATCTCCATGAATATTAGAACCTAGAGATGAAATAGAGAATGTTAATTAAAATATCACATACTCTAACTTGGGGATTGATCAGTTTTGCCATTTAGTTATGTATAATAGTCAGCTCTCTGAGAAGCAGGTAGAGTTCTCCTGTGACCATGAGAAAAGAAGAATCACCGTTGGAGCAGCTGGGAGATTCCTGCCTGAAGTGGCTGAGGCAATAGCTAGACACAGAGCAGCGCCACAAGCGGGAAGCAGAATGGTATCTTTCCTGGCCCACAACATGAGGCAGAACCAAGGGATCCTATGACTGACAGGCCAATGATCAGAGAGAGACCTGTCTGCCACAATAGCTGAGATGTTCTGTGGGAAAATAAAACAAAACAAAAACAACCTGTATCTTTAACGTTTTGTTAAGGTTTATAAGCCCCCCTTCAAAAACAAACAAACAACAACAAAACAGAAAGATAATCATGTGTGTTTTATGTGAATTCTGGATGGCCACTGTGTAGCGTAAGAATAGGCTAAAGAAGGATGGAAGGTAGAGGCATGTCTGCCCTCTGCCTGGCAAGAATTGTCTTTGGGTAAATGTAGAATGGGGTTCTTCTCTGTTTTGTAGGCAGAGGAGGTCAGGTAGGCCCCTGATACCATTTTATTAGTTTAAAAAAAGTAGGAATCTTCTAACAAGATCTCTATGCAAGTCATTATTAATATCTTCTTCCACAAAATGTAAATCAAGTTATAGATATGAAACGCAAAGAAGGAAATAGGATACAAATCATGAAGGAAAAAGACTCACTGAGACAGAGTTCTGATATTGATTTTCAACTTTATTTCATCAGAAAATAAATATATTAGGTTCAAAGTAACATTTAACTTAATCCTCTAAATACAATCTATAAAATATTATAAAACTCAAATCCAAACCCACTGCAAACATGTTGATTTTGATCACAGTGAGACTAAAGGATGGAGTAGAATCCCCTTTCGGGGTTTCTGAGACTAAACATCTTTGGGAGCAGAGAGTGGCGTCCTTCTCAGAGTGCATCATAAATCTGGGCTGCTGACCTTGTGATTAGCAACGTGACGTGTAGCCCAGTGTGTCACCGGCGTTACCACTAACTTCCTGAAGTAATAGCCAGGTGTTTGGGGAACACAGAGACGTTGAAGATTTTCCTTCGAGGTGACATTGGATTCTGTCCTCCAGAAGGAGGCGGAGTCTATCGAGAACTGTCTGCATAAGAAGTACCGTGGATTTGAACTGAAGCCTGATGTGGACCGTCAGGATGTGACCTTCAACAAGAGTTGCCCGGCTCATGCGCCCCTCCATGGCACAGAACGATTGAATTTCACTCCTTATACTTCCTGAAATGCTACCAGTTACAGAATCTTTGGATGAACAGGGATTTTTCTTAAACTCTTGTTGGGATTAAAGAGGAAAGGACAAAATGTGTTAGACTAAATTATATTATTTCAATCTTGTCAATATATGCTTTTGAGGGGACCTTGAGATATTCCACTGCTGAAGCCACAGGGCATGGCACCAGTATTTGAAATTCAAGAAAGAAGCCTCTTTATTTTCATTGTCTGTATTCAATGTTTTCTTTAAGATTAATCCTTGATATATAATAGAAAAAAATTCTCTCCCCCTTTTTCTTTTGACTGCCAGTCCCTCCTTACACATCCTGAAATCCAAATCAAGGCTAAAATCTAATTTAATTCTTGACAATTAATATTCTAGCTCCTCTAAATGTGGATGAATATAACCTCAGTACATAAATCTGGGTAGTTTATAATATAGCTTTATATCATTCATAATGTAATTCTAAATTACCCACAATATTATTTCTATACAGTGACACTGCTGATTTTCTAAAGAGAAACTTGCAGTTTTAATAACACTAGGTCATTGATATGCTGGAGACTAACTTATGTAAAATTCTAAAAGACAAAGGATTAAATAGAAACAGTGAGCCTACCTACTTAGTGTTTCCTATGCTTTCTAAGGAGGGAAAAGCAGTGCAGGCCAAGGTGTAGTTCACTCTCTATTTCATCAAATTTCACAGTGGATAATGCCAAGAGGTGAATGTCTATTTAATTGTCAGATTTATAGGTTTTGATACCTTTTAAGCATAATCATGGTATTAAAAAAAACTAGTGGCAGGGCTATGGGTCAGTGAGGGGACAGCACTGGAGACACAGTGTGGGAATTTGGCCTGATCTGATCCCGTCACACCTAAGCAAAGCACTGGGGGAGTGCAGCAGAACAGCAAGGCAATGGAGCAGCAAGGTCCCCAGAGAATGCTGAAGGTGGAATTTGGGGCCAGGGCGTGGTGCCCCAACAGACTGGACTGGAAAGCACTCCTAAAGGCCAACAAATGATTCTTGAACTAACTACAAGTTTTTCTTTCTTGTTGCGTTTTGTTTTGTTCTTTGTCAGTGGTTTGTTATTGTTGTTTGTTGTATATTGCTGCTTGGTTTTGCTCTGTCTTGTTTTTGTGCATCTTAATTTTCTCCGCAGATCTGTCTAAGTAAGATAGGCTGGATGAACAACCTGGAGGAGAAAAAAAATGGGACAGAAAGTTCCGGGGGAACATGGATAGGGAGAGGTGGGGGAAGGAAGTGGTGTTAACAAACCCAGGGAAAAGGGAACAATAACTGATCCAAATTGGTAGTGAGGTGAGTGTGGGAGGCCTAGTAGGGCATAATCAAGGGTAATGTCATGAAGGTGTATTGCTGAAACCCAGGTGGGGATGGAGCATGATAGTGGGACAGGAGGAAAGTCAAGGGAAATAGAGGAAAGAGCTGGGAGGCAAAGGGCATTTATAGAGGTCTAGATAAATACATGTACTTATGCAAATATATTTATATATGAGGATGGGGAAATAGATCTATTTGCCTATATTTACAGGTTTTTTATTAAGGTAGCAGAAGGACATTGGGCCTCCACTCAGGTACTCCCTCAATGCAAGAATTCTTTCTTCTATTAAATTGGCATTCTATGATGCTCACCCTCCGACATAACCGCTGAAGACAAAGCTGATGAATAAGCAAATGTGGTGAAGAAAGCTGATGGTGCCCGGCTATCAAAAGATATAACGTCTGGGGTCTTGAAGGTAAACAAGTGGCCATATAGCTCAGAAGCATCAAAACCCATATGGAAGAAGCACACCAGCCTGTGCGATCATGAGGTGTCCAAGGGATCAGTTATAAAGCATCATCAGAACAAAAAAATCTTGCCATAGTGAATGAAGGGGGAAGTGCAGAGTGGAGACCCAAAGCACATTTGTCAACCACTGGAGATCTCTTGCAGAGGAGTTTATGGGAGATGAGTCAGTCTGGGTGCGATATAGCACTGATGAAGATTACAGATTTCCTCTAGTTCCTAAATTCTTCCCCCCTACCCCCACCCCCACCCCCAATATCATTATCTGAATTCTACCTTGCAAGTCTGGCTAGACCAGAGGATGTACAGTGGTACAGATAGGAACTGGAAACACAGGGAATCCGGGGCAGATGATCCCTTCAGGACCAGGGTGTGAGGGGTGACACTGGGAAGGTAGAGGGAGAGTGGTTTGGAAAGAGGGAACCAATTACAAGCATCTACATGTAACTTCCTCCCTGGGGGATGGGCAACAGAAAAGGGGGAGAAGGGAGATGTCGGACAGGGCAAGATATGACAAAATAATAATTTTTAAATCATCAAGGGCTAAAGAGGGAGGGGAGAGCTGGGAGGGAGGGGGAAAATGAGACCTGAGGCCAAGGGCTTAAGTGGAGAGCAAATGTTTTAAGAATGATGAGGACAATGAATGTACAGATGTGCTTTACACAATTGATGTATAGGATTGTGATAGAGTTATATGAGCCCCTAATAAAATGATCAAAAAAAAACCTAGTGGCATGATATTTGATATCCTATGAAGGACAACCTAGATAGAGTAACTAGTTGTTAAATAAAATTCAGTTGATGTATCCCACATGCATTGAACCTCCAGTAAATCCCCTCTGACCATCGCCCAGGGATGTGAATAGTCTGGTTCTCAGGCAGAAAGCATTGTAAAATTGATTATGGCATATGTAGTCAGGTTAAAGTATAACACATTATCATTCTGATCTCCCTCTGGGCATATTTTAAAGTTGTTTCAGTTTTTAATATTTTCTGCTTTATTTGAATTTTTTTCAGTTTTGTCATTGTTGTTAGATTTTGTTTATTTCTTTGATTTTTGTATGATTTTTGTACATGCAATCCAGAAAAAGTAAATCTATAGAGCTAGTAACTGGATTAATAATTAGCTAGAGGCAGGGCAGGAGAAGTTGTGGGGAAGTGGGGAATTCACAATGAGTATGAGGAGAAAATTTTCTGAAATTGATGGTGGTGATAACTGCACCACTCTTCTTAATATGAATGAAGGATTAAAATGTATTTTGTGTGAATTATATGCCAATAAAATGATTTTTAAATGTTTAGAGCAATATAAGGCCCATGTGAGATATAAAATTATACTTCAAATAGTGATAACGACACAGTGAATTTACTATTTTGAATAGTCTGTATTACTAACTAGCTATTTTAAATATTTGAGTGATAGAAGTTGAAATTAGAAATGTTTTCTTTTTATTATTAACAATGAACTTGAAATTTACACCAATATTTACGTGTTTTCTCTGCGTTTTGATAAAATCTTAATCCCTATGTTCATAAGCTTTAAATTTTTTTATTCTTAAACTAAGAAAGCAGAACCCCAAACCTAACTCACTTCCATTGAGTCAACTCTGGCTCATAGTTGCCCTATGGGAAAAACTAGAACAGCCCTGTGGGTTTCTGAGACTGTAACTCTCCATGGGAGTCGAAAGCTTCAGTCTTTCCCCATGGAGTGGCTGGTAACCCAGAGTTCCTAAGAAATGACTTCTTGTGCACATTACGGTGAGCTATAACTGAAAGCAGCACTAGTCTGGGATATCATGGGCCCAGGTCAAAGGATCAAAGTCAGACTGACTAGATATGGGCCACTCAGGAGTCTACAGAGATCGGAGATCTAATAGCAGTGATGGAAGTTCTAGGTCCATAGAGACGTAAACCCTAGATGGTAGCAGGCAATCAACAAGCTGTAATCAGCATCCCGACCTCAGGCATTCCATGTTCTTGCTGCTGTGGCTTCCTTGGCTGCACATATTAGCATTTGCGTGGACTTTGGCCTCATCTTTCTTCTCTTGTGTTTAAATCCGCACATTTACTTCTTCCTCCTCTTTGTTTTCATGATCCAGAGGTTTCTAACATGAGGGGGCAAAGACCAAAGCCCTTCAGGTTTCCTATGACCCTACCCCTATTTTCCTTGTAATCACCCACTGAAATCTGTCTTACTGAGACCCGATGCTAAAGTCATCTCTTATTTTTAAGAAGTTTATCCCTAACTCTTCCTTTCCTGACAATGACACCGTGTTTCCATTTCTCAAAGGAGTCTTTTGTTCACACTTTCCTCATATTATCAGAGTACTTAAAGCATTAATTTTGGAAAGTGGGGATAATCCACTATTTTTCCTTTCTTTCATCAATCCTCCTAGATAAGGAAGACTTTGCCAAAACTAATGCTATATTGCAAGATATATTTTTTATTGCAGAGAAAGTCAAGTTTCCTACCATTGAACTTTGTTTTCATATTTTGAAGGTGATTGAGGTGAAAACAAAGCCAACAGGACATTTAAAATCCTCACGAAGCTTAGTTAAAATATAGAACACTGAATTTTCTACACAAAAGTACCGTAGGCTGTGGTTATGGGAACTTTGGGAAAGCAAGCATTAAATGACCAAACACTTGGAAAACAATTCAAAGGCATTGAAAAAAATACAAAGCAAACGAAGTGAAGGGAGCAGGGAAAGTGAATTCTCAAGTGTATATAAATAGAAATATATTTTTCTCTTCATAACCCTTAGAATAATTGTTACCCCATATAAACTGCACATTAAAATATATTCGATCGTCCATTAAACAGAAATAAAGCATATTAGAAAACATTCTCACCGATAGCCTGTGCAAATCCTTGAGTACAAGGGAAGGTTAGGGAAAACGCAGCTCAGCCAGTGGCTCAAGCCGTCACTGCAATCCTCGAACTGGACAGGAGAAATGGTAAGCAAATTCACCTGTAGTTCTCAAAGAAGACAGCTTTTCAAATAACAGCTAATACACCTATTCACTGCGATCAAGTGCTGTCCACTTAGAAGCTTCCCTGCAGAAGGTCTCCGGAATTTTGTAAATCTTTTGGTGTGTGTCTGGTGGGCTTGAATTTGTACTTAGAAATTGAAAGTTTACTCAGCGGTGTCACCATTGCCCCTAAGAGTCATAACTAGCTTTCTTTTCTTGTCATTTTCCCAGGAGTCCATTACAGACCGTCATGTACTTCCCCACATCTTTGGCGCCCCATCTAATTCTTATCAGTCCTTTGATAAGTATGCAGGCAGCACCTTGGAGCAAACTTGATTCATGTGTTCTTTGCTTTCTTTGCGGCTTTCCCAGTGCCCTCATATGATGCTGTGATCAGAGAATAAGTCGTATATATACAAGCAAGACTCAGAAATATGCAGCGCAATCTTCCTAACCACCCAGGACCGTTAGGCGCCGAGTCAGTTCCATCGCACAGTGACCTAAGTACGGCAGGAGGAAATGCTACCCAGTCTATCATAATTGCTGTGTTTGAGCCCAGAGATGTGATGTGTGGCAGCCACTATGTCGATCCGACTCATTGAGGACCTTCCTTTTCTGGACTCTCATTTACCAAGCATGACGTTCTTTTCCAGAGACTGATGTCCCTTTATAATATGTCCAAAGAATGGGATCAAAGTGTCACAATTCTCGTTTGTGAGGAGCATTCTGGTTGTACTTCTTTCAAGAGAGATGTGTTTGCTACTCTGTCATCCCAGGGCACTTGCGGTCTTCCCTGCCTGCACCATGATCCAAATGCACCGATTCTTCTGTGGTCTACCTCATTCACTGTCCGGCTTTCCGGTGCCGAGCACTGGGTTGCAAATGTTATGACTCTGGTCGAAGGAGTTGGGTTACCTTACACTAAGTTGCAATGCAGTCTGATTTTCATTAGAAAATGCTTCAAGATTTCCTCACTTTTAGTAAGTAAGGTCCTGTCATCAGAATAGCTCGGGTCGTTTAGAAACTTTCCTCTCATCTGATGCTGCATTCCTCTTCTTATAGTCCCGCTTTTTGGGTTATTTACTCAGCGTATAGTTTGCATCGGTACGGTGAATAATACAACGCTCACGAGCACCTTCCCTAATTGTAACCCTTGCAGGAGTCTCCTGTTCTCCCCACACGGGGAAGAACTCATAAATAGAGAGGACAGATTTCTTCTATAAAATGCTTCGAGCAATTTGAGATACATCCTATTTATTCTTCAGAAGATCATAATGACATCACTCTCATTGCCCATATGTGGGCAAGAATCCAATGATAGACGAGGTGTGGAGTTGTCTCCTTTCCCTTTGCACACTGGTTTCACTTACGCTCCTTAGATTGATCCCCACATAACTGAAATAACCAAATATATGCAAATCCCTGCTTCAGACTCTATTTTGGAGAAAATCCAAGCTAAATTATAGGAGAAATTGATATCTAACTCAAAATTCTAATAGAAGTTTAGGCAAAGCTCTATTTTCTAGATCCCCACAACCAACAGAGTAATATCAATTTACACTAAGGTGGAGTTTTAAGATATTTTAAATTGCCTCCCCAGTGTTTATCTGGATCTCTAGAAGGATTATCAATAAAGGTTGCTGGTTTATCTTTTTCTATTCTCCTTGCCCCTACCCCAACACATGTTATAGCATACCAAACACTATCAAATAAATTAGTTTGCTTACATGCATTTCCTCTGTGAATATCAACCTTCAAATGCCTCTTTCTTTTCCCTTATTAAGTTTGTACTGTTTTAGTTTGTACTATCCCAATTTTACCCAAACTGTTCAGGTTAGGTCAAGCATTCCATTTTTGAGCCTTCCTTATTGTAAAATATGGAATTGGTCTATACTCTTAATTTACTGATGAAAATGGGTAAAAATATATCTCACTCAAGACACCCAAATTGTTTATACCCAAGTTACTACACCTTATCTATTACCTTCATGCTAAATTAATAAATCTATTTTTTTCAGGAAGAGAAGTCACCATCTCATCAATATTATCCATTTAACATCAGTTCTCATTATGAACTTTTGTGTTAATGAAAATTACATCAATCTTTGGATATCATGAGCTGCGTAAAGTGAAAACCAAAATTTTCTTACCTTTTAAAAAATATAACAACTTAAATAGTATATTTCACAGACATTTAAGATTATTAAAGTTCTAATCAAATACATTACTTAATCTGATTTGAATAAAAATGACATGCAAATACAGCAACACCTGATTGAAAGTGGAAGGAGAAAATGCCATTTTTAAGATTTAATTTATATTTCTTTGTTCCTGGATCTTAGGTACTGGTGATTATGCCTACCTTATTCTTCCATTCATGGCAAACTACCAACTTTATTTTCCTTTTAACGTTTTTAATCTTTATATGGTACTTCACTTACTTATACCTCTATATTTCATTTTTATTTCTTTCATCCCAATGCAATATTTTTAACGTGTTTCATTTCTTTCTGATAATTTGAATGTGTTTATACAAAATACATATTTTGAATTTAGGTGAGCGTTATATATCAGCTGATGATTTCTCCCACTCTATAAAGAAAACAAACTCTTTTTACTCAAATTAATTTTTTTTTCTCGTTTGTTATTTGTTTATTGGAATTTTAATCCACCACAAAGTTGTGGTGTCAAACCTGTAAGGCAAATTGAATTTCAAAATATGACCAATGGTTGCAAGAAAATAAAAAGGCACATATTTTTTCTTTGACAATTCACAAGAGCAAGGTGGCTCATAAAAAATGAAAAGAAAAGATAACTAAAAATTTAATACACACGGCAAGAGATTGTTGAAATCTCTATATGGGAGTTCCAGACACAAAAGAAGTTTCCATTTACTTTTCAGGTCCTTTGCGTGTGTCTTCATCAAGTGGCCAAAGGAAATCTGATTGGGAGAGGTTCCTGAGAGAGGCTCTATGGTTGGTGTAAGCATGCAGGTGATAAGCTGTCTGCCAGGGAACAGGCATGAAACCCGGAAGGGCCTGAAACTCTTCTCTCCTGAAAAGCAAAAGGTGTCTTCCTGTAGAAAGAGGAGAGGGAACCCCGTCGTCCTTGGTCCTAGGAAAAAGTGAGTGGACAATTAAGAAAGGAAAATAAAATCTCTTTTCCTCTTCCTCTCTTGTCTAACAAAAAGGTTATTGCATCTGGAAACAAGAAAGAAACTTCATTACCAGCTCAGCTGGAAAAGTTAGACTATATGCAGAAGAACGCAACATCAGAATTGGTAGAAAGCTTACTAGCAATTTGCCACGGCCTTGCTTCCTGAAGCCAGTAGGACTTGAAGCACTTCACTGATGAAGACCAGGGACTGCACCCTTCTGAGCGGATTCCAGTGCACTCAAAGAGGAGCAAAACCTTCACACCTGAGCTAATAGGTAACATCGTGCTAAATGGACACAGACTGACGCTGTCAAGGATGTCATCTTACTTGGATCCACAATCAATGCTCATGGACGCAGCCGTCAAAAGATCAAATTATGTATTACATTAGGTAAATCGGCTGCACAATAGGCTGCACAATACCTTTTTTGGGGATGGGAAAGGATCTTTATTTATTTAATTTTTTAACGTTTTATTAGGGGCTCATACAACTCTTATCACAATCCATACATACATCAATTGTGTATAGCATCCTTGTACATTAATTACCCTCATCATTCTCAAAATATTTGCTCTCCACTTAAACCCTTGGCATTAGGTGCTCTTTTTTCCCCTCCCTCCCCGCTCCCCCTCCCTCATGAGCCCTTGATAATTTATAGATTATTATTTTGTCACATCTTGCCCTGTCTGATGTCTCCTTTCACCCCCTTTTCTGTTGTCCATCCCCCAGGGAGGAGGTCACATGCAGATCCCTGTAATGGGTTCCCTCTTTCCAACCCACTTTCCCTCTACTCTCCTAGTATTGCCACTCACACCCCTGGTCCTGAAGGGATCATCCACTCTGGATTCCCTGTGCCTCCAGATCCCATCTGCACCAGTGTACATCCTCTGGTTCAGCCAGACTTGCAAGGTAGAATTCAGATCATGATAGTGGATGGGTGAGGGGGATGAGGAAGCATTTAGGAACTAGAGGAAAGCTGTATTCTTCATCGGTGCTATATCGCACCCTGACTGACTCATCTCCTCCCCTACACCCCTCTGCAAGGGGATCTCCAGTGGCCAACAAATGGGCTTTGGGTCTCCACTCTGCACTTCCCCCTTCATTCACTGTGGTAAGATGTTTTTGTTTTGATGATGCCTTATACCTGGACCCTTTGGCACCTCGTGATCGCACAGGCTGGTGTGCTTCTTCCATGTGGGCTTTATTGCTTCTGTGCTAGATGGCCACCTGATTACCTTCAAGCCTTTAAGACCCCAGCCACTACCTCTTTTGATAGTCGGACACCATCAGCTTCCTTCGCCACATTTGCTATGCACCCGTTTGTCCTCAGCGATCATATCATGGAGGTGTGCACCCAATGACGTCCCGGTCCCGCACAAGACCTTTTTAAAAGCATTGAAAAGCAAGAAGGTTACTTTGAGCACCAAGGAGTAGCTGTCCCAAGCCATGGCATTGTCAGTAGTCTCACATGCATGTGAAAATTGGGTATTGGATAAAGAGGACCAAAGGAGAATCGATGCATATGAATTATGGTGCAGACGAAGAATATTGAAAGTGCTACGACTGCCCAAAAGAACCTAGCTGTGTTAGAAGCGCACCCAGAATGCTCCTTAGAGGCAAGGAAGCCGCAACTTCCTCTCACATGCTTTGGGCATGTTGTCAGGGAAACCAGTCCTGGAGGGCATCTTGCTTGGTTAAAGCGATGCAGTGGCTGAAACAAGGAGCTCAGACATGAACGTGATAGCGGGAACGGCACAGACGGGCAGTTTCATTGCCTTTTGTGGGAGGTCTCTAGCGGACTTGAAACTGACTTGATGACGCCGAACAGCCACACCACCAGCTGTCTGCACAGTTGTGATGCCGAGTGCTCTCGGTGCTGGCAGGAAAACAAGCAAACATGATGGGCGTGCTCTTGGTACTGGAAGAAAAAAACAAACAAGAAAGATTCATTTGCTGAGAACACTTGGGCAAAACTCCTCACACATGGAAGACAACGTTTGGCTACAATTCTGAGACTTATCTTCCCTCTATACCACGAGTCTCAGGTTCATAGGCACTAATAAATAGCTTCATCTTCTAAATATTTGATAGAAGCACTCATTTCTAGAATGGAACATTATTTCAGTCTCTATTATTCTTTTATATATAATGTCCAAAATGTTGGGAGAAAATTGCTAAACACATAAAGAAGAATTTAAAAAGGGATCTATGTCAAGAAATAAAAGAATAAAAAGAATTGGATCCAGGAATGGTCCATATTTTGAAATTATTTAACAGGAGTTTTTGAAAAATACAGATTTATATGTTGATTAGTAAGCAACATGGATGAACAAATGATAAATTTTAGCAAGTAATTGTATACACTAAAATGAAATCAAAGGAAATAGCTAATTCAGAAATAAAACAAACTAACAGAAACGATATTGATATTGAACATATTCTTGAATGGAATTAATAGCAGATTGGACACATTAGTAGATATAATTTGTAAATTCATGAGTTGAAGATTTTTGTCCAATCTGAAATAAGGATAAAAACAAGTCCAAAATATCCAGGACTATTAATGAAGAGTTAAAGTTTAATTGAAAAACAATACGGGAAAAAGATAAAAGATATAAAACTATAAAGATAATACAGTTGTTTATTATGTACACGACTCAGTTCCAACTCACAACAACCCTATTCATGAAAGAATCAAACACTGCCCATACTTTCTTCATTGTCACTGTTACTGTTTTGTTAGAGCTCATTATTTGTCCAAATATTGATCTATTGATCTATTTTGTTGAAAATCATACTGTCTTTCACTGGCCTTCTACTTTATAAGTATGATATCCTTTCCAGGGTCTGATACTTTAAATATTCTTCACCATAATTCAAATGGATGAGTTCTTTAACCTTCCATTATCCAACTTTCACTTGCATGTAAAACTATTGAAAATACCATGACTTGGGTCAGGTGCACAGGAGTCTTAAAATTGACATCGTTGTTCTTCAACACTTTAAAAAGATTGTGTGCAGTGTATTTGTCCAATGTAATATGCTGTTTGTTTTTTTGGACTTCTGCTGCCAGGAGCGTTGATAGTGGTCCAAGAAAAATGAAATTCTTGACAACTTAAAGCTTTCCTCCTTTTTTTATTTTGTTGTCTATTGGTGAGGATTTTGTTTTCTTTACATTGATTTGCATCCCACAGTGAAGTAGGATTTGCATCCTACACTCCTTGAACTTCATCAATTGTTTTAAGTCCTCCTTACTGTCAGGAACCAAAGTTCTATCATCTTCATGTCAAGGGTTGTCAGTAAACCCTCCACCAATCCTGCTACTGTTATTCTTCATATTGTCCAGCTTTGCAGATTATTTGCTCAGCATACAGATTGAATAAATGTGGTGAAAGGATACAACCCTGAAACACACTTTATCCTGATAAAGTACTTCTTGCCAGTATCTCTAGATATATTTATAAGTCATGCATGTGAAGTGTTGTGAAGCAATGTGAAGTGTTCTGGAAATCCCATTATCCTTAATACCATTCAATATTTGTTATGATACAGTTAAATGACATTGTACAGTCCATCAAAGATAAGAAAACAACTTTCAGGTATATATTGCTTTCAGTCAACATCCATATGATATCATCAATGATATACTTCACATCATGTCCCTTTCTGAATTCAGGTTCAATTCAGGCCACTCAATGTCAAAATACTTTTACACTCATTTCTGAATTATCATCAGTCAAATTATACTTGTGTATGATATGAATGATATTGTTCAACATGTTTTATGTTCTGTTGGGTGACCTTGTTTTTGAGGAATAGGCACCTATTTGGATCTCTCCCAGGTGGCTGGACGGCTATCTTACAAATTTCTTAGCAAAGAAAAGTTAGACTTCCAAGGCTTTATCGAATCATTGAAATATTTCCATTCATATTCCATCAGACCCTATTGTCTTATTTTTCACCACTGTTTTCAGTTCGTCTTGGACTTCTTCTTTGGCTCTTGAGCATGTGCTTACCTCCTGAAATAGTTGGATGTTAATTCATTCCTTTTGGTCCACAGACCTTGTATTTCTTCTGTCTTCTTTTGATACTGATGAGAGCATTCAATATTTAACTCAATAATTCCTCAATAATGTAATTTGAAACCTGAGTTTTTCCTTCAGTTCTTTAGCTTGAGATATGCTGAATATATTTTTCCTTGTGGACTTTTAAATTCAAGGTCTCTGCAAGTTTGCATTATAATACTTCATCTTGTCTTCTCTAACTACCCTTTGACATCTTTTTTATGTGATAATTATTTTTATTCTTTCTTCTTTGAATCACCTATTTGTATGTTTCGCTCTCTTTCCTATTAGATTGTTTTTTTTCTTCCACTTTCCCAAGTTTCTTCTCCTTTTTTAAATTTTTTAAAATTTTATTTTATCGGGGGCTCTTATAGCTCTTATCACACTCCATACATATAACACATCTGTACACATGTTGTCATCATCTTTTTCAAACGTTTTCTTTCTACTTCATCCTTTGTTATCAGCTCCTCATTTTTTCTCCCTGTCCCACCCTCCCTCCCCCATGATAATTTATAATTTATTTCCCTTTACTCTTACACCAACTGCTGTCTCATTTCACACACTTTTCTGCTCTCCCTCTCTCTGGAAGGGGTGCCGTATATCAATTAGTGTGATTAATCGCCTTACATAGCCCCCCTTCCCTTACGCTCCTAGTATCATTGCTCCCTTAATGGTCCTGAGGGGTTTATCTGTTCTGGAGTCCCTGTGTTGTGAGCTCTTATTTGTACCAGTATACATATTCAAGTCTAGCCAGATTTGTAAGATAGAATTGGGGTCATGATAGTGAGGGGCAGGTAGGAAGCATTGAAGAACTAGAGGAAGGTTGTGTGTTTGGGTGCTATACTGCACCCTGACTGGCCCTTTGACATCATCTATCCACCTCTTTATTGTTATATTTGCATTAGCTACTTCACATTCAAGAGCAAGCTTCAGAGTCTCTTGTGACATCAACTTGTACCTTTACTTTTTCCAGTCTTTTTAAGGACCTTTTGTTTGCTCACCTATGATGTCCTTGATGTCATTCCACAGATCTTCAGGCCTTTTATTCAAGTTCAATATGTCAAATTTGGTCTTCAGATATTCTGGAGAAATTCTGGTGGTCTATCCAATAGCATTTTCAGCTCTTATGGATGCATTTTAGTGTTCTTCATCTTTAATTTAACTTAAATATGAGTGATTAATCATCATACCATAGTTGACCCCTGACCTAAGTTTGCCTGCTAACATGGAACTTCTCCATCATCTCCCATCTAGCCTCTCTGTATTTCATAATGCTTCAGAACTATGCATAAGGCATCCAGCAATTTCTGGAGTAGCTTATTCCCTTTTGGTCTAAAAGCACTGTTGAGAACTTTTAGCTTTGGGTGACCCTGTTGGCATGTGAAATATGTGTGGTGTAGATGCCAGCATCACAGCTACACACAAATAACCACAGTGCAACAAAGAGACAGGCGAGTGGTGGTCTGTGCTGACATCAAAAATATGTGAGAAGTCTCTCCATTCTTGCTTCTAAGGACTATCAGGCAGTACTTTGTCATAGAGCTACAGTGAAGTCTTACAATTATAGAACGTGTAGGAGAAAACATAAAAATATTGTTTTGGCCTCCAAAATGTATCTTAGATATGGTTTCAAGAGCAAAAGCTATGAACTTAAAAGATGAATAAATTAAGTAAATGAAAATTTAAATTATCTGCTATCACATCACTGTTAAATTATGTAAAGCAAAGTCACACATTATAAGTATTTGCAAAATATGTAAGATAAATATCCATGCTCTTAAAGAGCCCCTAACATCTCAAGGTAAAATCACAAACAACCGAATAAATCAAGGTTAAACACCTCATGAAACACTTCAGCATAGAAAATAAAAAAATGACTTGTAAGCACATGAAAAAAAGATACTCTAAAAAAATGGAAAAGGAAATCCACTTTGAAAAAAACAATCTGCATTGAAAACCTAATAAATACTTCATAGAATGGTTGAACTAAACAGCCTGGCATTAGCAAGTGTTGATGTAAATGTAGAACTGGAATTATATGCATAATATAGGGTATATGTAATGGAGCACTCACTTTGGCAGTAAGATGACAATTTTTAATAAAGTTAAGTATATGCTTTCCACATGAGTCATGAATGCCACTCCTAGCCATTTGTGGTTAAGCTCCACTGTTGGCGAATAAGCACCAACTTATAGCCAACCTCTGTTCAACAAAAACCAAGTACCACCTGGTCTTGGCCATCTATAAATGGTTGTCAGATTTGAGACAATTGTTGGAGCCTCAGGGTTAATCCACTTTAATGAGCATCTTCCTCTTCCTCGCTGATGCTCTCCTTTATGTAGCATGGGTCCTTCTCGGGGGATTTGTCTCCCTGCTAACACTTCCAACGTGCATGAGACAAGGCCTCGTCATCCTCACTTCTAACTTAGAACCTAAGGAGCATGATGGCTGTTCTTCCTCCTGGCATTACAGGGGATTTTGATATTCTTTGCCAACACCAAAATTCAAATGCATCAATTCTTCGGTGGTCTTCCTTAGTCACTGGCCAGCTTCCACATGCATATGTGGAGTTTGAAAATACCATCGCTTGGGGAAGGAGGCAAGAAAAAAACTATGGTCAGGTATCTGTGCTCCAATGTTCAGTTCAGCACAGTGCACATTTTCAAGGAGTTGGAAACAACCCAAATTTCCATCAACAGATAAATGGAGCAAAAACTGTGGTATATACATATGATGGAGTACTACGCATCCCTTAAAAGCAGCGATGAACTCATGAAGCACATTGCCGCATGGGAAGAATAGGAGGAAATCATGCTAAGCAAAGTAAGCCAAGCACAAAAGGACAAGTACAACATGAATCCACTGAAGTAAACTTTAAAAAAATCCACTGAAGTAAGCTTTAAAAAAAATGGAGCATATGGGAAAAGCTATTATATACATACATTCCTGAGTTAGGTCCAGGTACTGTGGCAGGGAACAAATCCAATCCAGGGATACTTAGAGCAGCCAATTAAATATGAGGGGGAAAGAAAGAGAGAAAAAAAATAGACATGGGTAAGGAGGGAGCAGGGCTCTAACCCACCAAATAGGAGGGTATTGGTTATATCTCCACAGGAGAGGGAGAGAAAGACCAGGCTTCAAGCCGATGCTCCAAGACGTGAATACAAAATGCCTGCATGTACCAGGGAACCAATATGGAGTTCTGCAGGGCTGGTCCCAATTTCAACTATGCAGACCCCCCCTCCCCCAAGAATGCACTTCAGAGGACAGCACTGAAGCTACAGCTTGGACAGACGGGCATGTCTGATTAGCACACACAGGAGATAAATGAAGAGGAATGGAGAAGTAGGGGAACATCCTGACTCACCAAGGCCCCGAGAATGATATTCCTGCTCAGAGCAGACAATGCACTGAGAGGACTAAGAGATAGCCCCACCACGAGGCATGGCATCCTTCACTGAACCACACCCCTATGGGGGACAACACTGGAGACACAGTGTGGGGACTGTGCCCAATCTGATCCCATCACACTAGGGCGAAACACTAAGGGCATGCAACAGAGCAGCAAGGGGAGCAAAGTGATGAAATCCCCCGGGAATACCAAAACTAGACTTTGGAGGCAAGAGTGTGACACCCCATCAGACTCAATAGGAAAACACTTATAAAGGCCAACAAACAGACCTTGAACTATTTATTAACTATTAAGCTTTTCCACTTTTGTCAGGGGCTTTCTTTTTGTTGTTGATATTTTGGTTTTTTTATTGTTGTTATTATTTTGTTGGTTTTGACTTCCTTCGTTGTTGTTGCCTTGCCTGCTATTTATGCTTATTAATGTCACTGCATGTCTATCTACATAAGATAGGCAGGATAAACAATTCGGGAGAGATGAAAAGAACAGGACTGATGGTTCCGGGGATGCGGGAGAAGGGGAGGTGGGAGAAAGAAGTACGGGGAGCAATGGAACAACAAGTGAACTCAAATCAATGGAGAGAAGGGCATCAGATGCCTAGTGGGGCTGAATCAAGGGCAATGTAGCAGCAAGGATTTCTAAACCCAAATGAAGGCGAACATGATGGTGGGCCAAGAGGAAATTAAAAGGAAATAGAGGAAAGAACCTGGAGGCAAAGGACATTTATAGAGATCTAAATACAGACATGTACATATGCAAATATATTTATATATAATAAGAAGGAAATAGATTTATGTACTTAAGTATATCTATATGTTAAGAATTAAGGTTGCAAATGGACATTGGGCCTTGACTCAACTACTCCCTCAACATGAGAAAATTTTGTTCTAATAATCCGACATTGTGTGATGCTCACCTTTCCAACATGATTTCTAAAGACAAAATTGGTGCATAGACAAATGTGAAGAAAGCTGATGGTGCACAGCTATCAAAAGATATAGCAGCTGGGGTCTTAAAGTCTTGAAGATAAACAAGTGGCCATTTAGCTGAGAAGCAATAAACCCATATGGTAGAAGCACACCAGCTTGGGTAATCATGAGGTGTAGATAGGATCAGGTATCAGCATATAAGACCCAGAACAAAATCATATCCAAGGTGAATGGTGGAAGATAGGGGGATGGGCATGGAGTGGAGACTCAAAGCCCATCTATAGACAATTGGACAGCCCCTCACAAAAAAGTCACAAGGAAGAGATGAGCCAGTCAGGGTGCAGTATGGCACTTATGAAAGCACAACTACCCTCTAGTTTTTTAATGCTTCATTTCCCCCACTATCGTGACCTCATTTTTACCTTACAAATCAGATTATACCTGAACATACACACTGCTTCAGATTAAAGCCTGCAACACAGGGAATCCAGATAAATAAACCCCTAAGGGCCAACAATAAGAATACCAGGAGGATAGGGGGAAGATGGTGATAGAAAGGGGGAATCAATCACAGGAATCAGCATACAACCTCCTCCCATGGAGATGAACAACAGAAAAGTTGGTAAAGGGCAGTAGAAGACAATGTAAGATGTGAAAATAGTAATCAATAACTTATCAAAAGTTCATGAAGGAGGGGGATGGGGAAGGGAGTGGGACAATGAGCTGATATCAAGGGATCAAGTAGAAAAAAAATACTTTGAAAATGATGATGGCAGCATATGTACCAATATGCTTGACGCAACGGATGCATGTATTGATTCTGATAAGAAATATAAGAGCCCCTAATGAAAGTATTTAACAACAACAACAACAAAATAGTAAGACAGAAGAGCCAACAAGGGGAGATACAAACATCTACAGAGTTCCAATGATGTCCAGCCATACTTGGACGGAGAGCATTCCCAGATGTTCCACCTAGAAGAGCCTTACTGGAATCTTCTTTGACTTTACATTTGAGTGGGGGCCATTTAAAATAAAATAAAGAATGAATTATAATTGGGGAAAAATGATTCACCATCTCAGATGCATAGATGCTCTGAATCAGAGTTTGAGGGTAGTGGGTTTTGGGGTGTTTATGGAAAGAGTTAATGGAGGCATGCAAAGACCCTGAGTAGTGCAACGGTTGGCTGTTTGAACCCGCCTGTGAGTTGGACTCTACTCAACAGCACTCCACAGAAGCCATGGAAGCATGGCTCTGAGCACTGATGAGCAGTGACTGTGAATATCCCAAGAGGACTAGATACTGTTTCATTTGTTTGAACATAACGATAGAGTGGCTTCGGTCTGAGATGTGGGGTGGGGTGGGGTGGGGTAGTAAAAGTCCTTATCTTTTCGTGACATACCCTGAAATATTTGTGGATGAAATTACACAATGTTTGATATTTTCTCCAAAATAATCTGGAACAGGGTAGAAAGCTGGGATTAGTATGAGAAGAAAGTGGTAGGGTTGGTGTTAGAGGGGTGGGGTGTGTGCAGATTAAATTGGTTCTGAATTTGGTTGATGCCAAGTAATTGAAACATGGGAGTTTATTATACTCATATCTCTTCTTTTGTATATGTTTAAAGCTTTCTCCAATAAAAAGTTAAAAAATATGTACAGCCTTCGAATCCCTTTATAGGGTCTCTTTGAGTCTGGAAGGACTTGACTGGAGTAGATTTGGCTTTCAGCTCATATAGACATAGGTTTGGTTCATAGGGACATAAGAATTCATAGGCACATGTATGTGGCTGTATCAATGGAACAGTGAGGATGTGGCAGGACTGGGCAAGGGTTTGTTCTGTTGTGCAAAGGTTGCTATGAATAGGTATCAGAACTGAATCAATGGCACTTAACAACAACAGCATAAGTTGGAATGGATTTGATGGCAGCAGGTTTTGGTTTCTATCCCCAAATAATTTCTAGTATGCTTTCAGTAATTTATATATTTTAAATTACATTATGCTAAGTATCTTCTAGTTTAATAAGGTTTAACTCTCAATTTTGTTTCTTTAACGTCAATAGTGTATGCAACTTCACAAGTGTCATTAATAATTTAGAAATACTTTATTCTTCTAACATTGAGACACAACCCACAAAAATTTTTGTATGGGGTTTATTGTGTGCAGAATATATTGTGCAACCAGTTATTTGGATAAAAAAAGGATATAAACAATTCCATTTATTTTGGCTTGGATAAAGTTCATATGTTTTTTTTAATATGCTTGTTTGACATTATCTCAAATGATTCAAAATTCCAAAGAGAGAGGCAAAGAAATCTAAGGAGTAGTTGCATGTGCAAGAAAGAGACACAAAGATAGCAGATAAATTTTACTGTGCAGGGATGTCTAGTGGGTTGTTCAAGGTTAGAGTTTAAGGTAGCTTAAAGAGTTTTTCCTCCTCACTTCCTCTGGGATTTCCTGCATTCTAGTAGTTACTATTGCAAACAATTGCGTACAGGTTTAATAAGAAAAGATGGTGCTTCGGGTCTATGCAGGACATTATCTAATCTTCTGCTCTGGGCCTTCTCTGCCACTCTCTCATGCTTCACCTGCAGGAGCCAATGGCTCAGCCATTCTGAGTCATGAGCCATCTTAAAAGTTCTCACTAACACAATCAAATCAATTCAGGAAGAGAGCGGGATAGTCTGTAGTCTATTGGAAGGTTACAGGTTCGGCATGGATGGCTCCTTACTCACCTTGAGCTGCCATCGGGAGAAGGGTTTGAAAGAAAGCCATTCCAGGACAATAAAATAACAAGAATAAAAGTCAAGTTGTCACTTCTTCTTCTTGATCCTTTATAGTCCGAATTTCTGACTATTCAGATGCATCAATGTTTCCCATACCACCCCCATGAAATTCAGTGCCAAGTCTGCTGGCAAATTTCATAATTACCTGAAATGCCTGTGGTGTTGTTCCTTCTCTGTTTGGCAGCCCTTTCCTGTTTTCTGACCTTGCATTTACCCATCTTTCCAAGAGTTTGAGTTTTCCATCCTAATCTAGCCTTTGCAGTCTGCAGTTTGTCCAGCTTTATGCTGCACACAACACTTTAAATGCCAAAACCAGGTCACTCTCTGCCATCCTCCATTCCTCTTTGTGCCAACAAAAATTAATTGCTTCAATAATTACTGGTGACCAATACAATTCATCCTTTGCCTTCAGTGCAGTGAAACTCTGCCAGATATTAAAAGGGAAGTAATTGAATTCGTTGACTAAAGTGAACCACATAAAGTTGAGAATGACTTCACTATTATAAAAGAATTCCCTAAACAGCTTTATATAAGACTTTGATCAAATATGGAGGAGAGCCCTTTTCAGCAACAA
This sequence comes from Tenrec ecaudatus, assembly GCF_050624435.1. NCBI lineage: Eukaryota > Metazoa > Chordata > Mammalia > Afrosoricida > Tenrecidae > Tenrec > Tenrec ecaudatus. Next base: position 120,053,370 of record NC_134531.1, on the reverse strand, counting down.
TGGAGAAATTAGTGTTCATTTCCAAATCAATAAAAGATTAAACATAGCTTTATTATTATGTAAATAACAATATTAGTCAGTAGATATAAGTAATATTCACATTTCTATATGAACATATAGAATACATAAGGTTTCTACTTAAATAATCTTTTTTTTCATTTTAAAATATTCCAAGGACTGCATGTTTATTTAATAAAGGAAACACGTGGCGAATAGATCTGAGTTCTTTTTATCAGTAGCACTCAGTAAGTCCTGGTGCCACGGTGGTTAAAGTGCTCATGTACTGTAGAAAGCATCAGTAGGTCAGACTGACCATTCCCTCCACAGGAGAAAGATGTGGTAGAAAGATGTTTCTGAAAGATTTACTACTTGCCCCTATTTATTTCTTACCATTAAACAAAAATGCACTTTCTTCTACCTATGGATTATTTACTTAACTTGTAAGTACGTGTTATCATTCATAAATCAGATTACCGCCTTTAAAGGATTCCAGTAAGGGTAGAAATGGTATTTACAAGGCCCTAACATACCCCTTTCTTAGCACATCATTTGCATTCAAAATTGTTATTTAAAAAACAAAGAATCAAGAAATGAATAGATGCAATGAACAATTTGAATTATTTCTATTATTTTATTTACAAAATTTCTTTCAGTTTGATCAGACTAAATTTTAACCCTTGGTTTCCACTAGTTTTCAAAACAGTTTCTCTAAACTTCATAGATGAAGATATAAAATAGAAAATTTAGTAAGTGTAACATGTGACTCTAGATAGATGATACTGTAGTTGATCAAAGATTTCAATATTTGTATTTCAAAATCAAGATGTGTCTGGTCTGACTCTCTTCAGAGTTATGCTGGTTTATTGGGAACTGAGGGACACTTCTAGTCTGCAGTCTAGAATGTTTCTCTGAGGTGCACAGTAACATCAGTGCCTAAAACTGCTCGAGTGACTGAAAATAGGAACAAAGTCATGCATATGACAACTTTAGTTTCAGAGCTTATTTAGTGGTGATTGACAAATTTGGCCTTGAATATTTTTCTAGAAGTTTTCATGCCACAAATAATTAACTGAGGTATTATATATAATTGATAGGAAAATTAACAAAATCCAGTATTGCAGCTTAAAAATATTTTTTCTCTAGTTCATACAAAAAATATTGCAAGTGTGGTTTTGGTTACTACCAGGAAAAACATAGATCTTTGTTTTCCCTGGGAAAGAGGGAAGTAAGCCAAAGGCAGACATATGAGAAAGAAAGATTCCAGATTGCTATTAGAGAGATCCCAACAAGATTCCAAAATTCCTAGGGGAAGCTGGGTGTTATGTTCAGTTTCTCATTTGGTTTTAAAAACTGTCCCTAAAATATTTCAGAGACACCAAACATATGAGTGGAAAGGAATTTTAGAAGGCAAAAAGTATTTCATTTGTTATATAAACAGAGGCAAGTAAGGGAATTGAGGTAAATGGGCCAGAATTGGTTGCAGCCAATCTCCTAGTACTTTGGGCTCTGTGACATTAACAAAATTTACATCCATCTATTGGAATAGAAATATAGTTCTAAATACTGCTCAGCATAATCCCCTTATGTTTGTGGAAGGTCCATAAAAAAGTCAATACCGTTCTGTAATTTATTGAGATGTCAGCTCCACAAACTTTGTCTGGAGCCCGGGAAGACAGGCCACAACTTCTTTTACTCTTTTTAAAGATGCATTGACCTCATGCAGGGAACACTTCAAGGAGTTTTGTCCAGGGAATCAATACAGTTCTATATTTATAAGCCTAATCAGAGCCCCTCTGCTTTCCTGCTAAAGTATTGCTCAGTGAGGGAGTCATATAATCAAAATTATAAACTTTATTGTATTGATTTTTTTGTTCTTCTTGTTACTCGGCTCGCAAAAATAATTAAATATTTTCATTTTAATAAGTACTACTTGACACAAAATCATTTCTTTGGGAAATATTTCCCTAACATCAGGACTATGGCATCGTCTACTCGCAGTCCTGCCATTTCTCATTCTAATTATTAGACTTTAAAAAGTCCAAGACTTGTTTTAAATGTTCTCATCTTGAAACTGAACAGCTGTTCCCGTGGCCATATATAGAACCCCAGTCAGCAGCTTGAATTGACCTCAATGGAACGGTCACTCAGAGTCCAGGTTAGCATGAGGAATACTGCAGGCTCATCTATAAATGCGCACAGTGCACCACCGGTCACCTGCTGCTGTCTTGCTGAGGCAAGCGCCTGTTGTCCTTATTCATGCGGCAGTGAGCACCTTTGCAACTTCAACCGCATTTCATTCCATTAGAGAGAGAAACCCGGACTTCTGAATGCTTGATGGCCTCCATCAAGGTTCTGGATAGAAATCGGTTTGCAGAGGCTTTGGATGACCTTGAGAGGCCAAAGTTCATTTGCCGAGTCTCCACGTGGGATTAGCCTCCACTGAACTTCCTCAGACTGTTAGCTAAGGAAGTGACTAGTCTGCACTGCAGATCAAAGTGAAGCCGATATCACTTGTGATCGCTTTTGGACCATCTTGACACCGTTCTAGTATCTATTATCTTCTGCTTTCTTTGGGATTAAAGTTTCCTGTATTTGACGTTGCTGTCATTGCTGGCTGGCTTGGTGTGATTGTCTTTTCAAGAGATGCAGGATGAGTTATCTATAGAGCCAGTAACTCCATTCACTCTTTGGGCTTATGGCGGAGAGGTTGGGGGTATGAGGGACCAGTAGTAATAATAACAGGGACAAAATTGAACAAAGTGTCCTGAAATTGATGGTGACGATTGCAGAACTATTTTCAATATATTTAAACAATTGGCTTGCATGGGACATAAATGATGTGCCAATAAAACTGTATTTTAAAAAAGAAATGGAATAAAGTCTTGGTTAGAATTAGGAAGACTAGTTTGGAGGTTTACAACAAAATAAAATGACTTCCCTTTAATTTGCCCATACGTTAACACACTATATTTAGAGATATAAAGGCCAAGCTAAAATCACTGCTGTAGTGTTAGCTCTGACTTATGGTGAACCCATGTGCTACAGGGTAGAACTGGTCTGTAGGAGTTTCTGGGCTGTAATCTTGATGAAAGCAATTCTCCAGGCCTTTCTTCCGTTGTACCTCAGAATAGATTATAGTTTCCAATTCTCAAGTTAAGCTTGGAACACAAACTATACCACCCAGGGACCCTCTCGTTTTTGAAGCAGGGCCAATTATCACACTGGCCCATGTACATTCATCATAAATTTAAGGAGCAGTGTATCGAGGGTAAAATCAAATGAAAGAAGAACAGCCAGGATACCCCTTAAAGGCAAGGATGGGGAGACTTTGTGCATGTACTTTGGATTTTTCAGAAGAGACCAGCCCTGGGATATGTACATCAAGCTCAAGAAAGCAGAGGGAGAGCAGAAAAGAAGTCCCTCAAAGAGATGGATTGACACCGGGGTTGTAACCGTGGACTCAAACGTGGAAACAGTTATAAGTCTGGTGCAGGAATGGGTAGTGTCTCTTCCTTGTGCATAGAGTGGTTAAGGGTCAGAATCAACCCCTCAGCACCTAACAACAACAGCAAACATCAAATAATTTAGACTCTCTTATCCAAACCATGGTTTCTGTTTGAGACATTGTTTTCTCTCTTGTGCATCTAATATTTAGTGACACGTGCAGAAAAGTCAGGGCACCAAACTGCTTAATATTTTCGTTGTACATTTGAATGTGCTCTTGAGTCTAATTTAGTCCATATGATCTCTGTAGTCACAAGGTTGCTGTTAGGCTCCAGCTAGTCAATTTTGACTAAAAGAGACCCAATGTATCATAGATTCAGACGCCGCTCATTCTGTCATCCTCATAATTATTGCATTATTGGAGCTCATTGTTGCAGCTACTATGTCAATCTACCTCCTTGACAGCTGTCTTCCTTTCCACTGTCCTTACACTTCACTAAGCACAAGGTCCTTTTGCGGGGACTGGTCTCTCCTGATAACATGTGCCTCACGTGGGAGATGAAATCTTGCCACCCTCACTTCTACGGAGCACTTTGACTGTTTGGCAGTCCATGGCACTTCCAAACTTCTTTGCCAGTACCATAATCCATATGCATCTATTCTGCCTTGACCTTCCTGACTGAATGAGAGTGATTTTTGACTTTTGAATTTCTCAGCTTTGGCATTCTTAAATCACAACCTGGAGTTCCATCAATCAATCTCTTATCTCGTCTTTTCTTCTTCTTCTTCTTCTTCTTCTTCTTCTTCTTCTTCTTCTTCTTCTTCTTCTTCTTCTTCTTCTTATTCCTCCTCCTCCTCCTCCTCCTCTATCTCTCCGCAGAAGTAACCTTTTTTTAAATAAAAGGACTATGCTGATTCTCTAGAAAGGATTATAAACTATGATTTAATTTTAAATTGTGAATTAGTTTGAGGCCCATATAGCTCTTTTAAAACTCCAAATGCACAAATCAAGCACTATTCCTTTTCTCATGGCCAAATAGGTTGTCTGAAAAATATCAAGAGTGGGTACTAAAAATCATTATTTTAATCATTATTTTTATGAAAATAAGTAAGCTTTAGTTCTTTTATTTTTATTGAAGTATCTTTGTGGGTATACAAAACTATGCATTTGAATTTAAAATAATAATTTTGGTGTTTTTAAATTAGCCCAGTCTATGAAATATATAATAGCATATTAAAATACACTGGAAATTGTAAGTAGATTTGTGAATGCTGATCAACCCTAAAAACTCAAAATTAACTACAAGCATCCCAAATGCTAAATGTACATTATTTATTGTTCTTGATCAAACTTGTGCAGTGTTTGCAAAATCTTCCCACCAAATCATTCACTAAGGCCCCAGAAGAATGAAGCAAAATCAGTTCCAATAATAGCAAACCACAGTAGTAAAATTTCAGTAAATATAGCTAAAGCTCTCATTATAAAGGCATGCCCAAATCATATAAACTAAATCTACCAGCTCAATATTCAGTATTACTTTCCAAAAATAAAGGAAATACAATTTCAAAATAAAGATATTTTAGTTAAGTATTATCTTCAAGCTATGACATTACTCATGTGCACCGTGCCAAACAAAATAGGGCTCATTAACCGAGACTCTGAGCTACTTAAGTCAAAACATATATTTGAGTTTATGTATATCATTTCCACAAAGTACAGCCACAACTGGCATATGCTAGAAAAATTCTGACAGGCCACTTTACACTGATATAGCTTTCCCTCCAATCTAAGCAACAAGTAGATTTTCAGGAACCAAGCTTATTTCTCTTTCATATGAACAAACTTATTATTTTCCTTAACTTTTGTGTAGTCTTTAAATTCTGACTCTGAAGAAATGTGCAGCCATAGATCTGGCTGTATTATTTACAGTTGTTGGAGGTTGAGTTCTATGACATAGAAGCTTTCTTAAGGACAAAAAATTAAGTAGGGATAGAAATATAAGGTCATTTTGCAGAATATATGTGGGATAAAGTCATATGTATATGTATGCATATCAGCATCCTTAAATTGTATAATTTTCAATACATTTTACTTTAATAATTCAAACATCTTCACTTGGGAAACTATATGCTTCATCAAATTTTAGCGTTTAAAAAAACTTTATTTGCATAGAGATTCACTTAGCATCCTTTCTGTTAATATAGATAAGCCTGTATCACCTGTGCAGCACACTATTATATCGTTGTAAAGTGGATGTTTGTTTAAATTCTGAAACTTTAAACAGTGGCTATAATGAAAATCTTTAGATGTATCTCAGCACACTTAACAAATTATTTCCTTAGGATAGATTTTCTAGAAATAAAATCAATTGGCCAATGTTGTATTTCAAGATGTACTTTGCTTTTTCTTTCAAAACTTTGTTTTGAAATCCTGGTAGTGTTTGGTTGCGATCCGTGTGACCGGTGGTGGTAAACCTCTAGCCGATATGAGGGAGAAAGGCCAGGTTTTCTTCTTTTGCCTGTTTGTTTGTAAATTCATTAATACTATTTTTATTTTTACTTTATTTTATGATTTTTTAATTAAAATATCATTTTAATGGGGCTTTTACAGCTCTTAGAAGAATGCATACATCAATTGTATCAAGCGTATTTGTACATTTGTTGCCATCATTATTTTTGAAATGTTTGTTTTCTATTTGAGCCCTTGCTATCAGCTCCTCCTTTTTCCCTCACACCCTCTCTCCAACCCTCATGACCCTTTGATAAATTATATATATATTTTTTTCATATTTTACACTACTGCCCCCCCCCACAGTTTCCGTTGTTCATCCCCTGGGGTGTGTGTGGGGGGTGGCTACCTGTTGATCATGGCAATGGATTCCCCCTTCCTCCCCTTTTCTCCCCACTTTCCCCGACCCTCCTTGTTTCTCTACTCCCATTCCTTTTCCTGGATTCTGTGTGTCTTGAGCTCTTATCTCTCATCCGCTTTCTACTATTGTAAAGCGTTGCAGTCTTGGAAACCTACAGGGGGTCACTGTGAATCACCATTGACCCCATGGCAGTGAATTTAGAGAGCTGATGTGTCAAGCAGGACTCTGTAGGGAAACAAAAGCTGGACACTCATTTTATATATATATTGAGAATAAATATGACAGTTAATTAGTCCATACAGCAGTACAGATGGCTCAGTTCAACTCACTTTCACGGAACAGTTAATGTACTGTAGGTCCTTCAACTCATGACAGCTTCTGGTCTAAGGTTAAAGAAGAAGACTGCAGAATCTGTCCTCACACAGACTAACAGAATTGGCCAGCATGCAGCAGATATCAGGATGGGGCAATTGCAGTCAGAAGCTCAAGAGTGTAACAAAGTAAGACTCAGATGGAATCTTAAGCTCTTGTGATGCACGAACACAGACAAGATGCACCAGCAGCATTCAGAAACAGGTGTTGACGGAGCCTCAGCTCTAGCGATCCACGGGAAGGCAGCATGATCCACAGTTGGCTCAGCCAAGAGGCAGTGCAGCACACAGTTGAGACAAAGGACTAGCTGAAGCATCAACACACTGGTGCAATCATGAGGTAGAAAGAGAGAAGGAGGTGGGCCTCCAAAAGCATTTATCTCGGTCACCCTCCAATCAAGCTGTGACCTGATTAAACTTTTCCCATAAGTGCTAGTTGGCACAATAAACCTAATAATCACAGTTGAGAATATACATAACAAAATACATAGCAATTCAACAGTATATGTTATTCTACATGTATCAATCAATCATGCAACCAATCTCCTCTTTATTCTGAGTTTCTCTTCCCTCAGTAGTAATGACATTACTGCCTCCTCTTTATTCTGAGTTGTTCTTGCCTAAGTAACAATGACATTACTGCCTCCGAAGGTTCCTATCGAAACTTTGAAGTTGCTATTGTCACACAAGCCCCATATAAATTTCTTTTTTAAAGTATATTGCCCAAGGCAGACATTTTTGCTAGTTCAGCTAAATGATTGTTTGCTTTGGAGACCTAGTGGCATAATGGATCCATGTTGTGCTGCTAACTGCAAGGTCAGAAGCTGGGGCTCACTGACCACTTCAAACGAGAAAGAGGAGCTTTCTGCTTCAGACAGAAACACAGTCTCAGAGATCCACAGGGCACTTCTACTCTGTCCTGCGGGATGGCTTTGAGTCAGAATGAACTAACAGAGAAAGTGTTTGATATTAAGAAGGCTTCAGAGCTATTTTGGGTTTAATGTTTAAATGTTATCTTAAACCAAAGTTTCAGACGTCCATTTAAACTCCTTGACTCGAGGCTTATGGAGCCTATTGGAATTTTAATTGCTGTTTTCATTTCCCCTCTTTTGCTCAACATTATTCAATAAAATCTGGAAATAATATGCATCCCGTTACCTAATAATTAATAATCATTGCTGTAGGAGCACTGGTAGGAAATTGTTACGTCTTGTTGAGCTATTAACCTCAATGTAAGCAGGCCGAAACCGCCAGCATGTTTGATTTAAAAATGATGCGGCCCTCTAGTGCAGCCATGTAAGCCCTCAGGGCAAGGCTACTGAGGTCTCCAGGCGCTCTGCAACGGAGAGCCTCTTCGACGGCACCGTATATTAAACTAGCACTGCCCGTAAGTGTTGGACTGTAAGCCACAAGATCAGTATTTTTACTCCAATAAAAATGCATCATAAAGTATTGTTTTGCCTTGTTGAGTATACTATAAAGTGACTGACTTATGGTTATATTTCAATGATTTTAGTAGATTACATGTAATTCTACAACCATCATCCTAAATGATCACATGTGCATTTTTATAATCGATCATTTATTTAACCTTTATCCTTTCTATTTCTAGAAATGTTATACAAATGGAATAACACAACATAGAATGTTTAGGCTAGCTTCTTTCATTTTTTTAAAATAATCATTTTGATATTTATCAATGTTTGAGCATGTATCAATAGTTTCTTCACTTTTATTTCTAGCTTCATTATATGGATAAACACATTTTATTTGTTATTTCATAGTTTATAATTAGATCAATTGTTAAAATTTTAAGATTATTAATAATATTTTAGGAACGTATAATTTTGTTTTTCTCAAAAGAACTTTTTGAATTCATTAGTGAAAAGACATTCACTTTTGATTGTGCAAAAACATAATTCAAATATCACTAAGTGTAATGGAGTATTTATAGGAAAGAGATTCATGCAGTCTGGTAATTCACATTTTCATTTATTTTTTTCTTGGTTTTGTTTTGCAGAGTGAGAATAGGTTAGGAAGAGATGACCTTTTCTTTCCTGAGACATTGACACAAATTATGTTATTTACTGATATGATAGAAAGCATTATAATCCATTTTGCATGCACTATTTATGTCTTTCTTTGAAGTAATACATTCAGGTACCATTCAACAAAGTATCCAGAGCCTAAATGTACCAGGTGCTGTCCTTGTAAGTGGACATTCCTGGCTTTGCTCTCATGAAGTTTGCAATCTCAGTATATTGACAGATTCTTAAAAAAAACACACACATAAAACAGGTTTACCATGATTTAGTCAATCCCAACGCATAGAAATCCTATGGAACAGGGTAGAACTGTTTGTGTGGACTTACAAGACGTGCAAGAGTACAAAAGCTAGAGGTTTTGAACTGCTGACCTTGCAGTACACCATCAGTGAAGAATGACTTAGATTAAAGCACAAGTCTGATACTTTTAATGGTGTGACAGGCAGTATTTGTGAATTGCCGATGGAAGAAGACAGGAATGAGTAGAATATCATATATATATATATATATATATATATATATATATATATATATATATATATATATATATCTCAATCATCGGTGTACGTTCTCATCATATCCAAGCACTTTCCAGTTCATGTCTTGCCAGGACAACATAAAAGTTATTCTCAACTGGAATTAAATACTAGCCAATCAGTCATATCTGTGTGTCAAATATCATGTGCAGTGAATATATAGGAAAGGGGCTAGAAGAAAATGATAAAAGGAAAAATAGGGTAACATAGCTGGAAAATCCCTGCAGGTAATAGACATAATTTATTGGCCCTCTTTAGCATGTGCTAGATTTACTGATACAGGTAATATATTTCTCCAGTTTACTCCTCTAATATAGTTTAATAGAGTTGTAGGTTTCTTCATAGGACAACCATCTCCTCTCAAAACAGATATTTTACTTTTTGGCCATTAGTATCAGATTGCAGGATGGTGCGGTGGTAATTATAATATAGCACATATATTTGGAGTCTTTGTAGGAACCCAGGTGATACTTTGGGGGAAATGTCAGATTGCTAAGCACAGGACATGATAATCCATACCTACCAGCTACCCTTCAGGAGAGAGCGGGGACTCTCTGCTTCAGTAAAGGTGCTCAGCCTTGGAAAACCTATATAGTGTCTGTATGAGTCAGCATCAACTTGATAGCAATAAGGTTTGGCTTCTTGGTTTATTTATAAGCTTAGTAGGATATTACAGTACAATGTTATGTAGAAAGTATCTGTGGTTATTTCATACTCTGGTGTCAATTTGAGAATTCAGAGTGAAGGGGAAAGGGGAGGAGTCTAGCCTGTCAATCAGGTAGTACCTTGATGACCTCATTTGGAGGTGATAAGAAGATAAATAGATCACTGGAGGCAGGATACATGCTCACTTCCTGCGAGACATCCCTGTGTAGAAGACACATGAAGAGAGGCTGATACATGCAGCTTGACCTCTGGAGCCCGAGAAGCCATGTGGAGACTCCGGCGAGTGCTGAGATGCTTACAATGCAACTGGATCCACAAGACTCCCCACCCACTGACCTGTGATCTTTCTGCATTCAGCATCATTGCATCTGTTTTGGGAATCTGAAGAGGACTTTATAGATTGGTATCAGACAAATGGGTAAATATCAGATTTATGACCTGGGCTGGGATGTTGTCTCAATATCCAACTGCTCTGGTCATAAAGCTCTTTCTTATACACATATGAGTGTCTATGGATTTGTTTCTCTAGGATACCCAGACTCACACAGTATCAGTACTGTGAAATTTGTGAAAAAAAATTTGCTTCAACTTTAGGAGTCAAGTGCCACCAGAAGAAATATAGAGCAAAATCTTGATGGCTAAGTAGTGGACTGATGATAGTTTAACGTAAAATGATCATGAAGATGATGGAGCACCAGAATACATTTTCTTCTGCTAAATGTGAGTCAAAGTCAACTCAATGGCAATTACTAACATCAATATTTCGGAAGAAGTTGGAGAGATAAATCCCAGGGAAAGAATAGCACATGCAAAAACTTTAGAGTCAACAGAACTTTCAGGGGTATCGGTGGGGAAACATACGCCAGTTTTATGGGGAAAACTAAGCACATTATTTATTACTACAGGCAGAACAGAATGAGCTGCAGAAGCAATTAGAGGCAAAACCATGAAGGGATTCACCAAAGAAAAGTGAATAAACTGATTGTAAATGCGTCAGTTCCAGCTCATGGTGATGCTCCATGTAGCAGAGCAGACCGATGCTCCATAGGGCTTTTCAACTACGTGATGTTTAAGAAGCAGTCCGCCATGATTGTCTTCTGTGACTTTTCTATATGGGTTGGAATCACCATCATGTCAATTAGTAGTGCAGCTCTTTGGATCATCAATTAAACAACATGCCACATTAAAGATTTTTAAGCCAATGCTACATTCACTAACATTACCATGAGGTCTTTGATAATTCCTATTCATATTATCAAGGTCAGCTAAAACTGAACTTCCCTAAAGAAACAAGTTCTGGTCCTAGAAACGGTGTATGCTTACAATGTACACTTGCACAACACCCTGAATATTAATTCAGAATCTAAGAGAGTGAGAAATAAATATTTCTCCTTTGTGAATGTTAGCTACTTAAGGATGAGTATTTAAAATAGTTTATCACTATTGTAGAATTATCCTATGTATATTGTATCTTGCTTTTAACAGACTCTCAACAAAGATAAGTTGAATGAATCAAGGAGTTGGTAATTGTATACATATAAATATGAATAGAAATATGGAAATGGAACAGAAGAGAGAGGGGGGTAGAATAATTCCTGAGGATTTTAAGACCATTTGTGCTTTGGAGAAGTAACTTTACTTGATCTGTAAAAGAACAGATGGAAGAATGAGGCCAAGCTGATGTAGAATGGTAAATTACTATTATAGACTGCTTATTAGAGCAGTCTAAGTACTTCATATAGATTTTACATTTTGTTTTTCATAATAACCTATTGTTTCTTTAAATAAGAAACTGAGTGCCAGATTATTTAAGCAAGTTATCTATGATCACACAATGTGTAAATGATGAATCCCAAATCAATACCCCCCAAATTCTGGTTCTAGGTCCTGTATTCTTAATCACTGTGCTTTAACGTAATCCTATTGAGTTGATTTTGACTCACTGTTGCCTTGTAGGACAAAGTAGAACTATCTAACATGATTTCTAAAGCTGCAGATCTTTATAGAAGCAGACTAGCATGCCTTCTTTCACAAAGAAACGGGTGGATTTGAAATGCTCACCTTTCTGTTAGCAGTCGATCACTCTATTTTCAGGTAAAGTTAAGCTGATCTGAGTCAAGACAAATGCACTTTGGGGAAAGCAGGGTTGATAAAAAGAAGCTCCAGGCAAAAAAGAATAAAACACAACATCTACATTGGAAGAAGACATTAGTACACTCAAGATTCAAAAAACTGATCTATAGCGGGTCCCATAAAATATCACAAGGGTTAGAGTAAGATCAGACTGAAGTGGAAAACAGAAACCAGCCTGCATTAATTCCTTCCTATAAGCTGTGGTGAGCAATGTCATCTTTTATCCTAAATGCAAGGGGAAGCTCTTGAAGTCTTTGGAAAAGCACAGTGTAGCTCGAATTTATAATGTAACAAGAATTCATGAATAAAATTTTGTGAACATATTTTGAGGAAATGGAAATATGATAGTCAATTATAAAGTTTTTCTAGTTAGCCAGTTTAAAATGCTGGACAATAATGGTGGAAATACAGAGAGAAAACCATGGGAATATCTGAAAATATATAAAGTCATTATTTAGTTATCACAGTCAGTAGACATAAAAGTAAGTATTGAAAGCAGGAAGAAATGGGTTTGGAGGCAAACGTGCATTCAGAGGGAAGAGTCATTTTACTTTTGATGAGAGGAAAAGATAAAGTAATGGTCCAAATCCAGGTAAGTCAGGATGCTGTGGCTGGAAATGGAAGGTGTTTGGTTGGTCCTTATTTTTTTTTATAAATTACAGGTTTAGGTCTTAACTGACACTGAATGGTAGGAGACATTCATCATGAATCAGAATGATCAAAAACAGGATTGAAAGTGTCTTACAGACATGACTTTCAACACATAAATAACTGGCTTCAGGTTGAAAAGGTAGGAAAATAGTGGATATAGCAGAAATATTATGTTATATCTCTATGATGTTTTTGTTGGAAGATTTAGCATTACAAATATGTTTATTTTATACTAAATTTCATTAATAAAATTAAAATTTCAACCAAAATTTTTGTTAGAGTGATAACATGTTTTGTGTGGGGACAGTATATTTGTAAACTTGTGGCAAAGCTTTAATAATCTGGGAAGATATTAAATTGAGTTCTGTTACAAAAATGTGCTATTAGGTATAACCTTTAGCTCATTTTCACCATGCACAAAAAATACTCTCTTCTTGAATTCACCCTGAGACTAAGACAATGCCTACTGAGAAAATCTGCGTACACTGATCGTGGAGACATATTTGACATGCATTGTTTGCAATAAATCCATGCATGTCTGATCTGAAACTGTAGCAATACTTGCTGACTCACCACTTCTTAGAAGTGATATAATGATTGTGTTTTCTTTTTTATTTCTGAAGTTTTTAATACAGCTTTTTAATACTTTTTAATACATCTATTATGGAGCCATAGAAAACACAGCTTGTTATTGAAAAATCACTTTTATCATACAATAAGGTCCCTCTTTTGGTATGTATACACAAGGGACAAGGTTTCTCAGTACAAGTCTTAATCTCATTAGGGTGATTTAAAAAAAAAATAGTGCTTTCGAGTGATAGGGAAAAAAAACAAAAACAACCACTTCTTACACAGAAATAAAGAGACTGGGTGGCAAGGGCTGCAGTTACAAATCACCAGCCCATCTTCCTTGGGAAAAGAGGGAGCTTTCTACCCCCATAAAGAATTCCCAGGAACCTGAAGGGCTAGTTTTTCCTATTTTTCAGAGGGTCGCTGTAAGTCAGAACTGACTCAACAACAGTAACTTTGGTTTTGGGTTTTTACACAGAAATTATTTCAAAATGAATATAAAATATATAGATAAAAATTTTATGTGTACAATAAAAAGAGAGCTTAATATGTTGGTGAATGTATTAATTCAAGTATTATAGAAAAAACAGAAATCATGGGTGTTATAAAATACTGATAATTTTAATTTTTAAAAATCGGAATAAAATCAAATGACAAGCCATGTCAAAATGAAATAAAAAAACTGAAATAAAAAAGTTTTCCATGTGACAGATGAAGACTAATACACCAAAATTCCTTAAGAATGCTACCTATGGTACTTCTCAGGAAAATAAGCATAATTAATAAATGGATAAAGGACTTGAAAAGAGATTTATTTAAAAGAAAATGTAAGCATCATTAGATCTCACATATGTAAGTAAAAAGAAATACAATTAAAGTTACAATTCTAATGCATTTTTAGCTATAAAATTGCATTGGGAATTATGTAGGAAAATGGAAATATAAATCTATTGATTACATTGATATATTGATGAAGATATAGTTCAGCATATCTGAAATGAAAGAAAAATGTGAGAAATACCAGATTTTTAAAAAACATAGATATGGTATTCTTCAGTTTAATTCTGAGTATATTGTTATATTTGAATACACACATGAAAGTGCATATCCTTATAAACATACCCATAAAATATACACTTGCATCTGTTTTATAATAGTAAAACACTGGAAACTCGTTTGAATAAACAAATGATGGCATATGTATAGGATTTTATTTTAATTACATACTTCTTAGAGGCATGCTATTTATATTATATTCCCATTTGTGTAAACTATTTTATATATCTATTACTTATCTACTGAGTAGGCAAATAATCAATTGTTCAATTCACTCATTATTTCATCTCTATTTATAAGTAAACTAGCAATTTCTGAAAGAATGTACTAGGATGGAACTTCCAAGGTTGTTCACTTCCAGGGAAGGGAAATAAATGCTTGAGGGACATATATGGAATGTACATTTTCTTTTCATTATAAATTTTCATCTTTTTAAAATTATGTTGAACTTTCAAAGTAAGTTAATGTTAATGTTGATAAAATCTATGAAGTCAGCTCGGGCTCATCATGATGCATACAACAGAATGAAATACTGTATGATCCTGGCCTGTCTTTACAATCATTGCTACATATTCTCTATAGGTAAGTTATTGTTATTACTATCTAAATCCCAATGCTAAAACATAGAATATTAATATAATATTTTGGATTTTTAACAATTTTAGCATAGCATGGTAGTGGACTTCAAGCAAGGCATCATAAGTAAAGATAAAGAACACAGAGTTTTGATTATTGTTGTTTTGATCAAGGTCTCTGTAGAAAACAGATGGTAAAAGAAAATTATTAAAATTTAAGAAGTGTCTAATAAAGCGATGATTTATAAAGGTGCTGGCAAGGTGTTGGGAAACCACAGGGACACTGCAGTACTTTATGGCTGCAAATAGTACAGAGAAGTTAACTCCTGAGCCTAAAATGACCCTGGAAGAATGTGGATATCAGAATACAGAGATGGGTGACTGTTGGGCTAAGTCCATTTACCCAGCAGCCCAGTCAGAGCACAGCAACCCTCCAGGGAGAGAGGCGGGAAATGTCTCACTCGGTGTTCACACCTCCTGCGTGGCAGAGGACAGTGATTTCCATGGACATAGTAGTCACCATTCGTGGCACCAAGAGAGATAAGGATTGAAAATTTATCTAAAAATAAATAATTAAAGATTGAAAGTAGATTATAATTTGCACAGAAGTAAAATGAATATTCATTTAGATCCAAAAACAGATCATCTTTGTGATCTGAGTAAGCCAATTTTAGGTGGTTTAGATTTTATTTATGTTGAAGCACTTGGGGTCCATTCAGGAGACAGAAGTCTCATCAGTGATTTAAACAAAGGAATTTGGATAAACATAATCGTTAAGTAACAGTGGTGAGAGTGGTGATACCAGGAGGGTAGAGGGAAGGTGGGGTAGAAAGGGGGGACCAATTACAGATGGACAACAGAAAACTGGTGAAGGGAGACATCGGACAGTGTAAGATATGACAAAATAATAACAATTTATAAATTATCAAAGGTTTGTGAGGGAGTGGGGAGCAGGGAGGGAGGGAAAAATGAGGAGCTGATATCAAGTGCTCAAATAGAAACCAAATGTTTTGAGAATGATGATGGCAATAAATGTCCAAATGTGCTTGACACAATGGAAGTATGTATAGATTATGCTAATAGTTATATGAGCCCCCAATAAAATGATTTTTTTAAGTGAAGAATATTTCAAGAAGCAAAATGGAAATATCTTAAATAACAGGTTTATTGTTTTTGGTCAGGTACTTACTTAATATTTTTTCATTAATAGTTTAAAATTCTTTTTTATAATATAATCTATTTCTGGGTACATCTTTTTATTGTTCTTATGTATTCACTGTATGCAATAATAGACTATCAGTATATCTTTTCCCATATTTCAGTCATTATTCTTAGGGCAGTAAATCAGTTGTTAAATGATCTGAATCCCACACCTGGATCTACCCTATCTTTTTCCAAATAACATACCCACACATATAATGTACAGAAATGGAGAAGTTAATTAAACAGTTGTGAATAAATCAAAACAAAACAAAAACAGTAGCCGTGCATAAGGTTTTCCGAGGCTACTTCCTCTAAGTAGACAGCCAGTTCCTTGTCTGTTCTTCATCTGTTCTGCAGCTCTGCTGCAATGTGTTCACTGTGGGTGACCCTGCTTGCCTCTGGAAAATCAGCGCCGTAGCTCCCAGCATCGCAGCAACACAGTCTGAGCGACCAGTGGTGATGGAGGTTTGCGATGCTAGAGAAGAACATTGCTAGTGTCGGACTGCTAAGGGAACAAACGGATCTGTCTCGGAGAAGTAAGAGCACAGTGCTCCTTAGAGGCAAGGATAGCAAGACTTTATCTTACCTACTTTGGACGTGTTGTCAGGAGAGACCAGTCCCTAAAGAAGGCCATCATACGTGATAAAGTAGAGGCGCGTCAAAACGCAGGAAGGCTCGCAGTGAGAGGGATTGATAGGATGTCTGCACGATGGGCTCAAGCCTGGGAATCATTGTGAGGACGGTGCTTCAGTCTACAGGGGGTGCCTAGGGGCTAGAGCGGAGCGGACTTGGCGGCACCCAACAACAGCAGGTCCTGGAGGAGCACATCATGTTCGGTAAGGTGGTGGGTCATTGGAGAAGAAGAAGGCCCGCAATAAGATGGAATGGCACACTGGTGGTTTCTGTGGGCTCAAGTATAAGAATTATTGTGAGGATGGCATCGGACCTGGCCGTGTTTTACTCTGTTGTACATAAGGTTGCTATGAGTTGGGATCGATTGGATGGCACCTAACAACTACAAAATGTACGGAGTAACAGGCTGTAGTTTGTGGGTCCAGGAAGCTTGAGGAAGTTAGAGGAGCCTTGTTTTCTAAGACTGGGTTGAGCAGGTTCTAAAAGCCCTGTTCCCTACAAGACTGAGCCTTATACTCCTTGTGGGGTGTGCCGTACCATAAGAATATACACTCTATGAGTGGAAGAGAAACTTTCTTGAAGACAGGGCCAGCACTATTCCGTGAAAACTGTTGACATCAGCACTACCAGCTCCCCCCTCTGCACTTTCTCCCCTCAGGCTTCCACACTACCAACCAAGAGCCAGGGAGGGGACCTCTTCTGCTCCAGAATGGCTCTGTCCGTCCAGCTCATTCTGTGACGGACTAACAGGGAGGTGAGTGCAATGAATGGCTGATGGCACAGCAGTCTCAAAAGCAGGCAAAAACTGTAGATATAAATTTTATCGGCAACTAATTGAGAACTGTTACCATGTAAACTGAGACTAATAAGTATAGTTTTCAAAATATATAATTTAGTGATCAATTACTAAGGGTTAGCACATTGGTGATACTGTGGGTGGAGTTAGGCTCTTAACTGCAAGGTTAGTAGTTTGAAACCACTAGCTGTTTCACCAGAGAAAGATGAGGCTTTCCATTCCCTTAAAGGGTTACAGCCTCAGAAATCTGCAGGGCCAGTGCTAATCTGTCCTGTGGGCTCTCCACGGGTCTGAATCAACTTGAGGACAGTATGAGACTGAGCGAGTGAGGGTGCATTGCAGATAACTTTGGAACCATGATTTCACTTACTGCTCACTTAAATTCTATAAGGCGCCCTCATGGTGTAGCGCAGCTGTCTTGGAGGATGCACCGTCAGAAGGCTCCTTAAAATAGGGGATGTTGAGATTTTGTTTCGTGTGATTTGGGTATGTTATCGCGGAAGCCCGAGCTCCAGAAAGGATACCATCCTTGGTGAGGCAGAGACTCCACATGAGGAGCAGGAGACATGTTCTGAAATGGACTGGGTTGATGACTGTGCAAATATCTTTAATATAATGGAATGGGGAAACTGTATGATATGTGAAGTACATGCCGACAAACATTTTTTAAAGGAGAAGGTTCTAGACAGAATAATGGACACAGAGACTGCAACCATGAGTTCAAGAATCATAGCCACTCACTGGAGGCCCTGCGAATGGATCTGGGCTCCCGCTGTCATCGCCGCCTTCTGCACACTGGGGAAATCCTCTCCAACCACAGTCCAGGGATTCGAACAGCCTTCTAATCAGATGGAGAACATTTTAGAAAACATTTTATTAGGGGCTCATACAACTCTTATCACAATCCACACATATACATATATCAATTGTATAAAGCACATCTGTACATTCTTTTCCCTAATCATTTTCAAAGCATTTGCTCTCCACTTAAGCCCTCCGCATCAGGTCCTCTTTTTTTTTCCCCCTCCCTCCCCGCTCCCCCCTCCCTCATGAGCCCTTGATAATTTATAGATTGTTATTTTGCATTTTGACAAGAAAATTATGACAGAAATAGTCAAAGTGCACTATCTAATTTGATCTCCTTTGTGACTCATTGAAAGCAATTACAGTTTTTTTTAATTGTAGGGAAAATACACAAGGACTGAGCCTGAGGTGAAGCCCCTCTGAGTACAGAGCAGGGACGTGAACAGCCTTGCTATCATATAGAGGGCATTCGAAGGTGAATTATGGCAGATGCTGTTATATTAAAATTTACCAAGCACCTTATCATCTGATCTCCCTTTTGACCCATTTTAAAGCTGGTCTAGGTTTAATATTTTCTATTTTAGATTGAGACTTTATTTAATTTTGTTATTGTTTTTAGGGGAGTTTTGGTATGTTTTCCTGTATATAAAATCCTGGATAAATAAACCTGCGGAGAAAATTGCTGGATTCATGGTTTCTTGAGGTATGGTGTGGGAGGTTGGAGGAAACGGGGAACAAATACCAGTGAGTATAAGAAAGGAGAAAATGTTCGATAACTGATTTTGTTGATGATTGTACAACTCGTGATAGGATTGAATGATTGAGTTACATGATATATGGATTATGTGCAAATGAAAACGTTTTATAAAAGAATGGTAACCTTGCAAGGATGGCACAGGTCCAGAAAGTATTTCATTCTCTTCTATAGGGTCTTTTTGAGTCGGAACGGACCCTAAAGCACCTCATAACAGCAAAGCCCTAGAATGTCTTTGCTCTAATTACGCATTTCATTGATGAAAAAAACTTGAATATATTCATTATAACTTCCATGATGTTTGTCAAAGTTCAACAATGATCTGCCCAAATGTATAGCATGCCAGCTGGATATAAAGATCAAAGAACAGATGAGTGAGATAAAGAGGAGGAGATATTCAATCTAATAAACAGCATTTTAAAAGTTTTGTTAAATATGTTTGTAAATTGATGATATTTGTCAGACAGTACAGAAACCAGACCTTTGATTATATAGAACCCACAGAGGTCAATGTGTTTTGATGTAGCAGAGTCCAAAAGACAATGAACAACATTTTTAAAATGTTGAAACAAAATCGCTAAAGTGCCAACTAAAGTTTATATTCTATAACAACATTTAAAAAAAAGCAAAGACACATTTAAATAATTATAAGATGATAAAGTTCAAATAACCTCAAATGTATCATAAATAAAAGTAAATAATCTTTGACCAAAGAGAAGTGGCACAGAATGAAAACTCAGATCTATAGGAACAATACAGAATATTGAAAATGGTAAATAGGTAAATATAAAGTTAGAATTTGAACAAGGATCATTAACAATTTATGAGATGGAGATGACACAACCTTGCTTGCTGAAATCCCAGAATATTTGAAGCATTTATTGATGAAAATCAAAGACTATTGCATTCAGTTTGGATTATGATTCATGTATTGACAACATAAGTTCTTACAACTAGACATGATGATAAATGGAGAAAACATCGAAAGTGTCAGGATTAATTTTTTTCTTGAATCCATTGTTGCGGAAGCTGGAGTCAAGAAATCCAATGATATATTTCATTGGCTAGATCTGCATAACACTGTATAATGCACGAAGGAACGAAGATATGACTTTGAGGGTTAAGGTATGCCATACTCAAGCCAGGGTATTTCCAGACATCTCATTTTCATAAGAAAACCAGATAAGACAAAGGGAATAGTGGATACATTTAAATTAGAGAAGTACCATGGGGTTCCAGAAGAGAAGAACAACAGAATGTCTATATGGAAGAAGCAAAGTACCACCAGAAAGCTTCTCAGAAGTAGGATGGTGGGACATTATCTCATGTCCTTTGGAGACTATCAGGAGAAACCAATGTCTACAGCAGGACATGGTACTTGGTAAAGTAACGAGTCAGGGAAAGAGGAAGATACTCAAAGAGAAGAATTAACACCGTGGTTTCGATGACAGGCTCCAGCATAACAACGATGAGAATGGCTCAGCATTCTGGGGTCCTTTTCTGTTGACTTGGCAGCATCTAAATGCTATGCATGCATGTAAACAGAATACAATATCATATGTAATATGTTTCTATATGTACACAAAAATAGCACTGCGGTCCAGTTCATTCAGTCTCAGTGATCCAGTGAGACCATGTAGCAGGACCTACAGGGTTTCCAAGGCAGGAAACGTCTCATCGTTCTCCAACTTTTGGGTTAATAGTCCACTCTAAACTGCTGCACAGTGTGGATGGTCTCTAATATACACACATACCCATGTATAAGCATGAGCTATATATGATTTACTATTTTTAATTTCTTATATTTTAATTTAATTTGATCACTATTAAGTTTAGAGGGTTATGGACTACCAATAAGTACAATAAAGCCTAATGCAACATAAATAATAAATAATATAAGAAAATTAAAATAGAAGGCTAAACAATATACAAATAAAATAAAAATGGCAAGAAATATGAACAGAACAAGTTTAGCTATATCTGAAATGTTAGATAATATGAAAAAATACTTTATATAAAATTAGGACCTTATATATTATATATGAACAATTAATTTTACCTTTCAAAGCAGAGATAATTAAAATGATTAGAAAATAGTCCCATGCATTGTTTTTTTAAACATTAGTTGATGTGAAGCGCCATCAAATCCGTTTGATCCATAGTGATCCAGTGGACACCAGAAGCGCTGCCCTGTCCTGCGCCATCCTCACAGTGACTCCTGTGCTTGAGCACAGTGCTGTCGCCGCGGTGCCAGTCAATCTTCTTGAGGGCCTTCGTTTACTTTACTTTACCAACCACGATGTTCTACTCACAGGACTGGCCTTTCCTGCCAATCTGATCAAAGTACGTAAGTCAAAGTCTTGCTATCTTTGCCTCTATGGAGCTTTTGGCCTTAGTGTTTTCAATGCAGAGAGGTCTGTCTTTTTAGTAGCCCCTATGCTTCGCCAGCTCTAGAATCCAAATGCCTCTATTCCTCGTTGGTCTCCTTTATTCAATGTCTAACTGTCTTATGAGACAATTAAAAATACCATGGCTTAATTCAGATACACCTTTGTCCTCAAAGTAGCATCCTTACTTTTCAATATGATAAAGTGGTCTGTGGAGCAGTTACCTTATATAAATAATATTTTGATCTCTTGACTACTGCTTCTATGAGCATTGATTGTGGAGAGAAGCGAGGCAAACTCCTTGACAATGTGAAGCATTTCTCCATTTATCCTGATGCTACCTATTTGTTCAGTAGTGAAGATTTTGGTCTTCTTTAAATTGAGTTGTAATTCTTTCTGTAGGCTGCAATCCATTCACTTTATCAGCTGAGCTTCAAGTCCCCTTGCTTTCAGCAAGCAAGTTTGGGTCATGCACATATTGCAGGATGATAATAAACTTTCCTTCAAACCTGAAGTCACATTTTTCATATAATCCAGCTTCTCTGATTGTTTGCTCAACAAACAGATTTAATAAGTATGGTAATAGGCTCAAACCCAATCACACACCTCTCTTAATTTTAAACCATACAGCATCCTCTTGTTTCATCTGTACAACTGCCTCTTAATCCATGTACAAGTTCCACATGAACACAATCAATTGTTGTATACTTCATAATCCCAGGATTTTCCATAGTTTATTGTGTGCCACACAGTCAATTCCTTGGCATAGTTAACAAAACACAAGTAAATATCTTTCTGGCATTCTCTGCTTTCAGTCAAGATCCTTCTGATATCAGTAATTACATTCCTTATTCCATGCCTGCTTCTGAATCCAGTCTGAAACTCTGGCATCTCCCTCTAAATATACTGCTGCAATGGTTGTTGGAGGAACTTCAGTAATTTTTTTACTTCATATAATATGTTGAAATATTCCATAGTTTCAGCATTATGCTGGGCCAACTTTCTGCATAATGGGTACAAAAAAGGGTTTATTCCAGTCGGTTAACCAAGTAGCTATCTTCTAAATTTCCTGCCATAGATGAGTGAATGCTTCCATTGGGTTATAAGCTTGTTGAAACATTTCAGTTGCTGTATCATCAATTCCTGAAGCTTTCTTGTTTTGGGCTAATGCTTTCAGTGCATCTTGGACTTCTTCCGTCAGCACCACTGGCAGGCTGCCTCCTGAAATAGTGGAATGCTAACTGGTTCTTTTTGGTATAGTGACTGTGTATTCTTTCCATCTTCTTTGTATGCTTCCTGCACCATTCAATAGTTTACCCAGAGAATCTTTCAATCTCAGATTTGAGGTTTGAATTTTTCTTTAGTTCTTTCCGTTTAAGACATGCTGAGCATATTCTTCCCTTTGACTTTCAAATTCTAGGTCTTTGCATATTTCATTATAATATTTGGCTTTGCCTTCTCAAGGGGCCCTTTGAAAATTTCTGTTCAGCTCTTTGACTTCATCATTTCTATTTGCCTTATCTACTCTACAGTTAAGTGTAAGTTTCAGTCTTTTCTGAGATTCACTTTGATCTTTTTTTCTTGGCTTTTTAATGACTTTTTGTTTTCTCCATGAATGGTGTTCTTCATGTCCTCCCACAGCTCAGCACTTCTTACTGTCATTAGTGTTCAAGGCTTCAAATCTGCTCCTGGCATGGTCTCAAAGTTCAGGTGGATTATCTTCAAGGTCTTATTTTGGGTCTGGTTGATGTATTTTTGTTTTATCAGCTTTCTTGTGAAGCTACATAGAGTCAATTTGATGCTCTGTTCCACAGCCAGATCCTGACCTGGCCCGGTTTTAGCTTCTGATAGTGAACCTCCTCCACATCTCTTACCATAGGTGCACCCACTTATATTTCTGTGTATTCCATCTCCCTTTCATGTTGCTGCAAAAAGGTATTTGCTATGAATGAGGAGATGTTTTTGCAAGCTTCCATCATGTGGTCAACCTCTTTGTTTCTATCAGAAAGTCCATATTTTCCTACCACTCTTCCTTCTTCTGAGGCTCCAACTCTCACATGGCAATCACAAAGAATCATCGATGAATCATGAGTTCATGTTTTATTAATTTCAGAGTGAAGTCATTGATAGAATTCTTCAATTTCTTCATCATATGCTTTTGTGGTTGGTGAACAAATGAGTAATGGTTGTATCGGTAGGATTTCCTTGAAAGTGGATAGATAAAATCCAATTACAGGCAGCGTTGTATTATTGATTATTTTGCAATGTCCTTATTTATAATAAATTATTTGTCATTCCTTTGTTTATGTTACTCCTGGCATAATAAATCACAGGATTTTCTGATTACAAATGGCTAATAATATAGCTCATTATTTTCTAGTACAGCTATCTCTCTTCATATGTTTCATTGCATTTTTAATAAATTCCAATTCCCCTAGATTCATACTTAGAATATTCTGAGTTTTGAACATTAACAAAATTTTGCGGCTCTTTCTCCTTACCTTCATTGGTGTACCATTAGCAAATGAAGAGCCTGCGGGTGAGACTCCCACAGGCTTTACCCTACCCCAGACACCACGGTGGAATCCACTGAGAAATCAACTCTCTGTCACACTGTGAGCACCCTCTGGCTCCTGGGACCCATCCTCTGGCACTATCTCACACAGTGTTCCCCTTCCATCCGTTAGGTCTTCACTATCTGATAATGTTCAGGAGCTATGCAGGATTTCAGAGGCTCTTTCCCGTGAAATGGGGAGGCGAGGTCTTCCTGATCGGTTCTTAGTTTGAAAGCCCCACTAGAATTTGATAACTTGAGTTGTCCCTGATGATATTTGAAATACCAGCAATAGCTTTCAACATCACAGTAACACACACCAGTATGATCAGCTGACAGACAATGGGGCCTCTCCATATCAGGTTCCTTTTTTTCCTGGACAAAGAGAAAGCTCAAATTTAATTGAGTAGAAACTACCTAATTATCAAACATATAGTTATTATATACAAGGAGGCTTCAAAAAGTTTGTGGAAAATTACTTCAAATACTTGATAGCATTGTTTGCAATTAGTGTGATTACTTTATCATAAATAACTTGTTTCAAATTCAAGCTTAATTATAAATAACTATATAGGCCCTGAAAGTGAGTAACTTTTTAAGTCTTCAAATTTTCTCACTTGTTATGTGAGATGAAACCTTGTAAGACCTAAAAGATGATATATGCAAAATCTTGCTCCCAGTAAACAGTGACAATTATTCTCTGTCCTTGTTGATCTTCATTAAATAGAGTACCATACTAATTTTCATTATAAGCTGTATAAAATGTACCTTTATATCCTAATAGCTTTTGTTTTATGATCTATTGTTGCTGTAGTGTTTAATATAATGTGACTCATATCTATGCCATAAATTATGCTATTTTAATGTAATATGACTATGTATCATTGAAAACATTTTGCCTTACTCATGCAATGAGTGATACCAGCACTACTCTACCTGCTTCCTTTGTCTTAATGTTTGTGTGATGTAATTTTACTGTAAAAGATAATTATTAAGACATAAGTTTATACTGAAATACTCATTTATATTATTAGAGAGTGTCCATTCAAATTTCCTGTCATACTTCTATACTTGGTATTCAAACACAGTAGTCTTACATAAAACATCATTTTGTTTTATCATTGATTTTTTTAAAAGTATCTGACTGTAGGGCTATCAAATAACTGAAATTATAATCACACTATTTTTATTACATTTCATGGGTGATGCTCAGATCTCTCACCCAAAGCTCTAAATTGTTCTCACTTTATTCAGTGGGAAAGAGGGGGAAAACCATTGACCAGATTCTTCCTTCTTTAGAGATTAAGTATAATAGATGGCACATAACCTATCCAAACCCAGAAATAACCACTTTGGAAACAAACTAATAGGTGTAGATCAACCAATACAAAAGATTATTATACCCTCTATATCTGAAGGTAATGCACTTCCCTAATTTGTGATTCAGAAAGGATTAGGAAGATAGCAGTTACACTATTATCACAACATTTTTAATAGTATGAATGTTTGTAGATAGAAAGAGAGTGGGAGACAGAGGGAAGGAAGATGGAAAGAGGGACAAAGAAGGAAGAAAATATATCAACCCTTCTGTGTTGCCTTTCTGTGAGGGACTGTCCAATTACTTCACAGGTAGGTTTGGGGTCTCCACTTTGCCTATGCTCCTTCATATCAATTTGATTGCTTGTTTTTGAACTTCTGATACGTGTCCCATTGACACTGCTTGTTCTCACATGATGGAGTGCTTCTTCCATGTGGTCTTTGTTGCTTCCCTGCTAGATGGCCACTTGTTTAACATCAAGTCTTTAAGACCCAGACACTATATCTTTTAATAGCCATGCACCATCAGCTTTTTTGAGCACCCTTGTCTTTAGCAATCATGCTGGGAAGGTCATGCATTGCCACATTAGTAGAACAATTCATTCTTGGACTGAGGTTAGAGAAAAGTGGAGGACCAAATACCATCTGCTTCTATGATATATATAAACTCTTGTCTTTATAGATTTTTATATTCTATATATAAAATTTTTACATTCTTGTTTTTATTCTATTTCCTTTTTATTTCGTTCTGCCCCATTATCATATTTACCCATCATTTTCCTCTCAGTAATTCCTCTCAGATATCTTTCAATTGATCAAACAAGACCAAGAACACTATCCCCTCCTCAACAAATAAAAATCTTCTAGTTTTTTTTAATATTTCCTCCCCTACTATTGTGGTCTTAATTTTACCACCTTAATCCTATTAGACTTGCATATGTTCATGTGCATAATTAAAATCATTCGATGCATGAAAGTCAAGCTGGATAAACCCTTCTGAAATTGTAATGGGAGTAATGAGTCCCTGAGGTACTGGGGGAAGGGCGTGTGCTGATAGCAATAACGACTATATAGCCACACTTGAGGAGAATCAATAACAAAAGGGCAGGTAAAGAGATACATTGGATGGTGTTATTAGATACAGGGAACAATAAAAATAATAATAATTAATATAATAGCAATGATTCTTGGTGTGGGGGATGAAAGGGGATACAGGGCACTGATAACAAAGAGTGCAAGAAGAAATAAAATGGTTTGAAAATGATGGTGGAAACGATTGTTACAATCATGCTTGATCTACTTGAACTATTAATTGTTATAATACCTGTAGAGCTCCCCAAAAATGGAAAAGGAAAGAGTATAGGATTCAGTAAAGGGTCCTCCTGGCACTGAGTCAATATGGCCTCCCAGCAACCTTGTAGGACAAGGTAAAATTGCCCCTGGGCATGTATGAGAAGGACTCTTTCTCTCTTTACAAGAATATGAAGCCTTGTATTTCTCCCACAGAGTGGCTAATGGTTTCAAACTGCTGACTCTGCGTTTAGTAGGCCAATGTGTAATCACTTTGCCTCCAGGGCTCATACTTTCAGGAAGGGCTAGAGAGATGCAAACACGAGCTTCAGAAGTGTATCGTCCTTGATGGAGGAGATGTCAAGGAATAATAGCTTCACATTTTACTAATTTTGTTTAAAAAGATGTCTGTGACTTTGTTAAAATGAAGAAGAAGAAAGAAGATAGGAAACGTGGAAGGAGAGAGAAAGGAAGAAAATTAAACTTAATGTAGTTATTAAACACATGGACAATATTGTTCCAACAGGTCATGTTTGCCCAGCTTCAATCTCAGTGACATGTTTGCTTTAAGTGGTTATGGAATTTTTAATATTAAAAGTTAGTATTATGTTTTGAATTTTGCCTCTCTAGCATAAATCATGACCCCCTATGCCTGAAGACGTAATTCCATTTAGAAACAGAGTGTTCTTTGTTTTGTTGAGACCATATCATTGGAGAGGACATCCTCAGTAGATAAACCACTGAAACAAGCAAGCATAAATGATGACGTGGTGGGAGATGCATGCGAAGATCTCCAAAACACTGAGAAATGTCTGGACTACAGAAAGTTAGACAAGACTCTTCTTCCAAAGTTGGTTTAGAGAGTTTCTTTCTATAGCCAGGCTCCTAAACTATAACAAAAATATTTATTTAAAGTCATCCACTTGTGGCATTTCTACTCCAGCAACATTCAGAAAGTAAATGATTAATAATCTGTAAAGTCATCATACATTTTGTTTATAGAAAATGATGATTTTATTAACCATATGAGGTTTGATAATCAATGAGGTTCATTGTGGCCAGAATAGAGAATAATTAGCCAAAACTAAGAAACAGTTCTTAATTATCCAAGATCAGCAAACAATTTAATATTATGACAATAAAATTAAATAATTATTACCCAATTACATGCAGTTTTTTTCCTCTTTTTTGTGTTAGTGGTTTTGAGGTAAAAATGGAGCAATTTTTAAGAACAAATTCCAAATATATAGGATGTGTTCAGTACTAAAAATATCAATAACGGAAACAAACAAACAAAAAACCTTTGACAACCATGGCATCAATTGGGACTCTCAGCAACCATATATGTGGCTGTAAGTTGGGGGGTAGGGGAGGAGCAGAAAGCCTCACTGTTCTCTCAGGACAATGACAGTGGTTTAGAACTGCAGACCTTGTGGTTAGCAGTCAAATGTGTAACCCACGATGCTACCTGATATCCTGTGGATAGTACAGTAAGATCCGTAGGGCCTAAAAGTCTCTAAGGGTATTGCATTTAATTTAATGACTCCATCTAAGAACACCATGTCCTTGCTCCAATGTCAAAAGTGATGGGAAGGAAGGAAGGAAGGAGGGAAGAAATGGTGAGAGAAAAGGAGAAAGGGGGGAAAAAGACCTTTTTAAATGCCCTTCTCTGGTTGACTTCTATACTAAAAATTCTTCATTTACTCTTTTAAAGGCTCTGCAAATTAGGTTTTCAAATTTAACAGGACACTAATATACTTGGAGGTTTGCATATCTGATCCTCCGTTTATGCTATTTACTGAGCCACTGACTCCAGCCTAAGTATGTAGTAGTGTTCTAACCTTTTGTTCGATTGCTGCCATTACATCCTCTGACTGTTGTACTGATGTAAGGATGATGGGGGCTGATTGACTTGTTCTCCAGAACATTTGTTTTCGAATGTGAAGGTTAATGTCCACTTTCTGTTCAGATACAATTTCTCTCTATTAACTAAAATAAGCACATGCTCCGACATGTATCTGGAAAGTTTTTTTTAGCAAAATTAAATTTAGATTGGAGAGACATTTCTTCCCATTATACTAATTAGAAATGAGTGTAATGAATATTTAAAAGGGACACTTGAAAAAAAGCAAAACAATATTTAGGAAATGGTGCTACGAAATCGATATGATCTTTGCTGTTATGTATGTTTGGACGTCAACTTTGTTTTTCAAGCCAATATTTATTTGTCTTTCACTAGAGATTCTTTTAGTGTTGCAGATGTTAAGTCATAGTTAATCAGTGATAGCATATTTTCCTTGAATTCATTCCGTGTTTTTCATCAGTTGAGGTTTTTATTGATGGAAAGTAAAATATTGATTAAAAATATCTATGAAATGACTGCACTTTTGGTATTTGTGTTAATTCAAAATGATGTGAATCAGCTTCATGTCTGCTGCTCATTTAATTCTTAATTTGAAAGCCCATTTTAAAAGATATGTGAAGAAATAGAAATACCACTAGCAATAGCTCTAATTGCACAGGCCTGATGTGGGGAGGCAGCATTGCACAACTGCTTGTCACACATCTTTGGGAAGATTATTCCAGATCCTGGGTGTTCATTTGGTAAATGGCATTGCTCCATGCTTTCTCTGTCATTGTGAGATAGACTCTGAGAACATTTGACTTGTTTAATTTTAATATCTACATAATTTTGATTTGTATAGACAGTAATTTAATAGTGTAGTCATTTTGAGTAGAAACATGTCTATTTTAATTGTTCATCATTAATTTTTCTGAATACAAAATAACATGTAAACAATTTTAACTGCTAATTTAGAATTTGATTTATGGGCAAATCTTTGAGACCATGTTTCTTTGTTAAGTATGGTTTTAAGGTAATTGAGATAGTTAAAGTTTATTGTGCCAACCTGGCCCATAGACACATGTGGGGTTAATTGAAGGGTGGAGAGATAAATGGCTTGGTGAGCCTCACCTCTCTTGTTCTCAGGTCTCTTGCTTTCAGACGGTCGGACCAGGGTGAAGCTGCCTTAGCTAGTTCCCTGCTTCAGCTGGCAAGGCTCATTTCCTGCAAGACATCCCTGAAGGGAAGCCACATGGACTTACCCCGATGCAGCCCTGGGTGCTGGAGCAGCCACGTGGAGACCCCTGCCAGCACTGAGATGCTTAAATGTTCACTGATTTGACTTTCCTCCTTTAGTAGACATCATATTGTGTTTTTTGTGAGATGGAGGAAGAATTTGTGGATTGGTGTCGGATATATGGGAAATGTTGGACCTCTGGGCTTGGGTAGCACTGGGGTAGAATGTTTTCTTGATGCTCACTTAACCATTATATAAAACTCTCTCTTATACATGTGTTTCTGTGCATTCGTTTCTCTAAAGTACCCAGACTAACACAGTAATGTAATAGATATTAATTTATAGATTTTAAAATAGTTTCAGAAAGGTAACTATTCTACCTTCCAGTCTTTTTTAGGGGGGGTGGAGAATAAATGTTTATTAAAACACATAAAGCAAACACTGAACAAGTGGAATGATGTGATCTGGTCTTAGAAGAGAAGACTTGATATCATAAAGCATCAATGTTCCCTATATTTAATATATGATATTCATGTTTTTATGTAATTGTACAAAGAATCCTGACAAGATGCTTTCTTTTCTCACTGTAGTGGATGAATTGGGTTTTAAAGAAAAATTAATTAATTAGATTTTTTTTAAACCCAGGGAAATTTCTTTTTGTCATGGAACAAGCAAGAAATGCTTTCACCTACAAGAAATTCTGGTTGCATCAAGTGGAAGGTCAACTGGACAAATATCAAATTCAACCCAGCATAATGAAGATTACAATGCTTTCTCTCTGATAGTACAGCTGTTGGAGAACCTTGCTTCTGGCTAGATGAGATCTGCCGGAGGCTTCATCTGATTAGATACTCTGCAGATGAGTTTGGGGCTCCCACTGTGCTCCATAGTCTTCTACAAATTGTGTGTTAGCAATTTAAGCTCTATTACTTTTCATTGGTCATATTTGGATTTTGTTATTGTCATTGTGGGATCACAGAGGTTAGTGTACTTATTCTGTGTGGATTTCATTGACTCCTCACTTGATGGCTGCCTGTTTGAGTACACGCCTTTTAGAAACCAGATACATTCTAACTGATATTCAGGCACCGTCTACCCTCTTCACCACACTGCTATAGCACCCTTATCTTCAGTGGTCATTCACGAAGGTGAATATGGAGCAGGGCCATGCTATCAGAACTAACAGTTCTTGGATTGGGGTTAGACTTATGTGGGAGCCCAGAACCCAACTTCTTGTCCACATAATGCGACAAACAAACCCCATAAGACAAACTACACCAACAACAGCAACAAATCAACCATGAAACCAGCAAACAAAACACAAAACAAAATAAACAAGCTAAAGGCAGAAAACAGAGACAAAGACAAAAAAGTAAAATAATGTCACTCATCCTCCTGGGGTATAAGGCAGCTGCACTGAGAGCACCCTCATTGTTCCAGTAACACAGTACTCTGGACATCGTCGGTTGGACGAGGCTACACATGGACAGTTCCACTGTGAGCCGCAGTCCATGAGTGGTTGCCTCACACAGCTCAGTCCCCATTCCAGTGTCTTTATCAAGATCCAGCAAGTAACATGGATAAAAGTACTTCATTATATGCAATGTGAGTGTGTTTAAAGTGTTTCCGGAAAAATGGAACCAAAGTAACACTTTTTTACACATTGTTGAAGTCTACATATTGCTTTTACAATGCTTTTAAGATTTAATAAAGCACTGCCCATATTTTATCCAATATATTTCTGTCTATTTTCAATAAAACACACAAAATCACCACCCAAGTTTAGATAAGGAACAAATCCTAAATACTTTGTGACAAAGTGCAACTTAAAAAATTAAAATTATTTAAAATACTAGTATCTATTTTTGTTTTGTTCTTTTTTATGGCTTATCTCCACAATGCATGGAAACAACAATTAATGAAGTCACCAGTAGTCTCATGTTTGCTTATCTTACAAGCCTCACCTTACTTTCATTTTGAACATCTAAATATTGAACAATACTCAACATTATCTCTTCTCTTGACTTTCATTATGTAATAGTTATTTGATTTTATTTCTATATATTTGTCTAACATTTTAATATACTTTAAATCTACTAATTTGCATATTACATATTAATATTTTAAGGTTTGATCCAGAATATTTTATATTCTCCATGCCAATGTCTCTGCCTCCATCATCTCATATAGGTACAAAAATTATCCCTATTGGCAAATAATACAAATATATGTCTCAAGTTCAACTCTTTCTCTTGAGCTCCAGATTTGTCTATCTATTTGGCATCATTACATGTACTCTTTGATGTCTGAGAAATGATTCGAGGTCAACATGTCCCTAAAATTCCTACAAGCTTAATGAACATAATCGATTCTCTGCCAATTATTTTTTTTATCTTAGTAAAAGGGATCATCATCAATTCAGCCATCCAGTTTGAAACCCAGAGGTAAATTTAACATCTCTTTCTTCTTTATACACTGTATATATTAAGACCTGCCAATTTAACGTGATAAGCTCTTTCTAATCCTGAAGTGTTGACAAGATGCTTTATGAAAAGGAAGTTAGCAAAATTCTCAGTTTAACTTTGACATGAACACTCAATTATTAAAAATTCCGGAAACTAAAGTTATGTACCAGCCTACTTGATAAGGCTTTGTGACATTAAGATTCTCTAAATGCTGTAATTCTTACATGGTTTACTAAGTTTGGATCACAGTGTTTTCATTTGAACATACAATTAAAAAGTTAAAGAAAATAGGAATTAAAAATTATTTTCTTAGGGTGTGCTAGGTTGTGTTTCTTTTTTCAATAAAACTCAAAGGTGTCAGCACATTAAATGTTATGATTTATTTGATTTTTTAATATGAGAATATACTTGTTCATCATTTGTATATACTTGGTCATCAGTTATATTTTAAAATCAAACAAATGAAGGAACCATAAACTTGCAAACATAACAACAATTGAGGAGCTGGCGCAGGACTAGGGATGGTTTTGTTTTGCATAAAGACATAATTAGTTGGAGTCTATTGAATGATATCTAACATAAATCTCTTTTGAAGGATTTGTTTGGACCAGTTAGTTAGTGTCTAGACATAAAAAAAAACTTCACTTTCTCAAGAAAATACCATTTTCTTTTAAAAAGAAAAAGTTCAAAAGAAGAAATAGTGTGCAGAATTTCAAACATGGTTTACAATAGTCAGTCAAGTTTCTCACCCATTTTTCACAGGGTGACATTAAGTCAAATTTATACTGCTTCTGGCAAACTTTTTATTTTGACATTGATTTCAGTCATCTGTAACTTGGCTTCCAAACCTCAAGAATAAAAGAAATATCCTTTCAGTTCAATATCAAGGACCCTACTTTTCAGCCACATGGAAGTCTCCTGATAAGATGATTTTTAATGCTGGCTTTAAGTAAAACATTGCAAAACTGCAACTCCATTATCAGAGAACACCTGATTGGCCAAGGCTACAGGAACACTAGTTCAATTCTTCACCAGGAAAAAAGAGGCACTCGGACCCTTTGTTCATAGCTACAGCTAAACCATATAATATGACTTGGCGAGTGTAGATGACATGTCATTAGAGTATGTCTGCATTGCAAGTCCCAAAAGAAACGCTCATGACACACTTATGTCAATCTGAAAAGTGCCTTATAAATAGGATCTTTTTAGTAGAGGAAATTAACTGTAATTGAAAGTCCAAGATAACTTAGATACAATGCTGTGGACTACATTATTCTTACAAAAAGTACTCATCCAATATCCAAGGTTGGCTCTTTATCACAGAGGTCATCAGAGGTCATAAAACAAATATAGATATGTTTGCTTTTTGAGTTACCCATCCCTGATTCATGTTTTTATTCACATAGTTACTGTGTTATGAACGATAATCCTAGCAGAGAAAGTAAAATTTCCATCAAGAAATAGCCTATAAATCACATGCAAAGATATATTTAGCAAAATAAAATGGAAACCAGTGGTAAAAGGCAATATTAACATGCTGTCCACTAACAAAAATTAATCAATGACTGGTGTATATGAGAGGTTACCCAAATAAAAAACAATACAGAACTTTTATAGTACGCATTCCACCCCAACGCCCCCAGGTGAGCATCTAGCAACTCATTCTGAGTTAGTTCACCCTGTGGTGTCACTTGGGAAAGTTCTCTCTGGTCACAGTGACGTTTTTCATATAAGTAGTCTAACACAACCTCATTTTCTTTCGGTGGCTGATTTAACTGTGTGCAATTGTGGAATGCTTTGGGGAAACACCACAGAAACTGTTGTGATGTTGAACACAACTTACAGGGGGACTGCTGCAGGAAAACTCAAGTGGATGAGTGATATTCTAATTTCAAAACAGGTAAAATGTCGATTGATGACAAATCTCATTCTGGATGTCCATCAATTTCTCAAATAGATGACAATGTTGACTCATAATGCATTTGGAATACATTCCACTAGGTCAAACTGTTAATCAAGCTTTCTATTAAGAGTTTCAGGGGGAAAATGTGTAACAGTATCTGACAAAAATGGCCTGCTCTGTGGCAGAACGAGGGACCGGTTTTGCCACCATGATAATGCACTTGCCCACATGGCCTTCTCAGTGAGCCAGCTTTTAGCAAAAACAGCTTGCCTCGTTTTCCCCCATGTACCTTACTCACCTGATCTCACTCCGTGCAACTTCTTTTTGTTTCTGCAAAGGAAGAGGGACGTAAAAGAACAGCAATTCGACAACGTAGAAGAGGTGAAGAAAAACATGGGAGGTGCTTTCAGCCATTCAAACAGATGAGTTTGAAAAATGCTTCCATGAATGGACTCACAGTTCTGATAAATATATTAATTGTAATGGAGAGTACTTTGAAGGTGATATGGTTCTTTTACCAAAAACATAATTAAATAGCTATGGGGAAAAATTCAGGATATATTTTGTCCCCATCATATAGGTATAGAGAGATCTTATATATAATATTTGAGTTCTTGTTTTCTTTCACATTTCAGGTGTTTACAGCAAAACAAAATAAACCAACAACAAAGAGCTAGTATTTTAGTGGACAAAGGGATTTGATTCTAAAGCAGTGATAGCAGGGAGAGTAAAACATCAAGAGAGACTTTTTGTTGCATGTCGGTGACCACGAATAATGAGTATTTACTATTGGTCCAAAAGCTGCAGTTTTTATTTTATTGTCATAGATCATCCAGTTGGTTTCTCGTCAAAATATTTCAACTCTTTAGATGATAAAATGTTAAAAGGCAGAGAGGAGAAAATCCTATACTTGATATCTCCAGTTCTGTTTATATAAGTACTACAATTCTGTAAAATCTGTTTTCTCACTCACATTCTGAAATGAGATTGTTATAATTCACTGCTAACATCTGTCTAATCAGATGATAACAATAGAGTGATTTGTGCCTCTAGCAAATTTCTCCTTGGGACAACTATTTCTGTTTTCATTTACAATGGTCTGAGGCATTGCTCTGCTTTCTGGTTTCTTAAAAATTGACCATCTCAAGCTGACGCTCATTTTCCTTGGATGACTATCAGCTGTGATTGCCCATAGTGCCGCAGAAATAGTGCTCAGAAGTGTTCCATGAAAACTGTGCTACTCAGCATGCTCTGTCTACCTCCTCTGAACCATGACAGCTATGGCACCTGCTGACCCTACACGCAACCACTGAGTGAGCCTCTTAAGTGTTGTGGGTAACATAAATACAAGTAGTATTGATTTTATGGATTGAAAATATTTTCAAAAATCAATTGCCTATTTGGATGTTACCTCAAAAGGTCATCAAAAATTTAAGCAGCATTCTAGCATTAAGGCACTGCTTCATGTATTTCCCTTCATTTGGGGTTTGTTCCAAGTTATAATTCTCTACAAACTCAAATCCATCACCTAACAACAGTGACAGTGAATTCTTAAGGCACTGATTCTAACAGTCACATGGGACTTTAGATCTTTAAGTAGCTTGCAGAAGTGAACTGGAAACGTGAATAAGAAAAGCAAGCAATTCGTTATTTGGAGGTTATGCATTGCTCCCCGCAAAGTGGCGAATTAGGCTGTGCATGTAAAAATGTTATCTAATGATTCCATTTACACCGGCATTAGAATGAATCTTTTAATCCAAGGAGATTTATTACCTGAGTTATTTCAATAATTGATAAAACACGGTAATCTGTCCATGGAGTACAAGCCAAATGAGAAAAGTAACTGAGAGTGAGTGTTAAACTTCAGGGATCACCCTTTATGTAAGCTCTGGTGTTTGGTTTCTGTTGTCTATTAAGAAATGTACACAATGGATGGATGTATGGGTTGTGATAAGTGCTATAAGAGCCCCCAATGAAATGATTTTTTAAAAAGAAAAGAAATGTAAGAATTCATGGTTTGTATAAAAAGACAAGCCCCACTCCATGGGGACAATTAAGCCTAAAAGTAGGAATACAAGCATGAAAGCCTTTGTGTTTGCTTCTAGCTTGGTTGTTAATTTATTCACTTATAAACATAACAATATTTTGTCATGTAGTTAACTAGAGTTATGCAAGGAAAATAAAGAAATTTTGTCCAGAGATTTCAGTAAAGAATTGAGATTAAGAAAGGTGAAGTGATGCATTCAGAACTACTGAATAATTAGATTAAAGCAAGCCTGAAACTCGGGTTGTAGCATACTTATAATCAATGTTTATTAAAACAGAGTGTAACATGACTACTAATATTTTGGTTGTTTATTCTTCAATTTTTACAATAAATCATAGTATAGAAAGTATAATTTAGGAGTTAAAAGGTACAGTGCTAAAAAGTGGCTTTCTGACAATTTTTCCCTCTAAAATAGAATGTCTTCTTATAAAAGGAAAGATAGGTGAAACAATAATATAGACATTGTCAATTTGCTCTTATTATCTTGAGAGTAAACAGTTGAATTCCCTAAGCTGCCTTGTGTGTGATGCTCCCATACATGGATCCAAAGAAAGATAAGACAATCAACTTTCCTATTAAAACAGAGATTTGCAAAATAAAATGATAAATAGGTGTACTATTTAAATTGACATATATATTTAATTCATACCAGTTTTAATTTCTAACATCAATAGGGACAACCCACAGCAAATAAAGTCATCTAAGCCCTGCAGTTTGAAAGATTCTATAGACAAAATATTGAATGATTCAGAAAGCATTAAGAGAAGATGGAAATAATGCACAAAATCACTGTGCCAAATAAACTAATAGGCATTCCATCATTGCAGGAGGTAATATATTAGAAAGAACCAATGGTACTGAAGGAAGAAGTTCAAACTGAAATGAATGCGTTAGCCAAATAATAAGGCTCCAGGACTTGATGGACGACCCATTGAAATGTTTCAGAAAACTGAAGCAGTACTGGAAGCTCTCATTTGTCTATGCTGAGACATATGGACGACAGCTCCCTGGCCACTGACTTGTGCTCATTCTAAAGAAAGCTGATCCAACAGAATGCTCAAGCTATAGAATTATATCATTGATAGCACACACAAGTGAACGTTTGCTTAGGTCATTTCATCCAAAAACACTTGCCGGAATACATTGACAGAGAATTGCCAGAAGGTCAGGCCAGATTTAGTAGAGGGCGTGGAACAAGGAATAGAATTGCTGATGTCAGACGGATCTTGGCTCAAAGCCGAGAATACCAGAAAGTTGTTTACTTGTGTTTCATTGACTTTGCAAATATATTAGACTGTGTCAACTACAGTGAGCAGTGGATAATCTTGAAAAGAATGAGAATTCTGGAACACTTCATTGTGCTTAATCACAACTTGTTCATGGGTCAAGAGGCAGTTGTGGGAGCAGAACAGGGAATATTGCATGATTTAAAATCAGGTGAGTGTGTCAGGAGTATATGTTGTCATAATACTTGTTCAATGTATATGCTGAGCGAGTCATCAGAGAAGCTGGATTTTATGGAGAAGTGTGTGGCATCAGGATTGGAGGACAACTTATTAACAACTGCAGTATGCATGTGATACAACCTTGCTTGCAGAAAGTGAGGAGGACTTGAAGCACTTATTGATGAAAATCAAGAATTTTTAGCCTTCAATATGGATTAGAACTCACTGCAAGGAGGATCACAATCCTCACTCTGCACCAATATGTAACATCAGGATGAATGGAAAAAAGGTTGAAGTTGTCGAGGATTTTGTTTTAATTGGATCCACAATCAATTCTTGTAGAAGTCATAATCAAGAAACCAAAAGACATCTTGCATTAGGTAAATTTGCTGCACAAGACTTCTTTAGAGTACTGAAGAGGAATGATGTTGCTTTGGGAACTAAGTTGTGCCTGACCCAAGCCATGGTTTTCTCTATTGAATCATATACATGTGAAAGTTGGACATTGAATAAAGAAGTCTGTAGAATCGATGCATTTGAACTGTGGGGCTTGAGCAGAATATTGAAATTACCACGGACTGCTAAAAGACAAACCAATCTATATTCGAAGAAGTAAGGACAGTGCTCCTTAAAGATAAGGAGGTCCAAACCTTGTCTTAGGTATTTTGTACATATTGTCAGGGCAGGCTGATTCTGGAGAAGGACATTATGTTAGGTACAGGATAAGAGTGGCAGTGAGATGGATTGAAGCGTCGACCACATCCATGGGCACAGACATAGGGACAATCCTGGGAATGTCTGAGGATCGCAGAGCGTGTCTGTTGTAGGTAGGTTTGCCATGCGCAGGAGCTGATTCCGCGGCACCTAAGAACAACAACAATTTCAACATGACTTTGATAAAATAAAGTGAGATTAAGACCTAAATCTCAGTAATAGTAACTCACCTTACTTGTCAATATCTCAGGGCTGAATCAGTGATGCAGAACTAGAAAAATTCATCAAAAATAATAAAGTTTACTCTTGTAAGGAAACCTATTTTGGGACAGTCATTATCTTACTCTGGAACAGTAATACTAGCCAAGTATTTTGATTCCTATTTTTAAAACTGAGGAATCAGAGAATTAGCTAACCCCCTCTTGATCCAGCACCGAGTGACTTGTGTAGCCTGAGTGCAGTCGCGAGGACATCTAAACTCACCCCCTCCAGTCTAGGTACTTCCGGTTCAGATTAAGGTGAACAAACAAAGCTCCGCTCATTCTTCTGCTACCAACTCACTTTGCCTCATAGCTACCAACCATACAATAAGAGTATTCCTGTTGAAACACGGTGAAAAACTTACAGTAGAAGAAAACAAACAAAATACGTGAGAAGACAGTTTTCCAAGAAAAACAGGTAAACTTTTAAAAAGACAAAGTGACAAGTCGTCATTATAAAGATTCAAAATAGGTTCAAAATAGAAGCTCCTTTGTATATTTGTCTGACATAAATATGTACATATATTTGGCATAAAATATTATTATTTAAAAATTACCAAAGGCAATCTGAGTTTGTTTAGAATAGTGATGTCTGAGGATTTTTGTTTTGGTAGTCAAAGGATACATTGTTTGATTCGTTATTTTAGTGGGATATATCTTATAAATGGACATTCTCTGGCAGTTCAACCATATTTGTATTGTTCTCTTTAAGTTTGCAGTCTTATGTCTTTTTTCTATCGCAGAAGAATTTGTTTTCATATTTCACCATTTTCAGTATAATTTCAAATATTACTTTGGTCACCAATTTAAACTCTTTGCAATGATTTTTTTTAATTTTGGACTATTATTACCCTTCTAGATTTGTTCTTTGCTCTCAATAATTTATATCTGCTCTTTGGTTTTGAAAAGCTCATTTTCATGTTCTCATTGGGCTGCTAACTACAAGGTCAGCTGTTTAAACCCATTAATCACACTGCACAAAAAATATGAGATTATCTACCCTGTAAAGATTTATAGTCTCAGAAATATTACATAAGATCCTTATGAGTCTACATCAGCTCAATGGTGGTGGAATGTATTTGGTTTGGTTTAAATTATTTTAAGGCATTATCTGTTATGTTTAAATGGTCTAAGGCTTATCTAGTTTATTCTTCACTTCTGAAATAGTTAAATATATTTTTCTGCATTCTATCACCTAAATTCTGGAATTTCTTTTCAATTCTGTTTAAAGTCATTCTTTCAAATCTTCTTTCTTAAAAACAAAACAATAGCGACAACAACCTCAATTTGCAAGATTTGGCCAAAGTGCTCTTCTATTTTTTATAAGGGTTTATGTAACAAAGAATCAATATTAATTACCTGAAAAGAGGAATTTCTACCAAGACTTGAGCACGTTACTGAATAGTAAAGGAAACACTCCAGAAACCTTAAGTCTACACATTAGATTCCTTGTGATAACTGTGTATGTCTCACAATTTTTTCACAGCACTTAAAGGGGCCCTTGTGAAAGTAGTTACATCTTCCGTTGCTATCCGAAAGATCAACTCTTGGAAAGCACCAGCAACCCAGCTGGATGAACGACTCAGTCAATTTCCATGAAGAATACAGCCTAGGAAATCCTGTGGTGCAGGTTTGCTATGTCTTGTAAGGTCACAATAGGCCTGGTGATATCATGGTTACTTGGGCTGCTTACCTCAAAGTCAGCAGTTTGAAACCACAAACTGTGCCTCTGGAGAAGGATGAGGCTTTCTACTCCTTTAAAGAGTTACAGTCTCAGAAAACCACAGGAGCAGTTCAACCTAGTCCTTTAAGGTCTGTGAGATGGAGTTGACACAATGGTGGTGAGTTTAGATAGGGTCACAGCTTAATTGATCTATCGAAGGCCATCTTTTCCAATGATGGTACCTTCTGTTTTGTTTCAATGGTTTCATTTCTATTGCCAAACTTATCAATACATCTTGAATGTATGCTCGATGAAATTCAGACAGAAGATGATGCTAACCAAACCAAACTCAGCCCCATCAAGTCAATGCTGATTCACAGCAACACCTTGAGAGTTTTGAGACAGTCATTGTTAAAGGGAGTAGATAGTCAAGTCTTTCACCCACGGGCTGCTGGTGGTTTTGAACTGCCAATTGTGCAGATCACAGCACAACGATTAACTACTACACCATCAGGGTTCCCCCTAAAACCCCTCAATGTCTTCCTCACGAGCTTTAGTGGTCGGTGGGTAAATCTGAATAATAGTATAGGTGAAAAAAGGAAGTGGGGGATCACATGAAACCTTCCAGGAAATGGACTTACACAATGGTTATAACATTGAGCTCAAGCATAACAATTATGAAAATTATCCAGGACTAGTAAGTCAGTTGGGGTAGACTAGAGGAACAAATCCATGGGCACACATATGTGTATAAGAAAGAGTTTTATATACAAGAGCAATTGAACATTGAAAAAACATCCTAGCCAAGTCCAGATCAAGTTCATAAGTCCAATATTAGCCCATCTGTCCAATACCAATCTATAAAGTTCTCTTCAGACTCAGGAAACACATGCAATGATGCAGAATGCAGGGCAATCATAGGCCAGTGGGTAGAAAGTCTTTGGATCCAGTGACATTAGAAACATCTCAGTGCTGACAGGGGTCTCTGCATGGCTTCTCCAGCACCCATGGCTGCATCAGGGTGGGTTCGTGTGTCTTGTCAGCTGCTATGTATCCCAGGGTGTGAGTAAGGTCTCCATGCTCTAAGGAAGAAGTACCAGAGTTCCCATAATTCTCAGGAAAAGGCCATGCCCACACAGAGGCCTATTGGCTATGATCTGATTGACAAGTTATACTCCACCTCAACACTCTTAATCCTCAAATTGACAAATGATGATATATGCTTGCTGTGAGTCAGAACCAAATCTAGGACATGTAGCAAGAGTATCGGTAGGATCATGAGATATCGCTTTCTTATTTAGAGATCTGATGAAACAAGCAAATTATGCACATTTCATTAATCAGTTACTTTTATAATATGCTAGCTTATTTTTCTATTTTCTTCAATCAAATTTATATTATTTTTCTTGTTATACATTAACATTTGCTTTATATCAGTTTCCTAATATTTTAAGACACAATTTACCAGATGCTGTTAAAATCGCTCAATTCTGAATTATTGCCAAAATATGCTTTAAACTATATCTTAAAATAGTATGCCATAAATCTAGATCAAATTTTAAAAGGATTGTTGCTGGAAGTTGCAAGTTCTGCTTTTGGAGTGTCTTATTGGATAATCTTGCACTTGTTAAGACTATTTTCTCCCTTAATGTGTTATTTCCTTCAATGTGCTTGTTTACTTTCTTATCTCCTATTTTGATTTACAATGCATTCCATTTTTTTCGCGTACTGGCCCTGACTTGGGGACGTTGTTGTATCAAGCCTTGGTGAGTTGCTTCTTACTTATTTCAACCTTAGGTACAACATAAGACCCTACCCCTATCCTCACAATTATTCCAATTTTTGAGCTCACTGTTGCAACCACTGTGTATGTCTATATCAATGAGTGCCTTGCACTTTTTCCCAGTAGACTCTCTCTTTACCAAGTATTACTATCCATCTCCAGAGACTGATTCCTCCTGGTGACACGTCCAAACCTTATGAGAGAAAGTTTTGCCATATCCTCTTCTAGGGAGCATTCTGGCTGTACCTCTTCCAACACGGATTTATTTCATTCAGTCCATGGTGTATTCACGAATATAATATTTAAAGGTATTCCTTTTATTTTTTTCTTATTTATTGTACAGTTATTACATGTATATGAGCCCAGTAAAATACTATGGCTTGGATCAGGTATGCCATAGTCTTGAAACTAAAATCTTTTTTTGTAACACTTGAAAGATATTTTTTGCATCAGATTCATTCAGTGTAATATTTGGTCAATGTAAATTTTCATTTTTTTACTGCTGCTTCCATAGGCAATGACTGTACATCAAAGTAACATAAAATCTTTCACAATTTCAATATGATCTCCATTTATAGTAGAAACCCAATTGTGAGGATTTTTCCATTATATTGAAAAGCAATTGATACTGAAAAGACACAAATTTCAACATATACATCACACACACATACACAAATCTACACATGCACATAATGTATAGCACAACATGACAGAACTAAAGCCAAATACAGTGATGAGGAACAGCATATAGAGGACATACTCTTATATGAAGAACAAGATATCATAAAGAGTTTATAGAATGCTACCAGTTATCTAAGAAAAATAGATCAAATACATGACTTTTCTCTGTTGCTTATTACTATGAGGATTATATTTTAAACTCCTAGGAACAATATCATACTGCTATATTTAAATATGAAATGACAAGTAACATAGGAAAATAATAATAGACAATAGAAAAGGCTTAGCCAAATATATTTAAATATATTTTGATTTAGATTTTATTTTGGAAAACGTTTGAAATACTAATTATTAAATATTTAAAACTTAAATCAAACGTGTATCCTGTTAGTAACATAATTGCATAAAATATATTGCCCCAACTGACTTTTGAAAATTGCATTTTTCTAGTTGTATATAGTTTCAA
The DNA here is from genome assembly GCF_050624435.1 of Tenrec ecaudatus. Lineage (NCBI taxonomy): Eukaryota > Metazoa > Chordata > Mammalia > Afrosoricida > Tenrecidae > Tenrec > Tenrec ecaudatus. The sequence continues at coordinate 120,010,208 of NC_134531.1, read as the reverse complement.
AAATGAAGAATGGCAAAATATAAACCGTTTTTTGTAATTTTATGATTGTTTTTAGTGTTAATTAAGGATATTATCCTCACATGTGAGAGAGAGCAAATAAATCGTAAAGTGATATTCCACCATTACTGTGAAAATTTACATGTAGATGTAATGTGGAAGAGATTAAATAAATTCATTCACTTTAGGCTTCAATTTAAGTTGGTTCCATTTATTGACTTTAACTAATGAAATATTTTGTTTTCACAAACAAGCAAAGAAAACCAAATATATAATTTTGTGTACATTATTTCTAGTTTTATTAACCAAAATCTAGAAACAATGGAATTCAGAAGCATATGTACATTAAACACTAAGATTATATTCGGATATAGTATACCTTATTTAAAAAAAGGGTGGGCTAAAATACTAATTATTCAATAATTAATATTAGATCTAAATCTAGAGCAAGATATCTGTAAATTTTTAAGAAAGAAAGAAGTAAAAAATGTCTCAGAATCCAAACTGAAGAGGCTATAATTGAGCAAATGTGAACCATATATATATATTAACAAGTAGTTAGTTCTGCTTTGTCCTATTGGGTCACAGTACGTCAGAATTGACTCCATAGCAGTGTTTTTTTGTTTTTGTTTTTGGTTTGCTAAGACCAATACCTTTTATAAATAAAAATGAATCAGTTCTGTTTAAATCCATGAATATATATATATATATGTATATTCATGGATTTAAACAGAATATATATATATATATATATATTCATGGATTTAAACAGAATATATATATAAATATATCTTGCAGGATGTTAGAAACATAAGATAACTATCGTTTTGTAACCCCCCTCATGAATGGATGTACTTATTAATTATCAATGGCTATTAAATTTACAAAATCAAAATTGAACTTCTTGAAGAACAGAACCTGGTATATGAAGTAGTCTTATCAAAGTAATCTAATTTGATTCTGATTACCTTCTGGATCTACTTAATGATTTGAATTTAAAAAGTGATTATAAAAGGATGCTAATGAACAAAACAAGGATATAATAAGCAAAAATCAATATTGTGGGTAATTCTATGGGGAGAAAATCCATATTTCTTAAACATAAATATTTGAAATATAAGAATAAAGATTAGGGAAACTTATAGATTAAATACAGATTAAGAGGAGGAGATCTTTGATTGCAGCAGCTCTGACATATAAAGACCCTGGTAAAAAATAAGTTGACTACAGATGTTATAGTAAACGCCACGCAATACTTGAGTGGTGTTTTTGTCTGTAAATCTACAATTATTCTGTATTTTATCTTTATTGGTACACTATGTCGATCATTATAAATTTATGAATAACATTGGGAAAATGGAAATTTCAGGACATAGTTATATTTATGTGAAAACAGTACATGGATGTAAAAACAGTCATTTAAATGGAACAAAGTCATTTTATGTGGCTTACAACAAGGTAAGCTTCATGGCAAGTTTGAATCCTTCATATTATGTATGAAAGCCACTTGTTGAAACAATACTCTAAAAGCTAAATTAATTGAAAAAGTATATAGACTCAAGATTGAGATAACACGAGTAACAATATGTAATTTTCAAATGACATCCTTGCTTGTTGAATATAAGGACCACTTTAAACTTATTGATAGTCAAAGACCATGGAAACTGAGGGTGAAACAAAAAGCATGAAAATCCTCACAACTAGAAATTAATGGAGAAGAAATTGAGGGCAAGGATTACATTCTACGTGTATCATCAACTAAAGTCCACGGAAGAAGCAGTCAATAAATAAAATGTTATATGCTTTGGGGAAAATTTATGTAAAAAGTATCTTTAATGTTTTCAAAAGCAAAAGTATCATTCCAAGTCTAAGATATGGCCCAAAGCAGGGTCATTTTCAAATATTTCATACACATGCTATATAATGAGAAAGGAATAAAGAAAACCTGATCCATTTGAATTGTGGTTTTGGTAAAGAATATTGAATATCATGTGAATTACCAAATGAATTGACTAATGAATTTTGTAAGGAAAACAAAATGAAACCACACTCACTGCCATTGAATCAATTGTGACTCATAGGAACCCTAAGTACAGGAATAGTCGCAATGGTAAGGCAGGCAGAATTGCAACTCACGCACTTTGACTAATAAAAACCAACTGCTACTAAAGGACAGTATGTTCTTAACATAAAGGACCAAAACAAACAAGAAAAACTCTAAATGAGATGGATTGACACTAAAGCTGGAAAATAAACTCTAGCATATTGGGTTAGGCAGAGTTCACTAGAGAAACAAAGCCAGGACACCTATGACTGTATTTATAAGAGTAGATTTTATACAGCTAGAAGAAATATAATAGATAACTAATCAACACAGCAGCATAGAGGACTCAGTTCAACTCACATTCTTGGAAGAGTTAATATACTGAAAATCCTTCAACTCACGAGGCTGCTGGTTCAAGGTAAAAGAAGCAAACAGCAGGTATCTTCCCTCAGGCAAGACAGGCAGAGTCTGCCTGCAGGCAGCAGACAGCAGGATGGGTCAGCAACAGTCAGTAGTTTAGGAGCTTAGTGAAGCAAGCCCAGATGGGATCTCAAACTCAAACCCTCAAACTTGACGGTGACAGGATCCACCACCCTCAAGTTCAAATGATGTACATGCTAGCAACATGGTGAAGCAGGTCACGAAGGAGTCTCAAGCTTTAGTGACATGATCCACAGGTTGGTTTGGCCCACAGGTAGTGCAGCACACAGGTGAGGCAAAAAACTAGCTCAAACAGCAGCACACTGAATCAATCAGCAGGGAGGAAGAGAGAAGTGGGACAGACCTTGGAAAGCCATTTATCTCATTGTCCTCCAATCAAGCTGGGATTTGATTAAACTCTTGCCCACATGTTCCTATTGGCCTAGCTGGCAAAATTAACCTATCACACATATTCATGACCATGAAGATGGTCCAGCACAAGACAACTTTCAATTTATAAAGACCAAATCAATAATAACTAATAGCACAACTATTGTCAAATCAAATGTATTACTAAGGATCTGTTAAATTTATGGAGTGTTTCTTTAAAAATAATTTTATTACTGAAATGAAACTAATATAGGTATTGGTGATATAGTATAATGCTAGGAGATTGCTTTGTGTTGAGAGTAGAATAAGAACAACAACACACACACTCAGTTACTGACAAAATTCAGAATTATAGCCACCCTACAAGACAGAGTAGAACTGCTCCTCTGGGTTCCCAAGGCAGCAGAGTTTTACAAGAGTAGAAAGTTTCATCATTCTCCCGAGACTGCTCTCCTGAGTGACTTTATGCTACTAGCCCACAGCATGATCCACTCTATCATCCTGGTTCCCACAATGAAACTACAAAGGAAGTGAGGGACAAGGTGGCTGAAATAGGAGTGGTTAGAATCTAGATTACTAGCTGAAATATTGGTAGTTCAAACCCAAGAGTTGCCTCAGGGGACAGGACTCACAATCTGTTTCCAAAAGACTTCCATCTTAAAAATCCTATGGAAAACATGGGGTCACCATGAATAGCAGTCAACTAGGTAGTAAATAACTATGTGTAGTTAAAGAATTGAGCAGGAGTTGAAGGTTGCTAATATTGAACTCAGAATTACTACAAAAGGCATTGTTCTGTCTACTTGTATATGTGGCAGGTATTTATCAAAAGTAAATGTGAAAAAATGCCTCCTTAGGGAACATATATAATTTCTTTATTATTGTTTGAGAAATTAAGAGTAAACGATGAATTTATCTCACTCAAAGTTAATAAAGAATATCTTGAAATATTTACTTTCACAAACCTACATTTTTTGGAATGTAATCCTCTGATTATTCTTGGTGGAAAAAGTTCATGCATTAGCAAGCCATCTTGGGCACTGATCTTGTCAGCATACCTTGCTGTCATATGTGCATTAGGTACAAGTGCAGAGATCAATCACAGCAATGTGTACAAATTAAACAAAGAAGTAGACAGTGGCCTGAACTAATATTGAATTAAATTAATAAGTGACAAGCACATGTTGAAATGCCAAGTGACAAATTTATAGGGGTTGCATGAAGGGTAAGATCAGAATTTTTTCCTTTGGCACACATTGTAAATATTCTGCAAGACATTTGCTTTTATTTTTATGAGTTAGGCTTTTTGATTATAAAGAAAATGAATTTTAAATGTTTAAATGATGCTTAAAATATATTTTAATTTTCCCCTTATTCAGCAAAATCACTCTTTAAAGATGCTTCATAGTTATTATGGTCTCTGTGAAATCAGAGACAAATGGCTACAATACATACACACACCCATAAGGTTTGTGGAAAAACTCCGCCATCTTTCAGTTTCATTTTCTTCTGATCGTTTGAAAATTCCTTCTATACACACACAGACATACACACACAGACATACACACACATACATACACACACAGATATATACACACAGACATACACACACAGACATACACACAGACATACACACACAGACATACACACACAGACATACACACACAGACATACACACACAGACATACACACAGACATACACACACAGACATACACACACAGACATACACACACAGACATACACACACAGACATACACACACAGACATACACACACAGACATACACACACAGACATACACACACAGACATACACACACAGACATACACACACAGACATACACACACAGACATATACACATACACAAACCCACAACAGGTATTTTAAAAACCGAAAAGATGACAAATCAAATACACACATCAAAACTATGTAAAAAATAAGTCAATACTTTTGTGGAAAAATTGAAAAACTAGGTGATAGTGAAGAAGTCTAGCTGGCATAGGATCTAAAATCCATTTAGCCCACTATGCGCTTTTCAGAAAAAAAAACTCAGCAGCCCCCGGAAAATTAAGAAAACTGATGTGAGAGCCCCTAGACAAGGTTAAAGTATAGGTTTCAGGTTTTGAAACCCTCCTATATCATTCCACTGCCCAGTGATGGTGGTATAGTTAATTTGGGAAACACTGTTCTAAAGTATAAATGTAATTCAATTGCATAAAAAGAGAGATTTAAAATTATTCTGGCTTTAAACTTCATATTCATCCTTAATATGTGCTACTTCAAGTCACTTCAAATTAGATACCGTAGGAATTAAGTTCACATTTTCCTTGCTTCAAGAAAAGAATAAACATTTGAGACCAAAATAATAAAATTAGCATGATGCATTCTACTTTAAATAAAACATAGAAAGATAGGGAATTGAATTGAAATTCAAGGGATATTGTTTAGTAAAGGTTGATGATGTTCAAAACTGTAAACATGTTGAACAAAGTGGACAAATCTCTGCTTACTGATGACATGGATGACAGAGATGTAAGGTAATCACTAGCTGATTCTAAGTTAAGTATTTCAATGGAGGCATACCAATATGGAAGTGGAAATGGATGCTCTTATAAGAAGTATTCTCCTGGGGAATTTGGAGAAAGGTTGTAATTCAAATTACATGTTCTATTTCTCTCTGTTTTACAGGATATCTGCTCATATTTCCATGCTGTCATAATTTTGAATTATGGAAAAATTTAAGCTCAAATACATATTATTGAAATTATTTCCAATGGGAGTTTATCAGCTTTTTAAGAAGCATAAGTAGATGGGCCAAAATATATCAATGAAGAAAGTTTCATTTGATTTGAAGAGGTTAAAGGGGAAGAGGAGCATCAAAAACACTTGGGAGGTCAGGATATAATCAAAAATTTATTGTAAATTAGAAAGAGTAGAATGTACTTGTGCATGTGTGGGAAGTAACCAAGCTAAAAGGACACAAATTGGAGAAAGATACTAAAATTTTTTCATCAATGTTTATTTTGTTGCCCAAATTTTCCATTAATGAACAAATAAAATTCAACAGCTATAATGGATTTAGTGATTGCTAAAGTTTTTAATTTCCTGCCTCAAGGCACTGAATGAAAGATTTAATTCAAATCATCACCAAAATGAACATTCATCTCATAGAAACTCTATGGTTTGTTGAGAAAAGATACACTAGGAATGCTGATCAATTCAAGGTATAAGTGAAGTGACAAGGAGTGAGGAGACACCAAAATCATTATTTGACTGATTTTACTTTGCTAGTTTCTCCCTTGTGTCTAGCAATGTTCACATATATACTATTTCTTATATCCTTTATGATACTATTGGGTAAATATTGGAATGCTAACCATGAATCAGGCATTTGAAACCCACCATTCTGGAGATAGAATGAATATATGCACCTGCAAAAATTTACAGCCTGGAAAATCCTATACACCATCACTGCTATGAGTTGGAATTGATTGGATGGCAGTGCATTTGGTAGATTTTGGGTTAATAATCATGAAGTGGTGGTGTGGTTAAGGATGTAGCTACAATGAAAAGGTCACAGGTTAAAACTCAAAATATGCTGAAACCCACAGGAATTTGATGACTGAAGATTAGTAAATAAACACAAATAAGTCCTTGTTTACCTTGTTTATTGCGTAATCTGACCCTGCATACTATTCATACTAACTAAATCACAGGCAGCATGTTAGTCTCCTTCTGTAGTGGTTGAAAATAACTTTCATAAGAAGTAAGCAAATAGCACATGCACATGTGTGGGAAAGAAAGCATAACCCTGATCATGGTGTTGAGAACTTTATCCTGATAGAGATCAATCCACATGTGAGATATATCAAGATGTAAACCAAGTGAAATTGAGCCTAAAGGGGTCACAGTGAAATGATTGGCTGTTAAGTGAAAGGTTGGCATTTGAACCTCACCCAGTGGATCATCAGAGGAAAGAGCTGTTCCAAGACAGATTACGGGAGAGAAAACCATATAGGGCAGGACGACTCTGGCACCTGGGGTCCATAGGACTTGGCATCAACTCAACGGCAGCCATCAAAAATAACAACAGCTCTTCTGTGTGACTTAATCAAGTGTATGTCCCAATTATCAATTGTAAAGCATTTGTATTCAATGAAAAGAAAGTAAAAGCTAATAGATGGTATGGAAGTCTCATACTAATTAACAAACAGAGGAAATAGGACATTTATCATCTCAGGGGTACGAAAGAAGTGAGAATAAATGGTATGGGGGCCACGTCCTACCTCCTCTGATGACACAAAGAAGAAGAATCTTGGTTGTTGTGATGGGCACTGCCTTTGTGATCTCTTCCATGGTTTTGTCCAATGTATATAGCAAACCAGTTGATTTCTGTTTTTGATCTTGTATCCTGCCCCTCTTCCATATTATACTATTGCTGTCAGTATTCCTGTTATGGAGCTGTGGGGATTTTCAGGGTTTAAAACCACGTTGTCTGCAAATAGAGATAATTTCACCTCCTCCTCTCCCAGTTAGATTCCTTTAATGTCCTTCCACAGTCTTGTGTTGTTAGCGAGGACTTCCAGTATGATGTTGAATAGAAGTGGGGACAAGAGGCATCCTTGTCTGATCTCCTTTTTCAGTGGTATTATTTTTGTCTTTTCTCCATGGACTAGGATGTTAGCTGTTGGCTTTTCAAAGAAAGCTGCCATTAACTTGAGGAATTTTTCTTCCATTCCTGTCTTCTTGAGTGTCTGAATTAGAAATGGGTTTTGGATGTTGTCAAATGACTTTTCGGCATATATCAATATAATCAAGTGATTCCTATACTTTTTCTTCTCAATGTGGTGTAAAATATTGATAGATTTCTGGATGTTAATCCATCCTTGCTTCCCAGCGATGAATCCTACCTGATCATGGTGGATGATATGCTTTATATTCTGTAGTATTCTATTGGCTAATATTTTGTTAAGGATTTTTACATATATATTCATTAGAGATATCTGTCTATAGTTCTCTATTCCCTTGGGATCCTTGCCCTGTTTGGGTATCAAAGTTATACTGGCTTTGTAAAATGATTTTGGAAATTTGCCATCTTTTTGTATGCTCTGGAATAATTTGTGGAGGATTAATGTTAGCTCTTTGCTGAATTGCTTGGTAGAATTCTCCTGTGAAGTCTTCTGGTCCAGAAGCTTTTTTTGTTGTTAATTTCTTGATAACCAGATCTATGTCTTCTTTTGCTATGGGTCTGTTCTTTTCTTGATATATATCTGGGATAATCTAGGAAAGGATTGCTTTTCCAAAACTTGCCCATATATTCCATGTTGTTGAATACATTAGAATACAGATTTTCATAGTACTTTGTGATTATCATTTAAATCTCACTGGGGTCTGTTGTGATTTCCCCTGCTTCATCCCTCATCCTGGCTATTGGGGTTTGCTCCTTCCTTTCCTTGGTTAGGCTTACTAGCTGTCTATTAATTCTGTTGATTCATTCAAAGAACCAGGTCTTTGCTATATGGATTTTTTGCATTGTTCTTTTGTCTTCCCACTGTTTATCTCTGCTCTGATTTTTATTATTTATTTTCTTTTGCTATTGGAGAGATTATTCTGTTGATTCTGTTCCAGTTACTGGAGGTTTTATAATGCACTCATTACTATCAAGCTACCAATGCTAACTGTTTTTCCTGTGTCTCATAGGTTTCAGTATGTTGTATTCTTAGTCTCATTAGTTTCTAGAAACTTCCTAAACTCCCCTCTACTCTCGCCAGTGCCCATACATGTCACATAAGATAGTGTTCATCCTCCCATTACTTTTTTGTCCTTGTTGCCTGGTCCTTTTTTATTGATATCCAGCTTTATAGCATGGTGGTCTGAGAATATCTGAGAAATCTCTGTGTGTTTGAATTTCCTCAGGCTTGACTTGTGCCCCAGCATGTAGTCTATTTGTGAAAATGAGCCATGTGCACTTGAAAAGAATGTGAATTACCTTTCATTATCTTTTTGGATGGAAGGCTCTATAAATGATATAAATGTCGATCGGGTCCAGTTACCTAATTGCAGTGTTTAATTCTGTAGCATCCTTGCTGATCTCTTTATTAATAATCTATCTTTCTCTGATAGCGGTGAATTAAAGTCACTGACTATGATTGTTGAATCTGTGATTTCTTTTGTCAACTTTTGAATAGATGTTTGACAAATTTCATGGGTCTTTCATTAGCCATGTATATATTGGTTATGCTCACTGGTTCCTGGTTTACTGATCCTTTAAGCACTATATAATGCCCCCTCCTTTATTCTTATTATGATTTGCACCTTAAATTCAATTTTGTCGGAGATTAGGATTGCACCCCCTGTTTTTTTGGTAAACTGCCATTTGCCTGGTATATTTTCTGCCAACCTTTTATTCTTAACCTATTTTTGTCTGCAAGCTTAAGATGTGTTTCTTGCAGGCAACATGATGGATAGATGAATGGATTGTGAAAAGAGCTGTAAGATCCTCCAATAAAATTATGTACAAAATGAAAGATGGACACGGAAAAACAGAGACTGCGACCAAGGTATTTAGAGCTCACAACCTGAAGCTATTGCACCTGGTCCTTACAGGCATTCCATGTGCCTCCTCTGCCTTAGTAGTGGGAGTCTGAATCACGGACTGGGACCTGGCAGGCCCCCCAGCATGAACTTGCCAAGAGCCGCAGAAAAGCAGAATTGGGAATATGGCTTTTCTAGACAGCAGTCTGCGGCCACCTCGACCAATCCCTCCAGGCATACTGTGCACCACCTCTGCCTTAGCGGTGGGAGTCCGAGTTGCAGTCCGAGTTACAGGTTCCCCAGCGCAAACTCGCTGGAGCCGCGTGACAGCTGAGACTGGGACGAGCTTTTCAAGGTGGTAGTCCAATTTTCAGACCAGGGCCTGGCAGTTCCGCCTCGAATTGCCTCGCCCCGAATCACAGGGTGGGTCTTTACAGGTCAACTGAGTGCTGCCGCACCCAACCTACAGAGAGTGCAGACCAGGTCTTTGAAGGCCTTCCCAACAAGCACCTGGTCCCCAGAATCTCAGATAGGCGCTACTTGAGTCAATCGCAGATCTAGGATCTTTGCTGCCCTGTCAGCAACCAGCACACCCAGCAAGTGGTTCAGTGGAGAGTACATCCCAGGCCCATAAGACATCCTTGCCTGAAACCTAACCTGGATCCAGAATACAGGGACCAGTGCCCCAGTACTGGACACAACCTTAGACCATAACAGCAACACCACCTGCCTATTGGCCCTATATAGCCCTACTAATGATGGAAACTACCTACCAGTCAAATCGAGTTCCCCATAGGTGACCCCAACTATGCCCATCACCTCTCACCACTGTTAACCACTGAGTCACCACACCACCTGTCTACACAGCAGCCTGACCAACCTCCATAGTAGGCCACAGGCAGTCCTTGAAAACACCATCACCAGTCACATAGTGAAAGTATGCAGGGCCACTTGGTCTTCCAGAAATATGGTGCCTACATCTTTGAAATCATCACATACACAACAGCATACCACATGACTCCCAACAAGTAAACAAGAAAGACAAACCACATCAGCAGAGCTGATGCTCATAGAAGAATCTAACGTGGATGTGCCACAAAAAGAAATTTCAGAAGACTTCTTAGAGTAATACAGGAGATGAGAGAAGTTACACAGACTAAGGATGCAATGATAGAGGGGATGAAGTCCACGATAGAGGGAATGAAGTCTGTGCACCAAAGGGAAATACAGGAGCTAATGGATGAAGTAGCAGAAACTGCACACAAGATCACCAATCTCCTAAACAGACTAGAGGAGATAGAGAAATGCATCAGTGATTGTAGGAGGTGGTCAGCTGGTCAAGGTGTTTCTTGATGGGTGACTAATTAGTCTCCTGTGCCTCTGTTTACCTTGCAGTTAAAAGCATTGAGAGATAACTCAGTTATTTATGACCACTTTAAAATTCTCTGGAACCCTGCATGCAATTGTGCTTATCTTAGAATATAGTGCTGTTATTATTCAAGTGTTTAGACAGTGTCACTAGGTAAGTAATGTTTACATAGATAAGAAGTTCAGAATGTTTTTTTCTAAATTAGTGCTTTAATGTTTACTTTGTAATCATTCCCTTATAAGAAGAGTATAAAAACCAAGCTTTGAATATACTCAAGACTTCAGTCCATCAGACTGTTGCCCGCCCAATCCCATGCTTTGTATATATCTCTTTCTTTTCCTTTCATCCGCATGCCTCATTTTAAATGTAGCTTGATGCGGGATAGGTGGTCTAATCACCTGCAAGTGATCTTGAAACAATCAGGCAGACCTCAGCAAAAGAGAAAAACAAAACAATTAAACAAGATAATAAAAGATGCAGAAGAAAACCTGAGATCAATGACTGATGCTATGGAAAGGAACAACATCTAAATTAATGGCCTACCAGAACAAGATACAGCAAAGAATTCAACAGCTAAATTAACAAGGGAATTCCGGGAAGAAAGTTTCCCCACCCTAATGAATGAGAATCAGACATACATACAGGAAGCAAAGTGGATACCAAGTAGATTAAACACTAGGAAGAGATCACTAAGACATATAATAGTAAAACTACCCAACTTGGCAGAAAAAGAGAAAATCTTAAGAGCAGGAAGAGAGGAAGATGGCCACACACAAGGGCTCTCAGGTAAGAATATGCTCAGAGCTATCAACAGAAACCATGAAGAGGAGGAGAGAGTGGAATAATATCTTGCAAAAGATGAAAGAAAATAGCGCCTCCCCTAGAATCCTTTACCCTGCCAAATTAACTATTAACACATTTTGACTGGACATTTTTTTTACCAACTTACCCAAGTGACTGGGTATTTTTTCGGCTGCTAGATTTTTTTTTTTGCATTAAACCATAAATGGGTTTACATCTCATCAACTTTTTATCATATTTATTTATAACTTTTAGGTTTAGAAAATAAAATGTTGTCTCACACTATGAAACAATATTATGCCATGTGTGCAGAACATTATTACTTTTATGAACTATAATCTTCATGAAATTATAAACTTGTAAATATAATCAGAATAATCCATATTACCTAGAAAACAGTCAAAATAAATACAGTATATGAAAACAAATAAATTCTTTGTTTCCCAGTGTTCATTTGTTGATATGTTCCTTTGTTATACAATGTACTATTTTTACTATACTTTACAACTATATTATACAACTACATTGAGAAAGAAAGAGAGTGTGCCAATTTTATCCCTGAAACACTGCAAAAATTATCTCCTAGCCCTTTAGTTTGATTAGTTGTGGAGAACTTATCCTAAACACAGTTATTTCATATTTTACAGTTAGTATAGGACCTATATGTATATAAAGGTTCCTAGTACATTTTAATGTATAAACACTGTGTATAACATTTTTCTCTGTGAAGCGGTACCTTACAAAATTTGCAAATATACCTGGTTTCACTTCTTTTTCCATGGGCAGGACACACTCTACAGACTCTGGTAGGTAATTTCTTTTTTTCCATTGCTTGAAATGAACACAGGTTCATGCTTCTTCATGTCACCTGACAGCCGTCCTGGTGGATCTTTACACTGTGCTCTCCCTGCTCTACTAGGGGTTTGGCTGGACATCTCTCTCTGGTTCCAGAGACCCTTCATTTTTATCGTTAGTAATCCAGGATTTTGCCACTGAAAGGAGAAACTGCTTGTAGTTCATTTTTTTCTCTGGATTCAAGGCATTGAAAATTCTCTAACAATGGAATAGTCCACAGTTTACCTGATAAAGGATGACTTGTTTTGACATTTCATTGTTTTCCTTAGAATAGGATAATACGAGAGGTATTGATCTGCACGATCAACTCCCTTCATGTGGGCATTACATTGATGGATACACACAGGTTTCAATGTATCCTCCTCAGTTTTCCTATTGTTCTTTCCTGTTTGGAGACAGAGCATCATGAATTATTGATCTCATTCTGACATCTCACTTGTCTTTCCATATGAGGAGAAGAATGTCACCTTTTCTGCAGAAAACTGTATCACCTTTTTTCATTCTTGATGTTTTGGCTTTTAGATCAGCAGTAGAAGTACTGTTACAGTAGTTATCCTGGTAGATATGGTACCTCATAACAAAATAAGGGCCATGAACTGAGAGAACAGTTCCTTCAATTTTCTTCCCTTGAGCAGGAAAATTTTCCACATATCAAATATAGCTTGTGTCACTCTCACACAACATCCTAACAAGTAAACCAGACTTTGTCATCTTTGCTGGGTTGTATGTTCGAAATCTCAGGCTTCCTCTCCACAGAATCATCCCCTCATCAAAAACAACTGTTGGTTTTGTCTGTAAAGTGTCCTGAATTTTTTTGAGGAAATAATCCAGCACAGGTTGAATTCTAAAGAGTCATCCAGAGCCATTGTCCATTTTCATGTTATCATTAAAGTGCCAGGATGTCCATATTTGTTCGAATAGTCTGCGGAAATGTCGGGGTAGCTATTAGACAATCGGTTGACAAATAATCTTTCCAGGTATCTTTTCTTGTTTGTCTCAAATTAGGGCTAAGAATTTCTTCCCTTTTTTTGTGTAATAAGAGATCACTTGAATGATTTAGGTGATGTTTTGCATTTCACTGGGGTTTGATCATAAGTGCACAACTCCTTGCAAAGCAATTCAAACAAGTCATCAGCAAACATCCAACTAGTCACAGAGGCTTCAGAGTCACATTGAGTTGGAAGTGTAATAACCCCAGGATGACCTTCAAACATTTCCAAACGCGGTGGAATGTCAATTTCACACCAATCGTTAGTAACATCATTACAAAATGAATCATTCAAAAAATAGAATCACCTTCATCGTTAGTGTCAGAATCACTTGAAAGCACTCCCACTGCATGCTCCTTTACAGGTCTAATAACATCACTGTCACTGGAAGCGTCCTCAGAACCATCAAACATTCATTCACTGTCATCCGCATCTTCATGTTCACCAGAAACATCTGAACAATCATCATCAAAAACTTCCAAAAGTATTTCAGATTCATTCATTTCCTTCCATTTTCTGAATGAGACCATCTATAAAACTCGGCAGAAATTGAAGACAAAAATAGTAACTCTGATTTAACTAAAATGTACTAAAATGCTAAATAAACAGAAAGAACATGAAGACAATTGAGTTTGATACATTCACTACTGATGTAAACACCTAAATAGACGAAGTAGCTAAAATATATCCAAGAAGATGACATCTGAATACCGCATGTAGAAATGGCCAGTTATCTCGTGATCCATCCATAACAGATGGCACGCAAAACACAAGTAAACTCGGGATCTGTTCGCAATGTGCTAAGATCAAAGGAGAAATAAGGGTTTCCAGGACCAGGAAAAACTTAAAGAATATGCTGCAATACACCCAACACTGAGGAAGATCCTTGCCAACTCACTATGGCCAGAAGACGAATGTACACCAAGTACAAACAGGAGAACACCATATAGCGCAACTCCAACCAGAAGCCAATGATCCGATACCAAACACCAAACTAACATGGCCACAGAGAGAAAAGATGGCGATAAAGAAGCCACCCACAAAGACACATGACATTGATAGGAAAACACCCAAAGCAAAAGGCATGAGATATCAGCAATGAATCCACAGATCATGTTAATAACTAAATGTCAATGACCTTAACTCCTATGTTAAAATTAAAAGGCTTGCAGACTGGCTTAGAAAACATAGTCCATCAATCTGTTGCCCGCAGGAAACACATCTTATTATCACAAACTAGAATAAACTAAGAATAAAAGGCTGGCAGAAGATATATCAGGAAAACAGCTGCTCAAAAAAAGCAGTAGTCGCAATCCTAATCTCAGACAAAACTGATATCAAGGTTCAAACCATAAAAAGAGATAAGGAGGGGCCCTATATAATGCTCAAAGGATCACTTTACCAGGAATCTGAGCATAATAAATATATATTCGCCAAATGCAACACCCACAAACTTTGTCAAACTATTCAGAAAAGGAAAAAAAGATATCACAGGCTCAACAATTATAGTAGGGGACTACAATACACCATTTTCAGAGAAAGATAGATCATTGTTAGGAAGCTCAGCAAAGAGACTATAGAGTTAAAAACTAAAATTAGGCAACTAGATCTGATAGACATTTTTAGAGGTTTCCATCCAAATGCAAAAAAATACACATTCTTCTAGCAAGCATGGCACATTTTCAAAAACAGACCACATGCTGGGACACAAGGTAACCCTGAGTAAATTCAAACACAGAGATTATACAGACTTCCTTCAACAATCACCATGCCATAACGCTGGAGATCAATAAAAGGACGACCAGAAAAACAAGGGCTAACAATTGGAGGATGAATAATGATCTTCTGCGACATGAATGGGTACTGACCCAGATTAGAGGGGGGATCAAAAAAAATTGTAGAAACTAATGAAAATACTTCATGTCAAAGCCTCTAGGATACAGCGAAAGCAGTCATCAGAGGTAGCTTGATTGCTACAGGAGCATATATGAAAAAGGCACAGTGACTTATGACAGATACGCTGTCACAAAACCTCCAGCAATTAGAACAGCGTCAACAGAACAATTCCCCCAACAGCAAAATAAAAGAAATAAAAATCAGGGCAGAATTAATCCATTGGGAAGACAAAAGAACAATTCAGAAGATTAATGGGAAAAAAAGCTGGTTCTTTGAAAGGATCAACAGAATCGATAGACCGCTGGCAAACCTAACCAAAGAAAGAAAAAAGTAAGCAATAGACAGGATGAGGAATGAAAAAGAAGTAATCACAACAGACCCTAATGAGATTAAAATGATAACTACAATGTACTATGAAAGTCTGTACTCTAATAAATTAAACAATGTGGAAGACATGGACAAATACTTGGAAAAATAATCCCACTCTAGACTATCCCAGAAAGAGGTCAGGAATCTAAACAAACCCATAGCAAAAGAAGAAATAGGTATGGTTACCAAGAAGCTACCCAACAAAAGCTTCCAGCCCAGATAGCTTCACTGGAGAATTCTACAAAGCATTCAGGGTAGAGCCGACACCGATTCTCCATAAAATATTTCAGAGAGTGGAAAAGGATGGCAAACTCCCAAACGCATTTTACAAAGCCAGTATAACTTTGATACCCAAACAGGGCTACAATCCCACAGGAATCGAGAAGTATGAACCCATATCTCTAATGAACATAGATGCAAAAATCATCAACAAATTATTGGCCAATAGCATCCAAAGTATATAAAATGCATCATTGATCAGGATCAGGTAGGATTCATCCCAGGAATGCAGGGATGGTTTAACATCTGAAAATCCATCAATATTATACAAAACATTGATAATGAAAAGTATAAGAACCACATGATAAAAATCTGTATATGCAGAAAAAGCATTTGACAATATCCAGCACCCATTCCTAATTAAGACACTCAGGAGGATAGGGTTGGAAGGGCAGTTCCTCAAGTTAAAACAAGCTATCTACGAAAAGCGGACAGCTCACATCATAGTCAATAGAGTAAAGACTAAATCAATCCAACTGAAAAAGGGGACTAGACAAGGATATCTCTTGTCCCTACTTCTATTCAATATCATACTGGAGGTCCTAGCTAATAACAAAAGGCAACAGAAGGACATCAAAAGTATCCAACTGAGAGAGGAGGACGTGAGATTATTGTTATTTACAGATGACATGATTCTGTACATTGAAAAGCTCCACAAATGCAGTTTTGTCAGTGATAGAGAAATATGGAAGAGTAGCAGGATACAAAATCAGCAAACAGAAGTTGATTGGTTTCCTGTAAACATCAGACAAGATCACGGAAGAGGAGACCCTACTACAGGAAACCAAAAGCAATCTCCACAAATTGAGGAATACCCCATGCTTAAGGATCGGAAGACTCATTATAGTAAAGATGTCTATCCTACCTAGGGCACTTTATAAGTTTAATGCTATCCCAATTCAAATACCAACAACCTTCTTCAGGGAATTGGAAAGACTGACCACTAATTTCATATGGAGAGGAAGAAGCTCAGAATTGGCAGAAATCTCCTCAAGAAGAAGAACATAGTCGGAGGGCTTACTTTACCTGACTTTCACACCTACTACAAAGCCACAGTGGTCAAAACAGCATGGTACTGGCATAATGACAGACACACAGACCAATGGAAAAGATTAGAAACCCCAGAAATAGAACCACCAGCATATAGAGACAACTTATCTTTGACAAGGGCCCCAAAAGCATCAGTGGGAGGGCGACTCCCTATTTAACAAGCGGTGCAGGAAACAATGGAAACCCACATGTAGAAAAATGAAGCAGGATGTCAACTTCACCCCATGCACAAGAACAAACTCAAAGTGGATTATGGACCTAGATGTAAAACCCCAAACCATTAGGACCATTAGAGAAGGAATCAGGAGAAACCTAAGAACCTTGGGCCAGGGACTACAAAGGCTAACTGCAATAGGGCAGGGTACGCATGCAGGGGAATCTGAAATTGACAAATGGATTTTCTAAGCATAAAGCACCTATATGCATCAAAAGACTTTACCAAGAGGTTAACAAGACAACCCACAGTCTGGGAGTGGATTTTTATCAATGACACAACAGACAAGGGGCTTATTAAAAAAATCTACAGTACCTTCCTTGCCTGAAAAAGAGGAAAACAGCTAAATCTTTGAAGAAGTGCAAAATAGAACTGAAAAGAAGTTTCACTAGGGAGGAGACCCATATGGCCAAAAAACATATGAGAAAATTCTCCTGATCATTAGCCATCAGAGAAATGCAAATCAAAACAACCACGAGATACCATCTAACACCTCTGAGGCTAGCTCAAATCAGAGAATCAGAGTAGAAAGTGGTTTGGTGATACTTAACGAAGATGGAAATTGAGCTACTTTATATATACCCCGAAGAGGTAAGAAATAAAACACGCCCAGTTGTATGTACTCCAAAGTTTATTGCAGCACAATTCACAATCACGAAGAGTTGGAAACAATCTAAATTTCCATTGTTAGAAAAGTGGATCAGTAAACTCTGGCACATACACACAATGGAGTAGTATGCATAACTAAAAAGCACGTGAAGCACGTCTTTTCATGGGAAGAGTTGGAGGAAATTATGCTAAGTGATGTCAGTCAGTCATTAAAGGAGAAGTACAGCATGAGTCCCTTGAGGTAAGTGTAAGCAGCACGGTAGATATTGAAGAGAAGCCACCTATATCATAACAATTGGGAAGTGGGAGGAGGTTGGACCAAACCCAAGGAGGTACATGTTGGTACAACACAATAATGGGAAAAGGATGGAGTGGAGAGGGAGAAAAAGAGGGGGTTGAAAGTGAAATGATAATGGAGGGAGCAGGGCACTAATCTACCCAGGGGGAGAGTGCTGGTCTTGTCTCCACAGAACCTGAAAGGGGCATTCAGACCCTACCATGAAGCACTAAACCATGAGGGCAGCGTGGTTACATAGAAGGATACATGAAAAGAGAAAGCTACAGGACTGACCCCAACCATAGCCAAACTGACTTCCTCCCTGGAATTGGGTGTATTGGAGAGCAGGTTGGGGAGGGTGGCAGTGTGCCACACCCGCATGGAGGCAGGCCAGGAAGGAGGAAGAGAAAGGGAAATGGATTGGGCACCAAATTGGCACATGATGCTCAGAGGATGACGTCCCTCCTGAGAGCTAATGGGACAAAGAGGGGACTGGGCAAATGGCAACAGCACATACCATGCTGTCCCCTTACTGGAGCAGACTGTGACAGAGGACATTTCTGAGGTCACATGGTGAGGAAGCAGCTTGACCTGAATCCCCCAAAACGGAGTGAATCAAGAATGGAGCATACATAGATAAACAACCTGGAGGAGAAAACAACCGGGCTAACTGTTCTGGGGGAAAAAGGAGAGAGGGAGTTGCGGGGGGGGGGGGGCGCGGGGAGAGAGAGGAAGTGGTGTTAAACTCAGGGGCAAGGAAACAACAAGTGGTCTAAAATCGGCTGCAAGGAGGGTATAGGAGGCCTGGTAAGGCTTGAGCAAGGGTAATGTAAGCGAGAGGAAATTCTGAAACCCAAATGAAGGCTGAGCATAATAGTTCAACAAGAGGAAAGTAAAAGGACATAGAGGAAAGAATTGGGAGGTACAGGGCATTTTTAGAGGTCTAAATACAGGCATATGCATATGTAAATATATTTATGATGAGGAGGAAATAAATCTATGTGCATATATTTATAGGTTTAGTATTAAGGTAGCAGATGGACGTTGGACCTCCACTCAAGTACTCCCTCAATGCAAGAACACTTTGTTCTATTAAATTGTCATTTCATGATGCTCACCTTCCTGATACAATCACTGGGGGCATAAGCCAGTGTGGTGAAGAAAGCTGATAATGCCCAGCTATCAAAAGACATAGCATCTGGAACCTACAAGGAAAATAAGGTAAATAAGCTTCCATCTAGCACAGAAGCATCAAAGACCACATGGAAGAAGCACACCGGCCTGTGTGATCACGAGGTGTCAAAAGATATCAAGTATCAAGCATCAAGGAACAAAAATCAAAGCATTGTGAATAAAGGGGAGTGCAGAGTGGGGACCAAATAAAGGCCATTTGTGGGCATCTGGACATCCTCTTGCAGAAGGGTGATGGGGAGGAGATGAGCCAGTCAAGGTAAAGCATAGCACCAATAAAACATACAACTTTCCTCAAGTTCTTAAATGTGTCCTTCCCCCAACTATCATGAGCCCAATTATATCTTACAAATACAGCTGGACTGGAGGATATACACTGGTACAGATGGGAACTGGAAACACAGGGAATCCAGGACAGATGAACCCCTCAGGACCAGTGGTGACAGTGGTGATACCGGGAAGGTGGAGCAAAGGTGGGGTAGAAAGAGGAAAGGAACCAATTACAAGGATCTACATATAACTTCCTCTCTGGAGGTTGGACAACAGAAAAGTGGGTGAAGGGAGACGTTGGACAGTGTATGATATGACAAAATAATAATAATTCATAAATTATCTAGGTTTCATCAGGGAGAGGGGAATGGGGATTGAGGGGAAAACATGAAGAGTTGATGCCAGATGTTAAATTGGAAAGTAGATGTTTTGAGAATGATGATGGCAAAAAATGTGCAAATATGCTTGACACAATGGATGGATGTATGGATTCTGATAAGCATTGTATGAGCCCCCAATAAAATGATTAAAAATAAAATAAATAAAATAAAAGAGGGAGAATAATCAAACGTCACAATAGCTCAAGGCCAATTTCCACAAGACAGAAGCAAGGCATGCTTCCAATTTCCCATTTCCTTTTACTACTCCCAAGGTGACACTATTGAGTAAGGTTTGAACTGATAACCCGAAGGTCATTGGAACACCCAACTATTGACATCCTTATCAGGCTCACTATTAGTCAGAATTGGGTTTGTCTTGACACTCTGGCACAAATTGTCTCCACCTCCCACAGCATTCTATTTCTCTGTTGGGATTGATAATCTCCTACAATGACCACACCAAACTCACAATTTGAAGAGTTTATTATGATACATAGCATGGCTATATGTAAGGACCAGAAGAATTAAGGATACCACTATTTTGTCTGCAGATGGCTTCTCAGTCAAGCTGGCAAGCATATTACTCCCCCCTCTCTCTGGACCTTGGCCTCTGTCACACAGTTCGGGGCCTCTGCCCAGCTCACGCAAGTTTTCAGAGCACCTTTAACACTAATGAATACCCCAAAGACACCACACTCTGAAAGGCAGGGTCGGCTGAAGACAATCTGCTTTACTTGTGCTTTCAGCCAGGTAGACCACTGTTCTACCTGGCATGGCCTACTGGTCCACTGCTACTCCTCTGCTCTGCCTCACAGCCTTGTTCCTGCTTCTAGGTCACTTCTACTTTCAAGGATCTGAGTGTCCTTCACTCCTGGCTCTTCCTCTTTGGTGGTCATAGGTTCCTCTGTTCTTGCTCTGAGATAACTTTATACTGAGCAAAATGGCAAAGCTAACCAATCTTTGTTAGACTCTTTTACATCTTATTTGCACAAATCCACGCCACCATTTGTTGGGAGTTATAAATACTATGAATGGAAGAGGCATGCCAAGTAATTCAATTCCCCACAGAATGACATCAGTCATTAAATTGTGAAGCCTTTTCCCTAATAGAATTATAATGCAAGACTCCATGGACATTCCTAGTGTAGATCTCAAAATCTGTTTGATTTTTTTCCCTTTCATTTGCCAAAGCTATCTAAAGGAAACAAGAATTTATGTGCATTTATGGCAGACTTTTGTAGGAATGGTGAAATGATAAAAAGATTTGACTGATGAATATTTGGGAAAGCTTAATACACATATAATGCATTTTGTCTAATAAGAACATGAAGAAAATTATGATCCAGAGTTAGTGCTGACAGGTTCTATCCAATGGTTTCAGTCCATAATGATCCCAATAGAATATTTCAGACTAATCTTTACCAGAGTGTCAGGGCTTTCTTCCAAGGAGCTTCTAGGGAGAATTGAGTCACCCGCCTCTCACACATTATGCAAACCCTCAACTCTTGGGTCCCCAAAGGGCCTAAGATGACTTTTTATATCAGTCATAATCCCTGGAACGATAGTATAGCACCACAACTTTGTGCTTTTCATTTCAAATATCATAAAAGCAAAGGTAGGGATACTAAAAGGCTTTACTTAAAATAGGTAAAATAGGTAGGTATATTATTCTCACTCTAAAAATCAGGTCATAATGACTGCTTCACTAGGGCTCCTTTTGTGCGCCTCATAGACAATTAAAATAATAAAGAATGCACTTGGCTGTGCCCCTTAATGAACTTGATGTCCTACTGCTATAAGCAAAACCCCTCTGAGTCCAACCCCAGTGGAGGAGCTGATGTGGCGAGAGGCTGATCTGGGTTCTACACTGAGCTGCTGCCTTCTGAGTCTCCTGCATAAACTACTGCGATCATTCAGCAGAATCCTGAATAAAACAGCACATTCATTGGCATTGCCAGAGGGCAATAAAAATTTCACTGGGTTGACTTTGAGCAGTTTTCCATAAGGTAGGAATAATGGGGCAGGTGTGACAGAATCATGAGCTAGAAGCTGCCTGGGAGACTCTGGCTGGGACTCCCAATCAGGCATCTCTGGCACCTTAACTGCTGCCAGCCCAAATACCCCAATTAGGCACTAACAAAGAGCAAGCTGAGCAAACACATCAGTAAGATGGCTCCACTGGGAAAGAGATGCATTCAAATTGATGCAAGCCGCAGAGTTGCTGAAGTCAAGAATGAAGGTACACTCACAGTGAGGGTTCCTGCAGGAAATGAGGGTCTTATTGAAAATTCGTGAGGACTGCCAACATTCTCAGGGCATCACATTATTCCCAAACCTCTGGAGGAGTTTGTCTGTCCTATGCCAGGTTCAAGAAGCACTGATAAAATCAGATATGATAGACAACTGGGCTCAGAGTAGTTATGTGGTGAAGAAACTGAAAACACAAATCTTGCAATATGCCAGCATCTCCTGAGCTCACTTACCTAGTAGAAGGCATAAAACACAATAATTAGGAAGATAGTACAATGATCGTAACTATAATGTGGTTGTATTTGCACATCATTACTATTATTTAGTGAAATTAAGATTTTTTAAATCTCATTTTATTATCATTATATGGTTTCACATTTTGTGGAAGATGCTGTTGTTTATGGGCCATGGAAGACAAAGATCTTAACATATCATGAATAATAAAGTTGAGATAAAATCATTACTTTTCCCTTGTTTATAAGTTTTCAGTAATTATTAAATTACCAGACACTGATTGGCACACTGCACAATATGCTGTATATTTTAAAAGGATCTATTAAGAAACTCTTTCATTTGACATACGAATCAACTTTATTCAAACTTTTCTTTACATACTAAACTATTTGGATAATCTATATTTAGAGTTTCTACAATTAATACAGTCATTTATTATTCAATATTTATAGAGAATTTAAAATTTTCTAGTATTTTACAACTAGTGGTTATTATTATTTTTTAACAACCATCCCAAAATGTGTAAGCAATAAAACTTCTCACCAGGACTCAGAAGGAAATTCAGAACTGCTACAAGAAAGGATACTCATATAAAGCATTCTGGGTGGTAAATGCAATAAGGAAGTCAGCTGCCTATCCATTTTATAGACTTAATTTGGAGCAAAGTCTACCAGCATTTCCTTGAACTCAGCTGTGACAACAAATTCAAGTGATTTAATTATGATTAATTGTAACAAGACTGGGCAAAGAATCATGATTAATACAGGAATTTTGAGATCAGTGAGTTCAGATGTGGAAGGATTTAGAAAGATCAACAAGTGCAGAGCAGCTCTGAAAGGTAGTTTCATCAAATAGATGTGAATTGAAGGAAAATCTCCAAATTTCCTCTTTATTTAACTCCTTTAGCTTCATGGTTGTTTTTGTTTTGTTGTGGTTGTTCAGAATATTGAGTTCCTATACCAAGATAACATCCACCACAGTTAAGTATAAATCCATATCCTTTGTTTATCTCCAACTACAATTGGGAACATTTGGTCACGAATCACTTAGAAATGTTGGCGTGTTACCTCACATGCTGCACAACTGACTGAGTTTTGCACTGACGTCTTTCCTATTTTCACAACATTTCCCAAAGTTCTCTTTGCTCTTCTAGGTTTCACTGGTAATGTTCAGAATAACTTTCATTCCAATGCATCGCATAAACAAGAGTGAAGATAATCAACACCATTTGCAAACAGCTTGCCCAGTGGAATAGTGACAAGGAGAACATAGTTTTCCACAACTTGAGGCCCAAGGACTGGAGACAGCAGAGTGGCACTATCTACTGCTCGTTGAAGGTCACATAAGAAGGTCCCTGAGCGAATGAGCCAGTGCGGAAAATGTGGGAAAAAAACCCCAAAAATCATTAAAATGTGATCAGAGTTTCTGGTCCCCTAGAAACTGTTGGAAGTCTGAGATTATGATCCTTAGTCATCGTTAAGGTTTGGAAATGAGCTTACCCCCATAGCTCAGTAGTTAGCCAAGCAATCAACATTCTCCCAGGGAAAAGAATAATACTAGGCTCATGTGCTCTCTTTAGAATTATCAGCAACTTCCGATCACGAGGGCATCCTTTGCTCTGTGACAAAACTAAGAAGGGATAGGTAAGAAGGAGGAACAGAAACAGAAGAACGTTGAAAAAATTCTATCCTTAAATTATACTTGAAATACATATTTAATAAAGTTCCTCCACTCCTGCAAAATAGAATGGCTGCTTCTGCCCTCCAGTCCGCATGCTAACCACATTATGAAATTATTCCAAACACCAAGGCACAACATCCCAAGCTGCCCTCTTCTCTGTTTCCCCGTCGTTCGTTGGACAGGTTACCAAACAGCCCATGCCTCTCCCTCTCTGGAATATGATCTATATTTTTCAATATTAATCATGCTCTAAAAATCTTTAACTCCCTTCCTGTGGATGGCATTTCCATCCCCTTTTAACTCCTTTCAGATGGCATCTTCTTTCATCTCTCACTCAGATTCCATTATGAATTCTTCCAAATCAACTACTTTACTTATCTATAGGTATATTAGTAATTTATCAAGCTGCAAGACATCTGCTCCAGACAATTCAGACACAGAGCTGCTCAATGAATGTTGTACTATGTAATTTTGGTCCATTCTTTAACCCAGGGAAAATTCTAATTTCCTGGAGAGAGTAAATTCTAAAATAAGAAGTAATACCTTATTTTCTATTTTTTTCTGAGCCTGTAGAATTTGGGATTCTGGATTCTTTTCACTCAGACCATCATTACTCTGACGAACAGGCAGACTGAAGATAGACAGACACGTATACAATCTAACTAGTTGGTTTTTATCACACACACACACACACACACACACACACATGACTTTTAGGTAACTGTATCCTCTACATCGAAAAAAAAAGATGAAGAAAGTAGAATCCCAGAAACCAACTCAGCTTTGGATTTTAGGAAAATTGGATGTAGGATAAGAACCCAGGCTCTGAGGTCAAATAAAATATTTTATATCTAATTTACAAAACTAAGCCCATATTGTGAGATACTATGATGCCTCACACTATACATAATGTAGTATTTATAAAGAATAAATAAAAAGACACAGGAGGGAAAACTGGTATCTAGTTTCCTACCTTTATTATTACTATGATTATAATTGCGCTGTGTACAAATTGTGATGGATTATGTCAAGAGTTAATGCTGTTAACTAAAGGTTTCAAGTTCAAATCCACCTAGGGGAAACACAAAGAATAACCTGTCAATCTGCTTTGAAAACTCAGCTATTGAAAGCACTGGGGCCTTAGTCCTTACTCTGACACATATGAAGTCCTCATGATTCAGAAATGACTTGACTCCAACTAGCTAAACTTTGGAAGACATTGAAGAGGAAATGTGCGGTGGAGATTCAACCAAGATGAATTTTCACTGCCTATGGGTGACCTATGACAGTTACTGTGTTAACCTGGCTGAACTAGAGAAACAAATCCAGAGACATTCAAATGCATATAAGAGAGAGTTTTATTTTAAAGAGCAATTGTACATTAAGAAAACACCCCAGCCCAGTCCAAATCAAGTTCATGAGTCTGTTATTACCCCTCATGTTGATACTAATCCATAAATTATTCTTAAGACTCATGCAGCACATGTAATGATGATGACTGCAAGGAGATCACAACCCAGTGAATGGAAAGTCTTGTGGATCCAGTGGTGGTGGAATCATCTCTACACTGGTGTGGCTCTCCACGTAGCTCCTCTATCTCCAAGACTCTGACTACCATCAGCCTGTCTCCAGGTGGCTTGTCAACAGGAATGTTTCTCAGGAAGGATATATGTGTCCTGTCTCCAGGAGCTATTTATCTCCTTAGTGCCTCCAAATGAGGTCATCAAGCTGAGACCTGATTGACAGGCTAAACTTCACCACTTCCCTCTTAAGTCTCAAAGTGACAACAGATTATGTAACTACCACAGTTACTTAACTTCTAATCTCCTTCCTTAAATGTATATATAATTAAAATTTAACAGTTTTAAAAGGAAATAGATATCACAACTCACATGAACCCTGGAAGGGTTTCTTAAAACATTGTATGTTATATATTGTTTGCATGTAAAAGAACAGTTGTTCAAGACGTTTTATTTTTCTTTGAATAACTTCTTATAAACATAATAGGGTGTTTCAAGAATTTAATAGCAGTAAATTGCCTCATACTAAATATCAATTTCTTTATGTTCATTCTGTCTAAAGTTCTTCAATAGAAAGGTGGTTTGTTTCTAATTTTTCGGCAACCGATAACAAAAAAAGCAAGTCATTTGGAGAGCACAAATTTCTCCTAAAACAGTAAGAAATTTCAAAATATTATGTTTGTGCTCATATTAAAAGTAAAGTCCTCAACCCTCTAGTAATTTTTGTCACACCCTAAAAGTTCCCAACAAAATACAGAATCTTATTATACCTGGCAATATGTTCCAGTCATATATGCAGGGAGGAAGAATGAGCATAGAACCTCAAAACAACAACTATCCATTGTTTTAACATGTTCTAGATGATTTGAAGACTAAGGTGTGCCTGACCCAAGCCATGGAATTTTTAAGTGTCTCATGTGCATGTGAAAGTGGGATATTGAAAATTGAAGAAGAATCAATGTGTTTGAATTTTGGTATTGGTGTAGAATATTGAAAATATATGGATTGCCAAAAGGACAAAAGTATCTGTCTTGGAATACTTCTTAGAGGTAAGAATGGTGAGACACCCACTTACACTTTGGATATCTTATCAGAAGAGACCAGACCCTGGAGAAGGACATCAAATCAGGTAAATTAGGAGGACGATGATAAAGATTAAGGCCCTCAACAATGTGGATTGACAGTGGCTGCAACAATGGGCTCAAACATAGGAACAATTTTGAAGATGGTGCAGGACCTGACAGCTAGTGTCTTGTTCTATTTTGCATAGCATTGCCATGGTTAGAACCAAATTGATGGCAAGTAATGTCAGTTGATTCAGATGCACAGTTCTAACATGTTTTATCATTCTAGGAGAACAAGAAAAAACATGGGGTATTAAGAGGAATAGATTTTTTTCATGACCTATATATTTATAGCTATTACATTATATCTAAGAAGGTCTTGTTTTTGTGCATGTTATTCTCTCCGCTGGTCTGTCTAAATAAAACAATCTGGAGGAGAAAACAATGGGACTGACAGTTCCAAGGGACATGGAGAAGGGAAGGTGGGGTTAAAGGAAGTGGTGTTAAGAAACCCAGGGACAAGGGAAAAACAGGTGATCCAAATCGGTGGTGAGGAGGGTGTAGGAGGCCTGGTAGGGCATGACCAAGGGTAATGTAACTGAGAGGAATTACTGAAACCCAAATGAAGGCTAAACATGATAGTGGGACAAAAGGAAAGTAAAAAGAAATAGAGGAAAGAGTTAGGAAGAAAAGGGCATATATAGAGGTCTAAATAAAGTTATGTGCATGTGTAAACATATTTATATATGAGGATGTGGAAGTAGATCTATGTGCATAGATGTATAGGTTTAGTATTAAGGTAGCAGATGGACATTGGGCCTCCACTCAGTCACTCCCTAAATTCAAGAATACTATGCTCTATTAAACTGACATTCCATGATGCTCACCTTCCTGACACAATCACTGAGGACAAAGCAGATGCATAAGCAAGTGTAGTGAAGAAAGCTGATGGTTCCAGCTATCAAAAGATATAGCATGTGGGGTCTTAAAAGGCTTGAAGTTAAACAAGCAGAAATCTAGCTCAGAAGCAATAAAGTCCACATGGAAGAAGCACACCAGCCTGTGTGATCATGAGATGTCGAAGGGATCAGGTATCAGGCATTATCAAAACAAAAAAATCATATCATTTGTGAATGAGGGATAGTGCAGAGTGGAGACAAAAGCCCTCCTATAGGCAATTGGACATCCCCTTAAGGAAGGGTGAGGGAAGAGATGAGCCAGTCAGGGTGCAGTGAAGCAACGATGAAACACACAACTTCCTCTATTTCCTAAATGCTTCCTCTCCCCCACCCACTATCATGATCCCAATTCTACCTTACATATCTGGTTAGACCAGAGGATGTACACTGGTGCAGATAGGAACTGGAAACACAGGGAATCCAGGACAGATGATCCCTTCAGGACCAGTGGTGAGAGTGGTGATACTGGGAGGATGGAAGGAGGGTGGGGTAGAAAGGGGGAACCGATTACAAGGAACTACATATAACCTCCTCCCTGGGGGGATGGGCAATAGGAAAGTAGATGAAGGGAGACAGTGTAAGATATGACAAAATAATAATTTATAAATGATCAAGGATTCATGAGGGAAAGGGGACCGGGAGGGAGGGGGAAAACGAGGAGCTGATGTCAGGGGCTTAAGTGGAGAGCAAACGTTTTGAGAATGATGAGGGCAATGGATGTATAACTGCTTTACACAATTGATGTATATACAGACTGTGATAAGAGTTGTATATGCCCAAAATAAAATGATCCAAAAAAGAAAATATAACTAAAATATTATGTTGAAACAATAATACTTTGTTTTCTTAATACTTTCAGAGGTAACCAAGAGCTCAGATTATCATAGGTACTGTCATTAAGTGACTGCTATTCATAACAATTTTACATGTAAACAATGAAATGTGACCCAGTCCTGTCCCATCTTTGTGATGACTGAAATAATGTAATGCATTGTTTGAGTCATTATTTTTCCATCTCATGAAGGCTTAAGCTCCAGCCACTGCCACTGAGTCAATTCTACTCACTGAGATTCCATAGGACAGAGTAGAACTAGCCCCGTGCGCTTGTGAGACTGTCAATCTGTATAGGAGTGGAAAGCCATGGAGCTGCAGATGGTTTCAGCTGCTGGATTTTCAGTTAGCAACTCAACGTATAAACCGCTGTGGACTTTTCTTAGTCAACATCTTCTCAGAGTTGAATCCCTTTTCTAGTGATTGGTCTTAATTGAGGATGCATCCAAAATAATCTAGAAAATGTCTCACCACTCTCACTTTTAAGGAGCAATATGTTGTATATCTCCTAAGATGCATTTGTTCATCTACTGTATATTCAATATTTTTCACCAACACCACAATTCAAATGCATGAATTTATTTTACCTTTATTGTTCATTTTTGAACATATGAAGCAATTGGAAAAACTTGGTTTGGTCAGGTATACTTGAGTCACGAAAGTGACATCTCTGATTTTTGCTTTGTTTTATTTTTTAATTTAAAAAGGCACTTCTACAGCACATTTACCCAGTGGAATATGTCATTTGATTTTAAAAACTCCTACTTTCATTGACATATAACTGATAAAGGACATGCACCTACCAATTACTTTTCACTGTTAAGTAGAGTTAAATAGCTAAAAACTCCAACAAAAAAAAAAACCCCACTCACTGCCATCGAGTTAATGTGGCATATAGAAAAGGGTAGGCACTGTTCCTGAGAGTTTCTGAGAGAGTAACTCTTCACAGGAGTAAAAGGCCTAGTTTTTTCCCATGTACTTGTTGGTGGTTTCAAACTGCTGACCTTGTATTTGGCAGCCCAACAGGTAATCTCTACCACCACCAGAGTACAAATGACTGATTCCTACACTTAATCTTTCCAGACAGTTTATAGGAGGTCTCACTGATTTTTTAAAATGTATTGTTGAATTCAGGACAATTAACTAGCAAAAGTAAAAATATGTATATATAGTTTTCCAAATTCCCCACCAGGACATACTTTCTTCAGTATCTCTTCCCTTGAAAATCTCATTTATTAAAGATGGAAACAAATAATTTTGATTAATGACCATACAGGATAAAAATTGCTTGATTAATGAACATTTTCCTCTGAGGTGTCAGTTTTGAAGGACAGCTTCCTTATGGCAGCTGATGGTTATTTATGATCTTTAAATATCTGCTAAGCTTCCTAAGTGCACTGGCTCTGAGTTTGTGGTGATTCATTGATTTTAAAATGTTTTCTATACCTTTACATAGAGATAATGTGATACAAAACATTTTCACTAAAAATTCACTGCCAGAGAGTAGTTCCTGATTCATGATGACTCTATCAGACAGGTAGACTTGCCACTTGGGTGTCTGATGCTGTAACTCTTTAAGGGAGTAGAAAGTCTTGTCTCTCTTCTGGAGCAGCTCTGGTTTTAAACTACTGACTTGTGGCTACCAGCTCAACACAGGGGTTTTGATCAAAATCTATTGTCCCTATGCATTTTGGAAATTAATGCAGTTAGATTCAAGTAAAAGATATCATTTACTAGTTATCCTATGTGCACAGGATGATCATGAATTGAAGAAGAGAGGACAATTACATTAATACATTAAAATATAGTTGACCAATTATAACAAAAATGCAGCACAAGCATTTAATTTAAAAGACTCTTGCTGTGTTGCTGTTAGGTACCATCAACTCTGCTCTGGTCATAGTGACCCTAGATGCAGCGAAGCAAAACACTGCCCAGTGCTACACCACTGAGACTAGGTTTGGGCTCACTGTTGCATCCACTGTGTCAATTCTTCTCACTGAGGACTTCCTCTTTTTCACTAGCACCCAACGTTACCAAACATCATGTTCTTCAAGGACTAGTTTTTCCTGACATGTTCAAAGTACATGCTTCCACATCTCACCATCCTATCTTCCAGGGAGCATTCTTGCTACTTTTCTTCTAAAACAGATTGTTTCTTATGAAAGTTCATGGTTCTTTCAATATTCTTTGTCAACACCATAATCAAAGGCATTGATTCTTCTTTGGTTTTCCTTATTCAGTGCCCAATTTTCATTCACATGCATATGAATCAATTGAAGACACTATGATTTAAATCAGGTACATCTTATTCCTTAAAGTGACCTTGCTTTTCAAAACTTTAAAGAGGGTTTGTTCAGCATATTTGCCCACTCCATCAGATCATTTAGTTTCTTGACTGCTACTTCTGTGTGCCTTGATTGTGGATCCAAGGAAGACAAAATTCTTGACATCTTCAATCTTTTCTCTATTTATCATGATGTTACCTCTTGGTCCAGTTATGAAGATTTTGGTCTTCCTTACATTGAATTATACCCCATAGTTAATTCCACAATCCTTGATCTTCATCAGCATGTGCTTCAAGTGCCCTTCGCTTTCAGCAAGCAAGATTGTGTCATATGCATATTGCATATTATTAATAATAATCCTTTCTCCTAACCTGTTGCAGTGTTCTTCTTCATAAAGTCCAGCTTCTTCTATTATCATCTCAATATACCAAATGAATGTGTATGATTAAAAGATACAACTCTGATGTACATCTTTCTTGATGTGCATGCGTAAAGAAATGGGTCAAGCACACATGCACATAAGTTTTGGGTCGAGCACACTGTAGTCTTTGTGTTAGTCTGGGTAGATTAGAGAAACAAATCCAAGGAGACACACTCTGCATGTAAGAAAGAGCTTTATATATAAGAGCAATTGAATATTGAGAAAACATCCCAGTCAGTTCAGATCATGTCCATAAGAAGACCAATATTAGCCAACATCTCATATAAGTTCATACATTCTTCTTTAGACACATGCAATGTCTTTAGGCAGCACATGTAATGACACCAAATACACGAAGATCACAGGCCAGTGGGTAGAAGGTCTTTGGATCCAGGGGCAGTGGAAATATCTCAGCACTGGTGTGGGACTCCATATGTTTCCTCCAGCTCCAGGGACCTGGCACCATCAGCAAATTCCAGGTGGCTTGTCAACAGGAATGTTACACAGAGAGAGAGTGTCCCCAACTTCCAGGGAGGAAGATGGAGTTCCAGAAGCCTAAGGAGAAGCCCATGCCCACACAGAGGCACCAATGGCTGTGGCCTGATTGAGAGGCTAGACTAAACCCCTTTGCAAGTTGACAGGAGATCACTTGAGAACTGTAACAAGGTTGCTCTTTTAACACTGTAAAAAGTTCTTGTGCAGCAAATGTTTGTAATGAAAGAAATCATTTGATTTCTATACTGCTTCTGCCATGAGTCTTGATTATGGATCCAAATAAAAGTCAATCCTTGACAAATTTAGTCTTTTCTCCATTTATGGTGATGTTGTTTATGGTCCAGTTGTAAGTAGTTTGGCTTTTTATACATTGAAGTGTAATCATATTGAATTTTAAATCACATTTTTATGGTCTGGGAAATTATTTCTTCAATTATGACTTCTCCATTTTCTACTGGGACTTGCATTATATGCGGTGGTGTGTAATACAATATACCACAGGACTTTGTTCATTTTTCTTCACTCTTTTTCTCTTTCGCTTACTTATACTGATGATATCAATAACTTACCTTTGAGGCTGCCGGCTTTATTTTTTTATCACTTCCTATCTTCTATTGATCCCCTGTACTAAATCCAACTTTGATATATTTTTTTAATATCCAGAGTTCTGTTTTTGTATTGTAAGATACACACCTTTATTATTTTTGAAACATAATTCTGTTACCTTCCTTGTGATGTTTACTTGTTTTTCAGTATTAGAACATATTTTAATAGATTATTTAAGGTTTTTTTAGTAAGAGCCAGACATTCCCTACCTTCTGTCTGTCTCAAGTTTTAAAATAAAAAAATCATATTTAAAATAATGCGACAACTTTGGAAATTGGATAATCTGTCCCAAGAGCAAACTGTTGTTGACATGACTTTATTTTTTAATGATTTTCCTGGGCTAATTCTGAAATGTCTATACATATATTTTTTATATTTAGCCACTGAAGGCATCAGCTTGGTTAGCTTAGTAGTTGGCTAATGCTTTATCAGTAGTTTTCTAAAGTGTCCGAACTCTTGAGTCTTCCGCCTTTGCTATGTGTGTATTGAAGTATGTCTTAACCTCTCCACTAGTCATATGACAATTATTCATTAGTTTTCACTTCCTGCTTGCAAAGATCCTCAAGAGCAGCAACAAACGAGGAAGTATCATCCTTCTCTTTTCTTGGCTGGGCATTCACATAGCTTTGCTGATTAATATACTCTTTTTGATAGCCAAGAAATTTTCCAAAATTTTCTGAAGTCTCTTATAGATATCTACTCCCCCAGGTTTTCCTTTACATGTTTGGCAAGTCCAAGCTAAATATCAGGCTCAGGCAGCTGTAGTGGTAACTTATTGCTGCCGAACATTTTTATGAACAAATGTCCTAGGGATAAGGATGCAGTGTCAAATCCTAAGAATCAGAGGTCAGATGATGAGCAAAGAACAAGCGAGCTTGTACACAGAATTCACTTACATTGGAAGCAGGCCATACTCCAGATGATTGCTTCATATTAGAGTGCATCATGGGAAAGTTACTGAATCTTACTTGGCAAGCCATTGAGAATCCTGACCTTGCCAAATTGACACAAAATTGTAACTATCAGGACTAATTTATTAAAACAAATTGATTCATTAAAACAGCTTACTAAAACTGTTATTTTATTAAAACTGTTAGTTAATAAAAAACTTAATTTATTAAAATCCATTAAAATTATTTTTCATGGAGAATAAAAATATTTATACATAACTGGAAAAATAAAATGGTCTTTGTTCCTTTGCAACATAAGAAATGACTTGGATTCATAAATATAAATATATGACAAAATGTTCAAAAATATTAATCCCATGAGCACTCAAATATTTAGATTTGTGTTTTCAAAATGATTGTTATTATTGTCATCATCATCATGAAATTCTCAAAGTTACATATGAGCTTGGATTGTAAAGGTAAATATATACATAATTCAAGATAGTCACCTTACTCAGAGTCCTTGTATGTCTTTCACAATATTTCTCAATTAATGTTCCCACAGTAATGTACTTTTAACTGTTTTAGAGTAATTAATACTTAGCATTTTAATACATCTAATCTATTGCCTTTCTGAATGGATTATGCTTACCTCTCACAAAAGACTCATGGATGCCTGGGATCTCCTGGTAGTACAAACTGTGCTTCACTAACATACAGCGTGGTCACTGGAATACACACTGTGGAAGAAAGGCCTGGTGATCTGCCTCTGTGAAGAGTACAGCTATGAAAACCCTGTGAAACAATTCGGCTCTGTAATATATGGGATCACCGTTATTGGAATGATTCCAAAATATCACCAAGGACTACAGAAAACACATATTCTTTCTTAAAACATTTTTCTTGCACTGGATAAATAATATTGAATATGTCTTACACTTTACTTCTACAAATAAATGATTCAGAATTATTATGGTCCTGTCAACTGGATGCTGGAAGTGAATGTGGGGAACTTAAGCCAGTAGATTGTATCAGTTGACATCAAGGGAGAAGAGTAAACTCAGTAAAATGTATAAGTATCTAACTAAGATGTATTCTGGGATTTTTCGTAAATACACAAATTGAAATCTATGTTTAGCAGAGTCCTGTAATAAATATAATTTACTCATACCAGTTAGCCTGATTTTGAGATTTGCAAGAGTATTGTAAGAAAATGTGAAATGAACAACCATCTTCTCTGATATCAAAACACATAATTATCTTGATGAACTCTTACAGCATTTGTGTTTACAAAGAAAAATAGAAAGCAGACTGGAAGATAAATTCAAGTACTACTTATTGTTCTCAGGGACGGTATATAACAATCTCTGCCTACTATTTTAAATTTGGTGCTACCAGTAGTGGGCGTAATGTCTTTTTGCCAAAAATAAGACCAAAGTCTTCAGTGTTGGGCATTATCCCTTGAAGAAACACATTTGTTTACATTTATAATTTACAATAATGAAAAAGGTAAATTACCACTAACAGAAAAAAACATACACTTCGTATTGAATTTAACAGATGTTGTAGTACGTAAAAAAAAAAAAAAAAACCCGAAAAGAATAGAGTTTATTCCTTAGCAAGAAGAGCATTATTCCCCAAATAATGAATGAATCTCATTTTCAAATCTCAGGATGAATTGAAAATATTTCACTTCTTTGATAGGATTAGTACATTAAGAAATTAGTTTCTTGTGAAAAATCCACAGACTGTACATTTATAAAATGAAATAACATTGTAATATCTATATGGTTCATCCACTACTTTTAAAATGCCAGATTATTATTTTGAGTGTGAGGCTGCCTCACAAAATGAGAGAGTTATAAATTATTTGATGTTGCTTTGGGAGCAGTTGCTTTCCCATTTACTGTTAAATACTATCAAGTTTATTCTTATCATTTCATATTACTACTATTATTTCCTTTTTTTTTTTTAGCTTTAAATTTATATTTTTAAATTTTTTTTCTATAACCACAATAATCTAGGGTTAAAAAAACAATTGTCCCAGTGCAATCTTTCTGCAAAATGCATAGGATATAATAAATGAAATTGTTGCATAGCAGCATGTCAGAAGAGCTCCAGTATTTCTGTACTAAGGGTCTAAAAACCATCTTTTGCAGCATGTGAGATTCAGCCCGCTCAGCAGACCGGATACCTAATTTCTTGTTGAGTTCGGTCAGCTGGTTGTTAAAATGTCGCTTCTAATCAGGGTTCTCTCTACGGTGGGTAGCTGGGCAGCCAGACGATGTGGAAATCACACATTAGCATTCCTTGCTCTAACATTTATCTCGCCACAGTGTGTTCTAAGCACCTGTGGTAATGTTCACTCCATCCATAGATGTAAAAAGTTACACAGAACTATGCTTGTGATATTTTTTACTCATTTAATAAAGCGTGTTATACTTTTGATGAAATATTACATTTGTATTCCTTTGCATTTATTTTTTTCAGTAAACAAGCATATAACATAAAGAGAAAATGTGCCAAATAATCAGAGGACAAGACGCTGTCATTTGATTCAGCTTTGTGTTATGCCCTACATTCTCAGGAGATATTATGAGTGAATTATAAAATACCTGACAGCATTCAAAGAATTAAAAATATTTTCAGAACAACTACTATGGAATAAATAGCTGCAGAAAGGCATTTTTCAAGGATGAACATGATACTCTCGGAGAAGTCTGATTCTAGCATGTCAAACACTATGACTATTGTCTAATTGGCCTGCCTCTAACGGAGTGGATTCAACTCCTACAGTGAAGAGATAGTTAGGGATGAGCCAAAGAGTGGACATGCTGACGTATAAAGGAGGGATATTGCAAGTGAGGACACAAATCAAGAAGCCATATGGAAATATTGTAAACCATAGTGTCAATGTTTTGGTCAGATATCATTTAATATTTTTCAGTAAGTTTTAAAACTCTTTTTATAAATCATTTTATTGGGGGCTTGTACAACTCTTATCACAATCCATACATACATCCATTGTGTCAAGAACATATGTACATTTGTTGCAATCATCATTCTCAAAATATTTGCCTTCTACTTGAGCCCTTAATATCTGCTGCTCATTTTCCCCCTCGCTCCCCACTCCTCCCTACCTCATGAACCCTTCATCATTCATAAATTATTATTTTGTCATATCTTACACTGTCTGATGTCTTCCCCTGCTTCTTCTCTGCTGTCCATTCCCCATGGAGAAGTCTATATGTAGATTCTTATAATCAGTTCTTCCTTTCTACCCCACATTCTCTCCACCCTCCAGGCATCGCCACTCTCACCACTGGTCCTGAAGGAGTTATCTGTCCTGGATTCCCTGCGTTTCCAGTTGCTATTTGAACCTATGTACATCCTCTGGTCTAGCCAGATTTGTAAGATAGAATTGGGGTCATGATAGTGGAGGGAGGAAGCATTTAATAACTCAAGGAAAGTTATATGTTTCATTGTTGCTACCCTGCACCCTGGCTGGCTCATTTCCTCCCCCAAACCCTTCATTAATGGGGTGTCTCTTTCTTATAACATAATTTGTTTTTATGTACCTATTTTATTGTTCTTTTTAGGATACATTTATGAAATAATTTTCTGTCTATTTTATATCTAATTTATTTTAATCCCATCACTAATATTCTTCCTAGAAAAGAATAGAAGGGATGGTTGCATATATATTGATGATCGACCCTTTAAATTTTAAAGTTGTTGTTGCTATTGATAGATGTTGTGGAGTTGGTTCTGACTCATAGAAACCATATGCACAACAGCAGGCAAAACTGCCCAGACCTGCACAATCCTCAAAGTAGTTATTATGTTCAGCCCATGGTTACAGCAATTGTGTCAATGCATCTCCTGGATAATCTTTCTCTTTTTCTTAGACCCTCTGCTTTACCAAGCATGATGTTTTTTTCAGGAGCTAGACTCTCCTGAAAAATACTCAAATTATGAGAGATAATCTCTCGCTTCTAAGCAACATTGTAGCAGCACTTCTTCCAAGATAGATTTGGGTTTTATTGGTTTTTTGGGGTTTTTTTTTTTGCATACCACTCCATTGTCAATCATCTTCACCAACACCATAATTCAAATGCATAGATTCTTCTGAGATCTTCCTTGTTTGTTGTCCAAATTTCATATGTATGTGAAGCAATTAAAAATACCATGACGTGGGTATTCCTTTACCACAAAATTGTCTATTTTTCTATGAGTAAGGCGAGAGGGTCTCTTTACACTGAGTTGTAAACCATACTGAAGGCTGCAATCTTGAATCTTCATCAGCAAGTCCTCCTTGCTTTGGCAAGCAAGCTTGTGTCATCTGCATACTGCAAGTTGTTCATAAATCTTCCTCTAAATCTGATGCTGTAATATTTTTCATATGGACCACTCTCAGATTATTTGTTCAGTATAAATATTTAATAAGTATTAGGAAGGATCTGACCCTGCCACAAACCCTTTTGATTTTAAACCAGGCAGTATTCCATTGTTTCAACAATTGCCTTTTGGTCCATGTTCAGGTTCTGCATGAGCATAATGAAGTATTCTGAAATTCCCATATTTCTCAATGTCATCCTTTATCTATTATGAATCACAGAGTCTAATACTTTTGCATAGACAATAAAACACAAATATATATCTTCTTGTCATTCAAGATTTATCTGATGAGAGAAATTATAGCTCTCTTGCCACATCTTCTTCAAGATCTAGGTTTACTTTCTTGTAGCTCCGTTTCTGTATACTACTAAAATAACTTTTTAAATTATATTCCGCAAAATTGTACTTGCATGATATAGTAATGATATTGTTAGATTATTTCCACATTCTGTAGGGTCAACTCTCATTGGAATGGTCACCAAAATGGATTTCTTCCAGCAGGTTTGCTAGATAGCTGTCTTCCAAAATTTCTTTGGCATTGAGGAGTATTTCTAGCATTTCATGAGCTTTTTCAAACGTTTCAATGGGTATTCCTACTAATCCTGAGGCATTAATTTTGGCTAATGCCCTCAGTTCACCCTGGACTTATTCCGTGTATATCGTTGTTTCTTGTTTGTATACTATGTCTTATACAGTGAATCATTGTATTTCTCCCATTTCTTTTAACATATCCTCATAATTCAATATTTTGTCATATAATCATTTTTAATATTTCATCCTATTTTATCATTAATTTTATAGTCAATTCGATGGGGCCTTACATTACAGATCATCCGTCTTCAACAGCTTAAACCACTCAGCAAACTCTTCAACGGTTTATCCCTCCCTGCACCCTGATTTCTCGCTCTCTCTTCTGAGTTACTCTCCTCCATTTCACCCAAGTCAAACTGAAGGGTGAATTTTTCTTCCATTCTTTCAGGGTGATATGTTCTGAGTTTGGGTTTCTCTTTGGGTTGTCTAACTCCGGGTTTTTGCACTTATACGACTTCATTTTGTCTCTTAGCTGTCCTTCTTCCATTGTCCAGAGGTGACCAGATTTTAACATTGGTAAAGCAGGACACTTGAGAAAACTCATTTCCTGTCAAAATAGCCACATGGCAGCCGAAAACCGTATACCCTAGCTTGTTGTGCATTCTTTCCAAAAATTGTGCGTTTTTAAAAAAGCCGTGGGACGCAGGAAAAATTATTGGAAACTGGGATTGTCCTGCCAAAAGCGGGACATCTGGTCACCTATGGCTATGAACCATAGCCCCTCTGCAATGGCTATGGACCACAACCCCAAGAGCAAACTTCACAGTATCTTCTCACTTTCACTCTGATCGTTTCTTTACGTGTTGGCTTTTTTAAATGATCATTCACTCTTTGAGTCTGATATTCTTGATGTCAACCTACAGCTCTTTAGGTGATCTGTTATTAGTATTCAATGTGCCAAATCTGTTATTGAGATATTCCTTAAACTCAAGGTCATAGTTTGACTTGTAGACCTGTTTTATTTTTCTTCAATTTCAACCTGAATTTTCATATGAGCTTTTGATGGTCTGTTTCAAAGTCCACTCTTGCTTTGTTTTGGCTGAAGACATTGAGCTTCCACACCATCTCTTCCCTCAGATAGAGTAAACACGGTGCCTGTGTCTGTCAGTGTGTTGTACGGTAGTGGCTTTCATGTTGTTAGGCTGCTGAAAGCTGAGTGACTAGTATTGTAAATGGGAGAAGCAGCATCCACGATGTACACATTTCAGCAGAGCTTCCAGACTAAATACAGTTTGCAAAGAAGGAATAAGTTGTGTGTACTTTGAGGTATTAGCTAATGAAAGGTTATGAATAACATATGAAACATAGTGTAGGAAAATGAGCCCCCTTTGGTTGGAAATCACTCAAAATACTACTGGTATGAGCTGCTTCTTTGGAATAGCGCCTACCATGTCTCATACAGTGTAAAACT
This sequence comes from Tenrec ecaudatus, assembly GCF_050624435.1. Taxonomy (NCBI): domain Eukaryota; kingdom Metazoa; phylum Chordata; class Mammalia; order Afrosoricida; family Tenrecidae; genus Tenrec; species Tenrec ecaudatus. The sequence continues at coordinate 119,970,637 of NC_134531.1, read as the reverse complement.
TTCAGTACCTTCATTTACCAATGAAACCAGATTCACAATTAGAAAGAAATAAACAGCTGAAAGCATCTGTTAATAATTGTATGTATAAATTATGAAAATTGGAAATCATAAAAAAGGAAAGGAAATGCATAGGGCTCTATATACTGGGCATTCCTGTGTGAAATGGACTGGAAATGGCCATCTTGAAGCAGGTAATCATATGCTGTACAGTGCAAGAAATGGCACATTTAAAGGGACGCTGTCACATTCATCTTCAAAAAGACTGAGATCTATCATGCGATCTAATGTTGTCTGTGATAGGATATTTTCTATCTGTCAAACAGGAAGTCCAGTGAATACAGTTATTCAAATCTGCATACTAACCATTAAAGTTAGTGATGGAGAAATTGAAGAGAGCTACCAAATGCTTAATATTCTGCTAAAACATATAATTAAGAAGCATTAATTATATGAAATATTTGGAAGCAAGGAGGATGGCACAGCAGTTGAAAAATCTGGCCTTGCTGATAGGAATTCAGTTGGAGATTGCATGATTGAGTATTGCAAGATCAATGACTTCTTCACAGCAAATAACATTTTTTGCAACAAGATAAATGATGACTATACCTATGAACCTCATCAGCCAGAATACATTAACATTGGAGATTTTAAAATCCGAGCATTGTGTCTCATTTGCAATGAATCTTGTAGTATGATCATAGAAGTTCAGTAAAAATATGACTATCTTAATTTTCTTTAAAAATGATTTTGTTTCATAGCCACACTAGAATGTGTTTTGCTTTGTAAATTGATTCTTTTTTGTTTTTCCCACATCTAGCATTTCTGAACAAAAATAAATTAAAAGCATTATTGGAAAATAACTACTAGATATGAACTTCAGAATATTATTTTGCTACAAGTACTGACTTACAAATAGGGAATTCCAAAATTCATTTTTGTCATAATTTCACTTTCTGCTGTTTTGTTTCATGAATAGGAAGGTTAAATGCTCTTCCTGATTCTCTTCATAATGTTACCATGATCTAAGTTTATCCAGAAGATAGAAGATTACTCAATAAAAATATTTTTTTAAAAGGGATTATATGGCAAAAGGGAGGAAAAACATAGAGATAGAGGTAAGAGGGAGGAAGTAGAGAAAGCTGGCTTTGATTAGCTAAAATAATAAACCTGAATGCGCTACCTTAATTACAGAGAAACAGGTTTTGATTCTTTTTATCAATGTCATCTCAAAATATAACTTGAATAATAAAATATAAGATGAATAACAAATATTATTCTTCCAGTATTGGAAGCTGTGAAACACTAAAATGTTGGACGTACTAGTTTTGCTGTAACTGCTCTTGGGTGCTATGGTGTTGCTTTAAAATCGTAGTGACCCTATCTACGTTCAACGGAATAAAACACTGCCCAGTCCAGTGCTACCCGTGCAATCGGTGTCATGCCAATCCATCTTGTTGAGCGTGTCCTTCTTTTTCACTATACCACCTATAATACTGTCCTTTCCAGGCGCTGATAACATGTCCAAAGTGTATGAGACAGTCTCACCAGCCTCACTTCTTTCTTTTTTTTAAAAAATCATTTTACTGGGGGCTCATACAATTCTTATCACTATCCATACATACATCAATTGTGTCACGCACATATGTACATTTGTTGCCATCATCATTCTCAACACACTTGTCTTCCACTTGAGCCCTTAATATCAGCTGCTTGTTTTGCCGCTCCCTCCCAACTCCCCCTACCTCATAGACCATACATAATTCATAATTTTTTATTATTTTGTCATTAGTTACACTGTCCAATGTCTCCCCCTGCCCTCTTCTCTGCTGTCCATCCCACAGAGAGGAGGCTATATGTAGATGCTTGTAATCCATCCTCACTTCTAAGTAGAATTCTGGCTGTACGTCTTCCAAAAAAGAGGTGTTTGCTTGTTTGGCTTTGTACAGTAGTTTCAATATTCTTTGCCAGCAACATAATTCAAATGTATAGATCCCCTTTGGTTTTCTTTATATAAGCTCCAGCTTTCACATGCATATGAGGTGGTTAAAAATATGCTCGAGTCAAGAACACATTTACTTAAAAGTAGTATCCTTGCTTTTCAGCACTATGTTACCAATAGTGCTTTTTTTCTCCCACATTCATTAAAGACATTAATTAGCAGAAGCACAACTGCATACTGCCCCCAGCACCTCTGGAAGACCCCTGCAGATGCCAAAGTACCTGGCCACAAAGACACAACCTAGTCCTGATTCTACTTCCTGCATGCAGTTTTCATATACCTGTAAGTCTATGTGAAAATGAATGCAAACTTTCGACACAAAGGAGTAGTAAAAAAGAAAAGATACACATGTGTATCTTTTTATTACACATGTGTGAGTGTGTGTGAATGCATGGATATGTTCACATGACATGCAAATGAGGACAGAGGTGAGAACGAAAGAGAAACAGAGAGGAAAATACATTGATTAGCACATCTAAACTTTGTGAAATCTTGGTTGCTATTAGTTTTGTGGATTTTCCTGAAAATGTAGAAAACAATAAGAAAAAAATGTATAAACTTGAAAAAAAAACACGGCATGATCCTGCTGAGATAAGGGGCATCTGTGAAAACTTGGAGAGTTATAAAATATTTTTTTTCCAGAATTGAAAAATGTGTAATCTTTTATTTAAAAATGCATGTTTTATTTTCCCCTGAATTCATTTGAGAACTAAGCAATGTAATTTTTGTAACTTCACCAAAAAAATTTCTTTCCATTTCTATTTTAGCTTAAAGTCCTTAACAAATTCTGCCCACCCACTCGCTGGCGTGATGTCACCTTAGGACTGATTTCTCTGATTTAAACAAGAACACACCTGATTAAGGAGCAGATGCCTTGCTCTGGGTGCTTGGTTTATTTTTACATAACTATTATATTTCAGAGAAGAATAAATTTGCTAATGAGATAAATGCACTTGGGTTAAATAAGTCTTTGATCTAATCTTTTCCACTTCTTGAAAAGGAAAGTCTCAGATTGCATGTACAATAACAAAATGTTGCCTTTACCAAAAGCAGCTGGGGGTTTACATGAAAGAGCTGTGGTCTCAGACATGGAAATTCTTACATGGTGATTAATTTTGGAAAGGTCCTCACCTTGCTCCAGGTCTCAGGCTCCAAACCTGTGACATTGGGTAGATAATGCTGCCCACTCAGGGATGCTGTCTCATGTGTCCACACGTGCTTAGTGATCTGAAAATATTGAAAAGTAATAGTGCTATATAATTTACCATTACAACTTTCGCAGTGTTTTAAGAAAAATGATTCCAGCGGCATCTCAAGAAAACCATTCTTTTTTCACCCTAAGAGAAGCTGAAAGGTGGCTTTCAGAATATCATCCAAAAGAGCCTCACATCAGGGGTCCGGTTTTGGAACCCAATACTTCATTTAGAGAACAGGGAATTGTGATATTGCAGACTTGTTCTTAACTCGGAGTTTGAAAATATGGCAATCTTAGTGTATCAATTTATGTTTTCTATAGGGCAGAACGAAGAGATACCCAGCATTCTAAGAATGTAAGTTAAATAAACAAAGCCAAAAGACAATTTATGATTTATTTCATGAAGCAAAATAAGCTGCCCTGTAACAAAAATTAAAACAACAAAATTAAATGGCTACCTGAAGGCATACATTAATATAAAAATATTGGAAAATAATGTCATACATAGTAGAACCAGCCATAATAGTTTAAAGTTCTCAAATTAGCAGTTTAGAATTCAGTATGCAATGATAATTATCAGAAGTTAAAGAAAAAGCAAAGACAATTATCAGACAATCTGGTAGAGTTTTTCTATTTTGCTTCATCTTATTTAACTATGACTCGTGTTTTTTAACGGTATTTATTTTCAATAAATGCTTTACTAATCTTCACTAACATCAAGTTAAAAATCATTTTTACTACGATGTCCGTATTGTCCATGTGAGTTGGACTTTGGTAATGTTAGGTGCCGTTAAGTCAAGTCCTCCTCAGAGGGGCTCCATCTACAAAAACACTGACAGGCCTTGCACCATCCTGACATTTTTGCAATCTGTAAGCCAGTCATTGCAGCCACTGTGCCAATCTGTTGGCTGAACTTCTTCCTCTTTCTTTACTGACATTCTTCACTAAGCGTGATGTCCTTTCTTCCGGGACTGATCTCTTCAGATAATACATTCAATGTACGTGAAATTCAGCATAACCACTTTCACTTCTAAGAAATACTCTAGCTGCACTTTAGGCACCAAAATGCTTATTCTTTCATGTAATCAAACTTTTTTTTATCCATTAAGGTATGTATGTGTGCACATGTATTTACATACATACATATATAAATAAATAAAGACATATCACTGTGTCAAGTCTGTGCGTACTCATAGTGAACTTCTAGGATAGGGTAGAAATGCCCCTGTGCAATTCCAAAGCAGTAGCTCTTTCCAGGGGTAGAAATCTTCCTGTTTCTCCTGTGGAGTTGCTGGTGCTTTTGAACAGGTGACTTTTCTGTTAGCAACCCGGTACATTACCACTGTGGCACTATGTGCATGTACATACACATATACACACACACATATATATATGTGTACATGTACTTGTGCATGTGCACATACATATATATACTACTAAGAACAAACATCTGAACATTTGTCTTGAATACACACCCACATGTCTCTGTGTGTGTGTATTGATTTATTTGAATACACATGCATAAATACATGAAGGTATGTCAGGATGCAAAATGTTCATTCAGGTAGTCGAACTAGGTTTTTCCATGAAGGTTTGTTTGTGTGTAAAACACAGGTAAGTGTAGAACCTACAATATGCAGGTGACACAATGCTTGCTGACTATGAAGAGGACCTCAAGTATTTGCTGATGAAGATCAAGGATTGCAGCCTTTATTTTGGAATACAACTCAATGTAAAGAAGACCAAAATCCTCACAGCTAGACCAGTGGGTAATATCAGGATAATCGGAGAAAATGATGAAGTGTCAAGGATATTTTTAAACTGGATCCACAAACAATTTTCAAGGAAGCAACAGTCAGATATCAAAGAACAAAAAATCATATCAGTGGGTGCCCACCTTCCCAATATGATCACCGAAGACAAATGTGTGCATAAGCAAATGTGGTGAAGAAAGCTGGTGGTGCCTGACTATCAAAAGATATAGCGTCTGGGTTCTTAAAGCCTTGAAGATAAACAAGCGGCCATCTAGCTTGGAAGCAAGAAAGCCCACAAGGAAGAAGCACACCAGCCTGTGTGACCACGAGGTGTCAAAGGGATCAGGTACCAGGCATCAAAGAACAAAAAATCATATCATTGTGAATAAGGGGGGGTTCAGGGTGGATACCCAAAGCCCATATGTAGGCAACTGGACACTCCTTTACTGAAGGGTTGTGAGGAGGATATGAGCCAGTCAGGGTGCAGGGTAGCAACGATGAAACATACAACTTTCATCTAGTTCCTAATTGCTTCCTCCTCACCCACTGTCATGATCCCAATTCTACCTTACATATCTGGCTAGACCAGAGGATCTACATTGGTACAGATAGGAGCTAGAAACGCAGGAAATCCAGGACAGATGGACCCCTTTAGGACCAGTGGTGAGAGTGGCAATACCTGGAGGGTGGAGGGAAGGTGGCATAGAAAGGGGGAACCGATTACAAGCATCCACGTACAGCCTCCTCCATGGGGGATGGACAACAGAAAAGTGGGTGAAGGGAGACAGTGGACAGTGTAAGATATGACAAAATAATAATTTCTGAATTATGGAGGGTTCATTAGGGAGGGGTGGTGAGGAGAGAGGGGAAAATGAGGAGCTGATATTAGGGGCTCAAGTGGAAAGCGAATGTTTTGAGAATGATGATAGCAACAAATGTACAGATGTACTTGACCCAATGTATGGATGTATAGATTTTAATAAGAATTTATGAGCCCCCAATAAATAAATTATTTTTTAAAGACATAAAAAGTGGCATTAGGTAAATGTGCTACACAGGTCTTTTTAAGAAAATTTAAAGGCAAGGATGTTGCTCTGAAGACTGAGGTGCCCCTGATCCAAGCCACGGTATTTTTAATTGCTTCATATGTATGTGAAAGCTGGACATTGAATAAAGATGACCGGAGACGAATGTATGCTTTTGAATTGTGGAGCTAGAGAAGAATATCAAAAGTACCATAAACTGCTAAAAGGATCAACAAATCTGTCTTAAAAGAAATCTGGCCTGAGTGTTCACATGAGGCAAGGATGGCTACACTTCATCTTCAATGCTTTGGACAAATTGTCAGGAGCGACCAGTCCTTGGAGAAGAGCACCGTATTTGGTAAAGAGGCAGAAAAAACCAGCAACTTTAATCTTTTCTCCATGATCATGATGTTACCTATTGGTCCAGTCATTTTATTTGCATTCGAAGGTTGTTAGTAGGACTTCATTCAATCCTTGATTCAATGCCACATTATTTTTCACATAAGCCAACTTCTCTGATTATTTGCTCAGAACAGATAGTGAACGAGTATAATGCGGGGATACAACCCCGATACACACCTTTCCTGAGTTTAAAACATGCAATTTTCCTTTGTTCTATTAGCACAATTACATCTTGATCCATCTGCAAGTTCCTCATGAGCAAAAGGAACTGTTCTTAAATTCCCATTCTTCTCAAGGTTATCCACATTTGGTTATGATCCACATAATTTAATGCCTTAGAACAGTCAATGATACACAAAGAAACGTGTTTCTGGTATTCTGTGCTTAGAGCCAAGATCCACGTGACATCATCAAGATTATCCCTTTTTTCATGTCCTCTTCTAAATCCAGTCAGAATCTCTGGCAGATCCCTACCAAGGTACTGCTGCCACATTGGGGAGGATCTTCAGCAAAATTGAACTGTCATGTGATGTCAATGACATTATCCTATAATTAGGCCATTCTATTGGGTCACCTATGAGTCCTGGTGGTGTACTGGTCACGTGTTGGGCTGTGATCCTCTGGTCAGTTTGAAAATGCCAATAGGCTTTCTACTCCTGTAAACAGTGCAGTTTGTGAAATCCACAGTGGGTCACTATGAATCAGCATTACCCTGATGTCAGTGGATTTGATTGGGTCGCCTTTCTTTGGAATGGGTGCAAGTTAGGATTTCTTCCCGTCAGTTGGCCAATTTGCTGTCTTCCAAATGTCCCAGTGTAAACCGATAAACATACCCAGTGCTTCATCAGCTTGTTGAAACATTTCGATTAGTATTTCACCAATTCCTGGAGTCTTGTTTTCAGCTATCTTCAGTGCAGCTTGACCTTCTTCCTTCAGTGCCATTGCTTCTTGATCATCTGCCATGTCTTGAAATGATGGAAGGTTGATTAGTTCTTTTTGATATTGTGACTCTGCATATTTTTCCATCTTCTTTTGATGCATTGAGCACTATTAATAGTTTACTCAGAAACTTTCAACATTGCATCTCCAGGCTTGAAATTTTTCTTGAGTTCTTTCAGTTTAAGATATGTTGAGCAGACCCCTCCCTTTTGGTTTTCTACTTCTAGGACTTTGCACACTTCAGTACAGTATTTTATTTTGTTCTTGAGCTGTCCTTTGAAACTTTTGACTCAGCAATGTGACTTCCATTTTTCTTCCACTCTCTTAGGTGATGTATGATAAACAGCAAACTTCAGAGTCTCTTCTGGCATCCACTTTGATCATTTCTTACTTTGTCCCTTTTGCTCTATAAATGATGTTCCCATTGTCCTCCCACAGCAGATCAGGTCTTCTATTATTTTCAATTCAGCAGATCTGTTTTTGAGGTTTTCTTTAAATTTAGGTGGACTACACTCAAAGTTATATTCTGGCTCTTATGGACTTATCTTCATTTTTTTCAGCTTCAACCTAAACTTACATTTGTGCACTTGATGTTCTACTACAGTCAGTTCCTGATCTGTTTGAGTTGCTGCTCACTGAGTTTCCCATCCTTTCTCCCCATATCTGGATTCAATTTAGTTTCTGTGTGTTCCGCCTGGCGATGTCCACACGGGTAGTCTTTGTTAGTGTTGTAAGAAAGTCTTTGTGATGAACAAGTCATCGGACTTGCAAACTTCTATCATGTGATATCCCACTTCATTTCTCTCACAAAGCCCATATTTTATAACAATTGTTCCTTACTTTTTGTTTCCAACTTTTGCATTCCAACCGCGAACACTTATCAATGCATCTTGTTGGATGTTTGGTCAAATTCATAGTGAAGTTTGTAGAATTCTTCAATTTACTCATTTATAGCTTTCATTGTTGGTGCATACATTTGAATAATAGTTGTATTGATTAATTTTATTCTAGATCAATACAATTCTATCACAGACATCATTGTATATCAAGGTAGACCTTGAAATATCATTTAGATGAAAAACGTAACAACTTTCCTCTTGATTTTTTACTTTCTGGCATAGTATACCATTAAACTTTCTCATTCAAAGTGGCTAATACCAGTCCATTTAATTCCACTAAGGCCTTGGATATCAATAATTTGTGTTCCATTTTATTCTTGAAGAATTTCAGTTTTCTTAAATTCAGACTTTGTACATTCCAAATTCTCATTATTAGTAGATTATTGCAGGAGTTTCTTCTCATTCTAAGCCATGAAGGTCCTGAAGGCTGTACTCTTATAGGCGTTACTCCATTCATGCCATTATGGTCAAATCTATTAGATAAAGGCAGCTCTTCCTCCGCAATAATTATCGCCATCTGACATTAAGGTCTCATCTTCTGGTACTATTTCTGTAATATCACTCAAATAACTTCTAACATGACAGCGTCACACAAGCCATGACAGTATGACAAAGTGACAGGTAAGGGGTGGAGATATATATGCACACATATATAAACATTTGTGTATACATACACATACATTTATGGGGAAGAACCCACTTTAACTATCAGCCTGAATGATTATTGTGGTGACTAAGGAGAATAAAAGGACTTTGGTGGCATAGTGGATTATTAATCGGGTATTAACCACAAGATCAGTGTTTCAACCCCACCAGCCACACCGTGGGAGAGAAAACATGAAACTTTCTGTTTCTGTAGATTTAGAACTTCAGAAACCTGCATATGAAGTTCTACTCTATCCTATAGGGAAGTCAGAATTGATACAATGGCAGTGGTTTTCAAAGTAAATAAAACCAGGTTAGTGGCATTTCTTATAACACATTGTCTTAACATAAGTGAACAATATGGACAATCTCTCGACTTTTGCTGAGTGTGGACCCTAAATCTGGCTGTTCAAACGCCAGGATTTTGTACTTAAACCAGCAATGTGCCATATACCTCATAACCTAGAGGATCCCATGTGTCTGCCCTGTGATCTGCTGAAGTTCAATTAATTCTCCTCTGCAACCATAAGCCCATTATCTTCATGCATGTCTTGAGTTCATATATATCTGTAACTATGTGAATCAGGAGAGAACTTGGACAAGGCCAGATTTGGAACTTGTTTTATTTTAAACTTAAATGAGCTCTATATGGAAAAACTATATGGAAGATTTTCTATATATAGAAAAATTGTGAGTCTACATATAGAAAACCTCAAAAAATTATTTTAAATAAGTACTTGAACTAATTGAAAAATTTGACAGCAGAGTCAGCTATAAGATCAATGTACAGAAATAAGTTGGATTCTTGTATATTAAGGTTTATGCTACCAAGAAAGATATTATAAATGATTATGTTAACAATGACTACACAAAAGATAAAATATTTAGGAATAAATCTTATCAGAAATACAAAAGTTTTAAACCAAGAAAACTACTAAATAGTCCTTCAAGAAACCTAAAAAAACTTACATACATGAAACAAGTTACCACGCTACTAGATAAGCAGACAAAATGTTGTGAAAATATTAATATTACCAAAATTACATTACAAATTCAATGCAATCCTAACCAGATTGCACCACATTTTTAGAAAAAATGGAAAAACAAGTTGCTAACTTTATATGGAAAGTACATAAATGTATTACAAGTAAAACACTATTAAAATATTAAAACAATTCATGAGGTCTTTAACTCCCAGACTATAACACTTGCTACACAACCATGGTAATAATTAGGATCTAGTAATGGTTCAACAATAGATAGGAATACTAATGAATTAGATATGAGAACCCAGAAATGCAACAAAGTAACTATAGACAACTAATTTTTGATAAAGAAGTAAAGTATGTTAAGTGGACAAGAGACAGCCTTTTTAATAAATGGTCTTGGAAAAACTGAATCTTCATATGCAAAAGAATGGAACAAGACCCGTAATTCACATCAAGTAAAAAAACAAATTCAAGGTGGATAAAAGACCTAAATATAAATAAAAAAATATTCACAATGCCAATAAAAATAGATAGACACACTTAAGGACCCTAATATAAGGCATAAACACACTACCAAACATAATGAAAAATATTCATACTATAGAATGCAAAATAAAGAACTGAGATTGACTAAAAGTATAATACATATGCACATCATAGGATTTCATCAGAAGAGTCAACAAAGAACCCACAGACTGGGGAAAATAATATATAACTCATTAGGTACATGGTTAATCTCCAAGATCTATAGAAAATACAACATCTCAACAAGAGAAATGCAAATAAACCAATAAAAAATGGGCATAAGACCTGAATAGATTATTTACAAAAGGAGATATCTGAGAAGCCAACTACTGCATGAAGAAATTTTTGTGATCATTAACAATAAGAGAGATACACATTAAAACAACAATGAGATATCACCCCATTTCAAAACTTTTGGCAAAATTCAATAAAAGAGACAATAAATGCTGGAGAGGATGTAGAGAGAGGGAAACACATTACTGGAGGGCCTGCCGAATTATATGATCACTATGGAAATCAGTATGGCACTTCCTTAAACAAATGCCAATGCAAGTAATGTATGATCAAGCAATCTCTTTATTGGTTATATATGCTAAAGAAATCAAGAATACAACATGAACAGACATATGCACAATTATGTTTATTGCAGCTCTTTCCAGAATAACAAAAACATGGAAACAACTCAAAACCCCAATATAGAGGAATGGACAAGCACTAGTACATTCATACTATGGAATTTTATGCATCAATGACAACTTTTAAACACCACAGACATAGATAAAATTAGAGAACAATATGCTTAGCCAATTCAGTCACCTTACAATAATAAATATTTAATATCATCAGTTATAAGAAAATACAAAGAAGAAAAGAGGTTTGTACATCAATAGATAAGACTTTGATAATTATGAGGAGACCAGGGCTGGTCAAGAACAGGCAAAGGGGAAGGGTGGAGGGGGTAGCAAAAAATGGTGAGTTTAACAGGATATTATTGTTGATTTCATTTCTTAAGACGGTCTGGTAATATATTTATACTCGTAATATGTTTTCCACAACCAAAACAATATTTTTTTAATCCTTACAGATTCCTTATCCCTCAAACCTAAATAGTGGTTTGTGTGGCTTTACCGAAATAGGAGGAAAAGTAAAATTGAAATGGATTTGGAATCTTTAGTGACAAGCAAGTTTCAACGCTAACAAAAAAAATGTAGCTGTGTGAATTATTTATAAATTTGCACACACACGCACCTGTGTCAATGGTTTGTTTTTTTCTGGAGAATCGATGCCAAGACACATATTTCCTAAAATTGCAAAGTCTATTGTAGAATAAGAAAGTGGCAAGTGTCACTGCCTTTAAGAACGCATTTGAAAAGTTAAATGACTAAAAGTTGGAGCATAAGCTCTTAGACATCAAAACATAAGCTCTGTTACAGGAGATCTAAGACATAATTTAATTTCGAATTGTGAAGTGGGCCTCTGTTGGACTCAAAAATGTAAAATGTTAGCAGTGTGTGTGAGAGAAATGAGTAAGCTATCTAATGCCCTCTTGGTTTAGACGCAGAGAACTTGAGGTAGGCATTATTTTCTTTCTCTGTAATTTTTCATTGAGGGTTTACAAGATTAATCAAGTTCTTTTCACCAATTTGTATATATTTTGTTCATATAGTTAATTGTAATTCTCACAATTAAACATAACTCATCTCCTGTCTCACTGTGATTCCTGTCTCCCCTCCTCATTTTTTCCTAACTCATCTGTTTTTTGTTCTTCTATAAATGCTACTATTTTATCTCAAATTGTTGATTATGATAAAAGATATATATGTCACCTATGCTACTGTTTCCCTTATAGATTTCTTCATTGTTTAGCTGAAAATTGAACCGTGAACATAAGATAAAGAGAAACCTCTTTATATACAGATATACAGTGTGGTAAAACACACACTTTTAATATTCCACAAATCTCTATGCCACCACAAGACAGTGCTCAAAGAGTCTAATCTATTCTTGAGATGTTCTAGAAATTCAGGTGTGATATACTCAAGGCCATATTTTGGCTCTTCTGCCTACTTCAACTTCAACTTGTATATGAGCAATTGATGATCTGTTCCATCCCTGACCTCATTTTGGATGCTGGTTTGAGTTTCCTCATTATCTCTTGCCACATAGTGTCAATTTTAATCCTATATATTTCATGTGGAGAAGTCTATGTGTATAGTTACCTTTGATGTTGTTGAGAACTATTATATGCAATGAAAAATGTGTTGCTTTACAAAATTCTATAGAACGATCTCCAGCTTTGTTTCTAGCACCAAGGTGATATTTTCCAATTGAACTTTCCTCTATATTTATTTCTCCTTTAGTCCAATTGCTAAGAATTATCAATGCATGTTGATTCCATGTTTAATCAATTTCTGAAAAGAATAGTTGGTAGAAGTCTTCATCTATTCATTATTAACTTTAGTGTTTGCTGTGCACATTTGGCTAGAAGTAGTATTAACTATGCATCTTAGATGTTGTTGTATCATAGACAACATTGAATTTCAAGATTCACCTGAAAAAGTTTTGTTTTGTTTTTTATAAGTGTGACACTATTCCTTTTAAATTTTCCATTCTTGGCATAGTTTGTCTGATTCAAAGTGACCGAGAGTCCATTTCAGCTCACAATTATCTAGAATATCAATTTGTATGTGTCCAGTGTATTTTTCAATTTTCCTTGATTCATACTTGGTTCCTTCCACATTCTGACAATTAATGGAGAATTGCAGCTGTTCCTTCTCATTTCGAGTGAGGCCCACTGGCAAATGGAGGGCCCCAAATCTTTATTGCTTCCATAACATATGGTGTATTTTGAGATGGCAGCTCCTCCTCAGTTGTACTGAATTTCTTCCAACCTATAATCTGACTACGACTCGGTCTGAAAATTTCCCCAGCTTGCTGAAACTACTCATAAGACTTTCAGTGGCTAATCCCTCAGAAATGAAATGTCTATTCCTACATTATAGTCTGTTTTTAGTATGGAAATTCCACAAAAACCTCTTCATCTTTAGTGACCCAGGGGATATTTTAAATATTGACGGTATGGTTTCAAACATCAGACCAATGCAAGGCACCACACTTACATCATTATAGTCTCTCAAACACAAATAATTATTGACATACTGTGAGGTACAACCAAGAAGACGACATATGATGCATAAAAAGTTCATTAAAAAGGCCAGAAAGCAAACATTAAAGTGGATGTCAGTAAATACTCTGAAGCTTGCTCTTGAGCATAGAGAGGGTAAAATAATTGAAAGGGATGATGACGCGAGCTGTCTGAAAAGAAAATATCAAAGGGCAGTCAGTTAGAGAAGACAACGTGAAATATGATATTGAAATATACAAGGACCTAGAGTTGGAAAATCAAAAAGGAAGAGCACACTCAGCATATCTTAAATTGAAAGAACTCAAGAAAACTTCATATCTTGAGTTGCCTGCAATATGAAAACGTTGTCGGCACAAAATACAGCACAATGCAGAAAGCATCTGAAGAGGGGGAAAGGAAGACACAGTGTCACTGTGCGTCAGAGAGCGGTTTGACATCCAACCATCTCAAGAGGTAGCATATGCTCAAGAACTGATGGTGTGGAAAGAGGAAGTCCAAGCAACACTGTGGGCGTTAGCCCAAACAAGGCTTCAAGAATCACCAAGACGCCAATTGAAATGTTTCAACAAACGGATGAAGCACTGTAAGCACTTATTTGCCTATATCAAGAAGTTTGGAAGACAGCTACCTGGGCACGAGATATTGATTTTATTGTTCAATAATTACTTCATTCTTTTGGACCACTTTTCTTTGGATAGACCACAAATATGGATCTCTTCCAGGCGTGTCAGTGCTGTATTTGTTCGCCATATTTCTTAAAAGATTTGCTGAGGATATAATCCAAGAAACTAGATGACATGAAGTACACAGCATCAGGATGGGAGGGAAGCTTGGTGACATTGTGCAAAAGGCAGATAGCACAATCTTGCTTTCTGAAAGCGGAGCGGAAATGAAGCACGTGCTGATGAGATCAAGGACTGCGGCGCTCGGTGTAGATTATAACTCCATATTAGAGGGAAACAAAACAAGGAATAGAAAACAGCTCCCACAGAACCAGTAGGTATTATGATAGATGCAGTAATAATTGGGCTCGTCCAGGATTTCATTTTGCTTTGGTGTGCAATCAATGCTCACGAACGCAGTGGCCAAGACACTAAATGATGTACTGCGTTTGGTAAATCTGCTGCACAGATCTCATTCAGACAGGCGTAGAAGAGCAATCCCATTTGGAGGAATAAAACGCACTTGACTCAAGCCCTGGCCTGTTCAATCTCCTCTTATGCATGTAAAAATTGGACAATGAATAAGGAAGATCATAGAGGAACTGATGCATTAGAAGAATATTAAAAATACCACGGGCTACCAGAAGAACAAACACATTTGTCTTAGAAGCAATGCAACCACGATGCTCCTTAGAAGGGGGGATGGTAACATGTTGTCTCCCATCCTTGAGCCTCATTTTCAGAGGAGAACAGTGCAGGCTGAAGTATGAGTAATCCAAAGAGGGGAGGGCCTCCAGCGGAAGAATTGACACGGGCGCTGCAGCAATGTAAGAATGAGGTTACTGTGAGTTGGGACCAATTTAATGGTATCTATCAATAATGATCAATGTGGTATTTTTAATGAGTTTTGTTCCAAAATTGTCTCCTACTTCTTAACCCTATAACACAGAGCGCAACATTTTTGTAACATTTCATGAAAATGTATATATTAATATATATTGATAACTATGAAAGCCAAGAATAAAAACAAAACAATTTTCCCTAAAGTTAAAAAGTTAGGAGTTATAGGGATAAAAACCCCTTCTAATGTCATCTCTTTCATAAAAGTTGGTAGCAATCATTAATTCACAAGTACCATCTTGTTCAGTTTCATGATCATGGTGACAGATAACCAGTGTGATCTGTTAGTCAATTGGATTAAATGTCTCCATTTTTTCTTTTCATCACATTTATTTCCTCTGGAGTCAGAGATGAATAGTTACACCTTAAGCAGCCATTCCAGAGCTCTTAAAGGCTTCAGTCGCTACTTACAAAGTAGGATGTAGATTATTGTTGTTATAGACTATGCAATTGTCAGTGGTCTTGATATAATGGCTCTTTGGGTTGCTATGGATTGGAATCAACTCCAAGGCAGTGACTAAGTGATTTTATGACAATTTAAGTAATTTTTCCTGATAATATGGTCCTGAACCCCTCGGGGACTAATTAATAATCTCATGGTCTTTGTCTATATATGTTTTTCATAATTTGCTTTCCTGTATGCTACACCACATTCGTGGATATATTTGTAGCAAAAGCAAATACTTGGGTAAAAAAACTCAGGTAAAATATATCATATAAAAATATCCTCTCTCAAATCCCATGTTCTCTTCCACATACATTCTGATTGGCTGTCTGAGCATCTACTTATAGATCATAGTTACTGCATGCTTGTGCATAACAGTATTTAACTCTTTTTGATCTGAATCTCTGCATTACCTCCTGTACCCTACCCCACTTCTTAGGAATTCTTCATCATAGAGCACTTGTACTGAAATAGAGGTATGTGGATACACTCCTGTTCTGAAAAAAAGAGGCTTTTTGTCTACCACAGTTGCAAGAGATCATAGGGTTTCGTTTGCCTTTCTGCCTTACACATCTGTCTCATCAACTGATCACACAGCAGCGCCTGTTACTCCATGCTGTCTCCCAACAAAGGAATACAAGGAGTTATCGGGCCAAGAGACAGAAACCTTACATAAAATCGGCAGACTTTGTGGCTCTGGCTTTGGAAAGAAGTCTTGATTCTAAGTGTAGACTTGAGTTAGGACCAGGACTGGGCCTTTTCCGGATTTCAACAACCAGGTAGTGCTCTTACATAATTGCTAAAAAATCATCTTTAGATGTCAGGGTACATGTTTCCAAAGAAAAGTATCATTTGGTGGCAAACAGTTAATTAGTGGAAACTGTTTGTCCTATGGAAGTCAAAGTGTAAACCTTGATCTCTAATAATGAGTATCTTTGCTGACCCAAACCAGGGTCACATATATATTTATGGTACAGAATAAATAAATTCATTGTAGAACCACTATATTTTAGAGTTTCAATTACTCTCTAAGAAAAATGATGTTTTAAGGAAAGGCTTTAATAAACACAATAATTGTCATGTACATAAGTAATTGAAATACATACACAATATTTCCTACAAAGATAAAAATTGAAGACTTTCTAATAAATTTGAATTTTAAAACAAACTGGTAATGCTTAATAAATATATTTAAGGGGATTTCAAAGAATTAAATATCATAAAATTATGTTATTTATATAATAAATATCCAAGGCCATCAAATAAATACCAAGCATTGCATTTATTCATGGTTTAAGTAGGAAGAGTAGCTATTGACTTTATTTCCCTTAAACACTAAAAGGTCTTAAAGGTAAGAAGAGAGTTTTTATAATATAATTTATATTTTGCTGAGAACACTATTTTTTAGGAATGTGTTTGAAGATGAAGGATCCTGTACTTTCTCTCCCTCTAAGATGAAATAGTTGATCCAACACTTACAGATCCAACACTTACAGTAAGCCATCCTTTCAAAGAGCAGTATGCAAATAGATGTTACTCTTAGAAATAATGATGTTACACTACACAATGATACGATGGTCTTATATCTGTCATCGTAGGTTTCCCCTTTAAGAAAGAAGCCATTTAAGTGTGTAAAGGAGGGATATAAGAGACAAGATAGCATGCTGTCACCAGCTGTAGAGAAACTGAGCTTGGAAAAGTGAGTTTAGAGGTAGAAATTCATCACTGACCTAGAATGAATTTGGGATAAAATGGAGAAATGGTCAAAGGAATGGATACTATAGCTATGATTGACCTTGATCTATATACAACAATTCTTATACTTTTATGCATTATCCACTACATAAGCCAAAATGCTTCATCACACTAAAGATTTGTTTCATAAGGCTAAAGCAGATTTGTGTCAGGAAAGATTCTACACCTTCTTATAAGATGTGGTCATGACACTACAATTATTTGTATCTTGAGAGACTGCATTTTTAAAGCAATTCAGAAAATTGACCTTTTGTTGCTCTTTTTTTTTCTTTTTAGTTTTGAGGTAACTTACATAAACCCTGTTTCCTTAGTTAATTGTAGTGTTGGTCCAGTGCAGTAATAAAATGGTTATATATTGAGTATCTGGAATGGACCACTATGTACTGCTATATTATAACAGTTTATAACCTTGTAATGCCTTCATAAATATGATTCATTATACTAATAAACATGCACGACAACTGCAGTATCTTGCAATTTCCTTGCCCAAATGTTATTGAGTTTCTTTGGCCTTGATTCTCAGAAATGACTTTTACCTCCACCTTGAAAAGAACAGAAGAAAAACTATGATTTGATTTCAGAGACTTACTTTAAATTGAGTTTTCCAATATTACAGAATATCATCAAAAATAGATTATAATAGGATGGGATAGAATTGGTTTAAATTAAAGGGGAAAAGTTGCCGTAGGAGAGAATACAAATATTATCAAAAAGTAAGGAAACTGAAGCTCGAAGTAAAGGTTTTTAAAAATTAAACTGTAAGCAAGCAGTCTGAAAGTGAATTAATTGTTGTTCAGTAAAGTGATGTGTGTGTGTGTGTGTGTGCGTGTGTGTGTGTGTGTGTGAGAGAGAGAGAGAGAGAGAGAGAGAGAGAGAGAGAGAGAGAGAGAGAGAGAAAGGCAAGAAAATCCCACTCTATTTCAAGTTGAGACAGGACTGAAAAATAAGGTAAAATTGTAGTTTCTACATTGGTAAAACTAGAATGACAGAAAATATGTTTCCTGTATTTAGGATAACTCATAATATTAGATGTACTACATGAAGAGATATTCTGCAAATATGATCAGATATTTTGAAAAATAAACTAGAGTCACAATAGTGAAAAATAATGTTTTCTAATGGAGGGAATAACTGAATTGTCTCTACCTGACATCGGCAGTCCATTCTGTCATTGTTAGCTTTACTCAATCCCATTCTGATAAAGGAGCTTGTATCTCAACTTAGTGCCAACCAATTGCCAGATGGTAATTGCTACTATTTTCTAGGTTCAACGTTCATCCTGGGAACACATACTATCTCTGAGCTAAGTGCAGCCTTATCCCGACACCATTCTTCAAGCGCATATGGTGGTTGGCAGGGAGGAGGCACTGGTTTTTTAATTTGCTTTGAATCCAGTCTAATGGAGTAAGGCCTTAATATTCTCATTTGTTTTCATCCTCCTCTTAATTCAGCATATGTTTTTATATACACACATATAGCCAGCAGTGTTTTCACACCTACAATCATGTAATGCATTTTTCTGCAACTTGCTATTTTAAACTGAACATATATCTTAGAGTTCTGTCCATTCCAATAACCACATCATTCTCTTTAATCAGGAAATATATACTCATAGTCTTTGAGGCCCAAACCTAGAGTTCCTTGAAATTCTTCCTATGTGATATCAAATTATTTAACTATTCTAACTCTGTTTTGGCTTTGCAAATTGGCATGCTAATAAAATGTAAGGACTATTTTTATACTAATTATACATTATTACATATTGCTAATAATTATCTTGGTATGATAAACGATATAATTAATCATTATATCTATCTATTATTATCATTATCTCAATGAACTTATGTTAGACAACTGGATTCTTTCCAATATTCTACTATCAATAAGAATACTATAATGATATATATCAATGAAATATATATCCTATATATAAATTATATATATCAATATATACATCATATATATATGAGGGGACTGTGGGTATGTGGGTGGGTGGGTGTGGGTTTGGGGGGCTAGGGGTGTTTCCATAAAATGGTGTATTACAAGTACTAAATATTATAAAATTTTTAAATTATTTATCAAAATGCTGACTTTCCTTTTGCTATGTATTGATTTTCTTGTGTGACTATGTTTCTTTTCTACATTCTTGCTAGTATTAGTTATAGCAATTGTCATTTTAATCTTGACAGATTGATAGGAAAAACCATTCTTTTCCTTGTGTTTCTCTTATACCAATGATGTCAACATTCAAAATAAATATATGTTGTTGTTGTTGTTAGGTGCATCTGAATCAATTTGACTCATAGGAACCATATGTAAAAAAAGAGCCAAACAATTCCTGGTCCTGCTCCATGCTCACAATTGTCCTTAAGCTCATTGGTGCAGCCATAATGCCAATCCATCTTGCTATTGTCTTCTTCTTCTTTGCTGCCTACCAAATGTAATGTCCTTCTTCAGGGAAAGGTTACTCATGCTAGCATGTCAAATGTACATGAGATTTTCTTGCCTCTAAGGAGCTTGTAGGAAGTATTTCTTCCAAGACTGTTTCATTTGTTCTTTTGGCAGTCTGCTGTACTTTCAAGATTTTTCACCTGCACCATATTTCAAATGCACCAATTCTCCTTTGGTTTATTTTTATTTAATGTCAAAATTTCACATACATGCATTTGAGCCTATTGAAAATACTACGGCTTGGGTCAAATACATCTTAGTCTTCAAAACAACATATTTGCTTTTCTACACTTTGAAAAATTCTTGTGCAGCAGCTTTATTCAAGAAAATGCATTGTTTGATCTCTTCCATGAACACTGATTGTTGATCCAAAGATGATGAAATTCTTTACAACTTTAATCTTTCTCCACTTGTGATAATATTGCTGATTGGCCCAGTTGTGAGGATTGTTACTTTCTTTACAGTGAGAGGTAATCCATACTAAGAGTGAATCTTTGGTCTTCATCAGCAAGTATTTTAACTCCTCCACACTTTCCGCAAGCAGCGTTGCATCATCTGCTTACTGCAAGTTGTCATAATGCCTTCCTCCAAGCTGATGCCTCATTCTTCTTCATATCATTCAGCTTCTCTGATGATTTGTTCAGAATACAGGTTGAATAAATAATTGAATACTGAGAGAATAAAGAAACCTTTCCTAATTTAAAACCATATTGAATTCCCTTATTTTGTTCACACCACTGCTTCTTGATTCATGTACAAGTTCTGCATGAGCACAACGAAGTGTTCTGTAATTCCCATTCTTCTCAAGGTCATCCATCGTTTGTCATGATCCACAAAGGTGAATGCCTGAATGTGTCAGCAAAACACCAGCAAAATACTATTTAAGGTATTCTGTTTTCAGCTAAAAGGCACCTCACTTCAGTAATGATATCCCTTTTGTTACGTCCTCTTCTGGACGTGGCCTCAATCTGGGCAGCGCTATGTCGATACAGTTCAGCAACCATTATTGGATCATCTTCAGCAAAATTGCATTTGTAGGTGATGCCTATGATATTGTTCTAAATTTGAGAATTTTGTCATGTCATCTCTCTTTAGGATGGGCACAAATATGGATTTCATCCAAGAAGATCTCTCCCAAATTTCCAAGTATAGACAATTAAGAGCTTCAAGAGTTTCCTCAGATTAAGAACATATTTCAAATGTTTCCCATCCTAGAGCTTTAGTTTTGGCTAATGCTTTCAATGCAGCTAGAACTTCTTCCTTCAATGTCACTGGTTCATGTTCACTGATTTAAAATGTTTGCAAGTTAACCATTTCTTTTTGATACTTGTACTCTGTGTACTCTTTCCATCTTCTCTGGTGCTTCCTGCATCATTCAATATTCTGACCATAGAATCTTTCAATATTACAACCGAGGGCTTGAGTGTTTTAGTTATTTCTTTCAATCTGTGTTTAAGGTATACTGAACATGTTCTTCCTTCCTGTTTCTTAAACTTTAGGTGTTATCACATATTGTTAATACAATGTTACTTTGTTTTCTCAGGCTAACTTTGAAACATTCTGTTCATTTGACTTCCATTTGTCTGCCCCAGTCAACATTTAACAAGTTTCAGTGCCTCTCCAACATTGATCTTTTCTTTTTTTTCATGCCCCTTTGATGACCTTCTGCTTTCTTCATGTATGATGTTCAACATGTCATTTCACAGATAATCATGTTTTCTAACATTAGTGCTCAGTGTAGCAAATATATTGAGATGTCCTCAAAATTCAGGTGGAATATACTGAAATTCAGGTGAAATATTTTGATTCTAGTCATCTTGTTTTTGCATAAGGTTTTGAGCAGATGCATCCTCTAAAATTGGAAGCAAATTCCATCTTCATTATGTGTCCAAATAATATAAGATGGAGTCTTGCAATTTTTGACTATAAGGAGTATGCTGGACCTACTTTTTTCCAAGACAGATTTGTGTGTCCTTTTAGCAGAGCGCAGTACTTTCAATGTCCAACTTTCACATGAATATGAGACCATTGAAAATACCCTGGTTTGAATCTAGGGCATTTTAGTCCTCAAAATAATATCCTTCCTTTCCAATATTCTATTTTAAAAATCATTTTATTAGGGACTCATACAACTCTTTTCACAATCCATACATACATCAATTGTGTAAAGCACATTTGCACATTCATTGCCTTCATTCTCAAAACATTTGCTCTCCACTAAGCGCCTGGCATCAGGTCCTCATTTTTCACCTCCCTCCTTGCTCCCCCATCCCTCATGAACCCTTGATAATTTATAAAGTATCATTTTGTCATATCTTGCCCGGTCCGACGTCTCCCTTCACCCACTTTTCTGTTGTCTGTCCCTCAGGGAGGAGGTCACATGTAACTCCTTCTAACTGGTTCCCCTTTTCCAACCCAGCCTCCTTCTACCCTCCCAGTATCGCCACTTACTCCACTGGTCATGAAGGGATCAGCCGCCCTGGACTCCCTGCACCCACAACCCCCATCTGCACCAGTGTACACCCTCCGGTCCAGCCAGCCCTGCAAGGTAGGATTGCGATCATGATATTGGGGGGATGGAGGGGAGAAATGGTAGGAAACATTTAGGAACGAGAGGAAAGTTGTATTCTTTCTTGTTGCTACATCGCACCCTGACAGGCTCATCTCCTCCCTTAGACCTTTCTGTAAGGGGATGTCCAGTGGCCTAAAATTGGGCTTTGGGTCTCCACTCCACACTCCCTCCCTCATTCACTATGGTAAGATTGTTTTGTTCTGATGATGCCTGATACCTGATCCTTTTGACACCTGTTGATCACACAGGCTGGTGTGCTTCTTCCATGTGGGCTTTGTTGCTTCTGAGCTAGATGGCCACTTGTTAACCTTCAAGCCTTTAAGACCCCAGATGCTATATCTTTTGATAGCCAGACACCATCAGCTTTCTTCACCACATTTGCTTAGTCACCCACTTTTTATTGAGCAGTTGTGTCGGGAAGGTGTGCATCATAGAGTGCCAGTTTAATAGAAGAATGTATTTTTGCATTGAGGGAGTACTTGAGTGGAGGCCCAATTTCCTTTGCTACCTTAATACTAAACCTATAAATATATGCACATCGATCTATTTCCCCATGGGAGAGGGGGAGGTGGGGGGAAATGTAATGGTGTTAATAAACCCAGGGACAAGAGAACAACAAGTGATCCAAATTGGTGGTGAGGACAGTGTGGGAGACCTGGTAGGGCATGATCAAGGGTAATGTAACCAAGAGGAATTGCTGAAACCCTGGTGGGGACTGAGCATGATAGTGGGACAGGAGGAAAGTCAAAGGAAATAGAGGAAAGAGCTGTGAGGCAAAGGGCATTTATAGAGGTCTAGATAAAGACATGTACATATGCAAATACATTTGTATATGAGGATGTGGAAATAGATCTATATGCATATATTTATAGGTTTAGTATTAAGGTAGCAGAAGGACATTGGGCCTCCACTCAAGTACTCCCTTTTCAATATTCTAAAAAGGACTTGTGCAACAGGTTAACCTAATGCAACATGTCTTTTGGCCTCATAAATGCTGCTTCCGTTAGCATTGATGGTGGAGATAAGCAAGACCAAATCCTTGAAAACATCAAGCTTTTCTCCATTTATCATGGTATAACATCATGATATAACAACATTGGTCCAGGTGTTAAGATTTCACTCTTGTTTACATTGAGTTGTAATCCATACGGATGGCTACAATATTTAATATTCACCATCAAGTACTTCAATTTCCCTTCATGTTCATCTAGCAAGTTGTGTTATCTGCATACCACAAGTTGTTAATAAGCCTTTCCCCAAAGCTTTCTCCATGCCGCATTCTTCTTCATGTAAGTCAGTACAGATTGAATAAGTATGGTGAGAGGATACAGCCTTGATGCCTACCTTTCCTTGTTTTAAACCATGCAGTATTCCCTTGTTCTGATTACACAACTGTATCTGGAGCTATGTGATTATTATCAGGTTTTTGCAGCTATTTCTCCCTACCTTGGATAGAATTCCCATTCTCCTAAAGCTTATCCACAGTTTGTTATGATCAAAATAATTGAATGCCTTTACATGGTCTATAAAACACAAATAAACCTATTACTGGTATTCTCTTTGAGCCAAGATCCATCTGACATCAGCAATGAGATCTTTTGTTCCAAGTTCTCTTTTTTTATCTGGCCTAAGCCTCTGACGATTTCTTGTCAATTTACTAATGCAATCTTTGTTGGATGATCGTCCCAAAATTATTAACATATTATATCAGTGATATTGTTCTATTGTTTGAACATTTTGTTGGGTCACCTTTCTTTGAAATGGGAAAAATACGGTACTTTTATCTTCAGTGTGCCAATTAGCTGTCTTCCATATTTCCTGGAAGAGACAAATGAGTACTTCCAGGGCTTCATTAGTTCGTTGCACTATTTCAATTAGTGTTCCATCATCTTGGCATATTATTTGTAGTTAATCTCTCAATGCAGCCTGAACTTCTTTCTTCAGGACCACTGGATCTTGCTTATATGTTACCTCCTGAAGTGGTGGAATGTCAACTAGTTCTTTTTGGTACAGTGACTAAAATCTTTCCACATTATTTTGATGCTTCCTGCATCATTCACTATTTTGTTAGTGGAATCTTTCAATATTACCGCATGACGATTTAATTTTGTCTTGTACATTCTTTCAATTTAGGTTCTGCTAAGTGTATTCTTCCTTTTTTGATTCCTAATCCTAAATTTTGGCACATTTCATTATATTTGGTTTTTCATTCTTGAACTGCCCTTTGAAATTTTGCTATTCTGCTCTTTGTCTGTATCATTTCTTCCATTTGCTTTAGCTACTCTATGATTAAAAGTGATTTCAGAGTCGCTTCTGATATTCATCTTTTGTTTATCTTTTTAATGACCTTTCCCTTTTTTCATGAATAGGTTTCTTGATTTTGTTCTACAATTCCTCATGGTTTCTGTCAGTAGTGTTTACTAGGTCACATTATTCCTGCCTATTCTTGAAATTCAGGCGGGATGCATTCAAGGTCACATTTTGGCTCTCCTGAGCTTGCTTTCATTTCTTCAGCGTTATGCTGAATTTACATGTGAACAATCAATGGTCTCTTCCACAGCCAGCCTCTGGACTGTTTTTTGCTGCTGATGTTGAGCTTCTCCAGTATTTCTTGCCACAGATGAAATCAATTTGATATTTTACATATTCCATCTGGAGAAGGCCATTTCTGTTTTGCCTTTTGTGTTGTTGAAAAAAAAGTATATGCTATGGACAAGTTGTTGGTTTTGAAAAATTCTATTATTCCATCTCCAACTTCATTTCTATAACTGGTTCCATATGTTCTAAATATTGTTCCTTCCTTTTTGTTTCCCATATTTTCATTAATATTCATTTATCAATTTATCTTGATGGCATGGTTGATAAATTTCCAACTAAAATTCTTGGTAGAATTCTCCAATTCCTTTATTACTAGCTTTTGTGGTACGTAAATTTGAATAATAGTTGTACTTGTCAGATCTTTTTGAAGGTATATAGATATAGATATAATCCCATCACAGACAACGTTGTACTTCAAGATTGATTCTGAAATGTTATTATTGACAAAGAATGTAATGTCATTCCTCTTGAGTGTGTTTTTTCAACATAGTAAATAATGTGATCTTCTGATTCAAAATACCCAATACCAGTATATTTAAATTAACTAATCCTTAGGAATTTATGTATATGGGTTTCATTTCATTTTGACCGCTTTTAGTTTTTCCAAATTCATACTTTGAGCATTCCAAGTTCTGATCATTAGCCAATTTTGCAGCTATTTCTCTCCACTGAGCATAGTTGCCCCATTGACAAATGAGGATACTCCAGAACTTGCTGATGCAGAGTTTAACTTAACTCAGGGACCATAGTAGACTCCACTTGGAGCAATCAGCTTCTCCTCAATCGTTATCAGAGTGTCCTCTAAAGAGCCCCTCATCCTGCACATTCGGTCAAAGTTCTACTTCCATTCTTTAGGCCCACAGAATGCGACAATGTTTCAAAGCTATACATGAGATTTTAAATGGCTGCTTCTTCTGAAGAGGGAAGCTGAGTTCTTCTTCATTGTCTGTTCTTAATCAAGAAGCTCTGCTAAAACCTGTTCACTTTAGGTGACTGTGCTGGCATTAGATATTCCAGTACTGTAATCTCCAGTAACACAGGAGCACAGAGACACCACAGTATAACACACTGACAGACAAGTGGTGGGAAGAGACCATGAAGAAACTTGCTATCAGTAGCTAAGACCAGGCCAGACCATCTATTATTCATATGTAATCCCAGCTGGAATCTGAAGAAAAGTAAAATAAGTCCAAAAGATCCAAAATACAACTTTGAATCTATACCATCTTAATTTTGAGAACATGTTAAGGACAGATTCACTGCATTGGACACTGATAACAGAAGCCCTGATGAGTTCTGGAAGGACATCAAGAACAACATTCATGAAGAAGGTCATCATTAAGACAGTAAAGGAAGGTCAAAATGGTTGTCAGAAAGACTGTGAAACTGTGAACCATAGAGCACCTAAGGTAAATTGAAGAAATGATAAAGTCAAAGAGCTGAATAGAAATTTTCAAAGGGCAGCTTTAAAACACGAAGTATAATATTGTAATGCAATATACAGAGCCTTAGAGTTAAAAGACCAAAAAGGAATAATACAATCAGAAGATCTTATACTGAAGGAATCCAATAAACAAAATCAAGCCTTGAGTTGAAATATACTGTGGTGAAAATATGTAATGATGCAAGAAAAATCAAAAGAATATTTAATAACTATACCAAAAAGAACTTGCATGTGAACAGCCATTTGGAGAGGTAACATATAAGCAAGTACCAATGGTACTGAAGAAAGTATTTCAAGTTGCACTGAACATTTTTGTCAGAATCAAGGCTCCTGGATTTATAGAATTTATAGAATGCCTATTGAAAAGATGCAACCAGTTGATGTAGCACTGGCAGGACTCACTTTTCTGTGCTAGAAAGTGTAGAAGATAGCGATTAGGCCAACTGACTGGAGGAACCCCATATTTGTCCCCATTACAAAGAAAGGTGACCCAAGATAATACTCTGATTATAAAACCATTTCATTTATATCACGTCAGTAAATTTTTATAGACAATCACCCATCAATGGTTGCAGCAGCACATCAACAGGGACCTGCCAATGGTTCAGGATATTCAGAAGAGGACATGGAGCAAGGGCTGTCATTGCTGATGTCAGATGGATCTTGACTGAAAGCAAAGAATACCACAAAGATGTAGAACTTGTATTTCTTTGACTATGCCACGGTATTCGACTGTGTGTATCATAACAAACTATGGATAGCTTTGAGAAGAATGGAACTTTTAGAACATCTCATTGTGCCCTTATATAACTTGTACGTGGGTCCAAAGGTAGTTGTGTGGACCGTGAAAGGAAATTCTGCATATTTTCAAGTCAGAAAAGCCTTGCATCAATGTTTTATCCTTTCAGCATACTTATTCAATGTGACTGCTGAGTAAATAATCAGCAGCTGGATTAGGTGAAGGAGACTATGGCATCAGGATTAGAGATGTTTCATTAACAACTTTCTATCTGCAGATAACACAGCCTTGCTAGCTAAAGTGAGAGGACCTGGAGAACTTGCTGATGCAGAGCAAGGCTTGTAGCCTGCAATGCGGAGCACAGCTCAATGTGAAGAAGACCCAAATCCTCACAACTGCATTCGTTGGTAACATCAAGATAAGTGCAGAAAAGCTTGATACTCTCAAGTATTCCGTCATGCTTGCATGCTCAAGCAAGCAGCAGTCGAGTCCTGAAATATGTTGCATTGCAGCACCTCTTTAGAATGTGAAAAAGAAAGGATATTACTTTGAGGCCTTAGATGAGTCTGCCCCAGACACGGTATTTTCAATAGCCTCATTCCATATGGAAGTGACACACCGTGTAAGGCAGACCAAAATAGACTCGAGTTTGGAATCTGGTGTTGGCCAAGAATAACGACAATACCATAAATTGCTAAAGAACAATCAAATCGTGGAATAAGAAAGACCAGATTGTTCCTTAAAGGCAGATTGTTATTAAGACTTTGTTTTATGTACTTTGAACATGTTGTCGGGAAAGAACAGTCGATGGCTTAGGATATCATGCTCTGTGAAGTAGAGAGACAGTAAATAAGGTGGGTCTTCAAAGAGATGGATTGGCACAGTGGCTGCAACAATGGCCTAAAGCACAGGAACAATTGTGAAGGTGGGAGAGCGCTGGGCCTGTTTCTGGTCTGTGGTGCATTGTGAGGGTGGTGCAGCTCTGGGCCTGTTTCTGGTCCGTGGTGCATTGTGAGGGTGGGACAGCTCTGGGCCTGTTTCTGGTCCGTGGTGCATTGTGAGGGTGGTGCAGTTCTGGGCCTGTTTCTGGTCCGTGGTGCATTGTGAGGGTGGGACAGCTCTGGGCCTGTTTCTGGTCTGTGGTGCATTGTGAGGGTGGGACAGCTCTGGGCCTGTTTCTGGTCCTTGGTGCATTGTGAGGGTGGTGCAGCTCTGGGCCTGTTTCTGGTCGGTGGTGCATAGGGTTGCTTTGATTTGGGACTGATTCAATGGCATGTAACAACAATAACAACGACATTTGTTCTTATATTCTCTATAACGACCTATATACTATTGTCATAGGAATAATTAAAAGCTAAATACATTTATGGTTTTAGAAAAACCCATTTTATTTCATGTGGCATTTTTAAGGAGACATAATCATGATTCCTCTTGATAACACACATATCCCAACTATTTATTTTTTAGCTAACATCTGTGGGACATTTTGAAAACTGAATATTTGGTTTATTGAAAAGAACAATTTACATAGTAGTAAGTGGTGATTATAATATTTTTTGGCAGTGTAAAATTGAGAACCTCTATTTTTTAAAGGAAAAAGCTAGAATCTAAGGAGCACCATACTGAATTTAGGAATGGGTGACATGTGAAGTTATGTATCATAGTAAAGATGTATCTATGAAAGAGGTCCTAAGTTGTAGTTCTTTATTTAATAAGCCTTAAAATGGTCCTTCTGGCCAAAGTCTGTCTGTGACCCATTGTGAATTCTAACCTTTGTTCTTTTGGGTATAATCTTATTTTGGAACAGTATTATTTTTATGTTAATAAACAGGATAAAGGTTTGATGAATTTTGAGTCTCCACCCTATTAACAGGTGTGACTTACAGCACCACCATTTGTTTCTTTGGGTGTATGATCTGTAGAAAGCAAAAACTATACCTGCACAAAAGCCTTTTATTTGTTTGTTTCTTTCTCCTTCCTGACTGATCATGTACAGAGGCATAGAGACCGCTTTGATTTCAGGACATCTCTTCTGGGTCCAGACATGCATTGAGTTTAACTTTGCCACTCCTTTGGTTCTTGGGCTTGAATTACAGCCTGATATCTAACCTGATTTCCCCAGTTCCAGAAGCCTTGTGGACGAATAGCATCCTCAAAATTAATGCCCACTCTGTGGGTTTGAGTCTTAGCCACTCCACAATCAGTGGACAATTTCCTAAACATCTGTGACTTCTGTGAGACTTTGCAGTAAGTTGAAGAACTATGGAACGTAAGGAGAGGAACAGTGCTTAATGCAGTGTCATTGTAGTGTCATCACATTTTGTCAGGAGCCGGTGGCATAGTGGCTCTGTGTTGGGTTGCTCACCACAATGTCAGCAGTTTGAAACCACCCACCAAGCTGGGGCTTTCTCCTCGCATAAAGAATTAAAGTCTCAGAAACTCACAGGGGTCATTCTGCCCTATCATGTTAGGTTGCTATGAGTTGGCATTAACATGATGGCAATGAGTTTGTTTTTATTTGTTTATAAATCTCATTTTGTACATTTGAAGATTACGATACTTTACATCTCCACCTCTTTGAGACAAATGGAAAAAAAGTTAATTTTTCTAGGAGAAGTTACTTTTGCAGATAAGAAAAGTAAAAATAGCGGGGGGGAATAAGAAAATAGCAGCAACAACAAACGACCTTTTCTTTTGGATAATATTTGATCGATCTTATTCCTACATCTTTTCTACTTTTTTAGTTTGGTCTGAGAATATTTGTATCAGAAAATTCTTAGGCATCATTTTTGCTATTCTTCTTTCGAATGTAGAGCACTAGACAAATCTTCACGAGCTGACGTTAATAGAGCTCATTGTTCTGTGACAGTTTTCTTTTTTAATAGTTTTAATATATGTTCATTTTCAGCCGAATTTCATTCCAGATCACCGTCCTCCTATTTTAGTTTACTCAATGGCAGGGAATGGCTTTCCATTTCTTTGGCATCTCAGACTACATAAATATGGAATCGCTATTTCAAAACCATACTCCTCAGATATCTTCTATCACAGTGCTATTGTATTCAAGTTTGTTTTAGTTCCTATCACTATTCTTTATAAAACATGTGTTAGATATTCTTTCATCCAATTCACACTCTTAATGATATGCTTAGCTTTGTCAATCATGCCGTTAACTAGACAAAATTATATAGGTAGGATAATAGTCATTATACTGAGTATTTGCCTTGATCTAGATTTTACATTTACATAACTACTACTCAGATTGCATTAACTAATAATGTGCCACTGTGTTTCACCTCATATTGATTTTGAAAGCAATTCAGATTCCTAATTCCAGCATAAATTCTGGTATTTCTTTTATACACTTTTATAATACATATTTTAAATTAAGTTTATATAAAATACACTATTTAACAATATTTTTCTTTTTCATTAAATTCTATCAGGTTAATTTTATTCTTGCATCAAAGTTTGTATTTTTAATATAGCAGCAAATGAGAAATGTATTTTATTTTAACATCTAGTATCTTTATAATTAACAATTTCCATTTTATTTGTTAGAAGATAAAGACCTTATGAAGCTAAGTAATTTCCCAAAGACAACACAGAAAAGAAACAAACCTCTTAGTCTATGTACAAATTCCACATGACCAAAATCAAGTGCCCTGGAATTCTTACTCTTCATAATGCTATCTGTAATTTATTTTTATCCACACAATTGAAGTAAAATGATACAGGAGTTGAAAATGTTCCTTTAGTGTGTTATATACGAACATATGCATTAATTATTATAGAGAATTTTGAAGAAAGTAATATTTTCATCATCTTGAATTTAAAATTAAAGATCCATATAATATTTATGCTAGTTATTAATAAATAATGCAAAAGTTAGAAACAAATATGAATGGTGACTAGTTGGAAAATATAGTTTATTAATGCAAATTCTGCAAATTCTACATGAGAGAATCTTGCAAGACCAATGATTTATCCATTGAAAATACTCTTTTTAAAACAACGTAAATGTGACTGTGCACATGGACCTTATTGAATATAATCCATAGGAATTAAATTCATCTCTGTATGTAAATAAACTAAATAAAACTTCAATATCATCAGCCAATATTATGTGAATTGATAATATGCAAATTCTAGTTGAAGATAATGAAAATTAAAAGAAGTCCACAAGAGCAAACTTTGACCTAAGTATATTTCACCTGAAATTAGATATCATTTCAAGAAAATATTTTATATAGAGAGCTCTATTGATCACAGATTGTAAGTGCTCGGGGAGGACATCATTTATGGGAGAGTATAAAGACTTTATAAAGATGTGTGAGGGAGGAAAAGAACTAAATGGATATCAGAAGAGAATCTGAAATTTCCTCTTGAACATAGTATAGCTAAAGTAACTGGAAGAAATTATGAAATTGAAGAGTTAGACAGATGATTTCCAAGGGTTGCTTGAGATAACAAAATAAAATATAATGAAATGTCCAAAAACCTGGAGTTAAGGGGTGGGAGGAATGGAAAAATACATTTAGCAGCTCTCAATTTTAAATGACTGGATAAATAGTTCTATGTGTAAAATGTTAAATGATACAAGAAAGATTGAAAGGATATGGAAGGAAGATATAGAGTCATACAACTTTTCTTAGTGAACAATAAAGGATTTTGGGAAGCGGCATATATTTTCTTGAACCTTTAGTGTCAGAAAAATAAATATGGGCATTGATTTTTTAAAAAAGCCAAGCAAAGTTCAAGAATTGACAGAATATTAACTGAGATGTTTCAACAACTGACGATGATGAGACTTTGTCTCCAGTATGTTGGAAACGTTATCAGCATAGACCAGTCCCAGTGGAAGGACATTATGCAATAAAAAAGCGGAAGACTCTCAATAAGATGGATTGATACAGTGGTGGCAACAATGTGTTCAAAGACAGCTATGGTGAAGATGATGTGGGCAATGGCATTGTTTCTCTGTATTGAATGCTGTGAGTTGATAACTTCTATAGCATTTTTAAAAACATGAATCTCATGGGTTCTTAGGTGAATTGACCCATGTACTCAGCAATGAAAACAGGATGATTTGTTCTTTTTGTCTCTTGATCTTTCCTGTTACTGTTGGCTGCTTTCAAACACTGGTTTAAGGACCGCCTCAGCGATGGCCTATTTTATTTTCAGTTGTGTCAATATACTATACAGTTGTGGAAGCAAGTACTAAGGGTTCGTCATAGATGTGATTTTTTTTTGTTGTTATCATTTCAATTTTGAAAATCTAAAGCCTTCCTAGAACCCATTTGATTGTTTTGGAAAATGAAACCTCTAACTAACAATGAGAATGAACTGCCATGGTTGATGTAGACTGGTAAGTGTGAATTTTTTTAATGTGGGAAGCCAACTACCGAAAATGCAGAAAATACCTAATATTTGAGTCATGACTCTTACATTCGGAACAGAGAAATCCAGATAAAAAGATCTCTTCACCAAAAGTGGTTGATTTGACTGCACAATAACTATACATTTATTTTTATGCCATAGGAAAACCTACTTTTTTAGATTTCTACAATTTCCCAAATCAAAGTATTTTCTAAAAGACCCAGATCATTATCTGAAAGTTGAGCATAATGAGGCCACCATAAACAACACATTCCTTTTGTTCCTTTTGTGTTTATTGCCTTATTGTCACAGTTATACACTAAATAATTTGAATTTTAAAAAACACAGATCAATAGCTGATATAGCAAACCTGTCTCAAACCTGTTAAATTAGATTCGCATATAAATTATGCTTACCATATCTTTGATTGGCAGTTGTGTGATTCCTGTCCAAAGGTCCAGTTGTTGGCTTGAGGTCAACCTCAACACGAATGAGTGCCTTTTAATAAACCAGTTCCAAATCCTACTGTGATGAAGTTCTGACATTTTCCTGGGAGCTTCTTTCCAGCTTGACTCTTCTGTCATCTTGACAATTGAATCTCATTTGCAAGGAAAGGATAAAAAAGAAAAATCTACATTATGACATCTTCTGAAGTCTCAGTGGAGGTGATGACTCCCTGTTTGGGGTAAAGCTCAAAATAACTGAGCAATAGTAAGTAAATGAGAGAAAAGTTTCACAGTAGCTGCAGTCTAAACATTCTGTCAAAGCATCTTGTCAGGTTACAAAACAATGCTTAAAAGCCAAACGCAACTGTCTACTTCACTTTTGTGCAGTCTGTAGCTATGAACTAACCTTCCTAAAGCTGCGATATGAAATTTGAAGGTGAAAACAATGGTTTGTTCTAACTAACAGAGGTTACTTTGCAACATACATCAAACATCATTAATGTATTATATAAGGACGTTTTAATGTATCTGGAAAGTATTCTCTTATTCATTTATTTTTTTCATAGAAATGGCTACCAAGGGGGGAAATAAAACCCCAAATTCCAGCAATTAGAGCAGAGTCAACAGGATCCAAAATCAAAGAAGTAATGAAAATCAGGGCAGAAATCAATAAGTGGGGAAAGAAGAAAACCATGCAAAAAATCAATGCAACAGTAAGCTGGTTCTTTGAAAGGATTAGTAGATACAATAGACCATTATCAAACCTAACCAAAGGAAGGAAGGAACAAAGATCAATAGTCAGGATGAGGGAAGAAATTGGGAAATTACAACAGAACCTAATGAAATTAGAAGGCTAATAATACAGTACTATGAAGACCTATACTCAAATGAATTCAACAGCTAGGAAGACCTTGACAAACAGTAGAAAGAAAAAAAAAATCGCTCTCTAGACCAGTGGTTCTCCACCTGTGGGTCACGACCCTTTTGGTGGTTGAATGACCCTTTCACTGGGGTCTCCCAATTCACAACAGTAGCCAAATTACAGTTATGAAGTAGCAATGAAAATAATGTTATGGTTGGATTGTCACCACAACATGAGGGACTGTATTAAAGGGTCATAGCATTAGAGAGTTTGAGAACCACTGCTCTAGACCATCCCAGATGGATGTCAAGAAACGCAACAAACTCATAGCAATAGAGAAAATAGATACAGTTATCAAGGAAATGTCAATTAAAAAATCCCCTGGGCCAGACAGCGTCACAGGAGAATTCTACCAAGCATTCAGGGAAGAACTGAAATTAATCTTACCGAAAGTCTTGTAGAGCATAGAAAAGGCAAGCAAACTCCCAAACTCTTTCTATGAAGTTAGACCGAGACCTAACGTGTACAAGAATCCCACAAGAATTGAGATCTACAGACGATATCTCTAATGAACACCAATGTGAAAATCCTGAACAAAATACAGACTTATAGAATACAAAAGATTATAAAACAAACAATACACCATAGCCAAGTGGAATTCATTTCAGGGATGCAGGGACGATTCAGCATCTGAAAGTCCATTAGCATTATTTGTCACATTGACAAGACAAAGAATAACAATGACATGATACAATCAAATAGACACAGAAAAAGCATGGGACAACATCCAACACCCATTCCTGTTTAAGACACTCAAGAAAGGACTGGAAAGAGAATTGTTCAATACAATACAAACTATATATGGAAAGTCAACAGCCAACTTGGTAGTTAATGGGGAAGAAATCAACCCCACTGTAGAAGGGGACCAGACTAGGATGTCTCTTGCCCACATTTCTATTTAACATCATAATGGAGATATTAGCTAACAACATAAGACAAAGAAAAGACATTATGGTACTCACCTAGTGTCAATTAAAGGATTAAGAGTGTAGGGGTAGAGTCTAGGCTGTCAATCTGGAGATAGCGAACGAGACTTCTGCGTGAATGGCCTTCTCCTGAGAATTCTGGGAAATCTGGTACTTCCTCCTTGGAAGAGGAAAATGCCTCTCTCTTTCTGTCACTCCCTGGGAGACATTGCAGAAGACAAGCCACATAGATGCAGCCAGACTTCTGAAGCTGGAGAAGCCACAGAGAGACCCCTGTCAGCGCTGAGGTGCTTACAACACCACTGGATCCAAGGACTTTCTACCCACTGGTTTGTGATTGTCCTGCCTTTGGCTTCATTGCATGTGTTTTGCGAGTCTTAAGAGGACTTTATAGATTGGTATCAGACATATGGGCTAGTTTTGAACTTATGCACATGGACTGGACTGGGTTGGGATGCTTTCTTAATGTACAATTGCTCTTACATATAAACCTCTTCCTTATACACATATGTATGTCCATGGATTTGTTTCTCTAGTTTACCCGGACTAACACAGACATCAAAGGTATTCATCTAGGGGAAGAAGAGGTGAAATTATTGTTATTCACAGATGATATGATTTTACATAAGGAAAACCGCAAGATCTCCACAAGGAGTGCTGAAAATGATAGCGGAATATGGCAGCGGCAGGATACAAGAAGAACAAACGGAATTCTATAGGAGTGTTATATTCATTAGACGAGTCCATGGAAGAGGAGATTAAAAAAAAAAATAGTACCCTTCACAATAGCCGAGCCCAAATCGAACTATCTAGGGAAATACCTAATCAAAAATAAAAGGATCTGTACATGGAAAACTACAGAATGCTATTACAAGAAACCAAGAGGGACCTCTTCAAATGGAAGAACATCTTATTCTTGTGGATCAGAAGACTTACTATGGTAAAGAGCAGTCCTGACCCAGGCACTATCCTGATACATAATACCAACATCGTTCTTCAAATAAGGGGCAAAACTGACTACTAACTTCATATGGAGAGGGAAGAAGCCCAGAATTAGCAGAGAGCCCCTTGAGAAGGATAAATTCAAAGGGCTTGCTCTACCTGACCTTAGCACCTACTATACAGCCAGAGTGGTCAAAACAGCATGGGACTGGTATAATAAGAGATAATCAGACCAATGGAAAAGAACTGAAACCCCAGAAAAGAAATCCTAGAGCATACAGACACTCATTTTTAATAAGGGCCCCAAAACATCAAGTGGGAAGTGGATTCCCTCTTCAACAAGTGGTGCTGGAAAAAGAACTGAAACCCCAGAAATGAAATCCTAGAGCATACAGACACTCATTTTTAATAAGGGCCCCAAAACATCAAGTGGGACGTGGATTCCCTCTTCAACAAGTGGTGCTGGAAAAATTGGATATCTACCTGCAGAAAAATGAAGCAAGACCCTTACCTCACTCCATACACAAGAATAAACTGAAGGTGGATCACAGACCTCAATACAAAACCCCAAATTATGAGCGCTATTAATGAGGGAGTTGGGCTAGACATAAAAACTTTAGCATAGGGAATATACAGGCTATCAGAAATAGGGAAGGACACAAATACAGAGGATGCACAAATTGACAAGACTGATATAGTGCAGAAAAAAATACCGGTGTACACCAAGAGAGTATTAAGAGAGCTCACAGACTAGGAAAATATCATTAGCAATGACCCATCAGATAAAAAAGGCCTTACAGTACTCTGCTAACCTACAATAAGGTGGAAAAAAATAGCCAATTGAGGAAATGGACAAAAGACCTGAGCAGA
The DNA here is from genome assembly GCF_050624435.1 of Tenrec ecaudatus. Taxonomy (NCBI): domain Eukaryota; kingdom Metazoa; phylum Chordata; class Mammalia; order Afrosoricida; family Tenrecidae; genus Tenrec; species Tenrec ecaudatus. The sequence goes on along the minus strand of NC_134531.1, from coordinate 119,934,069 downwards.
ACTTTCATAAGAGCAGAAACCCATATGGTCAACAAACATATGAGAAAATGTTCCATATCATTAGCCATAAGGGAAATGCAACTTAAAACAATTACCACCTAACACCCTCAAAGGTAGCCCAGTCCAAAAAATCAGAAAATAACCAATGTTGGAGGGGCGGTGGGGAGAGAGGAACTCACTTTCACTGTTCCTGCTTCTGTAGGTATGCACAGCCATTATGGAAATAGATTTGGTGATATGTAAAGCAAATGGACATTGAGCTACCAGATGACCCAGCTATCCCCCTAGTGGACATCTAACGAGATGAAAAGTAAGAAACAGACCACGATCACACAACTCTGCTCCAATGTCCATCCCAGCACAGGTCACAATTGCAAAGAATATGAAATAACTTAAATTTCCATCGGCCGACTAATGGACTCAAAAACTCTGGTAGATGCATACATTGAAATAATCTGCATCCCTAAAAAACAGTGATGAATGCATGAAGCACAGCCTTACATGGGAAGAGTTGGAGGAAATTATGCTAAGCGAAGTAAGCAAAGTACAAAGGGACAAGTACAACATGAGTCCATTGAGGTAAGCCTGAAAAGCACAGGACCATAGGGAAAACCTATGCTAATGCCTCAATTCCCGGGGAGAGGTCCAGGCACTCTGGCTGGCAGGGGGCAGACCCAACCCAAGGATGCATATGAAACCAACTAAAAAGGAGTGGAAGGGGGGGGGTGCAGAGGACATGGATAGTAGGGGAACAGGGCACTAACTTACACATGGGTTGGGTATTGTTCAGTCTCCACAGGAAAGCAAGAAAAAGTCCAGAGCTCAACTGTGAGTACTGAACCTCGAGGGTAACATACCAGCGTGAAGCAATGAACTAATGGAAAGGTCTGCAGTGCCAGCCCCAGTCCTGCCTGTGTCACACATCCCTACCCCCTCCTGCTACACCCCATAAGAATGCTCTACAGAGGACAGCACTGAAGCTACAGGCCAGAGGAGGGTGCCAGGTTTGCCCAGACCATATTTAGGCAAACTAAAAGGGAGAAAGAGAGAGAGAACCACATCCTGGTCCACGGAACCTCGAAGGTGACATCCTGCTCAGATCACAGAGAGGACTTTAGGGCTGGCCCCACGATAAGACACGATGCCCTCTCACTGACCCATAGCACTCTGAGGGACAGCAGTGGAGATACAGCACAGAAATTGTGCCTGGGCTTGCCCCTTCACACTGGCAAAACAAGGGGAGCAAAGCAATGAAATCCCAGAGGAATCCTGAAAATAGACTTTGGAATTGGTGGGCACGGCTTGGCATTCCATCACACCCAATTGGAAAACATTCCTTAGGGTCAACAGACAGACCTGGAACTATTTAAAGGCTTTTTCTTTTTCTTATGTCTATTCATATAATATAGGCAAGATAAATAACCTGAAGAGAAAATAATGGGGTGGACATGGGAGAGGAGGAGTTTGGAGAAAGGGTGGGAGGAACCAATATGATCAGGGACAAGGGAACACAAGAGATCTAAAATTGATGGCAGGGAGAATGAAGAGTGCCTGCTGGGGGTTGATGGAGTACAATGTAGCCAAGAGAAAATACTGTGAGTCGACTGAAGGTTGAACATGATAATAGGAAAGGAGGAAAGTAAAAAGAAATAGAGGAAATAATTAGAAGGCAAAAGATATTTATAGAGGTATAAATACAGGCTTGTATATATGTAAATATATTAATATACCATGATAAGGATATAAGTCTATGTACATATCTTTAAATGTTATCTCTTTACATAGTAGATGAGCATTGGGTCTCTATTCAAGTATTCCCTCAATGCAAGAACACTTTGTTCTAATAACCTAGCATCCTGTGATGTTCACTTTCCTGACATGATTGTTGAAGTCAAAATGGGTGCATAAGCAAATGTGGTAAAGAAAGTTGATGGTGCCCAACTATTAAAATATATGGTGTCTGGGGTCTTAAAGGCTTGAAGTTAAATAAGCGGCCATCTACCTGGGAAGCAAGAAATCCCACATGGAAGAAGCACACCGGCCTGTGTGATCACGAGGTATCGACAGGGTCAGGTATCAGGCATCAGAAGACCCAAAACAATCAAATATACAGATGCAAAGGAGTGGGGACCCACAGTCCATCTGAAGACAATTGAACGTTTCCTCATAGAAGGGACAGAAGGAAGAAATGAGTCAGTCAGGGTGCATCACAGAACCAAGAGAGCACACAACATACTTCTAGTTTTAATGCCCCTTTGGGCTTTACAGGCCCAGAAAAACCTCATCTTTCTCCTGAGGAACAACTGGTGTGTTTGAATTGCTGAGAGTGTGGTTAATAGCACAAGTAACAACCCACTATTTCACTGGTGCTCCCTATATATCATCTGTACAATCTACCCATAATTCTATCTTCTATCTTTTTATCTGGAGAAGTTTATCTCAGGACCATAGACTATAATTGTCTAACAAATTATCAGTCCAAAGGATCAAGTGTCATACTATAGGCTTCTCCTTCAGGCTGTGATTCAAGATTTATACATTAATCTTGCCTTAAGAAAATACAAATGTTAGGATTTACAACACATAAAATGGAAAATGATTACATCAAAAACAAAACAAAAACCAGAAGGCAATTATATAACACTGGTTTGTAGGCTGGTTAAGAAACAAACCAGTGGCACTTATCTATGTTCAAGAGAGAAGTTTATATCATAAGATAATTTCATATCAAGAAGATATCCTAACCCAGTCCAGCTCAAGTCCCTAAGTCCAATGCTAGCAGGAACACTATACAGACTTACATAGCTGCAGGCCAATAACAACGAAAGGTCACATGGGAAACACGGAGATCACAGGATGGTGGGAGCAGTCATGTGGATCCATGGTTTGCAGAAACAAGGTGGGCACCCGTAGCTCTCAGGATTGGACGGCCCACGTGAGGCTGCCACTGGAGGCAAACGGAGTCCCAGCACGGATGAAAGTGAAGACCAGGAGACAGAGCGGTTCCCAGTAACAATTCTCTCTTCTACAAATGGGCATAGCCCCACAGAGCCATCATCTAGCTACCACATGATTGACACGTAGGTCTCTGCTCTACAAGTTCACACAAATTCAAAGTGACATAAAATATAACTGCCACACCTGGGAATCGCGAACTAAGTAGTTTTACATATAACATTGCATATAGCATTAACCACCACACTTTAACCACTGATGTTCAAGATGAACTATGATGAACTGCTCTCATTTGCATAATGATTGCACTTAAAGACTTAGATACAAAACTTATTTGCAATTTGGGGTCTCCTTGTAGCAGATATATTCTCTAAAGTTAGGGGTATTCTGTATAGTTTTATTTTTGTTGTTGTCATTTTAACACACATTGGAAACAACATGAAAGAAAAATTTATCTTCAAGACTAAATCACTGGAGCACAAAAATAGCTGTTATATGCATATTAATATAGAAATTATCTTGATTTATAGTCTAGAAAAAGTATTGACCTAAAACACCTCTCACCTACCTTTCCCAGCTTGCCACAGATCAAACAAGGTGAAAGTTATTTGTCTAAGTTTATCTTTTCCCTTTCAATATATTTAATGATATATTAAGTGTCCATTGCTGTGAAATTATTTTCACTTTTTATTTAAAATCAAAACCAGGCATCAGTGATATTCCCTCATTTGTTAAATGCTATTTATTTGTTTATTTTAAAATTCTGCAGAATACATATGGTTTCCTTATTGCCCTGGAGTGCAAATTAAATATGCAGTTTATAAACACTGACTTAAAAGAAAAGACTGAATTAAAGCTAACTGCTGAGGTGAGATTTAAGTAGAGGTCCAAAGTCCATCTACTTCTATGTTCATTTGCATATATATTTAAATATAGAAGCAAATACATATATATTTATGTATTTTTCTTTCTTTTTCTTTATTTTTTTCTCCTACCCCAATATTATGTTTACATGGTGTTCACCTCTCAGTAATTCCTCACAGATATAATTCAATTAATTAAACTCAACCAGAAAAGCTACACCCTGTTTACCATCGATTTTAGAACATTACTCTTCTGTACCTGTCCTTGTTGTTCCCTGCCTCCCTCCCCTCCCTTGGCTCCCAGGAACTGTCAGGCCAGTCACTATCTCCCTAAGATTGCTTATCCTGCCTATCTTGTCTAGCTAAACACCAAAAAGAATAAACAAACAAATAAATAAATCCCTCTCAGAAGGGCCACACAGAAGGTACGAAAAATCCAGGGTGCGGTACAGCACTGAAGAACCCATTACTGTCCTCTGGTTCTTCGTATTTCCTCCCCTTACTGTTATGGTTTTTATTTGTTTTGCCTCATTAATCCTGTTAGATTTATATATGTTCATTTGGATATTTAAGATTGCTTGGTCCATGAAAGCCAAGATAGATCACCTTTCGGAAAAAGTAACAGGAGAAATGGCTCCCCAAGGGAACCATTGAGATGGGGGAGGGGAAGTATCATTGAATACTTTATAAATCCACCCAATGGGATAAAACAACAGCATAGTATGTTAATGTGTATATTGGATCCTGTAAGATATGGCAAATATGTATATAAGAGGAAGGGACATAAGGGTTCCTCAGATGGGGGAGGGGGATAAAGGGGAGCGGATATCAAGAAGTCAAAGAAGAAAATGTATTGAAACTGATTGTGGTAGCAATTGGACAAAACTGCTTCCTGTGATTGAACTATGGATTGTTATGATATATGTAAGTACACACAATAAAATGATGAGTTTTAAAAAAACAACAACTAACTTCTGGAGAAACCATAGCAAACAAGATAGACTCTACACTCTGACTGCTCCATTCTTTTTTAGAGGTCTTTTTGGATGAAGATGCTGATTCAATTGTGGACATTCATTGTCCCAAACAGCTCTATCCTGAGAGCTTTTGAATGGTTAGTAAGCTGGTAAGGACATCACCTACCCTGGTCTAGAAGCAATATGAAGTGTAAAATGAAAAAGTACATTCCAACATCATTCTTTAGTTCTTGAAATTTGGAACTTTCTCACTGAAATATACTCAGCTACATGCTTTATCATATGTAAGTACAAACTATGGCATTTAAAATCACTGCTTAAACAAGTAAATGGTCATAATTCAATATTATATTATATTCTGTAAAAACAATTGTCATTTTTATTTTATTTAGTCAATGAGAAGAGATGAATATGTCTCAGAAACCCAAAAGCATAAAAATCGGTAGACAAACTGAACCATCATCCATAATTCTATCTCTTCCTATTTAACATGAAATATCAGTAAACATAATTAGAAAATTTTTATTTAGACAGAAATTTGAAATTATCCCCTGCACTTAAAGGTAACTAGGTAAGTATATTATTTATTTGAATTGGCTGACAAGGACAACAAGCACTTACAGTAAAAGTAATGTTTCTGGTCAATACATAATAATTGAGCAATTATTATGGATAGATATTATTTTCAGAGTCTGGGATACGGCAATGAACAAAACAAAAGCCCTTTCTCTCAAAAACCTCACATTCATTTAATACTGCTCATAGACTCTTGAAATATGGGACATTATTAACCCCATTTTTTAAAAAAACAAATATAATGGGGATTAGAGTTTAATTCATTTGCCTGATGTTGAATGGCTTTTCAGTGTCCAGACATGCTGTGAATACAGGTCTGTATGACTCTGGGGCTTGCATATTAAATTACTTCATATATAAAACCCAATGGATTCTAAATTCTAATTGATCACAGACTGGTAACAATTTTCTTAATCTAAAAGATTTGAAAATATAAAAATGAGGCCTTAATTATGATAAGAGAATTAACCTCAGAGAATCAGCCATTTAGTTCTTAAAACTTCCATGTTAAAGGTTTGCAGCCATTGTAACAAATTCTTGAGACTGTATTAACTATTAAATAAAATGTTGAAAGGACACCGAGTTGTAATGTCTTCATGGCCTGACATTACCCCTTGTGATATTGCTTATGTAAATCCATAAAGTCTCAAGGTAGATGTTGTAATTGTCAAGTGCCATTGAGTGGGTTGCAACCTTACGTACAAGAGAACAAAACATTGTCCAGTCTTATGCTATCCTCCAAATTGCTCCCATTTGAGCCCATCCCTGTAGCCACTGTGTAAGTACTTATCAAAACTGTTCCTGAGTTTGTCACCGTCCTGCCTTTTGTAGGTGTCCATGTACTCACTTCTAAAAAGAGGTTGACGTTGGAACCCGCCAAGGAGATTCCGTGCTGTTGATGTAGGAAGTTCTATGCCCAGAGTTTTGCACGGTAACTGACATGACGATAGCATGCAAGAGAAATCAGCTCTAATGCTTTTCTTTGCGCTCCTTTTTTTCTCTATTGTAACTGGCATTTTAATGATTGTGTTTAAGTCAGCACAGGGATATTATGAACAATTTGCACAAAATTTTAATGTGCATACCAAACTCCCAAAATGGCACATAGATGCACTTCTTTTCTAAGTGTCAGTTACTTCCCAGCTTTAAATTTGGAGGTAATTTTTAAAAAGAGGTTGTCAAGTACCATTATCTTCAAATGTTGATAAGCTGTTACATCTTAAGCCCCACTAAGTCACAATTCGTTGTCATACACACTACACACTCAAATACTTAACCATATGCCACACACAACAAAGTGATCAGGGAAACTGGACTACCAGGACCACAGCTGTGACAGCAGGCACACACTTCTGACAAGAGAGCCACGATGACAGATGGTTTTCAGACACAATTCTATTAAAAAAAACAACAACCTATAAACAAAAATTTAGGTGTTCAAGTCATACAAGTGCATGACAGCAGTTCCAAATTGCCAGGAAGTATGTTTCATACCGGAAATACAAAACCAACCCCCTCACACCCCCAATCCCATGGAATGTTATGTTGACTCCCAAGACGGTCAAATCTTCCCACAATTCAACATCCCACTATTCTGGCTAAAAAGTAAACAACCAATAAAGTATTTCACTTCTTAAAAGAAAACACTTAAAAATGGAATGAAGTCAAACTTCCTCTTTCTTAGAAATGTTTCTAGAGCGACTAAAAAACTTGCATTTACAAATAAAATATTCCTCTGGATTGTACAAGAAGCGCCCACTGATAAAACATGGTAGATAAATATTCAGCAGAAGTTGCTTCTTTTTCTTATGCTGTATCAGAAACTGTATTCTCATTTTTCCTTTCTCCGTTTTCAGCATGTAAATCTCGTAGTTTCTTGGTTAGCTATTTGAGCCTGTTTTGTCTTTCCTCCCCTCATCCCTTTGCTTGCACTTCTGTCTGAAGATTTACCCTTTCCGCCTGCCTTCGTTGACATCACCTCCCATTGGCAGGAACAGCTGTCCCTGGTAATCTCGCCATCTCCTCTTGGGCTCCTCCTTCACCTCCCCTTCTGTGGAGCTGAGCTGAACTTCCTTTTGTGAATCTTGGCTGTGAAGAAGGCACTTGCCGGATGCCAGTGGACTGCGGGGCACTGAGAGATTTCTCGAAGCTGGGTTACCTGGATGCAGCCAGTCTGCCCACCACCCTAGCTGTCTGTACTCTTATTCCTGAATACATGTATACATTAGCGTGATTATCCACATTGAGCTTACAGGTGTCTGGTATTTTAGTGAGGAAAAAATCATAACTTCATGCCTTTAATTCTAGGAGTTTTGGGGGAGAGTAGCATTAAGAGAAAAGGTATGTGCTATTCATCTTGAAGATCACTAATCATTGCTGAATTTAGGTGCTGCTGAGTCAGTTCTGGATGGATAGAAACCATATGTGCAACAGGATGAAGCACTGGCCTGTCCTGAGCCATCCTCACAATCTCTTGTTATGTTCGAGCACATTGGTGCAGTACAGTATCTCAATCCATCTTCCTGTCTCTTGCTGCCCCTCCACCTTAATAAACATGATATCCTGCCCCAGGAATTGGTTTCTGCTGACAATATGTCCAAAGTACTTGAGACCATGTTTCACAGTCATTTAGCATCCAGGCTGTATGTCTTTCAAGACAGATTTGTTTGTACTTTTGGCAATCCACAGTACTTTCAAGATTCTTCACCAGCTCCATAATTCAAGTGCATGGATTCTTCTTCTATCTTCCTTATTCAATGTACAACTTTCCCACACATATGAGCTGACTGAAAATACATACCATTGTTAGACACATCTGAGTCTTCAAAGTAACATTCTTGCTTTTCAACATTTTAAAGAGTGTCTGTGAAGCAGATTTACTCAAGACAATGTGTCATTTGATCTCCTAACTGCTGTTTTCATGAGCACTGATTGTGGAGTCAAGCAAAATGACAGCCTTGACAACTTCAATCTCATTTTTTTGTTTTTCATGTGTTACTTATTGGTCAAGTTGTAAACAGTTGTATTTTCTTTACATTAAATTGTAATCCATACTAAGGGCTAAAATACTTGATCTTTGTTAGCACATTTTATTATAATATTTTACTTTATACTATTTTAAACTAATATTATAAAGTCTTCTTGAGTCCCCTTTGAAATTTTCTGTTCAGCTCTTTGACTTCATCATTTCTTATATTTACAAATGATTATGACTAAGACTATGATTAAAACTAAGTTTGAGTCTCTTTTGACATCCACTTTGATCTTTTCTGTCTTTTATCAGACCGTTTGTTTCCCTCATGAATGACGTCATTGACGTCCTCCCACAGATTTTCAGGTTCTCTGTCATTACTATTCACTGTGTCCATCTGTTCTTGAAATATTCTTGAACTTCAGATAGAATCAACTCAAGATTGCATTTTGGCTCTCATGACCTTGTTCTAATTTTCTTCTGCTTTATTTTGAACTTCAATATGAGCCATCGACGATCTATTCCACAGCCAGTGTTTGGCCTGGATTTAGCTGTTGAGATTGACTCTTGCATTTATTATTACAGATGTGGTCAATATGATTTCTGTGTATTCTATCTGGAAAAGTTGATGTGGATAGTCGCTTTTTTATTTTTGAAAAATGTATTTGCTATGAACAACAATTGGTTTAGAAAAATTCCATCATTCAATTGCCAGTTTAATTTTTATCACCAGATCCATATTTTGAAACTACTATTACTTTTGCTGTTTCCAACTTTTACATTCCAATCACTAAAAATCACCAATACATCTTGATTAAATATTTGATCAATTTCCAACAGGAGTCATTGGTAAAATTCTTCAACATCTTAGTCACTAGTTTTTGTGGTTGGTGCATAATTCTGAATAAAAATTGTATTGATTGGATTTCCTTGAAGGTAGATAGATATTATCATGCCATAGACAGTACTGTCCTTCATGATTTGATTTTCCAATATCCCATTTTCCAATCAGTGAAATGTCATACCTCTTGATTGTTTTATTCTTGGCAAAGTACATCTCTTATAAAATGGCCAATACCAGTTCATTTCAACTCACTAATAAAAAGGATATCAATTTTATGAGTTCCATTTTATTTTACTCGGCCACTTCCAATTTCCCTTGATTTATATTTTGTGCATCCTAAGTTATGATCTTTGGCATATTTCTGCTACCTTGAGTCGTGACCCATCAGGAAAGTAAGATCCAGCAGGTGCCACTCCAACAGGGTTTAGATCATTCAGCTCACTCTGGTGGAGTCCACGCTGAGAAATCAGCTCTTCCTCAGTAACATTTTGAGAGTCATCTGACCAGAGGGACCCATCCTCTGGCATTATCTTTGTCAAAAATCTACATCCATGCGTAGGCCTTCAGTATCTGACAATATTTTAAAGTTACCAACAAGGTTTTCAGTGGCCCCTTCGTCATAATTGGGGAGGTGAGTTCTTCTTCATTGTCTGTTCTTAGTCTTTAATATCTGCTGAATCCTATTTACTTTGGGTAACCCTGACCACTGGCGTTTGAAACATCAGTGATATCACTTCCAGCAAGACAGCAACACATAAGCCACCACAATAAAACAACCTGACAGGAAAGTGGTGGTCCTAATATGTTAAGAGAAAAAAGTGAGACAGATAAATTTAATTTCTTAAATTGTAGTCAGCCTAAATTTAGTTTTAAAAAGACAACAAATTTTTTAAAGATGAAAAAATTATGTGTGATAAAAGACTAATTTTTCATATCCATATTTTATGCACCTTTCTTTTTTATTATATATTATAATACTTTCTTTTAGGAGATTTAATATGAGAATAATCCCAAGAAGGTGGATATAAAAGATGTCCCAAATGTCCAACTTTTCCTAGACGCATTCACACTCCCCACCATACCCACTCTACCACTTATGCTCCCTTAGGACCTGGGTTCTGAAATTTCTTCAACAACTCATAAAAACTCAAAAACATTTAAGAAAATGTCTCAAATGCTTACGTACTATTAATCCCCATATTTGAAGGTCAGACAGAGGTAAACAAATGCAGGGCTCAGAATCCAAAGCTGCATATTAGCAAAGTGAAAGTAAGTCTTCTTACTTCTACCAAACCTCAGCCAAAAAATGGAGTTCATAGAAGAGAAGGCTTTGTTGAAGGCATGGCTTATATTTTTCAACAGTTGACACCCCTCAGGAAAACTTAAAAGTCTCACTCGCTAGCAGAGTGGAGACTAAAGGTACATCCCATTTTAACCCTGTGCAAAGAACTCCTTCCAAAATGAGTTATAGCTATAGATGTGAGGGCTAGGATTTAGAGTATCTCACGGAAGGTATTACAGCAAAGGGAGCGTGGTGGAAGAGCCATTTCAAGTAATCGAGCACATCTCATTCTGTAATTAGAGCGTTCATAAACAGAGCATTCTAAGAATATGATAAATCTGAACAGTCAGAATAGATAATGGCTAGGAGAATAAAACTAAAGGAAGAAAATTATTAATATAAATACATATGTATTCCATACATCATTTATAAAATAAAAAGTAAAAGTTAAGAAATATTTCCTGGAAATCAAAACTATAATGACTAAAGTAATAATTATTTAGAGAAGGGAAGAGTCATTTTTTTCTGGATGGACTCTAGAGAGAAAGAAATGTATTAAAGGTGATAGAAAAACTAGGAATCAAATCATGAGATGTTTGAGCACCATGCAGGCCATTACCAATATACAGCGTACTTGCAAAGAAGGTTGAATAGCAAATATTTAGAACAATTTTAGAAAAGTTAAACTAAAAGAACTGGATGGAGAGAGATAAAGAAAAAGAGGACCACAATGGTGAACAACAGTTCATTTTATAAAGAAGTTCATTTTTATTGAGAGTGACATTTAAGAGGTTTTCAAGTATTTACTTATTACAAGTTCTGCAAAAAGGAACATTATATTTTAATAAGAAAGTATGAAAGGGAGATAAAAGACCACTACCTAAAATTTAGCATTTTCAGATCCATAGGAAAGAAAATAATTTAAAGCATTCCAAAAGAGAGGAGGAAAAATAATTATCTACCAAATATACTAAACATAGTATTTGCTTTTTCTGGTTTCTATTAATGATTGTCTCCTTTAACTCTCTAGGAGGCATTTACTGATATACAGTGGAATTCCTATACACAGTGAATATATCCATAAATTTGGCAAAATAAAGAGTATAATAAAACACTCAACAGTACTGTTCCCTATACCAGACTCCTTTACAAATCCCTCAAGAGTATACTTTGCTGTTAGAGGGGCAGTGTTATGTTTTCCTCATTGGTGTGGCTGCTTATGGGTTTATGGAATATTCAATTGTTCTTCACAGAGAATGATAAAAATGTGACATTCAGTTAAAAATTATAGAATGCAACATATATTGAAAACAAAATGAATAATCCAGGGGTAGGAGATATATAATAAACCCAAATGAAAATCTCCCAAAATTTCTACATTCACAGATTTTCCAAAAGGATTTCTTTCAAAGGGAAAAGTTTGTGGTGGCAGGGCATAATCTGGAGTCCTTGAGTTGTCTGAGACATTAATGCATCAAGCTGTTAATTCTGTCAACTGTGCTATGTTATGTCAGCTATGTGAGGTGTTAGCTGAAGTTTTGCATGAACCCCCAAAATTGTGGTGATTTACATCTGACAAATTTGTCACTGAAAACCCTATGGAATCAAGTTCTACTCTGACACACAGGAATTAACATAAGCTGTAATCAGTTTGAAGACATTTCTTTTTAGAGTAACAATTTAGTCTGTGTCTCTGGACTATAAAATATTGAACTCTTAAGATTAAGATTCATATATATATTCTCTGAAATTGCTACTCCCTAATCTTAATATTTTGCAGCTTACATTTCATAATTTTAAATCATTATCAAAATTCATTTTTAATACTGATAATTGAATATTTAACTGACTAAGCATTTTGTTTGTTCCAGATGTAGGATTCATTTGCTTTTAAAGAAACCTTTTAATTTTTGAAAGTTATTTAATGAAGAAATGGCCAAAATGTAAATGATAAAATCTCATGTAAGTGGTACATAAAGACAAATCAATAAGCAGTAATGGATTAAATATTGAATGTCTTGGAAAACCTCATTAATTCCAGAAAGCATTCCCCAATTCTTTATTAACTGTAAATTATTTAGATGCTATATAATTGAAATACACCATAATGTATTAGCTGAGTTCAGTATTAATTAAGAGAGAAAACGAAGTTTTCATTATGGAGAGTGAAAAAGATGAAATCACTAAGGTGAAGTTATAGACAGCCCAACTGAAGCAGGGGGATAGATAACGCACCACTTTGCCACAGGCTTCATGGCTTCATCTCAAGTAATGATTGGAAGATGTAAAAAGTTTCCATTGGTATAATTATGTGATTATGTCACTTTCTTGCAGAAATTTTGATGTAGAGAAAGCAGTTTCAAATTAGTTTCTATGAACCTGTTCATTTGGTTCTAGCATCATTCTCACTTCCCATTACTTAAAACCTACACATGTTATTTTGGAAAACTTCAAATGAATTTTTTAAACAAAATTTGATTCTCAATATTATATAAGATCTATGAAACCAAACATTATCTGTGAACAATAATTGAATAGTCCCTAAACTACATATTTGATATCATATCACATTCAAGGATCAGAAATATCTCTCTCATATATATAATGAACTTAGATGAACAACATCAATACTTGACTTCCTCCTCTCTGCACTTTTACAAGGAATTTCTCTTGCATAACAATTCATCAAAATTATAGAAGTGTTTTCTAATACATTAGAGGGTGGGTTTTAGTGGGAACAAAATAAAGGGGATATGTTGGGATAAATTATTCTTCTATCTTTGTTAGCAATTCCTTTCATGAATCTCAAGGTTGCGCTGAGGCAAATGAAAAGTTGAGCTTTAGAACTGCAGGACAGTGAGCTACCAGAGGTTTGAGCACCCTATCTTTATCTTTCCTTTCCTTGGTTTCTTTTCATTTCTTTTTCCTGTAACTGATTAGATAAGGTGGGGCTGAAGCTCTTTTTTACTTAAGATGACTAGATAATGCCTTGAATGATCTGAGTTCACCTCTTTATTCCTGTCTTTTTATCTGATAGGTTCTATATTGAATATTATTTATCAGCAAACCTATTAAAAGAGATATGTATTTTAAAGAGTCTGCTGAGAGTAATTCGACTGTAAAGATAAGCCATGAGTGATTTACCTGGTTCTATCTAGATGGCCACTTTTTTAGGAATTAGCCAGTAAAACCTTATGGATAGAATCTAAACATTTTCAGTTAGTGAAAACCACACGGATAGTAGCAGAATATTGTATCAGAAGTCGTCCCAGAAAGATGTGGCCCTCAGGTCAGAAGAACTCAAACTAGGACTGAGTAAGGGTTGTCTTCTCAAAGTAGAGTCGACCAAAATGATATGCATGTAGTAAAACCTTCAGCAACTTCATTTTCTGTTGGGACATGACTCAAAACTAGGAGAAACATCTATCAAAAATTGAAACTTTGAATGTATGTATTATGAATCTAGGAAAATTGGAAATTGTCAAAAATGAAAGAGAATACATAAAGATGGATGTCTTAGGCCGTATGACATGGGCAGAAATAGTCTGATATTGGCCATTTTTAGTCAGAAAAACAAATGATTCACTATCTGTGGAATAATGAATTCAAAGCTACAATAATGCATTCATAATTTAAAAAATCTCAAGATCTATCTTGATGTACAGTGCAGTGTGTGATAGCATAATACCTATACCCATTCAATAAAACTATTATTCAAATTTATACACCAAGTACTAAAGCTAGTGAGGAAAAAATTGAAGAATTCTGTTAATGTCTAAATTCTGAAAGTGATCAAACAGGAAATCAAGTTACATTCATAATGAATAGTAATTAGAATGCAAAATTTGGGAAACTAAGAAAAAAGTATGATTGGAAAACATGTTGTTGGTGACAGAAATGAAACTGGAGATTGTATGATAGAATTTTGCAAAACCAACAATTTCTTCACAACAATACCTTTTTCAATAATGAAAACTGTGACTACAGAGAAATGAAATTGAACACAACTGGGGGAAAAGAGATGAAGAAGCTCAATATAAGCAGCTAAATGAGGCTAGAGCCTGACTGAGGCTAGAGTAAACCATGGATTACTTCTCTGCAAGTTCAGGTTGAAGCTGAAGGAAATAAAATCAAGTCCATGAGAGTCAAAATATGGCCTTGTGCATACGCCACCTGAATTTTGAGAACATTTCAAGAGATTTGACACCTTGAACAGTAATGACTTCAGAGGACCTGATAGGTTGTGGGAGGACATCATGAATATCATATAGGATGAAAGCAAAAGATCATTAAAAAGACAGTAAAGAAAGCAGAGATCAAAGTGGATGTCAGAAGAGAAAGTTGAAACATGCATTGGATCATCTAAGGCAAATATCTAAGGCAAATAGTAGAAATGATTAACTCAAAGCATTGAATAAAAAAAAGTCAAAAGGTAACTCTTGAAGACAGCATAAAGTGTTTTACTGGATGGTTCAAAGAACTAGAGTTAGAAAACAAGATAGGAAGAATAGTCACAGCATGTCTTAGACTGTAAGAATGGAAGAAAAATGCAAACCTCGAACAGCGGTATTGAAAGACTTCATGGGCAGAATGTTAAACTATGCCAAAGGCATCTGGGAAGAAGGTTCCCATGCAGGGTGACCCTCCTAGGGTTCTAGATATGTGTGATCACCAGATCTGTGGGGGAGGGGGTCAATTCGGGGGACTCAGAAGAGAGACCAGGTCTTGAAGCACCCAGAGTCCTTTTCCTGATTCCTCCACAGAAGGCTTAGTTGTACACGCCTCGCGCAAGTTCTCCCTGCACAGCCCCCATACACGTTCCCTTTTCACAGAGCCTGCCCACACCTTGCCTCCCTTGTCAGTGAAGCGGCATCTGCCACCCTTTCCCCCTATCCCTTACCCCCACCCTCACCCCCACCCCCGCCCCCAGCCCGGGTTTCTTGATGAGCTAGCATGCATAAGCAGCCCACCACAGTCTTCCCCTCACGGCATCCCATGGATACCCACGTGGTCTAATATAGACACTGGACACTGGAACCTGTGGCAGCCTGGAAAACAGAATTTCCATTGGGATAATCCCTTATGAAGGTCCAGTTCTTTCCACTAATAGAAGGGCGCAGCTAGGACCTCCACATAGATAAACCCTAGAAATCTAGGGAGGGATCTAAACCCCCTGAAACTGAGGCACAACTTGAACCAGCAACCATAGTGGGTTCCAGGAGGTTGTTAGATTTGAACCTGTTTTCTTTGAGAAAGAAAATTCAGGACTCCCTTCTCTGAAAAAGGAAATGGACCCCAACACTGGCATGGGCACCCATTCTTTTAAGTCAGATTGCCCTCTGAATGGAAGTCCCTCCTCCCTGGGATACCCACTATAATAGCTTATATCCAGGCTAGGACCACACTTAAGGAGCAGATAATTCTGAGTTGTGCAGAAATCCACTGTAAAGGTGCCTTCTGCTATAAACACAATAACTGAAGGACTGCACTCTCCCTACATAATACGTAGGGTTGATAAATTACTCTGATAGATTTATCCCAGTCACACAAACCACCAGGGTCTCGCATCTAGACTCTAGACCCTGCTTCCTCCACCTCAAAAACACATGCTCTCCTGCAACTAACCAAGTAAAATTGCATTTCCCATAATCCCTTTTGCCAACTCATTAAAAATTAATATACTTAACAGGAATGCACCAATGATTAATAACACCACTTAAAACCTACTCCCAAGTACCTATATTGCCGTTCCTCCTACTAACCCAACTAACACTCCTTCTCATCTACACACAATATGTTTTCCAGGACCTATCTGATCCTATCCTAACATACAGAGCCAGCTCCCCTCCCGTACATTTCAAAAGCCCATGCCACACCTTCGTCTCAAACACAATGCAGCGAAAACCAACAACCAACACTAGCAGCTACCACCAAAAAAAAAAAAATCAAGAAAAACAAAAGTCAAGTACTGAATATTACCTAAACCTAATGGATTACACAAAACAGAATCCCTTGAATTGCCAGATAGAGAATACAAGAGAATGATGCATTAGGGCGTTGGGGGATCAATCCTGAAAACAGATGAGAAAAATGGAGCTACTGGAATCCTCACACCCAAGGGAACTCCAGAAGTTGAGGATTTAGGTGGCAGAAATAAAAAGCAAGGTGTATGCTCTTACCAATAGAATGAAAGAAAATGGACAATAGAAGGAGTGAACTGGAAGATAATTATACAGAATTCAGCCAGTGAGAGAAACAATCAAAGAAAGATGCAAAACAATCTGAAAAAGAAAAGTCTGAGAATGATGTGAGAAGCCACGAAGTAAAATAGTATTCAAATTATTGGGGTTTCTGAACAGGAAAATATAAATAAGCCTACAGATAAAACATTAAGGGCTTCCTGGAAGAAACATTCCCCAATATCACAAGGAGGAGACAATAACCATTCAGTAAACAGAAAAAACACCAATTAGCTTAAATCCCTGAAAAAACACATCAAATTATCCAACTGCAAGGAAAAGGAAACTATTAAGCAAAAATAATATGAGATAGACGTGACTTATCAAAATTTAGATTTAATTACACTGAAAGTCAATGGACTTAAAACACCAATCAAAAGACAAAGAGTAACAGACTGGACTAGATAACAAAATCCATCGATCTGCTGCCTTCAAGAGACACATCTCAAACTCAGAAAAAAAATAGGTTGAGAGTCAAAGGATGGCAAAAAGTTTATCAACCTAATGGCGATTAAAAAAATCATGGGTGACAATATTAATCTCTGACAAAATAGACTTCAAGGTACAGGATATAATGTGAGATAATACTCTAGTGAATAGACCAAGAACTCATAAACATAATAAACATATATGTGCCCAATGAAAGACCCTCCAAATTCATCAAACAAATCCTCAAAGAGATGAAAAGAGAAATCACCAGAGTAAAAATTCTAGTTGGTGATTTTAATACATGACTCTCAAAGAAGAAAGATCAACCAGGTAAGAAACTCAGTTAGGAAATGGAACACCTGAACAACACAATCAAACAACTAGACCTTCTAGAGTTCTAGACCTTCTAGACTTCCTAGAGTTCTATAATCAACAGTTAAAAATACACTTTTTTCTCTATTGCACACACTCATATTTTAATATGAACCACATGTTGAGATATCAGACAAACTTGATAAAATTCAAACATAGGGACTATTAAATCTTCTTCTTCCATGTGGGCTTTGTTGCTTCTGAGCTAGATGGCCATTTGTTTATCTTCAAGCCTGTAAGACCCCCGATGCTATATCTTTTGATAGCAGGCACCATCAGTTTCTTCACCACATTTACTTATTCACTCACTTTGTCTTCAGCGGTTATGTTAGGAAGGTGAGCATCAGAAGAATGCCAATTTAATAGAAGAAAGTATTCTTTCATTGAGGGAGTATTTGAGTGGAGGTCCAACGCCCTTCTGCTACCTTAATACTACTCCTATAAATATATACACATAGATCAATTTCTCCATCCTCATATATAAATTTATTTGCATGTGTTCATGTCTTTATCTAGACCTCTATAAATTTCCTTTCCCTCACAGTTCTTTCCTCTATTTCCCTTGACTTGCCTCCTGTCCCACTATCAAAGCCCACATGGAAAAAGCACACTAGCCTTTGTGATCATGAGGTGCCAAAGGGAGCAGTTATCGGGCATCAAAAAACAAAACATCATATCATTGTGTGCTCATCTCCATGATACAATCGCTGAAGACAAATGGGTGCATAAGCAAATATGGCGAAGAAAGCTGATGGTTCCCGGCTAGCAAAAGATATAGTGTCTTGGGTCTTAAAGGCTTGAAAGTAAAAAAGCGACCATCTAGCTCAGAAGCAACAAAGCCCACATGGAAGAAGCACTCCAGCCTGTGCAATCACTAGGTGTCGAAGGGATCAGGTATAAGGCATCATCAGAACAAAAAATCTTATCCTATTGAATGAGATGGGGAGTGAGGAGTGGAGACACAAAGCCCATTTGTAGGCCTCTGGAGATTCCCTTTCAGAAGGGTCTCGGGGAGGAGACGAGTCAGTCAGGGTACGATGTAGCAATGATGAGACGTACATCTTTCCTCTAGTCGCTAAATGCTTCCTCCTCACCCCCCCTCACCCCCACTATTATGATCCCAATTCTACCTTGCAAGTCTGGCTAGACCAGAGGATGTACACTGATACAGATAGGAACTGGAAACATAGGGAATCCAGGGTGGATGATCCCTGCCCAGTGGTGTGAATGGCAATATTGGGAGGATAGAGGGAGGGCGGGTTGGAAAGAGGGAACCAATTACAAGGATCTACATGTGACCGCCTCTCTGGGGGATGGACAACAGAAAAGTGCAAACAGGGAGACATCGGACCAAGCAAGATATGACAAAATAATACTTTATAAATTATCAAGGGTTCATGAGGGATGGGAGAGTGGGGAGAGAGGGGAAAATGAGGACCTGATGCCAGGGACTGAAGTGGAGAGCAAATGATTTGATAATGATGAGGGTAATGAATATACAAACGTGCTTTACACAATTGATGTATGTATGGATTGTGATAAGAGTTGTATGAGCCACTAATACAATTGTTTTTTTTAAAAATCACCTTCTATGACCACAATGTCATCAATCTGGAAATCAACATTAGAAAGAAAAAAATGAATACAAAACATTGGAGACTCAATGATATACTACTCCAAAAAGAATGAGTAAAAACACAAATTAGAGAGAAATTAGAAAGTTCCTAGACACCAATGGAAATGACAGTACAACATACCAAAGCCTATGGGATGCAATAAAGGCAATTATCAGAGGTTACTTTATTGAAATAAATGAACAAATTTTTTAAGATGAAAGAATTATAATCATCACCTTAACTCAGCAGCCTCCAGCAGCTCAAAAAGTGTTGAAAATATAATCCTTCTAACAGGCGACAAAAAGAAGTCATAAAAATTAGAGTGGAGATAAATGAACTAGAAAACATAAGACCAACGGGAAAAATCAACAAAGCAAAAAGTTGGGGGCTTCATTGGTGCAAATATCAATAAAATCAACAAACCAGTAACAAGCTTAACAAAGGAAAAGGAGGAACAGATGTCAATATCTAGAATTATAGATGAAACAGGGAAAGTCATAACAGACTCTAATGAAATATGAACCCTAACAATGCAGTACCACGAAAGACTATATTCCAACAAATGCAATAATTTGGAGAACATGGATAAGTACCTAGAAAATCATTCTCTCTCCAGTGAATGCATATGGACATTAAGAATTGAACAGGCCCATAGCAAAAGAACAAATAGACAAGGTCATCAAGAAATTCACAACTAAATTAAGCCCTGGTCCAAATGGCTTCACAGGAGAATTCTGCCAAGCATTCAGGCAAGAGCTGACACCATCCTACAAAAAATCTTCCAGAACATAGAAAAGGACAGCAAACTCCCAAATTCATTCTATGATGCAAGGAAAACCTGTAACCAAATCCAGGCAAAGACCCCACAAGAGTAGAGAATTACAGACTGATATCTCTCATAAACATGCATGCAAACATCCTCAACAAAGTTTCAACGTATATAACCCAACAACATATCAAAAAATAGTCCAAGTGGATTCATTCCAGGGATGTAGGGTTGGGTCAACATTCAAAAAACAATTAACATAATTTACAATATCAACAAGAACAACAAAAAGGTGAGAACCATAAGATTATACCAATTGCTGCAGAAAAAGCATTTGATAACACCCAACACACATTCCTAATAAAATTCTCAATAGGATTAGAAGGAAAAATCCTCAATAAAATAAAGGTCATACCCAAAAACCAGTAGCCAGTATTATACTCAATGAAGAAGAGCTGAACACATTTCCACTCAACATTGTGCAGGAAGTCCAAGCCCGTACCACAAGACAAAGGCAAGAAGTCAAGGGAGCACACTTGGGTGAAGAAGAAGGGAAATTTTCACTATTTGCACAGGACATGATCTTATATATTGAGGATCAAAAGATATCCACAATAGGATTACTGGAAACAATAAAGGAATAGAGTAGCACATACAAGATTAACAAGCAGAAATCAATTGGATTCCTATATACCTGTAATTGGAATACTGAAAAAAAGATATAAAAAAATCAATACCAATTGCCAGGTAAAAGCTGAAGTATTTAGAAATAAACAACAATAAAACAAAAGACCTGTATGAAGAAAACTACAGAACATTACTAGAAAAAAACAAAAGACCAAAAGGGATCTATGAAAATGGAAGAACACTGTGTGTTCGTAGATCAGAAGATTCAATATTGTGAAAATATGAATACTACCTAAAGCAATCTACAAATTCAGTGCAATCCCGATCCAAATTTCAGCATCATTCTGACTGATTACCAACTTCATATGGGGAAGAAAGAAGCACAGGATAGCCAAAGAATGCCTCAAAAGGAAGGACAAAGTAATTGGACTTGCGCTACCTGCTCTAAAAAGCCACCGTGGTCAAACCGCCTGGTACTGGTATAATGATAGATACTCAGACTGATGGATCAGGATAGAAAACCCAGAAATAAAAATATCCACATTCAGACAAGAGATTTTTGACCAAGGGCCCCAAAACATATACTGGAAGTATATGCCCTCTTCAATAAATGGTGTTGGAAATATTGGATGTCCATTTGCAGTAGAATGAAATGAGACTTATAACTCACCCCATGCACTAAACAAACTCAAGGTGTGTCAAAGACGTAGATGTAAAACCCAACGTTATCAGGATCATCAATGAGAAAATTGAGACAAAGCTAGGGCCCTAGTGCAGGCAATGCAAGTGCTATCAGAAATAGCAAAGGAAACAAACTCTGTGGACATTAACGTAGACGAGTGGGACCTTTGCAAAATAACACCGTGTACATCCAAAGACATTGGAAAAAACATAATTACCAACTTCATATGGAGAGGGAAGGAGGCCAGAATTAGCAGAGAACTCCTCAAGAAGAAGGACAAGATGGGAGGGCTTGTTTTACCTGACATATTATACAGCCACGGTGATCAAACAATGTGGTACTGATATAACGACAGATACTCCGACCAATGGAAAAGAGCTGAATATTTAGAAATAAAACCATCAGCATGCAGACAGCTGATCATTGATAAGGCCAAAAAGATATCCAATGGGAAGCGGATGCCCTCTTCAATAAGTGGTGCTGGGGAAAATGGGTATCTACCTGCAGAAAAATGAAGCAAGAGCTATACCTCACTCCATACACAAGAATAAACTCAAGGTGGATCACAGACCTTGAGGTGAAACCACAAACTATTAGGGCCATTAATGGGGGAATTGGGACAAACCTGAGAACCTTGGCACAGGGAATACGTAGGCTATCAGAAATAGGGAAGGACACACACACAGAGGAGGCACAAAGTGACAAGTGGAATACACTAAAGACAACTCACCCATCTATGTGGAAAGAATTCACCAAAAGAGAAATGAGAGACCACAGACTGGAAAAACACCTTTAGCAATGACACCTCAGACAAAGGCCTTTTTACTAAAATCTACAATACTTTGCTAGCTTACAATAAGAAAAAACTAATTGCCCACCACTTTAATGGACCTGAACAGAAGTTTCACAAGAGCAGAAATATGAATTAGCCATAAATAAAACACACATTTAAACAACTATGAGATACCACCTAACACCCTCAAAGATAGCTCAATTAAAAAAATCAGAAAGCAACAAGTGTTGGAGGGGCTGTGGTGAGATAAGAACTCTCATCCACTGCTGGTGGACCTGTAAGTATGTATAGCCACTATGGAAATTGATTTAGCGATTTCTGAAACAGATGGAAATTGAGCTACCATATGACCCAGTAATCTCCCTACTAGGCTTACACCCAGAAGAGGCAAGAAACAAACCATGGCCAGACATCTGTGCTCCAATGTTCATTGTGGCACAGCACAAAATTGCAAGGAGTTGGAAACAACCCAGATTTCCATTAACAGATGAATGGATAAAAAAAATGTGGTACATACACGCAGTGGAGTACTACACATCCCTAAAAAGTAGCAATTGACACATGAAGTACATTGCAGGATGGGAAGAACTGGAGGAAATTATGCTAACCGAAGTAAGCCAAGCAAAACAGGATATGTACAGCGTGAGCTCACTGAGGTAAGCTTAAAAAACTGGGGCATAGGGAATAAGCTACTATGTGCATACATTCTTGGCATGAGGTCCAGGTAGTATGGCAAGGGCCAAACCAATACAGGGATACATATGGCAGTCAAGTAAATAGCAGGGGGAATGAGAGAGAGAGAGCGAGAGAGAGAGAGAGAGAGGAATAGAATGGGAACAGGGCACTAACCCACTCAAGGGGAAGGCATTGTTTATATCTCCACAGGAGAGGGTGAGAGAGAACAGGCTTCAACCCAATGCACCAAGACATGAATACAACATACCAGTATGAAGCAGGGACCCAATAGAGAGGTCTGCAGGACCAGCCCCAATCTCAACTCTGTGGACCCCCACCACTAGAAAAATACACTTCAGAGGACAGCACTGAAGCTCTACCTCAGGGAAGGGGGCCCTTCTGATCAGAGCACACAGGAGCAAATGAAGACAGAAGGAGAGTGTGTGGAATACATCCTGGCCCACCCAGCTCCAAGGATCATACTCCTGTTCAGAGCAGACAATGCACAGAGAGGACCCCAAGGCCAGCCTCACCATGAGACATACTGAACCACAGTGCTACTTGGGACAACCTGGAAACACAGTGCGGGAATTATGCCCAATCTGACTCCATCACGCTAAGGCAGTGGTTCTCAACCTGTGGGTCATGACCCCTTTGGGTCCAAATGACCCTTTCATAGGGGTCATCCTATTCATAACAGTAGCAAAATCACAGTTATGAAATAGCAATGAAAATAATTGTATGGTGCACAACATGAGGATTAAAGGGTTGAGGCCTAAGGAAGGTTGAGAACCACTACACTAAGGGCATACAACAGAGCAGCAAGGCGAGCAAAGAGATGAAGTCCCTGGGGAATACTAAAACTAGACTTTGGGGACAGAGTGTGGCACTCCATCAGACTCAACTGGAAAATACTCCTAAAAGTCAAAAACAGACCTGGAACTATTTATAGGTTTTTCTTTTTGTGTCATTGGCTTCCTTTTTGCTGTTGTTATTTTGGTTTGTGTTGTTGTTGTTTAGTTGGTTTGTCTTCCTTTGTTGTTTTGCTTGGCTTTGCCATTTTTGGGGGTTTTTTTGCACTTATTAAAGTCTCTGTATGTCTATCTAGATAAGATAGGTGGAATAAACAATTCTGAGAAGAAAACGGGACTGATGGTTCCAAGGGGACAGGGGAGAAGGGGAGGTAGGAGAAAGGAAGGGGAGGTCAATCAGCTCAGGGACAAGTGAACAACACATGAACTAAAAATCAATGGATTACAGGGCATAGGATGCTTCGTGGGTCTTAATCAAGGGCAATATAACAGTGAGCAATTACTGAACAAGAATGAAGGCAAACATGATAGTGGGACAAGAGGAAAACAAAAAGTAATAGAGGAAAGAACTAGGAGAAAAAGGACATTTATAGAGGTCTAAAAACAGGCATGCGCATGTGTAAATATATTTATATATAACAATAGGGAAATAAATCTCTGTACTTATATTTATATGTTAAGTATCAAGGTAGCAGGTGGACATTGGGCCTGTACTCAAGTACACAAGAACACTTTGTTCTAATAATCCGCTATTCTTTTATGCTCACTATCCCGACAAGACTGCTGAAGTCAAAATGGGTACACAGCAAATGTGGTAAAGAAACCTGATGGTGTCCAGCTATCAAAACATATAGCATCTTAAATATGGGTTCTTGAAGGATTGAAGACAAACAAATGGCTTTCTAGCTGAAAAGCAACAAAGTTCACATGGTAGAAGCATGCCAGCCTGCGTGATCATGAGGTGTCAATGGGATCAGGTATCAGGCATCTAAGACCCAAAACAAAATAATACCAATGTGACTGGGGGGAGGGGGCATGCAGTAGAGACCCAAAGCCCATCTGTAGATATTTGGATATCCCTTACAGAAGTATCATACGGAAGAGATGAACCAGTCAAGGTGTAGTAGAGCACCAATTAAATATACAAATTTCCTCTAGTTCTTTAACGTTTCCTCCCCTCACTATCAAGGCCCCAAATCTACCTTACAAATCAGGCTAGACCAGAGTATGCACACTGGTACAGATAAGAGCTTGCAACACAGGGAATGCAGGACAGGTAAACCCCTGAGGACCAATAATGATAACAGAGATACCAGGAGGGGAAGGGGAAGTTGGGGGGAGAAAGAGGGAACCAGTCACAATGATCTGCATATAACCCCTTCCCAGGGGGATGGACAACAGAATAGTGGGTGGTGGTATGCAGTGGTCAGTGTAAACCATGGGGAAAAATATTTTATAAATTACCAAGAGTTCATGAGGGAAGGAGGGTGGGTGAGGTGGAAAAATGAGGAGCTGTTATCAAGTGTTCCAGTAGAAAGAAAATAGTTCAAAAATGATGATACCCACATATGTACAAATGAACATATGTACAAATGTGCTTGACACAATGGATGTGTATGGGTGTGTTAAGAGCTGTAAGAACCCCCAATAAAATGATTTAGGAAAAAAACAGAGAGCCCATACGCTGGAAAAAGGTATTCGTAACAACATAGCAAAGGACTAATAACTAAAATCTACAGTTTCTTGCAAGCCTACAACAAGAAAAAAAAAACAGAAAAACTAATAAACACCGAGAAGATGGGCAAAGGATCTGAATAGACGAGTCACAATGGATGACATTCAAATGACTAATAAACACATGAAAAAATGCTCCCCGTCACTAGCCATTAGGAAATGCAAGCCAAAATAACATGGAGATACCACCTAACACCCATAACTGTAGTGCAATTTTTAAAAAGAGAGAAAAACAAAACGAATGTTGGAGAGGGCATGGCGTTTGACACTCCTGTCCACTGTTGGTGGCCTTGTACTTACGTGTAGCCACTGTGGAAGGCAATGTGGCTGTACCTCAAACATATGGCAACGGAACTACCCTATTATCCAGCAAGACTATTACTGGGAATATTCCCCCAAAATTCACAAACAGACCCCAAACAGATGTTTGTTCCTCCGTGTTCACTGTAGCACAATTCAATAGCAAGAAGCTTGAAACAGACTAATGTCCCATCAGTAAAAGAGTGGATCAAAAGGGCCTGGTATATACACACAATGGAACAACAGGCATCCCTGAAAAGCAGCAATGACACCATGAAACGCCTCAAGATGAGGAGGGTCTGGGAGTCTTCATGCTGACGGAGCTATGTAAGCGCAGTCGGGAAACACTGTGCGGGTGCACTGCTGTAGGAAAAGCACGAGAAACGGCACAAGTGCAAGCTTGTAGGGGCTCCAGTCTTCTGCCTGGGGGCCGGACGGCCAGAGAGAGAGAACCTGACGGTGCCAATGAACCATACACCATCTGCTCTAGGTAAGCCTTGTGTAGCTCATTCTGCCAAAGCACGCCTCAAATCAGCTGGGATCAAATGATCTGGGTGAGGGTGGGGGATGCTGTCTGCTGAGTGGCTGCCAAGTGGATCTGGGGTGAGGTGCCCCAGAGAGGGAAGTAGCCCCGTCAGAGGCATGGAACTTACTGATGTGAAGGGCAGCACAAGCCCAAACCAACAACCACAACCAAAGGAGGATGGAAAACCAACAGAGTCACTAAACTAAATAGAACTAGTGTCACTCAACCCTTTTCTAAATCCGTGTTGATGTGGTTGTTACAGTTAAGTGCAATCTATTGAGCACCCACCCATCGTTATTCTATATGTGGACTAATAAAACACTTCCAAGTCCCGTACAATCTGGGTTTGAGGCCATTGCCAGTTTGTCTCATTGAGGACCTTCCTCTTTTTGCTGTCCCCCTGCCAACTTGACCAAGCATGTGTCCTTCTCCAAGGAGTAGTCTGCCGTGACAACATATCCAAAGACAATGAGAACTAACATGTAATTAATGAAAGCCATGGTATTTTCAATGGCCTCATATGTAGGAGAATTGAAAAAGACATTGACTAGGAAGACCAAAGAATAACTGATGCATTTTGATTGTGGTGTTGGAGAACGATATTGAAGGAACCATAGACTGATGAAAGGACAAATTGATCTATCTTGGAAGAACTGTGGTCTGAGTACTCCACAGAGAAAAGAATGGCAAGGCATTGTCCTTAAAGAAATAAATGTAAGCTTCACTGAAGGCACTGGGCAAAAGCAAGTCTCTCAGTAATTGATGGAATACCAATCAAATAGTTTAGCAAGCTGATTAGGCACTAGAAGAACTCGCTCTTCTATGCCAAGAAATTTAAAGGTCACTGACTAGAAGCGACCCATTCTAAACATACAAACAAAAAATGAGCCCACACAATGTGAAATTTATAGAACAATAGCATTGATAGAGCATGCAAGAACAATTTTGCTGAATGTCATTCAAGAAGAGTTGCAGCAGTACATTGACATGCGGCTGCCATAAGGATTCAGGAGAGAAAGTGGCAAGAAGATATCATGTTGACATCAGGTACATCTTGACTGAAAGCAAAGAGCACAAGGAAAAATTTATTTGTGTCTTATTGATGATACAAATCACTCAACTGTGTGTATATTAACTAACTGTGGATAACTTTGGAAAGAATGAGCAATACGGTATCCTTCGTTGTGCTCATAAAACCATGTGCATGCCTCAAGTGACAATTGTGTGAAAAGAGCAAGAGAAGGCAGCATGGATTAAAATGAAGAATATTGGGTGTCATGGTTGTATCCTATCATCGTACTCATGTAGTCTGTTGCTGAGCCAGGAATCAGAGGATCTGGATAGCATGAAGGAGAACGTGGCATCAGGATGGGAGGAAGGCTTACTAACAACCTGTGATGGGCAGCTAGCACAATTTTGCTTGCTGAAAGTGAGGGAGCTTGAAGCGATTGCTGATGAAGGTCAAGGACTACAGCATTTTCTACCCATTACAATTTAATATCATGAAAACCAAAATCATCAAAACTGGACCAATCAATAGCTCATGATAAATGGAGAAAAAATTACATTTTCAAGGATTTCATATTGCTTGGATCCTCAATCAATGCTTATAGAAGTATAATTCAAGAGATTAAATGACCAAAAATATTTTAAAGCCCTTGAATAATAAGGGAAATGTTTCTAAATGTTGGTTCGATGCAAGATTCTGGCCTTAGATGCCCATTGTTTACAGTCACTGAAATGTCAGCAATTGTAACTCACCAGCAGAAAGATGTTCCACTGTTCTGCTGTGGAGATCATAGCCCTAGAAACGCTATGGCACAAAACTGCTCTGTTCTTCAAGATAAATATGAGTCTAGATGGACTCATTGTCAGTTGATGTTTTCAGATTAGATCAAAGAGCCCTGATGTTACCTTTGCTTAAAAACATTCAGCTGCTAACCAAACTGTTGTAGTTCAAACACACCAGCTACTCTGAGGGAGAACGATATGGCAATTTGTTTTACTACCGATTCTACACTGTTTCAAAGGTTCTGTATGAGTTGGACAGCATCATGAGACACAAAGAAAGGATTGAAGTTATTTCATCTCATTGATTACAACTCCACAATTTCACATCACTTATCTCACTCCCTCTCTGTGTTTTCTTTTTCTTTCCTTCTGAAATTGTCCTTTGGTAAATGCTTCCCTTTAATCTCACTAGTGCTAGTGTTTCCCTTAAAATGTGTCTATTTTTTGGAAGAAAATTGAGTCATGGAGAGGAATTAATTTCACGATCTGAAGAATGACTAAGAGCTATATTCTTGGAAGTTTCATCAGTCTTTATTCAACCAGTAGGCTTGATTTTTCTAATGATTTTGAGTATTCTTTCACATTTTTTGCCCATACTTTCCAGGATCTTTTAATGTGATACCTTTCAGGTACTTGGCAGTAGTAGCTAGGCATCATCCAATTCTTCTGCTCTCAGGACTTGAATTTATGGCCAATTCATTGATTGGACTACTTGTTCTCATGTGGCTTCAATTCATTCTCACACTTCTTCCAGCCAGAGAAAGACCGGTAGTTGCATGTTAGCTGGCTGCTCACGAGTTTTAAAACATTGATTGCTACTACAAGTTGTAAAACGTCGAATGATACTACTGTAGAATACTGCTTCCGGGGCTTATACTATGGCAATCGGTCTAAGCAGGCCCCCACATTCTGATCTGGAACACTTAGCCCAAGCACTTTTCTTCAAGGTCTTTTGTGATGTCTAAACACAAAGCACAAAAATATTCAGAGAGTCATAATTAAAACACAGAGAAATGAATGTGAACAACGACATAAAAGTTGTATTTTGTAAACATACCAATTATTGATTTGTGCAGGATGTTGCAAAATGTAGGATTGAATCTCTTAGGAAAGACTCAGCATATAAATATCCAGACATATTGATAACTTTTGATACATTACAAAACCTCATATTTAGCCTATGGCCAATCAAAAGAAGAAATTAAACATCTATTAAGATGGAAATATAACAGGATTCATAAGAGGGAAAGTTATGGATGAATTCAAAGAGTTTAAAGCTTAAGCAAAATATATTTATTTTCAGAGCTTCAAAATTACGTAGATATTATTCATTGCCATCTTCAATTAACCTTTCTAATCATAATATGTTTATTTTGAAATCGTTTTTATATTATATTTATTTTAAAATAGTTTCCCCTTTGTTCTTCCTTTCATCCTAGTCATCTTAAAAAATACTTTATTTCAGAAAACAATCTAAATAATCTGCTAATAATGCATTTCTTATATAAATTATACATATATGCATTTGGAAATTTAAATTTAATTTTATGATTTACTGCAAATAGGTAGAAGTTAAAGCTTTGAACCTCAATTCTGTTATCAGTGTCCTGGAAATCCCCACCTCTCACACTATTCTCTAGTCATGGTGACAAGTGATGGCTCCCTGAACAAGGGACTCTTCTTCGAAAATGCAGTTCAATCATGGGAAGGGCACCAGGGAGCGCTGGTCAGTTTCAGGGAACAACTGTCAGATAATCCCAAGTGTCTTTCTTGGATACAAGGACACATATATGTTTGGGAAGTTAGAAATTCTGAGAAATAAAAATGTTGAAAGAAGTATTTTGTTTACCTATAGCTTTCATGCTTCACAAAGATAACACCAGAATTGGAGTAGAGAACCAGATTCCCTTTGCTGATATCTTCTTAATATAAGAAACTCAGATGAATGCAAAATATAACTGGGATATATTAATATTTGAAATATGATAGAATGTGTCTTTCATTTTTCTATTTGATTTTTCTTCTTTCTCTTTTTTGTTTCTCTTTTAACTTGTTTTATAATTTAACAAAGTTCCTTGTGACACAGTTACTAATGCACCATGGACAACATGCATTATGAATAAGAACTGTCATCTAACCCATCACCCATTTGCAGCTTCTCAGGATACATACAACTTCAGCTGGTACACTCTTTTCTCTGTTCTTAAAGAGATAGGTAGACATAATGCACCTGCAAATTCTGTCTAGCTTCACTTAAAGTACATCACTTTTTTTGCTAATATAAACAAAGGGGCGGGAAATATATATACACATACACATTTTTGAGGGGTATGGAACAGTTCATAGGTGGGGAAAAGGTAATTTCCAAAGAATTTGCATTTTTTTACTTTTAGTCATTTTACAGTATTTTTTTAATACAGGTAAGGATGTTTTCTTTTACAACTGAAATTTCATAGGGTTGAAATATTAATTACTAAAAGTTCTCATTTAAAAGTCATTATTAAAAAAAAATAAAATAAAAGTCATTATTATAATATATTATAAATACTCAATTTAAACCTATTTTAAAATACATTATATCACTACTTAAAATCTAATACACATATTTCTACATAAATATTTGCATATAAAAGTTCATGTAGTTTTGTTCACATTAGTGCAAAGATAAAGCCTACCCAAATATCTATCAATTAGCATGTGGAGAATGAAACTGCTATATACCTATGCAATGGAATACTACTTGACAGTAAGAGAAATAAACCATGATACCAGAGAAATATGGATGGATCCAAAATTACTCTTTTTGTCAATACAGTAATATATAAAAGAACACATACTCTGTCATTCCATTTTTATCACATTCAAGTAAAATAAAACTATACTGATAATAAAGCAGATCAGGCTTGCCAGAAGCCAGGAATAGAAATAGGAATTAACTGAAAAAGGGAAGGAGGAAAGTTTTTTGGTGAATGTAATTTTATAGTTGTAGTGATTATATGATTCTATACACTTTGCAGAAATTAGAGAACTATACGCTTAAATTGAGTAGATGTATGAGTTTTATAACACAACAATTCGGTTTTTTTTTAATTCAACCTATTTTTATCATGGATCTGATAGACTAAACCAACTAATGTTTAAAATCAGATTAAGAAAAACTATCAAGGATACACCATGGTGCCCCAAAACAGCATGTACCATAAGTCAAATGAAATAACAATTGTACCATATGTGATTTGTGCAAAACTTGGATGAGAATAACATCTAATTCTGAGAATAACTTGGATGAGAATAATATCTAATTCTGAGGGTTTCAGTAATAATGAAATGAGATAATATGTGTGAAGTGCTTAGCAGAATACTTCAATCAAACAAGAACTTCAAAGATATTAACAATATTAATATTACCATGAAAAATTGTTTAGTCCATTATTTATAGCATTCATATGTCTTCTAATTTAGGTCTCAACACTAATTCATCTGAGTGGGCCTGCCTCCTAAGTTCCTGTTTTTCTTTATACCTTAATTTGTTCAACTAAAATTTACTGATTATTTTTTATGTATCATATGATCTGGTAAGTTCTGGGCAAAAAACTCTAAACAACTCACACATCACTCAAAAATCTTTGGAGAGACCAGATTAAATAAACATAATTAAATATTCAAGTTTAAATTATGAAAAATGCTATTAATTTTTAAATGATATTACTATGGTCGATAATAGCTTATTTGTCACAATTGAGTCAAATATATTTCATAGTAACTCTATTTTGGGTTTCCTAAGCTATGAATCTTTAAGCTAATTGTCAGTCTCATCTTTCTTCCATGGAGATGCTGGTGGTATTGAATCACAAACTTTGTGACTAGCAACACAATGCTACAAAACCAACGGAGTACCATTAGATAAAATAGAGGGGGGATAATTACATGAGGGATAGTATAGAAATCTTCTCTAACAAGTAATAGATGAGTGAAGATCTAAAAGATAATGTTGGGTGCGGGGAATCCATGAAGAATAATAGCATTAGCTCAACAGTGTACAAAAACGTAAGGAATATGAGCAACTTGAAAACAAAGCAACTGTGCTGTAGAGGGAAAGCAGACTTGCCTAGATAGACTTAAGTGATAGTGGAGAGGCTGGTGGGCCATGTCAAGATCGTTTTATTTGCCCATTAACTTTAAAGTGTAACATAATCAACCAGAATAGATCTGTATTTCTGCTCCTTCCATAGAAAAGTGACTCAAAAAATGCATGGATTATCAATAATATCAATATTCCTCACGAGTAAATATGTGCTGAGACTGATGTGAGAATAATTGTTGCAGCACAGTGACAGTGAGCTGCTGGAAGTTAAAGCTAGTTTCGAAAGGGGATGTTGACAAAGAGATAGCATTGCAGATGGCAGATGAATCTTAACTGAAAACAGAGAACAACAGAAAGATGTTTTATTGGTTATGCAAAGTCATGTGACGCTGGATCATAACATACCACCAAGAAAATATAAAGACTGGGAAATCCAGAATCCTTAATTCTGTCATGCAGAGCCTAAGCCAAGGGGATAAGGCCTGGTTTAAAATAGGGGAAGGCAGGCATCAGAGCTTTAGCTTTCCACCATACTTATTTAATCTGGATGTTGAGCAAAAATCTAAGAAGCTGGATTATCCGAAGAAGGACAAGGCGACAAGGTTGGAGGGAGCCTCATTAACATCCTGCAAGATGTATAAGACATAAACTTGTTTACTGAAAGTCAAGAGGATTTGAAGAACTTACTGATGACGATCAAAGATAACAGACTGAGTATGAACTACAACTCAATGTAAAAATAACAAACAAAAATAGGAACTGGAAACACAGAGAATCCAGGATGGATGATCCCTTCAGGAGCAGTGGTGAGAGTGGCATACCAGGAGGGTGGAGGGAAGGTGGAGTAGAAAGGGGGAACCGATTACAAGTATGTACATATAACCTCCTCCCTGGGGGATGAACAACAGAAAAGTGGGTGAAGGGAGACGTCGGACAGTGTAAGATATGACAAAATAATACTAATTTATGGATTGTCAAGTGTTCGTGAGGGAGTGGGGAACGGGGAGGGAGGGGGATAAATGAGGAGCTGATATCAAGGGCTCAAGTAGAAGGCAAAAGCTTTGAGAATGATGATGGCAACAAATGTACAAGTGTGCTTGACACAATGGATGGGTGGATGAATTTTGATGGAACTGTACAAGCCCCTAATAAAATGATTTAAAAACAAACAAACAAGAGGCAGGATCATTGGGTCCACAAACAACACTTCCAGAAGCAGCAGTCAAAAATAAATAAATAGATCAGTGGATGTATTGCATTAGACAAATCAGCTTCACAAGAACTATGTAAAGCGTTAAAGAGCAAAGATATAGCTTTCCAAAATAAGGCGCATCTGACCCAAGTCCTGGTACTTTCACCTGCTTTGTATGCCTGTCAAAGTTGGACAGTGGGTCAGGAAGACCAATGCAGACCCAAGTCCTGGTACTTTCACCTGCTTTGTATGCCTGTCAACATTGGACAGTGGGTCAGGAAGACCAATGCAGAACAGTGAAAGTAATAGAGACTGCAACTCTGTCATGGAGGACGTACAACAGAGCACTCCATGGAAACTAGGATGCCAAGCCTTTTCCTCACATTCTTTGAACAAGTTGCCAGGAGATTCCTGTTCCTGGAGAAGGAGATCATGCTGAGTAAAGTCAGTGATAAAAAAGAAAAAACTTCTAATTAGATTAATTGATACCGTGACCAAAATAATGGATTTGAGAATAACAAATGTGTCAGTGATTCGAGATCATACCTAAGGTGAGTGTGTGTCAAAGCCCACTCGATTGTACTTAACAACAACACTATTGCCAAACGATTGATAGCCACGCAAGCACTATCTATATCTGTGTGGTTTGGGTCACTTAGAGAATCTGTAAGTGTTGCTGTACCGACTCATTGAATCAAATTGCCTCAACTCTAGAGATTGGAGCTTATCCAGATCTTTAGTGTCAAACAAAAGTCCTGTGTCTCAGCAGAACTCACACAACCACACATGTTGTTAAGTGCCACGGAGTCAGCTTCAACACAAAGGAAACCTATGTACCACAAACAAAACACCGCATGGTCCTGCCCCATCCCCATGACTGCTGCTGGGCTCCAGCCCATTGATGTTGCCGGTGTGTCAGTGCATCTCACTGAGGGCCTTCCTCTCTGTCCCTGCCCTCCACTTTACCAAACCTGATGTCCTTCCAGAGACACTTGGTATCTCTTGACAATATGCCCAAATATATAAGATGAAATCTTGCCACTCTTGCCTCTAAGGAACACTCTGACCTTGCTTTTTCAATGTAGATCAGTTTGTCTTTTTAGAAGGCAAACTTTTTAGAAGGCATTTCCAATATTCTTCTCCAGCACCATAGTTCACATGCATCGGTTCTTCTAAGGGCTTCCTTATTCAATGTCCAATTTTCACATGCACATGACACAACTGAGAAAGCATGGCTCGGCTCAGGGGCACCCTAATCCTCAAAATAACATCCTTGCTCTTCAATACTAGTGTGCAGTACAACTTCAACCCTTTCTCCATTTACCAAGATGTTACCTATTGGTTCAATTTTGAGGATTTTAGTCTTCTTTACATTGAGCTGTAAATCATACTGAAGGTTGCAATCCTTGACCTTCATCACCAAGGGATTCAATCTTCTTCACTGTTAGCAAGCGAAGTTGTGTCATCTGCATAGCGCGGGTTGTTAATCAGCCTTCCTCCAATCCTAATGCAGAACTCTTCTCATATAATCCGCCTTTTCTGAAGATTTTCTCAGCATATAGATTGAACAACTATAGTGAAATGATACATCCCGACACACGTCTTTCATTATTTTAAATCATGAACAATTCCCTTGTTCTCTTCACACAACTGCATCTTGATCCAGGTACAAGTTTTCAATTAAGTATTCTGTAATTTCCATTCTTCTCAAGGTCATGTAAAGTTTATTATGGTGCACAGAGTCTAATGCCTTTGCACAGTCAACACAAAACAATCAAACATCTTTCTGGTATTATCTAACACACACATAGAGCACTGAGCAAATTCAGACATTGAGGAAAAATATGACAATTACATGAGGCAATATAATCACATTAAAATTAAAATAATATCTTAAATTTTCTGTTCAAATTTTAGAATTCATTCATCTATTTAAAGAAAGAGATGTCATTGTTACAATTATACTTTTAAAATTGAAATTTAATTATAATAGGCTAATCATTTAATCAGTTCAATTTTCCTCACAGTCTCTGTTTAACCATGCAAACTCTTAATCAGTACAGTAGATGTAATCACATGAAACAATATTCAATATCTGTTCAAATTATTAATGAGAATGTGGTTTCCCAAATCCATTGCCTGCCCTGAGGAGGAAAAGAAAATCAATTGCATTAGTGAATAAATATAAGGGGGGAAAGAGTGTCATCTTTTGCTTAGAGAAACTTTACTTTGCATCATATCTCATTTAATTGACAGTTAATGCCTAGATGAGACATCTACTTAAATGTAAGGCTTTCTGTCGTTCTAAGAATCAGTCTCCTTCTGGCATAGCATGGATTTGTTCATTAGAAGCAAAACTTGGTGGCTGCTAAAGACATTTGTACTGAATAGCTTCCCACTGCATGCTAATACTGACAATTCCTAAGAGAGGGTTCCACTTGACATCTTTCATTTAAATGAAGCTGCAATTTCAGTCTGTTGGAAAGTTTTCTGTAAATTCCAGTTGTAACACAGACATAAATGGCAGCTGGATAATCTCCCAGTTGTATTAAATAAAGAGCTGTATCACCACAATCTTGGGGGGTTTCTTAGCAGTTTGTTTAGCAATGAACACACAGTAAATGAAACTTTCTTCATGCAATTTTCTTTATTGTTTATCAGTACTTCGTTGTTGCTTCCCCCACGCCTCTCTCTGTCTATAAGAACAACTCCTTGACTATAAAGGAATCATGCATCCCCTCATTCATCTTTATATGTCTGTAGTATAATTATGATAGCATATCTTAAAAGGGAGTAGAAGGAGCTAGTGGTCTCACATTTTCTACATATTAGAAAATTATTTAAAATTTTAAATCCATTAGACTAGGTTTATTGGAAGATGAGGAAATTGTGAGGGAGGTTTTGAACCTCTCCCTAGTAAATTGGAAAGTATATTGGGAGATATCATAGTTGGAAATTCATTTGATTTGCTCCATGAATGACATACCCTATAAAACTGAAAACCTTTAATTCATTGCCTATTCGTTTGATGGACCAGTCAAGAAACACTAATTAAAAATCCATTCACATTTATAAGTAAGGTGACCATAAAATTCATTATCTTAAACAGACACACTTTTAATGGGGAAAGCAGGTACTAATAATAATTTCATTAAAAGAACAGGAATACAATTTAGTTTTCCTAGGAAAATCATTAACTTTCATTAGAAGTGACCATTGCCACCAGTGCCCACTCAATATAAAGCAAATTACTCAGAAATGAAAAGGCATAGAGGACAAACTGGATATTAGGCCATTAAAATCAATAAAGTTCAAAATTATAAATAATCCAAGTGTATCTTTTAGAAGCAGGAATGTAAACCATAGTTCTAGCTGGGTCAAAAAAGGTGACATAAGAACATTGTCTCTATCAAAAATGAAGACAGCTCAGAGGGTGGGGGTCGGTGAGAGTTGAGGCAGTGGAGGATCTAGATTTCACAACATGGAGAAAGAATCTGAACAGACAGAGGCATGTTAGATAAGAAAGAGAAGATTAGCAGTGGGAATAAAAAACTGTTTCTAAAGTTGGAGAGTATCGTCCTGAATGGGATGACATTTACTGTTCTCTGCCTTAAATGGTCAGAGCTAAGATGAAGTCCTGGAAGAGAGAAATGGATGGATTTTCCTGCTCAGCATGACATTGTTTTTAAGCAATAGTACGTTCCAAACAAATACCAGAGTGTCATGTATATTAGTGATTTCCCAGTGTTAGGAATATGGAAGAGTAAGCTGAGTAAGAGTAATCCTTTCCATAGTAAATAAAAAATTTGTCAGACATTATACTACATGATTAGCAGACAAAATCCTCCCTAAAAACACCATAATTTTATGTGCTAGGAGCCGTGGTGGCTGGTGCAGTGGGTTACATGTTAGGCTGGTAACCACAAGGTCGGCATCACCATAAGGTAAAGCTGAGGCTGTCTATTCCTCTACAGAATAGCAGTCTCAGACGCACAGAGGGACAGTGGTACTTTGGCCATTATGAGTCAAAATGTACTACATGGGAGTGAATTTTGTATTTTGATTTTAATGTGCTAGATTAGCTGGAATATAAAGCAGGAAAAACATAGTGGAGATGGATGCGGAGTCAAGTGGCCCCAAAGCTGACAGTCTCTTGATAGCTTGTGGGACTGACAGATTATATGACGGGAAGAGGAAAAATTAAACGCAGGATCTAGATCCAGGAGCAGAAGTGAGCTAGCTTCCTCCCGTGTCATTTTATACTAAGAGTACTACTACTAAAAAGGAGGCCTCACTCCAAATGAAACTTTTGCTCAATTATATTAAGTCTGTGGCCAAATTAAGGAGATGGTACTTCACCTTATTCTTCCCACAACTACTTTATTGCTTCACAGAAGATCCCATCACAGAATTTAATTTGTTAACTTGCATAATGGGAGGATCACGACTCATCAAAGTTGACATAAAACCTAACCATGACATGCATACTATGCAGGGTTGATCTAAAATGATTCATATATTTCTTCAGGAGTCAAGATGATTTACAAAATCCTGCTATTCTTTATTTATTTTGTTTTTAATATCAAATAGGGTGGCTTCTAATATCTTATTTAGGTTGTCCTTTTGCTTGCTTCATCCAAAAATTGATTATAAAATATTGACAATACTTCCAGATATACCACCTGGAAATAAGAGTATACAAAAGTAGAGAAGAGATATTCTCATTTTTACCATGGAAAATCATTTCTCAGGAGTACCGCGGTGATGTCCCATCACATTACATAGGACTGTATTTGGTATGTGTGCACAACTAACCAATCACTGGGACCATCAAGATTCAATTACACCATTCAGTTTATCCTGTTTCAAAGGTAGGAGGGCAAACATTTGCAAAATAAAAAATATTCTGTTAATAACAACATTAGAGATTGGGGTATACTAATGGGTGCCCTTGAGTGTGCTACTTGCTTCAGGGTTGAATTGTGCTCTCCAAAAAATATATATATCCATGTCCAAATCCCTGATACTTATGAATATGACTTTTGGAAATGCAATTTCTTAGGTTGAGGTAATACTGTGGAAGGCCAAAATGCAAACCCATAGCCTTTGAGTCCATTCTGATACATACCAACCCAACGCAGGGTGTCCAAGTCTATAAATCTTTGCTGGCCCAGATGACCCATAACTTTCTCCCTTGAAGCAGCAAGTGGATTTGAATCACGTGCCTTGCTATAAGAAGCCCAATGCTTACCTGACAACACTACCAGGGCACCCTGTGTGGGAGTAGGGTGGTCTCTATCCCAATACAATCAGTGTCCTCTTAAGATGAGCAAAAGAGACTAAGAGGCAAACAGGAAGATAATGTGAAAATACAGGCAAGCGTAGAAAGAAAATGGCCAGATAAAGAAAACCGAAGTCATCGGAATGTGGAGCCTAGGAACACATGAGGGCAAAAGGAAACAGGTGTTTTTTGTTTTATTATCTTTTCCTTTCAAGCAATCAGAATAAACATTGTATTACTGACAACAGGGTTTCAGATGTCTAGCCTCTAGAACAGTGGTTCTCAACCTGTGAGTCAAACAACCCTTTCAGCGGAGTTGCCCGATTCATAAGTAGCAAAATTACAGTGATGAAGTAGCAATGAAAATAATTTTATGATTGGGGATCACCACAACATGAGGCACTGTATCGATGGGTCGTGGGATTAGGAAGGTTAAGAAGCACTGCTCTAGAACAATGGGAAAATACATTTCTGCAGTTTAGCTCACTAGTGTGTGATACAGTCGCTGTACCAAAAAGAATAAGTCACAATTCCACGTCAAAAGGTAGCATATGAGTAAGAAGCAATAGCGCTGAAGGAAGAAATTCAAGCTGCAGTGAAAGCATTCGGCTTTAGAATTAATGGAATATTAATTGAAATGTTTCAACAAGCTGATAGAGTGCTACAAACATTTACTTCTCTATGCCAGGAAATTTTATCACGGCTACAATGCCATCTAACTAGAAAAGATCCATATTTGAAACCATTCCAAAGAAAGGAGACCCACCAAATTGTTCAAACTACAGAAAATATGACTGATATCTCATGCAAGTAAAATTTGGCTGAAGATCATCCAACAACGTTTGAAACTGTACATTGACAGGAAACTGCCAGAGGTTCCAGCCAGATTCAGAAGAGGCCATGTAACAATAGATATTATTGTGGCTATCAGGTAGATCTTGGCTGCAAGCAAAAAATACCAGAAAGATGTTTATTTGTGTGTTATTGACTATGCCAAGACATTCAGGTCATAACACATTTTGGATAACTGAGAATGCATTGCTTGTGCAGAACTTGGACATGGATCAAGAAGCAGTTGTGCAGACAAGACAAGGGGGTATTACATGCTTTAAAATCAGGAGAGGTCTGTGTCAGAGTTGTGTCCTCTCACCGTACTGATTCAATTTGTATGCTGAGCCAGGAATCAGAGAAAGTGGATTATATGCAGAAGAATATGGCAGCAGGATTGGAGAAAGGCTTAGCAACAACCTGAGCCATGCACCCGACACACCCTTGAAAGTGAGGACTGCTTAAAGCACGTGCTGATGAAGATCAAAGATTGCAGCCCTGAGTATAGGTTGCAGCACAATTTAGGAAAGCCAAAACCCTCACTACTGGACCATAACGATGAATGGAGAAAATAGTTGTTAAAGATGCCATCTTTCATGGGTCCACAACCAGTGTTCTTGGAAGCAGCAGTCAAGAGAGAGAGAGATGTATTGCACTAGGTGAATCTGCTTCCCAAGACCTCTTTAGAGTATTGAGAAGCAAGAATATTTCTTTGAGGACTTTGAGGACAAGGTGGGCTTGACCCAAGCCATAGAATACTCCATTGCTTCATATCATATGAAAGTTGGACATTTAATTAAGAATATCAAGAAGAATTGATGCATTTGAATTGTGGTGCTGGAGGAGAATATTGAAAGTATCATAGACTGCTAAATGCACAAACAGATCTGTCTTGGAAGAAGTTTCACCAGAGAGTTCTTTAAAGGCAAGTAAGACAAGATTCCGTCTTACATATTTAGGAGATATTTCCAGGAGAAGCCAGTCCTGGGTAAAGTGGAGGTGCATACCCTCATAAATATGAGTTGACTCAGTGGCTACAACAACAGGACCAGGCATAGGAACAAACATGAGACTGGCACAGGACTCAGCAGTGTGTCATTCTGTTGTGCAGAGAGCGCTATGCGTTGGAACCAACTTAATGACACCTAATAACAAAAGGTTTTGGTGTTCTGTTATGGAAGTCCTATGAAACTAATATCATTAAAGTATTCAAAGTGTGGTTCACACAACAGGAGCAATTATACCGCTGGGAAACTTGTTTAGACATGAAAACCTCAGGCCTTGCACTGCATAAATAAGGCATTGTTGTTATTAAAGTTTGAATACTCCTGCTTTACAATGTCTGCTGCATTTCCCAAGGAATTGACTTGGTTGCAGTGAGTTGAGAGCTTGAGATTGTATGATGTCCTAAATAATATAATATAAATCAGTTGTTTTCCTATATTCCACTTGTATTACACTGAATAGACTAAAGAAACAAATCTACAGAAACTCATGTGTGTATGAGAGTTTTATATAAAGTGTAAGTGTACATTAACAAAGTATGCCAACCCAGTACTGAGATAAGTCCAACATTAGCCCATATGTCTGACACTAATCTACGAAGGTCCCCTCCATCTCACAAAACACACACAATGACTTTGACAGCAGGAGGAAAGCCGAATCAATGAGCATGTAAGCATCTCAGCTCTGACAGGGATCTCCACACAGCTGCTCCAGTACCCAGGGCTGCATCAGAATAGGTCCATGTGGCCTCTCCACAGTGATATCTCACAGGAACTGAGCCTTGCCAGCTGAAGCAGGGAACTGGCTAAGGCAGCTGCACCCTGGTCTGGCCATCAGAGAACAAGAAACCTGAGAACAAGAAAGGCAAGTCTCACTGAGTCATTTAACCCTCAGCCCTTCAATTAATCCCCCATGTGTTTATCGACCAGGTTTGCACAAAAAATCTGAACTGTCACCACTGTTTTTCTACTTTACCAAAGATGATGTTCTCCTCAAGGAACTGTTACTTAAAGACAATATGTCCAGTGCAAGAGACCTTCTCAATACTCTGTTTGTAAGAAACTGCAGTAAGCTGCATGGCGGTGTTCAAATCTGACCTCCTCTTGTGTCCCTTTGCCATAGGTAGGAGTCAGAGTCCTGCACATTCTAACCTCCTTTATCTATTTTGACACAAACAATTCCTCCCACATCACTCTATGCCCATGCTGGGTTCAATACTAATTTGCAGTGGTCACAGAGAGAACACACAGACAATGCTCACAAGTAAAATGACATCTTTAAATAGGTCTGGCTGCTGTCTCTGTGGCTATTGATTGTGGACACAGGTAAAATGAATCCTTGACAACATGCCTTCCTTTCTGTTTATGTTGATATCACTTATTTGTCTCTCTGTGACCATTTGTGTTTTCTGCTGGTGTGTAAAAGAGACTGCGGCAGTAGTCGTTGCTATTCATCAGGAAGTGCTCCAAGTTAGATTCATTTTCAGATGGCAAAGTTGTGCTATCACTTTATAGGAGGTTGTTAATTCTGATGCCAGATTCTAATACAAGTATTGCAGCTTCTCAAATTATTTCCTCAGAATATAAATTGAACAAGAATGTTTGAAAAAATACAACTTTAACATTACATGTACCTTTTCTGATTTTAAACCTTGCAGTATTTTGGCCTATGTAGAGGTTCCACATTAGCAAAATTAAATGTTTTTGGATTTCCATCATTCACAATAATAGTCTTAATGTTTTAATGCTACATACAGTCTAATGCTATTTTACAAGTTATTATATTTCTAGAACATTCTGCTTATATTCAAGGAGCTACCTGACATGAGCATTGTTGCACATCTTCTTCTGAAACAAATGTGAATTTCTGATAATCTGGTAAGGTACTGCTGCAATTCTTTTTGAAATATTTTCACTATAATTTTACTTGAATGTAATATTCATCATAAGTTTCAATCATTTCTATGTTCTGTTGTATTACCTTGATTTGAAATGAGCATAAATATGGATCTCTTCCCATCAGTTGGTCTTTCAAATGTCTTGACATAGACACGTCATTGGCAAACTGCAACTCAAAAATCACATGTGGCTCCTTTGGTACATGCATGTGGCTCTGAAGTAAAATTTAAAGTGAAAATAAAGTTATCCTAGTTTCATTAAAGGCTAGTGTTCAGGTAATAGTGATTCCATTTCTTTTTAAAGATATATTTATGGCTCTCAAATAATTTTTAAAATTGTTGTGAGGGCAAGATTGGTTATGTCTCAAAAATTTGCTGACCCCTGGCATAGACAATTGAGTCCTTCTAGCATTTTATCCATCTGTTGAAACGTGACAGTTGATATTCTGTCATTTCCTTGAGTTTTGGATATTCTACTGGTATTCATTCAACCAAGAAGCTTGGTCTTTTTATGATTTTTTGTTTTCTTCCACATTTTCTCCTACTATAGCCAGGACCAGCTGATGTTATTCTTTGAAGAAAAATGTGTAGTAGTAGAAGGGCACTAACTAGATTTTGTGGTCTCAGGGTTTCTCTCACTAAATTTTTCAGGGCTTCATGTACACAAAGACCTCATTAGATGAAACACACAGGTAGCAAATAAACTACATTTTTAGAAATATACCATGCAAAGCTTAACATTATCATCAAGAAACCATGTCTGGGACCCTCTAACAGACAAGCAGTTGCTCATAAGGTGAGCCAAATGAATGTGAAAAATCTGAGCAAGATCACTGATATCACATGCAAGTAAAATTTTGCTGAAGATAATTCATGGTTTCAGCAGTACATCTATAGGGAGCTCTTAGAAACGTAAGCTGAATTCAGAAGGTGGAACAGGTGAATCATATCAGACTATGGATAATATTGCAGAAAAGACCGCAGACACTGAAGAATATTTAATGGTACTCATGGGGAAACTGTGAATAGGCCAAGAAGCAGTCATTCAAGCACAACAAGGTGATACTGCATGCCTTAAAACTTACAATGTATGTATCTGAATGTATATTTTCACCATGGTTATCTAATTTGTATGCAGAGCAAATAAACTGAGGAGAAAGAGAACTCAGGATTGAAATAAAGCTCAATAATAACCTTTATTAATCAAGTAACACAAATGTTCTTCTTGCAAACTCAGAAAACTAGAAGCACTCACTACTGAAGCACAAAAACCAAACCTATCAGTATGGACTGCAACACAATGCAAAAATGACAAAAATCCAAACATTGGGGCCAATATACAAGTGAGGCACAGAGAAATGATTGAAGTTGTAAGTAATTTCATTTTGCTTATACCCACAATCACGATTTATGGAAGCAGCAATGAAGGATTCCAATGAGTT
Organism: Tenrec ecaudatus; assembly: GCF_050624435.1. Lineage (NCBI taxonomy): Eukaryota > Metazoa > Chordata > Mammalia > Afrosoricida > Tenrecidae > Tenrec > Tenrec ecaudatus. The sequence goes on along the minus strand of NC_134531.1, from coordinate 119,890,510 downwards.
GTGGCATGGTCAAATTTACTGTGCAACACCATTGTATGTATTACTGGTTTTAAGCGTTATATTGTGAATTAGGCAGAGTTTCATACTTCAGATAATCAATTTTTCATTTAACAAGTAAACTGATTATCAAACCCCCCCCCCCCCCCGCAAAGTTTGCCTTGTCTTCTCCCTCTTCAAGAATATTACTTTCTCCTTGACCCAAGTTAACACCTGTCGACCGCCTAGGCTATTACTTCAACTTCTCTCCCCCTCTTGAGCCAGGGAGCCATAAAACTGTTTTTCAATTGGTATGGAAAGATTTGTCTTTATTTTTCATATAATATTGTCCTTTTGGGATTGACTAACTTGACTCAGTATAATGTTCCCCAAGCTCCTCCATATCAGCAGTTCTCAACCTGTGGGTCACAACTCCTTTGGGGGTCAAATGACTCTTTCAGATGGGTCACCTAAGACCATCAGAAAACGCATAAATATTTCACAGTATGTAATTACATATTGTTTTTTGATTAATCACTATGCCTTAATTATGTTAAACTATGTTCAATTTGTAACAATGAAAATACATCCTGCATATCAGATATTTACATTATGATTCATAACAGTAGCAAAATGACAGTGATGAAGTAGCAACAAAAATAATTTTATGGTTGGGGATCACCACCACATGAGGAATTGTATAAAGGGTCATGGTATTAGGAAGGTTGAGAACCACTGCTCCATACCATATGGCACTTCACATTATTTCAGTTTATTCATTATTCTGAAGTGATTGTGCTAGTCTGGGTAGACTAGAGAAACAAATTCATCAAAACTCATGTGTATAAGAAAGAGCTTTATATACAAGAGAAACTGAATATTGAGAAAGCATCCCAGCCCAGTCCAGATCAAGTCCATAAGTCCAATATTAGCCCATATGTCTGATACCAATTGATAAATTCCTCTTCAGACTCATGAAACACATGCAATGACACCGAAAACAGGATAATCATAGGCTAGTAGGTGGAAAGTCTTGGGGATCCAGTGGCAGTAGAGGCATCTCAGCACTGGCAGGTGTCTCCACATGGCTCCTTCAGCTCCAAGGCTCTAACCTAGCTCCACATGTCATGTTAGCAAGCATGTCTAGCTGGGAGTGAGCGTGTGTCTTGCCTCCAGAGAGCTATTTATCTCCTTAGTGCCCACAAATGAGGTCATCAAGCTGTGTCCCGATTGACGGGCTAAGCTCCACCCCTTCACTCTTAAGTGTCTCATTGACAGCAGCTTATGTAACTACTACAGTGCTATATGGTATTGCTATGTGTACCAACATTTACTTATGTATTCTTCCACTCATGTATGTTTAGGTTGTTTTTATCTTCTTGCTATTCTGAAAAGCATGATGAACATGGGTACACATATATCTATTCCTGCTTTGGCTCTTACTTCTTTAGGATTTATGTACTAAGCAAAGAGATTGCTGCAATGAATGATTCCTCTACTTCTGGTTATTTGAGGAAGTGTCATTTCACTTTCCATAGTGGTTGCAACTTTTTAATGTCCCCCTGGCAGGGATTCTGATCTTTCGGCACTATTTTCAGGATGTTACTTTCTGTTTTGTGTTTGTTTAACTTTGATATAAATTCCTGTCTAAGGTAATACTTCATCTTAGTTTTGATTTATAGCTCTAAAATGGCTAATGATTGTGAGCATCTCTTCATATTTGTTGGCTTCCTGCATCACTTCTTTGGTAAATTATCTGTTCATGTACTCTGCCCTTTTTCCATTGGATTAATCTTTTGTTGTTGAAGTATTGCAGTTCGCAATAAATTTTAGAGTAAACACCCTTGTCCAATGGGTTGCTGGCAGTTTTTTTCCAGTTTATGTGTTTATTATTACTCTTTGATGAAATTTTTTGATGTGCACTTCTTTCTAAGTGGCGCCATTATGTATTTTGTCTTTGGCTGTGTGTGCTTTTTAAACAAAATGTGTTGTAGTATGTTTGTGCCCTATATCAGGGCCCTTAAAATCTTCCATATTTCCTCATTGATGATCTTCATAATTCTTGAATTTACATTTAGTTTCAGCTCACTTTGTACATGGAGTGAGGTATAAATTCTGTTTCCTTTTCTGCAAATAGAAATCAAATTTTGGTGGCATCATTTCTTGAAGAGACTATCTCATCTCCAAGTAAACTACTTGGGTCATATGTCCAAGATCAGTTGTCTTTAGGTGCATGGATTTATTTCTGCGTTACGTGTTCTGCTACATTGGTTTATATATCTACCAGTGTACTTTTATCAGACTATTTTGACTATTGTAACTTTGTAATAGAATTTGAGACTATAAAGTGAATGATGTTTTATTTTGCTTTCTTTACATGGTGTTCTATTTATCCTGCTTGTCTTTCCTCTCCATATAAAATGTGTAATTAGTTTCTTTAAAGAATGATGTTGGTATTTGGATAAAGATTCAAGTGTATTCATAGAATTCTTTGGGGTTGTTGTTATGAAGAATTTGAAGAATTCTACAAACTTCTTTAGTGGGAAATGTATTAAACATATGATTAATATGTAATGATAATTATTGAAAGTTGGAATATTTGATATGGAATCAAAGGAAAGATGGTAGCTGGAAAATATGGTTTTGGTGATAGAAAGGAAGCAAAAATTCAAATTATAGAATAATGAAAAACCAATGTCTTCAATATCTTTTTGAACATCATTAATGACAATGACACACCTAGACATCACCAGACAAATTACATAGATATCAAAATGACTATGTCTATGAAAAAGATTATGGAGAAAATCAGTATTAAAACACGTCCTTGGGATAACTGTGGAAAAAATATCAGTTGCTGATATGTAAGTTCAGGTTGCAGTGGAAGGAAGTGTATTTAAAACCCACAAAAGTCAAAATAAGGCCTGAGTGCAACCCACCTGAATTTAGAGATAATCTCAAAATAGATTAGACTCACTGAGCCCTACTGACTAATAGATCTCCAGGAGCATCATTAACAACGAGAGTAAAAGGTCAGAAAATGGGCTGGGGAGGGAAGACCAATATAGGTCTCAGAAGGGTCTCAGAAACTTATTCTTGAACATAGAGCAGCTAAAGAGAGTGGAAGATGCGATCATGCAAAAGAGTTGAATAGAAAATTTTGAAGTTCCAACAAGAAGACAAAGTAAAACTGTGCGATAAAATGTTCAAAGACCGGGGATAAAAGGCCAGCATGGAAGAACACACTCAGCTGAAAAAACTGAAGGTAAACCATCAACCTGTGAGATTCAAATAGAATCTTCTATGAGAAAACATTGAATGATGCAAGAAACATGAAAGGAAGGTAATAGGAATACAAACGTTACTGCACTAACAATAATTTATCAATATTGAACCATTTCTAAAGGGAACATCTGATCAAGAACCGATGGGACTGAAGGAGTAAATCTAAAGTAGACTGAAGGCCTTTTGCACATAAAGGGCCCAGAAATGGAAGGAATGCCAATTAAAATGCTTGAACCTGCTGATGTAACATGGGAGCACTCGCTAGTTTTGACAAGAAACTTGAAGGATACCTTCTTGGTCAACAGCTGGAAGAGATCCATATTTCTGCCCATTACAAAAGAAGGTGAACAACATAATGGGATAATAAACAATTAAGATTATTAATGTCACATGTAAATAAAATTAGCTGAAGAGAATTCAAAATAGAGTTGCAGCGTACATCAACAAGGAGTGGCTAGAAATTCAACTGTAATTCAGGGGAATGAGGTCTATCATTGCTGAGGTGAGATGCTTCTTGACTAAAAGCAGAAAATAACCAAAAGATGTTCACGTATGTTTCATTGACTACACAAGCAGACATTTTTTCTGGGTTTCTTGGTATTTATTCCTGGGAGTGTAGATGGTATTGATTAACAGAATTGCGTGGATAGAGAGCATTAGCTCTAATTTCTCAGATGTGGCATTCCACGCTACTTTCAGCTATTGAGTGATACTAACTTATTAATTTATCATCCTAATTTTAAATATGAAAATAATTCAGACCCACAAATTCTAGCATAAGACAAATTGTAAGGTATATACATATACATATGTATACATACACACATGTGTGTGTATATATATATATATATATATATATATATATATATATATATATAAATTAGGCATTAAGGAACTTCCAAGGGAAGTTGTGTATAGGCCCATGTTGGCTAGTTGGTTATGTATTGAGCTGCCAATCTTAAGGTGAGGGGTTCCAACTCACTATTCACTCTATAGCCTTTAAAAGATTTAAAGGTTTGACAACCCAAAGGGGCAGTTTTCAACCCACAGGGGCAGTGTCATATAAAGTATCTCTGAGTTAACTATGAGATAGAATCAATTAGATGGGAACTTATTTTACTTTTTGTGGTATGGGAGGCTGTGCTACCAATTAATTGCAATGCCATCCCATGAAAGACTCAATAGAGTCATGTTGCTTTTTCATATTAGCTGTTTCAAATTACGGTATACAGAGACTACAAGTTGGATACCGCAAAGCCAGAACACAGCTTGAGAAGAGTGGGAAACAAAAGAGAAAATTAAAGAGGAACAATGTGGAGTGTGTGAGGGCAATTTAGAGTGCTGAAAATATGACTCCACAGCAATTTACATAAACATCTTGGATGTTCTAAATTTTTCTCCTTAAAATTGGTCAGAAAACATTTCAGAGCACATCTTAGTATGTAAAAGCCAAAAGGTAATTCATATTAAATGTTTCAGAGATCAGGTTGACTCCAAGTCTCTTTATAAGAAAAATCAAAAAATTTAAAAGAATTTCTGTGTACCGATGGAGAATCTGTACCATCTAATAAGAAGACAAGAGCATTTTAATTGGAATAAAAAGTTTGAACTCTGACAGACCCATTTGGGTTTTGAAAATCTTTGATCTATATTTGTTGTACCCAACTCATTATCATTCAGTCTATGATGACTCCTAGAGACCCTAGAAGACAGAGTCGCATTTCTCCTGTGGGTTCCTCAGGCTATAAATCTTCATAGGAGCAGGAAGTCTTATCTTTCTCTTGCAGAGCTGCTGGTGGGTTCAAACAGCTGACCTTGTGGCTAGCAGACAAGCACATAACCCACTGTCATAAGTACTCCTTATTTATTGTACTGTAACTCTTATTTCTGACCTCATTTTAAGGTAACAAATTGGAACCATCTGCTATTCAGTTCCCAGTAAAGGTGAAGTTATATTTGGGAAAAATTCTATGTTCTTGTAATTTGAATTGTTGAAATATAACTTTGTGTCAAAGAAACCATGTGAATTCTACCTTGACCTAAATATTTAGTACAACACAAACTAGTTTAAATAAAAATTGTATACATATGTTCTATCTCAGACTATTTAATACTACATTAAAATATCTTGATTTTTCACAGATGATCAGAATGTTGTGGCATTTATTCTGTATCTCACAAACTAGAGCTGATGGGAAAACTGGTGACATGTTTTGGCATCAGAAGGTTAAATACATGCATACATAAGTCTAACATTTGCGGCATCCAAACATGTTTTGGTTAGTTCTATGCAAAGGCATTCAACAGTATGACTGATAAAAAATTGAAGGTAGCATTGACATAAAACTATGGATAATATTCATGGAAATTGTAAAACAAGTGTACTTATGCAGAACCCATACATAGACTAAGAGACAATTATTTGAGTAGGCCAAAGTGATGTGGTAAAATTTAAAATAAGAAACAGTGTGTTAGACTTCGCCATACTTATTTAATCTCTATGCTAAACAAATAATATGAGAAGTTGGAGCACATGGAGAAGAATGTGACATCAGTTTAGAGGGTGGCTCTTTAACAACTCTTGATATGTAGATAGCTTGCTTGCTGAAAATGAAGAATGGATTACACTTAAAAGTAGAGAAAACCCACCCAAATCCTCAAAATTGGATTCATAAACACATCATAGAGAAAAGTTTGAAATTTTAATGAATTTATTATGTTTGAATTCAAAATCAATGGTGATGGAATTCTCAATATTCAAATCTAATGATGAATTGTTGTTATTGTTAGGTACTGAGTTAGTTAAAGTTTATTGTGCCAACATGGCCAATAAACACATGTGGGGTTAATTGAAGGATGGAGGGATAAATGGCTCAGTGAGCCTCACCTTTCTAATTCTCTGGTCTCTTGCTTTCTGATGGTCGGACCAGGGTGAAACTGCCTTAGCCATGTCCCTGCTTCAGCTTTCAAAGCTCACTTCCTGTAAGACATTTCCAAGGAGAAGCCCCATGAACCTACCCTGATACAGCCCTGGGTGCTGGAGCAGCCGTGTAGAGACCCCTGCCAGCATTGAGATGCTTATGCATTCACTGATTTGGCTTTCTTCCTGGTTGTTGTCATAGTGTGTGTTTTGTGATATGGATGACTGTGTGGACTGATGTCAGACATATAGGTTAATGTTGGACTTGTGGGGTTGGGCAGCACTGGGTTGGGATGTTTTCTTGATGTGCACTTACCCTTTATATAAAAATCTCTCTTATACATGAGTTTCTGTGGATTTGTTTCTCTAAAGTACCCAGAATAACACAAATGCCCTCGAGTCTGTTTTGATCCATAGTGACTGGATATACAACAGAATCAAACACTGCCGGGTTCTAGGCCGTCCTCACAATCACTATGTGACAGCCCATTGTATCCACGGTGTCAATCAATCTCCTCGAGGCCCTTCCTCTTTTCCTTGGTTTTTCTACTTTACTAAGTGTGAAGTTATTTTCTAAGGACCAGTCTCTACAAAGTGTGTGACATGGTATCTGGAAGGACAAATTTCTAGAAAAAGATAAAAGGTAGAATGTCAGCAAAAAAACATGAACACAAATGGCTGCAAGAACTGGCTTCAGCAATGGCAACAGTTTTGAGACTGAGGGAATTCTGTTTCATTCTGTTGTACATCGAGTAGCTATGACTCGAGGCCAGCTAAATAGCACCTAATAACAACAACAAATATATTACACATCATGTATTTTAATTCTCTTGTTTCTATTGGTGTGTATGAGTGCTGATTTTGGAGAAGTCTGCCATCACAAATGTGTTTGCCAATACCACATCCTTTTCATTTGTAGATTTCAATTGCTTTACTAATAACTGGGCTTTGAGGGGAAGGTGGAAGAAAGTAGTTATTTAAAAATTTGTATTTGAGGCTAGTTCATTGAAATATTACCATGATTTGAAAGAGCTAATATGCAAAAGACAACAAGGCTCTGTTGAGTCTTTCATGGGATGACACTGTAATTAATTGGCGGCATCTTGGCCAAAGGTTATTAGCTAACCAGCTGCTTCTTTACAAAGCCTGTCCAATGTGTAGCCAAAGAGTTATCATGGGGAGGAAACTAATAGGTTTATTTACTTGTGAGTGTGTAAGTCCCTTATTTCTAGAAATTAATTTTCTGATTATAATGTCTCTCCTGAGAAGACCTTCTGCCACCTTTGCCTGGGAATGGGAGAAACATCTCAACCAGATGGTTGAATAGTGAATGCAAAAACTTATATCCTGTTTTAGGTTTATATTCTTCTCTTGAATAAAATAAATAATCCTGTGGATAATTTTAAATGTAGAAAACTACTTCATACAATCCAGCTCTGTCTGAGGAATCTACAATGGTGCAACCAGGGTAAAGGACAGCACATTATAGAGCTAATGGGGCATTTTCCTTTCCTTGCAGATACTGAGACAACAGCCTATTTTAGAGACTGTCAACTATGGTACTGAAGGAAGTAGATATTAAGAAGGAAGAAAATCTGGAAAGATTTTACATGCTGAATACAATGAGGAGAGTGTTTACTAACCAGGATTAGACTATGAGGCATGTCTAATCTAGAACATGAAAAACAGAAAGAGGTTCAGTGGATGAAACCTACATTTTTTGTAATCTAGGCACTTTAGGCAGGACCCTCAGACACCTATTGAGTCTAAATGAGTTATCAGAAGAGTCCTGTGACTCCCAGAAGTAAGTTCCTTTATTTTGTTTTTGTTTTAATTGTTTTATTAGGGCCTCACACAACTCTTATCACAGCCCATAGATATATCAATTGTGTAAAGCACACCAGTACATTCATAGCCCTTACTATTCTCAAAATAGTTGGTCTCCACTTAAACCCTTGGCATCAGCTCCTCAATTCCCCTCCCTCCCCCTTACCCCCTCCCTCATGAGTCCTTGATAATTTATAAATGATTATTTTGTCATATCTTGCTCTGTCTGATGTCTCCCTTCACCCACTTTTCTGTTGTCCATCCCCCATGAAGGAGGTCACATGTAGATCCTTGTAATTGGTCCCCTCTTTCCAACCCACTCCACCTCTACCCTGCCAGAATCACCATTCACACCCCTGGCCCTGAAGGTATTATCCGCCCTGGATTCCCTGTGTTTCCAGTTCCTATCTATACCAGTGTACACACTCTGCTGTAGCCAGACTTGCAAGGTAGAATTCGGATCATGATAGTGGTGGGGGGCGGGGGGAGCATTTAGGAGCTGGAGGAAACCTGTATTCTTCATTGGTGCTACATCGCACCTTGACTGGCTCATCTCCTCCCCTAGACACCTCTGCAAGGGGATCTCCAGTGGCCCACAAATGGGCTTTGTGTCTCCACTCCACACTTGCCCCCTGATTCACTATGGCAAGCTTTTTGTTCTGATGATGCCTTATACCTGATCCCTTCGACACCTCTTGATCACACAGGCTGGTGTGTTTCTTCTATGTGGGCTTTTTTTGCTTCTGAGTTAGATGGCCGCTTGTTTACCTTCAAGCCTTTAAGACCCCACACGCTATACCTTTTGATAACTGGGCACCATTATCTTTCTTCCATATTTTCTTGTTCACCCTCTTTGTCTTCAGTGGTTGTGTCAGGAGGGTGAGCATCATAGAATGCCAATTTAATATAACAAAGTATTCTTGCATTGAGGGGGTAATTTCCTTCATTTTTAATGCTATGTTTTATTACCTACAAGTTTTTGGTCAATTTATTATACTTGGATGTTTTGTGTGTTGCTTGGAAGCAGGAAGCTATGCTGCTATTTCAAACACCAGCAGGGTCACCTAATTTGAACCGATTTCAGCAGAGCTTTCAGAATAGCACTATGAAGAAAGAATAGACTGTCCACTTCTAAGGAATTATCCACTGAAACATTATGCATAGCAGAGGGTCATTGTCAGACACAGTGCTGGAAGACAAGCCTCTCAAGTTGGAAGGCAGTCAAAAATATGACCGAAGAAGAGCTTCCTCCTCAAAATAGGGTCCACCACAATGGAAATAATGACACGACTGCAGCATGGTCTGCAGGACCTTTAGAATGTGACTCAAAATGAAAAGAAGCCGCTGAAAATATCCTTTAAAATTGAAATTTGGGATGGATGGGGTATGAATCTAAGAAAATTGAAAGTAGTAAAAAATGAAATTGACTGTATAAAGATCTATTTGTGTGTTAATTACATAATCTATCGTCAATTTGAGACTTAGAGTAAAGGGTTGGAGTTTAGCCTGTCAATCAGGTCACAGCTTGATGATCTCATTTGGAGACACCAAGGAGATAAGTTGATTGCTGGAGGCAGGATACACGCTGACTCCCTGGGAGACATTGCTGTTGACAAGCCTCATGCAGACAAGCTGAGGGATTCAGAGTCCTGAAGCTTAGGAGTCACCTAGATATCCGTGCCAGTGCTGAGATGCTTCCACCACCACTGGACTCACAAGACTTTGCACCCACTAGCCTGTGGTTTTACTGCATTTGGCATCATTGCATGTGTTGCATGAGTCTGAAGAAGAATTTATAGACTGGTAATAGACAAATGGGCTAATATTGGACTTACAGACTTGATTTGGACTGGGTTGGAATGTTTTCTTTGTATAGGATTACTCTTTCTCTTAAGCTCTGTCTTATACACATATGAGTGTCCATGAATTTCTTTATCTGGTCTACCCAGACTAATACAGTATCCTAAGCATTACTGAGCTGAAATGGACTGGTATTGGCTATTTTGAATGAAATAATCATATGGTTTATTTTGCTGGGAATGACAAATTCAATAGAAATGGCATTGCATTCATCAACAAAAAGAACATTTCAATAGCTATATGAAAACACAATGGTGTCTATGATGTGAAAATATCTGCCTGCAAGGAAATCTAGTCAATACATAGTTCAAATTTATGCACCAATCACTAAAGCTCCATAAAACCAAACTAATAGCAACCCTGTAGGACAGGATTGAACTGTTGCTATTGGTTTTAGAGACTGTACCTCTTTCCAGCATGAGAAAGCCTCCTCTTTTCCCCTGGGAGTTGTTAGTGGGTTCCAGCTGACAGTAGAATCCTACAAAGTTCTTCTGTCTGTAACTGAACAAGCACGCAGTGAAGATACACTGCGGATTGTTGGAGTTTGGAATGAGAACGGTGGAAACACAGAGAAAGGAACAGAAGCTGAAGCACAGCCTTGGTGATAGAAATGAAGCTGGGCTTCACAGAATTGTCAAGACTAAGGATCCTCACTCCACACACCCTTTCTCAACAACATAAATGAAAACTCCATATATAAAATTATCCATAAGGAATACAAAATTATATAAACGGACTATATCTTGGAGCGACTGGTGGTTGTTGGATTATGCTTACGTGAGTTTTAATGATTATTCAGTGGCATTCAACTTTGTGGATCCTAACTATGGATAAGATAGAAAAGAGTGGCAATATGTGCTCATGAAGAAACTATACAGTATCAAGAGGCAGTTGTTTGAACAGAACAGAGGAATGATTTTAAATCAGGAAAGGGGTGCATCAGAATTATCTCTTCACCATATTTATTGTCTGTATGTTGAGCATATAATCATACATCGTGTACTATAGGAAGAAGAAGGCAGCATCAGGATTGGGGCAAGGCTTAATAACAGTCTTCTACATGGAGATGCCAGACCTATCTTCGAAGAAGTATGGCCAGTGTAGAGAAAAGGATGGCTAGACTTCATCTTCCTTACTTTGGAGGTGTCATGAGAGACCAACTCCTGGAGGACATCACATTTGGTAAGTAGAGGGCAGTGAAAAGGAGAAAAACCTTAAAAAGATGGGTTGACACCTTGACTGTTCAATGGGCTCCAGCATCGGAACAGTTGTGTGGAGGCTCTAGACCAGGCACTGTTGCCTTTTGCATGGAATTTCCATGGTTTGAGACTTGCTCAATAGCATCTAACAAGAAGGCAATGCTTGCCAGCCAGTGCTGTAGGATACCAGATTCCACATTTTCTGGAAAGTTCGGCTTTTCTATACAGCTTTGTGAAATACCTCCTTTAAGTACATTCAAATGGCTGTTTACTTTTTGTTTGTTTGTTTACTGTTAAAGAGAAACTCAAAAGGGGAAAGTCAGTAAGATGAAGTATGCACCCTATTTCCTGTAGTTTATCTTCGGGAAAGAGAAAATAAATGTGACCCATTCTTTCCCTCTTCCACTTTAATTCCCTCACTCTCGCTATCATTGTGAGCACCATCATAATAGATGGGTCTGATCCTTTTAAAAATCTATACATTTTTCAGTCTGTGGTTGCTGTGTGTGTCTTTTTTCAAAGTGGTGCTGGAGCTATGGGCTTTGCCTTGGGCTCCTAACCATGAGGTCAATGATTCAAACCCAACATGTGCTTCACAGGAGAAAGATGAGTCTTTTTGCTCTTGTAAATAGTTACAGCCTTGGGAAGTATATATAGGGTCACTATGAGTTTGAATTGACTTAACAATAGTGAGATTATATTAATACCAGGAAGACTCTCCAGGTTGGCCTTATTATTCCTTCCCTTTCCTTTATATTCAGCTGATCAGAGTCAATGAATTCTAACCAACAGCACAGAGACATTTCTTCTCTTGCCTGCTTGTTTCTGGTCACCTGGATTGCAAAGAATCCTGGGGGCAGTCTAACTTGTATTCCTGGAAAAGTTGCTTTGACTCCTGACTTGAAGGTGCCCCTTTATTTGTTAACAGGACCCACATCTATATAGACACTAGAGATGAAGGAAAAGAAAGTAAGAAACTCTTTCTTTGAGTAATTCAGAGTGATATGAAATGAAGTCATTCTTTTTCTACCCCTTGGTTCCTGGGTCTATACATTCTTCCTTTGAAGGGCATAGATGTCAAAGAGATCTCTCTACTATTATAAATATACTATATTCTTAAGAATAAGTGTTAGATTGGGTTCTCTAGAGAAATAAAATCAGAATCAGTGACATTCGTACATGTGTAAGCAAGAACATTATATCAAGAAATAATTTTCTATTAGGGAGCCCCATCCAACTCAAGTCCATAATTCCAGTGTTAAGACAGCATATCTAGCCACTCACAGAGAGGTGAGCCAGAAAATTACAGGTCAGTGGATACAGGTCACATGCAGCCAAAGTCAGTGAACTCATGGCAGAGCACCGACAGCTCTCAGGGTTGGCAGCCCACGTAGGGCCACCCTTAGAAGCAGACACAGAATCCCAGCAAGAAAGGAGGCAAAAGGAAAAATAAATAGAGAGATTCCAATTTCCCACATATAAGAATGCCACATCCCCTGGAGGTATCATCAGTCCGTGACATAATTCATGAATTAGATTCCACTCCTAAACTTTCATAAATATTTGAGTTGACACAGAATCTAACTGCCACAAGAGGTTAACCAGAATCTTTCTTCTGAAGTGGTACTCCAGCTCTGTCTATAGATGGCCATTTCAGCGTTCTATGTGGTCAGTTGTCTCTGGGTGGGGCAGTATGTGATACAAGTACAATGGGCCATTGATCAAGCAATATTTCCAAATTCTTCAGTGTGATGAGTTTGCTTTAGGGGGATGATATAGTGTATGTGAGTCCATGACTGTGAGGATCAGAAATTACATAACCTGCTTAAGGGTGTGCTTGTTGAGGTTACACAGGCATAAAAGACAAATCCAAACAAAGAGTAAGTATATATTCTGGTGGTCTTGACCTTCTGGAACTTCCCAGATAGAATAAGCTCAATGAAGTCAAATCTACCAAGTGATTAGTTGCTCTCCTCAAGGAATAGTCTTTATTTTTTAAAAATATATATATTTTACTCAATAGTTTATATTCCAGTAGCAGTATGTACACCAGCCTTGGAAAGTGATGGACAGTCCTTTGATGGTTCTATCTAACCTTGATGTATGCCAGCATAGTCACTCCATTGATGTATCTACCATGACAGTTCTTTTGTAACCAATAGTACCAATTGAACAATGTTAACTGAATTAATAATTCAAGCTATTTACCATGATAGGTGTTTTCTTGTGGCCAAAGCATGTCAAATAAACATCATAATGTTGTATGGCCACTTCTACATGAATAAAGCTAGCTGAGGAATTATAAAAGAAGGTACGGGCAGCTGCTGAACAAGATGTTTGTTGCCATGTGGAGAAGAGCCTTTACAGTTTCTTCCAGCAGAGCAGAAGTTCTGAATGTTAAAGCTCAGAGGAAAACTTCTGTAAGATCAGAGGATCAAGGATTCACATAAGCTCAATATCCCTGGTACCATTTATTGAGATTCCCTATTATAAGGATCTCGTATTACCTTACCAGAGCCTGTAATTCCATAACAGTACAATTCTACTGTGGGAATTATATAATCTGTTGTCAAATTAAGAGGATCAAAAGTGAATGGGTGGGGTTTAACCTGTCAATCAGGTTGCAGCTTGATGACCTCATCGTGAAACATAACCATTACCAAAACATGAAGATAATTTTTTTAGATTAATACCTGGAGTCAGAACCAGCTTCATGACCTTGTGGTCTGTGAAGTCACAGAAACCCCTGCCCTCAGCAGGTCCTGTGTTTGTGTCAGTCTCCTAGAGTTGCCACCTACATTGCCTTAGTAATTTTATCCTTCAACTTGTGTTTTATAACTGAAGTCTAAGAGTATAAAGTGGAATTTGTTTTAACCTAGGTGTATCTGTTAGTCCATATATAGAATTTATGATACTCCTTTCAGGGGGACGGAATGAATCCAGCTACACAATTACAATGTACACTGTGTTATACCTCCATCTTAATAGTCCATGAAACCATTCTTTCTGTTTCCAAGAGAATCTGCTTCAAACAAATAAGTTTTAAGAAACTAACGACTAAGGATTATATCATATCCTTTCTTTGTTGTTTCTTGTATTAACTGACAACTTACACTGAAATACATAACAGAAGGAAAGGAAAAAATAGTGCAGTCTATAATTTATTTCTGATTATATATTCATTAGTAAGCTGACGATAGGTAGTGTTAACAGAATGTCTGTATTTTAAACAGTGAAATAAAACATTTATGTTAGTTTTATATAGTATATCCACTGTTCTACTAAGAACAAAATTTCACATTCCTGTCTGAGCTGTGAGATGCTAATTGTGGAATTTTGGAGATTCCATACACAAACTCCACTCCAAAATGGGTGTGTTAGTCAGGGTAGACTAGAGAAACAAATCCACAGACACTCATATATGAATTAGAAAGAGATTTATATACAAGAGAGATTGAATATTGATACATTACAGCCCAGTCCAGATCAAATCCAATATTAGCCCATATGTCTGATACCAAAAGATAAATTTCTCTTCAGGCTCATAAAACACATGCAATGACACTGAATATAGGAAGATTACTGACCAGTAGTTGGAAAGTCTTCTGGATCCAGTGGCGGTAGAGGCATCTTAGCACTAGCAGGGGTCTCCACATAGCTCCTTCAGCTCCAAGGCTCTAGAGTAGCTCCAGGTGTCTTATCAGCAAGCATGTCTCATAGGGAGTAAGAATGTGTTCTGCCTCCAGTGAACTATTTATCTCCTGAGCACCTCCAAATTAGATTTGTCATCAAGCTTTGATCTGATTGACAAGCTAGACTCTACCTCTTCACTATTAAGTCTCAAAATGACAGCAGATCATGTAGCTACCACAATGGGTTAGGAATTGGGCTGCTAACTGCAAGATTAGCAGTTCAAAACCACTAGCTACTGAGCAGAAGAAGAATGAGGCTTTCTATGCCCATAAAAAGTTACAGTCTTGGAGACCCACATTGTCAATTCTACTTCTTGTCTTCTCAGGTTGCTATGAGTGGGAATTGTCTCAAAACAGTGAAGTTTGTTTAGTTTTTCACCACATTTGCTTATGCACCAATTTTTTCGTCAGTAAGTGTGTGAAGAGGGTGATCATTACTTAATGCCAGGTTGTTAGAATAAAGTCTTCTTGTGTCGAGGGAGGGCTTGAGCAGATATCCAAAGCCCATCTACTTCCTCATATATACATATACCAATACCTCTATTTTTATGAATTAATGTATTGATATAAGTGCACACCTATGTTTATACCTCTATCATAGCTTTGCTTCCTAGATCTTTCCTCTGTTTCTTTTCCCCCACCTCTTCCTTCTCTGCCCAAGTCCCTCTGGAACCTTTGGTCCCATTGCTTTCTCCTTGGACTTGCTTCCCATGCCTATCTTATATTGGTAGGCAAAACAACAATAACAGAGACAAAACAAAAGAAAACAAAAATTGATTAAGAAGAGAAAAAACAAACAAAAAAGTTTTAAAAAACTAGCATAAACAAAAAGCATACATAATTCCAGGTCTGTCCACAGACCTTCATGATTATCTCCCTACTGGTCCTGGTGGTTCAAGGAACTGCCCTTCCTAGCCTAAAGTCTATTTGGGGGACTTCTCACGAAGGTTATGGTTTGGCTTTGCTGCTGTTGCTGATCTGCTATGTTCCCTTCTTGGTTTGCCCCATTGTAGGGGTGATCAAACTGAACTCACTCCCAGTATTATCTTCCACTGCGGTCCGCTACAGCAAGGGGACATCATGCCTCAAGCTGTTCTTGGCCCTATATTCCTCTCTGTACCTTAGCAGCTCTGTGCAGGGCCATCATCCTCCGGGCTTATTGTGCCAGTATGGGGTCTAGTCCCTCACTCTCACTTTTTCCTTTTTTGTTTGCTTCCGGATGGCCATGGCAGGCATGCCTATCTCTCCTGTCTGTAAGTTAATGCTGTCTCTGTAGCACATACTTGGTAGGTGGGGGAGTCAGTTTGGCTCTGATTGGGGTTGACCTTGTAATCCTTAATGCCAGGTTGATCCATGTGGTTACATTTCTCTCAAGGTTGGTGCATCATGGTGGGGTCTGTACTCACATTCCCATTTCTATGGAGACATAAACAATACCCGCACCCTGGGTGGATTACTGCCCTACTCCCCATGCCATTGTCTCCCTCTTTTCCCAGGCCCTTTTCTCTTTTTCCCTGGCTCTTCCACTTCTTTGTGTTGAGATGACATGTAAATCCTCAGGTACAGGCTGCACCTCAGCCCAAAAAGTGTGAGATATGTGGCTTTTATTCTGTGCCTACTGTCCTGATTATTCTTGTCTCATAGGACTCATATTGTACTTGTCCTTTGGTGCTTGACTAATTTAGCTTAGCATAGTTTCCTCCAATTCTTCCCATGATATGATTTGCTTCATGTAATCATCAATGCCTTTTAATGATGTGTAGTACCCAATTGTTTGTATGTGCCAGAGTTTTCTAATCCACTTATCTTGATGGAAATTTAAGATGCTTCCAATTCTTTGTGATTATGAATTGCACCAAATAAACCCTGGACTGCAGATAACTGATCTTGAACTATTTCTTACCTTTCCTGGGTATATGCAATCCCAGTAGAGGGATTGCTGGGTTGTAAAGTGTGTTAGTCCAAGTAGACTACAGAAACAAATTCATTGACACTCAAATGTGTATGAGAAGGAGCTATATATAAAAGAGCAATAAAATATTCTGAAAAAATCCTAGCCTAGTTTATATCAAGTCCAGTGAGTCCAAAATTAGCCCATATGTCCAATACCAGTCTATAAAGTTCTCTTCAGACTCATACAACACATGCAATGACGCCAAATGCAGTAAGATCACAGGTCAGTGGGTGGAAAGTCTTATGGATACAGTTGCTGTTGAAACATCTCAGTGCTAGCAGGGGCTCTAACAGCTCCAGGGCTCTAGTGTAGTTTCATATGTCTTCTCAACAGGAATGTCTCACAGGGAGTGTGCGTGTGTCCCACCTTCAGAAAGCTATTTATCTCCTTACTGGCTCCAAATGAGGTGATCAAGCTGAGATCTGATTGACAGGCTAAACTCCATCCCTTCACTCTTAATTCTCAAACTGACAACTGATTATGTAACTACCACAGACCACTTGTCAATTTGATACTTTTATACAACCAATATCATTTTAAACAAACAGTAATAAAGTCATATCTGTACCTAACAGGATAAAACTAAAATACATACAATTCAATATATGCAATCCTCATATAAATATAATATTCTATATGTGACAAAATAATAATATTCTATGCCTAACAATTGCAATTAAGTAACATCTACACCATGATCTTATAATCCAATGAATATATTCAAACACTTAGGAAAGTTTGAAAGCCAACCACTTCATGCCTTTATCCTCCCCATTTTGGTTATCCACTATCTATACTGCCCACTTATGTCAATCCAGTACTCTGAGGAGACAATCATATTCTTTGATGTGAAGAAACTTCATTTCAGTTGGAATCTTGTGAAGTCCGCATCCATAAGCAAAGTCAAACCAGGACAGGCCATCCATAAAATCAGCAATATGCACCAGTTCACAGTCTCAGAAATCTTTTCATCTGGTCAAGTTCTGGTCAACTCTATGTGGGCTGCCTCACTTAACCTCACCAGGGTGCCCATTGGCTGCCTTGCCTTTAGACCATGGGCCCCATCACAAATTCTCAGCAACACTAACTCCATTGTATTAAGTCATGAACTATAGACAAGTCAACACGCTCATCTTCTCTAATTCCTGTAAACCAGGTACATGGGTGTCAGTGATCAGACCAAACTATCTCTTTATTGCTGCTTTTCTCCCACTTCCACTGAACAAGTAGATCCAGGTTGTCACCTCGCAAGCATTTTAGCTTGCCCACAGGTTTCCTTTAACAGTTCAGTCCTGGAGCAGAGAGTTTTTCAGGGCGCCAGATTTTTTTCCAGCTTCTGACAAAAATCACCAGTTCAAGATTCAAAAAGTCAAAGAATTCCTTTTACTTCAATCTGTCACAGTCCCCTAAGTATGTCTCTTCACCTTCAAATATCCTGAGCATTCAAGACACTGGGTGGGGCTTATGTTTTCAGAGCCTTCTTTGTAGGAGTGTGCAATACACAGTTAAAGATTCAAATTTTAATTACAAGCTCTCTATTGCTATACTTCCCAATAATCATTTCTATCAATAATTATATCAACAACAATAAATAGAATAAACCACTAAAAGCAAAGTAGAATCAGACACTAATCTCAATTCTTAACAATCAAGTTTGATCCTTATTTAGCTTATCTCAATTCTTTATCTAAACAATTCTATTGATACAAAAATATTGTAGTAGGCTTCTGACAGCATCAAACCAAGGCCAGGCTTTCTGTCAGCCATTTTGACCTTCTGTTGGCCATTTTCTTTAAGCACCTTAGAAATTCAAATGGTGATTTTGCCCCCTGAACTCAAAATATTCTTTAATCACATTCATTTTTGTCATTTCACACAGGAATAACCAAAGACTACAACCAAACAAAACAATCAAACTTTAACCTCCATTATTCCTTCCAGAAAACAACCCAGTAAACTATATTGACATATCTGACCTCCAGCTAGCCAAAGAAAAACACTACCATCAGTAAGAAATCAAACAAACATCCACTCTCCATTTCATGATTTATTTCTCAGTAGAAGTATCTCAGCACTGGCCGGAGTCTCCACATGGTTCCTACAGCTCAAGAGCTCTAGTGTAGCTCTATGTGTCTCCTCAACAGGGATGTCTCACTTCCAAAGAGATATTTATCTCCTTAGTGACTTCAAATGAGGTCATCAAGCTATGAACTGATTGACAGGCTAAACTTCACCCCTTCACTTTTAAGTCTCAAATTGACAACACATTATATAACTACCAAATAAAGTAACTCAATTTCCATTTGATTTAAATATAGCCAGATGACTTTCCACTGTGGCTGTACATACCTATATAAATACCAACAGAGGAGGAGAGTTCCTATTTCACCACACCCTCTCCAGCATTTGTTTCTCTCTGATTTTCTGATTTGGGCTATCCTCATGGGTGTTAGTTGGTATTTCATAGTTGTTTTAATTTGCATTTCTTTGATTACTAATGATCAGGACCATTTTCTCATATGTTTATTAGCCAGGCAGTTATCTTCCCTAGTGAAACTTCTGTTCAGGTCTTTGCCCACTTCCTCAGGGGTTTAACTGCTTCTTCTTTCTGCAGGCTAGGAGGGCATTCTACATTTTAATAATAACTCCTTTTTCTATTGTGTCATTTCTAAAAATCCTCTCCCAGTCTGTGAGCTCTCTTGTTACTCTCTCTCTTTCAATGAAAACAGGTGTTTTATCCTTAGTATATCCAACTTGTTGATTTCAGTTTCATCTGAGTGGGTACCCTTCCCTACTACCATTAGCCTATATATTCCCTGCATCAAGCTTCTTAGATTTGTCCTGATTCATTTGTTGATGATTCTGATAATTTGAGGTTTTAATCCTAAGTCTGTGGTCTGAGTTTGTTCTTGTGCATAGCTGAGGTTAGGATCTTGTTTCATTTTTCTATACTTGGTTATCAATTGTTTCCAGCACCACTTGTTAAATAGGACATCCACCTCACACTTGATGCTTTGGGGCTCTTGTCGAAGATCAGTTGTCTATATGTTAATGGTTTTATTTCTGGGTTTTCTGTTATTTTCCATTGGTCTAAGTAACTGTCATCGTTCCAATACCATGTTGTTTTGAGCTCTGTGACTGTATGGTAGGTGTTAAAACCAGGTAAGGCAAGCCCTCCAATTTTGAGCTTCTTCTTGAGGAGTTTCTGGGATTCTCCCCTCTACATATGAAATTAGTTGTCGGTTTTCCAGTTCTTTGAAGAAGGTTCCTGGTACTTGAATCAGGATAGTATTAAACTTAGTATTGGGAAAGATTGGCATCTTTACTATATTGAGTCTTCTGATCCATGAGCATGGAATATACTTCCATTTGTAGAGGATACTTTTGATTTCCTTTGGTAGAGTTCTGTAGTTTTCCCTAGATATGTCAGTTTGTTCTTGGATATTGTGAAGGGTACTGCCTTCTTGATCTCCGTTTCCATGGTCTTGTCCAATATATTTAGCAAACCAATACACTTCTGTTTGTTGATCTTGTATCATGCCACTCTTCCATATTCCTCTATCACTGTCAGTACTCCTATTGTGAAGTTTGGGGTTTTCAATGTACATAATCATGTCATCTGTAAGTAGCAATAGTTTCAACTCCTCATCTCTCAGACAGGTACCTTTAATGTCCTCCTGCTGCCTTATATTGATAGCTTGGACCTTCAATACAATGTTGAAAAGAAGTGGGGATAAGAGGCACCGTTGTCTTATCCTCTTTTCAGCAGGAATGTTTTAATTTTCTCTCTGTTGACTATAATGTTGACTATTTTTTAAATGACTTTTATTAAGCTGAAGAATCACTTTTCCATTCCTAGCTTCTCAGGTGTCTTAATTAGGAATGGATGTTGGATGTTGAACAAAGGGATTTTCTGCATCCATTGATATTATCATGTGATTTTTATCCTTTTACTAATCAGGGTAGAAAATAATATTGACGGACTTTCAGATCTTAAACCATCCCAGTATCCGTGGAATGAATCCAACCTGATCATGATGGATGACATGTTTTTTATACATTTGTATTCTATCGACTAATATTTATTAAGGAACTTTGTATCTATGTTCATTGGAGATATCAGTCTGTATTTCTCTACTCCTGTGGACTCCTTGTACTGGTTGGTATCAAAGTGATACTCTCTTCATAGAATGAGTTTGGGAATTTGCCATCTTTGTCTATGCTCTGGGATGCTTTGTGGTGGATCAGTGTTAGCTCTTCCCTGAATGCTTGGTAGAATTCTCCTGTTCAGTCATCTGGTCCCAGGAGCTTGTTTCATTGGTAGTTTCTTCACAACCATATGTATTCCTTATTTTGCTTTGAGTCTGTTGAGGTTCTTGATCTCTATCTGGAATAATCAACAGAGAGATCGCCCTTCCAAGTATTTGTTCACGTCTTCCATGGTGTAGAATAAATTCCTTTAAATAGAGGTTCACACTACTTTGTGATTATCCTTTTAATTTGGTTGGGGTCCTTTGTGATTTCCCATGTTTCATCCTTCATCATTGCTATTGATGTTTGCTCTGTCCTTGTCTAGGTTAGGGTTGCCAACGGTCTCTCGATTGTGCTGATCTTTTCTAAGAACCAGCTGTTTTTCAGTATTGATTTTTTTTACATAATTATGTTGTCTTCCCACTAATTTACATTTGCCCTGGCTTTTATTATTCTCATCTTTTGCTATAGGAGGGGTTATTCTTTTGACTCTGTTCTAGTGGTTGCAGATTTTGTGATAGGGTATCAGTCACACGTCTCTCTTCCTTTTTCATATATGCATTAATCACTATCAAACTTCCTCTGATAAAGACATTCGATGTATCCCATGGGTTTGGGTACCTAGTATTCACATTTTAATTAGTTTCTATAAACTTCCTTACTTCCTTTCTAATCTGGACCAGTAACCATTTGTGTTGCAGAAGATTGTTAGTCTTCCTCCAGTTTCTTGTCCTTATTTCTGGTTATCCTTTTGTTGATCTCCAGCTTTAGGGTGTGGGGGTGCAGGGACCACCTGAGTGATCTATATGTATTTTAGTTTATTCAAACTCAACTTGTGTCACATGATGTCTATTTTAGAAAATGAGCCATAGGCTCTTGAAATAATGTGCTTTTTTACATTTGATTGGAGCGCTCTATAAACATCTATCAGGTCAAGTCGCCTAATTGTAGCTCTGTATACTTCTTGCTAAGCTTCTTTACCATTGCTCTATCTTTCTCTGATAGTGGCGTATTAAAGGCATCTACCATAATTATTGAATCTGTGATTTCTTTTTTCATCTTTTGAATAGTTTGATGAATTCCAAAAGTCTCTTGTTGTACACACATATGTTTATTATGTTTACGGTTCCTCATATACTTATACTTTGAGCATTATATAGTGCCCCTCCTTAATTCTCGTTATGGTTTTCACCTTGATGTCATTATGTCGGAGATTGAGATTGCCACCCTTACTGTATTTAAGTTGCTGTTTGCCTGGTTTATTTACTACCAGCCTTTTATTATTAGTCTGTTTTTTTCTTTGAGCTTAAGATGTGTCTCTTGTAGGCAACAGATGTTTTATGACCTAGTCTGCTAACCTTTGTCTTTTAATGGGCAAGTTCAAGCCATTGGCATTCATTGTGTTTTGTTCTGGAAGACCAATAATTCAAATGTTGTTCTTCTTCAAAGCACCCGTCACTGTTCTCCATTTTTCTTTCACCTCTTTGATTACCTTGTTTGACGATCTTTCCCATTTGTTGAAAATTGCCTGATCCTCCTCCAGATCATTGTCGTGATTCTCCACTTCTTCTAGTCTGTTTGTGAGGTCCATTATCTTGTGTTTTGTTTCTGTTAACTCATCCATTGGTTCTTGTACTTCCATTTAGTGTGAGGAGTTCATCCCTCTATTGTGGACTTTATCTCCTCTATCAATAATTCTTTATTCTATGTTGTTTCCATTATATCCTGTATTACTCCAAGCAGCATTCTGATGATTTTTGTTGCAGATAAACGTTTGTTTCTTCTATGAGCATCATTACATTTTGGATTTCTTCTGCTGTTTCATTTTGTTTTTCTTGTTGAGATTGTTGAAGTTTATTGATGTGTGTGTCATTTTGGAAGAATTGAACACCATGTTCCTGGGAGACCAAGGGGCCCTGAGCTCTTCCTGTGTGACTTGTTAGCGTGGTTTCAGGGCCTCCCCGTGGCCTACCATGGTGGTGAATAGGGCTGCTGTGTATACAAAGTGATGCAGCAACACAGTGGCCAGAGGCAGTGGGGGACCTTCTGGGATGTGCCAGTAACTGTAGATATGCCACGGGGAAGAGATGGGGCAGGCCTTCAGGGTGGGCATGGGTCTTATCTCGACTCTCTGGCTACAATTTATAGTCTTTCAATCCAAAAGTGGTAGAGACAGTTTTGGGCTTGGGCTGTGGCTCTCAGTCCCTGGCTTTTACTGTTTTGTTATGTTAAAATGCTAGGCTTTGCTCTGGGTATTAGGGTTGTGACTTTTCTGTCATGTTAATCCTATGCTAGTAGACCAGAACCAGGTTTATGATTTTTTTTTAACTTTTTATACTGGCTTTGTGATATGCCTTGGTATCAGGTCTGTTCTGTGCTGTCCCCCAGGGAATGGGGACCAGATTTGCTGAGTGGTTTGGGTGTACACTGGATCTGTATTCTTTCCCTGTTGCGCTCCTGTGTCACGCCCACTCTCCAGCGCGTTTATAACACAGGTAAATATCCCTGGGACTCCTCAATTGCTGCAAATTAGTTGAATAATTATCTATCATTACCCATACTGGCAGGCATGGAGCTTTGGACAGGGAGAAAAGTGATGGTTGATGTAGTCACTCTGTTCCTGGCTAGGGAGGGGGGATGTAAAGTCAGAGAGTGCAAGAACGGGGTGAGTAGCAGAGAAGGAAATTCCTGGGTGAGGTCTTGTTGCTAGTTCTCAGAAGCTCTCTGAGAGTCTGGTTTTGACCACCTTTAGTCAATAATCTGGGGAAATTATTGCATTCTGCAATCCTGGGGCGTAGGAAGGAGCGCCAGACACGTCCTGCTGGATCAGGTGAGGGATTAGCAGAATAGTGGAGCCTGTGGATAAATGTGGTAAGCTTAGAGTATTTCAGCAAATTCTCAAATTGCTTCATGGATGAGCATCACAGGGGGAGGTCTGAACCAGACTCTAGTGCACTGAATTTATTTTAAGCAGCCAACCTCCCAATATGGGCCTCCTTACTTCTTAATTTTCTGATCTAACAACTGGATCACCCAGTGGGTGATTCTACCTGAACCATCTTAGCTCCCAAGTCTCTGTTTTAGTTTTTATTTATTATCTGAATATTTTACAATTTCATCTAAAACCAAAATTACATAATATAGAAATGGACAATAAAATTAATGATAATTATTTGGAATATTATTTTTTCTTAACTTTTAGTAACTTTAACAGTATTTCTTCTTTCTTCTCTATAGGAAATTCCAGAACTAATGTAGCCAACCGTGTCTGCAGTTCTTTACCAGTTATATTACCTCTAATTTAAGAAGTATTTAAGTATTTGGCCATAGCTGTCACAGATGAATCCTGATACTTGGTCTAACGTATCAAAAATCAATTCTCTCCATATAGCTACTTCTCTTTTTTCCCTGTCAATGTATGTATAAAATTCCTCGTATGATAACCTCCTCATTACACCTAAATAAATGTAAATAACAGATAAAGATGATTATATTTGACCAAGATATTATCTATCTCGCTGTATTGAAGTGTGGCACACTTACTCACGAGTTTGTTAATTTTACTTAGAAACGTGGTTAAAACTGTGACTCTGGATTCCATTTCTAACTCTACAGTGTGACTGGGTGCATTATTTATTATATAAGCTTCAGTTTCTTACTTTATAAGATAGAGCCAGATAAGGCAATTTATAGTGGGGAAAACATTTATCATAGTGGCATGGGCATATTTAAAAGTCAGTTTTACCATTCTATAAGAAGCCCTACTGGCATAATAGGTTATAATGCACTGTTAACTGAAATATAAGCAGTTCAAAACCACCAGTCACTCAACAGAATAAAGTTTAGACTTTCTGCCCCCCTAAAGATTTACAACCTTGGAAATCCTCAGACACAACTAGTGCTACTTTGTCCATGGGTTGTCTATGAGTCAGAATTGACTAGATTGCAGTGAGTTTATTTTGTTTTGAGTTTGGGTTATCTTATAATTCTTCTCTAGATTGTTTATAATTTTAACCCTATACTAACCAATATCTGTTGCCAAGCTCTAACTTTATTAAATGCCATCTTTATGTTCAGAGACCTGTCTCTTGGTAAGATGATGATGCAATACACTCCTCTGATTGCTCAACTCTGCCTTTATACGCTTTTAGTTTTAAACAATGGTATATTTCCTCTAAACAAATTAAAATGAACAATTTGCTATTGAGTGTAATAAGAATAAATAAGCATCTATCTACCTATAACTTTTGGATCACAAAGTAAGAATCTGGTCATGTATAAACTTAACCAAATACTCTGTACATGGTAAGTTATCTAAAAGCAATGAAAAATATGTAACTCTAATTATTTAGTTATATGAATACACTCTATTAGGCATACAATATAGTTACTTTATAATATTTACATAACATACTTTGGTGTTAGATTATATATTATACCTTTTATAATGACTATTATTCAACTAGCCCATAAAAATAGCAAAGAAACTAATATAATTTTTGCAACTATAAGTTTAAAAAAATCATCAGAATGTATTTTTCTTTTTCAATGTATCAAAGATTAAATTAAAATACAATTCAATTAATTGTCTACCACTAGTATGTAGAATTTTATTAAATTAAAGAAAACATGAGTCCAATGTTTCTTCATCTTGGGGTCTGTATTGATTCTGATGATAAATAAATTATCAAGTTGTCTAAGGGAAGTTCACACTCCACTATCTTTCGAACCTCTCCCCTGTATAAGACCACAGAATCAATTACAAGAAGGTATGTGTTAATTAATTACAAAGTCAGTGGCTCAAAATTCACTAGTTGCTTCACAGAATGAAGATAAGATATATACTCTATAAAGATCTGTATCCTTGAACTCCTAAAAGACCTCCATGAGTCAGGAGTGGGTTTGGACTTGGGAGACTTCATTATGATCTAAAATTTTAACAAACATATAAACTTTTTGAGGATAGTACCTTCGATAGTTCTTCAGTTCTATGATATTGCCAATTAAACTTAAGTTGAACAAAAATTATGTCAGGGACAGTGGTGAGAGTGGTGATACATGGAGGGTGGAGAGAAGGTGGGGTAGAAAGGGGGAACCAGTTACAAAGATCTACATATAACCTCCTCCCTGGGGGACTGGTGACAGAAAATTGGGTAAAATGAGATGTTGTACAGTTTAAGATATAAAAAATAATAATAATTAATAAATTATCAAGGGTTCATGAAGGAGGAGGGAGCAGGAAGGGAGGGGGGAAAATGAGGTGCTGACACCAAGGGCTCAAGTAGAAAGCAAAGGTTTGAGAATGATGATGGCAACAAATGTACAAATGTGCTTGACACAATGGATGTATGTTTGGATTGTGAAAAGAATTGTATGATCCCCCAATAAAAGGATTTTAAAAATTATGTCAACAAAATAGAAAGCTGACTGGAATAATTTAGTCACACACATGGCCATAGAGTTTCTTCTGACCCATAGTGACCTTATAGCAGTGAAGAACTGTCCCTGTGAGTTTTTGAAGGTATAAATTTTTAAGGGAATAGAAAACCTCATCTTTTCCAAGAAGAGTTAATGGTTTCAAATTTCTGACCTTCTAGTTAGCACCCAACATATAACTTGCTAAGCCTCCAGGGCTTAGTCAAAGTATATTCAAATCCAGAAACTGACCTGTAACTCAGAACGAAAACAACCAATGGATATGATTAAAAGACAGCTTGACATTCTTTTTGAGACCTTGATGGTCATTTATTTTATTTTCTTTCTTTCTTTTTTAAAAATCATTTTATTAGGGGCTTATACAACTCTTTTTACAATCTGTACATACATCATTTGTGTCCAGCACATTCGTACACATGTTGCCATCATTATTTTCAAAACACCTGCTTTCTACTTGAGCCCTTGCTATCAGCTCCTCATTTTTCCCATCCCTCCCTGCTCCGCCTTCCCCTGAACCTTTGATAATTTATGAATAATTATTTTATCATATCTTACACCATCCAATGTCTTCCTCACCCAGTTCTCCACTGTCCATCCTCCAGGGAGGAGGTTACATATAGACCTTGTCCTTGATGGTCATTTATTATAGCAATTATACCTTTGTAAATGTTTACTTCCTATTATACAAGAAAGTGCCCATTGGTGAGGAATGAAATGTTAAGAGTTATTTGACAAGTTATGGTCCAATTAAGATAAAAATCTGTGCTTCACCAAACATAAGCTCTGCTCTTGAGTTAGGAAGACTATTAGGACTAACCTTCCTCTCCCAGCGAAGGTATCTTTTCTTCCTGACTTTGGCATCTTCAAAGGTTAGAAATTAGGCCCATGTACTTAGGAACTGATGTGAAACTTTAAAGGGAAATAAATCCTGAATGTAACCATACCTATATATCTCTTTTCTAGATTTTAATACCATATGATTCATTCACTAGGCAAAATATATAGATGTAAATATTTTAGTTGTGTGTAAAATTTATGGACTGCACTCTTTCTTTCTTTGTGATCTATGAGTTACTCTTCTATGTTTCATTGCACTCCTGAACACTGATTATATTCTCTGCAGTTTCTGTACTGGATTTCCCCTGAGGCACAATAGGTTTTCAGTGTGGATTTGCTCCACTCATCTCCTTTAGCTTTTTAAACTTTTGTCTGTCTTGTGTTTAATAGTAAATCTAGGGGGAAGTGAAGTGGAAGCCACATATGACCTCCACAAGCCATCTGTGCAGTAGACATGCCTCCATTCTCTATCCTTTATCATATTCTGATCCCAACTGACCCTCCCATGATGCTCTTCTTCTATGGTGAATTCAAGGGTTCATTTCAATGGCTGCACAGAACTCACAGAGAATAGTTTGGAATATGGGGTTTATTTGGGAAGTTAATGATTTACAAATGTTATGGATATAGTTCTTTTGTCAAACATGCCTTTTCTAAGTCAGGCTAGTAGTCATGTTTCTCTATGGTCCTTGACCTCTCAGTCACTGGGTCCCTGAGACTCTGCCCTACTCAAGCAAGCATTACAAAGCTCATTTACTAATGATACATGCCAAAAGGGCTCCCCATGCTGCAAGCCAACTTCCTGCTTAAAGGCACTCAACTCCACTCATTCAATGCCCTGCCTCCTAGTCTCAGTGTTTCCTCTGTTTTGCTTCATGTTCTAGGCACTGCTCTTCTGCCATCACTCCATACAAGGATCTTGGATGTGCCTCATTCTAGATTTTCTTTTCCTATCTTCTTATTTTTATTTTTTATGGTTTTCTCTTTGGCTGGTTATGAGATTGTGTTATCTGGGTTGACTAGAGAAACAAATTCACACACACATATGTGTGTAAGAGAGAACTTTATATCAAAGAGTAATTTTACATTAAAAACCATCCCAACCCAGTCCAGATCAAGGCCAAAAGTTCAATATTAGCCCATATATCCAACACCAATCTGTAAAGTCCTCTTCACACTCAACAACACATGCAATGATGCTGGATGCAGGAAGATCATAGGCCAATGGGTGGAAAGTCTTGTGGATCCAGTAGAAATGGAAGCATCTCAGTACTGGCAGGGGTCTCCATATGCTCCTTCAGCTCCAGGGCTCTAGAGTAGCTCCATGTGTCTTTTCAACAGGAATGCCTTGAAGGAACTGAGTGTGTGCCCCACCTCCAGTGAGGTATGTATCTTCGTAGCATCTCTAAATGAGGTCATCAAATTCTGCTCAGACTGACAGACTAACCGCCACCACTTCACTCTTAATAGTCTCAAATTGACAACACATTATGTAACTACCACAGATAGTATTTGTTCCTTCTTCTGAAATGGCTTGTTTTATACCACACAGAATGTAAAACTAACCAATCCCCTCTTTCAGAGTTTCACATACCCTATATGCATGGTCCCATACAATCACTTGGTGGGAGTTACAAAGACTATGAATAGAAAAGCTATACCACGTTATTATTAACAAAATAGTAAATGTGCAAGTCCCAGAAAATTCAAACTCCTCTAATATTAAATATTTTGGCCTCTTTTAATCAGTTTTTTTCTTCATCACACCTCAAAATACTGAAAAATGTAATACCTTCATGGTAATATTCATAATATTAAACCTAAAACGTATTGTTCTCTCCCCCCTCACACACACACACATTATTAAAAAATACACAGGAAAAAAGAAGATAGTATTCGAGTCTAATTAGCTGTACTATGGATTAATGTGTAACTTTGAGTTATGGTTCTTTATTAAATTAAGGGGTCTCTGAAAGTATTGAATCTTTGATAAAGGAAAACATCTCATTATAAAAGTGCTTCCCTAATAGCCAATTTTAATAGGCAATATGCATATGTATAGACACAGACATGTATAAATGGTAAAGAAATCCATAGCTACTTTAGGTGAGAAGACCTACACAACACAAACCTGAAATGCTGCCTCTATAGTTCACAAAAGGATCTGAACCAATTTAACGTAAAGAACAGCCACAAAGCAGTTTAGATCATATCATAAAATCTTTTTTATTTTTAATGGAGTCATTTTAATCATTTCATTTTGGTGAGGTAAAAGCTATAAAAATTGATGATTGCAATGTTTTATCAATCACATTAAAAATTGTCCCACTTTCTTTGACTTTTAAAGATTAGTCAATTGTCTTAACAGTGGTAGGAGACAAATCTTAAAAGAGTACACATAGAAATGTGAGCTGACCAGAAATTTGGAATGACTGAAAGGAAACTCTCTTTTTGATGACCTCTCTACTTTCCCAAGCACAATACCCTTTTCCAGGGTCTGGTCTCTCCAACAACATGTCCGCATGTCCAAAATATGTAAGATGAACTCTTGGCATCATTATCTCGATGAAGCACTCTGGCCATACTTCTTCCAAGCAGATCAGTTTGTCAAAACCTTAGGAATAGTTTCAAGACATTGTCAGATACTAAATGTACCAACCTAAAAATAGATATTTTCTTTTTGTTCTTCCATCCATTGTTGGCTTTCAACAAAGGAGTAAAAAATAATTCTAGGCTTCTCCATACCTTATGACAAAACAAAAACATGTTTAAGTTTTGAAAGGGAATTTTCCTGCCTTAACAATTCACATAGCTAACAATGATGAGACAGGGTAGAAAACAATTGTGATTGATTATTCTATACTGTGCATTGTTCATGATATCTCTATCAATTTCTTGTATTGTGATGGCTCCTAGGAGGAAAGAAGCCATGTCACCAATATTTCAAATATCAGGAATTCACCCATGGCAAAGCAGTGTAAGTAGAACTTTCAGACTAAAATGAAAAATAAGGAAGAGGAGGTTCATTTCTGAGGAATCGTATTGGAAATCTAATAAACTGCTGTGAGACATTCTTGTCGTCATTTATAGCTTATATACCAAAGCAGAAACACTCTGCTAATTGGAGCTTTGTAGTACACGTTTTTCCTGCTAGGTGAGTATCTAGCAACTTGTTCTGAGTTAGTTCACCCAGTGGCATCATCTGGGAAGGTTCTCACTGGTCACAGTGGATTTATTCATAAAAGCAATATCATTCAAGCCTCTGCATTTGGGATGGCATATTTAAGAGAACAGCATAAGGCTGTGAAATTGTGTTTCCTGATCAGGAAACTTGTGAGTTTGAACACAGCTTACAAGGACAGTACTACAGGAAAAAGTCAAGTCTATGAGTGGTTTCCTTGTTTCAAAAAAGGTGAAAACCACGTTGGTGACAAACCTCATTCTCGACATCCATTGACTTCCTGGAAAAATGTCGATTCACAATGCATGTCAACTTTGTTCCACTATTAGTTCAGACTATTAATCAAGCTTTATGTTTAAAGGTCCAGAAAAGACTGTGTAACAGTTATGCGACTGAAAAAAGGCCTGATATGTGCTGGATGGTGGGCTGGGTTTGCCACCATGACAATGTTCCTGCTCATGCAGCCATCTCAGTACATCAGTGTGTTAGTCTGGGTAGACCAGAGAAACAAATCCATAGACACTCATATGTGAATTAGAAAGAGGTTTATATACAAATGCAATATAATATTGGGAAAACTTCCCAGTCCAGTCCAGATCAAATCCATACTCTGATATTAACCCATACATCCAATACCAATCTATAAAGTCCTCTTCAGACTCACGAAGCACATGCAATAATGCCAAATGCAGAACAATTGCAGTCCAGTGGTTTCAAAGTCTTGTGGATCTAGTGGCAGTATAAGCATTTTAGCTCTGGATGGGGTTTCCATGTGGCTCCTCCAATTCACATGGCACAGGGTCTATCAATGTAGTGCCATGTGTCTTGTCAGTAGAGTGTCTCTCAGGGAGTCAGCAGAGAGAGAAAGTCTCCTACCTCCAAGGATGAAATCCAGGGTTCCCAGAATTCTCAGGGGAAAGTCATGCCCACACAGAGGCCTCTTAGGCTATGACCAGATTGACAGACTGGACTATACTCCTTCACTCTTAATCCTCTGAAGTCCCAAATTGACACCAAATTATGTAACAGCCATAACCAGTTTTGGGCAAGAAACAGCATGCTTTTCTTGCTCTATGCACCTTACTCACCTGGCCTTGCCCTGTGGGACTTCTTTTTGTCTCCACAAATGAAGAGGGACTTGAAACGACAGCGATTTGAAGATGTAGACAAGGTACAGAGGAAAAAAATGATGATGCCAGCTGGCCTTGCCCTGTGGGACTTCTTTTTGTCTCCACAAATGAAGAGGGACTTGAAACGACAGCGATTTGAAGATGTAGACAAGGTACAGAGGAAAAAAATGATGATGCCAGCTGGCCTTGCCCTGTGGGACTTCTTTTTGTCTCCACAAATGAAGAGGGACTTGAAACGACAGCGATTTGAAGATGTAGACAAGGTACAGAGGAAAAAAAAATGATGATGCCAGCTATCCAAACCGATGAGTTTGAAAACTTTTCCAGGAATTTAATAGCAGATTTGACAAATGTGTTCACTGTTATGGAGGATGCTTGGAGGGTGATAAGGTTTATTTGTTAAAAAAATTAAATTAATAGCTTTGGGGGGGAAAATCTGTCTGTTTTTGTTTGTTTCTTTGCTAGCTTTTTGTGGGGAGGAATCCATCATATAACAGAGGGAAACATGTCTCCATCCTGTGCCATCTTCTGGGTTATTGGTGTGTTTGAGTATTGTATGAGTCCATCTCATTAAAGTTTTCCTTCATTCATAGCTTTCTGTTTTGCCAAAAATGTTTTATTTCTTGTAAATGTTATTTTATGATGGTATATTCAAAGTAAAAGAATGTAAATATTACTACTGTAATTATAAGGGGCATTTTAATTACATTTTTCAAGTTCTAATTTAATTTTTATAATCATATTCAAAAGAATATGGTAATATTATACAGCTGTACAAAAAAGAAGTAGATTACATTCCACCACTTCAGAAGGGAGCATATGGACAAGATTTAAGGTTGCTGAAGGAAGAAGTTCAAACTGCACTGTTTTTTTGGCTATAAAACAGGCTCCAAGTATTGATAGAATACCAATAGAAATATTTCAAAAATATGATGAAGCATTGGAAATACCCACTTGTCTACACCAGGAAATTTGGAAGATGGCTACTCTGTCAACTGATTGGAAGAGATCTATATTTGTACGCATTCCAAAGAAAGATGACCCAACAGAATGCTCAAATTGCATAACAATATTATTGATGTAAAATTCAAGTAACATTTAGCTGAGCATAATACATCATCAGTTACAGCAGTGCATTGGCATAGATCTGCCAGAAGTTCTGTCTGAATTCAGAAGAGGGTATAGAAAAAAAAAAGATATCCTTGGTGATGTCAGATGAACCTTGGTTGAAAGTAGCAAATATCAGAAAGACATTTATTTGTGTTTTATTAACTATGAAAAGGCATTTCATTGTGTGGAGCACAAGAAACTCTGGATTATCTTGAAAATAATGGGAACTCCAAAGCATTAAATTGTGCTCATGTGATACTTGCACCTGAATCAAGAAGCAATTGTACAAACAGAACAAGGGAATGCTGAATGGTTTAAAATAAGTAAAGATGTGTGTCAGGTTGTATCCTCTCGCTAAACTTAGTAAATCTGTATACTTGAGCAAACAATCAGAGAAACTGAATTGTATGAAGGAGAATGAGGCATCAGAATTGGAGGAAGACTTTTTAAGAACCTTCAATGCCCAGATGATACAACCTTGCTCTGTGAAAGTGAGGAGGTCTGAAGTACTTGCATATTTTGATAAAACAACCTTACCAATATGAATAAGGGGTGTGTCATAGTGGAGACCCAAATCCCATCTGTAGATAATGGGACTTCCCCTCATAGAAGGGCACAAGTAAAGGATGACTCAGGCAGGGTGCAGTATAGCAGTGACAAAACACACAACATTCCTCTAGTTCTTTAATGCTTCCTCTTCTCCACTGTTATGACCCCAGTTCTACTTTACACCCCTGAGTAGATCAGCTCATGCACACTGGTACAGATAAGAGTTCTCCACACACAGACTCTAAGACAGATAACCCCCAAAGGAACAGTAATGGGAGTAGTAATACCAGTAATGGGAAGGTGGGGAGAGAAGGGGAAAACTGATCACAAGGATTTTTGTATAAACCCTCTCCCCCATGAGATAAACAACAGAAACATGGGTGAAGGGAGACAACAGATTGTGTAAAATATGAAAACAATAATAATTTCTAAATTATTGAGTGTTCATGAGGGTGGGCAAGTAGGGAGGGAAAAATGAGGAAATGATACTAAGGGCTCAAGTAGAAAGAAAATGTTTTGAAAAGGATGATGACAACATAGGTACAAATGTGCTTGACATAATGGATATGTTATAAGAGCTGTAAGAGCCTCCAATAAAAATGATTTATTAAAAAAAAGAATTTCAGTCTTCAGTATGTATTAAATTCAATGTGAAGAAGACCAAAATCATCACAACTGGACCAATAGATAATCATCATAAATGGAGAAAAATTGAAGATGTCAAGGATTTTTGTCTTTCTTAGATCCACAGTCAGTGTTCATGGAAGCAGCAGTCAAGAGATTAAATGACACATTTTACGGGGTAAATCTGCTGTACAAGACCTCTTCAGGGTATTGAACAGTAGGGATGTTACTTTGAGTACTAAGGTGTGTTTGACCCAAGCCGCACTATTTTAATTGCCTCCTATACATGAGGAAATTGGACATCGAATAAGGAAGATCAGGACGAACCAGTGCATTGGGATTTTGGTGCTAGTGAAGAAGAGTGAAAGTAGCATAGACTACAAAAAGGAAAAAAAACATATGTCTTGGAAGAAGTACAGCCTTAATGTTATGTAAGAACAAGGATGGTGAGACTTATCTCAATTACATTTGCATGTGATCAGGAGAGCCCAGTTCCTGGGGAAGAACATCATGCTCAGTAAATTATAGGGGCAGCAAAACTGAGGTGAGCCCTAAACAAGATGGATTGATGCCATGGTTGCAACAATGGGCTCAACCATAAGAAACACTGTGACTGTGCTTGAGGATCAGGTAGTGTTTTGTCATTATACATAGGGCAACTCCCCAAGGCGGACCTGAATTAATGGAAAATAACGACAACAACACATTCAAATACTCAATGTTTTTCATTAGGACCATAGTTCAAAACCCTCAATTCTTCTGTTCTCCTCTGTTCACTATTCCGTTTTCACACAAATGGCAGGTTACTGAAAGAATGACTAATCAGTTGTACCGTAGTCATCACAGAAACGTTACATATTTTTAAGTTTTAGACTAGTTTTCACAAGATTTGGATAATGCAATAGGCATTTTGGTTTCCAGACTGAAGAGACAGGTAATAGAGTTAAGCTGATATGATGTCTGCTGTGATTTTTTTTTTCTATCAAGAGATAGTATAAGGCAGAAAATAAAGCTATTCATTATTTGCAGATGCGGAGCCTACAATCCATGGA
The DNA here is from genome assembly GCF_050624435.1 of Tenrec ecaudatus. NCBI lineage: Eukaryota > Metazoa > Chordata > Mammalia > Afrosoricida > Tenrecidae > Tenrec > Tenrec ecaudatus. The sequence goes on along the minus strand of NC_134531.1, from coordinate 119,855,627 downwards.
GAATTTCCATTCAAAAGATTTAGCTCTTTTGTTGTCTGGTTGTATACTGTTGCTTTGTTTTCCTCTGTCTAGTTTTCGTGCATGTTAGTAACTCCACAGGTCTGTCTGAATAGGACAGGCTGGATGAACTATCTGGAGGAAAAACAACGGGACCGACAGTTTTGGGGGGACTTGGGGTGGGGGGTAGGGGGGGTAAGGAAGTGGTGTTAACAAACCCAGGGACAAGGGAAAAACATGGGACCCCAAATGGTAGAGAAAGGGGAGTGGCAGGCCTGGTGGGAAATGATCAAGGGTAAGGTTGCTTAGAGAAGAGGTATACTCTAGCCCAGGTGGCAATGAAGCATGGTAGTAGGGCAGGAGGAAAGTCAAGGGAGATGGAGGAAAGAGCTAGGAGTCAAAGGGCATTCATGGAGGTCTAGACAAAGACATGTACATGCAAATATATATAGGAGGATGGGGAAATAGATCTATGTGTCTATATTTATAGGTCAAGTATTAAGGTGGCGGAAGTACCTTGGGCCTCTACTCAAACACTCCCTCAATGCATGAATACCTTCTTCTATTAAATTGGAACTCTATGATGCTCACTCTCCCGACACAACGGCTGGAGCCAAAGTGGGTGAACAAGTAAATGTGGTGAAGAAAGCTGATGGTGCCCGGCTATCAAAAGAGATAGTGACTGGGGTCTTAAAGGCTTGAAGATAAACAAGCGGCCATCTAGCTCAGAAGCAACAAAGTCCACATGGAAGAACACACCAGCCTGAGTGAGCGAGTGGTCCCAAAGGGATCAGTTACCAGGCATCAAAGAACAAAAAATCATATCATTGACTGCACACCTCCATGATAGGATCGCTGAAGACAAATGGGTGCATAAGCAAATGTGGTGAAGAAAGCTGATGGTGCCCGGTTATCAAAAGAGATAGTGTCTGGGGTCTTAAAGGCTTGAAGGTGAACAAGCGGCCATCTAGCTCAGAAGCAAATAAGCCCACATGGAAGAAGCACACCGGCCAGTGCGATCACGAGGTGCCCAAGGGACCAGGTACAAGGCATCATGCAAAAAAAAAAAAGATATAAGTGTGTGTATGTATGTGTATATATGTGTATATGTATATATGTATGTATATATATGTATATATATCATATTAAATGAAGGGGGAAGTGCAGAGTGGAGACCCAAGGCCCAAGTGTCGACCAATGGAGATCCCCTCATAGAGGGGTTTAGGAGAGGAGATGGGTTAATTAGGGTGTGAGGTAGTATCGATGAAGAACACAGCTTTCCCCCGGATCCTGGATGCTTCCTCCCCCCAGCTACCATGATCGAATTCTACCTTCAGGGCTGGATAGGACAGAGGCTGTACACTGTTTCATATGAGGGTTGGAGGTACAGAGAATCCAGGGTGGATGATACCTTCAGGACCAAGGGTGTGAGGGACGATGCTGGGAGAGTGGAGGGTGAGTGGGTTGGAAAGGGGGAACTGATTACAAGGATCCACATGTGACCTCTTCCCTGGGAGAGGGACAGCAGAGAAGGGGGGAAGGGAGACTCCGGATAGGGCAAGATATGACAAAACAACGATGCATAAATTACCAAGGGCATATGAGGGAGGGGGGAATGGGGAGGGAGGAGGGGAAAAAAAAGAGGACCTGATGCAAGGGGCTTAAGTGGAGAGCAAATGCCTTGAGAATGATTGGGGCAGGGAATGTATGGATGTGCTTTATACAATTGATGTATGTATATGTATGGATTGTGGTAAGAGTTGTATGAGTCCCTAATAAAATGTAAAAGAAGAAAAGAGAAAAAAATGATTAGGGCAAAGACTGTACAGATGTGCTTTATACAATTGATGTATGTATATATATGAACTGTGAAAAGAATTGTATGAGCCCCAATAAATTGTTAAAATTAATTTAAAAAAATAAATAAATAAAAGAAAAAAAAGATTTAGCTCTTTGCCTAAATTACCATGTAGCTAATGTGCCATGGCAGTGTAAGCAGCAAGTGTTATATCTGTATCACAAACAAATGGGGTCGAATTGAACCAAGAATGATGCCAAGCATCTGAGTGGTATCTTAAAAGATAGTAAGGGAAGAGATAAAAATTCTAAGGAATAGAATAGAATAAGATAATTTGATTTTTCAAATCTTTCTTCATGTTTACTTGTAAGTTTCTGACATACCCTAATATTTGTTAAAGTAAAATTTCTTTTTGAGTGAATGGCCCTAACCAAAGAGTCCCAATTTTTTTTTTAGCAATCTTGTATCTTATTATATTCAGAACTAAGGACAATATTTAGCTTGGGTTACTTTGCTTTGATTTTACTTTCCTACATGAAAATCAAGATAAAAGTATAGTTTTATATAGCTTCTGTCATTGTACATTTAGTTATGACAAAAAATGTATAGCAATTAGCCCTAACTATTTTCAATGAGGATGCTTCTAAGTAACACATGCTAGAGATAGTGTATATCAAAAATAAAAGATGATGCTCGATAAAATCTAAAGCTACGCATATTATTTGTTTAATTTACCATTGACTGCTTTGGATGGTGGGATTACTTGCCCATGTAGTCTTCTGATCATCAAATGAGAGGAAATGAACTGAATTAGAAAATGCCTTTGCTTTGCTAACAGAGAACCTGGAACCATTTGTTCTGTGTCCACAAGTCAGTGCGGTCAGCAGGACAGAGGCAATACCTTCCACTTGGGAACTAAGAACAACAATTGAGAAGCCTGAAACAGACAGACTGTAACTCACAAGTGTCCATCCCTGCCCTCAGATACTTTTAGACAAGTCTCAGTGGGGCTTTAACTGAAAGTCAATTGAAATTCAGGGCCTTTAAAGAACTCTTGGTCTACTGGGAGCAACTATTCTTGGCTGAAACATGGAAAAGGAACTTTAGGTAATAATAAGGCACTAACAGTAACCATCTGGATAAAAACACAATTGTTCTCTCTCTTTTAAAACCAGCCACACATACTAACACTTATTCAAAGGTTATAAATGAATATCACATCTTCAGTCTCCATTTGATAAGAATTAGGCATCACACATTCTGAAAGGGAACCTTATTTAACATTCCAGTAAGAGATGGGAATCTTTCAAAGAGAGCACTCTCGCAGTCTGAGCCTTCTGACCCCTGCCACCCAGGAGCGGAGGAAGTACATATGTAGGAAACAGTGACTATAAAATGAATTATTAAGGAGAGGAGTCAGTCCCAAATAATCATCCCATTCAGGAACAGCTTCTATATCTCAGTAGTCACAAGTGCTTCAACAAAATGTCATACATATGGAAGTGCTTAAGTGAAAGGGGGTGATGGGAGACTCTTCATTTAAATCCAGTGGGCATGGCTTATGATAATCCAGTCTTCACATCCTTAGGTAATATATGTTTTAAGGAAATGAAATGAACTTGATTATTTTGAAATGTCAATAATAATGAAAATGACTAATGAATTGATATGCACAGCTTTCCATCACTGAGTGCTGAAAGAATTATTGAATAAAATTGAATACGTGTGAGATTGTGAAAATAAAAACATTTGTGAAAAAGTACATTTTAAACAAATATTTCATAAAAATAAGTATTTTAGAGGAAAGAAAGAAAATTGAAATTCTGGGAGAAAAAATGCATGGAGAAGAAATAACAAAGCCACAGGAAATTTGGTGAATTTTCTGAAAGCCAGACTCCCTGCAGGTCATGAAAATTAAAAATTAAAGGGCAAGTAATCAAAATTGAAATTGCTTTAAATCCATAATAGAATGTTTTAATTAATTTTAAAAAGCAACCAAAATCTATTGACTGGTTGGCAATGAGTTTGTTTGGTTTAGTTTGGTCTCCCAAAGTAGGTCATACAGCCCCCTTGGAGCGATGGAATGATCCAATGAGCTGCCAAAGCAAATGCCTACACTTTACCCTGGATTATGGGCTAGAGTACTCAAACTAGCACACTAAATTCATTGCCATTGGGTCATTTCCCACTCAAAGCCACCCTATTTATAGGACAGGGTAGAACTGCCCTATGGCTTCAAAACTTGTAACTCTTTACCAGAATAGAAAGCCTCAGCTGATGTTTTTGAACTTATGACATTATGGTTAGCAGGCCAATTTGTAGTCACTACTCTGCCAAGGCTCATGAGTATGTAGACAAGCTTTTAAGACCCCTGATGCTATTTTATCTGATAGCTGGGCGCATTCTCTATAGCACCCTGCTATAGTATCTTCTGTATTCCCTCCCCGAAGGCGAGTATTAAGCAGACCCATGATGTAAGAACTAATTGTTCTCAAATTGGAACTAGGATTTAGTGTGAATCCAAAACCCATCCCTGGATCTCTATGCCACCCCCCCTCCCTTTAATTTGCTGTATCCTGGGAGTTGATCATATGTCATTTCATATCATAGTTCAATCACATCAAACCGAATTATACTATTGACTTCATAATCAATCTTCAAACATACTTTTCCTTCATGTACTCCTTGACTTTATTTTCCTTTTATCTTATCACCACCCTTTACCCCACCCTCCCACCGAAACCCATGTTCTATTGTGAAAAAACTTTGTGGGTAACGAAAAGGAAGACAACTATACAGTAGAAGATACACTCTTTCATTTTAGCAGGCTTGCCTCTAAAGTGAATGTTAAAGCTTACTACCTGTACAGTCACATAGATAATTTTCCAGAGAACTTTGGTGATTTAAGGGAAGAGCCAGGTGAAAACTTTCAATAAGACATAAAAATAATGGAAGCCAGATACCAGGGACCATGGCCCACATGATGAAATGGCAAATTATTGTTGGAATCTTATGAAGGATTGTCCTATTGGATCCATTCTCAGAAATGTTACAAAAGAAGTTTTTCTATGTAAATGACTAGAAAATCCATATTAGAAATCTGTGCTTTTGGCATGAAACAAATAGATTTTCATGTAGTATATTTTTCTTAAAAATTAATGTTTCCTTCATGCTTAAAGTATCGATTTAAACACTACTGTAAAATACTCTGAATATTAAGGGCAAACAGAGTGAAGTCATGGCCCATGTTCAGTATCTACAAAACTAGAGCTTAGAGGGGAAAATTAGTACAATATTGGAATCATCAGGTAAATATACCCAGGAGCAAGTCTAATTTTTGAGACACCAAAATGTGTGTTGATCAATGGAGCACATGAAAGAGAGAAGCTAAGGGAGGAACATTATAAAAGGAAGAGAGAAAGGGACAAAAATTATGTCATATTTTAGTCTGAAGAGTTCTTCAGAGGTCTCCAGAACAGATCGGATTAGTGGGTCACTGTCTCAGGCGATGAAGAAACGATCTCATGTTTATAGTAGTTATGGTCACAGTGTATTATTTTAGTCATGATTTCTTATGTATATAGGTGAAGAAAAGCAAACGAAACACCCTAAACCAAATGATCTAAACTAAAGGATGAACTTTATACCATTGTGATAACCAATATCTGCAATTTATCGAAGGATGATCAAGTTTGAAAACATAAGGAAACAATCCACCATGTTATTCAGTGGCATCGGATGATCAAGGATTGCAAATACCAAAAGAAGTGACTTTCATGTCAAGGACATATGTGTAGAAGTAAAATTATAGCTTACCATGGTTAAAATGGTTTTACTATAAAATCACAATTATTATTTTCTAATTCTACACTCTTTATCCAGGATCCTTGTTCCCAAGATTTAAATAATCTTTTCTTTATTCTGAACAACATCATATTTTTAATTATTTGTACCTTGTAACTTCCATATTTTACCTCAGATTAGTATTTTATGAAGATGGACTGACTTTGCAACTCAGTGTCACTCACTCAGACTCACTCCATTTTATACACTGTCTCGTGAAGAAGATCCTAATAATTTCTATAGTAAATAATAATCACACGATGCTCACAGTCATCAAATATTTATTCTTGTGCTTAACATGGTAAGTCTATGGTATTTCAATAAACTATACATAATGTCTTCAGAAGTCATATAATGTTATAGAATATTTTATAGTATCTACAGCCAACCCACATTTAAAGTTTTTGTCACCAAGGTAGATAAGTGACCTCTATATTGTGTTTTTAAAAACCAGCTGATTGACAGAGAAAGAAAACTTTCTGAAATAAACATTTACTTCTGTTTAGTTATTAACTATTTCATCATAAATTTCTGCTCAGGAAAATTTTTAAGAGGAATAGCAAAAATACATTTTTTTAGAAATAATGTTAGCTCCTCTGAGTGCCATTTATTATCCAGAGATATTCCAATATGGCTGCAAATTAATTGTTCGATCCTATTTAGCACAAAGAGAGTGGAAGACAAGGCATCTAACTGATGCATTAGTAGTCATTCCCACCTCCGAAAGTTGCAGGCGGCATTGTTACAGCCATCGTTTTCTTTGCAGGAGACTACTTTGCAGGGAATGGATAGTCACTGTTAGTTCTAGCTCACATTTAGTTAGCAGGGGCCATTATCCAGGCACACACCTTCACAGAAAATGGAAATGTACAGAGCAACAATGGCCTTCACCATAAGCACAATTCTTAGGGGAAGAAGTTCTTGTTTTATTAAGTGCTTTCTGGTTTGCCTTGGGAACGGGTTGCCCTGAGGAGATTCCTTCTCTGCTGTACACAGATGGCCCTTTTGTGATTCCTTATTGCATCTTGCTGATCTATTGTGATGGGAAAATCCATAGACTGCCTTTCTCCCTTTCCTTTTAACCATTTTGATCCAAATAATTAGTTTTGACAAAATGAATGAATAGAATTATCATACCACTTCTGTGACCCTGCGGAGTGAAACTTTTGAGTCTTTCCACCATATGCATCCATTTCTAAAATTGTATGTAACCATTTAAAATATTTCCCTAGGCTAAAATTTAATACTTTATCTTAAATTCTTTTATTTGCCCTTTCTGCCCCCTTTTTACATTTGTGAGGATGAATGGAAAACTATTTTGAAGGAAACTTTCTACTGCTAAACATGGAGAATTTTCAAAGTTGTTGTTGAATGAGGAAGAAACCTGTAGCAAGGTTAACTGCATCTTTAAATAATGGGCTAAAGGGCACTTTCCCAGAAAGATTGTTCTACAGTAGTTTCTTAGGCTGCATTCTCGAGTGAAAATATATTGAAGTTTCTATATGTATAAATAAAAGAAGCTTATATCAAGAAAATGGCCCACAAAGACAAGTTGTAAGTCCATGTAAAGGCTTCTGCCTTACACTGCTATGGGAGTCAGTGACCCAAAGATCCACAAGAAGACTACAGGCTTCCAGTTTGACAGGGCAGGCTTGTGACTGCTGAGACAAATGAATCCCAGTCTGACAGGTAAGATGGCGGGCTGCTGACATGGCCAGGATCCACAGGCAATACAGGAAGACATGGGCTCAAATTCTAAGAACCAAAGGTTAAGGAGCCAGATGCAAGACCTAGAGCCAGCAAAAAATATGCAAGCTTTTCTTCAGCTTCTACTTATATAAGAAACAGACCAAACATTTTAAGAGGAAATCTCATCAAAGGAAATATTAGGTTTTACTCGCTGAACTACCGAGAAACATGGCCCAGGAAAGTGGATACAAATCATAACTATCACATTCCACCCTTTGTCATTGACACCTGTGCACATCACCCTAAACGATATATAATCTCTAAATAAAGACCATTATAAAGTTGCACTTGCTCTTCGTATGCTACAACTAACACTAATACAGAAATACAACTGGAAGCACACTAATACTATGTACACGTTATGTTTATTAGCAAGCTAAACAAAAAAACATCAGCAGCATATCTACACGGAGGAACTACGTAAAACATGGATAGTTCTAAATTCAGAAACTGTTCACTTATTTGTAGCTTGTATTTAAAACTACCATGCCCCACCCATTCTGTATTCCTTTTCCCGTCAAAAATCACCTCAGCTGGTCATGGTTTGATTTTTGTTTTGTGTTTTTTTTAATTCATAATTTTATTGAGAGCTTTTATAGCTATCATCACATTCCATAAGTCAAAAAGTTCAAGCATAATTGTTCAGTTGCTACTACAATCAGTTTGAAAACATTTTCTTTCTTCTTGACCTCGTGATATCAGTTCCCCTTCCCCCTCTCTCTCCCACCCTTCCCCCCAGGAACTCTTGTTGTTATTGTTATATACTATTATTAAGATTCTATTATTATATATTAATTCAGAATTATAATAACCTATCATGTTAATCACTCCCCTTGAGTGGAGTTATACAGCCATCATTGATTTAAGCCTCCTCCCCTCCCCTCCACCCACTCCTCTCCCCTCTGATGCTCAGCCTCAGGAATCATTGCTCGTTGCTTTTTCTGTAGTGTCATACATCCTGGCATTTCTGCATCAAATGAATAGTATTAATGAAGCGAAACATAAGTCTTAAGAGGAAGAAATATAAAGAATCAGAAAGTAGTTATGAGGGTAGTTCATCAGTGCTGCACTGCAGCCTGAATTCCTCATCCCTGCCATGTGGCCCCCTAGTGAGGGCTTGTCCAATTGTTAAGCTGGTAGATTTTGGGTCTTCACTTTTTCTCAGTCCTTCACATCCACTTGATTGCTTGTTGTTGGACTTCTGATAACTATTCCTGGAGACACTTCATGGTCACACAGGCTGGTGTGCTTCTTCTATGTGGACTTTGTTGCTTCCCTGCTCAATGGCCACTTGTTTGACTACAAGCCTTTAATACCTCAGATGCTACATTTTTTAATAGCTGGGTACCATCAGCTTTCTTCACCAAATTTGCTCATGCACCCATTGTGTCTTTAGCAGTCATGTTAGGCTGGTGAGCATCGTACACTGCCACTTTATTAGAACAAACCGTTCTTGTACTTAGGTGAGATTTTAGTACAGGCCCAAAGTTCATCTGCTTCCTTGTCAACTGTACATATATGTACATGTATAGACAAACACATTTATATTTATATAGATATATATACATTCTTGCTTTCTTCTTCTTTCCTCTTTTTCTGATTTCTTTCCTCATGCCCCACTATTCTGCTTACACCTCATTCACCTCTCAGTTATTTCTCCCAGACACTTTTTCTTTTTTTTATAAGCTCAAAATAGCTTTATTATATCAGTAATAACAATACCTACAAAAATGAAGTTAGAATCATATAGATGTTCAGGAATTTATAACCTGTTTAAGAATTAGAAGTTTTATCTCCAATTACAGTGAATTGGATTTTTATCTTAATGCATAAACTCTAAGCTAAGGGTCTCTTTTTCTTTTTTTATAAATCATTTCATTGGTGGCTCATATAACTTTTATCACAATCCATACATGCATCCACTGTGTCAAGCACATTTGTACATGTGTTGCCATCATCATAATAAATTCATTTTCTTTCTACTTGAGCCTCTAGTACCAGCTTCTCATTTCTCCCCCTTCCTCCCTTACAAACCCTTGATAATTTATAGATTATTATTTTTTTCCATGTCTTACACTGTCAGATGTCTCCTTTCACTCACTTTTCTATTGTCCATCCTCCAGGGAGGGGGTTATATGTAGATCATTGTGATAAGTTCCTCCTTTCTCCCCCACCTTCCCCTTCCCCTCTAGGTCTCTCTACTCTCATTATTGGTCCTGAGGGGGTTATCTGTCCTGGAATCCCTGTGTAGAAGGGTCATGGGGAAGAGACGAGCCAGTCAGGGTGCAGTACAGCATGATGAAACATACAACTTTCCTTTAATTATTTTATGCTTCCTACTGCACCCCCCACGCTATCATGATCCCAATTATAACATATAAATCCGGCTAGAATAGATGATGTACACTGATACAGATCATAGCTGGAAACACAGGGAATCCAGACACTTTTTGATCGATCTAACCTGACCAGGAATGCCAGACCCTCCTCACTGTCAATTTTAAACTCTTATGATCCCCCTGTCCTTGTCATTAAAGGCTCACCACTCACCTCCCCTGCCTCCTCCCTGCCCATTCTCCACAACTCAATCCATAAATCTGGGTGCTTTCTCCATGGGTTTGCTTGTCCTGTCTATCTTATATAGACAGACATCAGAGAGACCATAAAAATAATTCCAAGTCTAACTGATGTCCTGACCCAGAGTGGATGAATATCTCTCTACTGAATAGCGGGCAGGACCTATTATAATCCCTCAGCCCAATCCCATTTTCTTTCAGGGTTCCATTTCCCAGCACCCCCTTACCAGCAGCACTTTTACCCTTTTAGTCCTCGGCCATTGTGGCCAATAAACACATACCCTACAGGTCCATGTTAGTCTTCCTGCAATCAGGGATGGAACAGTCTAGTTCCCACCTACCACCAACCCCATTACACCTCTAGGCTCTCAGTGTGCCTCTCTGGTGAGTAACCCCCAACCAGTTCGGGTGAGACACCAAGTGCTGCCCCAGAGTCAGAAGTCTACAATCGGGAATTCTCAGGGACTATGATGCTTCCCTGCCATCGCTGGTCTGTTGCATTCTCTTTATGGTTTGCTCCAACTTGTGCGTATCAGACTGGCCAATCTCCCTAACTGTGTCTTCAGGCCTGTCCTCAACAGCCCTGTCATCTAGGGACAGGACATCATATCCCAAGCTGAGGCCAGTCCTGCAATCACCTCTGGGAACAAGCTGCTTCGAGCAGGAACACTGCCCTTAAGGACTGGCACTCAAGAATAAGATCTACCTTCAGTCTTTCCTGTGGAGAGATAAACAATACCCTCCTCTTGGGTGGAGGAGTGCCCTGGTTCCCCATCGCAGTACTTTTCTTCCCCAACCAAAGATGCCTTTCTGCAAAGGTGCTATCTACATCTTTATATATACACACACATGCAACTTTATTATTTATATAAAATGAATAATGTATTAATAATAAATTTATCAATAAACAATTTATATATTATAATTTATTGTTTGTTTGATGGTGTATGTATCATTAGGATTGGTCTGATTCATGCCAGAGTTTCTCCACTTCAGCCAGAGGTTGTGCGAACTGTGCATTTTCCCTTAGGCCTGTTCTGCTGTTTGGAATTGCCTCAGTGGGATCATGTACTTAGCCTTTTGTGCCTGGCTAACCTCACTCAGCATATTCTCCAACTCTTTTGATAAGATGAAATGATTCATAATTTCATCACTATTTTAGGGATGCATAATATTCCATTGTGCGTATATACAAACATTTTAAAATCGATTTGTCTATTGATGGAAATTTAGGTTGTTTCTAGTAATTTGTGATATTGAACTTTTCAGTGATGAACACAGGGGAACAGATGGCTGGTTGTGGTCTATTTCTTTATTGTTCGGGGTATATGTCCGGTAAGGAGATTGCTGGGTTGTAAGGTATCTCGATTTCCAACTGTTTCAGGTATCACCACATGCCTTTCCACAGTGGTTGTACATATTCACAAGACCACCAGCAGTGAATGAGAGTTGCTATTTCATCACACCACCGCCAACATTTGTTGCTTACTCCTTTGTCCCCCATTGGGCTATCTTTGTGGATGTTAGGTGGCATCTCATAGTTATTTTAATTTACATTTCCCAGATGGCTAATGATCAGGAATGCTTTCTCATATGCTTATTGGCCATTCGGACTTCCTCCTTTGTGAATCTTCTGTTCCAGTCTTTGGCTATTTTGTTTTTCCCTTGATACAGACTTGGAGGATTTTGTAGATTTTAGTAAGAAGCCCTTTATCTGATATTTCTTTACTGAATACTTTTCCTAGTTTGTGGGCTCTCATTACTCTCTTGCTGAAGTCTTTCAACATTCACAAGGGCATTATCTTTATGTCTATTACATCGTCCTATGAGACGATAGCCTTCCTTAATCTAATAACCCATATATTCCCTGCACTAAGCTTCTTAGCACTGTCCTGATTTCTTCATGGATAATCCTGATATCTTGGGGTTTAACCTCAAAGTCTGTGTTCCACCTTGAATTTTTCTTGTGTATGGAGTGAGGTAAAGGTCTTGCTTCATTTTTCTGTAGGTTGGTATCTGGTTTTTCTGGCACCACTTGTTAAACAGAACATTTGCTTCCCATTTGACGGCTTTTGAGCCCTTATCCAAGAACAGTTACCTGTATGCTGCTGATTTTATATCTGGATTTTCTGTTCTTATCCATTGGTCTGAGTATCTCTCATTATATCAGTATGATACTGTTTGGACGATGTGGCTACATAGCATGTTTTAAAGTCTGGTAAAGCAAGTTCGCCCACTTTATTCTTCTCGAGGAGTTCTCTGCTGTTCTGTGCTTCTGCTCATTCCATATGAAGTTGGTAATCAGTTTTTTCCATTTCTTTGAAAAAAATTCTGGTATTTTTATCAGGATTGCATTGAACTTTTATAGTGCCTTAGGTAGAATTAACATCTTCATAATATTGAGTCTTCTGATCCAAGAATATGGGATATTCTTCCATTTTTACAGGTCCCTTTTGCTTTCTTGTAAAAATGTTCTGCAGTTTTCCACATACAGGTCATTTGTGGTTTTTTGGTTAGGCATATACCTAGATATTTCACATTATGTTTGGCTATTGTGTAGGTTACTACCTTTTTAATCTCTTTTTCTGTAACCCCATCATTTGTGTAGAGCAATCAAATTGACTTCTGATTGTTGATCTTATATCCTGGCACTCTGCCATATTCCTCTATGGCTTCCAGTACTCCTATTATGGAGACTTTGGGGTTCTCAGTATATAAAATCATGTCATCTGAAAATATCTACAATTTCGCTTCTTCTTTTCCCATATGGATACCTGTGATATCAGTCCATTGCTTTATATTATTAGCTAGGACCATCAGGATGATGTTGAATAAAGTGGGGATAAGCACATCCTTGTCCACGATTTCAATGAGAATGTTTTCATTTTTTCTCCATTGATTGTAATGCTGGCCATTGTCTTTTCATATATAGTTCAAATTATATTGAGGTGCTTATTTTACAACCTTATCTACTTGTGTGTCTTCATTAGAATGGGTGTTGAATGTTGTTTAACGCTTTTTCTATGCCTATTAATATTGTCATGAGGTTCTTTCCTTTTTCCTTTCAATGTGATGGATGATGCTAATGAATTTTTGGATGTTAAACCATTCTTACATCCCTGATATGGATTCCACTTGATTATGGTGGATCATCCTTTTTTATACACTTTCATATCCTTTCTTATACACTTTGACTTTTGGTCAAGATTTTGTTAAGGATTTTTGTGTCTATGCTCATTAGCGGTATCGGCCTATAGTTCTCTATTCTTGTTGGATCCTTGCCCAATCTTGGTATCAATGTTATGCAAGCTCCATTGAATGATTTTTGAGTTTACTGTCCTTTTCTATGCTCTGGAAGAGCTCATGTAGAAGTGGAGTCAGCTCTTCCATGAATGCTTTGTACAGTTCTCCTGGGGAGGATCTGGGTCAGTACTCTTTGAGTTGGTAGTTCTTTAATATTATCTCTTCTTTTCCTATGGGTCCATACAAGTTCTTGACATGTATATGAAATAATCTGGGGAGGTTTGTTTTTCCAGGTATTTATCCCTGTCTTTAAGTTATTGTATTCATTGAAGTAGTCCTTTCTAGGACTCTATAACTAGTCATTTTATTTCATAAGATTCCTGTCATTTCCCCTGTTTCATTCCTTGTCCTGGATATTGATATCTGCTCTTTTGTATATTTTATTAGGTTTGCCAACAGTTTGTTGATTCTGTTAATCCTTTGGAAGAAACAGCTTTTTTATTGCACCGATTTTCTCCATTTTTTTTCCTTTCCCACTCAATCTCAGCCCCGATTTTTAGAATTTCTTATCTTTTGTTATTAGAAGGATTATTCAGTTGACTCTTTTCCAAATGGTGAAGGTTTTGTGATAAGGTGTTGACCATAAGTCTCTCTCCCATCTTTATATGTGCATTTATCACTATCAATCATCCTCTGAAAGCTGCACTTGTGGTATCCCATAGCTTCAGGTATGTTGATTTTCATTCTCCTTGTTTGTAGAAACTTCCTCATTTCCTCTTTAATTTGGGCCAATACCCATTTGTTTTGAAAAATTATGTTATTTATCCTCCTAGGGTTTGCCCTTTTATAATTTTTTCTTTCGTTGATTTCTAGTTTTATGGTACGGTAGACAGAGAAGGAAGTCTGAATGATCTCTATATGTTTGAATTTTCTCAAAATTGACTTGTGTTCTAGCATGTGGTCTGTTTTCAAATATGTACCATGTACACTTGAAAATAATGTGATTTTTTTTGCTGTTGGGTGGAGAAATCTGAATATGTCTATCAGGCTGAGTTGCCTAAATATAGAGTTTAATTCTGTAGCCTCTTTGTTGAGCTTTTTTCTCGTTGAGCTGTCTTTCACAGAGAGCAGTGAACTGAAATCTCCTACTCTAATAGACAATTCTGTGAATTCTTTTTTCATCTTTTGAAGGAATTGTTTTACAATGTTGTGGGTTTTGTGCACATATGTTTATTATGCTCACTAACTCTTGGTCTAATGATCCCCTCACTGTTATATCATTCCCAGATTTATCTCTAACTCTGTTTTGAACCTTGAGATTGATTATGTCAGAGACTATTATTGACACTCCTGCTTTTTTTAAATTGCTGTTAGCTTGGTATACCTTTGGCCAACGTTTGGCGTTTAGCCTGTTTTAGTCTTAAAGCTTGAGATGTATCTCTTGTAGACAACAGAGTGATGGGTTTTGTTTCCTAATCTCATCTGTTAGTCTTTCTCTTTTAATGGGTGAGTTCAGGCCATTGACATTCAGATTAATTACATTCATCCGTAGGTTCTTTCCTGTCATCTGATATCTTCTGTGGTAGATGTTTTCCTATGTCCCTCCTTAGCGGTGTGTTGTGTATGTGTGTGGGTATTTATTCTTGCCTTCTTTCCACCTATGGTAAAAGATGTCTTGGGTATTATTTTCAGTGTACTGGTTTCTTTGCAATGGTATCATGTTTGTGCTCTGTGGATTTTGGTCTTCTATCAAAAATGAGTTGGAAAGTGATTTTTGTAGTGCTGTTTTTTTGAAGTGTTTTCTCTAAAATTTTCCTGATCTGGGAAAACTCTTATTTACCTCCCTGTCTATTTTGATAGATAGTTTGGTTGAATAGAGATTCTATGGTTACCATTATTCACCTTCAACTCTCTGAAAATGTTTCTCCATTCTCTCCTCTTCATACTTTATGCTGATAAGTCTGAGCATAATCTGATCTGATTACCCTTATAAGTGACTGCGTTTTTTTTCTCTAGCTGTTCTTATGATTTTGAATTGAATTTGATTTGAATTGACTACTATATGCCTTGATGTGTCCCTCTTGGGGTTCAGTCTAACTGGTGTCTTCTCTGCTTCTTGGATGACTTTTGGTTCTCCATCATTAAGTTGGGGGAGTTTTCTTACAGAAATTTCCTTGCTATTTTGGCTGTTGATTTCTTCATTAGGTTCTTGCTCCAGTATCCCGGTTGTTCAGAAATTGTTCTTCTTCATTGTGTAACTCATTGACCTAAGGCTTTTTCAGCTTATTGGTTGTCTTTCACAATTGTTGAATTCTGCCTGATTACCTTTGAGTTCACTGATGTGATTCTCCACATCCTCTATCCTATTGGCACGGTCTTTTGCCATTTTCTTAGCTTCTTCTACTTTGTCCCTTAATTCTTGGATTTCAACCTTCTTATTTATTGATTTCTTCATATCCTGAATGACAGTAAGTGGCATTCACACCCTCTTCAGACATTGTGTTTTTTTTGGTTTGGTTTGTTTTTTGCCATCTTGTAGTGACTACTAATGTGAGTAGATATTTATGAGGCATTTTGTTGTTGTTGGGGCAAGTCATTATGTGTGATGTGTGCAGCCAAGTGGACAGAGATGGCCAGTTCCATGTGCAGCTCAAGCAGTGTTGCAGTGTGGGTTGAGATGATCATGAATTCAAGCAGCAAGGTGAGCTGCTATCATGGGTCACTGGTTGCACTGGCTGTGTGGGGGACTCAGTTTGTACTGGCCAGGGACTACCAGTCACTTGCCTCAAGTTGCAACAGAGAGGTAGAAGTGGTCATATTTGTAAGTCCCAGGTGGCACCAGTAGCCTGGGTCACATGAGCTGTGCTGACTGGGTCCATAAGCCCCTCAGGTTCCAAAGACAATGTAGTGGTGGGGGTTGTGGTGGTGGGAGAGGAGTGCATCACAGCAGGATCAGTAGAATTTGAACAGTGGTGTCTGAGTCCTGGGGGCTGAGAGCATTAGTGTTTGGGGCTGCTGGATCATGGTACCTGATAGGAAAGTTCTGTGAATTCAGAGAGGGCTGCCAAGTAGACAGACCACTGGATACTAGTGACTGCAGGCAGAACACTTGCAGTAAGCCCCGGCTGTCAAGATTGCTGGTTGAGAACTGTGATGGGTGGTACAGGGTGCTGAGGCCTGGGCACCTGCCCACACACTTCAGAAGCTTGGTAGCCCACATGGATGGGAATGGGGGATTCATGACATGGGGAAGGTCAGCCCATGCACTGGAACAGACCCTTGTGGTGCCATGATGACCAATTGCCCTTTTCAGACCTCCCTGTCATCCTCTCACTGTCTGAAGTCAGCAATTTCCACAGAGACCCCAATGTGATTACCTTATCTCACCACCATCATCCCAGAAGTCCTGGTGATGGTTCTTTGTCTGGGTTAGTGACTTATATCTTCATTCTTCAATACTTTGGGCCAATGGTAGTCATATTGTAATTGAGTCGTGGTGAATTGCTATTGACTTTAAACACAGGGCAATATAGTACTAAGATAAATCATATAGAAACTTCTGCATTTGAGGTGTTTTATTCTTTACTTCCATTATGTAATATTAATCCAATTTCCCCTTAGTAATCAGAATCAGACATGCCACCCAATATAATAACTCTCCTTTTCTTTGCATGGGGTGTTCAAAGTGGTTGAGAAGCATTCTTAACTTCCAGTTTACTAGAATCAGTATTGTATCTTCACATGGACTATGACTTCCAAACCAAAAGAGCATGAGACGGTAGAGTCAACAAGCAAAAAGTTTGCTGTTGGGTAACTGGGAACAATAGTGGGTAATGCCACTCCCATTTCCAATGTTTGGTTTCTGGATTTGCTAATTCTAGGTATTAGGCAATTATTTGAGAAACACTGTGTAGAGTATATACAGCCTCCTGGGGAACATTGCCACACTCTTAAAAGATACTGCCACCTATTTTGAATTATAACTGTGTCATTAGAAGGGTATCCCCATTTCTGTCTAGATAATTGTTTCTGCATGATGGAAAATGAGATCACGCACTTCATTGACTGTCAACTGTGATTTATTTTAATAACAGGGCTTGATTGCACTAAGAGAAATTCTGTGGAATCTTCTGCCTTCAAGATACATTATGGTCCCTCAGTCAATATGAGACTATCTAGCATGGGTTACCACGATGGTGGAAAATGTGTTCTGTAAGTCCATAGAATGTAGTTTTGGCCTAAGCACTTCATGCTTCCTGAAAGCCAAGAGGATTTGTATGGCTCAGTCTTTATTTGTGAACCTCAAACTTTGCGGTCTACAGTGTAATTTACAACTCTAGTAAAGAAAACAAAAATCTTCACAAGCTATATATTATGATAAATGGGAAAAAATTGAGGCTGTCAGATATTTCATTCTGCCTTCCTTCACAATCAATGTTCATGGAACTAAAAGTCAGGAACACAAATGATGATTGCATGGGGTAAATTATTGCACACAATTTCTTAAAGAGTTCATGAACAATGATGTCACTTTGAGGAGTACAGTGTGCCTGACCCAAACCATGGTACTTTCATTCACTTCATACTCGCGGGAAAGTTGGAAAATGAATAAGGACAAGGATGGTCACAGAGTAATTTAAAATGTTTAATTGGAGTGCTGGTGAAGAATTTTAACACACCATGGATGACCAGAAGAGCAAATCTATATTGGAAGAATTACAACCAGAATGCTTCTCAGAAGTGAAAATGATAAGAATTTGTTGCACATGCTTTGTATATTTTATCAGGAAAGATCATTCCTTGGAAAAGTATATCGTGCTTACAAAGTAGAGGCTCAGAAAAAAGAGGGAGACCCTCAAGGAAGTAGAGTGACACAGGGGCCTCCACAATGAACTCAAATAGAACAATAATTCTGAGCATGATGCAGACTCAGACAGTCTTTTGTGCTGTTGCACATAGGGTTGCTATGGCTTAGAATCATCTAGGTTCTATCTAAAAGCAATGTTGACACTTCTTCCTCATTAAGTCCAGTAAACATAATATCCTCAATGTAATAGACCAGTGTGACAGCTCTCAGAAGCAAAAGGCAATCAAGTTCCTTGAAGACTATGTTAGAGAGCTGCTGGATCCAAGTTCAAAGTAGCAGACAGCTGAGTCTTCCATAGAGCAATGCAGGCAGACCGGCCACAAGAAGCAAACAGCAGGGCAGGTCACCAACAGTCATCCAAACGACAGGTCTTGAAAGAACCTCAAGCTTTAGTGGCACAATCCATGGGTTGGCAGTCCCACAGATAGTCAGCTCATAAGTTGAGGCAGAGAACTAGCAGCAGCATGCTGGTCTGATCACCAGAGAACAAGAGAGAGAGGAGCAGGGTTTGTTGAGCCATTTTTCTCTTTTCCCTCCAATCAAACCTGCGACCTTATTAATCCCACATGTTCCTATTGTCCAGGATGGCACAATAAACCTACCTATCACAAGGACTAAATTATGACATAATGCTAGAGAGTTGCTATTCTGCTGAGGTGGAAGATGCACTTGTCTTGACAACTGTAGGGAAATTTCTGGTCATCTTATGAAAAATGAATTGAGAAATTGGCATTGGCAAGATCAATAGCTGTATCTCAAGTAACAGGAGTTGAGTTCATTTGGTCAAGCAATGGAACCACATCTGGAATAGCAGCTATCATTGGTGTCACCATCTTGTTGTTTATAATCATCCACTATCATTCCTCATGATCTACCTTTGTTTTCATCCTACAGGTCAAATATGTAAGTTAAATGGAGATGTAGTAGGAATCACTATCCGTGCATCCATTTAGGGTTTCAGTGGCACTAAATGATAGTGACACTATTTTCTGAAATTCCTATAAAATGTGGTTTGCTTTTGGTTTACTATTTCCCAAGGTAGAAACAGTTCTAAAATCTTCTATTAGGCTTTTCCAACCCAATAACTCTTATTACACATGTCAAGAATCAAACTAGTATTTTTCTTTGAAGTATTCATTCTAGAAGTGAAAAAATTACTGCAGAATGGTTTCAGGAAATCACTTCAAAATGGATCTGAATTAAGAGCCCATATACCCCCATTCTGATCAGTGAGCCACAGTGACATTTTGGTTCTCCTGGAATTAATGTCAGTTCAGAACCTGAGTCAAATGATCCCTAAAATTTTTCATTACACAGCACAACCACAATTTGTGTGTGTGTGTGTGTGTGTGTGTGTAGCTGTGATATCTTGGTTTTTCGGCTTGTTCCTGGGGTTATTTGGGGCACTGGTTCAGAAAATATCATTACATAGACAGCATCAGCTCTAGTTTCTTAGAGATAGTGATCTACTATATGTTCAGTTATGAATTATACTAATTTCTAAATTTATCACCCTAGTTTTAAATATGAGAAGAATTCATACCCCTAAATGATAGGATAAAAAAGGTAATAAATATTTTAAAATTATTATTTATTGAGGGGAGCTGGATATGAACCCATGGTGCTAGTTGCTTACACATTGAAGAGCCAATCATAAAGTCAGTGGTTCAAAAGCCACCAGTTTCTCTGCAGCCTTTGAACGATTTAACATTGGTAAACCATTCTTTGTCTTATAGGATACCTATGTGTCAGAATCAACGAGATGACGGTAGAATTTTTAATTTTTGGTGTGTTATGGGAGGCTGTGCAATATGAACAGAGAATATAAATTAGATATTGAAAATCCAGAACGTGGCTTGAGACGAGTGGAAGAATAGAAAATAAAATGAAAAAGGTACATATATGGAAGATAAGATGTGAAGGCAATTAGAGTGTTGAAAATATCAGACAACAGCAATTTTCACAAATATTTTGAAGGTTTATTTTTTTTCTTCAAACTATGAAGTAAATATTTGCAGAAAACATTTTAATATGTAGAAGTCTTCACTTCAAGCTTCTTTATAAGAAAAAAAATCTAACTTAAAAAAATACTTTGTATGCACCGGTGGAGAAATTGTGCCAACTTATTCAAGACTGGAACATTTTGATTACAGTAAAGGAGTTTGAACTCTGGCAAACCTATTCGGGGTTTCAGAACATTTGAAGACCTATTTGTTTTACCAAGCCCGCTATAATTAGTGGCCTGCAACTCATAGCGAATTATAGGACAGTGTGAACCTTCTCCTGTGGGATTCTGAGTGGCAAATCTTTATGGGAGCAGAAAGCCTCCTCTTTCTTTTGCAGAGCAGCTGAAGGGGATAACCAGCTGACCTCCGCCAAGCAGTCCAGCCCACAACCGGCCACACCATCAGGGTTCCTTATTTATTATATTATAACTCTTATGTCTCGCCCCTTTTAAGATAACAAATTGGAACTTCAGCTCCTATTCAGTTCTTAATAAAGGTAAAGTGATACTTGGGGAAAATTCCAAGTTCATGTAATTTGTACTGATCAAATATATCTTTTGATCAAGGGCAGCATGTGAAGTATAACTTGTTCTAAATATTTAGTGCAGCACAAACTACTTTAAATGAAGTCAACATACCATACACTTCCTCTTTCTCTGTCTCAGGCTGGCTAACACTACATTACAATATCCTGATTTTTCTTAAGGGTGAGCAGAGTGAAGAGTTGTATGAAATGTCCATTTTGTGGTATAAAACCTCAAAAATTAGAGATAATGAGGGGAACGGGCCATTTTTAGAATCAACATATAAAATATATCTAGAAACAGGTCTAACATTTGAGTCACCATAATGTGTGTTGGCTAGTGGTACTTTCTCTCGGCAGTCATTATTGTAAAAGACCATAGCTCCCATTGGGGATGGCTGCAAGAAACACATATTTCTACATTGTCTACATATTTCTGTTAGTGCAATGAGTTCTTTCCTCAGAAAAATTCAGTTTGCACTTATTTGACTAATTATGGGATTGCAAATGGACTCAAGCCTTGGAATTATTTGAGGGGCCATCACTCTCTATTGTGGTGACTTGAGATGAACTGCTGTCCCCTCGACCTAGATTTAGTCCACCTTGCAGATCCACTAAATGTGCCCCATACTCCTAGGTTGAGGTAACAATTGCCCTCAGTCCACAAGAGCTTGACTACTCTGAGTCTTAGAGCCTGCTGTCCATTACAGTAACCACACTCACCTGTCTCTCAGTTAAGGGTTGCCTCTCGGGCTTTACCACCATGGGTTTCAGAAATATCCATTGTAGTCAGGTATCTTCATTCAACTAGGTCCGTTTCCTTGGTCAAATCTGACTTACATGAAATATCAATCTAAAAAGTCTTCAAACAGGTTGAAATTACCTTCATCAATTTTTTGTCCTCACTATTCTGACAAGGAATGTTCTCAGGGCACCACCTGTATGGGTCTATGTATCTATTTCACAGTACACCAAGCAGATCTAGTAGTTAAACTTGATTTATTAAAAATCACTGAGAAACCCATGCTGCAGTGAACCAACCAAATAACCAATCATATTCTCTTTTAGCCTCATGAGCTGAAACATCCAATGAAGAATCTGGGCCCTTATCAATGTATTCATATGAATTCAGCACCATTATCTCACATGCTTAACAGCCATCCCTGCACATATTTTCCAAGTTTCTTGACTCAAAGCAGGGAATACCAGGGGGGAAAAGTTTACTTGTGTTCTATTGATTAAGTAAAGACATTCAACTGTGTGAATCATAACAAACTGTGAATCACATTGAGAAAAATGGGAATTACAACACACTTCATTGTGCTCATTTGGAACTTGTACTTGGACCAACAGTCAGTTGTTTAAATAGAACAATGGAATACTGAGTGTTTTAATATTAGGGAAGGTGTGTGTCAGGGTTGAATTCTTCAAGACTTAATCAATCTGTATGCTGAGCAAATAATCCAAGAGGCTGTACTCTATGAAGAAGAATGTGACCAGAAATTGAAGGAGACTTATTCCTTCCTTTTCCACAACCCGCAGTATGCAGACACACCCGGGCACGCTGAATGTAAGAAGGCTCTAAAGACTTGCAGCATTCAATGTGGACTGCTTCCATATGGATTATACCTCAATATAAAGAAACGCGAAATATTTACTTTCGGGCCAACCTCATGATAAGTAGAGACAAGATTGAAGTTGTCAAGGATTTTGTCTTGTTTGGATCCACAATCAATTCTAATGGAAGTAGCAGTCAAGAGATCAAACCATGCATTGCATTGGGCAAATCTGCTGCCCAGGATTTCTTTAGAGTGTTGAAGAACAAGGATGTCACTGTAAGAACTAAGGTGGCCCTGATCCATCCATGATATTTTTGGTAGTTTCATATACATGTGAAAGATGGACATTGCATAAGGAAGTCAAAAGAAAAACAGAGAGGGTAGTCCTTAAATAAAGAATTACTACAAAATGTTTTGTTGAATATTGTCGTAAATTCAGTCTAGATTCAGAAAAGGACACAGAATAAATGTCAGTTACCCCTGACCCAAACAATGGGATTTTCAATTGCCTCATATACATTGAATAAGGAAGAATGAAGAAGAAATTATACGTTTTTGTTGTAGTGCTGGAGAAGAATATTGAAAGTACCATGAACTGCTAAAAGGGTGAGCTGATCTGTCTTCAAAGTAGAGCCAGAGTGTTCTTTAAAGGTCAGGATGGCAAGACTTCATCTCTCATATTTGGATATATTGTCGAGAGACTGATCCAAGCAGAAAGATGTCATCCTGGTAAAGGGAGGAGCAACAAAAATAGGACGGCCTTTAAGAAGATGGATCAACATAGTGACTGCAACAATGGGCTCAGGCACAGGAACAATTGTGACCCAATCACTATCGGCCAGAATGGATTTGATGCCACTTCACAACAAGAACAAAATGATGACTATTTCAAGAGATGAAAAGACTCTGTGGATATACATGTTGACAAATCTTGCCATCAGTCTAGAGCTTTCCTATATTTACATTTAAAAACCACTTCAAAGGAGGATACCTCACCTCAGCTGGGGTCGATTTTCAGGGACAGAGGAGCGGTAGAAGACCATTTAGTTGCTGCTATACCAAATTGTGCCAAGGGCAGCCCAGACCAACAGACACTCCTACCGGAGTGATGAGGAAACCCTACTGGAAATTTAGGTCAAAATGGTAGGAAGGAGGGTTATGTGTGTCTCAGGGAATGGCAACTACATTTCTGTTAGTAGGAGAACAGAGAGGAGCAGCAACCTCTCCTCAGCAGAAAGTGGGGGGTGGGGAACAGAGACACTTAACAATGCCTACAGACAATCCAAGGGAAGAATGTACCTACTACTAAACTCTTGGTTGGAAACATTTGACCTGGTTTCTATTCAACCCTTGGTGACCAGGCCTTGTGTTGCAGACTGCGGGGACTTGGACTCTGATGCTTCAAGTGTACAGCATCCTTCATAGGCCGCACCAACAGGGCTCCTTGTAGAAGCCTACTACGTGACCTGGGCTTTACCTCATCCTCACCTGTAGCCTTTGGATTTAAGGTTTAAACTCCCTGGTGAGAGAAGAAGCAGACTCCTGCTACCCAAAGGAAAGAGGACTGGCAGATATTAGACTTTAATTTTAATCTTTTGCCTTGATCGTACACAATGGTGACCAGACACTATCATATACTTAACTATTTTAATGACCTCTTTGATTTATTATAAAATGTGTTAACCTGGTAGGTCTGACTCTGACATTTGGAATGAATATTACTGAAAGTTTTGCCAACCTCCATTGTCTGTGTAAATAATGCCCAGTAGCTTAAGAGTTTAATCTGTGTAAGTCAGCAATTCATGCATTACAGTAATGGCTGGCTTATACTGGTATAAGTTCCTTTTCTCAACAGTTTTTTTAAGTTCTGAAACCATTGGCTAAGTTAATAACTCTATCAATCGCATTACTGTACTGTTATCTAACATAAAATGAGATGAGCTCTCTGAGGTGAATCAGAGATATATAAACCATAGATATATGAATGGATTGGGAGCTGGAACTTAATTCTAGTTCCAATCTAAGAACAATTAGTTCGTATGACATGGCCCTGCTTAATGCTCACCCTCATGAAGAGATCATGAACGTTAAGGGTGCTAAAGCAAAGTGTTGTGATGAAACCAGATGGTGCCCAGACATCACAAAGAATAGCGTCTGGGATCTTAAAGGCTTGTCTTCAAACAAGCAACCATCTGAGCGAAGAATCAAATTAAATCCATGTGGAAGAAGCACACCAGTTTACGTGATCTAGGGATTGTAAATAACACAATCCAAATCTAAAGGAGGGCCTAATATCAGAACCTAAATTCTGAATACCTCCTACTACGACGGCAATAGAAGCCCAGACTCCATGTGCAATGTCCACCCCTGGAGTGGCTCTCTCGTGAATCCACTCTAATCATCGATGTGAATAGCCTGGTTACCAGACAGAGAGCATCGGAAGGATGAGTATGTCATTATGTAGTTAGGATAAAGTGTGATATATTATCGTGTTTGACTCATTTTAAAGTGGTTTCCAAGTTGTATGAGTCCCTAATAAAATGATTTTAAAATTTGATTTTATTGATGATTGTAAAATTCTTTATTTGTTTGAATTCTTGGACTGTATGGTTTGTGAATTATATGCCAATAAGACTGTTTGGAGACAAAACTGCTTAGGGTTTTCTATACCGTTGAATAATAAAATACCAATTTTTTTTAATATATGTGGAAATTTTGGAGATTTTTAGAACCAATAAAAACTCAATAGCTTCTCCTTTGTATCTAGACTCAATCTCTCTTGGTTTACCTTTATTGACTCAGTAATCACTCAAATGTTGCACATGATAGTGATATGATAGACAGAAGAGGGAAGTTTCTGATAATAGCAGAAACACCAACTGAAGCAATCCGTCTGCATCAGTCATTGGTTATGGAGTAAAAGCAGAGATGGCAAATATTCCGCATGTGTGTTTTTGTTAAATTTGTGAATTGCCATTCAAATTCATTTTCTTTTATAGAAATTCTCTACCTTAAATGACACTCTCAGAAATAGGTGTATGCTTCAACATTGGTTTTCACTCCTCCTGGATCACTTGAGCATTTTTCACATAAAAGTAGAGAAGTAGAATGGCAGACAATTTACCATTTTCTAAAGCTACGGGAAGAAAACCAAAACTCCCACATAAAATCTGAGCAATAACTTGCTTTCATTTTAGTCTTGTTCCATTCTTGTCTTTCTGTTTAGAATGTGCTCACAAGTAAGCATTACCACTTTTAATCAGAGATTAAATCCCAAGTATTGCACTCCCTGAGAAAAGACACAGAAAGATGTGTCCAACTGTTTCTGTGACCAAATGCTCTCTTAGAAGTGTAACCCCAATATCACTGCATTGCCAATTGGCTTAAATAAAAAATATGAATAGGATGAACTCATTGTGTCAATAAAATCATGACCTTCAAATTTTCATTTTCTTTGATTTGTAAGGAAGATTCATTTTAATGATAATGAGGGCAAAGATTCTCTTATAAGCAAAAATTATATATATAAAACACTTGATTCATCACAAACAAACAAATTCACTGCTGACTCATAGTGACCCTCTATGGATTTCTGAGATGAAACTGTTTACAAAAGTAGAAACCCAGTTGTTTTAGACTGCCAAACACATGGATTGCAGTCCTCTGGATAATTACTTCATCATCAACAGCTATCAGTTATTTCAACACAATAAATTGCCTATTTCCATGGTGCCCAACATATCACTAAGTCCTACGACTATAAAGATAACATAGGTGACATCATGGATTTTTTGTTTTGAAGGAAAAATGAATAGATTAATAAACTACTTCATGGAATTCATAATAGAAATGGATATTTTCAAACTGTCCTTTTGAAACAGACTCTTTTTCATATAGGATAGATATATAAACAAAATGGATGATAATATTGTAATTTAAAATCTACCATGTGCTCTTTTGTACTGATGGCTAGGAATTGGCCTTGCTGGGCAGGATGGGCCAGTTGAATAGGTGATAAGATTAGAAATAAACTGGGGAGACATTCCAGGGGATAAAGCCAGACAAAACAAGAGTCGGATATCCCAAGGAAAATGGAAAGACATTAAATTAGGATCAGGACTTTGCTCAGAAAGATTTGCTAGGCCTGGGAATTATTTAGTCAGGGTTCCTTTTGGCATAAGTGATAGTAATACAAATTGAACTAATTTAGCCAAATATGCAGTATATTGGCTTGCATAATTAAAAAGCAAGGCCACCCATGGGGTTATCATGAACCCATTTCTTTTTCCCTGGGCTCTTCATTGCTATGTCCTGGCGCCTTTCAGGCAGTGTTTAGGCCAGCAGCAATTACAGACTACCATGACTCTAGGTTTATATTCCAAGAGCTTAACAACACAAGTAAAAGAGAATGATCTGTTTGCAGAGTGTGTGGCAGTTGAAACACTGATATGTAAATGCCTTGACTGTAACATAATCTTGCGCCCCCATACCAGAGACAGTAGTTTGTGTCTGCTTAGAATTCTTTTCTGCTGCTATTAGGATGGTAAATGAAAGAAGTAAGAGAGTCAGAAGTTTTTCTTTCTCACGTAAAGGGATAAAGGAGAGTGGTGATGTGTTGGACTGCTAACTACAAGGTCAGCAGTTTGAAACTACTGGATGCTCTGCAGGAGAGAGATGAGGTTATCTACTCCCATAAAGTGTTACACTTTTTTTAACCTACAAAGTCAGTTTTTCACTGTCCTACAGTGTCACTGTGAATCAGAATTGACTCAATGACAGTGAGTTTGTTTTTTTTAGTTTGGGATCTTGGAAGAGAATTGTAACTCCAAAGTGTAAGGTGTAAGCACTAGAAAGAAATACAAATTTGGCATTAGCGATATTTCATATGCTATAGAAAATTCTATGTACATTATAGATAAATCTGTTCTTTTTGTTATGAATAGCTTCAAATAAAGACCAGTCATGAACACATGCTGAAAAGATAGAATAGAAATAATCACGGTCTCAAGCAAATCAGACAGCTGGAAGCATCCTACGTTTGCAGTGACATCAGGAAGCATGGAATTTTGGAAGCTCCATGGATTGCATTCCAGGAGAAAGTGCTCAAAACCATTTGTATGTGCCCCATAATCAAAATCCTCCTGCAAAGCTCCTATTTGCTGTTGTATGTCCAGAATATGGAGTGACTCAATCTTATCCAACATTGCATTTTCAAGACTTGGATTCAGAAGAAACTTTAATTGACATACAATAAAATATGCTCTATGCTTATTTTCTATTGTTAGAAGATGAGATATGATTAGATGAATTTTCCAGAACAATTCCTTTAAATACACATGTCCTGAAAAATTTCTAGGTGGAGAGGAATCTATTCCAAATGCGGTACTTCCTGAAAATGATGGCTTGGGAAATTTCAGAGAATCCCACAGTGAAACCCACACCTTCGTCATTGAGCACAGTAACATATTTTGAGCACTTTAGGATAGTGAACTATTGCAATTTATTACATATTTTCTTTGATTTTCACAATCGTTCAAGAAGGTGAGACTGCAGTCACTAGGTATGTTTCAAGGTACGACCTGTAAACAGTCACCATACTTAGTGGGGTACCTGCTTCCTAATCGGGAAGGTGAGAGGAGTATCGATGACCTAGCTTTGCAATGTTCGATTGCTGTGACTTCCAGTAGCTTGTTAATAAAGTAGGTATATTGGCAAAATCGCAAACAAATATAAAATTTCAATGATTTTCAATCACCTCAGCCTCCTTCTGAGGGAGGAGTTGCTGATTTGTCATTTCATTACAATGGCACATGCAGAGCACATATTTCAAAACTGGATTCTGAAGGGCTATAGGGAATCTGTGCTAATATGTGCTCCAGTATTCCAAACCTTTTCAGAGATTATGTTTGAGCAATGGAAGATTTTGCTACAATGTGAATATAATATTAATAGATATGGAAGAAATTTTAAAATATGAGAAAATAACATAGATGGAATTAATGCAACTTTGGGGAAAACCTGTGTGAGGAAGATAAGGTAAAATGTCATGGACAGTAAAGCCCATGGCAAGTGAGGAATGTCACCCCTTGAAGGGCAAGAGAATATGTCAAGTGTACCCCCATGTAGCAAGAAGAAAGGTGAAATAGAGTACCAGGGAACATAAACATTAAAAATAAAAGCACCACATTTCATATGATTAATTCTGAAGTATAATTTATTCCAGTAATAATTACAAATTTAACAGTTAAACCTGTAAATATTTAATGTTATTCTTACTGGCTCTAAGGGAAGAAGCCCTGCTTGCACAGTGGCTAAAGAGCTCCATTGCTAAGCCAGAGGGTGGTGGTTGAAACCCATTGGAAGCCTCACAGAAGAAAGGAATGGCAGAAAGGCAACCCGGAACGTTCGGGTTTTCTTCAATTGCTTTCCCTCTGTGCCATGAACACCAAGTTAAAGATAAACTGTTGATGGGGGAGCCATGGTTGGCTAGGAGTTGTTGAATGATTGTTGAATGAAAAGTTGATCCCTCACCTAATTAACAATAAAGCATTATTATAAAAATAAATAAAATAAAGTATTCTCTTGACTGAGTTACCTTTAGAAAAGAATGAAAGCTAATTATGTAAATGATAAAAGGTTGCTATCCATTGTTGCTAGGTGCCATTAAGCCATTTTCAATTCACAGTGACCCTATGTGCAATTTAAGGAAGCAGTGTTTTCAGTGGCAACTGCAACTTTAATTTGGCTCTTCTAGCCAAACTCTCTAACTCCCACTGAGTGATCTTTTCCTGCAAAGGTCTGCTAAGGAAGTAGGTGAGCTATTGATAGGATTCACCTGTGAGTAGTTATAAGCAGGGTGCACTGGAATGCCATGCCATACTGTTGCATTTAAGATCAGCCCTTTAAGATGCAGGAGGAAGGATTTTATTACCATCAAGAACCCCCTGAGCCCTAAATCCCTACATAGTGAACCTCCTGGACCCAGCAGACAGCTGTGACATCAAGGGAGCAACCGCAGAAGCAGGAGCTACAGCATGGAACAGAGTGGTGCCTTTCCCAGCATGTAAAACTGCTTTTGCCCAAGATTCTACCTTGTGGAATGGGGTAACTCTGGGCAATTAATTGAGGGAGCTGGGTTTGCTGAAGAAAGGGGATTGAGCTGGATGTGTTCAGGCTGAACCTTAGTGCTGTATGATACGCCCTTGGGCATCTATTGACAGCCCTGAATGGTCCAGATGAAGAGCTGTATCCTCAGCATGTATCACTTGCATTACAGTCTGTGAACTTCCTTAATTAACCCTTTACTCATTAATTTTGTCACTTATGGGTAGCGATTGCAATGGCTACTAGATTATAGATGTCAAAGTACAAAATGCCAAATGAGATAACACAGCTTTTGT
This sequence comes from Tenrec ecaudatus, assembly GCF_050624435.1. Lineage (NCBI taxonomy): Eukaryota > Metazoa > Chordata > Mammalia > Afrosoricida > Tenrecidae > Tenrec > Tenrec ecaudatus. The sequence goes on along the minus strand of NC_134531.1, from coordinate 119,826,066 downwards.
GTGGTTGCTTTATACAGGTAGACATCTCTCGGGTGTTCCCTGATTTCCAGAAAGATCTCTCTGACATCAGCTATGACAGCCCTCACTCCATGTGTTTTTTTTATTCTGGTTAGAAATTCTGGCCATTCCCTGTGGATATAGTGCTGCAACTGTTTTTATATTACCTTCAGTAAAAATTGTATTTATTATCAGACTGTGATCTATTTATAGGTTTTTTATAATTTAAAATTTTCTTTTAATTAATTTATTCTTTTATGGGTCATTGGTTTTCTTTTTTGTCGTCATCACTGTGTTCTCATTTGTCGCCTGCCTTGCTTTGCCTGTTTTTTTGGGTGCATATTATTATCTCTACAGATCTATCTAGATCAGATATGCTGGATGAACAGTCCAGAGGAGAAAACAATGGGACCAATGGTTCTGGGGGGACATGGGAGAGGGAGAGGCCGGGGTAAGGAGGTGGTGTTGACCAACCCAGGGACAGGGGAGCAACAAGTGATCCAGAATCAGTGGCAAGGAGGGTGTGAGAGGCCTGGTAGGGATTCAGCAAGGGCAATGTAACTGAGAGAAATTTTTGAAACCCAAATGAAGGCTGAGCATGATAGTGGGATAAGAAGAAAGTAAAAGGAAAGCGAGGAAAGAACTAGGTGACAAAAGGTATTTATAGAGGTCTACATATTTATATAGGATGATGGGGAAATAGATCTACGTGCATATATTTATAGGTTTAGTATTAAGGCAGCAGATGGACATTGGATTTCCACTCAAGCACTTACTCAATGCAAGAACACATTGTTCTATTAAATTGGCATTCCAGAATGCACACCTTCCTGACATGATCGCTGAAGACAAATGTGTGCCTAAGCAAATATGGTGAAGAAAACGGATAGTGCCTGGCAGCTATCTTCCAAATGTCTTGTTATAGACATGTGAATACTTTCAGCATTACAAAGTTGTTAAATCATCTCAGTTGGTTTTCCATCAATTCTTGGAGCCTTGATTTTTTGTTAAAGTTTTCATTGCAGCTTGAACTTTTTCCTTCAATGTCACTAGTTATTTATCATATTTTAACTTTGTTAATATGTTGAAATCAATACATTAAATATGATTATTTAACATACAATTGAAAAAGCAGAAATATTTTGAGAAAATTAAAGAAACTCATACATTCATCCTAGTGCCCATATGCCTCGATGGTTGCGCTCTGTTCTGTTACCATGATTCTCTTAACCAAAAAAGTGATTAAATTTGAAAAAGGCTACGATATAAGTTGGACACTGAATAAGGAAAACTGAAGAATAATAAGAATAATTCATGTGTCTGCATTGAGGTGCTGGAGAAGAATATTAAAAGTACCATGAACAAGCAATCTGTCTTGGAAGAAGTAAGACCAGAGTGCTTCCCCTTTAGAAACAAGTATGGCAAGACTTCTTACATATTTTGGACATTGTTTAGTCCAGGTTGACAAGAGAAACAAATCCAGAGACACTCACATATGTATAAGAGACAACTTTATATCAAGAAGTAATTATGCAACAATAAAACATCCCAGCCCAGGCCAGATCAAGTCTGTAATTCTGATATGAGCCCATAAGTCCGATATTAGCCCATGAATTCCTTTTCAGCCTCACACAGCCATGCAATGATACTGAATGCAGAAAGATAACAGGCCTGTGCGTGGAAAGTCCAGTGTATTCAATGGTGGTAGTAGCATCTCCAGGGATCTGGCTGCCATCAGTGTGACTCTATGTGGCTTGTCAACAGGAAGATGAAGGGGGTGCGGGATGGAGAGAGAATGAGAGTCCTACCTCTTCTGGTGGCAGAATCAAGAGAGTGAAAATTCTCAGAATCCTCAAGAGAAGGCCATGCTCACATGGGAGCATCAATCAGGCTGGGACCTGATTGACAGGCCAGACTCCACCCCTATAATCTATTTATCATGTTGACATGAAATTATGGAACTACCACAGACATGTTGTCAGGAGAGATCAGTTCTTGGAGAAGGACATTATGTTTGTTAAAGTAGAAGGGCAGCAAAAGAGAGTTAGGCCCTGCTGGAGATGAATTGATACAGTGGCTACAACAAAGGGCTCAACAGTGGGAGGAGGAGACGGGGCAGGGCAGGGTTCCCTTCTGTTGTTCATTAGGCCACTCTCCTTCAGAACCAACTCTCTGGCACCTAACAACCACAACTAACGTGACAGAAGGATTCTGTGTGTTTGACTGGGATTGTTCATGGTGCTTAAATACCCTCACTGATTGTGGTTCTCCCTAATGCTCTGGCTATTTCTGGAAAGGTCATGGATGGACTGTAATAGAGGGCCACAGCACGTTGCTTCTTTGCTGCTTTTGATTCTTTGTCTCTTCAGCTTCTAAATGAAACTTTTTTCATTTTAGGATTTTGTCCATGCCCACAGGACATCAACAATGTGGATCTGAAAGAGGGACTGGGAATGAAGATGGGCAAGGGCACGGAGAGATGGAGGCAAGACAGGAATCTGATCAAGCCTCATTTTATTTAGTTGAAAGCAGAGGTTTAAATAGCCAGCGAGGGGCTGGCACCATTATGTCACATGTAAAATAAGGTACAGCTGAGGTAGCCAATAGTCGTGCATCTCCAAACAAGGAAGGAATGGCGGGCAACTGATCAAACAGGTAAGTATGCTAATGAAGCATTCCTGGTGAGCCTGGGGGGAGATGCCATCAGTCATGTATTGACCAATCATAGCAGCTGCTAGTGAAAGAGCACCAATCCTAGCAAGGGTCAGGGCAGCCACCCTGTGGCGGGAAAGGAACAAAGGGCAGAAAAACCTCAGAGCAGTTTGTATGGCAAGAGTAAATTCAAGGCTAAAATCCAGGGTAGGGAGACATGCAGTTCCCTACAGGATTTTAAATACATATACATCTTAATGATCTGTACACTGATTGCATGTTGTAATTATTTAACAGGCCTGATGTTGCAATAACTGAGAACATATATAAGTAAACATATATAAGCAGACATAATATGGCGGAGTGTAAAAATATGTGATTGTTTTGATATGTAACAGATACCCAGAACACATCAATAACGTTGTGTCCTTCTGTTCTTGAGAATTGTTTCACTTAGGAAGTTTGCATGTCTGTGAATTTGCTGGAATATTCATATACCATATAAATTCTATTATTTTTAAAAGCTGTGTATCTTTAAAAAACAGTTTTTTACTTAATTATGTTTATAAGTTTGTTCTGTTTTATAAACTAAAAAGGCAAGAAGATAATAGGAATCTCATATTGTTAATATTTCAGGGACTATAACCTAGGTATCTCTTCGTGCATATGTCATGTTATATGATGATTGATTCAATTAAGCACTATGAAAAGAGTATTAGTGTGTATCTGAGAAAAAGATGGTCAAATAATATAAACAGATTTTATTACTATTTAAAATATTTTATTTATTGAAGCCAATAGTTACCACTGACCTTCAAATGATCCTTGGAATGACCATTAACTATAGATCTTTACTTCTATTTTAACTTTGTTGAAAAATGTGAAGGCAATTATGTTTAATTTATTACTGGATCACCAATGGAATATTGAAATAACTCGGCTGAATAAAGGAAGCCATATGGTAGGAATACAAAACTTGTCAGAAAAATGTTAATTTATGGCTCCATAAACATTCTATCTGTCCAAAAAGTGTGTACCGATTGAGTCAGTTTTGACAGATAAAAGAGGACTCCCTGAATAGCCTTTCCCGAGAAACATCCTTCATTAATATTTACTTTTCTCTTGACAGGGCCGCTGCGGCATGCAGGGTAAATATAGTCTCTCCTGGCAAACATACATAGTCATAGGTTCTCATTTGACTAAGCATTTAAATGCGGTGGGTATATGTAAGGTTCTGAGCGTTTGAGGGACTCCGGGACCTAATGCAAGGGAAGAAAAATCCACGACACTTGGTTGGAGGCGTGGGCACATTTATATTCAGTTTACTTGGGATCAATAAGAACAGAGAATTGCTTGACACCCCCACCCCTCCTTTGTCTCCTTCATTTTTTGTTCTGCTGTGAACAGTCACTAAAAATATGTCTAGTCAATGAGGGCAAAGCAAAATCGAAAGGGTTGCTATAGGAACCTAAAATGCGACGCCGAGTCCCAGCCGCTCAATCTCTTCTGTGTTCTCCAGCCACCTTCCTGTTGTCGTCCAACTCCCAACGCCTTCGTTCAGAAAGAGACTCCTTGAAACGTAAGCGATGCTCTCGAAGGGAATGTTGTAATATAAATTTAAGCCACATATATTCCAAGGCTGCGTAAAGCCACAAGCACAAGGCTGGTATTCCTTCTGTTTATCCTGTCGTGTTTTCAATGCATTTTGACCGAATTCATTTTCTCACTGTGAAAGACGTGGGAGTGCACGTCCCTAGTGATGAGCGCGTGAGCACCGAGGCACACCGCCCGCAGCAGCCTGCACACACTTCGCCCCGACGGCTCCCTTCCATTGCCATCGGCGTCTAGATGCCAACCCCGGGCCCTTTTCATGCCCAATTCTTTTAAATTATCACACTCAGAAACTGTACTCCTCTCAAATCTTATTTTTCAAAAGGTGACTGACCCTTCTGCTTTGTTTCTGACCTCCATTTGATAACTCCGAAGTAATCATTGGAGGCATTTCAGATGGACAAACAATTTCTAGTTCAGTAGACCCATGACTACACATCCTAGCCCTCATAACCACATAAGACTCTCTTAAAGGAGAGGGGCTTTCTTCGTGAGTCAATGAGAGTCTTATCTTTTAGGGGGCAATTAGCGCTCGACCTCATTCCTCTTGCTTCTGCTCATTGTCATAAATCTAACTCATAAGCTCAGTCAATTTCCTTTTCTCCTTTGAAGTTGTAGAATCAATCTAGGAACAATTTATTCTCCAAATGAGATTTCAGGAACAGTTTTTAATCTGGTGAACAAACAGCCCCATGGATCAAGATAGCTCAGGAAACAGGATCTTTTATAAAATCGCATAAATGACATTGCTAGATGAGAGACCATTCTGCTTCCTTCTCTGGTAAGTTTGAGGCAAGGGTCAAATGCTCAGTCCTGCCTCTTTTTATTTTATTTTATTTTAATGAGGTGATCTGTCTATGGTTGACAAGAGAGGAACTGTGCTTAATTTAACAGTCTTCTTGCTCCACTTGACTGTGTCCCGGGTAGTGGTTTTGCTTGTGACATCCAGTTCCAGCATGGAGACTGTGGAGGAAGAGAACAAAGGGGGAAATAAAAGACCATGCAAACATTTTCACATGGGACATGACTCACGAAGAGGGGTTAATAGTTAATATGGACTCATATTCTAGGTATGTCTTTTGTAATGTAAAGCAATCAAGCACAAAAAATCATTCATGATAAAACACTCAAAAGTTTAGAACTAGTTTATCCTGCCAGGATTATTAAAATTTCTTTAAAAAATTTTTTAATCATGAGTACATATGTTTGAGAATGCACACAGAGTAATTACAAGGGCAATGTTTGTATTATGTAGATCTCTGCAAAAACCGATCTGTAGATTTCATGGTTTTGCTTGCCAAATACTCAGTGCTTGTAATATTTAAGCACCTATTATCTATTGTAACACGGCCTATATTAAACATATAGTCATGGAATACATGCTAAAGTTTTTTTTTCCCAGGGACCATAATAGAGAGTTTATATTGCTCCTTGGATTTATAATGCTATTTTAAAACAAACAAACATAAATAAACATACAAATGATTCGAGTTTAAACCCTCCTACCTACCATCCCACAATTGTAACTTTAATATCATAAAAAGATGAAAAAAGTTTCATTCTAGAAAGTATTTGTAATGTTTGCAAAAAGTATTTGTAATGTTTATTTTGAGCAAAATAATCTTTAATTCCAAATAGATGTCAAGAAAATCTGGGAGAATGGATAAATGTGGGATTCTGAGCCTCCAAAGGAAAATGGGACTTGCTTATAAACGATAGCTTTCATTTATAGAGCTGTTTGCTGGAGGGCAATACTGCATGTTTAGTGTGAAAAATGAATTCAAATCACTTTCAAGAATAAAGTTTGCAAAGTAAAGTAGCAGCATTAGATATTGTGCTTTACAGTAGAACCCAACTTCTCTTTTTAACTATGCTAATTCATCTAATCAGAAAAGAAACACATTTTGCTTGTCTTGAAAACATTACCCTTGAAACATTTTCAGCATTTATCACTGTAGACCCACAGAAAAATGAGAATCAATGATTTTATGAACAAGTAAAATTATTTACTATTTGTAATTTATTACTGAGAGAATTTTACTCTTGATTCATGGGGGGGAGGTGCAATTATTGGACCTCTCCTTTAGCCCAATGAGTGTTTCTTGGTCCTGCAACTTGGATAAGCAACTCTGGCTAAAGCTGTAAGGTTAAAAATTTCAGGTGTGAACTGAAAGTTTGTGGTTCCATAGGAGAAATTCTGCTCTATATAGATTTATAGTTTTGAAAGCCTGTGAGACAGTTGCTTTCTGTTCCATGTCAGAATTAACTGAATTGAAATGGAATTTCTGGTAATTTAGTGATGAAAGCATGAATAATGAGGAACACTGCCTGGAGCAGCCTGCACTCTCTTTCCCCCACCGCTCGCTTCCATTGTGACAGGTGTCTGCATTTTAACCTCGGAGCCTCTCACAAGCATTTACACGCCCCCACCCCCCACCCCCACACACATATACAAAAACACACTTTTTTTCTCCTATTAAACTGGTATCTGTTGATAGGGCTTTCAGTAAACTAGTCATGTGGGGTGCACCTTTTCGTCACATGGACTCACTCATCCTAGCTCTAGGCAGTTCTGAATGACCACAGTCCCAATCATAAAAGAAAGGCCTCAAGTTTAAATTCTGCCTCACTGAAGTCTAAACGAAGTGCACAGCGTGAAAAGCATTGCTCCTATGGAAGTAAGAGAAAAATAGCTTATAGAAACCACCCACAATTCTTCATACACTCTGGAATCTTAAATAACATTGCTTCATACATTTGTGTAAAGCAGTGACAAAAAATGTCTGGGGCTTGACTCTCCTTGAGATGCCTCCCCAAGGAAACAAAGGTCAGGGGTAAGCTAAGCCATGTCCTCCCCATCTAGTGTGCTATGGGTTGGAGAGGGTGAGGTGGGGAAGAGGGCAGTGGCCTCAATGTAAATTCAAGTGTCTGAAATAATTCATCTGCCTTGGTAAGTCTTACTATTAAGAAATGATTTAAATCTTACTGAAATTTTGCCGATTAATTTCTATTATTATTTAATATTACTACAAGCAGGAATCCAGTGGTGTTAGCATATCAATATGATAATAAGATGACTAGTACAGGATTTAAAATTTTTCAGGCTCTTAATGTACCTTTTACTCTCTGTCAAAAAGCCAAGAATGCACACACTTTCATGCAGTATGTGATTACTCAGTATATTTTATTAGTTCTGAAAACAAAAATAAAAACATAAATCAAATAGTCTATCCTCCAGTATATTACATCAAAATGTGCTTTGTGTACCTGCACCTCTAAGGTGAAGGAGTCCAAACTGGAGAATGAAATAGAGAAAGACAATATCCAGAAACATTCAGGAACCGGTGCGACAAACTACAATCAATGGTTTTGCTGTTGAACTCAACTGTGTTTCACAACTATCTGACTGAGGTGTGGAGGTGAGGGAAATTGAAAGAATTTTTGCATTAGTTTCTGTGTTAGTCTGGGTAAATTAGGGAAATAAATCCACAGAAACTCATCTATGTATAAGACAGTTTTATATAAAAGGGTAAGTGTACATTCAGAAAGCATCTCAACCCAATGCTGTTCAAGCCCAAGTCCAACATTAGCCCTTATGTCCAGCACCAATCCACAAAGTCCTCCTCCATCTCACAAAACACACGTAATGACGCTGACTGGAGGGGAAAGCCGAGTCAGTGAATGTTAAGCATCTCAACGCTGGTAGGGGTCTTCACATCGCTGCTCCAGCACCCAGGGCTGCATCAGAGTAGGTCCATATGGCTTTTCCTCAGGGATGTCAAGCAGGAAGTGAGCTTTGCCAGCTAAATCAGGGAACTGGCTAAGGCAGCTGCACCCTTGTCCGACCATCGGAAAGCAAGAGACCCGAGAACTAGAAAGGCAAGGCTCACCGAGCCATTTATCTCTCTGTCCTTCAATTACCCCTACATGTGTTTATCAGCTAGGTTGGTACAATAAACCTTAACTATCTCAGTTTCCATCTTCTATTGGTTAAAAATAATATTCTGCATATGATATTAGACCCCCATATTTACAGGAAGAGCCTTGGTGGGATAGTGGTTACACAGTGGGCTGCTAGCTGGAAGGTCAGCAATTCAAACCACCAGCTATTTTAAGCAAAAGAATTATAGGTGGTGTTGGGCACAAATGGAGATAACAATGTATGTTGCACTGCTTTACGATGAATTAGTTGAGAGCTCCCGGGTGGCCAGATCGTGGCTATGAAAAGGTACTGATAAGGGTAGAGTCAAGAAATCAAAAGACCCCCTGATACACAGCCATTATGCCACCAGAGTTCTTTGTGCCCCTCATAAGCATGTCTGTGAAAGGTCAAGAGAGCAAAGCCCAGGAAGTAAACATAGCAAGATGGTTGTTCTACAAGCATGCAATGTGCTTTGAATCATTTGGGGGTTCCTCTAAAAAAATCACTCCTGTGGGTGAAGAGAGATGCTGGGCAGTGGAAGACAACAAAATGATAATAATTTATACATTATCAAGGGTTCGTGAGGGAGGGGGAAAATGAGGAGCTGATACCAAGGGCTCAAGTAGAAAGCAAATGTTTTGAGAATGATGATGGCAACAAATGTACAAATGTGCTCGACACAAAGGATTGATGGATGGATGGATTGTGATAAGAGCTGTACGAGCTCCCAATAACATGATTCGAAAATGTATATCTGGGATTTTGCCCATGATCCATCCCTGATTAATTCAATTACCTCAGACATGTGGGATCACGTCTCTGAGGCTCAGTAGTTGGGGTCCTAACCTAGGAATGGGTAGACCTGCCCTGATTTCCTCACAAAGTTAATTGGATTCAAAGTTTTGTTGCAAAATGTGAGAGTTCCTTATTATTACCAAAAGGTGAGAACAAATAGAGTTTTTAAACCGTTACTTTAGATTTATAGAGACTGAAAATCAAATTCCAGGGATAATCAAGTCTATTTTCTGATAGTCCAGTTATGGAAGCAAAATAGAGTCAAAACTGCTACTTAAAAGGTTAGAAATGTTAACCGTGAAAGCACTCCCCACTTGAAAAGCTTCCGTGGTTGGCAGAGCACCATTATAGTCCCCTGAGCTCATCAGAATGACTGCTCCTCCAAATCAAAATGGCTTAATATATAACTGTGAAATTGAATAATTATTGCTTCATTTTTCTAGCAAAATAATTTTAAAAGGGGAATCATTTTGATAATATCATTAAAATGCCATCAGCCATGTTCATCTCGAGTTTAGACAAAAATGTTTCCTTTTACCAAGATTACAAGGTTCATTATTTCGATGTGTTCTTTAAAAAGCATCTCTCTGTCTACACAGTTATCTCTATTAGCTACCTCAAATCACTGCAGCCATTCCGTCCTACTGCTACAACTTGGAGTCCATCTTTAGCCCACTTCACTTCCAGGCACTGGATAGAGCACAGATTGCCAATGGAAATTTCATAACCAATCATATTGGTAAATACCTTTTCTGGTTTTGTTTCCAGCAGCAAACGAAGAAGAGGATCCTCAATAGAGTAGATTGTCACAAGGCTACAATAATGGGCTCAAACATAATAATAAATTATATAATAACATCTATCTTCCTGTTTCTGCTGACTGGTAGGGAGCTAGTGACAGATTTGAGTCTCCTTTTCCTGTATGCATAACGTTTTATGATATAATGTTGTTTACATGTCTCCTGAAACCAACATATTTCACTGCTTTTAATTTTTATTTTGTCAATTTTTTCCAACTGAAAATATGTTTTATTATACAATTGCATGTGTTTCTTCATGAGATGCAGTAAATTAGTTATGGAACAAGGCAGGTTATAGTTAGGTTTTTTTTTTTTGCTTTGCTTTTCCTTTTCTTTAAGTTAAGTAATTACTATTATTAAATTTAAAGATCTCAAACTAGAACAAAAATCCTATGAAATTCAATGAGACAAAGTGTGGGAAGGGAGAGAAAATGCAGTAAAAGAAAGCTGCGAACACTAGAAACGAAGGTTCTTGCTAATAAAGGGAGTCACCTAGTTGTACCAAAAGATTTCAAAGACTTGTAAGAATTAATTGATAGGAAGATAGGTGTGGTTATAGAACTTGCAATGTTAAAATATACCCATTACAGGAAGAAGCATAAAGAGAAATTTCTCTTCCAGACCCAAGTCAGAAAATATTCTGTCATGTGGTGAACCGACCTATTTCTAATAGCAAATGTGTCCCAGTGTCTCATGGCATTGTAACTTGTGACAATTTTCAAATGTAAGTTGATGGTTTCAGCCACAGGGGCAATATAATAAAAGCAATACTACAGTAAGCCAATAGAATGCAGTAATCTGACTTAATCCAATAATACATTTCACATTATAGAGAATGTAGTTATATCTCACAACTGGTTTTATAATAGCTATTGTGCTGCAAGGCATCAGAGATCTACCATTCAAGCCAGTAGTTAGGCTGCCAGACATTACAAAGGTCAAATTACTTTCCCAGGATAAATCCAATATAGAAAGTCACAGCACGTTTGTTTGAAATGAAGGTAGGAGACGACTCACCAGCCAATGTGTTTGCAGGGAAGCGAGGTGACTCCAACAAGCAGAATATGAAGAGTCCCAAAAGCTATGTCTCCCAAAAGATTTGCTATTCAACCTCAGTGGCCATTTTTCTGCAGGAGAAAGGCGAGGCTCTCTGCTCCTGTAAAGGTACAGTCATAGAAACCCACAGGGGCAGGTCCACCCTGGCCTGTGGGCTTGCTCTGAGTTGGAATCCACTGGATGGCAGTGAGTTGTGTTGTTGTTTGTTTGTTTTGCTTTTCAATCACTTTTAAAGCAGACAGTCTCCCTCAGCTTTTAAAAGGCAAACCAGATCTCTAGGAAGCATCCATCTGATCCCCAGCGATGAGAATATCACTTTCCAGTCTCTCCTAAAAAGATAAAATAGTCAAAAACTGGCTTTCCAGAGGTCCTTTGGCTGGGATGCCCATCACAGAGCAGCATTCTTATTTATATGCTGATTTGAAGCTAGAGGACCATTGAAGCCAACATGACACCTTAGTTTCAGAAAGTTGATAAGTGATTTTACTATTATGATTATTTGCTTAATAATGTTTAGCTTCCAAGATTTAAGTGTGGAGAGGGGTGAGGAGGCATAACTTATTTATAATTATTCATAATTTTTTCCTATATTGCCTGGAACCTCCCTTTCTGCTATCCCTGAGCTTCTTTATTCTCTTTATTTGCATATCCCACAACTATGAAAAGAGTGCCTGGCACATAGTTTACTGTCAGCAAATATCACTGGCTGATAAAAGTGTCATTCATAATTGCCCTCATTGAAAATAATTTTATAACACAATCAGCCTTCCTAGATGAGCGATACCATTAAAATAAATCACTTGATAAAAATGCAGAATCCTGGAGTGACTCTGGGAGTGTTTTAATGATTGTGTTAGCTCATGGTGGCATTCCATTGTCTGATTGATCACTATCGATAACAACCGATTCAGCTGATTTGAATGCAAGAGTTACAGGAATCAAAGTTGGAAAATCACTGAAGTTAGCGTGCACATGGATTTTCTAGGAGCACCACCAAGCAAGGTTTTCAACCCTGCCCAGTTGTTATTTCTGATGCAAGGGCCATGATGGAGGCGGGGATGGGGGGGGGTGTTCCATAACAGCTGTAAATAATCATCTCATTATTGGCAAATATTCCTCAAGGTTGAAAAGTACATAATAAAGGTAAGTAATGAAATGCCCACACCAAAATAATCTATGCTCTTTTTGTAAAAGAAGCCAGAAAACCCTCAAGCTTATAATTTATGGAGCAAGATACTTTTGAAGAAATAGATGGTAGGCTATAAAGTCATTAATTTAGGCTAAATAATGAGTTTACTTATTCAAAAACTAAGATTAACTACTTTCTGGATTTGTATGTGATTATTATGATAACCCAAGAAGCTGGCTGCCCAGAGATTATAAATTTCATGGCATTAAAAGATCTTCCAGTCGAAAATATCTCACATAGATTTATTGTTTCCAAGGTGTCTATTTTGTCTTTCTTTGCTTTCTTAATTAAATTTTCATGTAGTCTCTCAGACTATCTAAGGATTCTAAGCAAAATATGGGTAGAAATTGAATTCTTTTAACTTTAGAGGCTACTTTCGGAGATGGGCAATGTCATTAGTGATAGGTGGCTATTTATAAGAAAATAAGTTAATTCAGAAACAAGAATTTGGATACAATGATCTTTTCCTGTGTAGCAGATATGATAATTTTAGCTATTTGCATTTGAAATTTAGCTATTTGCATTGTGATTCAAGTAGCTATAATAATTATATAAAGCCAAATCAAACTCACTGCCACTGAGTCAATGTCTACTCATAATGACCCGATAGAATAGGGTAGAACTGCTCTGCGAGTTTCGTAGCACCGAGCTCCGACTGTCTCCCCGAGGAGCTGCTGTTGATTTCAAATTGCTGACCTTGCAGTAAGCAGTCTAAGTAACTACCACAGTGATATATATAAACATATAAAGCATTGTGATAATATCTAACAAAAGCATTTTTGTAGGCCAAAAGTAGGGAAGAAAATATCATGAAATTCTTTTCAAAGAGGTTTTGTCTCATTGAAATTTAAAGAAAGAATGGGAGTTACATAGGTGAGGAAGTTCATGTAAAGCATTTCAGACAGGGAACAGAAGGATGAGGAAAGAAAGGACCACGCTAGCTACATTCATGGAACTCGGTAGGTAGTACGCTACTTGACATGTGTGGAACTCACTGGGCAATAAGTCTTGGGGCTAGAGAATCAAGAAGCAGCCAGATTGTGGCGTGTTCAATCAGCCATGAGGATCTGAAGTCCTAGGGTCAGAGAGTGGCATTCTTAAGTGAAAAGGGAATCATTGCAAAGACAATTTATAAGAAAGAAGTCTTATTTTAATTGGGGTGATTCTTATTGCATATAACAAAATGATGAAGAGTGATAATCACTAGCAACTATGCTTCATTCCTAGTTAATCCTTTTAAGGCAGATGTGGTCACTTTTGGGGTAGTGCTTCCCATATTAAAATAAAACAAATAAGGGAAAGTGGGTGAGGGGTGACGGAGGATGACGTAAGATATGGAAACAATCATCTATAACTTGTAAGGGTTTGTGAGGGAGGGTGGGTGTGGAAGGGAGGGGGAAGAAATGGGGAGCTGGTGTCAGGGGCTCAAGTGGGAAGAGAAGGCTTTGAAATGAGGATGGCGGCACGTGTGCAAATGTGCTGGACACATAGAAGGAGTGCATGGATTGTGATAAGAGATGTAAAAGCCCCAAATAAAAGTATTTTTAAAAAACCAAATAAATTTGAGGCAAGCAAAAAAACCAAACTTGAACAACCTATATGACTAACGTTTTTTTTCCAGGTTGAGGAGGTCAAACAAAGGCAATCATATTTTTCGAGTAGTCACCTGAAACACTCTGGCAACATTATAGGATCATATGCCTTCAGTTTCTTATTTTTATGCCCATGCGCTTTAGCAGCCACCACACATAACTCCTTCTTAAAATCATTTCTAGGCAAATGAGAACCCCAAACATCATAAATTAAAGATTATCTTCCCTTTGAATCATTCATTTTTAAAAGAAATTAGGTGGAGACAACCTACAATTAGAGGAGAAGTAGGTATTCATTAAAGGGCATTTGTCCTCCAGATTTATCTTTCACTCATGAATGACCTCATCAGAGAAATAAATTAGCATAATTTATATCAATAATTTGTTACTGTGATGTGTGAAGAAAATAATTCCCACCAATAAATTATAGAATCTCTTATGGCTGAATTTTGTCTGCTTATTTGCTTTTACCTAAATTTAGACCTGAAAAATGATATTAATAAAGTACTGAAAATAGTCCATGGACTGAAGTCCTGGTAGATTGTTGGCCAATGGTAACTCTCATATCTGAGAGAATCGATGCTTTGCTAAATTTGACCTGCTAATTATAACATTTCCCTGATTGTTGAGAAAGTGCTTCTAATCCTCTAGTTTGCAGAATTTGAGATCACCTAACTAGAGCTGCTTTCTTTTGTGTAAACTAGTAAATCACTTTGCCAAGTAGATCCTTTTGAGTTGTCTTTTAAAGTAACCTCTCGACTTGTAATCATCTATATTTTCTTCATGATTTATTTCACTTTATTTTACTGGAGAACCTTTTAGAATGTTTGTCATGAAAAGAGCTACATAAATATTAATATATTGATAGTGTTATGGCTTTTCAAACCTATATTTCATTTTATGAGTTTTAAGAGCTACAGAATTTACTGACTGTACAGAAAATATCGGTATAATGGACTTACTGAAGTGCCCAAATGTGATAATATATGTGACTTATTAATCCCATGAAAGTCAGTATGATCCTGTTTAAATGCCAAATTTTTTAAACCAATCTTGAATATTTTTAACTGACATAAAATTTGACATGACAGATAAATACAACGAGCTCTACTTTCTGAGGTTTAAAGTTAATTTAGAGATAAATATTATAAAGTAAATAAAAACATAAATCAAGACCCATGTGGACTTACAATTGCATGCTAAGTTAAAGCACTATTTTCTTATCTCAACTATTTTACCTTGGCTCTCCAACTTTCAGCATTAACCATGAAGCCAAGACTGTACAAGGTCAGCACTTGCTCTTTAGTGTAGCAATACTGCAAGTTAAATGTTTTGGTTAAGAAATTAATAAATCACAATTGAAAGTATCCATGATAACAAAAGAGACAGCAAAGACTTCACTCAATGAATCATAGAGAAATACTTAAGGGAAGGGAGATTTTAAGATTTTAAGTGAAAATTCAGTGCTTGAACACAGAATTTCCTTTTAAAGATCTACTTAATTTTCAGAACCTTAGCATCATAGGTAGTGATGGGTGAAAGACAGTGAGTATTCTTTCTTCTGAAAGTGTTTGACAAACTGGCACTAGGGACATAAAATCAAAATGCAGAGTTTCTGTGTTAGCAATTTTAAGATACTGTTAGGAATACCAACCAATTAGATGAAATATATGCATCTAGAAAAACACATTAAATTTTGCCTGGTAAATTTAGATACTGTATTGACAATGTTGAGTCATAAAGGTTGCCTGGCATAGGGATGGCCCTACTTAGTCTAGCGGAAATAAGGCAGTTGATTGTTGCAGAAGAAGCTGGGTAATGCAGTGCAACATGAAAATGCGATATGAGCCAAGCCAGATTGTGTTAAGAAAAATGTAGAGATGTCTGAGATACTGAATGGAGCAGTTCAATTTAACAAGGAACCGATAGAAGTTTCCCTCCATAAAATAAATGGTAAAATATGAACCTTAGAGTAGCCATGCACCAATATTTCAAGAGCAGTTCTATACCCTCCAACTCAATGGCATAACTGCTTTAACTAAAAAACAGCAACAACAAAAACAAAACAGTTGCCACTAAGTTCATTCTGACATGGAAACCCCATGCGTGTGAGAATAGAACTGTGGCCTTAGACAGCTGTTGAGAGCTGATTTTCTGGATACAATCGTGAGGCCTTTCTGTTGAGGTGCTTCTGTGTGGACTTGAACTTCCAGGCTTTTCATTTGCAGCTGAGTTTTTAAACTGTCCATACCAACTAAGGGTGCTGATGAATAGAGGAGACCAGGGAGAAAGAAAAGTATAAGAATGACTGGGGTTTATTACAAGTGAAGATGTTTAACCTACGAAATACAGGTGACACAATCTTGCTTACTGCAAGTAAGGACTTGAAGGAATGCTGATGAAGGAAAGATTGTCGTCTTCACTATAGATTACAAGTCCACGTTCACAGATGTACTAACAGTCCCATGATCAACATGAAAAAAAGATTGAAAGTGTCAAGGATTTTCTCTTGCCTGAATCCACAAGCAGTGCTTATGGAAACAGTCGTAAAGAGATCAAATGACACATTTCCTTGAGTAAACCTGCTGTACAAGCCCACTTTAAAATACTTAAAAGCAAAGAGGTTCCTCTGGGGACTAAGATCCCAAGTCCTGGTACTTTTAATATATGTGTGAAAGTTGGACATTGAACAGGGAAGACCAAAGAAGAATTGATGCATTTAAATGATGGTGCTGTCAAACGATAGTGAAAATACTACCAACTGCCGAACAACAAACAGGTGTTGGGGAAAGACATACAGCCAGAACGCTTCTTAGAGGCAAGGATGGCAAACTTTTGTCTCCTATGCTTTGGACATATTGTCAGGAAAGACCACTTCCTGGAGTAGAACATCTTTTTCATAAGACAGAGGTGCAGTCAAGAGGGGGAAGGCCCCGGATAAAATTAACTGACACAGTGGCTGCAATAAAGGGGCTCAAACATCAGGACGGTTTTTAGAATGGCACAAGACCATTGTGTGTTGCTCTGTTGTGTACCGCATTGATAGCAGCCTGGACTGACTCAGTGGTAACTAACAGCAACAACAGAAAACACGTAAACCTATTTTCAGACAAATCAGTATAAAACTGAAAGTATAATACATTACATGTTTCATAATGATGCAAAAAAAACCAAGCTATATGAAGACAAAGAGACAGAACCATGTATGTTAATATGTTATAAAAAGGCTTAGTTCAACACATGAAATTCATTCTATATATTATATAAAATGATTAAAGAAGTGACCTGATTTTTAAAATAGTAAAATAAAAATTATAGACAGCTTTAGATCAAGCAAATGCTAATAAAGAGAACTTATGGGAACATGGACCATGGAAGAAATGACATGTTGAATTAACGAGTTTTCAAAGTATACTGAAAATACCAAGGACTGCAAGGAGGACAAATTTGTTTTGGAAGAAGTGCAACCAGATGCTCCTCAGATATGAGAACAGAGCTTCCAGCACTTCGGACATGGTATCAGTCCCTGGAAAAGAACACTGTGGTTGGTGAAGCGGAGGGTCAGGAAGAGGAATGCCCTGCATGACACGATTGCCACAGTGGCTGCACAAATGGTCTGAAACAAAGGGATGAGTGATTGTAAGAGTGCCACGGAACTAAGTGCCATTTCCTTTTGCTGTCCCTAAGAGAGGGAACTGGTTCAAAGGAATCTAAGAATGACCACAACCATGAGAATTATAGATCTCAAGGAGATTTGTATGCCTGCTTGAAAGGAGAGCATAACAACCAGATCATCGCTCTCATCTGCCTTTGTAAAACAAATAAAATGTACGTTATTAATTATTAGGTCCCACTCACTTAAAGCGACATATACAACATAATTATACACTATGAACCATTTTCACAATCGTTTCTATGTTTGAGTTCATTGCTGCAGCCCCTGTGTCTATCGATTTCCTTAGGAGTCTTTTTCTTTTTCAGTGTTTATGTCCGTCTCCATGGACTGGTTCCTCCTGATAACATGCCTAATGTATCTGAAATGAAATCTCACCAGTCTTTCTTCTAAGGAGCATGTGGCCATACATCTTCTAAGACAAATTTATTCATCCTTCTGGAAGTCATGGTATATGGCACATGTTTTGACAACCCCATCATTCAAAGGCATTAATTCTGATTTAGTCTTGTTTATTCAATTTTACAGCTGTTGTTTGTGCATACATGCGATAGCTGGCGGCAGACGCACCTTAGTTCTTAGAGTTATGTTTGTTTGTTTTTATTTTACATTTTAAAATGCTCTTTTGTGATGACTTGTCAAAAGTAGTATGTCATTAGATTTCTTGAGTGCTCTTTCCATCAGCATTGCTTGTGACTCAAAGGAAATGAAATCCTTGAGAACTGCACTGTTACCTGTTTGACGTGACGTTGTTCACAAGTCCAGCTGTGAGGAACTTTGTTCTCTTGACATTGAGGTGGGATCCATACTGAAGGCTGTAGTTCTTGATCTTCATCAGCATCTAGTTCAAGTTGTTTCCGTTTTCATTAAGCAAGGATGTTTTCTGTATATTGCCGCTAATCAATGAATCATCCTCCAATCAAAATGCCCCTCTCTTCTCCATACAGTTCAATTTCTTAGATTATTGCCTCAGCATACCGAGTACATAGAGTGAAAGGATAGAACTCCGATTCAAACACTCCTCTTTTAAAATAATACTGGAAGAAAACAAATGGAATTTAAAAGGCAGAATAGGTAAAAGATGACTGTCAAAAGAAAAGCTGGAAATTGCTCTAGAATGTAGAGTAACTAAAGTAAACTGATGAAGTTAAAGTTTAACAGAAAGCCTCAAAGAGTGGCACCAAAGTAAATTATCATAAGGGGATTGCAAAGGCATAGAGATAGAAAATGCAAAGGGAACAACACATACGCAAGCTGAAACAACTGAAGAAAACCATAGTTGAACTTCAATAGTGGAGAATTCTATGGATGAAATGTTGAATACAAGGAACAGAATATCAATCGAGATGTTTCAAAAAATAGATGGAGCGTGAAAATTTTAAATAATATCAATCTCACACAAAGTAAAATTTTGTTAAAGAAAATTCAAAAATGGTACATCTATAGTGAATTCAAATTTCAAGGTAGCTTTAGAAAATGACATATAGCAAGTGACTAAAATGCCACAGATAGGAGCAGGACTTCACAAATGCATGAAAAAAATGATTAAGCATAATGAAATGTTTTCATAAGCCCACTCATAAATGTTGACCAGTCTCGCTAATAAGTATTTGTTGTAATGTAATATTTTCAAATATAGAAATGAAAGTCAATATTACATGAGAAGAATAATTAAGTATGATTATTTGAGGTTATTGCAAAACTATAAGAATGACTCCATAATTGAAAGTCTGATAATGAAATATATAATAACAGACCAACTGAAAACAGAAATACAATTTTTCCAACAAATATTAACTATATGTTTGACAACATTTGAAATACATTTCTGATTTTTAAAAAAATCTTACTTGATTAGAAATAGAGGCCCAAATAGTGAGCATAATAAAAATGTGTATCTCAAATAAAGTTAACTTGATTTTTCCATACAGCAAAATCAGTATTACTTCTTTAGAAGTTGGGAACTGATATATAAAGAGGCGGTAGCTCTCGATGCCCCTTATTAGTATTGACACTTAATTAGCATTGATCAGGATTTATTAACATAATAAACACTTGCCATCTTCCAATCACCCAGCTCTAGACACTCACATAACCAGTTTCGTATTTTCTAGTCATTGTGTCCAATAGAAAGAGACACATGATCCTGGAGTGTGGAAAATTAAGCAAGAAAGTGGAGTCCGTGACAGCACATGCGCAGCTCCCGTTCGGGTGAGGAGTGTTGGCAGTGGTGGATGCTCAAGCTGCAGGCAGCATCAGGCTGTAGCAGTGGGAACATGATTGTGCTTACCAACTGTTTTGTGGCATGCTTTGTTTGGGTTTTCTCAGCAGTCTTTGATCATCTTCCAGATAATTTATGCAGCATATAATTAGTCAAATTTCATTTTTCTGATGAAGGAATTATGCATCAATGACTACTATTTTACTACAAAATCCCAATGAAATAACTAATCAATCCAAATCAACAATAGAAAAAATATATAAAGTGATAAATACTGCATTGGAGGGCAAACATTTATAAGAGGATGTAACTGTCTACCTAGTGATCTCATGAGTCAATTGAAAAATGTAATGGAGAATAACAGGAGCCATTAAAACAGCTGGTTATAAACATATGCATGTATAAAATAAAATGTATAAATACTAAAACATAGAATGAAGTATCTCACTTTCAATCATACTAAAAAGACCCCACGTTTTAACAAACATAATATGGACGATGCAGTGACAGCTAAGGATTTAAATCATACTTAAATGAATGGAATGCCAGTGTGCCCTTGTTCTTGTTGCTGTTCGGTGCCTTCGAGTTGGTTCTCAACTACAGCAGCGCTGTGCACATCAGAAGGAACACTGCCTGGTCCTCGGCAACCCTCACAATCGTTCCTACGCCTGAGCCTACTGTGGCAGTCAGTGTGTCTGTCATCCGTCCCCTTGAGAGCCGTCCCTCTTCGCTACATGTCTACTTTGTCCAGCAAGATGTCCTATTCCGGAGACTGGTTTCTCCTGACAGTGTGGATCCTTGGTTAGGCTTAAAACAAAATAAAATAAAAGTTTTAGTTCACTCAAAACTGAAACTTAAATTTTAATATAATTGAATAACAAGAGTCAAAATGTTATCAAGTTCCCATTAGAAGGGAAGAAATATCTAAAATAATTCTGAGAAAAGACGGCTTTCGAAAAGCAAATAATTCTACTAGATATTAAAATACCATACAGATATTAAAACCTTTGACATTAAGATATTAATGTCAATGTCAAAATATTAAAACACAGGAGCTATAGAAATAAAAAACAGAATGAATGGAGAAGAATAGAGGCTGAAGTAATTTCAAATATATTCTGAATTTTGGTTTATTAAAAGGATGGTTTACATTCTTGAAGGTTTACAATCTTCAAAGATTGAAGAAGTAACTCGGTGTTATTTATATATATGTGAATATCAGGCTGTCATTTCCAAGAGTGATTCTGATTCTCCTCATTTCTTGTACTAAGGCTCCCAGCCCGGTAGCAATCTCAATCTCACCTGCAAACAGCTAATTCAGACACTGTCAGCCTGGGCACAGCAAAGTCGGGTTTTAACAAG
Source organism: Tenrec ecaudatus (assembly GCF_050624435.1). Classification (NCBI taxonomy): domain Eukaryota; kingdom Metazoa; phylum Chordata; class Mammalia; order Afrosoricida; family Tenrecidae; genus Tenrec; species Tenrec ecaudatus. Next base: position 119,805,196 of record NC_134531.1, on the reverse strand, counting down.
TTCTCTTGTCTTTGATGCAAGCTAAAATTTAACCAAAATAAAATTCCAATACATTCCCAAGTTTAAAGTGGAAATAAACTGATATTACAAGAGCTATTAAAAATATAATTTTCTTTGTTAGGAGGATTTTTCATATTTAGAACATAAAATCTAGAAGCTATAATGTAAGATACTAGTATATTTAACTAAATAATAAATAATTTTACCCACACATAGTAACAAAAATGCAAATTCAAAAATCAAATGATAAATAGGAAAATATAAGCAACACATATGACAATCATTTTTTGTACACATTTAGTTTTATTGTGACAAAGCAACTTTTAACATTTAAAACTGAGCATCTTTCCTTTCCAGTGAAACAAAAAGTAAATTTAACAGTAAACAGGAACATAATTACAATAGAGAATGCCAATTCCAAAGAAGATCCTACGGGTTCTTTTATTAGTTTTAAAAAGCCACACAACCATTAAGAAAAATAAGGGCACAATAATATAATAGGGAAAATAGTGAAACAAGAAGATATTTCACATTAAAAAAAAGAAGATATTTCACAGAACAAAGATAAATGCAATATCAAAAATTATATTAAAAGTTGATTGGTAGCAATATAATATTAATGGAAATTAAAACAATATACATCCATCAGAATTGTAGGATTATAGGAAATCCCTTAGAGTCTTTTATTTTTTATTTTTTAATAAACAACTTTATTGGTGGCTCTTAAAGTTCCTATAACAATCTATAAATTATTTGTATCAAGCACATTTATACATATGTTGTCATCACCATTTTCAAAACATTTTCGTTCTACTTGAACCTTTGGTATCAGGTCCCTTCCCCTCCCCCCCCCCCCACATTCCCACTCTCCCACCCTTGTGAACCCTTGATAAATTACAAATGATTTTCTTTTCATATCTTACACCATCCCCTGTCTCTCTTCACCCAAATTTCTCTTGTTCATTCATCCCCTCTGGGGTGGGTTGTTTACACAATCATTTCAATTGATTCCTCCTTTCTGTCCCTTCATTCTCCACCTTCCCCCTACCCTCATGGTATTGCTACTTCCATTATTGATCCTCAGGGGTTTATCTGTCCTGGATTCCCTGTGCCAAGAGCTGTTATCTGTACCAGTGTACAGGCTCTGGTCTATCCAGATTGTAATGTAGAACTGGGGTCATGACAGCGGGCAGAAGGAATCATTCAAGAACTAGAGAAATTTTGTATGTTTTGTTGGTGCTATACTGCACACTGGCTGGCTTGTCCCTTCCTTGTGACCCTTCTGTGAGTGAATGTCCAATTGTCTACAGATGGGCTTTGGGTCTCCACACTGAGTCCCTTCATTCACATTGAAATGGTTATTTGTCTTAGATCTTCTTTTGTATGAGACCTGATCCCGTCGACAACTCATGATCACACAGACTTGTGTGCTTCTACTACATGGACTTTTTTGCTTTCCTGCTATGTTGCAGTTTATTTAACTTCAAGCCTTTAAGACCCCGGATGCTATATCTTGTAATAGTTGGGCACCATCAGCTTTCTTCAACACATTAGCTTATGCACCCATTTTGTCTTCAGTTATCATGTAGGGAAGGTGAATATCACAGAATGCCAAGTTATTAGAACAAATTGTTCTTGCGTTGAGGGAGGACTTGAGCAGAGGCCCAATTTCCATCTGCTACCTTAAGACTTAACATATAAATATATGTACATAGGCCTATATCCTTATCATTATATATTTATATATATGTATATGCCTATATTTTTACCTCTATAACTGTCTTTTGACTTATAGTTCTTTCCTCTATTTCCTTTTACTTTCCTCCTACCCCACTATCATGTTTGACTTTTTTTTTCATGTTTGACTTTCATTAGGCTCTCTGTACTTCCTCTCGGCTACATTGTACTTGATCAAATCTCACCAGGCATTCTATGCCCTCCTCGCCATCGGTTTTAGACCTCTTGTTGTTTCCTTGTCCCTGAGTTTGTTGGCTCCCAAATCAATTTCTCCAACTTCTTCCTTTCCCATATCCCCCTGGAAACATTGGTCTCATTGTTTTCTCTATCTTTTATATATAGGCAGGAAAAGAAGAAGAAGAAGAAGGAGGAGGAGGAGGAGGAGGAGGAGGAGGAGGAGGAGGAGGAGGAGGAGGAGGAGGACAGGAAGGAAGGAAGGAAGGAAGGAAGGAAGGAAGGAAGGAAGGAAGAAAGGAAGGAAGGAAGGAAGGAAAAAAAAGCCTATAAATAGTTCCAGGTCTGTCTGCTGTAACCCATGAATGTTTTCTGATCAGTCTGATGCGGTGCCAAGCCCTGACCCCCAAGTCTGGAGTCTATTGTTGGGATTCATCTGGGATCTCTTTGCTTTACTCCCCTAGCTGTACCATTGCACCCCTTCATGTTACACCCTGGTGTGTGGGGGTGGGGGTGGGGTGGAGGTGGTGTCATAATTCCGAGACTGTGTCTCTGGTGCTGCCCCTGCATAGTGCTGTGGGTCAGTAAAGGGACGTCGTGTCTTATGACGAGGTTGACCCCAAAGTCCTCTCTTTGCTTCATTGGCTGCTCCAAGTAGGAATATTGTCCTTAAGGGTTGGTGGGCCAGGATGCAGTTCTCTCTCTCTCTTTGTTTCCCTCCCTTCCTCCATCTTAGTTTGCTCCTGCGTGGTGTGGGCAGACCTGCCACTCTGTCAGGGCTGTATCTTCCGTGTTGTCTTCTGTAGGGCATTCCTCTGAGGGAGGGGGTGGGGGTGGAGGTGGAGGTCAACGTAGCTGGGATATGGGCCAGCCCCACAGACCTTTCTGTTAGTTCACTGCTTCATGCCAATATGTTTCCCTCCAGGCTTCTCATACCAGGCTGAGGTCTGGTCCTCTCACCCTTTAACTTTATATTTTCAATGGGAATTTAGGGGTACGTATCAGATTTTGTTGTTGCTGTTTCCCCCCTTTCTTTTTCTATTGAGATATAATTCACATTGAAAGCTGTAGTCTTTAATCCTAAATAAGTGTTTCAAATCCTCTTTATTTTCAGCAGCCAAGGTTGTGCCACCTGCATATTTCAGCTTGTTGCCACGCTCTTCTTCATAGTCTCCAGCCTATTAGATGGCTCCTTTAGCATGCAGTTTGAATACGTGTGCTAAAGTATACAAGCTGACAACCCATCTCTCCTGACACAAGCCATGCAGTATCCCCTCATCCTCTTTAAACAACTGCCTTTGGTTTGAGTAACACAATTATGTGTTGTGAAACTCCCACTCTTCACAATGTTATGCACGGTTTGCTATCATCCACACAGCCCAGTGTTTTTGCATAATCAATAAAGCACGGGTAAACCTTATGTGGTATCCTCTGCCTTCAGCTCTGGTCTGTCTGATAACAGCAATGATAGCCCTCTTTCCTGGATTTCTGAATCTGACTTAAATGTCTCATAGTGCCCTATTTATTAAAGTACTGCTGCAATCATTTTTAAAATGATCGTCAGCAAAATTTTACTTGGGTATGATATTAATAATACCATTTTATAATTTCTATAATCCATGATATCACTTGTTTTGGAAAAGAAAACAGGTACAGATATCTTCCTATGAGCTGGCCAGGTCCTCCAAAGCCCTTGGCATAGCAGAGTGATTACCGCCAGTGCAGCATCTGTTTCGCTGCAACAATTCAATTGGTATTCCATCGATTCCCGAAAACTCGCTTTGGGGCAATGCCTGCAGCACAGCATCTACTCTTCACTCAAAAGTCGCATATCAGAGCTAATAAGCAACCTCATGATAAACAGATAAAAGATTGAAGATGTCAAGGATGTTATTACTTAGAACCAAGATCACTGGCCATGAAAGCAGCAATCAGGAAATCAAATCATGCACAGCACTGGGCAAGTCTGCTACAAAATATCTCTTTAATTTGTAAAAAGCAAAGACACTACTTTTTAAAATGAGGTTCATTTGATCCCCAAGTCATGTTACATTCAAACGCCTTCACATGAAAGCTAGAAAATAAATAAGAAAGACCAAAGAGGTAATGATGTTGGCAAAAATTATTGACCATGATAATGTGTGGCTAGAGGAATGAGCAAATCTATCTTGGAAGAAGTACAACCACGGTGCTTCTAAGATGGGCATGGTGGTAGTGATCAATATTTCACCTAACGTACGTTGGACATGTTATCAGGAGGAACCAGTCCCTGAAGAAGGATAGTAAGCTTGGTAGAGCAGAAAGTCAACAAAATGAGGAAGATGTTCAGTGAGATGGTTTGATAACTTAGCTGCAATATTGGACTCTAACAGCAATGATTCTGAGGTGATTCAAGAACAGGCAGTTTTGTTTTGTTTTACTTGATATTATTATCTATCAGTGTTTTATATGTATAGATATACATATACGCATACATATAAACACACATATATAGTTTTAAAATGCACTCAGTGCTATTACTAATAATTCATCTATTGAATTATTTTTAAATAGATATGAAAGGATATTATTTATAGGTTATTTATTGAGGATTAAAATCTCCAAACATTCTACACCAATAAGACACTGATTAAATAAATTATGAGATGCCCAAGTGAAGGAATTATAAGTACAAATTTAAAACATTGAGGTAGATATATATGCATTAATTTGGGGAACAGGCATATTACCCCAAAAATACTCAGTTACAGAAAAGTGAGGTGCATTTAATTATTTGGGGGTAAATAAAAAAAACATACGCATGTATTGCTCATCTACCTTGTTTGCCTCATGTAACTATGCATGTTGGGATTCACATAAAAGCATGTGCAATTATATTATATGACTGAGGTTATAGGTTATATTAGTGCTTTTTCATTATAATTTCTTCTTCTACAATTACTCCTGCATTTATGTTTATAAAAAAGCATAAAACAATTAATCTTCCATTTAATTGTTTTACAAAATATCAAAAATAAATTATTACTTTTTTACTTTTTTAATCATTTTATCGGGGGTTCATACAACTCATCACAATCCATACATCCATCCATTGTGTCAAGCACATTTGTATGTTTGTTGCCATCATCATTCTTAAAACATTTTCTTTCTACTTGAGCCCTTGGCATCAGCTCCTCATGTTTTCTACATTTTTGCTTACATCATTAGCATACATGGCTATTTAACTGAGAAAACATTAGATTTAATTCATTGGGGGACTGGTGAACCTTCGTCAATGCTGATATCGCCAAGTAACCTTCAGTTAGTTCTTTCATGGAATTTTCCCATTGTGACAAAAGAAAATGATTTGAAGGATTAGGGCTTCCTCATGACATCTTTGTCTAAGTAGTTCTTTTGTAAATCAAAGGAAATGATCTTAGGTAATATAAAGAAATAACCACCAGTGAGCTCTATAAAGCACTTCCTGATAGAAATGAAATATCTCTCTTTCTGTACGGATTGAAACTCAAGCAAAGTCCTCACACCTAGACAGCATCATGATAAATAGAGAAAAGATTGACTTCGTCAGTGATTTCATCTGCTCGAATCCACAATCGATGCTCATTGAATGAACAGTCAATAAATCAAACAACTTGTTAAATTGGGGGAATCGGCTGCTCAATACTTCTTGACAGCATTGAACAGCAAGAACAGAACACCAGCAAACCTTCTGCCCCCTTCCCCCCGCCCATGTCATCATGTCTATTTGCTCCCGACAACCCGACAGAGAAGAGCAGAACTGCCCCTGGGGGTTTCCAAGGAGAAGAGGCTCATCTTTCTCCCGCCCGTGTTTGCTGTCTTCAAGCTGCTGACCTTTAGCAGCAGACCAATGTCCTCTGAGATGCACTGAGGGCCTGGAGATGTATATGAGCCCCTCCTGCTTCTAGGCAAACTTTCTGTGTGCATAGATCACTTTCACTAGATATTCTAGTTGTTTTAATAGTTTGTCTAAAAATGATATGACACTACCATTCTGTTGAACATACAAGTTAAACCAAATGAATTCATAGAAGCAAGGCAGGGAGTTAGCTGTGTAAGGATCTAATATGTGGTTAAAGGAGTATTTGATAATCCACTTGGAAATAAGTTTCCATTCTAAGTGTAGTTAACTGTGGACTGAATAAGGAGGTCTTGATATTGCCCTTTCATATAATTTATAAAACAATCACTGTTTTATAAGCATATGTATATTAGTGTATTTATAATTAGCCCACTAAGCAAAATGGATATTAATGTATTTATAATTCTTTTATTTTTAAATTCATTTTCATTCTTATTTTGCTTCAACATAAGTAGACAGAAAGACAACTTGACAAATCTAAGATACAAAGCCTTATAACTGTTTATGAGAATTACAATAGAGATTTAAATGAGAGGATGAAAATTTTAGAATAAATATCCACGTGTTTCCAACACCTTTGCCTTTGTGGCTGGATTTATGTGTCTTCTACACAGGGGGAGACTTAGCTTCAATATACTGTCTAAAGAAAAACAAACAGCACATTTTAAAGAGGCATGAGTAGACAATGTTTTGTGAACGGCTCTTGACCCAAATTATTGTCAGTTTGGTATAATTGGACAAGACTGGAAAATCAGACTTAGCTCTGTTGTTTTGATAGTACATCATGAAGCAAACTTTTGTGGGTTGGCTTTAAAGATTGTGGGGATTATTAATAAATTTATATTCTTTCCAGTAAGGAATTGGAATCATCATTCAAGTTGTTGTGGAATCTGAGAACATACTCGGAGCTTGTCTCTGAGGGTCTGTTATGGAAAGCAGTTGGCGAACTCCATCTATTCAGGCTTAAATTACCGATGTTTTGACTCTATCTGGGGCGTGTGAGACAAATTACATATCCTGGTCAGCACACTCCTTTAGGGATTGGACTGCCTGTTTCTATGATTGTCGATGCACTCATAAAAAAAGGTGGATATCTTTCCCAATGAAAGATTTTAAGCATGCAGTTTGCAGCCATGAGGGTAAAGTGCCCCAAAATAATGTGTATAGACAAAGCAATTGAAATTCCCTTACGCTTAGAAGCCATAAAATACAAGCATACCTTAAATACAACTCCAGAAGAAAACTGAAACTAGATTTTCTCATAGTACAAATATTCATTCTTACACATATTTTTGCAGACAAAAATTAAAAGCATGCTGAACAAGAGGCATAGTGATGGATCTATCTGACCTCTGGCTGCTCGATTGCCATTAACAGGAGTGAGACAATCTCTGTGGTCTAACCTTCTTTACTAATTCTGACAGCAACCGTTCCTCCCACGTCATTATCTAGCCATGTGGTGCTTGATAATGGATTGCAATGACTACACAGAATTCACAGACATTATTCACAATTAAGGGGATTTATTAGGTAAGTTAATAGGTTACCACTAGTCAGGGTCAATGAACAGCAAGGATAAAGTCATTGATGTCCTCAGCCAACAGCCAAGACACTTGCCAATGTTCAGCCTCTCAACCATATGGTGGCCAAGTCTCTCACCTACGTTCAGCCTCTCAGCCATCTAGTATGAAAGTCTTTCTCTGGTTCTTAGTCTCTCAGCCACATGGTCCCTTGGCCTTTGTATCCATGGACCAGGAAGTCAGATTGCCTGTTACTCTGTCCCACAGTTCCATAGTCTTGAACCAGAAAGTATTAAGTTCCCCATCGTGTTGTCAATGCCCATCTGAGTTTCTATGCTACAATATTTGACTACTCTTGTATCGGAGATCTCTGTTACTTTAGACAGAGAGCTAAAATGTGCTCTTCTAAGGCCCTCTGGGTTTTTCCTTTCTCCTTTAATGATGGTTTACCTTTATGGCCCGGCTTGGGGCAGAGGAAGGTATGGAGGGCAGTAATGGAACCTAACCAACCACCTCTAGTAGTGTTGCACAATCTCTGCTTTCAATAAACAAACAAATACATAATTAAAACAACTCACTGCTATAGAGTCCATGCTAACTCATAGTGACCCCATAGGACAGGATAGAACTACTCCTGTGAAGTTCCAAGACTAACTCTTCACAAGAATAGAAAGCTCAGACTTTCTCCGAAGGAGTGGCTGGTGGTTTCAAACTGCTGACCTTATAGTTAGCAGCCCAACTTGTAACTAATAAGCTTCCAGAGCTCCTCCTGGTTGGATAGTTCAAATGAATCATTTGGTGGGAGTCACAAAGGCTTGGGTAGAAGAGCCATCTTAAGAATTTTTACTATATCTACACTCCTTCACTACTCACCTCCCCCACCCCTGTCTCCTCCTGTCCCATTACCTCAACTCCCTCTCCCACCCCGCTGGACTGTAGTTCCTTTTGCTGTTTCCATGGGATTTCCTACCCCACCCGCCCCCCGCCTCAAAGAGAGAGAGAGAGACCATTCAAGTAGTCCCAAGTCTAACAGTGACCCTGGCTCAGAGTAGACGAATATCTCTATGCTAAATAGTGAGCAGAACATGTTATAATCCATCAGTCTTGTTCCCTTTTCTTTCAGGATTCCACATCCCGGGACCTGCTTATCTAACAGCACATATGCACTTTTAGTGTTCAGCATTTTTGTCCAAAAGGCATGCATCCTAAAAGTACCCAGAGCGATCTAATGCTGGTGGAGACCCCAAAACTACCTATAGGATAGTTGGGCAGTCCCTCTCAGAAGGGCCATATGGAAGGAATGATAAATCCTGGGTATGGTATAGTACTGATGAAACACCTAACTATTCTCTAGTTCTTTAAAATTTCTTCCCCTTACTATTATGAATTTAGTTTTACTTCATTAATCTTGTTAGATTTGTATACGTTCTTTTGTAAAATTAAGATTGCTTGATAATATTTGATTGTTTTGTTCATTTTTACAAGTAAAGATAGATAACCCTTCAGAAACAGTAACGGGAGTACTGGTTCCCTGAGGGTAAGGGAAGGGAGGTGGTGGTGGTGGAGGAGGAGCTGATAGCATTGAAGACTGTATAACCCCACTTGATGGGAGAGAACAACAGAATTGTATGCGAATGAAAAAAATTAAAGGGTTCCCGGGAGGTAGAAGGTAGGATGGGGGAAGGAGTAGGTAAAGGGGAGTTGATATCAAGGAATTCAAGAAAAAAGAAAATATTTTGAAACATTGTGGTAGCAATAGTGCAATACTGCTTGAACTGATTGAATGTTATGATATCTGTAAGAGCTCCTAATAAAACAATTAATTAAAAACTTTATAGGGAATTTATAGTCTTAAAAAAATGAAGAAAGAAATTTTACTCCACCACAGGCCACTCTCTGTGTTTTAGGTATAAAGATGACATAACCCTGACACACATCTTCCCTTATTTCAAACCATACAGTATTCCCTTGTTTCCTTTGCACAACTGCCTCTTGATCCATGTGAAAGTTCCACATGAGCAAAATGAAGTGTTTTGTAATTTCCATTATTCTCAAGGCTAGCAATACTATGCCTTGGCATAATTCATAAAACCAAGGAAACATCTTTCTGGTGTTCTTTATTCTGAGTTAATGTCCATCTGACATCAACAATGTTATTCTTTAATCCAAGATCTCTTTTGAAACTGGCCTGAACATCTGGGAGCTCCCTGACAATGAACTGCTGCAATGCTCATTGGATGACATTGAGCAAAATTTTACTTGCATGTGATATCAGTGATATAATTCTATAACTAAAGTTTTCTGTTGGGACACAGTACTTTGGAATGGGTACAAATATGGGTCTCTTCCAGTCAATTGGCCATGTAGCTGTCTCCCAAATGGCATACAACAGTGACGACTGTCAAAGCTTCTTCAGCTTGTAGAGACATATCAATTGGGATTCCATTAATTCCACGAGCCATGCTTTCGGCTAGTTCTTTCAGTGCAGCTTGAACATCTTCTCTTAGCAACCTTGGTTCCTGCTCATATGCTACCTACTGTTTCAACTATTTCTTTTTGATACAGTTACTCTATATTTTTCTATTTTCTCTTGATGTTTCCTCTGTTATTTTTTTGACTATGGAAACTTTCAAGATCACAACTTGAGGCTCGATTTTTCTTCAATTCCTTTAGTTTCAAATATGCTAAGAATGTTCTTCCTTTTTTTAGCTGTTTAATTTTAAGCACATACCATTATAATATTTGGCTTTTTCTTCTTGAGCCAATTTCTGACTTCATCTTTTCTTCCATTTGCTTTATCTACTGTACTATTAAGATAAAATTTCAGAAGTGCTTCTCTCATCCACTTTGATCTTTAATTTCTTTCTGGTATTTTTCTGACCTTTTTCTTTCTTCGTGGTTGATGGTCTTGGTGTCCTTCCACAGCTCATCATGTCTTCTGTCATAAGTGTTCAATGAAGTAAATCTGTTCTAGAGATGTTCTTGAATTTCATGTGGAATAATCTCAAGGTCACATTCTGGCTCTCAGAAACTTGTTTTAATTTTGTTCTTCTTTAACATGAACTTACATGTGAGTAACTGATGATATGTTTCACAGGCAACCCCTGGTTTAGTTGCTGATATTGAGCTTCTCCAGAGTCTCTTCCCATATATGTAGTCAATTGAATTTATGTGTGTAAATGGTGTTTGCTTGGAGCAAGTTGTTGGTCTTACAAAATTCTATCATGCAATCTACGGTTTAATTTCTGTCACAAAGTCCAAATTTTCCAATTACTTTTCCTTCCTCTTTGTTTCCAATGTTTTCATTCCAAATACCAGTAATTACCATGTTTCATCAATTTTTGAGTGAAATGATTGGTAGGATTTTTCAATTTCTTCATCAACAGCTGTTGTTATTGGTGAATAAAGATGAATAATATTTATATTGGTTGGATTTACTTGAAGATGGATAGATATAATCCTGTCACAGACAGCATTGTAATGATTGATCTGATTGAACATCATGATTGATTTTGTAATATCCTTTTGGACAATTCCTCTTGATTGTTATTCCCAGCATAGTGTATCAAGACTTTCTAAATCAGATGACCAAAGCTAGTCCATTGCAGCTCACTTATACCATAGATATTGATCATTATATGTTCCATTTCATTTTTGAAAAAGTCCAGTTTTCCTTGATTTATAGTCAAAAATTCGACTTTTCATCAACAACAGATTTTTGTAGCTGTTTCTCCTTGTGTTGAGTCATTCTCCCTCAATAAACAAAGATCCAGAAGGTGTCACTTCCACAGAATTTACCAGACTCATGTTACCATGATGGACTACGTTCTGAGAAGTCAGTCACATTTCGAATGCTTTTAGGCATGCTCCACAACAATGTTCTACTTCTGTTCATTAGACCTTCAGTATCTCTCAATGTTCCAAAGCTATGTATACAGTTTTATGAGCACCTTCCTTTTAGGTGACTGCTTCTCAGACTCACTTGGTTAAGAATTGCCACTCTTTGTCTATTCCCAATTCTAAAAATACTTAACTATATACTCTGAATTGATATCTAAACTGCCATTACTTGTGACTTTTCTAACTACCCCTTGAGCATATGGATTCATAATGTGATAAAGTTATCCTTATGGATATTAAGACTAGCTAGAAACGGAAAGAATATCATTTCTCATTCATTAGAAGGCCATACAAACATTCAGATGTAAGCAGAGTGCACAGAAAAATGAGTTCCAGACCAACATTTATTTTTGAACTGAAAAATCTTTGACAATCTTTCTTCCTTTCTAAAGACATAAAGGTCATTCTGCCCTTATCAACTGCTTAATCAAAGATTTCATGATCCCCTGGTGCCTCATTTAAATGCTACCTTTAACCAAGATGTTAGTGTACTTTCACCAGTCTAGAAAATGTGAAAAAATAAATGTGTCATGATTACAACCTATGTAAATTTAGAACCTCTCTGATGTGACAAGTCTCTGTATAATATAACAGGCGATTAGCATTAACGCTATCATCTAAACTATATCTATTCTAATGGTTATTCTGGTATTGGTAATGGGATACATGACAGTAATATATGCTTTCTTATTTGATGTAGCTATCACTTCCAAGAAAGGCCACAAATAGTTCTTCTCCAACATAAATACAGTGATAAAATTGAAATATGTGATCAAAGTAATTTTAAAGTAGGCTGTGTTCATGCTCAAGAAAGAATCTTAGATAAGTATGTGTAGCTGTCGCAATATGTTAAAATACCATACTGCCAAGAATGTGGTATATGGGAATTATGAGACTTTCTACTCCCATGAAGAGTTACAGCCTCGGAAACCCCTGCAGGGGAAGTTCTACCCTGTCAAAGGGTTGCTCTGAGATGGAATGTACTGAAAGACAGTGAGTTTCTTTGTTGCTTGGTATTTGACATAGCTGTTATAGAGTGAATTCTGGAATGTTATCAGAGCAAGTCTTCGTCACATATTTCTCATGTTTTTGCAAACTATTTCATGAACTATTTGAAAAATAGTAACAACAAACAAACCAAAAATGAAATCAATTTATTTTTTCTCATCTCTGAATTTTCATCTTTTCTTCTGTTTTCAGGCCAAGCTGTCTTGCACTAAACATGTGATACATTGTATTGTATATTGTATTATCACAACATTTGTAAGAGGTATTGTAGCCATACGTCTTCCAATTATACTAACAATCGATCAGCCAACAAAATACCAAGAAACAGAATATGTTCTCTTGCAAGTTTGTAATATATATATTGAATAACAAATATAGGAATACATATCTCTGCACATTATTAATTTGTTTTTAGGCCCAAAGATTATCATTGCATCTTGATTGGTTGCTTGATCACCTTTAGACCTTAAAAGTTGATGGAATTATTTGGTTTATTTTAATCAGTGGTTAATGTCTAGTGCATGAATTTGAATAATCCTTAAATTAACTGGATTTCTTGTATACATATAGATATTATCATTAAAATGACATTATACTTCAAGATAGATTTTGAAAAGTTTTTTAGTGGATAAATACAATGCTAATGGTTTGGGACTTATAGTTTCTGGAATAGTTCACCATATGATTGTCTGATTCAAATGCCCAATATCATCCTTGTCAGCACACTAATACCTAGGGTACTGATCTCCTTCCATTCCATTTCAATTTTGATGTCTTCCACGGTATCTAGATTCATATTGTGTCCAATTCAGATTCTGATTATTAATAGATGTTCGCAGCAGTTTTTTCTCATGTTGAATCATGCCCCATAAGCAAATGAATGCCCAGAAGGCGTTATTCCATCAAAGTCACTACGGTACAATCTACTTTAAAATATACTAATAATAGGAACTTATTAAAGGACGTATGAAATGTGAATGTAGGACAATTGAAAGTAGTCAAGATGCAATGGAACATATCGAATCAATATCCTAGAAGATATTGAGCTAAAATGGACTGGTATTGGATATTTTGATTCAAAGAAGTACATGGTTTGCTCTTCAGAGAATGATATAATCAAGAGGAATGGCATGGCATTCATTGTTAAAATGTCCATTTCAAGCTCAATCTTGAAGTGCAATGCTGTCTGTGATAGGATGATATCGATCCACCTTCAAGGAAACCCAATCTATATAACTATTATTTAAATTTATTCAACAATCATGAAAAATAGTAATGAGGAAATTAAAGATTCTACGGATATCTGCAGTAGGAAATTGATCAAACATGAAGTTAGATGCATTGATAATTAGTGATGATTTTAATACAAAGTTTGGAGACAAAGCAGAAGGAATAATAGCTGAAACTTATATTTTTGGTAATAGAAATGAAGCTGGAGTTCTCATGATCAAGTTTTGCAAGACCAATGACTTATTTATAGCTAATACCTTTTTTCCCCAACAATACAAAAAGCAACTACACAAATGGACATTTCCAGATGGAATGAATTGAATTCATTAGGGAAAGGGAAATGGAGAAGCTCAGTGTCAGCAGCTAAAACCAGGCCAGGATTTGACTGTGCAATGGCTCCCATTGCTCATGTGTAAGTCCATCACATGAAGCTGAAGAAAATTAAAACAAGTCCACTAGGGTCGAAATATGAACTCAAGCCTATCTCATTAACTTCCAAGAACATCACAAAGCAGATATGCTGCTCTAAACACTAATGACAGAAGACCTGTTCAGCTGTGGGAGGACATGAATAAATACATTCATAAAGTAAGCAAAGGTTACTAAAAGGACAGAAAGAATAAAAAAATCAAAATGGATGTTGGAAAAGACTGACATTTGCTGTTTTGTAGAGTTGCTAAGGGAAATAGAAGAAATTATGAAATAAAAATGGAACAGAAAATTTCAAAGGACATTTAGGGAACCAAATATCAAGTATTATAATGAAATATGCAAAGATCTAGAGTTGCAAAACCAAAGGAGAAGAACAAAGCATATCTGAAAATGAAAAAAAATGTCAAGGAAATATTCAAGCTTGAGTTAAAATGTTGAAATATTTTATGGAAATATATTGGATTATGTAGGATATGCTAAAAGAATATGGCAAGAATACAAAGAGTCACTGTGAGCACGAACTAATGGTACCAAAGGAAGAAATTCCAGTGGCACTGAAAGCATTGTACAAAAACAAGTTTCCAAGAATGTATGGCATATCAACTGAAAAGTTTTAATATGTTGATGAAGCACAGGAAACACTTACCCTTCTATTCTAGGAAATTGGAAGACAACTACTTTACCAACTGCCTGGAAGAGATCCATATTTGTGCCCATTCTAAAGAAATGTGTCCTAACAAATTACTCAAATTATAGAACAGTATCATTGATATCACATGCAAATAAAATGTAGTTGAAGACCATTCAACAGCTGTTATAGCAGTGCATTGACAGGGAACTCCCAGGTGTTCAGATTCAGAAGACTTGGAACAAGAAACACAATGGCTGATGTCAAATGCATCTTGGCTGAAGGCAGCGAATAGCAAAAAGATGTTCCCTTGGTTTTATTGACTATGCCTAAGCATTTGACTATATAAATAATAAAAAACTATTGGTGAGATTCAGAAGAATAAGAATTACAGAACATTTTATAGTACTCATGCGGAACTTATATATTGATCAAAGCAGTTGTGTAAAGAGAACAAGAGAATAGTGATTGTTTTAAAATCTGGAAAGTATGAAACAGGGTAATGGTCTTCCACTGTACTTATTTAATCTGCATACTGATAAAATCATCAGAGAAAATAGAATATCAGAAGAATTCAGTATCATGATTGGATGAAGGTTTATTAACACAGTAATATATCAGATGACATAACCTTGCTTGGTGAAGGTGAGGAGGACTTGAAGTACTTGCTGATGACGATCAAGGATTGCAGCCTTCAGCATGCATTGCAACTCAATGTAAAGAAGACCACAATTCTCACATTGGGACCAATATCATGGTAATCTCATGATAAATGGAGAAACAATGTTGTCATGGACTGTGCCTTATTTGGCTCCAGAATCAATATTCTTGGAATAGCTGTAAGAAGTAGCAAAGAGTTGCATTAGGTGAATCTCCTTCACAAGACTTCTTCATAAACTTGAAAAGTAAAGATGTTATTTTGAGGATTAAAGTGTATCTGGCCAAAGCCATAGGATTTTTAAAACATCATTTTATTGGGGCTCATACAACTATTATCACAATCCATACATACATCAATTGGGTAAAGTACACATATATTTGTTGCCCACATCATTCTCAACGTTCGCTATCCACTTGAGTTCCTGGAATCAGCTCCTCATTTTCCTTTTTCCCCTCCCTCTCCCTTCCCACTTCCCCCTCCCTTATGAACCCTTAATAATTTATAAACTATTATTTTATCTTATCTTACACTTCCCGGAGTCTCCCTTCACCTACTTTTCTGTTGCCCAGCCCCCAGAGAAGAGGTTATATGTAGATCCTGGTGATAGGTTCCCTTCTATACCCCCTTCTCTCCTGGTATTGCCACCCTCACCACTGGTCCTGAGGGGTTCATCTCTCCTGGATTTCCAGTGTTTCCAGTTCCTATCTGTACTGCTGTGTATCCTCTGGCTAACCAAGTTTGCAAGGAAGAATTAGGACCATGATAATTGTGGGAAGGAAGCGTTTAAGAACTAGAGGAAGGTTGTGAGTTTCATTATTGCTACACTAAACCCTGAGTGACTCATCTCCTAACCCACTACCCCTCTTCAAGGGATGTCCAGTTGTCTACAGATGGGCATTGGGTATCCATAACACACTGCTGTCATTCATGATGATAAGATTCTTCACACACCCCCCCCCCTTTGTTGCTGAAAAACCTGGCCCCTCGGCCCTTCATGATCACACATGTTGGTGTACTACTTCCATGTGGGCTTTTTTGCTTCTGGGCTAGCTGGCCGCTTGTTTAATTTCAAGCCTTTAGGTCCCCAGACGCTATATCACTCAATAGCCGGGCACCATCAGCCTTCTTCACCACACTTACTTATGCACACATTTGCCGTCAGCATTTATGTGGGGAAGGTGATCACACAATGATGGTTTTTGTTCTTTGGTTTTCGCTATCTGATCCCTTCAACACCTCGTGTTTACTTAGGCTTGTGTGCTTCTTCTCTGTGGGCTTTGTTGCTTCCGAGCTAGATGACTGCTGTTTGCCTTCAAGCCTTTAAGACCCCAGATGCTATATATTATCATAGCCAGGCACCATCAGCTTTCTTCACCACATTTGCTTATGCACATGTCTGTCTTCAGTGATCATGTCAGGAAGGTGGGTATCATGAAATGACCGTTTAGCTGAGCAAGGTGCTCTTGTATTAAGGGAATGTGCATGAGGAGGTCCAATGTCCACCTGCTACCCTACTATTAACTTATAAATATATGCACATAGGATATTTCCCCCAATAATAAATATATTTACATATGTACATGTCTGTATTTAGGCTTCTATGTATGCCCTTTGCCTCCTACACCTTTCTTCTATTTCCTTACGCTTTCCTCCTGCCCCACTACCATGTTCAGCCTTCATTCTGATTTCAGTAATTCCTCTTAGTTACCTTGCCCTTCCTTGGTCACTCCCTACTAGTCCTCCCATCCCCTCCCTCCACTGGTTTTGAACCACTTGTTGTTCCCTTGTCCCTGGATTAGCCAATACCTCCTCCCTTCTCCTACCTCCCACACTCTCATGTCCCTCCGGAACTGTTGGTCCCGTTATATTCTTCTCGCATTGTTTGTCCAGCCTATCTCATCTAGGTGGACCTGCAGATATATTAATATGTGCATAAAATGCAGATGGCTTTGACAGCACCAAAGTGGCACAAAAGCACCTGCCGTCAACAGCAGCAACACCGACAAGCTGAGAAACAAAAAAGCCACTGTCATACAAAATTTAAAAGAAGGGAAAAAGAAGAAAAAAACCAAAAAGACAGCAACAAAAGATCTGTTAGTAGTTCGAGGTCTCTTTGTTGGCCTTTATGAGTGTTTTCCAGGTGAGTCTGATGGGGTGCCACATTCTGACCCCAAAGTCCATCCTTTATACTCCCTGGGCACCTCCTTGCTCTGCTTCCCCCGCCACTCCATTGCACGCCCCCAGTGTTTTGCCTCTGTGTGGTGGGGTAGCTCAGTCACACATCCCCCACTGTGTCTTAGGTGCTGTCCCGTGTAGGGCCATGGGTCAGTGCAGGATGTTGCATCTCGCCTTGGGGCTGGCTATATGATCCTCTCTGTACATTGGGTCCTCTGAGCTGGGCTATCGTCTTCTGAGCTTGGTGGACCCAGGTGTGCTCTGCTCCGTTCTTCCTCCTTCCTTTGCTTCAGCTTCCTTCTGGGTGTGGGGTGCTAGGTCAGTTCCTTTCTCACACCAGACAATCTTTTTAAATTTTCTGAGGTACTCCCGTCCATGGTGGGCATCAGGCTAATTCTGGTTAGGGCTGGCATATGCACCAGTCTCTTTGTGGATTCCTCCATGCGTTACTTTGTCCTCCTGGTTTGGTGTGTCATGGTGGGGTCTGTATGCTTGGTCCAGTTCTGTGGGAACACAACCAATACTCTCCCCCTGGGGGGGTTAGTGCCCTGTTCTCCCTGTGCCATCAACTCAGTTTTTCCCAGCCCCACTTCTCCCTCCACCTGCCCCCCTTTCCATTCTTTATGTTGGACTCTCATGTACCTCCCTAGGTTGCCTGCCCTCCCTCCAACTATCTAAGCTTCCACCCGTTTATTGCAAGATAGGTGTTTATTCTTCTATTCCTGGCATGCTGACTGTACTTATCTCAGGGGAGTCATTTTATACCTGTCCTTTTGAGTTTGGCTTACCTCACTTAATATAATTCCTTCCAGTTCTTCCCATGAAATGACATGTTTCATGTGACCATCCATGCTTTTCAGTGCTGCATAGCACTCCATTGTGTGAATATGCCACAGTTTACTAATCCACTCATCTGTCGATGGAAACTTATGCTGTTTCCAAGTTTTTTCAATTGTAAATTGTGCCGCAGTAAACATTGGGGCGCAGATGACTGGTTGTGTTTTATTTGTTGCTTCCTCCGGGTATATGCCCAGCAGAGGGATTACTGGGTCATAAGGTAGATCAATTTCCATTTTCTTTAAGTATCGCCAGATTGCTTTCCACAGTGGCTATACAAATCTACATGACCACCAGCAGTGGAGGAGGGTTCCTACTTCACCACAGCCCCTCCAACACTTGTTGCTCTCTGATTTGCTGAGTTGGGCTAGCCTCAGGTGTGTTAGTGGTATCTCATGGTCATTTTGATTTGAATTTCTCTTGTGGCTAATGACCTGGAACACTTTCTCATACACCAATTGGCCATATGGGTCTACTCCCTAGTGAAAGTTCTTTTCAGTTCTTCTGTCCACTTCCTTAGGGGGTTAACTGTTTTCCTCTTTTTGCAGGTCATGATGTTGTTGTAGATTTTAGTAATGAACCCTTTGTCTTATGTGTCATTACTAAAAATCCTCACCCAGTCGGTGGGTTGTGTTGTCACACTCTTGGTGAAGCCTTTCAAGGTATGCAGGTGCTTTATTCTTATTAAATCCTATTTGTCGATTTCCAGTTCACCTGTGTGTGTACCCTTCCCTATTGCAGTGAGCCTATGACTTCCCTGGGCCAGTGCTCTGAGGTTAGTCCCAGTTCCCTCCTTTATGGTCCCGATGGTTTGGGGGTTAACTTCTAGGTCTGTGATCCACCTTGAGTTTATTCTTGTGCATTGGGTGAGGTAAAATTCATGTTTCATCTTTTTACATGTAGATATCCATTGTGTCCGGCACCACTTGTTAAAAAGTACATCTGCTTCCCACTTGATGGTTTGGGGACCCTTGTTGGAGATAAGTTGTTTATATGCTGATGGTTTTATTCTTGGGCTTTCTATTCTTTTCCAATGGTCTGAGTGTCTTTCGTTGTGCCATTACCACACTATTTTGACCACTGTAGCTGTGTAATAGGGTTTAAAATCGGGTAGGGCAAGTCTTCCAACTGTGTCCTTCTTCTTGAAGAGTTCTCTGCTAATTCTGGGTTTCTTCCCTCTCCATATGAAATTGATGGTCAGTTTTTCCAATTCTTTGAAGAAGGCTGATGGTATTTGCATTGATATAGCATTGAATTTGTAAAGTGCTTTAGGTAGGATTGTCATCTTTCCTATGTTAAGCCTTCCCATCTTTGATTTGTGGAGGTTGCTTTTGGTTTCCTGTAGTAGGGCTTGCAGTTTTCCTTGTATAGGACTTTATTATTTTTTTGTTAAATATATTCCTAGGTATTTCAGTTTGTGCTTAGCTAATGGGTTTGTTGATCTCTGTCTGAGATAATCTAGAGAGACTGTTTTTCCAAATATTTATCCATGCCTTCCACGTTTCGGAATTCATTAGATTACAGACCTTCATAGTACTTTGAGATTAGCCTTTTAATCTCATTAGGGTTTGTTGTTATTGCCTTTGTTTCATCCCTCATCCTGGCCATTGATGTTTACTCCTTTCTATCCTTGATAAGCTTTTCCAGAGGACTGTCAATTTTGTTAATACTTTCGTAGAACCAGCTTTTAGCTGCATTTATCTTTTACATTGTGCTCTTGTCTTCCTAGTGGTTTAACTCTGTCCTGATTTTTATATTTCTTTTCTTTTTGCTATTGCAGGGGTTGTGCTACTGACTCTGTTTTAGTTGTTGGAGGTTTTGTATTAATGTATCTGTCATAAGTTTCTCTTCTTTTTTCATATATGCATTTAATGAAATCAAGCTACTCTTATAACTGTCTTTGCAGTGTCCCATAAGTTTTGATACGTTGTATTTTCATTCTTGTTAGTTTCTAGAAACTTCCTCATATCATTTCTAATCTAGGCCTGTATCCATTCATGTCTCAGGAGATCGTTGTTCATCCTCCAATCGGTTGCCCTTGCTATTCTGGACATCCTCCTATTAATCTCCAGCTTTATAGCATGGTGATCTGAGAAAGATGTCTGGATAATATCTATGTGTTTGAATTTACTCAGGCTGGACTTGTGTCCCAGCATGTGGTCTATTCTTGAAAAAGATCCATGTGGACTCAAGAAGAATGTGAAATGCTTTGCATTTGGATGGAAAGCTCTATAAATATCTATCAGGCTCTGCTGCCTAATTTCATTGTTTTGTTCTATGACCTCTTTGCTGAGCTTCTTTCCCAGTAATCTGTCTTTCTCTGATAGTGGAGTGTTAAAGTCACCTACTATAATTGTTGATCTGTGATTTCTTTTTTCTTCTTTTAACAGTTTGCTTGACGAAATTTGCACACCATTATTTGAAGCGTAAATATTCATTATGCTGTTTCTTGTTTTACTGAAACTTTGGGCATTATGTAGTGTCCCTCTTTGTCTCTTTTTATGGTTTGGATCTTGAGGTCCATTTTTTCGGAGATTAAGGTAGCCACCCCTGTCTTTTTGGAGTTACAATTTTATTGGCAAACTTTCTGCCAACCCTTTATTCTTAGCATATCCTTGTCCGTGTGCTTGATGTGTCTCTTGCAGGCAACAGATTGATGGAGTATGTTTTCTGAGGAATTACTCAAGCCTTTTTCTTTTAATGTACGAATTGAGCCCATTGGATTTCAGAGTTATTATCACTATCTGTGGATTCATAGTTGTCATACCCTGTTTTGTGTTTTGGGTATTTACCTATCTCACTTCATATAACTGTGCTGTGTTTGAGTGGAGAATTTCTATCTTGTCCTCTCTTCCATCTGAAATCCTGTTGTCCTAGTAATTGTTGCTGGCATGTTGGCCTCTAGATGGGGATGAGCTATATGTTGGTCTCCGGTTTTTTCTTGGTGGAGGTTGATCCTGTGGCCATAGTGAGTCAGGCAGTATCTACCATAGAGTTGGTGTCTTGCAGCATATTCTTGGAGTCTTTCCTTGTCCTGGGCAACCCTTATCTCACCATCTATCTTAATGGATAACTTGACAGGGCACAGGATTCTGAGGAAGGTGTTTTTTTTTTCCAGCTTTTGGAAGATGTTGCTCCATTCTCTCCTCCTCTAAATGGTACCTTCTGATAGGGTTGAGCTTATTCTTACCTGTGCTCCTTTGTATGTGACTGCCTTTCATTCCCTTGCTGCTCATAAAAATTTCTGTTTTTCCTCAAAGTTGGATATTTTTACTATTATATATCTTGGCGTGTTCTTCTTGGGGTCTAGTCTAGCTGGTGTCCCCTTTGCTTCCTGTATGTGTGCCTGGTTCTCCCTTGTTAGAGTGGGAAAGTTTTCTTCCAGAAATTCCTTTGCTATTTTGGCTGTTGATTGGTGTGTTGTGTTGTGCTCCAGTAGACGGATTATTCACATATTATTCCTATTTATAGCAGCTGTCAGTGATCTAAGGCTATCTTTCCTTTCTTTAATTTTTCTGTCTTTCTCGTTTGCTTAGGTCTGTTTGAGTGTCCTCGAGATCACTGACATGGTTCTCTGCCTCCTCAAGCCTAATAATAAATTCTTTGACCTTGTGTGTTACCTCTGCTACCTCATCGGTTAGCTCCTGCAGTTCCCTTTGGTGGGTGGACTTCATTCCCTCTATTGTGGACTTCATCCCCTCTGATGTGGACTTCATCTCCTCTATCATTGCATGCTTATTCCGGGTTGCTTCCCTCAGCTCCTGTGTTACTGCGAGCAGACTTCTGAAGATTTTCTTCTGTGACAGATCTGTATGTGTTTCTTCTATGAGAGACATTAGCTCTCATACTACGTTTTGTCTGTCTGTTTTTGTTGTTGTTGTTGTTGGGAGGGATGTGGTCTGTTGATTTTTCCTTGATATTTTCATAGGCCCGATGTTTCTGGGAGGCCAGGGGAATCTTGTCTTTGTTACTGTTAAGGATTCTTACAGGCGACTACCTATGACCTACTATAAGGATGGGTCAGACTGCTGTGTAGGCAGAGTTCCCGGCATCATAATTGATCCCCAGTAGTGAGATGTTTTAGCTACTGGAATGGGGCCTGGAGCCTCAGTGAGTGCCCTCAGGCTCCTTTGACCTGGTTTTTCAGGGTACCCTTAGCAACCCTGTTTTTGTTTAATAATAAAAAAGAAAAATATAAAATAAAATAAATAATATAAAAAATTGGGGGAAGAAAAAGTAAAATATGGAGAGAGAAAGAAGATGAAGTTATAAAAGAGGAGAGAAAAGAAGTAATAATAGTGAAAGTGGTAGGAGAAAAAGAGATAGAAGAAAACCTATAGAAAGGGGGCATAAGAGAAGTAATAATGAAAAAGAAAGGAAGAGAGAAGTGAGAGCAGAAAATACAGATATACAGAAAGTAAAACAAAAAAGTAAAACCAGCACATTATATATATATATATTACATATATATACATATATATGTAATATATATGTGTATATGTATATATATATATATGTGTATATATATATATATATATATATATATATATATATATATATATATATATATATATATATATATAAAAATCCACCCCCGCTTCTTTTCCCTCCAAAATCTTGCAATGTCTAATAGAAGGTGGAGGTGGGTGAGGCCTCGGGACATGGTGCTGATCTGGGCTCTGGAGCCAGGCTATTTGGGGGTGGGGGAGAGAATGCTCTTCAGATCAGCAAGCACTCACAGATCTCTGTAGGCCTGTAGAGTTGAGCCTATGGGGAGAGGCTACCCAGGCAGGAGAGGCCCCACAGGTGCAGGGGAGAGACTCCTGCACCACCTGGAAAAGGCTGGGGCCGCAAGGGTTGCTGAGAGAAGCACAGGCCACAGTGCCCGCCTCATATGTTGGTTGAGAAGGGCTGGGGCAGGCTTTAGAAGCTCTTGATAGGGACCCCACAGGGCATATATTTGTGATTACTTTTTTATGGCATAAGAGACACTGAGAGACAGGGTAAGAGACCAAAAGTGTTGTGTATTTGAAAAAGCCAAATGTAGGCACGTAATTCAGCGTCAAATGTTTTAATATATAAAATTGTATTAAGGTAAATTAAGCATATATATGCTCTGAGTTAATTGTAAAGAACAAATTAAAATAATTGCAGAAGAAACACAATAGTATCACCTACTTCACATTACTACTAAAGAAATATTTGAAAACAAAATGTCAAGCAGATGAGGACATACATAGCATGAAAACAAGCATAGAACAAACAAACAATCAGAAGCAGACTTAACTGGCATCAAAGATATAGGGATATTATAACAGAATTTAAAATAACTATACTTCATCAAAGAAATAGAAGAAGAAAAAGAAAGTTCATTGTAAATAATTCTAAAAAGTAATACTGAAATGAAAAATTGCACAGTTCAAATGAATTCATTAGAAATATTTATTTGATTAGATAATGCTAGAGAGAGAATTAGTAAATGGGACTATTGGTAAGAAGAAACTATATCGAATGGAGAATAAAGAGCTAAAATGGTGAAAACTGCATGAGAAAGCAAGAAGAATAAATAATGTAATAATATTATGTATAATTTAAACCATAAAAATATGAGAGAGACAGAATAGAGCAGAAATTCTTACTCAGAAGGCAATAACTAGAAATTTAACCAAATTTTGCAAAATGTGTGAAACAATATGACTCCACATATTCAAGAATCTCATAAACCTCAATCATCTAGAATATCAAGAATAATTGCAGTATACACATAGAAAAGGAAAAAGTCTTTGAAATAGTCTTCATGTTGCTGATAGAAAACTACTATTAATGTAGCTATTGTTATTGTGGTATATTTTTTAAACACAAGAAAATATTCTGGAAAAATGATAGTATAAAATAAAATATAAATTTTCTTCCAAGATCATCTGAAAGTATCCATCACCAGAAATCTTGTATTAAAAGAAATATTAAGAGAGAGTTTTCAAATTGAATGATAATAATAAAAAATGGAATGCTGAAGGGGCATAAAGGAAGAAAATTACAAATATATTTCATAATAATTGATGAATTATCTATATGATCCAAACTCATACAATCCATTTCTATGTACACCTAAGAAGAACTGAACAACTTATATATTGAAGACTTTCCAGTAATCTTCATCCTCCATTTGCTAACAACATTCATTAATAGCAAACAAATTAATCAAGAGTATCAGAATAAAGCAATTAACACCCACTCCGATTCTGATTTTTCTTGAATGCTACTATAGTAGTTTTATTATAAGGTTGAAATATAATTTATTTAGTCGTGTTTTCTTGCATTCTGAGCTACCAGCTAATTTCTAAATCTGTGTTGTCAATATCCACATCCTGTCAGGTTATGAATTTATTCATTGCACACAGGAAAATCAATGTTTCCCTACATTACCCATGGTGAAACCAGCTTAGCTCATGAATGCAGAAAGACAAGTACAATTTCTAGAACCCTGCAGGTATGTCATGTTTCTGTGTTAATGATAACAAAAATTGGGGGAAGGAATTGTAAAAAGAAGCATAGGAGTCCCATAGATAAATGAGAGAGAAACATGCTAAAGGGACCAAAATGCTTCAGCACAAAGACATTTCATTTATTTGCATGAATTAATTAGAAAACCAATATGATTTAGGGAAACACAATCTTAAATATTTTGAGAAATGATCATACAGTTCCCCAAATATACATTAAACTGCCAAGTATTAATGTGACACATCTCAGAAAGAAATGTGATAACTGGTTGTTATTGACATTAGATCTAAATCGTTGATTGTGAGTTTTAAAACTATAAATTTCATAGTTTGCAATCACATGTCTCTGTAGTAGTAAGTGGCATTAAAGTAAAAACAATCGAGCAATTAACCAAAGCCTTGTTGCTGTTGAGCCATTTCCAGCTTTGATAACCCAATCTGAGTTCTGGTGAAGTACTAGTTGAGCTACTAACAGCACGATCTGCACTTCGGAACCATCAGTCCCTTCGTGGGAGAACAGAAAGACTCTCTCCTCCCATAGAGAGTGCTTGTTTTTGTTGTTAGGTGCCATACAGTAAGTTCTGATTCATAGTGACCCAATGTAAAAAAAAATTAAACACTGTCATGCCTTGTGCCATTCTGACCATTGTTCTTTGAGCACATCCATGTTGTCTAAGGCTGTTTGCTTTTTGGCTGCCCCTCTATTTTACAAGCATGCTGCCCTTCCCAAGGTCTGGTTTTCTCCTGGCCATCTGTCCAAAGTACAGGCTTGCCTCTAAGGAGCAGTCTGACCATATTTCTTCCAAAACAGATCTGTTTGTTCTTTTGGCAGTCCATGGTTCTGTCAATAATCTTCCCCAGCACCATAATTCAAATGATTCCATTTTTCTTCACACTGTTACTTTATGTTCAACTTTCACATGCATATGAGGGGACTGGAAAGACCATGGCTTGAGTCAGCTGCACCTTAGTTCTCAAAGTAACATCCTTGCTTTTCAACACTTTAAAGAGGTCTTTTGCAATAGATTTATTTAGTTCAATGTGCTGTTTCATCTGTTGACTGCTGTTTTCATGCATATTAATATTGCATCCAAGCAAGACAAAGCCCTTGACAACTTCGGTCTTTTTCATTTAGGATGATGTTACTTACTCGTTTCGGTGTGATGATTTGGGTCTTCTTTACGCTGAGTTGTAAACCACACTGAAGGCTGCAGTCCTTGCTCTTCATCAGCAAGTGCTTCAGATCGTCCTCACCTTTAACAAGCAACGTATCGTCTGCATATCAGAAGTTGATGATAAGCCTTCCTCCAGTTTCTCAGCATGCAGGTTGAATACATATGGTGAGAAGATGCGACACTGACCACCCCTTTCCTGATTTTAAACCGTGTGGTATTTATTACCTTGTTTTATTTGCACAACGTCCTCTTGGCCCACGTGTAGGACCTGCAAATGCGGTATTCTTGTACTCTTAGTCTTCTCAAGGCTGTCACTTTTTTTACAGTCCATACAGTCTAACGTCTTTGCATAGCCAATAAAAGATGTCAAGTACGCATCTTTCTGGTATTCTCTGCTCTCAGTCAACATCCAGCTGACATCAGCAATGACATCCCTTGATCCAAGTCCTTTTCTGAATCTGGCCAGACACTCTGGCAGCTCCAGTCAATTCACTGCTGCAACCGCTATTAGATGATCTTCAGCAAAAATTTGCTTGCGTGCCATATTAATAATATTGTGCTAAGAATACTTTCAATATTGGAACCCCCAAGGTAGAGTTATATCTGGTCCTATACGTCAGAGTTACCTCAATGGCAGTGAGATGGTTTGGTTTATTTGGTACAGCCCTATGTATTCCAGAGAAGAGCAGCTACAGAGGGATTTGAACTGTAATACCTACATAAGAAATCACCCGGACGTCTACAAAGCTACTGGGTGGAATCAAGAGTTAGCCTTTTGTTTAGGAATAGATTACAAACTACTTACACCATCCAGGCTCCTTGTAAGCTTCTAAACAATCTTATTTTCTATTTTAAGTAAAAAACTAAAATGTTGTCTTCTTCCTTTTCTATAAACTTGCTTAAAATAAAACATTAGGAGAATAATAAGAGTCATAAATCAAAAAGAAGTTATATTCAGTATTAACAGAATATAAATCAATAAGCGTATAACTTTAAAATTAATGTATATGCATCCTTTATCTGGCAGATTAAAGCTTTAAAGTACAGATACATATTATGTTACATTCAATTTGCACACTTTTCAAAATAGATATTCAAAATTTCAACAAAACTCAGATAGTCATGTATAAATGTCGTGTTTTTAAGAGTGAGTTTTTTTTAGTGGATTGCCATTTACTGCATTCTCTACAATCTTCCATATTTTTTCCAATAACTTTCTAGGTGAAGACCAAACAGCTTTGGGGGGAAAACGTTATAATTTTTGCCAGTCTCTCCTTCCAGCAGTGCTCAAAACTGTCATTTGTGTTGGGGAAGTGCTGCCAAATATTTCCAACTTTGGAAGACATCTGAAACTTAGTGTTCAGAGCTTTCTCCAAGTACCTTTATGAATTCTTGATTCCCTTGTAAGATGCTCTGCTTGCCTTGCCTTTGCTGAAAACAAAGACTAATTGTCCAAAGCCCAAGCTACAGAAATTTTTAGTCTCCCTCAGAGCAAAATTGTCATGGAGGTGCTCAGAAAGAAATGAGGATTTTTTTTAACCCATCAGTTAGCAAACACCCAAATATTCCTCAGTTATTATTCTCCTAAAATTGTTGTCAACATGCAATTATGTAAATGAAGACTTGCAATCACACTGAGTATTTGTTCCGGTTTTGAAGCAAATACTTATTAGATCAGAGCAGTTTAAAGAAAACAGGGGCTCGCCGCCAACAGAATTCAGGGAACGTGAAAGAGCATGAGAAATTCCCATTGGAACAGTTCCCAACGTGTTGCATAAATAAAGGTAGGGCTTGTTGAATCTGTCCTCCCACTGGCCCCTCTCTAGTCCCCACTTTCTGAGAAAGAAACATGCTAAGCTTGAGGAATGAAGCTTGGCTGTAGCAGTCATCACCCCCTCTTCTATCCAGAGTTTTGGTGTGTGGATTTTTTTTTTCCCACCCTTTGATACCCATAAGCTTTCTCTAGCTCTCGAACCACTCTTACACCTCCACAAAAGATTTCCAGCAGAGAACAGCTGGTGTCTTGTATTGGCTGCTTTCCCCAGGCTCAGGAAGGGGGAGGGGGCTTTCACAAGCAATCAATGGGTGCTTATTTTCCTGGGCACTGCGGTTTTATGTGTGGACTGACATGGCTCCAACCATACCGATCCATTCTGCTAAGCTATTTCTATTCAGATGTGCTTCTTTACAAATAGCGGAAATTAGTGGAGGACCGGTGTCAAACTGCTTGTCACATCTTGTTTTCAATCTGTTCAAATCAGGTTTATAGTATCCTATTCAGAAGCTGGGCTCCCTTTGAGATGCACAAAGCATTTCAGGAGTTCTGCCAGGCGAGAAATGCAGGACTTTGCATTGCTATTAAAAAATAATCAAAATGATTAGGCTTTTGAATTTGTTGAAGGAACTTATTTGCTTGGAATTTGTTGATTTAATTGCACGATGTCATTTATTCCTGGACATTCATCTCTCTAATGTGTAAAAGTATTCCTAGTTCATTTATCAGCATTAGAGCCTCAATGTGTGAATATCTTCTGGTGATTTAGGAGCAACGAATGAATGACTAATCAAGAATTGCAAGCATGAATATCTTCAATACCATTCCATGCCATGCTAGTATACTTCCCAACTTTTAACAGACATTAATTAAGAGTTATTGAATACATACGATGCACCAAGACCACTACTACATGCTTTACATCTCATTTAATCCTTTGTGATGATTGCTATTATGATCCCCATTTTATAGATGCAGTAATTGAGGTTTAAAGCCATTAAGTAACTTGGTCAAAGTTGTAGTTTTTCTGAAGCTGAGCCAAACAGCCTAAATCTGGAGCACATGAAATAAGCCCCATGACACACCGACCCCTCAGAACACATAGTTCATTTGACTCCACCGTCATTTTGACACTATGGTGCTAAAAGTACCTTAAAGGCTAAGTGAAGCCTAGTTTTATGCCTGGTACTGGAGCAGAACATAGTATAATGATATAAATGTGAAGTGGAAGTGTATGCATTTAATGAGTCCCATAGGTGTTGCAGTTAGGGATTATCATAAAAATATAAATAAAAATGACAGCTTGTATGATAGTGCTAGACCATATGTGGAGATGGAAAGTTCAGGCTTCAAATAATTAGATAAAGAAATGAAAACCTAGAAACATTGTTGTTACTTCCAATGAATTGCTTCTAATTGATCATAACACCTGTGTACAGAGTAGAATGTAGGGATTTCGAGGCTGGGACCTATTGGAAGCAGATCTCCAGGCCCGTCCATTTATTATTTTAAATTTTAAAAATAATTTTATTGCGGCTTGTACAACTCTTATTACAACTCATACATTCTTCCATTGTGTCAAGCACATTTGAACATATGCTGCCATCATCATTTTTTCAAAACATTTTCTTTCTACTTGAGCCCTTGATATCAACTCCTCATTTTGCCCCTCCCCACTCTCCCTCCCTCATGAACCCTTAATAGTTTATAAACACCCCCTTCCCTACCATGTCTTACACTAACTGCTGTATCCCTTCTCCCACTTTTCTGTTGTCCATCCCCTGGGAAAAGTTTATATGTAGATCATTATAAACGGTTCCCTTTTTCTCCCCACACCTTTCTCTTTCTCTCCTGGTATCTCTATTCTCATTATTGGTCCTGAGGGCTTTCTCTTCCCTGGATTCTCTGTATTGCAAGTTCTTATCTGTACACCTGTACATGCTCTAGTCTAGCTAGATTTGTAAGGTAGAATTGAGGTCATGATAGTGGGAAGGAGGAAGCATTAACGAACTAGAGGAAAGTTGTATGTTTTATAGGTGCTCTACTGCAACCTGACTGACTGTCTTGTCTCTTCTTGGGACCCTTCTGTAATGGAGTGTCCAATTGTTTACAACTGGGTTTGGGGTCCACACTTTATGCCCCCACCACCACCCCACCCTCACTTCATTCACATTGATATGATTTTTTGTTCCGGGTTTTTGCTGCCTGATCCCTGATCCCATTAACACCTAATAATCACACAGGCTCATGTGCTTCTTCCATGTGGGCTTTCTTGCTTTTTCAGATAGATGTCTGTTTGTTTATCTTCAAGCTTTTAAGATGCAAGCACTATATCTTTTGATAGCCAGGCACCATGAGCTTTCTTCAACACATTTGCTTATGCACCCACTTTATCTTCAGTGATCATGTCGGGAAGGTAAGTATCACAGAATGCCGGATTATTAGAACAAAGTGTTCTTGTGTTGAGGGGATACTTGAGTTGACGTCCAAAGTCCATCCGCTTATTAATAAATAAATAAATAAAATAAATCTATGTAATTATATAACATATAATTACATCGATTTATTTCCATATCATTATATGTAAATATATTTACATATGTAAATTCGTGTATTTAAACCTCTATAAGTCTCCTTGCCGCCTGGTTCTTTCCTCTATTTCCTTTTACTTTCCTCGTGTTCCTCTATCATGTTTGGCCTTCATTAGGATTTCAGTAATTCTGCTCAGCCTACATTGCCCTTGATTAAGCCCCACTAGACGTCCTACGCCCTTCTCTCCACTGATTTTTGATCACTTGTTGTTCCCTTGTCCCTGGGCTGGTAGATACCCACCTTCCTTTCTCCTGCTTCCCCCTTTCCTGTGTAACCCACAGAACCACCAGTCCCGTTGTTTTCTCTTCTGAATTGTTTATCCATCCTATTTTATCTAGATAGACACGAGGAGACAATAATAAGCAAAAACACAAAACAACAAAGAAAGGCAAAAAATAAAACAATGATAAAAAAGGAAAAGTCTATGAAGAGTTCCAAGTCTGTTTGGTGACTTTTAGGAGTGTTTTCTAGTCGAGTCTGATGGGGTGCCATGCTCTGGCCCCAAAGTTTATTTTTGGTATTCCCCAGGGACTTCATTGCTGCTCTGTTGTACGCCCTTAGTAGTTCACCCCAGTGTGATGGGGTCAGATCAGGCACAATTCCCACACTGTGTCTCTTGTGTTATCCCAATAGCACTTTGGTTCAGTGAGAATCATCAGTCTCACTATGGTCCTCTCTGTGCACTGGCTGCTGAGCAGGAACATTGTCCTCGGGGCTTGGTGGGCCAGGATGTGCTCCACTCTTTTTCCTTCCATCTTCGTTTGCTCCTGTGTGCTCTGGTCAGAGGTGCCTCTCTTCAGGAGCTATGCTTTCAATGCTGTGCTCTGAAATGCATTCTTCTGGTGGGGAAGGGGGTGCCATGGAGTTGGGAATGAGACCGGCCTCTCAGGTGTGTCATTTTCGGTGACTCTGGATAGAATGAACAGCCAAGCTTTTCACTTTGACTGATAGTCACCCATCTACATGTTTGTGCCCACCCTGAGCGGTCCAGTTCTCTGCATTAGTGCAAAGCAAACATAAGATTAGGAAGAGATGAGGTGTCAACAAGGATTCGGGTTTAGAGACCTGCCTTCTTCATGTTATGTTTCTCATGGAACTAGTTCACCAGTAAGGGGTGGTCTGGGATGTAGCTAGAGGGACTGTGTTCAATGAGACACCAGGTGGTTAAACTGAAGAAGGCTTGTCCTCCTTTCCTCAATTAAAAATATCTAAGCTAATCTTCTCTCCCACAAAGAAATAGTAAGACAAACTACTTATTCCTTGAAGACCTTTTATTTAAAGAGGTTGAGAAAAAGCAAAGCACAGTTGGAAATGCCTACAAGTTTTTCCTTTTCTCCCAAGAAACGCACCATTATAAAACAGAGTGCAAATAAATGCATTGTTTTATCCTTTCACTATCTTGCATGTGCATCCAAAAACATATTTTCTGGGTTTTTTTATAAATTGCAATTGCATATTACTATACATTAAATTTATTTTACATGCTTTATTCTACATTATGTTTTGAGAATCTAGTTTGAATATATATATATATATATATATATATATATATACATATCTCAGAACACTCCTCCTACCTGCTGTATAAATGGATATACTTCATGAAAATATCAAACTCATTGACATGGGGTTAATACTGACTCAGGGCTACGTTAGAGGGCAGGGTCGAATTGTCCCTATAGGTTTCCCTGGCTGTAGCTCTGTATGGTATTTTGCTCCTGGAGCTGCTGATGGTTTTGAACCACTAACTTTGCAAGTTAAGAAGTCTAAATTGTAACCACTATGCCACCAGGGTTTCATATTTAATGGGTATATCATTATATATTTGTTATTATGTTTACTGGTAGATATTTGTGTTGTTTCTAAGTTTCCATTATTATAAAAATGCTACAATGTAACAAACAGCATATCTAACTATTCAAATATATGACAGTTTCTTTGGGGACTAAACCTAGACATAGCAATGTGCATCATAAAGTTAATTCACTTTCCATTTCAGTGTATTTTGTCATGTTGTTTTCTAAAGTAGCTGCAGCAATTTATACAATATCCCCCAAAGTATTGAGAGTTCTTAATTACCAGTAGTCACACATTGAATATTTTCAGGTTTTTAAAAATTTTGTTAAATGGTGTATTAAAATCTATTCTTGTTATTTTAAATCTAATTTCAGGAGTTATTAATGAGGCTAGTGACGGTAAGGTTATTTATCATGCTTATTAGCTGGGTTGTCTAGGATAACAAAATCTAGAAGCACTTATCTTTGTACAAGAAATAAGTTTATCTTAAAATGGAACTTCACAGCAAGCAAGCACCCCAGCACAATACAGCTCACGTCCATAGATCAGAGATGCTAGCTAGAACTTCTTCCTACTCATAGAACTGAAGGCCAATGAGCAGAAGGGTGAAGCAGGCAGTAGGGAAATCACTGACTGGCTGGTGTAGAGTTTCATGGATCCAAGTCCGTGGAAGCCTGGCAGGATGATGACAGGTTGCCTACATGAGGCCACACCTGGAAGCAGACTCAGAGTCCCAGTGAAGTTCCAGCAAGGAGTAAGAAGTGGCAAAGAGAGAGAAAAAGCATCTCTGTTCACTTTAGACTTATGAAATCAAGAAAGGGTCATGAAGTTGCACCTTGATTGACAGGTTTAATTCAACCCCTAGCCACGATTCTCTAGTTGACATAAAGACCAACTAGCACAAGGCTCCTCAGCAAATGAAGGTCATAAGAGCTTTGTGAGCCTTGTAGCCGTTAGTCCATCTACATCATTTGGTTGACTCTACAGTGAGAAAGCAACTCTTTGTCAGTCTTATTTGGGTGTTTTCTAAATTGGTGGTGCAGTGGTTACACTTGGGCTGCTAACCACAAGGTCAATGTTAGAACCACCAGCTTTGCTCAGGAGGAAAAGGCATGTCTATCCCTGTTAAGAGTTATACTCTCAGACTCATAGGGGCAGCTCTAATAACAAATAGGTGCTACTTAGCAACATTCACTGAAACATTATTATTAATATCTTGATATTTTGGTATATTTTGAACTGTTTACTTACTTATTTTATTTATTTATTTATTTTACCCAAAACCAAACCATATGAAACCAAACTCATTATTTTCTAGGTGACTCTGACTCATAGTGACAATATAAAAGAATAACCACTCCACGGGGTTTCCAAGATATAAAGTTTTATGAAAGCAAATAATCTCATCTTTCTACTCAGAACTTCTGGTGGGTTTGAACCACTGGCCTTGTGCTATGAGCCCAACTCTTAATCTATGGCAGCACCAGAGTTTCTTTACTGTAGCACAGCTTATGTATTAAATACTAAAGTGATAATTTTCCTGATACCAAATGCAGATCATACCTAACTGCTCCAATTTGCATACAAATTTCACTGCACAGACTTAGGCACAGAACTCATGGATAGTAAGGAGTTTTTGTACATGTGAAGTTACTTCAAAAATTTGGTGGAAAATGGACTTAAAACCTAATGAAATTGTCCCACAAACTTTTGAAACCTTCTCACCTATGTGTTCCTTTTCTTTTTTACATAAAATACAATACTCTTGCACTGTTATGAGTCTGTTCTGTTTTTATTTTCCATCTAACAACTTATTTCAGAGATTCTTTTTCTACATCAGTATATAAAGTGTTTCTTCAACCTTTTGTGGCTGCATAGTTTTCCAATGCATAGTCGTACACATATGTGAATGGATATTCGGTAGCAATTGGCTATATATTTTGTAAAACCATATACTTTGATGAACAATCTGAAAAAAAAATCTTGTTTACACTTATGTAGTTTAAGTTGGATACATTTACATTTTCGGGCATCTAAGTAGGAATTAAACATTGATAGTGAATAAATATTAAATATTAAGACAGATTTAATATATTACACAGAAATAATCAATGACATAAAAGAGTAGGAATTGTCTTGCAACCCATTATAACCACCCAATGTATGCTGTTCAATCAAGTAAACAGCAGGAAGATAAACTTAAATGAATATTTAACATATGTAGTCATAAACACTTCATGGAACGAACATTTAAAAACGGATTATAGTGAATGACTTAGGAATGAAAAAGCTATAAAAAGTTTTGTTAGGCATGGTTGAGTGTATTTTCACCCATAGTCAACTCATATCTAACAAACTAAAAACAATGAGGGTCTTAGATATTTTCTCTGAATAACAAGACATCACTGCTACAGTAACAAGCATGATGTCCTTTTCTAAGTATTGGTCCCTCCTGATAACATGCTCAAAGTACATGTGATGATTCTCAGCAAACTTGCTTTAAAGGAATATTCTGGCTGTACTTCTTCCGAAACAGACTTGTTTACTTTTCAGGCAAGTTATGATATATATTCTTTGTCAAAATAATAAGTCAAATATTGCTAAAATATTTAGTGATTATATCCTGATATTTTAACATAACTTAAATAGAAATATGATTACACATATTATGGTTAATCAAACAAAATATAAATTCCCACTATATAAAAATAAGGGTAAAAACATACAAGATGGGAGGAAGAAGATGGGAGATCATTTTAAGCCCTAATGTTTACATCTGTTTCACACAGAATCACGTAGAATCATTTAAAGTCGAAGTATGCAATTTAAAAAATGAGAACGCTGATTTTAATTATATTTTCCTAGATTCTTTTGTATTTACAATTACATTTTAGAAAATAATATCTTGTGATCACTACATATTTGATATTCCTTCAGTTTGCTCTCATATTTAAAAATTATAAAAATCAATTTAATGATTTAATTATATATTAAATGTAAACAGAAGCTATAATAAAATAACATCCCATTACTAAAATGCTTATCAACTTACATGTTCATTTATGTTACACATATATGCCAGAAAATGGTGTCTACAATGTAGTATAATGCAAAATCCAGAGTGGTTCACCTGGTTTGCTTTGTTGTTCTTATTTTGTTTGCTTGCTTACTCATACCTAACTGTTTTCTGTCAAGTCTTTTTTCTGACGCAATAATGGTTATGTGCTGGATATCTAGCTTCTGCTCAGTGGTATGTGCACATCAACTGCTTAATGGGGGGGTGGGGATGTGACCACATAGTGACTTTGAAATGTTGTAGAATATGTCTAACCTGTGCTATGAATAGATTTTAAATTGATGTATATACCTTTTTGTATTGTTTGAATTCTTTCATCTGGCTGGTGTTATTTTGAAGAGAAATGTAATCTTAAAATAAATAATAAATGTTTGAAATTATATAAAATGCATTCACTGTAGCCTTTTTGATAATTATAACATTAAACAGAGATGAAAATCATAATAATTAGGAAATTTTTAGGTAAATAAAGAATTATCAAGAAATTTTTATGCTATGTCAAAGTTAAAAAGGTAATTTAAAAGCAATATTCCTAGCAAGGAAGAATGCTATTATATTATGTGATTTGAAAAGTTAAAACAGGAAGCTCATTATTGATGCAGCTATTCAAAATATATTGATAGCTAGATGGATTGATGATAGATAGATTGATAGATTGATAGGTAGATAGAGGTTGTTATGAGGTGTCCTGGAGTACATTTAAAATATTGCCCAGTCTGTGAAATCCCAGCAGTCACAGCTTGAGCCCATTGTTGCAGCCACTGTGATAATCCATATTAAGGAAGTACTTCTTCTCTTTTGCTTACCCTGTACTTTACTTAACATCATGTCCTTATCCAGGGACACAAACTTCTTGCCATCTAGCCATCTAGTTGATTCCAACTCCTAGTGACCCTGCAAGAACTCACCCTGTGGGTTTCTGAGTCCATACATGTTTCTGGAAATGGAAAGCCTCATCTTTCTCCTATGCAGCAGAGTTTAGCAACTGAACTCAGACCCCCTAACACCACCCAGCCTCCAATCCAGAGTCCTGCTATTTTTGCTTCTAAGGAGCATTTGGCTACCCTGAGTACAAGAAATAGTTTTCATTTTAATGTACTTGATAATATATTTAATATTCTTCACTAGTGTCATACTTTACAGCCATCAATATTTCTTCAGTCTTCTCTATTAATTTTCTATATAGGGCAATTAAAAATACCATGGCTTGGATTAAATGTTCCTTAGACTTCAAAATTATATGTTTACTTTTTTGTATTTTAAATTAGTTTTTTGAAACAGATGTACACAATAAATGTATACTGTTTGGTTTATTGGCTATTACTTCCCAGGGCATCGATTGGGTATTCAAGTCAAAAACCATCATTGACAGAATCAATCTTTTATCTACTTATTATAAAGTATCTGCTAATCGACCTCTGCAAAAGTAGTCAGTGAAAATCTTTAGATAGATTATATAGAGATAGATAATTCAAATGAATTAAAAAATTTTTTGTGAAACAGATAAATGTGCTATGAGTGATTATTTTCTTCTTTTTAATATGTTTGCAATGTTCCAGGTCATTTTTACATTATGTAAGATTTAATTTTATGTTAATATGAGCACATTAATCCCCCCAATTTTATGTTTTTCACAAAATCAATAGAATGAATTTACGTGACTGCTACTGGTGGGATAGTTCTGATATAAATGAATTCAAAAGGCACCTCTGAAATCAATGTTTGTTCAAAGAAACTATTAAGTCACTCTTTATTTTCATTTCACTTATCTCAGAGAATGATAAAAAAATTAAACATTATTTAGTTTTCTCTCTGATAATATGAGCAACATTGCATATACTGAGACCTTACGTTTTTGATTTGGAATGGCTTCTATTTGGAGGTTTAATTTGTAATACCTGGAGGTTTGAGCATGTATTTATTTCAAGTGTATTATTTATTCAATACAATAAAAAGCAAAGCTAATTTAAATGACCACATATTTTAAGATAATAATCAATAGAAAGGAGACATACACTTTGTGGAAATTTAAGAATTTCTATTCCTTGAACAGTGCTTGTAAAATAACATAGACTGCATAGCAGGTCATTATCTACTCAGACTTGAATCCTGAGTGCTATTTTGTTATAGTTGAATACAACCTATTATTTTCAATAGAACAGTGAAGCGGTTAGCTACATTCTTTAGTTGATTTTTTATTTTTGTTTAATCTTTGTGTGGAGGTTCTCTCTCTCAAAAGCAAATCAATTTCCAGTGGCACCATATGAACAATGGAAGATATTGACTTTGATCTTCTACTGCTGGTTACAAAATGCTAAAGGGTTTCTGAGACATTTCCTTTGCCCTCTTTA
This sequence comes from Tenrec ecaudatus, assembly GCF_050624435.1. Classification (NCBI taxonomy): domain Eukaryota; kingdom Metazoa; phylum Chordata; class Mammalia; order Afrosoricida; family Tenrecidae; genus Tenrec; species Tenrec ecaudatus. The sequence continues at coordinate 119,767,746 of NC_134531.1, read as the reverse complement.
ATCCCACAAGAAAATACATCAATATCTGCAATATTGTTTAGGCCTTCTAGGTGGACAAATCATTTCCCATATCAACTATAAACTTACAATTTGTTAAAATGGAAGTGAAGGTGAGACTGTACTGATTATCAGGAGAGACTTGTTTGAAGAACTTTAAGAATACTAAGGTAGAAGATCATCAAAAAGAGGGATGCCTTTAAAAAGGAATATGAACAAAATGGGCTCAAAGACAGCAACATTTGTGTGGACGGCGCACGACCAAGCAGAGTTTCTCTCTGTTCTACATAGGTTCACTCTGCGTCAGGACTACCTTAACAGCCCCTAACAATAATAACAACACGAACACATTGCATGAACTTTTTGAGGGTCACAAAGAAGAAAAGGAGTCTGCTAGATAGAAGTGTTATCAAAACTAGCACATCCCTGTTGGTATCCCTGATGGGCCTGGCTATTCAACAACTCTGAGACAAGTAAGAAAGGAACATCAAATATTTTTCTTCAGTGAATTGCCTTCAATCAATATTCCTATAAATTTTAGCAAATCAAAAATGTCATTTTTCAACAAGCCCTTTGTTTACCACGTCGCTGCTTCACAAAGATGCCATTGATAAATCACGCAAGCACAGGAAAAAGGGAATGAAGGGAGAGTAAGAAATAGATATAAAATCTTGCACTTCGTATATAAAAAGAAACCATAGTGCTTGTGTTTAATTCATATCATTGTTTAATTTATTTTTAGTGGAAAATAAAGGCATAACAGATCATTAGTTTTACTAATGCCTATTTTGGCTACCAGGAATAAGACAAGACACTTTAATCCGGTAAAGAGTTACAGTCTCAGAAACTCACAGAGATTGCTCTACCCTGTTCTACAGGTTCAATCTGAGTCAAAATTTACTTTACGGTAGTGAGTAAATCTAGCTTTTGGTTTTCTATATTAGACATGACAGAATTCTTGAATGAAAATTACATAAAATGAAGCTCAACTATGCATTAATAATCTACCCTATTTGATGTGTTTAATAATTTTAGTGAGGCTCTAATTTTATGTTTCCAAAAGTGCTAATGAAAATAGGAAAGCTTGAATGCCTTTTTTGTTCATCCATTACTAAGCCCTTCTGAAAGTTACATAGCATATTGCAATTATTTTTAATAGAAATGGGGAATATCTATCTATTAGACTAGCTCTTGGCTTGAATATTTAAATACTCCAGGCATATGTCAATACAATTATTTTAGTTTACAATTGAGAAATTTGTTAGAACAGAACCCAAGTAACAGGAAAACAGATTAGCCAAAAACTTTTACACACACACATACACACACATACTACATTTCACTTTTAGCAAAAGTGTAAAGACAAATCATGCTTAAATCAAACTGAGAAGTTAACAGAATACTATGATCAATGAAAGAGGAAGAGACAGCAATGTTAGTAGTTGAAATTTCATTTAGCCTAAACCTAGTTTCTTATGCTGATAGTTTTCATTAATGATTTGTGTGAATTTGGAAAATCAACTAATTTTAAAGGATAGAGCAATTCATCTTAATAATGTAGGAGCAATTTATAAGGAACACTTGCAATTCAAAAAGCATGTTCCTCTAATGTATGACTCATACAGTCAGTCTTCTCCAGACTATGCAGGCTGATTAACTTCTACTTGGCCAAAGCTATGAGGTAGTTTCCAGCATTTAAATGTGGTCATTGGACAAATGAAAGTTGGATATATTTGAAAACGTATTAAAATGTAAAATCCATATCTCCCCCCAAAAACTAGTGACAATGTTCACAGGCCAATCTGGTGCCAATTAACATGTGAGAACGAGAGCTGAAGTTGAATAGATGTCCTGCAGCATTGTACTCGCCTTGACCATCATAGCTTAGATTATTGGCTAAAGTCAACAATTTAGTTTCAACCCGCTTTTAGTGTATAGGGGTTTAAAGTAACTTTAGAATCAACTACATGGGGCAGGAACTTAGTTTCAACACAAACTTTCTGCCCTTGGCATTTTGCAAAGCCTCATTTAACATGAGCCAGGCCATGGCATTTTCAATTGCTTCATATGCAAGTGGAAGTTGGGCTTTGAATTAGAAAGACCAAAGAATTGATGCATTTGATCCTGGTAAGAACATTGAAGGTACCAAGGATGACTATATATATATATATATATATATATATATATATATATAGTCTTAGAAGTACAGCCAGAATTCTCCTGAAAAGTGAAGATGCTTTGTCTCCCATATTTTGAACTTGTCTGAAGAGCTCAGTCCATAGAAAACTATATCATGATTGGTAGATAGAAGTGCAAAGGACAAGGAGAAGGCACTCTATGAGATAGACTAACTCAATGGCTACAGCTGTAGGCTCAAAAATAACAATACTTATGAAGATGACGCAGCACCAGGTAGTGTTTACTTCTGTTACGCAGAAGGTCATTATGAGTCAGAAATATTTAAAGGGATTATATAATTTTGTATCTTTGTCTAGACTAGCAATAAAATAATCTACTTTATATGGTTAAGTGGGATGGTACTAAATTATTAACGTAGATAATTTAAAACAGACTCTGGTATAAAGTATGGTATGCACAATTAGTAGTTAAATAATTATCATCATCATCATCATCAATGTAAAATCACTTCCAATGTTTCCTGACCAAATACCTTTATTTATTATATTCCGTCAGTCTATTCCTAACATAGTCAAGAAAACTAATTTATAATTTGTTTGGATTCACATTTAGTAAGTATTTGACTACCAAAAAACTTCTCGACTAGTCGACATCCAGCCATTTCAAGAGGCAACATATAATTAAGCACCAATAGTACCAAAGGAAGGACTCCAATTTGCGCTGAAAGTATTAGCTAAAAAAAAAAAAAACGCTCCAGGAATTGGTGGAATACCCATTGAAATGCTGATTAGCAGTGGAAGTAGTCACTAGTTTATGCCCTAGAAATTTGGAAGACAGTTACTTGGCCAACTGACTGGAACAGACCCATGTCTGTACCCATTCCAAAGACAGATAATGCAACAGAATGTGCAAATTATGAAAGAATATCATTTATTTCATATGGAAATTAAGCCTTTTTGAAGATCATCCAGCAATGATTACAGCAGTACAGTGAGAAGGAGCTGCCAGAAGTTCAGACCATAACCAGAAGATGTGGTTAATTACTGATGTCACGTGGATCTCGGCAGAAAACAGAGACTATTAGAAAGAAGGTTTACTTTGTTTAATTGAATATTCCAAGGCATTTGACTGTGTGGATCCTAATAAATCATAGATAACCTGAAAAGAATGGCAATTTCTTAGCACTTTCTTGTGCTCATGTGATACCTGTACATGGATCAAGAGGTAGTTGTGTGACTTGAATAAGAAAATAGAGAATAGATTAAAATGAGGAAAAATGTACATCAGAGTTATAACGTCTCATCACATTTTTTCAATATGTGTGCTGAGTAAATACTCAGAGATCCTACATTATATGAGGAATAAACACTTGTTGAAACAAAAGATAATAGCCTTTAACACGATTACAGCTCAATATTAAGAAGAACAAAATTCTCACAACTGGACCAGTCATCATGATAAGTGGAGAAAACATTGAAGTGGTCAAAGATTTAATTTGCATGGATCCATAATCAATGCTCATGGAAGCAATAGTCAAGGGGTCAAATGATACATTCCATTGAGTAAATCTGCAGCATAAGACCCTTTCAAAACAAGGATGCTACTTAGAGGACTAAGTGTTCCCTGACTCATGGTAAATTGAAAATACCATGATAAAATGAAAATACCATGGATTGCTAAAAAAGACACTACCTGTCTTGGAAGAAGTCCAGCCAGAATGCTCCTTATTGTTGTGGGATGCAATCGAATTGGTTCCAACCCATAGTGCCCTCCACAACAGCAGGAAACACTGTGCCGTCTTCACAACTGTTCCCATGTGTGAGCCCATTGCCACTGGGTCAATTCATTTCCTTGTGGGCCTTCCTTTTTTCTCTAACCCTCCATCTTACAAACATGATGTCCTTCCATGCCGACTGGTCTCTACTGACAGCATGCTCAGAGTGTGTAAGATGAAGTCTCACCATCCTTGCCTCTAAGTAGCACTCTGGCTGGGCTTCTCCCAAGAGAGTTTCCTTTGTCTTTTTGGCCATCCATGGTTCTTTCAGTCATCTTCTCCAGCACCACAGTTCAAATATATAAAGTCTGCTTTGGTTGGCTTGATTCATTTTCCAACTTTCACATACACATGAAGCATTTGAAAACACCAAGGTAGGGTGCTATTAAAAAGCAAGAACGTGGAGACATTGTCGCAAGTATGTTAGACATGCTATGTAGTAACAGCTGTCCTTGGAGAGGGACATTGTGCTTGGTAGAAGGGCAGTGAGAAAGAGGAAGGCCCTCGACAAAATGGATTGACATCATGGTCAGAACAACAGTTTCAAGAATAAGAAAAATGGCGAGGATGGAACACAAATCCAACAACAACAAGATTTCTATCATCATCTGGGACACCATAACAATTTTTTACTGAGGTGCACATCCGACAACATCTCTAATAGAACTCAATTTATGGAAATTCTATGACTGGATCAAGGAGCTCTTTGTCAAGGTTAGGGTATCAAGTTTAGAAAAAGTTACATCTGAACTAAAATCATATGGAAAATAACTTTTGGACATAAGAACAAAATTCCAAATTAAGAGACACTCCACTGAATTAGTCACAGAGGAAATTTTTTTTCTCAAGAGTGTGATTTCAGCTGGTAGTTGTCAAACAGAAAATGATGGTATTGTTCTTTACACATTTATATAATGCTATCAAACTGGTTAGCTCAGTTTTTGTGTTAGGCCAGGTTGACCAGAGAACCAAATACAGTGACACTCATATATGTGAAAAGGAGAGCTTTATATCAATAATTAATTATATATCAAGCAAACATCCAGCCCAGTCCTATCAAGTCCATAAATCTGATACTAGTTCATAAATCCCCCTTCAGATTCACACAGCCACATACAATGATGCAGAGTGCAGGAAGATCACAGGCTGGTGGGTGCAGAGTTGTGTGGATGCAATGGTGGTGGCCACATAACAGGACTTGTGCAGGTCTCAGCGCGGCTCTCCAGCAGGGAAGTGAAGACAGAGATAGAGAGGGGCCAGCCTCCAGAGAGCCACTTATCTCAGTTGTATCGCCAAAGGAGGTCATCAAGCTGCAACTTGGTTGACAGGCTAAAGTCCACCCATATTTTCTTACAGGTGTCACGTTGGCACACACACACAAAACTATCACTGTTTCCTTCTAGAAGATGCAAATGAAAAACAGATACATATATTCAAATAATTCTTTCATCTCAATATATTGAGCCTGTGTTACAAATATTAGTTTGCTTATAAAAACCCCAAAGCAAGTGAGCCATGTAAAACAGAGATGCTATTAATAAAATCAATCACGATCCATGCCTTAGTCTGTTCTTCTCATCATTGCCTGGTTAGTGGAAGACCTTGCATTACGTCTGCTATTGTCATTTACAATCCTAGCCATTTGTAAACTGGCGATGAGAAATTCATAAATACTTCACAACCACACTCTGCCAAACACAAGACTCATTGTGGGTGGAAGTAAGTCTTAATGATCAAAACAAGTCAATCACGTGGGTGCTCATCAGTTGAGTGGGCCAATTCTATCAAGCCTGGGGCAAAGAGCGGCAGCTTAGGAAGGAAAGTAAGCTAAGGAAGAGGGGAGGATGTAGTGAGATCTAGTGAGAGATGAGAGTGACAGGGCTGAGGCAAGGCAAGTGCTAGCCAGGCAGCAAGTATTACAGGTCTGAAACCCTCAGCAAAAACCAGAGATGCTGTTTTCTCCCTGAGGGTAGCTGTTTCTCGTTCTTACTCTACTTGCACCTTCTACATTTGTGATATGGAAGCTTAGAAGAAAGATTGTTTTTTTGAGTCAGCAAGTGTACAAGGAAACCAAATGAAGAAAATTCAATAGTCCTTGGTCTTTCTGCTCTTGAGGGCAAATTTCTGAACTCATTTTGTTCCTTGATATTTTCTGTTAGAGTACAAAGGTTAGATATAAAATTAATTATTATTTTCCATGTTTATTCTCTGTATGAAAAAATAACTATTATTGAAAAAGTTTGTATGCCGATCATCCCTTTATCTAGGAAAGACTCACACACTTCAGCAGTTATACTGGCCCTTTATTGAAAGGGACAGACCTAGTAAATAGAACTTTATTGAAACAATTTAAGTTCAAGAGAGGAGTGCAGCAGTTGATGAAAGGAGACCACACTTAGAGAGGGCCCCTTTACACTCCAATGGTTTCATTGTCAAAATTACATAATAGGATAAAAGTTGGATTGAAAGGAAAGGTCAGTGTGAGGCTTCAGGCAGAAATTGGAAGCAGCAGGGCAAGTGGTTATAGGCAGGACATTTCAATTCATAAAAATCAAAATCTTACTAAACACAAAAGTATCTAATTTTCCTTCATAGTCTATGTTTCATTTCTGTAAATAAAGCTAGCAATGACCTGTGAATTTTAATCTCTTGTAGATTGCCAGGTTTAAAAAATAATGCATAAAATATTGTACTTCATATGGCAAATACTATTGTCACAGCAGTTTTTAAAACTCACTCCTCTATATCGCTTTCTGTCACATAGCTTGCTCATTCCAATGCCTGGTTTCTATTCCTACAAAACCTACACGCGACACAGCTCTCTGTATGTTTTCCTTCCCTTGCACACCTTTCTTTTGCCTCTGGCTCTCATCTGTCAAGTCAATTGTTGGGCAGTTTAAAATGCCAGAGTGCTAAAAGGAATGGAATAGTCACTATACAACCATTTCTTAAGATATTTCTCTTTCTCTAAATACAAAGGTTCTCAATGCACTCTATGTGTCATAACAGCTACTGCTTTAAAATTGAAATAAAAAAGCTTTAAACATTATCAATAGAACCCCTTTTCCAGCTACACTAGTTACCAATTACATCAATCTAAAGACATTTCTATAAATTTATTAAACTCAGTCTTCTTAGATTTTTTTCATTTTTCTTTAGTATTTTTCTACTTCCAGGATGTCTCTTCATCTTTAGCATGTTGTACATAACTTTGTGCTCTATTTGTTTTCCAAATAATGTATTGCCTTTACATCTGTCTGTTTAAAGAAGTGTGTGTAGCTTATTTCACTCTCTGGTTCAAAATTAGATTTTATAGTAATTAAGTGAATAAATGATGCTAATTGAAGTTTTCTATACTTATGACATATTTTACATCGGCACTCATTAGAAAGAGTGTTGTTATTTATAGGAAGATAGATAATACTCTATTTTTAGTCAGATATGATGTTTTCTCCACCTCTTCTTAAAAGTTTATTCTTCTTAGGACAGTTTAAGGCATGGAAAAATAAAAATAATTTATAAATTATTAAGGGTTCATGAGGGAGGGAGGGTGGGAAAACAGGGAAAAAATGAGGAGCTGATACCAGGAGCTCAAGTAGAAAGAAAATGTTTGGAGAATGACGATGGCAACAAATATGCTTGACACAATGGATGTATGTATGGATTGTGATAAGAGTTGTACAAGCCCCCAATAAAATTATTTTTTTAAAGTCAACATTGAGTGTGGGTAATTTAATTAAATAATCATTTATTTCCTTACGTTAAGGCTCCTTGTGAAAATATAGGAGCAATTTTCACTACATTACATATAATAGTGATTGAGTTGTTGTTGCTGTTTTTATCCTCTAAGGATGGAGAATAGATAAGTAGTTTCTTTCAAAATGTGGGTTACTATACATCACAGTTTTGAGAATAAAGCACCCAAAGTGATGAGTTCACTGAAATATGTGGAAATAAACAGAGGAGTAGTTGTGATAGGAAGTAGAGCAAACAACTGAATTTGAACAGGTAGATAGAAGAGGCACGGGGAATGTGAAAAAGACTGAATTGAAGGAGGAGGAAATATAAAATCTCAAACTCATTATAGTGTGGTCAAGTACTAGAGAATTTTAAGTTAAGTACAAATAGCAGACAGGATGTCTTTGAAGTGCTTTTATCTAAGACCATGTGCTGTGTATGTTTTTAAGGCACTTTTGCATTATGATACAGGTATATTACTGCAAAGAGAACCAAGGAGCCAGGCTGTCCATAAGAAGCCTGCTGATGTGACTTCCAGGGTTAACATCCAAGAAAATAAAGTAAAAGAAGAGCTGATTGTGAAACCTGTTCGGATAATCGGTGAGTATTATTCAATTCCTCTTAAAGGTTGATAAAAATGAATTAACTGAAACAATTATTAAGAGGGTTTAATTAATTAGAGTTATGGTCATACTCTTGAAATAGAACACATCAAGGGGAATATTTGAGTGGCAAAGGATTCTAAAATACAGTTACACTCAGTACAATGTTCATGAGTGATATAGCCTCCTTTCTAATTCTTCAGAAGAGTTCATGGAACAAAGAAAAGCATTGCTGATGCCAGATGCATCTTTGTTGGAAACAGAAAATATCAAAAATATTTTTATTTATATTCTATTGACCCTATCAAGGTGTCTGTCTGGGGGTCTTATAGTTTTATAACAACTATGGATCACCTGGAGAAGAATGGGAATTCCAGAATACCTCCCTCTGCTTATCTGGAGATGCTATGGGGATCAAGAGGCAATCATGCAAATGGAACAAGACAGCACTGCACGGTTTAAAATCAGGGGAAGTGGGAGTCAGGGTTGTATCCTTTCACCATACTTATTCTATCTCTGTGTTAAGCCAATGATCAGTAAATGCGACTTATGTGAAGAAGAATATGGTAACAAGATAGGAAGAAGGCATATTGATAATCTTAAATATCAAGATGACACAACTTTGCTTACTGAAAGTAAGGAAGACTCGAAGCATTTGGTGATGAAGATCAAGGATTGCAGCCTTAAGGATGGATTAAAATTCAATGTAAAGACCCAAACCCCACAACCGAGCAATTAGGTAACATAGTGATAAATGGAGAAAAGATTTAAGTCATAAAAAATTTTGTCTTGCTTGGATACATAATCAATAGCAGTCAAGAGAGAAATCAAAGCATTCCATTAGATAAATGTGCTATACAAGGTCTCTTTAGGATAGTGAAAAGCAAGGATGTTACTTGGAGGACTAAGGTGCATCTGACCCAAGCCATGATATTTCAATTCCCTCATATGCATGTGAAAGTTGGACCCTGAATAAAGAAGACAGAAAGAGAACTGAGGCATTTAAATGTGGTGCTGGTGAAAAATATTGAATGTACCATGAACTGTTAAAAGGACAAACCAATTTGTCTTGAAAGAAGTACACCCAATGTGCTCCTTAGAGGTAAGGATGGGGGAGACTGCATTTGATATACTTTGGACATGTCAGGAAAGACCAGTACTTGGAGAAGGACATCTTGTTTGGTAAAGCAGGGGAAAAATGAACAGTACTGAAAATGCCTGATGTGAGGCAACAGAAGGAGAACAAAGAGAGATGAGGAGAGAAAAGTAGTCCCAGAATAAAAAAAACTCCCAAATATAATTTTAAGGGGTTGAGTTTAAGATCATAGACAGAATTAAGAGTGACAAAAGAAAAGGAATGATTTTTTAAAACAAGATAGTTGAAGAAAGACTTTTAATATTTTCCAATAAAACTACCTGGTTTTCAATTGTGCAATTTCAAGATCACACTAGTGATGGTTAACAAGCATACAGAATAAAATGGACATATCATGCAATATTAAATGAAATAAAAACCAAAAGGAGTTATAGGCATCGCATGTTTTCACTTAAGGCATGTGCTCAACTTGGTGTCAATCTCTAACAGGCTTTCAGTTTCCATTGAAAATAAATGAAGAGTAAAAAGGCTACGCCAGCAACAATATAATGATATTGGTATGTATGTGTATTTAGCTTTTGTATATGTGTATATATATAGCTTTTGTATATGTGTACATATAATTATCTTGAAATAAAAGAGCAAAAGGACATGGCATTTTCCCAAAAATCACCAAGTGAAGTAATAATGGGGTGTGGTTTCAATTATAAAACAATAGCATGCCTGGAATTGCTTTAAAAGTTAAAGAGACATCGCAATTCATTTGTGTGAGCTTTTTAATTTCTTCTTAAAATGTGCTACTATTAATGACATAATACAAGGATTAAATTTTTTAAAGATAAATTAAGACAAAGTACTTATTTGTATATTTTTTCACAAATTCAGTGTCAGTTTCAGTGCTTTCATATTCTTAGTACATGCTTGTAGCAAACATAGATTGCCAGGAACCACAAAAACTTACATTAAGATTGTCAGGATTATGTGAGGTCTTATGTAAACAGAAAATTAAGTGAACAGTATTTCCTTTTCTCATCAATTACTCAAGATGAAAGATAAAATAATTTTCTATGCAAAGTTTAATGTACTTTTCTTAAGAACTTCTACAACGATTACAGTAAAAAACAGTGCTTTCAAGTCTGTTCCTGCTCATATGAACTCTGTATGACACAGGCAAATAGCACCAGAGGGTTTTCAAGGTTATACATCTTTTTGAAATCCATATCTTTCTTCAGCTGTGTAACTGGTAAATTCCAATTGCTGTCTTTTCAAGCTGTTCTGGAGAACAATTTGGTACATCATAAGGCAATCATGTTTACATAGAACCTATCTCAATTTTGCATTCTTGAGTGTGTATTTGATGACAATGGTCATGGTTGTTTTAGGGCATTTATATGAGACCTTCAAAAGGATCTTGGAAAATGGATATTAAGAAAAAGTTCTGCAAGGGTTTCTTTTTCTCTTTCCTTTTCCTATCCCACTAACTTGTACTAACTTATTTTAACATTTCTGCATAGTATCTAGTTTAAGGCAATAAAAGGGATGACAGAGTGAAGCATGGGTTAAATAATGGTGAAACAATTGAAGCTATATAAAAATATTATGGGGAAAATGCACCAAAGAAACTAACAATTTAAAAATTTTTTAACTTGTTTTAAGAAGACACAAGTAGGAGGAAGTTCCAAATTATTGTCCAGGTAGATGCTTCTGATTTTAGATCAGAAAATTTAAGGGGTAAGGAGAACAGTAGTGGGAGGCAGGTCCCAGAAATAGAGTTCAAGTGTATGAGGACCTGTGGATCAGACTTCCCCCTTAGATTTTTGCGCATGGAGAAATTCGAGGGCTCACTGAAAAACTCTTAAGTTATTGCGCCTGCCAGTGGGCTCTGCTAATTTCTCGCCAATTACAGTGGGATGGCACCTGTCACCTCTCCCTGTGCCCCAAATCTGAGACACACAGCATGCAGTAGTTTTCCCAGACTTCTGTCTAAAGGTGGTCATAATTCCAGGCTCATTGAGAATCTTTGTGTAATAACCACAGGGCTCACAATGGAGGCCTCCTCTCTATGAACCTCCCTACAACTGCTTTAGTGGAATTGGCATCTCTTTTTTCCTGGCAAGGAAAAGAGCGACTGTACTGGCCATCTCCTTTTCCCCTCTGCTTAGCTCCTCACCTGTCAGAGTGGTAACAACAGATAATTGGACACTAATTTGCTGAAACTGGAGAGATCAATATATTCACCGATGGTAGAGTGTGATCCTTGAAATATAGCCTGCAGAGCTGTGCAGCAGGACATCAGGGATGATGCAGGAGAACAACCAGGCTCCAAACCACTCAGGTAGTCAGATTTTGTCTTCCCTGGGGGACACCATGGCACAGCCCTGATATCAGGCCAGTCTACTAGCCTATTATATTAAAAATATTTTAAATAAAAAAAACACACTTTCAATCCAAGACTGCATTCCTTTGTGTAATTTTGAATGTAAGCCACCGGAAACCCAGTTCATTAACATATTTTTAACATTATGAAACAGGCAGATCCCCTGAGCACAGCCTACAGATTTTTAACATAAAGCAGGAAAGCCAACAGGAGCTGAAAGCATGATTCTATTAGTTTGGGCATGACAAAGAGTCTTTGAAAGACCAGTAATAGTGGTCCAAACCAGTTCACCTCCAGTGTGTAGCCCAGGTCTCAAGGAGATCCAACCAGGCTGCCCTGGAATATGGTTACACTGTCAGCTCTTCCTAGACTGGCACCATTGTCTCTCAACCACTGCCAGCCTCAATATCCCCCAAGGCCTCCCTCCAATGCTCTTCACCAAACAACTGCAGTTCCTCACTCAATCAGCCTCCACGGAGCCACTACCCTCATGGCCTGCAACCATCTAGCCAGCATCCTTGAGAGGGCTTGCAAAGCACTCTCCAAATAGTACAATTGGCTAAGGTGAGAGGGAAGCTCCAGAGGGAAAAGGCCACAGCCCAAAAGCAGTTAGCTACAGACATCATGCAGTTGGCTACAGACATCAAGCAGTACACTTCAGACATCATGTAGAAGTATTCCTACTAACCTCCAACAGAGGGAGCCCAGGGCTCTTTGACTTCTGGGAAAATGGTGCCTAGTTCCTCCAAAATGACATGCAGACAGAGAACTTTCTCAAGTACCGCAAGGAAAAATCAGGTGAAACAAAAGGCAATTTTCGAGGAAGTCCTGAACCTAGCAATGTTCATAGAAGAAGTAGACATTAATCTGCCACAGAAAGAAATTCTCAGAATTCTGCTTGGAGTCACACAGGATATGAGGGAAGCAATACAGAAAAAGTATGAAATGACAGAGGAGGCAGAGGCTATGTACCAAAGGAAATTACAAGAGTTAAAGGATATGGTAACAAAAGAAAACAACAAATTAATAGGCTTCACCAACAGATTAGAAGAAGCAGAGAATCATACCACTGACCTTGAGAATAACCAGGCAACTTCAACAGATAGGAAAGACAGTCAAACAAGGTAATCTGAGAAGTTGAACAAATTCTGAGAAAAATGCCTCATATTGTGAAAATGAACTACTTTAGAATAATGGGACTACTGGAACAAGACACATCGAAGAAGTCAACAGCAACATTAGCAAAGGGCTTCTTAGAGGAAAACTTCCCCAGCTTAATGAATGAAAATTAGGCAACCATTTAGGAGACTCAAAGGACACCAGCTAGACTGGATTCCAAGAAGAATTCACCAAGGTATATTAAGGTTGAACTCTCCAACTTTGAGGAAAAGGAGAAAATCATAAGAGCAGCTGGGGGGGGGGGGGCAGGGGAAGGGGCAAAAGACAGGCCTCTATAATGATACCCCCCCAAAATATATCCAGCTCTGTCAGCAGACACCATGAAAAAGAGGAGAGAGTGGAGCAACATATTCTGAAATTTGGAAGAAAATAATGCGAAGACAAAAATACTCTGCCTAGTCTAATTATCTATCAAGATAGATGGAGAAGTAAGAGTCTTTCTGGACAAGCAAAAACTAGAAGAATATGTTAAAAGAAACCCAGCTCTACAAAAATTTCTTATTACCCCAGTATGAGCAGAAGAACAATTCAAAGAGCAAAAATAAGAGATCACCACATAGAACAACTCCACTCTGAGGCCAGCATATTGAAAACAGCCCTCAAGTGAGCATTGGCTCAACAGTGAAAAGGCAAGAATGTACTTTCTAAATACATGCACAATGCACTGATGAGAAGGAACGTCAAAAACACCCAATATGAAAGGTATGACATCACCGAATCCACAGATAGATGTAATAACCCTGAATATCAATGGACTAAGCTCACCCATTAAAATACAGAGATAGCAAGCTGGTTTAGAAAACACAACCCATTGATCTGCTGCCTACAAGAGACACACCTCAAGCTTGCAAACAAAAGTAGGCTGAGAATCAAAGCCAGGAAAAAATTATACCAAGCAAATGGCAAAAATTGAGGATTGGCTTTACCTGACTTTAGCACCTATTATACAGCCACAGTGGTCAAAAAAATGTGCTACTGGTATAATGACAATTATTTAGACCAATGGAAAAGAACTAAAAACCCAAAAATGAAATCATCAGCATACCGAAACTGATCTTTGATAAAGCCTCAAAAAATATAAAAGGGGAAGTAGATGCCCTCTTCAACAAACGGTGCAGGAAAAAAATGGATATCTACTTGCAGAAAAATGAAGCAAGACCTTTACCTCACTCCATAGACAAGAATAAACTCAAGGTGGATCACAGACAAGGTAATCCCCCAAATAGCTCATTGAGGAGGTAGCAAATGACCTGAAGAGAAGTTTCACAGGGACAAAAATCCAAATGGCCATAAACATAAGAGAAAATGTTCCTGATCATTATCCATAAGGGATTTTAAATTAAAACACCTATGTGATACCACCTATCTTTTGGGAGAGATAGCCCTATTAAAAAATCAGAAAACAACAAGTGATGGAGTGGATGTGGTGAGATGAGAACTCTGCTCCACTGCTGATGGACCTGTAGGTATGTGCAGCCATTATGGAAATTGATTGATGATACCTAAAAAAATTGAAATCAAGCTACCATATAACCCATGAGTCCCCCTAAAGAGCATATATCCAGAAGATGTAAGAAACAGACCAATGCTGAATATCTGTGCTCCACTGTTCAGTTCACAATCGTGAAGAGTTGGAAGCAACCTAAATTTCCATCAACGGAAAAATGGATGAAAAAATTCTGGTATATACATACAATGGAGTACTATTCATCCCTAAAAAGCAGTTATGAATGCACGAAGCACATAGTCACATGGGAAAATTTAGAGGAAAGTATGCTAAGCAAATTAAGCTACGCACAAAATGACAGGTACACCATGGGTCCTCTGAGGTAATCTGAAAAGAACAAGGGGGCATAGGGGTAAAAATCCGTAAATGCATAAATCACTGGAGTGAGACCCAGGCACTCTGGCAAGGATCAGACTCAACCATGGGATGCATACGGCAGCTAACTAAAAAGGAGGGGAAAGGAAAAAAATAAAAATAATCAGGACATGGATAACGAGGAGACAGGGCACTAACCTGCCCACAAGGAGGGTATTGTTTATGTCTCTGCTGAAAAGGGAGGGAGAGACCAGACCTTAACCTGGTATGCCAAATGTTGAGGCCAACATACCGGCATGAAGCAGTGAACTAACAGAAGGATCTGCCACCACAGCTACATCAAACTCCTTCCTAGGAGTTTGCACGACAGGGGACAGCGTTGAAGATACAGCCCAGGTAGAGTGGCAGGTCTTCCCAGACCACACGGGTACAAACTGAGAGAGAGAGAGAGAGAGAGAGAGAGAGAGAGAGAGAGAGAGAGAGAGAGAGAGACGCCTGCATCTTGACCCACCAAGTGCCAAAGAAGAGATTCCTGCTCAGAGCAGCCAGTCAGAGTTAGCACCACAGGGCTGTCCCCACCACAAGACATGTCGTTTCCTCACTAACAAACAGTGCTGCTAGGTACAGCACTGGTGACAGTGCAGGAATGTTGTCTGGTCTGGTACCCTCCGCTTCCCCCTCCCCAACACGCCTCACACTCATACTAGTGAGAAACAAAAAGGTAACGCAATAGAGCAGCCAAAGGAACAAAGCAACAAAGTCCCCAAGGAATCCTGAAAATACACTTTGGACACTGAGGGCACTACATAAGGGTCAGCAAATAAACCTAGAATTATTTATAGCTCCTCATGCCTCTTTATTTATTTCTTTTTCTTCCTTTTTTCATGTCTATCTATATAAGAGATGAAAGATAAACCATTCTGAGGAGAAAACAACACGACTGACAGTTCTGGGGGTGGGGGGACAGGGGTGTAGGGGAAGCTACCAAACCTAGGGAGAAGGGAACAAAAAGAGATCTAAAATCAATGGTGAGGAGGTTGTAGAATGCTTGGTGGAGTTTGATCAAATGCAACGTAGCGGAGAGGAATTACTGAGAGCTGAATGAAGGTCAAACACGATAGGGGTACAGAAGGAAAGCAACAGGAAATAGAGGAAAGGACTAGGAGGCAAATTTATAGAGGTATAAATATAAGCATGTATATATGTAAATATACTAATATATTATGATATGGAGATTTTTATAGATAAGTATCAAGGCAGCAGATGGACAATGGGCCGCTACTCAAATCCTCCCTCAACGCAAAAACACTTGGTTCTAATAACCTGGCATTCTATGCTCAGCTTCCTGACATGATCCCTGAAGTCAAAAAGGGTGCATAAGCAAATGTGCTGAAGAAAGCTGATGGTACCCAGCTATTAGAAGATATAATGTTTGGGGTTTTAAAGGTTTGAAGTTAAACAAGCAGCCATCTAGCAGAGATGCAATGATCACCAGGTGTCGACAGGATCAGATACCAGGCATCAGAAGACCCCAAACAAACATTCATGTCCATGCCAACAAGGGGGGCTGGTGTGGAGGCACAAAGTCCATCTGTAGATTTTTGGATAACCCCTCACAGAAGGGTCACACAGAAGGGATAAGCCAGCCAGGTCCAGAATCACATTGATGAAACACACAACATTCCTCTGGGTCTTTAATGTGCCCCACCCCTCTCCCTACCAATATCATGACAAAAGTTCTATCTTACAAATCCAGCATGTACAGTCATATAGATAAGAGCTCTCAATACATGGAATCCAGCACAGATAAAACCCTCAGGAACAATAATGAGAGTAGCGATACCATGAGGTTAAGGCAAAGGTGGGGGAAGAAAGGTGTAACTGATCACAATGATAGGCATATAACTGTTCTTCCTCCAGCCCATGGTGTATGAACAACAGAAACGAGGGTGAAGGGAGATGGCGGATGCTGTAAAATATTAAAATAATTTATAATTTAGCAACAGGTCACGAAGTGGGATGTTAGGGAGGGAGGGGAAAAAGAGAAGCTGATACCAAGGGCTCAAGTAGAAGAAAAATGTTTGAAAATGATGTTGGCAACATAAGTACAAATGTGCTTGATACAATTGATGTACGGATTGTTATAAGAGCTGTAAAAGCCCCGAATAAAATGATTTATTATTATTATTATTATTATTATTATTATAAGACACAAGCTGAAACCTGCAACAGCAGATCATCCATGTCAATTTGCCTGGAAACAAGTAGACTTGTTTAAGTCCTAATCGAAGAGGATGGATGATTTTCAGCAGGGACGTCTCAGTTTTCGCAGTTCTGATAAAAAAAAATTAAAGCTGGGGAAACCGTCTGCTTGTTGAGTGCCAGAACTGTTGCATTTGGATCAGCTGCAGACAAACAACAGCGGAGCTTTCAATGGGCATTTTTAAAACTGGGATCAAAATTCTGAAAGATTTCTTCAGAGAATCATAAAAGGTGGAACAGGGCTTTGCCAGTACAAAGCACAGAAAATAAGAATTGGATACCAAAAGACAGAAGTGGTCTGTCAGAGTAAAATTAGACCAGCTAAGAGCAAAGGTCATTGCAAGATCTTCATGACACTCAAACCATTTTTTTTGCTGACTTCATGGATGTTCTAAAATGGTAACATCTGCCTGTTATGAAAGATTTTTGATAAAGTTAGCTAAAATTTTAGAAAGACTCCAGGTAAGCCTCACCAGACCGATCTTCACCACCATGATAATGCCCCTGCTCATTCTTCTCATCACATCAGCACAATCTTGACATTTTTGAGGGGAAAATTTTAGGCATCCACTCGACAGTCTCAATTTAACTCCCTCTGACTTATTTTTTTGCCATCCAAAGACCAAACTCACTGCCGTTGAGTCTTGCCCCTTTCCAGGACTTACAATGATTATCGAAAATAGAAAGCACAGTTTTTCCTGGGGAGCCGTTGCTTCTTTTGCACTTCCGGCCATGGGGATCATAGTCCAATATATAATCTTACGAAAAAAAAAAACCCAAACAAACCAGAACAAAACATTGATCTCTCTGCCACAGAGTTGATTCTAGCATTTCAGAGGTCCTATCAGTGAGCTATTTGAACAGGCAATCTGATCAGAGAACCTTTTTTTTTTTTAATGATTTTGAGTTTTGTTCCACATTTTTCTTCAACGCTATCCAGGAACATCTCAGTTATCTCTTTCAGAGCAGTTGGTAGTAGTAACTGGTGACCATTTAGTTCTTCTGGTTTCAGGGCCCCAGGGATTGGTATTCACATGATACATTCATCCACAGGACTATGTTTCCTCTGACTTTTTGTCTTCAATTTCAGATAGAGAGAAAAAAGAGCTCACCTTAGATGGTTTTTAAAAAAATCATTTTATTGGGGACTCATACAACTCTTATCACAATCCATACATACATCCATTATGTAAAGCATATTTGTTCATTCTTTATCCTCATCATTCTCAAAACATTTGCTCTCCACTTAAGCCCCTGGCATCAGCTCCTCATTTTCCCTCCCCACTTCCCATTAGATGGCTTTTAAGATCCAATTTACTATTCTCCACTGTAGGATGTACAACATGGACTTTCTAGACTAAGCTACGCCAATGGATCTTGGTTCAACCTAGGACTATGGTCCTGAACCCCAAGGCCTAGCAAATCATTACTCTAAAGTTATTGGTTATTTCTAAGAAATTTTCATAATTTTGACACTCATATATTTTAATTTAATTATCCCATAGATGTTTTGAAGCTGCTTCATGCGCAAACATTTTTAATTCAGAGATGCAATGATAACACTGAATCAGATGACTGAGCACAATGAGAAAATATCATGGGATAGTAAACAGTAAAGGCATAGTCATGTTTACTAACATTACAGTGAGTAGAAAAGTAACCAAAACAATGACAATTATATTGCAATATCATGAGAAAATAACACCAAACATATATAAAAACGTAAGTTATATCTCTCAAGTATACATACATGAGAAGAAGGCTAGAAGTAACGATGAAGAGGAAAAAGCAAAACAAATGAAAAAAAATAGTATAAGAGCAATGAAGTCATTCTAGGAAACAAAATGCTGAAACATTAAAACTAAGAAGAAAGTTAAATACATAAAATAGTATTTTTTCATTATATTAATATATACTATATACATACAAAGTTTGAATAAGCAATATATACACATAAGTTAAAATATTATGTTTCCAAGCATTAAAATATGTGACCAGGTTTTTTAAAGAATTATGAATGTATTGATTTTATAAACAATATTGATTTTGTAAATTTCAGAACACAATAAATGTTTTAGGTGGAATCTTAGGCTATATACGTAGACCAAACACCTGAACAGGTTGTGGTACACACCTGCTTGCAAGAATAACATTGTTGTGGCTTCTGCTTCCCTCTTGGACTGTTACATCACAATAAGTAAACTATTTTCTTTTCATTTATTAGAAAAGTATTGCAGCATACTTTCTTCTAGAATTGTAAAGGAAACTTTGTGTGTGTGTGTGTGTGTGTGTGTGTGTGTGTGCGTTTCAAAGAGTTGATTATTTGTAAGCTAATTATAAAGATTAAACTGTAGCAACCAAATGTGGAATTTATTCATATCTAACGAAAGAAGTACCATGCTAAATAGTATTACTCAGCGTTAGTTCATTACTTACTGTGTTTGTCTGGGTAGACTAAGAAACAAATCCATAGGCACACATATGTGTATAAGAAAGAGCTTTATGTACAAGAGGAATTGAACATTGAGAAAACATGCCAACCCAGTTCAGTCCAAGGCCATAAGTCTGATATTAGCCCACACGTCCAACACCAATCTATAAAGTCCTCTTCAGACTCATGAAACACATGCAATGAAGCCAAGTTCAGGATGATCCCATATAGGGAACTGCGTGTCTCCCTACCCTGGATTTTAGCCATGAATTTACTCTCAGTTTCCTGCCATACAAACTGCCCTGAAGTTTTACTGCCCTTTGTCTCAATTCCCGCCAGACGGTGGCTGCCTTGACCCTTGCTAGGATTGGTGCTCTTTCACTAGCAGCTGCTATGCTCATTGGCCAATACATGACTGATGGCATCTGCCCCCAGGCTCACCAGGAATGCTTCATTAGCATACTTACCTGTTTGATCAGTTTCCCGCCATTCCTTCCTTGTTTGGAGATGCACGACTATTGGCTACCTCAGCTGTATCTTATTTTACATGTGACGTAATGGTGCCAGCCCCTCGCTGGCTATTTAAACCTCTGCTCTCAGCTCAATAAATGAGGCTTGACCAGATTCCTGTCTTGCCTCCATCTCTCTGCGCCCTTGCCCATCTCCATTCCCAGTCCCTCTTTGTCTTCTGCAATGTCTCCCAGAAAGGAGCAGAGAGAGAGAGGTGTCTTCCACCTCCAAGAAAAAAGTACCAGATTTCCCAGAATTCTCAGGAGAATGCCATGCCCATAGAAGTCTTATTGGCTATCTCCAGATTGACTCCATCCCTACACTCTTAATCCTTAGATTCACACCAGATTAGGTGACTGTGCTAGACAGGGTTCTCTAGAGAGATAAAACCAGATAGCTGATAACTATATATATATATATATACATATATATATGTATGTATATATATATATGTATTTATAAAGATAGATATAAAGATAAGAAATGAAGAGTTGAATTATAAAGCAGTACAAATGGCTCGGTGCGACTCATTCCCGTGAGAGAGTTGTGAGACACTGACAGTCCTTCAAGTCTTGAGGGCCATCAGGTAGTCCTCTGTAGAGAGAGCGAGCTAAGCTATCCCAGCACAGGCAGCAAACAGCCAGGCAGGCCACCAACTGTCAGCCAGGCCACCAACTGTCAGTCCTCAGCTCCGGAGATAAAAATTTCATTCATGTGGTCTTAAAGGGACCTCAAATTAAATTGAGACACAG
The DNA here is from genome assembly GCF_050624435.1 of Tenrec ecaudatus. Taxonomy (NCBI): domain Eukaryota; kingdom Metazoa; phylum Chordata; class Mammalia; order Afrosoricida; family Tenrecidae; genus Tenrec; species Tenrec ecaudatus. The sequence continues at coordinate 119,747,067 of NC_134531.1, read as the reverse complement.
AATGAGCAAGGCAGCTACACACTGGTGCGATGATTAAAGAGTGAGGCACAAGAAAGGCAAGTCTCACCGAGCCACTTATCTCTCCGCCCTTCAATTAATCCCACTTGTGTTTATTGGCCAGGCTGGCACAATAACCTATCTCACTGACTACCACACTTACTATTTGTGAAGACTTATTTTTGTAGTCTCATTTAATCTTCCAATGACTCTATACAATACTGATTGCTTTAAGTATCTTTAGAAGGAAAAAGGAAGGTTTGGAAAGGGAAGTAGTTTCCAATTTTAATACTGGTTTTAAAATGGAAATGTAGGCCTCAAACTATGATGGACTAGAGTATCTATTGTCTTTGTGGCTGATTACTTGAATAATATTTCTTACCTTTTTGAATCCCTATCATTTTGATTCAAGTCAGTTTCCTAATTTAGCCTAATCCATCCCACTCTCCTGAACACCATTGGGCCTCTACTCAAGTAGTCCCTCAATGCAAGAGCACTTTGTTCTATTACCCTGGCATTCTGTGATACTTACCTTCCTGACACACACACTGAAGAAAATGTGGGTGCCTAAACAAATGTGGTGCAAGAAACTGATGGTGCCCAGCTATCAAAAGATAAGTGTCTGGGGTCTTAAAGGCTTGAAGGTAAACAAGTGGCCACGTAGCTGAGAAGCAACATGCCCACATGGATGAAGTACACTAGCCTGTATGATCATGCGGTGTCGATAGGACCCAAAGCCCACCTGTAGGCAAGTGGACATTCCCTTACAGAAGGATCATGGGGAGGAGATGAGCCAGTCAGGGTACAGTATAGCACAAATGAAACATACAACTTTCCTGTAGTTTTTTAATACTTCCTTCCTGCCCCACCTCCCATCATGATCCCAATTCTGCCTTACAAATCTGCCTAGACCAGAGGATATACACTGGTACAGATAGGAACTGGAATTACAGGGAATCCAGGACAGATAAATCCCCTCAGGACCAATAACGAGAGTAGTGATACCATGAGGGTAAGGGAAAGGTGGTGGGGAGAAAGCAATCACAATAGTCTACATATAACCCCTTCCCTGGGGGACAGACAACAGTAAAGTGGTTGAAGGGAAACTTTGGTCAGTGTAAGACATGAAAAAAATAATAATTATTATTTATAGATTATCATGGGTTTGTGAGATAGGGGGTGGGGGAGGAAGGGGAAAATGAGAAGCTGATATCAAGGACTCAAGTAGAAAGAAAATGTTTTGAGAATGATGACGGCAACACATGTATAAATGTGCTTCACACAATGGATGGGTGGATGTATTGTGATTAGAGTTGTAGGAGTCCCCAATGAAATAATTAAAAGAAATAAAATAAAATATCACTCTTAAAACAGAATAGCCTACTGTCTGAAATATTTTCAAGAGAGAACGCATTCACTAGCCAGTGAGGTAAACTTGCTGAAAGTCACTTGGTGCACTTAAAAAACACAAACTGCTAAAAAGTAGCAGCATTGTGGCTGAATCAGGTTAAAAGCAGAGTTAGATTACTAAAACACATTTCATTAGCGGTGGTATAAAACACATCACCGAGATTTACACCGGCTCTTTCTCGACAATCAGGAAATTGCATTTCCTTGCATTAGAGCAGTTACAAGCGATAAGATTCTTTTCTTTGCTAAATGCCTGACAACCGCTTTGTTGTTCACATCCAATTAGCTAGAATCAGGCAAATCCATTTGAGATCATGGTCAAGGTGAATAGAGCCAAATTTGCTATCACTTCTTTTGTCAACTTTTAAAGGTGCTTTGAATTAACTCTAGATAAATTTTACCTTTCAGTAATTTTGAAAATAAGTGCATTTTTTTTGCTTAGGCTACACGTTATTTCCGCCTGATATTGGTTTAGCTATTTTATGAATTAAAGAGCATCATGTACTATAATATCTATAGTATGCATTGACTCTGACCAGGGCTGCTCACCTTACTACAGAATTAGAATCTTGAACATGCTGAGAAGAATCCTGGACAACAGATGGTCGTCAAAAGAAAATAATGTTTCTGAATAAAGTCTGTGTGTTTACAAAAGTAAATAGAACTAGCCATCTGGGTGCATCATCAAGTTTTCCAAAGGGACAGGGTAGGTCATCAGGGCAGGACAGTTCCAAGGCAATCAGTCGGAATCTTTTTGCGTTCTGAATCTTTTGCATTCTTTTCCTTCTTAGCTTGTAGCCACTTGAGCAGCTTTATATCTTGAGGGCTTGGGCAGCAATGTTGGACATCAAGAGCATTAGCAGTCACGTAGGTATACGTGCAGTTAATGCTGGATTAGAAGCTGTGAAAATGTGGGACGAAGTCATCCAATGCTGCATCTACAGGTCACTTTCTGTCAATAATGTAGATGAAAAATTAGACTTGACAACCCTCAGTAAGGAAGACAATTTCTTTCAAAAATGAAATTTAATGCTATAATTTTTTTCAGAGCCAATATAACATGAACAAAAATAGGACCACATTTTTAAAGTTGAAGTTCTGGCATTGAAACAAAAAATAAAATTATAAAATAATATAATGGATCATAAAAATTCTGTTCATTTAACAAATGCATCAAAGTAATGAAATCTTTCATTAAGCAACAACAACCAAAACTAACGTTTGTAGAAGTCAGTTGTCCGTAGCTATTTAAAATTATATGGAACAAATTAAAGAACATTGCTGTCTAGTTGATTCTCATTCCCAGCAATCCTATAAAATAGAGTAGAACTGACTCATAAGCTTTCCAAAAGCCAGAGTCAGGCCAATCCACTTGAGATTGTTTGGGAAGGAGAAATGCTGTTGTTATTAGGTATATGCGTTAGTCTGGGTAGGCCAGAGAACAAATTCATCAGAACTCAGATGTGTATAAGAGAGAGTTTTATATAAAGGGTAATTGTATATTAAAAAAGCATCCCAACCCAGTCCAGTCCAAGCCCGTAAGTTTGATATTAGCCCATATGTCTGATACCCATCTCTAAAGTCCTCTTCAGACTCACAAAACGCACACAATGATGCTGAAAGCTAGTCTTTGGATCCAGTGGCATTGTAAGTATCTCAGTGCTGGCACTGGTCTCCACGTGGCTTCTCCAGTGTCCAGGGCTGCATCAGGGTAGGTCCTTGTGTCTTTTCCTCAGAGATGTCTCACAGGGAGTCAGCCTTGTCAGAAGATGGTCTCCAAGGGAGTGAGAAAGAGAACCAAGTGTGTCCTGCCTCGGAGGAAAACACCAGATATCCCAGAATCCTCAGGAGAAGGACATTACTACACAGCAGCCTCATTGGCTATGATTTGATTGACCGACTAGACTCCACCCCTTCACTCTTAATCCTCTTAAGTCCCAAATTGATACCAGATTATATAACTACCACAGTGCCATTAAGTCAGTTCCAGCTAACAGTTACCTTGTGCCCAGTCCTGTGTTCGCCTCACAGTTGTTGCTCTGCTTGAGTCCACTGATACAACCACTGTGTTAATCCATCTTCTTTATGCTCCTTTTGGCCCACCCGCTACCTACCAAGCATGATATTGATCTTTGGAACCAGGTCCCTTCTGATAACATGTCCAAAGTATGAGTTGAAACCTTGCCAAATGTGCTTGTAAAAACTATTCTGACAATACTTGTTGCAAGAGAAATTTCTTTATTCTTAAGGGAATATATACTATATTTAATACTCGTCTTTACCACTACATCACTCTGAAGCCATCAACTCTTCTCTGTTTTCTTATTCATCCTCCAGTTTTTGTATGCATGTGAGGCTATTGAAAGTATCATGGCTTGGGTCAAGTCCACTAGATTTCCCCAGTGCAGTATGGCATTTGATTATTTGACTGATGCTTCAATGGAATTGATTGTGGATACAATTCAAGCAAATAAAATCCAGGCAAGTGCTTTGAAAATGATTAGGGCAAAGAATGTACAGATGTGCTTTATACAATTGATGTATGTATATGTATGGAATGTGATAAGAGTTGTATGAGTCCCTAATAAAATGTTTAAAAAGAAAAAAAGTAAAAGGTACAGTTGTTATTGTTTTTATAAAAATGGTCAAATCACTTAATAGAAAAAAGTTACATTAGATATTGATTCCTAATAATAGTGGGAATTGAAAAATGTAGAAATTCTCTATATTAAAAAAGGCCTCTTCATGCTATGTTAAAAGAAAAGCTTAAGCTTTAGGAAGTGAAAGCATTACCCAAATTCCAATTAAGCACACTCAACTGGGGTGAGGGAGAGAAAAATATATACCAAGGGCTCAAGTAGAAAGAAAATGTTTTGAAAATGATGACTACATATGGACAAATGTGCTTGATGCAACTGATGTATGGATCGTTATGAATCCCTATTAAAATGAGGTGTTAATGAGGGAGGGGGGAGCGGGGAGGGAGGGGAAAAAAGAGGACCTGGAAAAGATTAGGGCAAAGAATGTACAGATGTGCTTTGTACAATTGATGTATGTATATGTATGGATTGTGATAAGAGTTGCATGAGCCCCTAATAAAATGTTTAAAAAAAATGAAACCTTTGACAACTTCATTCCTTTTTTGCTTCTCATGATGTTGCATATTGGTAAAATTGTATGTAATTTTGTTTTTAATGTTGAAGTGGAATCTATACCACAGGTTGGGTCTTGGACTCTTGTTAGTAAGTGCTTCATGTTCTCTTTGTTTCCAAATAAGGAACTTTGCATCCCCTGGACATCACATATTGTTAATAAACCTTCCTCTAATCTGATGTCACATTCTTCATATAGTCCAGCTTCTTAGAATAGTTGCTGAGCATAGAGATCAAATAAATAGGAAAGAAGAATGCAATGCTAATACCCAAGGTTTGCGACCCTAATGTTACGTTATTCCCTTGGACTGTATGCATCCTCCATATGAACAGAGTAGGTGCTCTAGAATCCACTTTTTCTTTAAATGTTATTATTTGTTTGAATACCTCGAAATAAATAACTTTGACTAGCCCTAAAACACATGTAAACATCTTTTAGGTATTGCCAAGAACCATCTGACATCAACAATCAAATCCCATATTCCATTTTCCTCAGAATCTGACTTGAATTTCTAGCAGTTCCCAATTGCTATTGATACAACACTATTAATTATCTTCAGCAAAATTTTACAAGCATGTGATTGCAATGATAATTTTTATAGTTTTCACATTCATTGAGTCACTCTTCTTGGGATTGGTACAAATAACTGGAGTCCTGTCTGATTTGTTAGCCACGTGGCTGTGCTCCAAATTTACTGCCATCGATCAGTGAGGACGCCCAGGATTGCATTCAGTTCCTGGAACAGCTCAGATTGCAGCCCCTCAACTCCTCGGGCCTTGTTTGCCACCACTGCCTTCAGTTCACCTTGGCCGTCTGCCTGTGGTATCACCAGTCCTGAGTCAGATGCTACCTCACCTGATTTTGAAGGTCTTCTAGCTCCTTTCAGTGCAGTGACGGTGGATCCTTTCCATCTTTTCTTATTTTTTATTGTAAAAATAAATAGTTTAATTAATACATGCATTACAATGTTTTATTTGTATAACATAAAATACATGTATAACTTTGACAAATGTTGTAATTTTCTCAACTTGTCAATGAATAACATCTCACTTAAAGGAAATGACAACATTCCTTTAAAGGGTTAAAGCATTAGGTACTATGATGTGATGAGTATGTTTCCAGTTATTATGAATTGTGAATATCTTAAAGCCTTAAATCTGATTTTATACTTACTATAGTTGGTTTATTTAAATTAAGGAAATATATTTTCTTTACCATAAGTGACTTTCAAATATTCTACTTGATGTCAAATAATATACAGAGACTGTTTTCAGGTAATTGTCTATTTCCTTACATTAATAATCACTATACAACATATAGGAAAATCCATATGGAGATTTTAATGATATTTTATTTTTCTTTCTAATCATTTTATTGAGAACTATTACAATGCTTATTACAATCCATACATCAATTATATCAGACAAGTTTGTACATATGTTGCTATCACTCTTTTCTAGACAGCTACTTTCTATTGAGCCCTTGGTATCAGCATCTCTTTTCCACCCCCACCCTCGTGACCCTTTGATAGATTATAAATTATTATTTCCATGTCTCACATGGACCACTGTCTCCCTTCCCCCATGGTTTCTGTTGTTTTTTTCCTCTGGAGGGATGTGTGTAGATCATTTTCCCCTTCTCCCCCCCCCCTGTACCCCCTTTACCTTTCCCATCTGGTATCTCTCTTCCCGTCCCTGCTCCTGGGTTGCTTGTGTCCGAGCTCTTATCTCTTATCTACGGCTGTGTGCATGCTCTGGTTTAGTCCCAAGTGAGAGGCATCACTGGGGTAGTGGTGGTGGAGGTGAGGAAGTCTCAAGGAAACAGAAGAATGTTGTGTGTTTTGTTATAAACGAGCTGAAATTGAAGTTTATTTAGAATGGTGCAAGGTTTTCCACATTTATAATTGGTTTACTATTTTATTTTTAAGTGACATTTAAAAAATTTTAAATGGGGGTTTCAGAGACTGCAAATCTTTACAAGAATAGAAAGATTCATCTTTCTCTAGGGCAGCAGCTGATAGTTTCGAAATGCAAACCACCCAGCCACTCTGGACACTCACTCCCAGGGCCTCGTTTTGTCCAGACTTGAATGTGAGTGAAATATAAGTCTCTCAGTAGTGTGTTGAATTTGTTCCATTGTGGATTCAATAATCTAGCCTTCTTTATGCTTATTTAAACCACTGTTATCCTAGCTTTTCATTTTCCTTGAAGTCAAAATAAATCATTGAAACAGAAATATGTTTATGTTAATAATTTTAAAGAAGTCTGAATTATAGCTAATTTATTGAATGTGTGGAATTTCCTGAGCATATATGAACTTGGGATTGGTACCTTGATGGATTTAATTATTTAAAAGTCTTGAGGCCTCATTATCTCTTCCTATACCAAGACAGGTAAAATAGCAACTGTAACAATTGTTACCTACCTCCCTCAACCAGCCCCATCATCTGTGTACTTAGTCCAATGGTATTCAAATTCCTTATATGGATTTATTATTCAAATTCTTATTTCTATTATAAATTATGTGAAGCACATCATTGTTGTAGCTCAGTGCTATTGTGCGTTTCTCTTTTCTTTCTTTCTTTCTTTCTTTCTTTCTTTCTTTCTTTCCTCATTCCTTGCCATGCCTGCTCTTTATTGGCTTCCTTCATGTTTTCCAATCATTCCACATTCCCCTGTCATAGCCAGAAAGGAGGACAGATAGAATAATCCACAGAAGTAATGTGAGCAAATATGACTCTACAGATAAAATGAACTAAGAAAAATTAAATTAGTCAAAGATTTAAATAAACATTTGTCTTAGATTAGAATATGTTTCTTAAGAGGACCGATCGATTTTTATTCCCTTTGAGTGGACAGCTGCTCACTTCCTTTGTATTTCCCGTCCTGGAATCATTTTCTTTCTATGATCTCCTATATTTTATGTCTGCTGCACTTTCCTCTCTATGGTCTTCCATATTTCTGTCATGCGATAAAGCTACGATAAGGGAAGAAAAGATACATAGAAAAAGATACGCAATACATTTTATCAGAATCTTCTTTTAAATTATTAATAAATAATTAATATTCCCAAAGAATTAGGCATTCCTTTTTGAAGGGACTAACTTTTGCTGTTTTCTTCCCCAGAACTCTAAAAATTTCTTCGATAGTAAACAGAAAACATGTCCAATCTGCCTCGTCTCCATCACGAGTCCCTTGTGTTCTTAATTTGAGGTCCTGATGGCACCTCCCATTGAGAAAGAAGACAGCACAGCCTTGCCTCTTGTCAGTGTCTGACCGCTCACATTTAATTCACCAAGGATCTGTTATCACTCATTCATATTCACTGATATCACCCTTCTGTCCATAACCATTGCTACTTCCTCAACGTTACCAGAAATCATTAATGCAACTTTATAAGTGACACTTAATCTCCAGTCCTGTCTCCATCCAATGCATTATTCACCCTTCAACTAGAGTTATCGGTCATTATATTCATATACATATGCAAATTTGACATTGCATAAGGAATGCCCCAAAAGAATCTAAGCTGCTGAATTGTGGTGCTGATGAAGAATATTGAAAAGACCATGGCTTCCAAGAGGACAATCAAGTTTATCATGGAGGAAGTAAGCCATAATGTTCCCTAGAAACAAGGGAATACTTTGGACATATTATCAGGAGAGACAAGTCACTTGAAAAGGACACTGTATTTGTTAAATTAAAGGGCCACTGAGAGTGAGAAAGACACTTGACAAATGAATTGACAGAGTGGGTACAACAAAGGGCCCCAATATAAGGAGAATGGTGAAGAGGGTGTAGGCCTGAGTGGTGTTTTGTTCTGTGTACATAGGGTCAGTATGAGCTGGAACCAACTGGACAGCACCTAACAATAGCTCAATTAGAGCAGCTTTTAAAACTCCAGTTCTTGCTATGCAAATTAATTTATTAATTTCCATAAATGTTAGGATACTAATCTTCAATAATATATTCAGTACCTCTGACAATCCAACCCTGTTCATGTCTCAAGCCCCACTTTTACTACATCATTCTACCCTGAGCCTTTTACATTTCTTCTAGACCCTGACATTTGGCCCTGCTGATACATATTGTTACCTCTACCCAGTAAGTGCTTGACATATTACTCATTGGCTGTGTTAGTCTGAATTATCTAGAGGCAAAATCCGTGATATTTACACACACACACACACACACACACACACACACACACATACACCAGAAACAAAAAAAGTAAAATCAGACCTGAATCTGTTCCTTAAACCTTTTATTCAAGTAAGTGATATCATAGGTTGTTCACATTAAAATAATGGTTTTATGATCCAGTTGCTCTACTATTAAGATGTACCTGCACTCTCTCTTATACAAGGAGAGTTCATCTCTAGTCTCCCAATGATGAAAACATAATCAGTTCAACTCTACCAGTAGCAACAGACAGACTGACCAAAGGAAAAATGACTTTAAAGACTAGTGAAGTTACCTCCACACCCTACCCTGTATGTAATTTAAGGGAAAAATAATAAATAGGAATGGAGAGTAGAACAAATAATTTTTATCTCTCAATGGTGTTAGGACGTGGTACTCTTAAGACTAGAAAAAGTATAAAGACTGATTATATTAAAATATCTCAAAAAAGTAGAGAAACCAGTTTTCCAATGAGAGTGAAAACTTGGGGCCGATAACCGGGTCATAAAGGAGTTCTATGTTTCATTATATCTTAGAATGCTATCTAGAAATGCTGATGTTCCCCACATCTTCACTGCTGAAAATATGCTTAGCAGTGAACCCTCTGAAATGGCTTTGTACAAACTTCTTGACTTCCTATTAATTTAAAACAAAAGGAAACATTAAAAAGATAGAGAAAACAACCTTTGAGAAGTACTTTTGCCTAAAGTACTTCTACAGTGGGCTAATGTGACCCTACTAAAATATATAGAATAGACAGCTACAGCCCAAAATAAAATGCCTTCTTCTGATTGCTACTTATTTCAGTGAGTTTAGTTTGCCCGTTCAAGTTGTTGCCATGATGGCCCTATATTTCTGTCTCCCTCCCTATGTCCCTGTCCCTCTTTTGAGCAAGTCATAGAGTCATTTTCCTGATGACTGGTGCCAAATAACCAACTTCATATTTTCCACTTTAATAAATACTTGCTAAAAAATTCATGGATTATAAATATCATTCCTATTACTGGAACACTTGTCTTTCCATTAGATTATTTTCTCTGTGTATCAATTGTATACACATCTCTGTAAACTAATGAGTCGGTACTCCCTCTTTAAGAAACGATGTTCAACACAAGTTCATGCATTAAAACTACACAGTACATGTCTATGGAAGTCATTAAATTATTTTAAGAGATTGCAGGCCATATGAATATAGGTAAACTGAGCTATTACACGGGTAGTTAAGAAAGGCAATTATAATCTTCATTTTGAAAAGCAAGATGTACATTTTTTTGTTCATGAGGCACAATTTTGCAGAAGAAACTAGGAAAGCAGAGACCCTGGTGAGCATATCACAATTAGAAACGCAGGTCCCATTAAAGAGATTCACCTATATCATGTTTAATATATTGTGCTTAAATATTTCACTATTAAAGACAAAATAAGAGAAGCTTGATGATCTCTTTCCAAACAGTAGACAATAAAATTCCCTGTGGCTCACAAGGAACGGACCAGCAAGCTTATGGGTAGGACCATGGGTGGGCTAACTTCCTTCCACTGTTTATTGGCTTTCCAGGTTTCAGCCCTGATTTAATGTCAATTAATAGCAACAACATGAGAGCCAACTAAATAATTACTAATATGGTACTCAATTATTAACTTCTCTAAGGAAGAAATGTTGAAGGCAAATTTAGCTCCATCAAGCTTCAGGCAATTCAGCTAAGCAAAAATAAATGAGGAATAAAGTGATATATTTTAATATGATTAAAAGTTCTACTTGAAAAAAGTAAAATTAAATTCTTAGTCAAACCATTTTGTGTTTCATAGTATTTTTTATGGAAGTACTTAAAGCTGACCTTTAAAATCATGTTACTATTAAGATCAGATATTACACTGTTATGAAATTTATGGTCCAATAATGCAAAATAGAATATAGAATCTACCTAAATTTGTCCTTTCTCTAAAGCAATATAATTTTTGGACATTGATGACATCTGTAGGCAAAAAATATCTAGCCATAAGGCTGTTATTAAATGTTATTTACTAGAATAAAATATTGAAAACTGGTAAGCATTTCAAATAATGGACACAGATATCTTTTTTCTTCTTCTTGCATGTCCTGAGCTGATCTACTTTGTATCATTGATTCAAGCAATAATCTCATTTTTATTTAGTATACAAATAATAATCTATGCTTTGATTAATTACTAAATTCTCCTCCTATGTATACACACATAGACACACAATTTTCTCAGATAAATAGAATTAAAAGACAACAGAAAGTAACATGCACACATAAATATTAGTATGAAATAATTATGACTTCGGTTGCCCACTTCAAAGTCAGTGGTTCAAAGCCACCACCCACTCCTCTGAAGAAAGGTGAAGCTTTCTACTCCCTTAAAGAGTTACAGTCTCAGAAGCTCAGAGGCACAGTTCCACCTTGTCTTGGAGGATACCTATGAGTTAGAATTAACTTGATGGCAATGAGTTTAGTTTTGGAATGTGAAGTAATAGATTTGGCACCTGTATTTTAAAGCCAAAATGATATATCTTAAATGTGTTTTTTTCTACTGAATATCAATGATTCTCAAAACAGAAGCAAAAATGAGGTGCAAATGGACAAGCAAATAGGGAGATTAGCAAACATTTCTCCCCAATATAATATTATATATAAATCAGTAAAAAATTATTTTAACTCATTTAACAATTCAGCCTTATTGCTGGCAATGATTCTGCACTACTAATCTCCTTCTTAATGATTCTTCATAAACAGAGAAATTCATTTTGCAAACTGGTTGAACCATATTGCACTTTACCAAACAGATGTGATTCCAGTTTCTCACAGTCTCACTGATAATTTTTGTGGTCAATATTCTTAATTTTTACTCATTCTAGTGGGCATGTAGTACTATCTCATCATAATTTTAATATTTCTTTCCCTGGATATTAATAAAATCAAGCATATTTTAACATCATGCTATTCTTTTTGGACACATCATTTGGTAAATTCTTCCATTATTATCCCGTCTTTTATTGGCGTTTATTTTTTGACTGTTGACTTTTAGCCGTTTATATACATGTACCAAGTTCAAAGAGTTTTGCTTTCACGGAGGTTCAAGCCCTCAGGAAGACGATCTTCAGAAAGCTCAAACTGACCAGTTCCTTCAAAGCGGAATGTGTAAGTCTGCCTCTGTGAAGGCAAGCGAATCTGAATCCTATGGCCAGTTAGACTCGGTTCCATAAGGTACTTGTGTGTCAGAATCAATTGGACACCAATACGACACTAAAGACCAGCCAGGTGGGTCTGTGTGTTTTTAAAATAATTTATTTTTGGAAACACTTTCCAAGCATTCTTTTTATTTCTGGACTCCTTGACATCCTCTTCCCTTTACCCCCTCACCACCACAGTACACCCCCTGCCCCCAAATCCTTATTCTACTACCTGTCCATAGATATGCATAAATTTTGGGTTTCATATACCCAGACACCTAAAACATATAACAAAACTTCAGTAGGGTGACCTCCTATGACATAACAGCTCTGAGATACACACTAATATGAACAAACAAAACCAAAATAAAACAGAACGTCTGTCACAGGCTTGCCAGAATAACACATATCTTAGCATTGCATATAGGGAGTGTTAGACTGGAATGACTAGAGAAACAAATCCAGAGACACTCATATATATTTAAGAGAGAGCTTTATATAAAGTAGCAATTGCATATTAAGAAAACATCCCAGCCAAGTCTAGATCAAGTCTATAAATCCTATATTATCATATATGTCCGATACCAGTCTATAAATTCTTCTTCAGGCTAACACAACATATGCAATGATGCCGAATGCAGGAAGATTACAGGCCAAAAGGTGGAAAGTCTTGTGTGTCCAATGAAGGTAGGATCATTTCAACACAGGCATGGGTTTCCATGTGGCTCATTCAGCTCCAGTACTCTGGTTGCCAACAGTATAGCTCAATGTGGCTTGTCAACAGGAATGTGAAGCAGAGAAAGCGTGTGTCCCACCTCCAAGGAGGAAGACAGGCGTTCCCAAATCCTCAGGAGAAGGCCATGCCCACAGAGAGGCATCATTGGCTATGACCTGATTGACAGGGTAGACCCCACCCCTTTGCTCAAGTTGACAGGAGATTATGTAACTGCTACATAGGGCATTATTGTAGCAAGACAATGCTGGTCCACCTATGAACAGTTCAACAATTTTAGTGTAGTTGCCTTCTGCTTCCTCTGACACCATATATTTTCTGCTATGTCCTCAGGTTTTCAGAATGTCTGAGGAAGTGTTCAATTCACCCAGTGGAGTTTCCACGTGGGATCTCACTGATACAGCCCTTAGAGCATGTTGTGCATCTTGAAGATCCAAGAGTCAGTGTCCCAGCATTCTACAGTGTGCACTGCTTGTGTCCCCAGTATGCACCCAAAAGCCTCGGTCAATGTGGCCCATGAAGTGCATGCCAGCAAAGACACTCCCCGTCACTTATGTCTCCAAAAGTATTTTCCCCACAAGTGGACGTTGGTTCTCCCTCTTTCCTACCAACAGACATGCATTTGTGGGGCCCAGATATGTGATGTGCTTGCTACCTTTCCTCTATTGTGTTGTTTTTCCCATCAATATACCTCATCCTTCTGATAGGGCTGTCTACCTGTCTGGGGGAGAATTCATCATAAATTTCATAGCAACCAATCCATAGACAATGTCCCTTTCCCCTCCCTTGACCCTTTGATCCCAACTGATGTGAAGCATGCTCCAGCCAAGTGCCTTTAAAAAACTTACTTAGAGCAGATGGTGTCTGGTTCATTGGCACTGGTCAGATTCTCTACCAAGCTGTCTGATCCCTCAGACATCAGACTGGCTGCCCTGAAGTCTGAGCTTGTGCTGCTTCTGCTGCCCATTCCTACTTCAGTGGACTCATACAGTATTGGTCCTTTTGTGACTGACTAACATCACTCAGCTACTTCTTCCAGATACCTCTACATCTTGAGATATTTCATAGTTTCATTGCTGTTTTTCAGGGATACATAGTATTCCATTGGGTGTATATGCCAGAGTATTATTTTTTAAATCAAATCTTCTACTGATGGACATTTCTTGTAGTTTGTGACTTGCTAATCCATGCTCCAAAATGTGTATTTTGATGTGAAGCAGTTTTAGATTGTGATATATTGTAATTTGTAATATAATTATTGATTTCTTCTTCTAAGAAACCATTGCCTATACACAAGTGAAAAAAATATTCCCTCATTGTCTTCTAAGTTGATAGTTTACTCCCCTCTGACTAGACCTATGGTCCATCATCGTTAATTTTGTGCGAAGTCTGAGATGGAGCTGTGGTGACACTTATTCCCATGTGTGTATCCTATTGTTCGAGCACCGTTTCTTGAGAAGGCATTTCTTTCTGCATCGGGTCTCTTTGTTACCTCCATTTAAAATTGTCCTGGTGGATTTATTTCTAAGCTTTCTCTTCTGTTCTACTGATCCTTGCGTCCATCCTTATATGATTACAACACTATTTTCATTGTTATTTTAAGTCTGGAGTTGAACTCGTGCAAGCCTTTTAATTGTGCTCCTCTTCCTCAAGATTTTTTGATATTATATCCCATCATACTTTGTCTGAATCAGCTTCTCAAATTCTACACACACACAAAAGACCTCGCTCAGTATATTTTAATAATAGCAAACCTATAGAACAATTGGGAAGTGTCTCTTTTGAAACAAATATTTTCTCAACTGCCTTAACACTAAAGTTCCAACTAGCATCATGCTGTAAGACCACTAGATTATATGTGATCTCTATTCTTCCTGCTTATAATTGATTCCCTTACTGCTTCTCACCGAATGTCATCAAGAGGTAGATTAAGCCTAAAACAAATATCAAGTACGACCCTGGGATCACTTGCTGTTGAAGTTTCCAAGCACATTTAAAAATAGCCAACGGCCTAGGGCTATATTATTACCAAACATGCTCACTATCTCTTATGGAAATCCTCTGAGGATAAAAAATAATAGATTTAAAAAATACTTTCATCTTATTTTTAACAGTTTAACCTATACAATTATATTTTCCCCAGATGGGATCTTTACAGTTATTTTTCTTTTATGTATTACTCATTCAGGAAGACTACCAGTTAGTAAAATTTAAGGCAAACTTTACTAAAGGTTAATTTCACTTGAAAAGCAAATAGTTCATTGTCATTGCATTCAAAGCCTTACTAGATAACCTGTTATCATAATTTGGAGAAAAACCTTTTGACTTGGTGGGAAAGAAATAGAAATGCATATTCTGCTATTATTGTGTTACAATCTAACAAATTATATAGATTTTAAATGTGTTTAGCCATTGGCTTCAGCTATCATTTTAGGTAATTTACCGCATTTCTTCTGAAATTATTTAATAATCAAAAGTACTACTTCACACATGTATACTTGGACTCATGTCACACACATTGGAGTTACTGATATATGCCAGAAATAAAATTAGATATGAAAGTTAGCATAACAATCAACAATAACAGAAGCATAGCCCTGACTGCATGGAGTCCTTATCATTCAGGAAGGGCACAGGATAAGTAACACAAGCTAAATAATCCTAGCTAATGTTTTAAAGGCATTGATAAGAAGATATGGTAGAGGAGGAAAATAGGGGGAAGATGACTTTACATAGCTTTGTTGTTGTGTTTCCCCCCTTTAGATAAGGTAGAAATACCTAGCTAGCGGTGGGGTGGGGGTGGGGGTGGGGGTGTTATAGGTAAACGAAACCTGAAGGATGGATAAGATACTAGCTAGCCTTGAGTATCCTTAGCTTCATTGTATGTTCTACTCTGTTGGCTTGAATAAGCATTTCAGTGGTTGACTTTCAAAATCTTCACGTTTTTGCACCAGAGTTGGAGACTCTATGCCAGCACAGAGGGACTGGGACAGGGATGTCATTCGCTTAACACTAGCCAGGAAGCCCTGTAGTGTTTCTTGCAGGCTCACCCATCACTTTCACCTGTTTCACATTTCCATGCTAGATTGGTATGAGATCCACTTCCATCCACTTAAAGTCAAAAATCTTAACGTTATATTCATAATTCAAAAATTAAACGTACATAAATTGACTTCTGCCAACAAAAGTTTGTCTCAGTGACTTTGTTCTAATAGTGTGCATACGTGGTGTATGCATTCTGGAAACAAAAAAGATGAAGCAGAAAAAGTCAAGATGATAGATCCCATTTCTTCTCTTTCAGAGAATGACACAAATCTGACTTCAGAGTACAAAGAGACAGTCTCCTTTAAACCTGATAAATTTAATAACAACTCATTGTAATCTATTTTTATATGCTCAATACATTATCCAGCTATCATTTTTATGGATAAATAAACTGGTGAATAATTCTCTTTGCATTTTTACTTATTTAGTTTAGAATAATGAATTTTTATGGAATTGAACATCTGCCTGGACATATACAAATTGTAGTCATATTATCATTCTGTGAAAAAATTCAAAATGGTACAATATTGAAAAATAAAGAACAGATACAGAGTCTTGGAAGTTTCTCATATATACATGCATATTTGAGTTGGTATTATATATAGTAATACTCTACAAAATCTGTTGCCTCTTTAACCACATTAGATGATTGATACATTTATATTAAGCATGAGACAATCCTACTTTGGAGATTTTATTTTAATAATGACATGCTCACAGCAATAATAAATTCAATATATTTCAGTAGCTTAAAAACTAAAATTGAGAATATAAATACACACTGAGTTTTAAGATAATAATAATTAAGCCATTACTTTTTAATATTTGTAATAGAGGGGAGAAAAGAGAGCATATGAATTTATTAATATAACCAATTATTTTGCTATTACTTTTTCTATTTTTTTGATACTTAAGACATTTAGTGGCATTGAACACATTTAAATTTAAATTGTTCATTCAAAAGATAATTCTTATTTCGAGGGTTGCAATGAGAAATTTGTGAGTTGAGATTCTTGGGTAGCACATTCTCTGGTAGATGTTTCTATGTATTGGAAGGTAAGGGGGTTTCTTTTAGGAGATGAATAATTTTGGAGATCTAGGAACATTTTTTACACTGAAAGATAAACGGCAGTAGTAGTAGTCAAATGGTGGAACTTAAATTATTTGTTACCAATCACCGATATTTTAAAGGGCTTGTAACAGAAGGTAAATATACTACATAAGTTCTGTTGAAGTTTTTTATATATCAGTTTGTTCATTTTTTCTATGAAGGAAGCTTTTACTGTTAGGTCTTTTGTCAACTTGGCTGGGTCAGGAATCTCAGTGGTTGGACAGCTAAAGCCTAGTAAGCACCCAGCCCCCACCCCAACTGCCCTGCCAATATATTGCATAAAATAATGTAATCAAATCCATAATAGTGAGTTCAAATAGCCAACCTTGAGGTTAGCAACCCAATGCATAATTCATGTGACCAGAATTCCTTGTTGTGGTCTTTAGACATCTATCATGCTGAAACTGAATCCAATTTGGAGATCACTTTTCAGCCAGACAGAGCTACAAAGTAAACAATAACACACATGAGAAACACATAAACAACTCCACAAGTATTTAAGAGAAGTATTTTCTGAAAAACAAAGTTCAAAAAGTAGGTAAGGGCCAGAGATGGACAAACAGAAACCGTGAACTCAGGGAGTTAAATAGGAAGGATATTCTTACATTGAAGGAATTGCAACTAATGCACAAGACAAAAGGTGTATACATTGTTGAAAGGAAATTAATTTGCTCTATAAATCTGTACCCAAACCCCAATAACATTTGGGGAGAAAGCCATTTGCAGCAGAAGCATTTTTTATCAAGGGTAAAGTCTTCAAGTGAAGAAGCTTCAAGCCCTAACAATGAAGATGGTCAGAGCTCAAAGGCAGAGTTCTACTCTGAACACCGGCACACAGGGCCCCGAGATGAAGCACCAGGCAGCTGCATTCTCTAAAACCACATCTACCTTTCTGGGGCCCATGGCTGAGCGAAAGAGGACACAGAAGGGCAAGGTGGAACTGACTCCTAGAGCCAAAATGAAGACAGATGTGATGAGTAAATTTGAAGAAACCAGAAATTTATTAATTAAACAAGTGGAGTGTTTCCTCACTTAAGGGAAGATTCAAGAAGGATGTTTACAAGAAATCTGGATGGCATTTGAGCCAGCAGGGGGAAGACAGCAGTGAGTGTCACTGTGCATGTGGGAATCACAAGACCAGGACAAAGGTATGGCTTTGACAATAAAAGCTTTAGTCTATAACTTGGACTTTCCAACAGCATTTTAATATAGTCTAGTGTTGTTAGGGAGCAATGTGTAATGTGTTTAGTGGAAGATCAACAACAGGAGGAAGCAATTTTGAATCCTCTATTTAGTATCTCAATCTTAATTGACTGCTGTCTGCTGGTTTCCCTAGTTTACACTGTGCATATTCCTATATAATTTTCTCCTTTCCCTAGGCTCCTCTTTGAAGCTCCGATTATAGTTTCTACAAAGGAGACTCGTGGTAGAGACCCAAGGAAGAGGTTGAATTTGATTTAAGTAATCAACTTTGTGAAGTTGTTTGGATTTGATTAGAAACCATGGCCTCTAGGAATTACATGAGTCTGATTTGGAAGAAAGAAAAAAAGGATGCAAGTTCACAATAGGGTTCTAGCTCACAAAATGGGATCAGTAAAGTCATACTTCAGCTCAATTATGTAAAAACCCAAATTATTGTAATGCTACTATTAATTTATTATACATTTTAAAATAAAATATACATTAAGTTTCTATTTTTGTCATTCTAGCTTTCCTAATTATACCCCTGATTTCCACAATAAAAGATGAATTTATTCAACATCCACCAAACTAATTATGTTGTGGTAGGTTTTCCATGTCCTCATAGGTCCTCTTTTATAAAACACTTGATGGAGATGACTCTGACATTACCCCGGTGAGAGGAAATGGTTCTGAAGGGCACCAGGAAAAGAGGTAATTCTCAAAAATGGCCACGCTTTGCCTCACACTCACTGCATTAGCTCTGATTGATCAGGCAACGAATTTGACAGCATGCTTTGGCCAGAATTTCCAACATGCTGCTATAAACCTTTTAAAATACCATTGTTAGGCACCTTCACGTGCATTCCAACTGGTAACCACCTGTGTACAGCCCAATGGAAATGGATCGTGCTCAATTCTCACAGCAACGCTGTTTGAGCACAGAGTTGCAGCCGCTGTGCCAACCATCACATTGAAGACCTTCTTGATTTTCACGGTTACCTTTCTTTAAAAAACATCACACTCTTCTCCAGAAATTGGTTCCTCCTGATAACCACTCCAAAGCACTCGGGTCAAAGTCTCACCATCGTCACTTCTACACACACACACATTCCAATTTACTTTGTCAAAGACAGCTGTGTTTCTGCTGAAGTCAGTCCATGGTATAGTTCATGTCTTCATAAAGAATCTAATTCAAGCGCATCAATTTCCCTCTGGTCTTCTTATTCATTGTCCAGCTTTCACATGCATAGGAGACAATTAAAAACAGATCTGTTCCAGTGTGATATCTTTATTTTTTACACTATAAGCAGGACTTTTGTGGCAGATTTCCCCAATCAAAGACATTGTTTGATTTCTCAATAGTTGCTTTCATAGAAGTTAATGTTGGATCTATGTTAAATGAAATCCTCGAGAGTTTTAATATTTTCTCTATTTATCATGATTTTGCTTACTTTTCCAGTTAAGAAGATTTTTGTTTTCTTCATGAGAAGGTGTCACCCATATTGGAAGTGATAGTCTATGACCCTTCAATGGGAAGTGGTTCAAATCCAATTGAATTTCAGCAAGTAAGGTTGTACCACCTGCAGATCTTAAGTGAGTGTGATTCTTCCTCAAATTCTCATGCCGCATTCTTTTCCATATAGACCAACTTTGCAGCCCATTTAATCTGCCTACAGAATGAACAAGTGTGGTAAGCAGATGCAGCCCTCTCTTGATTTTAGAGGATTCCTTACCCCCACGTCAAATGACTGATACACGATCTATATACAATTTCCTCACAATCAGATGACTGAGCACTTCCATTGTTGTAGGCATTGGTTGAATCATCTCACTCATGTTCCATCAAGTCTTGGAGTCTTGACTTCTGTCAAGGACCCTGGGTGGTTCATTGGATTGTGCCAGGCTGCTTTATTAGAAATCGTGTGCTGCTGATTGGAAACACCAGCTCTTAGAGAGAAAGATGAGGCCCTTTATGCCATCAAAGATTTGTAATCTCAGAAACAGAGGGTAGTTCTCATATGTCCTGTTGCGTCACAAGCAGCTTGACGGCAGTGGTGGGTATTTGGTTTTATTGTCTTCCCAATGCCTTCAGAGCAGCTTGGAATTCATCATCTAATAAATCAATTCTTGATGATATGCTACCACTGGAAAAGACTGAACACCAATGAATTCTTCGTGGTGTAGTGATTCTTTGGGTTCCTTTCATAGTCTTTGGAAGTTTTCTGTGTCCTTCAATGTTTTGCCCATACCAAAACTCCAAAGCCAAACTCACAACCACCGAATGCATTCCAACCCACAGAGACACTAGGGGATGGAGTTACACCTGTCTCTGACTTTTTAAAAACAGAAAACCTCATCTTTCACCCATGGTGTAACTAGTGGGTTCAAAGTGCTGACCTTCGGGTTAGCAGGCAAATGCATAACCCACTAATCCATCAGGGATCATTTGAATTCTCAATATTGAAACAGGAGGCTTGACTTTAATCTTCTATTCTCTGCGTGAGGACTGTAAGGCATGGTCTTCCCCTTTTGTTTTCAAACTCTAGGTTTCAGACATATTATGACAATATTTTACGGTGTCCCACAAGACATGGTTTGAAATCTTCTGACCAGCAATTTAATTAATAATTTCTTCTATTATAACTAGCCATTCTACATACCAAGTTAAGAGTGCTTTTTTTTTACATCTATTTTGGTCTTTTAATTTTTCTTCCTGTATTTTTAATGATATTTTGATTTCTTAATATATAATGTCTTTGATCATGCAACAAATTATCTAGTCTTTGTTCCTTTGTGTTGAATGATAAAAAATCATTCTTGAAATGGTCTTTAAATTTATGTAGGATATGCTCAATGTTGTGCATTGGCTCTTGTGAACTTATTTTAATTTTCTTCAGCTTCAACTTGAATTTACATATTAGCAATTAATAGCCTGTTCCACAATTGGTTCTGGGTCTTCTTTCAGCTGGTTATATTGAGCTTTTACATAATCTTTCTATAGATAGTGTCTATTTGATTCCTATAGATTTCATCTGGCAATGTTCTATTAGTCACTTTATTTTTTTAAACAGGGTGTTTGCAATGAACACATTGTTAGTCTTAAACAATTGTTATTTTAATCTCCAGAATATTTTTATCACTATATGATCAATTTACTAGTTCTCTAGTTTTGCATTCCAATTAAAAATTAATTATCAGTGCATCTTGATTGCATGCTTATTCAATTTAAGACTTCAAAACTTGTTTAAAAATCTTCAAATTCTTATAGTTTGCATTAGTGATTGCTGGAAAAATTTAAACAGGAAGCATATTAAGTGGTATTCTTCATACATATATGGATATATTATGCTATTTTGACAGCACTGTAGTTCAGAATAGATCTCAAAATGTTCGACTTGACTATTAAGATAGCTGTTTTCCTTTAATTTACCATTCCTTTTATAGTAGAACATAAGATTGCCTGATTCAAAATGGTCAATTCTACGCCATTTCGATTAACAAATTCTTAAATCAATATTTATGCATTTCATTTTTAATGATTTCCATTTTTCCTAGAATTATGTTTTGTAAATTTGGCATTACAATTATTATTAATAGATGTTTGTAATTGTTTATTCTTTTTTATGTCACACCACGGAAGCAAATAAAGGTACCGAAAACTTCACTCCAGCCACATCATTAAGATGGAATGTATTTTTGAGAAGCAGCTCTTCTCGTCAATCTGAGGCCCTCCTTGACTAGCGCTCTATCAGAAAGTCTCCCTCTGCTTTTCTTGTTTCCCCTTGGTCATTCCCTCCCCCCACCCCCCCACACCCATTCTTCCTCGTTTGCCTTTCCATCAGTAACCTTGGGGGTATTTGAAAATCTGGTGGCAAACCCTCAACTATTACAGCAGCTGCAAGCTCACACAGATAACACACTGACAGGAACTAGCTGACTTTAAATACATAGACTGGCATAGGAAACAATTTATGATTCTCCTACTTTACATGCATTCACATACGATCTATGATTATATGTCTAAATATTTCAAAGTAATAATGCAGTGAAAGCTAAACCAAAACAGCAGTATATGGGTGCCCAAAATAATTGGAATTGAAGATTCCACAGACATAACGATCAGGAGAGGCAGGTTCCATACTTGGTGTGTTTCCAGCAGTGAGAACCACCTAGTTAGTGGGGAGGGTTAGTTTTTGACAGATGGTATAATTGGAAGATGATTCAGAATTACATCATATCTGCCAGATCAGTCAAGTGTGGTGCTTTGTCCACAAACACTTTTTATATCAGCCTGCACATTAAGCATAAATAAATGAAAATTGAAGAACTATTTTACATGTATCCACTATTTTTTCATACATTTGTCATTTAATATGTGGTTACTT
Source organism: Tenrec ecaudatus (assembly GCF_050624435.1). Classification (NCBI taxonomy): domain Eukaryota; kingdom Metazoa; phylum Chordata; class Mammalia; order Afrosoricida; family Tenrecidae; genus Tenrec; species Tenrec ecaudatus. The sequence goes on along the minus strand of NC_134531.1, from coordinate 119,724,678 downwards.
TTTTTTTTACATTGGCAAAATCCAAATATTCTTCACTCTAAAGGCAAAGTAGAATGTGCAGCTTTTCCAAAAAACGAACAAAGTAACTAAATTTAAAAGATTTGGAGTCATTTAAACACTCATAAATAATCAGTTGTTGAAAGAACAAAGGAACTAATCACAATAATGTTTATTCTGTTTACATTGATTCAATATGGCATTTTCTAATACTTAGAAAATTATCAAATTGCTCATTGTTACTTACTATGATATTGGCATGTGTCATCTAGTCGGCTCTTACTCGTAGCTACCCCGTGTACAAAAGAAATCGAAAGAGCCAGGCTTGCGCTAGCCTCCCCATTACCCTCACTGTATCACTTCCTCTCACTGGGCTCCTTCCTCTTTTTCTGTGCACCTTCAGTTTGCAAGCACGGTGTGCGTTCCAGGGATTGATCTTTCCTGACTTTTGCTATTTTTGCTGCTAAGAAGCATTCTGACTGAACCTCTTCCAAGAAAATTCTTTTGCAAATCATGGTATTTTCAATATTCTATGCCAACAAAATAGTTCAAACACATCTATTCCTCGTTTGTCTACCTTAGTAGATTTCATATCTACAGGAGGCAACTGAAATCACCATGACTTGGGTCAGACACACCTTAATCTTTGAAGGAACATCTTTCCCTTTCAACACTTGGATGAAGTCATGGGCAGCAGATTTACTCAGTGAAATGTGTTACTTGATCTTTTCTTGACTGTGGCTTCTGTGAGTATTGAGTGCGAAATCCTTCCCAACTTCAGAATTTTCTCCATTTATCATGAGGTTGCCTATCTATCTAGTGGTGAGGATTTTGAGGTGTAATACATACTTAGAGCTGTAATTCCTCATCTTCACCAGCAAGTGCTTCACGTCCTCCTCACTTTTATAAAGCAAGGTTGTGTCATCTGCATATCATAGTCGTTAATAAGCCTTCCGCCAATCCTGGTGCCACATGCTTCTTCAGATAAACCAACCTTTCTGATTATTTGCTCAACATATATATTGAATAAATATGGTGAGTACCATCATGGTGAACAACTTTCTTGATTTTAATGATGCAAAATTCTAGTTCTGTTCACAAAACTCCCCCTTGATCCACGTACAGGTTCTGCACTAGCACAAGGTAGTGTGCTGGGATTCCAATACTTATCAATCCTATCCACAGTTTGTTATGATCAACACAGTTGAATGCCTTTGCGTAGTCAATGAACCACAAGTAAACATCTTTCTGGTATTCTCGGCTTTCAGCCAAAATCAATCTGACATTAGCTATGATATATACCTTAGTTCATGTACTCTTCTGAATCGGGAAGGCCCTTGTCAATGTATTGCTGCAATGGATGTTAGATGATATTCAGCAAAAAATCACTTGCATGTGATAATAATGATATTTTTCTATGCAATGAGTATATATTGGGTCACCTTTTGGGGGAGGTGGAAACAAGGACAAATATAGTTATCTTCTATTTAGTTGGCCAAATAGTGGGCCAAATAGCTGTCTTCCAAATTTCCTAACATAGACAAGTGAGTGCTACCAGTGCTTCACCAGCTTGTTGAAACATTTCAATTGGTATTCCATCATTTCCTGGAGCTCCGTTTTGGGCAAATGACTTCAGTGAAATTTGAATTTCTCCCTTTAGACCATCAGTTTTGCTCATGTGCTACCTCCTTAAATAGTGGAATACTGACTCGTTATATTTGGTACAGTGACTGTGTGTTGCTTCCATCTATTTTGATACTTTATGCATCATTCAATATTTTGCCCATGGAACCTTTCAGTATTGCAACTTTCTCTTCAGTTCCTTCAATTAAGATAGGCTATGTGTGTTCTTCCTTTTTGGCTTTCTGACTCTAGGTCTTTGCACCTCTCATTGTAATATTTGACTTTGTCTTCTCCAGGTGTCCTTTGGAATTTTCTATTCAACTCTACAACTTTATCATTTCTTCCATATGCCTTAGTTATTCTACTATTAAGAAAAAGTTTCAGAGTCGCTTCTGACATCCACTATGATCTTTTAATTCTTTATTTTCAATTAGTGACCCTTAATTTTCTTCATCAATTATGTTCTGATATCTTCCCACATCTCATCAGGTCTTCTGTAATTTGTGGTTAGTGCTTCAAATCTGTTCTTGAGATGTTATAGAAATTTAGGTAAGATATACTCAAGGTTGTATATTGGCTCTTGTTGATTCAAGTTTCTTCAAGTTCAACTTATATGTGAGCATTTGATGGTCTGTCTGACATTTACCCCGGGCTTCATTTGCTGATACTGAACTTCTCTATAATCTCTTCTCACAGATACAGTCAATTTTATTTTGGTCTATTCCATCTTAGAAATTGATGTGTATAATTATCTTTTGTGTTGTTAAAAAAGGGCATTTGTGATGAAGAGGTCACTAGTCTTTTAGAATTCTATCATGAAATCACCAGCTTCATTTCATGGATAAGAATGCTTCTTCCAATGACCAGTCCTTCTTTTTCCCATGTTTGCATTCTAAATCACCAGTAAATATAAATTTTTCTTGATTTATTTTTGAGCAATCCCAGACTGAAGAAAATAGGCGAGTTCTTCAATTGCTTCATAACTAAAGTTCATGGTTGGTGCATAAATTTGAATTATAGTTGTGTTGATTGACCTTTCTTGTATTACCATAGACATTCTCCTATCTCAGCCAGGATCATACTTCAAGATCAATCTTGAAATGTTCTTCTTGAAGATGAATGCATGCCATTCCTCTTGATTGTGGCATTCCCAGCAGAGTATACCATACAATTTTCTGATTCAAAATGGGAAGTACCAGGCCATTTCAGCTCACCAAGGCCTAGTATACTGATTTTTATGCATTCAATTTTATTTTTGATGACTTCCAATATTCCTGGTATTATTATTCATACATCCTATGTTGCAATTATTCATTGATGTTTGCATCTGTTTCTTCTCGTTTTGTGTCACGACCCACCAGTAACTGAATGTGCCCAATACTTTACTCCAGCAGGCTTTACTTCATTCTCAGTCTTATGTTCAACTCTATTTTGAGAGGGCAGCTCTCTTCCCTGGTCTTGTTTTGAGTGTCTTCTGACAGGGCCTTTGACAGTATTCTGCTGCTGCAATTAGGTTTTCAGCAATTGACAATGTATCAATCTGTCCATAAGGTTGACAGTGGCTAAGTCATCAGAAGTCTGTTGTTAGTCTGGAAGCTCTTTTGGAACCTATGATCTTGGGTAACCCTACTGGTATTTGAAACACCAGTGACATAGATTGTATTTGAAACACCAATGACATAATTTCCATGATCACAAAACACAAGCCACCACAGTATGACAAAGCTGACAGATACGTATTAGATTACTTGTTGGATCACTTAATAAAACATTAGCAGATTTCTTAAGAAAGGGGTATTATTTTTTATTAAAAGAGAAAACTGACATTTTAAAGAACTGGAATATAATTTTAAGTATTGCAAAATAGTATTATTTTGGAAAATTATTCTCAGATCAAATGAATTGATGTTTCTGAAAACAGCTACAAATTTTGTCAGTATTAATAGTGATAATGTGTACGTATGCTCTCACATCCAGCAACCACATTACTGCATATCATTGCAGAGAGCTGGGGGTCATGGCGGTTAGGCAGGCAGAGGCAGCATAGCTGTAGGGGAAACTCTAAAGGTAATTATATACCGCTTTTGGTTTGATTGAGATTTAGTTGAGATCGACATTTTGTGCACACTCTTTAGGCCTTTTCCAATCCCAGGATTATAACGACGCTTGGCTGTATTTAATCCAATTCCCCTTCGGAGGCCCCTTTCTTTTTGATAATATGACATCTCCAGCACTGTGAACTCCGTTTGCGTGCCATCCAGAGCAGGGAATCCTCTAGTCCAGTAGGCCCCCTTGACCTAGGCAGTCGCCACTCAAATGGTCTCTAAATTAAAGAGCTGCAGGAAGCAGTCCGAACCTCATCAGCCTCCTTTTCCAGAGGTAAGCTACTAGCTATGGGCATGTGGGAATATAATACATTCTTTTTAAGCGAAGCATTTTGTCACTGATTGCCATTCTTTGTTCTTCCTTATTAAAATTGAGATTAGTGGAATAGGAAGTCCCTTAGAGGTAAATTTCTTTTTACTGAGATGCTTAACATTTGTTTATAAACTTGACTCGGTTTATATGAACTCACCGAGTAGGGTTAAAAAAGACTCCCCGGTAAGCAGAATCCTGCACAGAAGACTCTCAATGACTGGATTACAGATATCCTGACTCTTAAGTTTCTTCTTTTGTAAAAGCCTATCACTTTAGTTTGTTTTTTGGTGGGGTTTTTTTTTCTTCCTTCTAGGACTGCTACTTAAAATACCATCTTGAAAGGTAATCCCCAGAATGGTGTTTTCATCGTTTGAAACCCAGGAAAATAGCAACATGATCTGTGTGTACAGCAAAAGGTGGGTCATCTTCTTGGGCTTGAAGGTCAGTTTCTCTTTATGTTAAATCCTTGACTTTAAATGGAGAAAAAAAGCACAGAAACGAGGAAGAAGCCTGGACCCACAGGGACAGCCTCAGCAGGGAAGCAGTGGACCCAGGTCTGCCTTCAATTGAATAGACAGACAACAGTTCTTAGTTGTTTCTAAAAAGATTTTCAAAAATAAAGAACAGGCCAGGAAATTAAGGTAACAATAGCAATTGCCATAACGGCACCACAGACACACGAAAATTGATGGGGCGGTGCTGTGTGAGCCAAATTTACTTTCCCTTCTCTGTGGAAAAGGTGGGACAACATTTAAAATAAAAAGGAATGCAAGTAGTGAAAGAAAATTTTAAAGAAGGCTTAGGATAAGGAAAAGACAATAGGTGCTATAGTACAACCATTCATATTTTAAAAGGCAAATATCAACTTGTGAGTGGGAAACATTGAAAATACTTAAATCTTGGAAAATTAATTGGAAGAATGATATGATGAGCTCAGTGCAGTTCCATAAGCAAATAGGCATTAATATGCCTGCTGGGAACCAGTTGGAGTCCTGGATGGTTCAAAGTTATTTGTTCAACTACTAGCCAAAAGGCTGGCAGTACAGAACCACCCAGAGAGGGGCGTTACCTCCGAAGACAGGCCTGGTGACCTGTTTTAGGAACGTCACAGCCTTGACAGTTCTATGGAGCCATCCCACTCTGCAGCAGCAGGGTTACCATGAACCAAAATGAGTGGCCCATAGTGCTGGATCGTGTTTGAGCTGTCTTTTGCTTACCTCAAAGTTGAAAGAGATTTGGATCTGTCCTATAGGACAACTCACATAACCCTTTAAGCATGTTTCCTCATTAATTAAAAATAATATCAATCTCACAGGTTTGTTGTGAGGGTTTAAATATTACATATATGAGATAGCTTGCACCCCACTTTGCATGTTGCAAATGACCAATAAATATATTTCTCTTGCTTCCTATGAAACGTTAGTTCTGCAGAGGGTTTGAGGCATGGCTAGCCAATGTTGTTTTTTTTTTACAAAGGACAACAATCTGCACCGTATTTCAATACATGATTCTTCATGTCAATGTGAGTATTAATGGCTTCCTATAATATGAAGAGAGGAGCCCAGGTGGCACTATGGGCTACTAATTGCAAGTTTGGCAGTTCAAACCTACCAGTTGCTCCAGAGGAAAAGATGAAGCCGTCTGCTCCTGTAAAGGTTTATGGTCTCTGAAAACCTATATAGAGTTGATATTAGTTGGAATCTACTTCATGAGGATGGGTTTGGGTTGTTGGGAGGTTGAAAGCACTCCAGAAGAAAACGTAGATGATAAACATGGAAGAAAATACATGTCATTATTATGCAAATATTAGATGGACTATGAAAATGTTCAAAAGAAGTCTTTGAAAAAAGTGGGTATGTAAAGTTTAAAATGTATAATGGGAACTTAAGTCAGGAATAATGCAAGTATTGTCGGTGGTCAAAGGAAACCATGGAGCTAAAATGTAAGGTTTGGGGTCCTTTGTTGTTGTTTTCCTCTCTCCTGAAAGAGTCATTGTTGTTGTTAGGAGACATCTAGTAGATCTCAACTCATGATGACCCTATGTCACCTGCACCACAGAACAGAACACTGAGCAGTCCTGGGCCATCCTCATTAGTTTAGACTTTGTTGGTGCCATTGTTGTAGCCATGGTGTCAGTCCATCTCACTAAGGATCTGCATCTTTTTCAATTATCCTTTATTTTCAAAGCCTGACTTCCTTCTCCAGGCATTATCAGTGTCTCCTCGTACTGGTCCACAGGAGAGGATGTGAAGTTTACTTCTCCTGATCTCCTGATTCATTCTTCTCACAGTTCATGGGATACTCAGTGTTCTTCGCCAATGCTGTACTTCATGTACATCAGTCTTCCAGTCATCCTTGTTCACTGCCAGGCTTTCACGTGCATATGAGGTAGTTGCAACTACCAAAGCTTGGGACAAGAGCACCTTCATCACCAAAATGTTATCTTTGCTTTTTAACAATTTAAAGAGTCCCAACCTCCCCAGCAGGTTTACCCAGTGCAAAATGTTGCTGATTCCTTAACTACTGCTTCTATAAGAGTTGTGTTAGTCTGAGTAGACTAGAAAAACAAATTCATAGTCACTCATATGTGTATAAGAAACAGATTTATATATAAGAGCAGATGAATATTGAGAAAACATCCCAGCCCAGTCCGGATTAAGTCCATAAATCTTATATTAGCCCATATGTCCAATACCAATCTATAAAGTCCTCTTCAGACTCATGAAACAAGCAACTATGATGAATGCAGGGAGATCACAGGTCAGTGGGTAAGAAGTGTTGTAGATCCAAAGGCATTGTAAGCATATCAGCACTGACAGGGGTCTCCATGTGACTTCTCTGACTCTAGCAGTCTGGCTCCATCAGCCTTTCTCCAAGTGTCTTCTCCACAGGGATGTCACACAGGGAGAGAGCAGAGAGAGAGGGTGTCTCCTGCCTCCAAGGAGGAATACAGGAATAGTTCCCAGAATCCTCAGGAGAAGGCCATACCCACACAGAGGCCTCATTGGCTATGACCTGATTGACAGAATAGACTCCACCCCTTCACTCTGACTCTTCAAATTGACACCAGATTCTGTAACTACCACAAGAGTTGATTCTGGATCCAAGAAAAATGAAATTCTTTGCAATTATTATGACAACATTCATCATGACGTGGTCTACTAGTCAAATGGTGAGGATTGCGCTTGTTTTATGTTGAGGAGCAATCTATAATGAAGAGGATAGTATTTGATCTTCGTCAGTGAGCACTGCGGGTCAATCAGGCATGTAGCAGGTTGTTAATGATCATCACTATAATCCTGATTCCATGTCCTTCTTCATATAGGTCCAGCATACAATTTGAATAGGTATAGTGGAAGGATACAATCATTGATTCATACTCTTTCTAATTTTAGACAATACTGTATCCCTTTGTTTTGTGCTAGTGTTGGAATCTTGTTCTATGTACAAGTCTCATAAGAGCACGTAAGTGTTTCTGAATTTACATTATTTGCAATGCTTTGTCATAACCCACACAGGTACTTTTGTTCAGTAAATAAAGCACAGGTTAATGTCTACCTGGCATCATCTGCTTTGGGCAAAGAGCTATCTGACATTAAGAATTAAAACCACCCATTCTAAGTCTCTGTTAAAATATAAAATATGTTATTTTAATTTTCATCTTTGAGAGCCTTGTGAAAAATATAAAATCATTTAATCTTATTTTTGCTAATGGATTTAAAGTTCTTTTTCTGTTTGGTTTTTGTGTTTAGTTGGCCCTCGCTATGGTACTTTTTATTACCTCAGATGCATGTGAAAGCTGGACAATGAGTAAGGAAGACTGGAACAAAGTTGATACACTTGAACAGTGTGAGTGTTGGGGAAGACTTTTGAAAGTACCATGGTCTGTCAGAATAACAAGCAAATCTGTCTTGGAAGAAATACAGCTAGAATGCTTCTTTGAAATGAGGATTGTGGGATTTCATCACACATATTTTGGACATGTTATTAAGACAGATCAGTCCCTGGGAAAGAGTATCGTTCTTGGTAAAGTAAATGATTATTGAAAAAGCAGAGGAGCCTCCAAGGGGTTAATTGATTGCAACAGTTGTCACACAATGGGTCAAACATCACAACTTGTGTGAAGGCAGCACCAACTGGGAAGTGGTTCATTCTGTGGTACTCAGGATTGCTAGGAGTTGGAGCCAAGTTGACTGCACATGGCAGCACTTGGTGTTGGAAGAGATCATTAGAATGGCTGGCATGGTCAAATTTCAACAACTTTGTTAGCAGCCAAGTCCTCAAGAATTTCATGCCCTTGGAGTTAGTCTATTTCAGAGTGTTTTAACCTCAGTATTTTTTGTATTTTTATCTGGAATATTATTTGATTATTTGCTGTGTTGGTAGTCCTTTGCTTCATCTGATGTTGAGGAGTTATATCAATGGCTTTATGGCAAAAGATTCCAGTAGCGTCTGTACACACACACACACACACACACACACACACACACAGTTGTGACATATAAAAAACAAAACAAAATGACCAAACATTGCCAACTACCTGCTGTAGAACAAATTCTTCCCTATCTGTACTAGTGTTGAGTACTCTATCAATTGTAGAAAACTGATATTTTAACTATTCCTAAAAGATAGAGACTTCTCATTGCCAAGTTTGATAGGTTTTTATTCAACCTAGATGGAGCAAGTTTCTTAGGACTTTAGCAGTCACTGGTAGGTTTCTCCAGGATATGATCTATCATAATGTAATCAACTCCGTGACAGCATCTGCTGTGAGCAACCAAGCAGTTTTGAGATTAGGTGAAGTGCAAACTCGTACACAGTTCACAGCCCTAATGATGCCTTCTCAGGGATGTGGCTTACTTCATTCATAAGTACACACTTTGGAAGGCTTCTTCATTTCTTGCTGCTCTGGATCTTGCATCTAGCTCATCAGCCTCTTTTCCTTTAGAATTTAGTCAACAGCCCAGAATAATGCCTGCCAACGCTGGGAGGCATCAGAGCCTGCCACCAGATCTACTGATTCATTGTCACTCCTCTACCCACTGTGGTCTTTCTGTTTCACCTTCCTGCTTTCTTGTTCAGTAGCTCCAGTAAGCAGGTTCATGAGTCAGGATGTCTCCAACTTAACATCTTTTTGCTTCTCTAGAGAACCCAGCCCAACATACCAGCAATAGAAAATTCTCTGCATTTTGAGGCAGTCAACCTCCTTTCTGAACAAATCTAATTATTTTTGATATAATTCTATTGAAGTGAAATACACTTTTCAATAATTTCTGCTAAAGGTGATAAAATTTCCCTTCTTTATAATAATGTGCTATTTTAATCAGGTTTTCAATTTTAAGTACTTGGAGGCAGCCAGCATATTTTCTTTTCCCTTCTCAAACATAAACTTTTCCATCTCATTTAACTATTCTCTTTTACAGGAGCTCTAGATCTTGTGTTGTCTATCTCACCTTCTACATGCATTTTGCTTGCTATTAAGCATCGTACTTCTGTTGGTCTTTTGCAAATGATAAAGATATTGTCATTGATAACAGTGATTTCATTTATTCAAATTCACATTATTATTATTATTGAGTAGAAGGGTTGAGATGAGAGCTTTATCTCCTTAATCACAGTTAGAGATACTTCCATTCCAGACACTACATGGCATACCCAAATTGCCAGGCAGCAAGGGTTGCTTGGCATGAGAACAGTTTCTTTTCACCTGAGACTTCTGTTCTTGCTGTCTCAGAAATGATTTCAAGGTGAGTGTAAAAGTGACTTTAGAGGTGTAGCGCACACTTCCCCATAAGCGTCTGTTACATCTTTTTTGCAGCTACCAGTTGCGCCAAATAGCATCAAGCAGGTAAATAAACAAAGTCACCTAAATCTGTCTTTCTGACATTTCTCACTTGGGCATTAGCTATCAGAGAGGAGTTTTTTAAGTCCATGGGAAAAAGAAATGAAAGCTAGAGTTTTCTGTGAACTTTTTGAAGTTCTGTTATACTAGTGCTACTTGTTTCATGGCGCTGATCAAGTAGCAAAAATAAATGTTAAATAAGCACATATTATTAATAATATTATTTGAACAAAAGTGCAGCTCAGAAAAGATGCTCATGTTCTCCTAGCATCTTATCATCCACTGCACAGTGTGGTATGGCAGACTGAAAGACAGTTCATTGTTTTAGAAAATATAAAGTGGATGAGTGGCCCAAAGTGGAAAATACCAGTAAAAAGGAAAAAAAGAAATATCTATCATCAAATATGTTAAGGCTTAGTAAGTGCTGGAGTTTCCCTAGATGGTGGTTCAAGAATTTCCTTCAAAAGGATCCCAAAGAGAAGCAAGGGGTTTAAGAAAATTAATAGACCAGTGAGAGTCAGGTATCAGCAAACAGCCATTTCAAGTGCTGCTTCTTTCTGGATTATAGGTATTTTGGAAAGAAAAAATCTCAATATTTCCCAACATGAGAGATCAAGAGCTGTTTCTTCTTAGAAATACTTTATTTTATCAATGATTTTGGAATCATCTTCGTGAGGTTGCTTGAATTTGCATGCTATGGTACTATGTATGAAGACCATTGTAAGTACTTTTAAGCTGGTTCACTTCATTACATGGTTGATACACTGAAGTGGGATATTCTCTAGTGACAGGGTTTCCTCAATAAGTCATATCATAGGAATATTCTTTCTTCACTGGGATAATATAAGCCTATGCATAATTATCTTCATACTACCTGTATACAATGGCCTCTGGTACATTTGTTCAGGGGTCCCTTTTGGGGGCTGCCTTTTTTAAAGCTTCTATTCTGCTTTGAAGGGAGCTGTTGATTACTCCCTCTCCATGGGCTATTTCCCTGCTGTGACCTTCCACACAGGAGATCTCCTAAGTGTTACTTCAGGAAGGTGCATGCAAGAAGTACCCTTCTCCAAGTCATTCTTTCCACACTGTGTCATGATGCCAGGAACACCTTTGCCATTGAATATCAGGCCTGAGTGTTTCTGCTTCTGAATGTATTTTTCCCATTCCTTCTACTCCTGGAGGGCTTTTAAGTAACCAATAGCGTGCTATTAAATGACACCCGGGATATAGAATTGGGGAGCTGTGGTTTGTTTTGAGTAGCTGCATATTAACACTGAACAGAACTTGTGCCGTATGCTTTTGGCCCAAGACAAGAGGCAGAAAAGCATAGAGAAACATTGACATAGGCCAAATTTTGGTACTTATTTTAAAACTTTTTTTCCTATCCACAATTTATAGGAAATTAATTGGGTGTCATAGTGGGTTACATGTTGGGGAGCTAACTGCAAGATCAGGAATTGAAAAATGCTACTTGCTCCACAGGGAAAGGTTTAACTTTCTACTCCCATAAAGATTTACAGTCTCAGAAACACAGGGCCACTCTTCTCTGTGGGGTTTCTATGAGTCAGAATCTACTCAATGGGAGAGAGTCCAGTTTGGAACCCTGGAGTAAAGGGTTTGACGCATACTCATCCATGAAACCTATAGCAGAAGGCTTCAGAAAGTTCATGGGTACATTCCACTATTTTATAATCCTATTTTTCAACAAACTTTTTGAAGCTCCCCTTGTAAAATCTAAAATCGGACTTTAAAAGGTGTACTACTGTGTTTCCCTGAAAGTAAGACATCCCCCAAAACTTAGATCTACTAATAGTTTTGCCTCTCACTGAAATATAAGGCACCACCCAAATAAGACTTCCCTGATAATAAGGCCCCCAAAGCTACCATAACTCTGGACTCTGGACCATAGCAGCTGGCACCACAGCACAGCTCACTGTTGGCTGCAGTGCAGCCGGAGCAGACAGGAAGTGTGAGATCTCTTTTAATCAGAGATCCCATGCTGCCAGGACAAGCTTCCGCCACTGCTCGCTCTACCCTGACAGAGTATGGCTGACTCACAATTAGACATTCTTGATACTGTAGGATCCACAGTTCTTCTGGTTATGCTGGTTTATGATGACAACTACTACTGTACCACACACAGGTAATAAATTTCCTTTTTGTTGTTGTTCAACAATAAATGTGTACCGTATTCTTCTTCATGGAAAAATAAGACATCCCCTGAAAATAAGACCTAGCGCATCTTTGGGAGCAAAACTTAATATAAGACTCTGTCTTATTTTAGGAGAAACTGGGCATATGATACCAAAACAGAAATTATTCACAGCATAAACAATAGAATGGAGAAGACAGACATGGGATGTACAATCCTGGGGGGCAGCAAAGCCAAGTGTGGCACCTGCACATATTTTACTGTCATCTGGTCTTCATTATGCTTTTCGATTATCTGGAATTGATCACTGTATTTCTGGTCACCTTCAACTATCTGATCAATTTTGTAATTTGCTGATATATTTCCAAAAAATACTCAATCTCTGACTAGTCTGTGACCTTAGCCAAGTCATTGAATTTTCACCACCTGTAAACTGAGAAAATAATAACACATATTTACAAAAATTATAAAACTAACATTAAATTTGACAACTCTAAAATATTGTGCATAATGCATGAGGCATAGTAAATGCTAAATAAATGTGATATATACTCCTTTTCCATGATTAAAACCCTGAATTTTAATTTACATATGAGTTTGGTGTTGCTGCTGTTTTTTGCCTTATAAATCTAAAACAAACAAACTCATAGCAACTCAATATAATTAAAACCTATTTTTTACGAGAATCGTTTCCTCCATAAACATATCTATACACTCAGTTTTTCATTTACACTTTTACAACATTTTTAGCAACTGTAATATATGAGACATTTTGTTAGTAGAAACAAAGATTAAAAGCAACAACAAGAAAAAATGACAACCCTGGGTCTAGAATGCCATATAAAGACTCTATGGTTATCAAGCAAGAAAACGGTTTCATGAGCACATAAAGCTAATGACCGTGGCTTAAACAGGCCAAAGGAATGAAAGCAGATTTAGGAGGGCGTCCTGATGGTAAAATGAGTTCCGTGTTGGGCTGTAACTATAAGGGGAAAGATGAGACTTCCTACTTCAATAAATATCACAGTCTCAGAAACCCCAAGCCTAGGGCTACTCTGTCCTTGAAGGTCTCTATGACTCAGAGCTAACTCCATGACCGTGAGGTTTGTACGTCAAAGGAGACTATCTCAGTCAGAGGGTTAAGTTTGAGCTTGATTCTGAAGAAAGAATAAGTTAACAAGCAAAGAGTCAAGTAAAACCAAAGGGCTTAAGACCCTGTGGTAGGCAGGAAGCTTGTCATGTTGAAGGGGATGAAGGAGGCCAGCAGTGGCAGGGCTGCTGAAGGCCAGGAGGAAATAAATACAACAGGGGCCCCAGAGTCCTGCAGCAGCAAAGCCTCACAGTCAAGTGAAAGACGTCAAAATCCTTGAGCTGTTCTAAAAGTGGTGAGAAAACAATAGAGGACTCAAGAAGTGCCCGCCAGGTGATTTGGCTTTAGAAAGAGTGTATCTGGAATTTGAAGAATGGATTAGAGGGAAAAAATGGTTGCAGGGAGATTACTAAGGAGCCTCTTGTCAATAGGCAGGTGTGAGAGGTTTGGAAAGCAAACTACTGACCCCCAGTAGAGTTGAAGAAAGAGCAGGCTTTCTACTCCTGTACAGAGTAACCCACCAGGGCAGTTCTTCGCTCCCCGCTAGGGTTGCCATGAGTCAGAATTGGTTGATGGCAGAGTGTAGAGATAAAGGAAGAGGCTATATTCAACATATTAAGGATGCGAAGTTGGTAGGTTAGCTGAAGGAGGTGGAAGATAGGAAGGCAGAAGCTGAATGTTCTTGACACAGAGCCCAGCACATGTTATGATCAGGTACATCACACACAATAATCCTCATATAACATTAATCATTATTGTGCATTATGATATGCAAAGCATGTTCACATTCATTAGCTCTTTCACCTTCACTAAGGTACAAGGAAGGGAGAAAAGGGAATTGCTTCTAGAAGGCAAAGTTAATAAGCTAGAAAAATGAGTCAGAGTTCACATCGCCTTCCTCGTCTTGGGTTTACGACTATCCTATCACACCCAGTGCACATTAATCTATGAAGGCCTCAGAATAAACCAATAGACTCATCACACCAATTTCCTTCCACAATTACTTGACTCAAATGTTTCCATTTAGTGCAAATATGTATATATTAAATTTAATACCTTGATATAAAAGAGTCTAACCAAATGATTATTGTTGCATACCCTAAAAAAAAAAAAACGGAGAGAAAGAATGTGTAGGCTAAATACACTGAAATGAAAAACCACTCGGTGAACCTGTGTCCCTAGTGTTCCTGGAATTCCAGTCAGTCAGACCCATTTATTCCTTGAGGCAGGATATAACAGAGCAAACTGTGAGATCTTCACAATGCAAGTTGGAATTCTAGTTTTGCTACTTCCTGGTAACTATTCTCTGAACATTTTGTTCTGTTTTTAATATGAAAAACGGAAACATTAATAGCAATGTCTTAGGAGTATTTTAAAGAAAAAAACAAACAACAAATATATTGCTATCTAGTAGATGCCAGCTCGCACTGAACCTGTGAGGCAGGGTAGAACTGCCCCTGCAGGTTTCTGAGACTAACTAACTCTTTACGGGAGGAGAAGGCCCCTCCTTCTCCTACAGAGTGGCTGGTGGTTTCAAACTGCTGTCCTTAGAGCTGGTAGGCCAATGAATAACCACTGTGCCATATACGCACCCTTTGTAGTGGACAAAGAATAAGAGCTCAATAATTTGTAGCTAAAGTGTAGTCAATAATATTGTGCAAACCAATCTTTAATCAAAAACACAATATCACCTGGACAAAGCACAGAAACACAGTCATTTTGAAGGATTTTTAGGCGGGTCCAAAGTTGGTTTCTGAATCAGAGAAAGACGTCTCAATAGTTTTTTTCTTTTTCTACTTTCTTCTTTAATTCTACTGAGTGTGCGCACGCACACGCACACACGCACAGACACTGAAATCTTCATCTGGTCTGATTATTTACTTATATTTTCTCTTGCCTCATCTCTTTCTGCTTTCTCCATTTCCTCATGAGATTTATTTCTACAATGCCTAGTACTTCTTTTTAAAATTGACTTTACATTTTTTTTTAAAAATTGACTTCTTAACAAAATGGACCACATAGAGATTAATAGGTCATCTGGATGAATCCGAGTTTTTAATAATTATGAAATATAGGCACAAGTTTTCCTCTCAATTGTGGGAGAGAAGTAACCTTCATAATTTTGACACCAAATTTTTTTTCAAATTTTTATAATTCTAGAGATTATGTACTTCAAAGGTTCTGGCACAACAATCTATCCCACAATGAAGGAAATTAATTGATTGAAGAATAAATAAAATCCTAGAATGTTCACTTCCTTCACTTTTATTATCTAGAAAGTATGGAGATATAAACACTTTACAACTATTAATGCTATCTTTTTATATAATTCAGAATCTAATATTTTAAGATTGTTATATGAATTTAGATCTACAAAGCATTTAATAAGCATACACATTGTGCTAGATATACTAAGTACACACAAATAAGTAGAACTCCATCTTTGCCATCAAGAAGCTCCTGGCCTAGTGAAGGAAAGAGAAACATGGCTAATTTCCATTTAACGTATGTGAACTTTTAATAGAAACAATCTTCCACCCAAGGTACAATGTGAGGGTAGGATTTTAATGTATTTTTTCTCTCCAGTTCAACAGAATGCATCCCACTTTTTAGGAACTTAATAAAAGTTTGTTAAATGACTATATGCAATTATTTGAGAAGCAATGGAAACATGGCATGGTGACTTACTATTGCACAGCTACAGACTATAAATAGTCCAAAAATGTTAGGAATAAAACATTTATTGAATACCATTAATAAGTTGCTTTGCAGGTCTTGCTATAGGTAAATATATATTACATATACATATATATTACTCATAGTATATATAAAATTAAGTGCTTCCCATTCTCTGTATACTGGAAGTCCAAAATTCCAACTGCTACACAGACCATATAATTTGATCAATAGCTCGCTGGAAATAGGTCTGATCCTCTGGTATCTCATGTTTCACAAAGCGAAAATGCCTATGGAAATTAAAGAAAAATATCTATGGTACTGCAGAAACC
The DNA here is from genome assembly GCF_050624435.1 of Tenrec ecaudatus. NCBI lineage: Eukaryota > Metazoa > Chordata > Mammalia > Afrosoricida > Tenrecidae > Tenrec > Tenrec ecaudatus. The sequence goes on along the minus strand of NC_134531.1, from coordinate 119,708,548 downwards.
TCCTTTTTATATTTGATACTTTCTTACAGAAAAAAATGTGTTTTTTTCCATTTACATTTACAATGTCCAAATACATTTAGCCATGTGTCTTTTCCAGGCTGATGGTGATTGAAGATGGCCACTTTTTCACATTGAGAGGCAGATCAGAGTTGAGATCCAGGTTTAGATATTGAATCAGACCTTCCCCACTGGTCTTCCACGGATGACAAATTGGAGGTTGGTCTTTATATAAGGGATAAAAATGAAATAAACAGACAAAGAGCATATAAGTGAGTTTTGTCAGGGCACATGAAGTAAGTTTCTCATGAGCTATTACATGAAGGAATATTAATTCTTGACAATATCAGACTAACTAAAATCACAGATTCCTTATCTGTGCCTCACAGTCTTCTGTGTTACAGAAATCAGATATAAAACAACAATTCAGAGATAAAATTATGGAGTCACATGTACTTACTGCTTAATTTTCCTGGTAGCTCAATTATAAGAAGGACTGAAATCAACTTTGATTGTCATGCCCAGTAGCAAACATAAACAAACATTCCATACATTCCTGACAATGTTTGCTTCAGATAAAAGTAATCAAATTCTACAGACAGTTACACCAGATAGCTGTCAGTTGTCTTAACCTAAGCTAGACTAAATATTCACCTAGTGAGGTTTTAAGGACTGTTATAATTTGATAGATTCGATTCCCGATCAATTAAATTAGATTCTCTTGGGAAAGTATTTAAAACCAACCCACCAATCCATCAAGTCACTTCTGACACACAGGATTCCTATAGGATGGAGCAGAGCTGCCCCCGAGGGCTTCCAAGGCTAGACTTTTTTACGGAAGCTAACGGCCACATCTTGTTCTTGTAAGGCAGCTGGGATGTAAACCCCTGACTTCTCTGTGAGCATCCAAGCACGTTTTATCACTGTGCCGCAAGAACCCTTTGGAGTGAGGCCCAGCCTTGCGTATTTTTAAATGCTTCCCAAGTGCTTTTAATCAGAGGTCTGGATAACACACTGCTGGGGAAAGTTATTTTGAACTCAAGCCTGGCCACAATGCAGGTATTAACCAATGCTTGTGTACACTCCCATCAGCACACACATTCTAACATCTTGCTAAATTGCAGGTTCTTATTTGTTAGATCTGGGGTAGGGCCTGAGGTTCTGCCTTGCTAACAAGCTCCAGGTGGTGCTGCTGCTGCGGGTCTCCCCACCACATTGGAAGTAGCAAGATGTTCAATCACTCATGAACTGTGGCCTCCTGGAAGTGTCGAGGAAGGAATCGATCTCTAGAGAGGCATCCTCCAGGGGGACATTCAGCTGGCATTCACCTGCAGACCACTGCAGTCGTTCAAATAATAAAAGACTCCGATTTGGTTACTGCTATGAGCTTCCCCACCAGCTTGCCAGGCTCTCCTCCCAGAAAGCCCTAAATCACCCAAGGAATTCACCAACCGAAATGTTAATGCCTGTCTCTAAAGAGCCTCCAGTAATCTACTTCAGACTGATGGCTTTTTTTCAGTTTCGATTGTTCAAAAACTTTCTGAATTGGCCATTAAATCTTTTAAGTAGTATTCCTGAGTACCATAACAAGATATGACCCCATCATGGGCCAGGCCTAAAAAAACATACAATTGTTGCCCTGAAAATGTTATGTTGGCGGATACCCATTTCATCACCAATGAGGTGATTTTTTTTATGAAAAGGGAATATGAGATCAGCAGAAAATCAGAGCAATAGACAAATAAGATGGAAAAAAAGCATTCGTGTGATGGAGAAATAATTCGAAAAATATTGATAATACAGCTTGCAACTAAAATGTATGACAATTTATCCATGACTTATGATTGTAATCACAGGCTTTGTCACGCTTTTGGTATTAATTAATACAATAGACATAGAAATTGAAATGTCATTCCTCATGAATTAGAGCAGAATATTGGGGATCAGATTTTTATTTTATTGGAATTTATTGATGTACAATTTTTTATTTAAAAAGACACAGATTTCAAAATAATTTTAGTCCTAAATATTGCTATCTGTAGATACTTTTTATACAAACTTTAAATACAGAAAAACTTTTAGATATTTATTTTTTGGTAGAGTTATTCAAAAGCAGTAGAACATAAAACCCCACCAAAATAATAGTTTTAAAAAAAAGGAAAGGAAAGGAAAGCAAGCAAGCTGTCGACAATGAACACTTTGGGTTCTTTTAAGACATGGCTGAGAAAACAATGAGTTTGACATTTTTAACAACATAATTGTCAAATAATACCAGTTTGATAGAATTTTTTAATTCTAAGTTTTAAAAATGTACAGGTTCTCTGTCCTAATGATGATGCACTTTGCATTACTTTTAACTTTCTAGTGTAAATAATTAGGGCTACTGCCTCATTATAACAGATTACTTGAATTGCGTGCTTTTAAAGCACCTTAAAAAAACCTGCATTAAGTTGAATAATGTGTATTCCAGCCTGTTTCCTAATGGTTCTAGACGCATAGCTTTAGTAAGTGAGTGTCATCCACCATGAACATTATTCTCACTGATCTTTCTTTTACTTTCATTTACCTTCATTTGCACCTCACTTGGATTTTTTATGCACAACAACCATTAATGTTGTTTCTGATTTTTCTTTTTCCCTTTTCTGTGGATCTACATCAAATACCGTGTCATTTTTAATGTACTTAACAATGAACACTTTTGAAGCACTTTTGAAACATGTATGTCAAATTATCTGTAACAACAACCAAAAAAATTCCCACATCTTTCTCCCCTTTTCTGCCAGGGCAGCCCCTCCCTGTCAAGGACTTCTAATATCAGGAGCTGAAAATCCTCCCACCATATGTCCGAGATATTTGATCTTTTTCTGTCTACATCTGTGTTAGGGCTTATAGTTCACACTGTCTGCTATGTCTGATTCTTCCTCAGGGGAGTCTGATTTCACATTCTAACTTCCCTAAATAGACTTCAGAAATAGTTTCTTCTTGGTTAACTCAGAAAAGAATAACCATGAAGAATAAAAAGGAAAGAGAAAATAAGCAGTGCCCCCGTACAGAAAAGTCACAGACGTCTGCTCTGTCTGTTATCTGATTGTCTGCAGCTCTTCTTGCGTCCACCTTCCCTTGTATGATAATCAACCATTAATAACTCTGGAGCCATAGTATCCACCTTACTGACCACGGACAGATGGGGCCATCAGGATACAGGACCTGGGATTGCCAGCTCAGGGTTTTTGTAGACAGACATTTCTTTGGAGCCTAAGAAAGGGACTTTTTCTAGAAAAAGTATAAAACATTTTAAGAATGTATTATAGGGCAGGAAACAGATGCCTTCGGTCTTGTCACCATAGTATCCAGATTAAAAACAACAACAACTGCTGCATGCAACCTGTCACTCTCCAAAGCTGGCAGTTCTCGTGGTCCCCTCTACTTGTTCATGACTGCTTTCTCCTCTCAGAGGAATGGACACTTGGGCACCCCCTCCTGCTGCTACTTGCATGGAGTGATACTATGATGGCAGATGAGAGCTCTGTGGATTCTGGTGTGAAGTTTGGTTGCTACATTTTTAACACAAGCAAAGGCTACTTTAACCATATGTTGCCATCTAGAAATCCCCAGCCACTGAAATTTCTAGTGAATAAAGCCCCCTTCATGCCCATTAGGAGTCCAAAATAACTCTCTGGACAAATTATGTAGGGTATGTTTTAATCCCCAGGCAATGGAAGTACACTGACCAAGGTGGTATTCAGGATGGGAAATAGATGTGACAGAGAAAAGGCCTCCTTTCAGGCCAGGATTGCTCTCTGTTGAGCTGAGAATAAGATCATGTCAGAGATATAAAAGAAAATAGCTGGGTCTTAAGGGCACCAGGCTGAGTATAATTGTGTTGGAGGGCGTATAGGAGACTTCCCATCCCGGTAGTCAATGGGATTGTTGGAAGCAGGGGACTTCCTACTTTGCTAGGCCTATCATTCTCTCATGTCTGCCCTGCTGCTCATGGTATCTCAACACTAACTCTCTTTCAAATGGAACACAAAATCTGTTTGCTTCTGCGATAAAGAACAAACAAAAATCAAAAGGAAAGTACATAATCAATTCATTCTCTAAAAAAGCATCTACATTGTGTTTTTAGTGGTGTCCTAGAATTTATAGACATCTTAATAAGTGAATGCTTTCATTATAGCAAGAAGAAATAAGAGATGACTGTGAATCCATGGCGAAAATCCCCTCTCTGTTGACACGGAATGTGGTCCCTCCAGAGGAGCACATAACAAGCGGAGCACGAGTGCTCAGCGTTTCCAACTGTAAGTGATGATTAACCTTGCGCCTTTGTCCCAGTTATTTCTCTGTGAGGCAATGTATGTCAAGGAGTTTTTATACAACTCCCTTATCAAATTTGGAACAACTTATGATCAGTAAAAATGGTGCTATTAAAGTATGATTTAGAAAAGTATAAAACAAAAGAACAATAGAGCGACACAGATCATGCATGCCTTTTCTCTACCACACATGTAGATACAAGAAGCACATTGATGGGTTTCCCAAATGACAAGCACACATTGTACACCACAATGCCTTTACAATATAGCAATGGTCCTTTTGTTTAATGCGTTTCCACCCTTTGCTCTACTTAGGACTCGGGGGGGAGGGTGATGATCATGAATGGGACTTTGTTGCAGAGTAGGTACCATTTTATCATGCAAACTTCAAGCTCCCCAGACTCTATCCCAATTACTGATTATTATTGTTGAAATAGCTATCAAAAGATATAGCATCTGAGGTCTTAAAGGCTTGAAGATAAACAAACGGCCATCTAGGTCAGAAGCAACACAGAAGCACACCAGCCGGTATGACCACAAGGTGTCAAAGGGATCAGGTATCAGAATAAAAAATTATATTGTAAATGAGGGTGAGTGCAGAGTGGAGACACAAAGCCCATCTGTAGGCAACTGGACACCCCCTTACAGAAGGGTCACGGGGAGGAGACAAGGCAGTCAGGAGGCAGGGTAGCAACAATGAAGCATACAACTTTCCTCTAGTTCTTAAATGCTTCTTCCCTGCCCCCCCACCCCAATATCATGATCCCAGTTGTACCTTACAAATTTATCTAGACCAGAGGATGTACACTGGTACAGATAGGAACTGGAAAAAGAGGGAATCCAGGACACATGACCCCTTCAGGACCAATGGTGAGAATGATGACACTGGGAGGTTGGTGAGAAGGTGAGGTAGAAAGGGGGATCTGATTACAAATATCTACATATAACCTCCTCCCTGGGGGATGGTCAACAGAAAAGTGGGTGAAGGGAGATGTCGGACAGTGTACGATATGACAAAACAATAATAATTTATAAATTATGAAGGTTTCGTGCGGAAAGGGAAAGTGGTAAGGAGGGGAAAATAAGGAGCTGATACTAAGGGCTCAGGTAGAAAGCAAATATTTTGAGAATGATGATGGCAACAAATGTACAAATGTGCTTGACACACTGGATGGATGTATGGATTGTGAAAAGAGTTTTATGAGCCCCCAATAAAATGATTTAATAAAAAAAAGAAAATAGTAGACTGAATACAAAAGAAACGACTGTAAAATTAAATTAACCCAGGAAGCAGACAATATATGGAGAAACTATAGGGTGCATAACCATGAATTAAGGGGAGCTTAACGGACCCTAACAAGAGCAGGACAAATGATGTGATATTTAATATAACTTCTGAAACCTATGAAGTCAATTCCTCAGGTGTCTTTTGGATCACAAGCTTCCTCTTTGAAAGACCAGATTCAACTGACATAAGAGGCTTGCACATCAAGGACCCTTACTACTGCTAAATGGCCGAGATTGATGTCCCCACTCCTAATTCAGGAGTTGAACTAGGAATAAAGAAGTTGTGCCAATTCCCTACTAGTTAGGCTAAGTATCCTAGATGCCCTTGCACAGACTCCATTTTGGATTTTAGGACTCCAATTGGCCTGACATTGCACATGCTCCCTCTGGGAGTGGCCTGTGATATCCCCGCATTTGGCATCACTGCATGTGCTGCGTGAGGCTAAGGGGACTTTATGGACTAGTGTGTTAGTCGGTCATGCCTAAAGAAACAAATTCATACAGACTCATGTGAAAAAGAAAGAGGTTTATATACAAGAGTAATTGAATATTAAGAAAACATCCCAGCCAAGTCCAGATCAAGTCCATAAGTCTGGCATTAGCTCATGTGTCCAACACCAAACTATAAAGTCCTCTTCAGACTCACAAAACACATGCAATGACAGGAAGATCACAGGCCAGTGGGTGGGAAGTCTCGTGAATCCAGTGGCATTGTGAGCATCTCAGCAGTGGCAGGGGTGTCCACATGGCTTCTCCAATCAAGGGCACAAGTATAGTTCCATGTGTCTTGTCAGTAGAGTGTCCTCAAGGGAGTCAGCCGAGAAAGAGAAAGTGCTCACTGCCTCCACGGAGGAAATACAGGAGTTCCCAGAATTCTCAGGAGAACGCCATACCCACACAGAGGCTTCCTTGGTCATGACCCGATTGACAGACTAGACTCCACCCCATTCACTCTTAATTCTCAAATTGACATACGATTACATAACCACCACAACTAGTATCAGACATATGGGCTAATATCAGATTTTTTTACTTGATCTGGACTGGGCTCAATATATAATTGCTCTTTGATATAAAGCTCTCTTGCACACATATGAGTGTCTCTGGGTTTGTTGCTCTAGCCAACCTGGTCTGACACATTGCCCAATCCAGAAACCGTGCCCCAAGAAACACCAAGATAACAACCCTACAAAAATGATTCACTTTAAAAACTCCAAGTGACCCTGCTGCCTATGCTGTCTTACCTGCAGGTCTCTTCCGCAGGTTTCTACTCTTTAAGAAGTATCTCAGTGTAGCTTTAACCTTTAAGTCTCTTTTCCACAGCCTTCTCCATGAACATTGTAAAGTTCAACAACTGTCATTTGTAATGTGATAGGGCTTCCAGGAAAACCCGGGGAAGACTGACTGGGCAGTCAACGCATGGAACTGTCTAGTTCCTTCAATGGCTGTTGTCCTCACTATGTTTCAATTGCTTGGACCTGGTAAATACTATGAGGCTGTACTTGATTCATGTGATCAAACACTGTCAGATCTATTTTCCTCTAAGTGTATTAGTGTCGGGCTCACAGGAGTGTCGGGCTCACAGACATCGAGAATAGAGTTAAGTCATTTGAACCAATTAATTAAGGTGGATGGCCTCTCAGAAAGCTTCCCTCCGATCTTCTCCTAGGTAGTCATTCCCTCTGAATAAGAGTCAGAATGTGAGCATTGTTTTATTTTTAAAAGAATGTTTAAAAATTCTATTTTTCCTGTACTCTTCTAAATTATGATATTAACATGAAAGGTCCAAACAACGTAGAGATAATTTAAGCAACTGTCAAATTATGAAGTCTATAGATGCCAGAGAGGCACCATCAATATGGAAGCAGGTCAGTTGATAGAATCCTGAGGGGGACCTTCCACTCCTGAGGAACCTAGACAGAGCACACCCAGTACAAGGCTTAGAGTTTCTATTAATAAAGATCAAAAGAAATAGAAACAACAACAGCAAGATAACGCTGGATAAAGTGCATCTAAAAACATGTCAACTGTCAAATTCAATGAGAAAATGTATAAGATTTCCATCACATCAATGTCCAAAACTTCACATTAAATCATTTCAGAGATTATCTATTCATTTGCCTCTCTATTTCCATGCATTGTGAGTCTTCATGTGTTCAGATGAAATGATACCATTTAAAAGTATTTACATTAAACACTAAACTGTAACACAGTATACCCGGCACTGTACTCACGTGCTGACTGCCCAGAGTTGGTGGCCTCTAACGTCTTGACAAGAAGACAATGGACTGAATGAGATTTGCGTAGCTCACAAATCTCACAGTGACTTGCTCCATTAATAAGAGAAATAGGTGGATTCTAGAATCTAAAGCAGAAAGATGGAAGAGTGGATGTGGGTGGTCAGAGGTAAAAAAACATGTTAGGGAAGATAGCTCAGATTCTGACAGTACCATGGGGAGAGGAAAATTGGGTAGAGTGAGATCAGGGAAAATGAATGCATGCTGTTTGCTAAAGAGAAACCTTTGATACAGAGATCCATAAGATGAGAGAACATCCTGAGAGTTTTTTTCCCCAATGCTAGTCTATCAAAGAAAAGAGAAGATAAAGGAATACAACTTCTGATGCTAAAGAAAGACTGAATTTATGAGCAAATAGAGGTTTGGAAGCTTTAAAAGGAAATTTTCAGGGGTAAAAAAAGTAAGGAATGATCAAGTATTCTGTAGCTAACTTCATACAAATAGTAATACTCTCTGAATGATATTCCTTGTAAATATTCAGTTAAGTACTCCAAACTTCTATTACACTGTTGAATTTTTTCCACAGGAAGTTCTGTTTCCCTCTCCTTCCCCACGTCGATGCATGCTCATAAAAGGAATGGACTCGTCCCTTGGCATGTCAACTATGAAAGTTACAAGGTTGAACGGAAATTTTCCTAGTTGCTCATTATCAGAAGGCAACAAAACAGATAGACCTGAATCTGTTTCCAGCACTGAGGAAATCTGTTTAACTTTCTTAAATATTATGTTCACTGTAGTCCTTCAACTTGAGCTTTATTCTTCCTTTGGTATGGAAACCACAATTTTACCGTTTTGTTTTACATTTGCTCACATATTCAAAATATGCATGTGTCAGGAACCTCCCTGGAAGCAAAGTACTGAGATGGTCTTGTCTCCAGTGCCTTTGAGCAAGGTAGTGTCTAACACTTCTTAGAGCTCAAGTTAATGTATAATTTAGTCTACAGCGGGTCTGTAACTTTTCAGGTCGGGCTGCCTTTAAAGTGATCCATGAATCTACGTTTAAGTCATAAACTTTAAATGTTGTACATCTGCATCCTAATCTAAAGCAGCCTTAAATACAGCAGCTGGCAGCAGGCTATAGCTCACATAGACTGCCAAAGCATCAGGCAATGGTGTGTTCACAGGCATGGAATTATTACTGCTGTAACAACCAAATTCACGTTGATTCTTGACTTCCAGCTGATTGGTTTACTTGTCTGCCCTTGTGTTTATTCCTTTAATCGTTTTTATTATATTTACTTGACAACCTCTTATTTGGCATTTCCCCCAAGGAATGGGGAAGCCAGCATCTGTAATTCCATGGACTCATTTTGACTTTCTGTATAGCATCAATACACAGGACAATGGCATCTGGGTAGTATTCAGAGCTGTGCTATGTTACCTAAAGACAGGAAATTAAGGTAAGGTAATTGCTCAGCTGTAACATGCCGTGTTGTACTTAGGTATCAGAGCATAAAATATTGGACTTGTGGTCACCAAGGCTTTCTACTTCTATTCTACCTTGCTTTGTCATTACCTTGGGATCAGTTTCAGTGAACCATAGTTAACTTGATCTCACCTTTTCTTACAACTTAAAATATCTTGCAGATCTTCTGTTCTCCTTTTTATTCATTTTCTTAACAGATCGCTCCCTTCTTGAGTCATCACTTCTCCAATTTTCCCAGTATAATTCTGTCGAATTAATCTCCCTACCCTCTGCTATGCAATGTTGTGATTAAAATCTCCCATGCGTTTCTCTTGTGACAAGAGAAAGCCCCTCCCCCCAAAAAAACAACACAAACCACCTTGATCCAAAGATACTAGTTTACCTACTCTTCTTAAACATTCCTCCATATTCTGACTCCACGCCATAACTTCCTTTCCCCTCAATTCTTTTCACTAAATAAATCCCTCCTTCTCTTGAAACACATGCTCAACCCGTCTCATTGCAAAGCCTTCACTCTCACCCCAGGTCCTCAGGTCATGTTCAATGTTGTGATCTGAACTCCTTATTTAAAAGGTCTCTTGTAATTCTCACTAAGTGCCTAAGAAGAAAGGCGTGATCAATTATCCCACTACATGGATGAGAAATAAATCTGCTACATAAGACCTCCATAGAGCATTGAAAAGCAAAGGTTTTGCTTTTAGAGCTAATGTGCACATGACCTGAGCCATAGTACTATTCTCCATTGCCTCATATGCATGTGAAAGTTGGAGATTGAATAAGGAAGACAGGAGAAGAATTGATGTGTTTAAACTGTGGTGCTGGGGAACATTGAAAAGACCATGGAGTGCCAAAAGGACAAGCCAGTCTGTCTCGGAAGAAGTACAGCCAGAGTGCTCCGTAGTGGAAAAGTGGCAAGACTTCGTCTTAAGCACTTGGGCATGCCGTATCAGGAGAACCCAGTCCCTGGAGATGGACAGTATTCTGGGTAAAGTGGAGGAGCAGCGAAGAGAGGAAGGCCCTCAAGGAGATGGACTGACACAGTGGCTGCAGCAATAGGCTCAAGCATCAGAACAATTGTGAGGCTGGCGCAGAGCCGGGCAGAGTTTTGTTAACGTGTGCTTGGGGTTGCAATGAGTAGGCATCACTCAATGGCACCCGATAACAGCACATAGATGGGAAAATTCGTTATCTGTAAGATTAAGTCATTTGTGTCTACTATACTAGTATATGCCTATTAAGTAGCAATGAGGAGCCCTGGTCCCTCAATAATTAAGCACTTGGCTATTAAGAGAAAGGATGGTGGTTCAAATGTACCCAGGGACTCCAAAGGAAATAAATATACCCAGAAATTTGCTTCCATAAAGATTGTAACTTTAGAAACCATCTTGGTCAAGTGTACTCTGTCATATGGGATTCCTTTGAGTTGGAATCAGGAACAAGAGCAACAGATGAAGGGGTGGAGGCTAAATGTAAACCCTAATCACATCATGGTAGCACCTCTTCTTCAGGACTTTTGTGTGATCTCTCTCTCTGTCTCTCTCTGTCTCTCTCTCTCTCTCTCTCTCTCTCTCTCTCTCTCTCTCACACACACACACACACACACACACACACACACACACTCTGTTCCCCTCCCTTTCTCACTGACATCAGGTTGACTCTAACTCATAGTGACCCTATAGGACAGGGTAGAACTGCCCCTAAGTGTTTCCAAGGCTGTTAGCTTTAAACGGACTGGGAAGCTTCACTTTTCTCCCTCAAAGAGCTTTGCATCCAAACTGCTGGCATTGTGGTGAGCACCTCAATATGTAGCTGCTAAGTCACCTCAGCTCCCTGGCTCACCAAGATTTGCCTAGTTTGCATCTATACAGAGATATAATTGCCATCAGTTTACATAAGCTATAACTCTTTAAAGGAAAACATTCTTGCTCAATGACTTCTATTTCATAGGTGTGTGTTACCGTGCATGAAATATTTCTAGTTTTCCAAAGCACATGGGAGTATTGTATCTAACAAATCTTTTTACTTTTTCCTGGCCATTATGACCAATTTAGGTCAATAAAATGTCAACAAAAGTGATACTATGTGCAGGTATAGTCTACAAGTGGTACAATACAGTTCACTGCTGTTTAATCCCTTATGCTATTGTTTTCCGATAAAATCCCAGTCCAGACAGGAACAGGGTCCTGACACGAAGATCATAAGGAGCAGAGCATCCAAAAGACAGACCTGCGCTGCTATTTCCTTATTTAGATCGTCAGTGTCATCTGTTACTATAACATACTTCACCTGCCTCATTAATATCAATGCAAAAGAGATGTTTGTAGTCACGATGGGGATTCATCACCAAAGCAAGCCCCAGATGAACACACCAAGTATATTTAGAACTTCTAGAAAATATATACACGATGTATCACAGAAAAAGAAGCTTTGCACTTGCTGTAATTGTATCCTTAAGGCTTTGAACTCATATCTATGTTCAGTCAAGTTCTAGACCATTAAATAAATAGGGAAATCAAACAGTGCATTTTTTTTATTTCCAGCCCTGTTAAGAAGTTTTGTATCATAAATATCCTTTTCAGAGTATCTTCGACTTTTCTATTTTCCCTTTGTCCATATGACTATTTTATAGCCGGCTCTTTGAGATGTCTTCACTCTTCACTTTTTAAGCGTCTCCAAAGGGTGAACAATAAACTTTCTCATCACAGAGGCTACAGAGAACACAGCCTTGTCTATATATCGCAGCTCAATTTGTCATTTCTCCAGTTGAAAAAATAGAACATTTCAAGAGCCTCAGTCCCACCTTCATTATAAAGAGTGGGATGCTCTTGATCACTGAGTTCCTTATGTATGCATCTAGATGATCTGCCCTTATTTCAACTCATGTGAATATCCATTGTTTTATTTCCCTGCTTTAAGGTAGAGATGACCGTTAATATAGCTAAATAATTATTTTCTATTTGATCAAAGATCTCCAGAACACCATTTGAACACCATTACATAGTCCATCTAACTATAATAAGAAAAGGGAGTACTATAAGAAATTATCTAAATATTTATTCCATGGTATTCCTAGAAAAACCAAGATGAAATTTCAGACATTAATTTGTAACTGCCCTATGCTGTGCTAATGAATAATGATGAATCTCTGAAACATCACTTCACGTGGATGAACCTGATGGAATGATACTGAGTATAGTAAGTTAATCACAAGATGAAAGATGTTGCATGGGGTCATTACTTGAAAAAGTCAATGAAAGATTTTCATACAGAAATAAACATCCTTGGATTGTTACCAGAGATGGGGAGAGGGTAGACACGAGTACTTTGAATGGATGGGATTATAATGCACTATAGGGACAGCACAATAAGAGCAAGTAACACACTCAGAGGTTTACAAGAGTAACAGGCAACAAGGGTGATTATGTTACACATCTAATACTACAACAATAGTAATTATAAACAATCACCTATGAAATGAAAATGTAGACACGTAATCTAAATAGGTGTGGCAAGACAAGCAAGACTACACCATGAGCATATGTGAGAGGGCTTCAAAAAGTTCACAGCAAAATGGAAATTAAAGATCATGGAATTTTACAATGTACTTTCTGAAATCCCCTTGTATCCATTTGGCAGAGCAAAGGAACCTAGTGGTGTAGTGGGTTAGGCATTGAGCTCCTAGCTGCAAGTTTGGCAAAGGATAGATCATTCTATGTAAGTATCAATTGGCATCAAATAGCTTATTAAAGGTGGTGTTCATCCTCTGTGGTGAGTAGTGACTTGGTTCTTAAAAGCTATCAGGTTATTATTGGTCTCTATGTACCCAAAGTAGAGTTAAAAAAAAATCGAAGACTAAAGGAAATAACTAGTCCACAGCTTCCACTGAGACCAGAAGAACTAAATGAAGCCCGACTACAAGTATAAATCACGCTGATCGGGATCACAGGAGGTGGGGGGCAGAATGAAAAGAACATGCAGGACAAATTTTAAATTCGTTTAGGAAAAAAGGGGGGGATCAAACTTACTTGTCTGATCCTGGCTATCAAAAGATATAGCATCTGGGGTCTTAAAGACTTGACGATAAACAAGCGGCCAACTAGCTGAGAAGCACCAAAGCCCACATGCACACCAGCCTGTCTGACCACGAGGTGTAGAAGGGACCAGTTATCAGACATCAAAGAACTAAAAATCATATAAGTGGGTGCCCACCTTCCTGGTATGGTCAATGAAGACAAATGTGTGCATAAGCAAATTGGGTGAAGAAAGCTAATGATTCCCAATTATCAAAAGATATAGGATCTGGGGTCTTGGAGGCTCGAAGATAAACAAGTGGCCATCTAGTTCAGCAACAACAAAGCCCACATGGAGGAAACACACCAGCCTGTGTGACCAAGAGCTGGCAAAGGGACCAGGTATCAAGCATCAATGGAAAAAAAATCATATCATTGTAAATGTGGGTGAGTGCAGACCGGACACCCCTTACTGAAGGGTTGTGGGGAGGAGATGAGCCACTCAGGGTGCAGGGTAGCAACGATGAAACATATTTCTTCTAGTTCTTAAATACTTCCTCCCCCGCCCCCACTATCATGATCCCAATTCTACCTTACAAATCTGGCTAGATCAGAGGATGTACATTGGTAAAGTTAGCAACTGGAAACACAGGGAATCCAAGACAGATGACTCCTCCAGGACCAGTGGTGAGAGTGGCGATGCCAGGAGGGTGGAGGGAACATGGGATAGAAAGGGGGAACTGATTACAAGAATCTATGTATAGCCTCCTCCCTGGGGATGGACAGCAGAGAAGAGGGCAGGGGGAGACATCGGACAGCAAAACACATGACAAACTAATAACAATTTATGAATTATGAAGGGTTCATAAGGTAGGGGGAGTAGGGAGGGTGGGGGAAAACGAGCAGCCGATATTAAGGGCTCAAGTAGAAAGCAAATGTTTTGAGAATGATGATGGCAACAAATGTACATATGCGCTTGACACAATGCATGTATGTATGGATAGTGATAAGAATTGTATGAACCCCCCATAAAATGTTTTTTTTTAATTTACTGGTCTGATAATCCTAGTGGAACCACCGAGACCTTGGCCCTTAGACACCTTTCATAACTTTCACTGAGCCCCTTACTAGATTTAGTCAAAGACAGACCGACTGTCTGAACAGTGATGCTTGTGAGGAATGTACTCCTCAAAGCAATTAACCATCCAAGACCTAAAGACCAGACCTTGTCTCAAAACAAATCCCAGAAAGCAGAAAGGGTAAGGAATAAAGTGATGAAGGGAGGAGAGGGCCAGGAATTTGACAGAATTGAAATTAACTTCATGAAAGAAAATGTCTATACATTGTTGATTTGAGAAATACTCAGCACTTGTAAACTTCATCAAAAAGTTCACACATCACAAAAAGAATACTTTATAGGTTGTACATTAGCGAGTATTTAGCATCTATAACAGGACCTCGGATGACATAGCGTGTTAAACTTTGCATTCAGCAGTTTGACCCCCCCGGAAACATTGCATAAATACGTTTAGTTTTACTCCTGTATTCGTCTGGGTGCTTTAGAGAAACAAACCCACAGATGCTCATGTAAGAGAGACAGTTTTATATAAATGTTAAGTGTGCATCAAGAAAACATCCCAACCCAGTGCTGCCCAAGCCCACAAGTCCAACATTACCCCTTTTATCCAACACCAGTCCACAAAGTCCTCCTCCATCTCACAAAGCAGACACAACGAGGACGACTGCAGGAAGAAAGCCCAGTCAGTGAACGTGTAAGCATCTCAAGGTTGGCAGGGGTCTCCACATGGGTGCTCCAGTACCCAGGGCTGCATCAGGTGAGGTCCATGTGGCTTCTCCTCAGGGATGTTTTGCAGGAAGTCAGCCTTGCCAATTGAAGCTGGAACTGCTAAGGCATCTGCATGCTGGTGCGACCATCACAAAACAAGAGACCTGAGAACTCAAAAGGCTAGGCTCAATGAGCCATTTATCCTCCCGCCCTTCAATTAATTCCACATGTGTTTATCGGCCAAGTTGACACAATGAACTAACTCAGTCCACCCATTGCCAACCTAGCACCTGTACATAATTCTTTAGCTTCACAATTGCAATTAAATAACACCTATACCTTAACCCTATAATCCTGTGAATTTTTCCCCCACTTATGAAAGTTTGTAACCCAACCACTTCATGCCTTTATCTCCCCCAATTTTGGGTATCCAATTTATATATTGCCCACTTACATCAACCCAGTACTCTGAGGAGACAATCATATTTTTCAACATGAATAGTTTTCATGCCAGTTGGAACCTTGTGAAGTCTGCATCCATAAGCAAAGTCAAATCCGGACAGACCATCCATAAAATCAGTAACAATATGCACCAGTTCACAGGCTCAAAGATCTCCAGCTGGTCAGAGATCCAGCTGGTCAGGTTCTGGTCAACTCAATGTGGGCTGCCTCACTCAGCCTCCAGAGGGTGCCCATTGGCTGCCTTGCCTTTAGACCATGAGCTCTCACCAATACTCAACAAGTCTAGCCCCCTAGTACTGGGTCATGAATCTCAGACCAATCAACCTGCACTCGTCTTCTCTTTTTCCTGTAAACCAGGTCCACAGGTGTCAGTGGCCAAACTCAACCCTTCTCTTTATCGCTGCATTTCTTCCACTTCCACTCAACAAGTAGATCCAATGGTCACCTAGCAAGCATTTCAGCCTGCTCTCAGGCTCTCTTTAACACTCAGTCCCAGAGAGGAATTTTTTTCATGGTTCCAGACTTTTCCCAGCTTCTGATAAAGACTACTGGTTCCTGAGTACTCCAAAGCCCTGGCCAGGGCATATCTTTCTTTGCAGATGTGGCCTAAAAACATTTAAAGATTAAATGTTTGATGCAAACTATTTATCCAGACACCCTTCAATTAATCCCACCTGTTTTCATCAGCCAGGTTGGCACAATAAACTAACTCAACTCCCATAAATCTTTGCAGATATGGACCCCAAAGTGGGGGATTACTCTATCCTATACATTCACTATGAGTAGGAACTGACCTCATGGAAGTTTTTGTTTGTTTGTTTTTTGTTTGTTTGTTTGTGTGTGGGGTGTCTAGAGGCCATAATAAAAGTTATGCGGGAGACTCCTCATTTGAAAGAAGTAAGTTAAATGAGGTTATCTTGTTAATGCTGAGAAAATTATTTAGTACCTTGGAGAAAATGCATTCCCTAAATACAGCTTAACAGGAATATTTATGGAAGTAGGTCTAATAATGACTTACTTGTCCCCTGCTAAAGGCAACGTGTATGCTGATTAGGCCTTTTAAAAGTTCAGACAAATCCATTACATAATTGAACTATTGTAGATTTTCAATACATGGGTGTGTAGTGAGGTGAAAAATGTTTTGTTCTAGGAGAGATTTCGGAGCAAGGACACTAAATGATATTGAAAGTGTACTCCAAAGGCAAGAATAGCAGTGTCCTTGTTTTTTATTGCTAAGACCCACAGCGGATTTGAGTACCTTCCCAGTTAAGGATCACAACAAACTAGAAACAGTTGCACTTTCTACTACACAATTTAATTTGGACTATCTCAGTCAGCCTTATTGAATGCTTTCCAAGCTCCCAGAGGCAAAAGGTACTGCTGTACTTAACTATTCAATAAGGTTTACTGTTAGGCCTCACTGGTGCGCCTTGGTTGTACATTCAGCATCATCTAGTTTAAACATATTGAGCAATCAATTTAAACTTGTTATTGTCATTGGGGTTTGAAAATTTAATAAGCAATTACCTGAACACATTCCTTTATGTTTTTAATTTCTACTGAGATGTTGTTCTATTTTCAGGCCTAAAGCAATCATGCCCTCCAGAATGTTTAATTGAATGAGTCCATAATACAAGGCTTTTCCTTGACTGTACCTTCCTAGTGTGATTTATGAAGCTGAATGAAGCAGTGTCTTCCCAAGAAGGGAGCTGGAAATAAGTGCAAATTTCAAAAATGGGTGTATAATAAACCTCATATTTTTGATGTGAAGGGAACCATATAATGTTGTTACCTCCTCCTTAGTGTAGCAATGGCTTTCCTACAGAATAAATTTAAAATGCTGTAACCTTCTCCTATTTTCAATGACAATATTGCAGGACTACATATGTACAAATATATATGGGTTGGGCTATTTTTGATGTACTATATGAAGTGGTGACCTTTTATATAGAGAATTCTTTATTTACAAAAATATCCTAGAGAATAATTCTAAAAATTTGAATATGAAGGCGTATTTGTCAAACACATTTATTTTCTGTACTTTATGTCCAGAACAAAAGTAAAAAAAGAGATAGAGGGTAAGAATGTTAAGTTATATGTCTCTTGACCTCTGAAACAAAAAGACAACAGCACCAAACCCATTGTCATTGAATTGATTTGAGGTAAAGTGACCCTGTAGGGCATGAATGGGGAATGTCTGACCCAAGGGCCATATAAGGCCTACAAAATAATCAATGCCATTTAAATGTATATGGCTCATCGATGGGAAGCAGTTGGAGTCAACACAGGAAGGGTAAGTTAATCAAAGGTTTGACCAAAGATAGCAGGCTAATTATTTAGATGACAATTTTATATGGCCCATAAATGATATTATAAATAAATAAATTGCCCTTGGAAGGAAAAAAAAGCTCCCCACCACTGCTGTAGAACAAAGTAAAACTGCTCCATCGGGTTTTCAGCGGCAGATGGTCATATCTCTCTCCTGAAGAGTTACTGGTGGATTTCTAGGACTGGCCTTTTGGATAGTAGCATGGGGCTACCGGATCACCTTATGGAGTTCCTAAAACAAAACCAAGCCCACTGTCACTGAGTTGATTCCAGCTCACAGCACGTCAGTCTAGGGTTTCCCAACCTGTAAGCATGTAGAGGAACAAAATGCCTCATCTTTCTCCAGCAAAGTTTCAACATATTGAGCAATGTGCTGACCATAGGTTAGCATTCAAATATCTAGGCCACAGTACTGACCCTAGAGTTAGCATGTGAATATCTAGGCCACTGCACCACCAGGCTTTCACCTTTATCCAGACTATGACAATTATTTGACTATGTTATGAAAGGCCGCCATTTGTCAATCAGGCTGTCTTATGTGGTGGCTTTGGGTTGCTCCCATGCGGGAAGCCATATCATTGGTATTTGAAAAACACGCAGGGTCCCCGAAAGTGTCCGCAGAGCTTCCAGCCTATGAAACGACTGAGAAATTAAGCTAGGCTAATTTGAGAAATTAGCCACAGAAAGGCTTATGGTCAGCCTTGAAACACCGTCAGACCCTGAAGGCCTAATGAATAGAAGAACATTATGTGAGATGGTGCCAGAAGATGAGCCCCTCAGGTCGGAAACCAAACCACCTAGCCATTGCTGACTCAGAGCTACCCCTGTGTGTTTTCAAGACGGTAACGTTATGAGAGTAGAAGATCTGGTCTGTCTCCACAGTGCTACTGGTTGTTTCAAACTGCCCCTCCTGGGATTGCAGCCCAACGTGGGACCACTACACCTCCAGGGCTCCCTTTCAGGTCAGAAGGCACTCCAATGATGCCTAAGAAAAGCTGCCTTCCCCAAATAGAATCGATCATATTGACCTAGATGGAGTAAAAGCATTGGGACCTTAATTTGCTGATGGGCTTCATAGCAAAGAAAACAAAACAGTGGAAAGAAAATCTGCTAATAATCAGAACTTCGAATACACAAAGTATGAATCTGGCAAAATTGAATGCCGTGAAAAATCCAACAGAACACATAAAGGTCACTCTTCTAGGCATTAGTAAGTTGAAATGGACTGGTATTGGTGATTTCCAATTTTAAAAATATGGGTTAGCAGCATGGGAATGGCACAACCAAGAGGAGTGACATTGCTTTCATCATCAAAACAGACATATCAAAATCTATCTTAAAGTCTTGATGTGCAGTGCAGTCTAAAATACCATTATAGCTATCCAAATTCAAGAAAAACAACGAATATAATGATTATTCAAAGTTATGCACCAAACTACTAAAGCTACAGGTGCAGAAACTGAAAAAAAAATTATACCAACATCTCCAGCCTGAAATTGATCAAACATACAATCAAAATGTGTTGCTAATTATTGGTAATGGGAACACAAAAGTTGGGAACACAGAAGAGAAAACATTAAACAAGTCTACAACAGCCAAAATAAGATCTTGAATAGGATCTTCCTGAATTTCAAGATTGTCCCAAGAACAGAATTGTTACATTGAACACTAATGACAAAAGATCTAATTAGCTGTGGGAGGACATTAAGATCGCCATTCATGAAGATAACAAAACATTATTAAAAAGGCAGGAAAGAGAGAAAAGATCAAAGTGGAGATCAGAAGAGATGCTGAAACTTGCTCTTAATCCGTAGCTAAGGCACAGGGAGGAAATGATGAAGTCCAAGAGGTGTGTAGAAAATGTCAAAGGGCAGCTTGAGATGACAAAGCCAAACATAATGAAATGTGCACAGCACTAGAATTTGAAAACCACAAAGGAAGAACATGTTCAACATATCTTAAATTGAAACAACTCAAGCTTCATGTTACAATAGTGAAAGATTCTATGGGCAAAATAGTGAATGACACAGGAAGCATCAAGAAAATATGAAAAACCATACATGAGTCACTGCACCAAAAAGAACTACCGGTAGACAACATCCTTAAATGCCGGCTAGCATATGAGCAAGAACCAACAGTACTGAAAGATGTCAAAACATCACTGAAAGCTTTAGTCAAAAACAATCAAACCAAAAATCTCACTGCCATCAAGTCAATGTCAATTCTTTTTTTTTTTTAATTTTTAAATCATTTTATTGGGGGCTCATACAGTTCTTATCACAATCCCTACATCCATCCATTGTGTCAAACACATATATACATTTGTTGCCATCATCGTTCTCAAAACATTTGCCTTCTACTTGAGCCCTTAATATTGGCTCCTCATTTTCCCCCTCCCTCCCCACACCCTCTCCCTCCCTCATGAACTCTTCATAATTCATAAGTTATTATTATTTTGCCATATGTTGCATTGTCTGATGCCTCCCCCATCCTCTTCTCTGCTGTCCATCCCCAGGGAAGAGGCTATATGTAGATTATTGTAATTGGTTCCCCCTTTCCACCCCACATTCCCTCCACCCTCCAGGCATTGCCATTCAATGTCAATTCTTATTGATGAAATTTAAATATTTCAAATAAATATTTCAAAAAGCTGATTATGCACTGGAAGCATTCACTTGTCCATGACAGGAAATTTGGGAAACAGCTATTTAGCTAACTGAATGGAAGAGATCTATATTTGTACCTAATTCAAAGAAAGGAGACCCAGTAGAATGCTGAAATTATAGAATAATATCATTGATATTACTTACAGATAAAATTTTGCTTAAGATCATCTAACAATAGTTGCAGCAGTACATTAACAGGGAGCTGGTAGAGGCTCAGGCCAGAATTAGAAAAGAACATATAAAAGGAGATATCATTGCTGATATCAGAAGGATCTTGACCCAAAGCAAAAAATACCAGAAGGATGTGTTTACTTGCATTTTATCGACTATGTCAAGTCATCTGACTGGGTGGAACATAATAAACTATGGATAGCCTTAAGCGGAATGGGAATTCCATAATACTTCATTTGTGCTCTGGTGGAACTTGTATATGGGTTAAGAGGCTGTTGTGTGAAAGAAACAGGGAAATAGTGAATGGTTTAAAATCAGGAAAGGTGTGCATCAGGATTGTACTCTCTCACCATACTTACTCAATCTGTCTGCTGAGAATCTGAGAAGAGTGCAGCATCAGGATGTAAGGAAGACTTTTTAACAACCTGTGATAGGGAGATGACACAACCTCGCTTGCTGAATGTTAGGAGGACTTGAGGCACTTGCTGATGAAGATCAAGGAGTGCAGCCTTAAGTATGGATTTCAGCTCAATCTAATGATCAAAATCCTCACAACTGAACCAATAGGTAACATCATGAAACATGGTGAAAAGATTGAAGTTATGAAGGATTTTGTGTGCTTCAATCACAAGTAATGTGCATGGAAACAACAAGTGTGAACTCAAAGATGCATTGACTTGGATCAATCTGCTGCACAAGACTTTTTGAAAGTGGTGAAAAATAAGGAGGTTACTTTGAGGACTAATGTATACCTGACCAAGCCAGGGAGTTACCATTGCCTTACATGCATGTGAAAGTTGGACATTGAATAAGAAAGATGTGTAGGTTGTTATGAAAGCTATAAGAGACTCCAATAAGATGATCTTTAAGTAATAATTTTAAATAATGTATAAAATGGTTGAAAATTGATTGTGTTGGTGATTGCACAACTCTGCATAATACATAGTTAACCATTAAATTGTATGTGAATTATGTCAATAGAACTGTTAACATTATGTGTGTGTGTGTGTGTAAGTTGTAATAACATTTCTGTTTGGAAGAGTGAGGATACTCTGTAAATGTTGGTTAATAGATTAAATGAAATTCTGTCAAGTTAAAAACAACAAAAGAAAGACCAAAGAAGAATTGGTGAATTTTAATTATGATACTGGCAAAGAATATTGATAATATCATGGACTGCCACAGAACAAATAGCTGTTGTGGAAGGAGTACAGCCGTAATGCTCCTTAGATGCAAAGATGGCAAAACATCATCTCAAGTACTGTGGGCATGTTGTCAAGGGAGGTCAGTCCCTGGAGAAGGGAATCTTGCTTGATAAGTCAAGGGGCAGTAGAAAAGGGGCAGGCCCTCCATGAGATGAAGTGCGCTTGAACCTAAGAAGCACTGGGGGCAGAGCACTGAAGACCGTTGTGTGCTGCTGCTCACAGGGTTGCTATGAGTCCTAACCGAATAGAGGGCACCCAACAATAGCCACGAAAGGGTGTACCCACGTTTCAATAAAATTGTATATTAAAGCACACACACGTACACACACAAAAACAGGTTGCATGCCCGATTTAGTCCTCTGGTTGTATTTTGGTGACTAGTACAAATTTCAGCTTGAGAAAACAAAGTCAATAACTAGTCTAGATTATTTTATCAAAAAGATTATGTTTTCTTTTCTGGACAGCAGTAAAAATAAAAGACAACACCATTGCCGGTTTCCTTAGCAATTATTCTTTCATCCCACACCCACACCCAAATACTGATATTTTAAAGGAATTGTTTACTTGGCCTACTTCTCTTTTGAGCAATAAACATGATTCTTAATTTTGTATATGTATGTATGTTTATGTACTTATTAATTTCTGATTGATACATATATATGTACTATTAATTAAATTTTCAATGGGAAAACTGATGAAGAAGTAAATACAATTTCTGGATACAGAAATGAATAAGAGTTAGAGGATAAGGTATTATTTCCATCAAACATGAAAAATGAAATGACAATTGAGAAGTAGACTGAGCTTTAATTCTACACCAGCCAATCTTCAAAGCCCACGATCGATGCTAGTGTGTCTTTAGGGTCATCTGTGTACTCCTTTATGTTACAGAATGAGAACAGTCTTTCATCACAGAATTTGGTCTATATAGAAGTTCCATTGTTCAGTGCTTTGATAACTACATTACATTTACACTTACCAGTGTGCGTAAACCCAAATCATTAAGCCTTGCTTCCATTTCCCTGCCCCTGATTTCATCCTATGTCACAGCACCTAGTAGGTGCTCACTCTGTTTTTAATTTTTTTCCGGAATGAATGTGGTGGCTAGTCGTGTTTATAAACAAGAAATGAGCTTAGCTCATTTTTTCAATTACAATGGCTAAATATGGACCTAAAATTGATTGGCAAATAATTATTTCTTCCTTACTTTATTGTTATCTTTAAGTCTTGAAGCATCTGTGAAAAAGAGACAAGTTTAGGTCACAAGTCTCGGCTTGGTTTCAGTATGTATTAGTAAGACTTCATTTAACTCTCTTGAGAGTGTTTTTTTTTTAAGTAAAATTAAAGTGAGAGCACCAACATCACCATGGAGAATTAAAATATTCACTATGTCTGAAAGCTACTTCCTAGAAATGCAATAGAATTATATGTGTATGTGTATGCGTACACACACACACACACACAGATGAACAGACAATCTTATAAGTGGTCTTCCAATATAAAACCTCCTTTTATATCCTCACTGCAACTTTTCCTGCACATTCTCAGCGATTATGTCTTATTACAAAGTCAAAGCATTTGCAGTCTGTACCACTGAGGTTGTTTCCATTCATAAACTTTGTCTTTTATTATATCATACCTTTACTTTGTCTACCTAAGTGGAGTTTGAATGCCAGGGTAGTATATACTGTTATTTGCATGGGCAGATGCTGGGGGCAGAAGATATTCCACTGCCCACTATTTCATAGATTGAGCAAAGCACATAGTAGGATTAGTGAATATTAATCATTAATTAATAAAGTGATTACTTAAGAATAGAAAGAAAACAACTAAATGCTATATTGAAATAAATAATAGATGGACAATATATTACACAAGCTTTATTTTGGGGTCTACTCTTTACTATTATACATAACATGCTGAGCTAAACTCTTTTATTCTTGATAGAAACTGCTAGAAACCAGGTTAATTCTAGAAAAGAAGTAGAATGAACATCTATTATATGCTATGTTTAAAGTTAAAGGAAAGAACAAGATGACAAGACTATTTCCTTCATGAGCAAAACTACCTGAGATAACTCCACCTTCAGCCCATAATCCCCACAGAATTTTCAAGAAATTTTTCACCCCATCAGTAAAACTGCAGATCTTGGAGCTTAAAGAATTACCCGAGACGTAGTAGGTACTTGGTGATTTACGTTGTCTACACATATGGACAAGATGGAGGGGGAAAGCAATTAAAAATTAAAAGATAATCAACTAAGTACAAGATACAAAGACAAAAGTGGAGTTGTATTAGGAACTACTTTTAAGCAAAATACTTTATTAAAGGGAAGGACTCACAGAAATACTACTGACATGAAAATGACAGAAAATATTCAAATGCATAGAGAAGAACAAGAGTTTTTTTATCACCATAAAGTTTTCACCAACTGTTTTCCATAGCTTCTGTTAACTTGTACTTAAATGTTCAGATTATGCATTTAAACTTTAGCTAAACAGATCCTCTTTCCCATAACTTTTCCTTTGTGAAACCAAGTCTTAATCTCATTAGTATTTTGATAAAGTATTTTCATTTTCCTTCCCTTGATATACTTTAATTTAAAGAAAATAAGAAATCACATGCCTTAAGCAAACATAAATATGCCATGTTTTTAAAAGAAAGGGAGAGAACTGAAGAAGATTTATTTGGCATAATTATGAATCTAGGGAGTACACTCCCTATCCAGTAGACACTAACTAGGTTTGTAACTCATTTTATACTTGGCTAAATGGCCCATAAACTCAAAAGTGACTGGGGTGTCGGAAATGGGAAATAGTGTTGGTCTAAAGAATGTCAATAAAAGAACTTAAATATTCATGCAGCCTTAATAAGCCTAGGACTCTTCAAGCACTGCAAGCAAATAAAACCCCTATTGTCTATTTATTTTGAAAACACTACAGATATTAAATCCTAAAATTAATTTAAGTAAACGCTTCTTTTGGTCTTTGTTCATTTGAAATAGCAAAATGATCAGAAGTTGAATACCTTTCATGTTCAGTAGCAATGCTAATGCAAATGTTTCACAAACTAAAGAAGTTCCATTTATTGTGTGATTGTTAGGTGCTGAGGACAAAGGTATCATGGGAAGGAAGCACCACAATTAAAAGTAAAATTTCCCAACACACCTCTTATGGAAAGAGACTCCATGTACCTACCTTCTTATAATTAAACAGTTGCAATTAACTGGGTATACAGACAAAAATGAAAAGACCACATTATTATATCTAATTATTGCATGTCTCTATTCTCTGTCTCTCTCTGTCAATGATGACAAGGTTGAAAAAAAAAACCATTAGAAAAACTATGGTATTTTTCAGAATTAAAAAGGAAACAATAGGAAAAAAAGCAGTAATTTATCTGGAAGAAAATCTTCACTAGCAACCACTCTGCCAGTTTATTTTTTTAATCTAAAAGTATATGTTGCTTGCAAAAGCAAGCCAGCTTCTTATTCACTTGCCTCAAAAGATGAAATATCCATGCTAATCGCTTTCAGCTCTGAGTTCCTTCTGCTTTAGATATTTGTACTATGGAAGGGGTGATCAATTAGATGAATAGGTTCTATTACTTTATGGTTAATAAAAGGTTTTATATTCTGAGATACACACAAAAATAAGTCAAAGTCAGCACAGGATTTATGGGATGGGGAGGAGAGTAAAATTGTTTATCTAACAGAACACGGTCTTGCTAAAGCTTTTATTGTCTTGGCAGGCTTGATTCCATAGACTACTCCTTCTGTGCCACAGAAAGAAGCTGTGCAGATTACGGATGTGGAGGCTGGACCCACTCCCAGTCTAAGACTGCCTTCGTCCTGCAGTGAGATTTTCAATAAAGCTAGTATTCTGGACATGCCTCTTTCAATAACAAGAAAGACATTATTCAGAGATTGGTCCTTGTTTCTTTAAATCATCTTTATCTAATTTTTGAGTTTTCCCCCTATTTGATTTCTCCACTACAGGCACCACCACACCGTATTACCCCTATACACTGACCCCCAATATAGAGCTACAAAAAGACATAAAGAAGACTATTTTTAGAACATTTAAAATGCTATTTATTTTTCAATAGTTGCCCAGTTAAAATGATTCCACACTGCCCCAGAGGGCACTATTGCTGGAAAACTCAGAGAAGCAGCACAAGAGGGTTGTGAAGTAGGACAGCTCAAATGCAGCATGAGTTCAGGAGCCTAGGGATTTACAGACTCGCAGATCCAAAGGAGACAGCCACACCTGTGGAAGGCAATTCTATGCAGAGGGTGCTAAAACATTTAGATTAATGATCTGACGGATACAGAAAGGTGGACTCCAAGCCATGTGACTGTACAACAGAAGAGAAGCCTTTGTGTCCCAACAAATTACCTCTGTTTGAAGACATGGAATGAGATGGGGACAGTCCCTGATTTACTCGTCTAATAACATGTGCATGAAGAATATGCGTTTTTTGTTCAAACTAGGCAGAAACTAATGAACCGAGTCTCTCCCTGACTCTAGGGAAAATACAGGGGAGAAAAAAAAAAACCAGTAAGGAGTGCCTCACAACCGGTATTATTTAAGACCCTTGAAGTTGTTTGTTAGCTTTAAACCATACTAACAAAAAATAGAAGAAATATAGCTTGGCTCTTTAGGTCAGTAATATGTCAGATGCATTTCATTTCTGTGTCATTCCGTGATTGAAACCAGAAAATGGATCCAATTGTCTCTGCAGTTCCAGAACTTATACTTCTTTTCCACACAGGTCTGATAAGCTCAACCCACACTTATCAGGTTCAAGACAGGTCCAAGGTGTGCCATGAAGTAATGTTGTCACATTCGCTACTTTTATTTAATACTCTCAGATCCCAACATGTCTCTGATAGTTTCCATGACGCATTTAAATGTTCTTTCTGATCCATTAAAGCAAACAGATGTTACCAAGGGGGATGGGATTCTACTAATGTGTACTTTCTTTCAGTAACCTAATAAGCAAGTATTTTATCAATACCTGGATCCTTCTCTGAAAAGAAAGTCTTTCCCAACCCAGTGTGCTCTTTTACATGAATAGCCATGAAGCAGTCCTTCAAAGAGAAATATAGCCAAAATAAATACCCTCCTTCATGTTCCTATATTAGCATTCCAGACAATCAGTCTCTGATAAGCTTTTCCATTAGATCTATCTAATCCCCATGTTTTATTTTGCAAGATGCTGAGTTGAGCCATGAAAAAGCTTTCTAGGAACATTAATATTCCCCTTTTCCTATAGCTGTAAAAGCATAAGAGAAAACCTGGCGATCAAACCACCTTCTCTCCGGGGCCAGCAGAGAAGACTGGGATTATAAAGGAAGTAAGTAAACATGATCTGTCAAGAAACGGAAGCAACGTTGTCACTGTAGGAAGAC
Source organism: Tenrec ecaudatus (assembly GCF_050624435.1). Lineage (NCBI taxonomy): Eukaryota > Metazoa > Chordata > Mammalia > Afrosoricida > Tenrecidae > Tenrec > Tenrec ecaudatus. Next base: position 119,681,184 of record NC_134531.1, on the reverse strand, counting down.
AAGATTCTAACTGTGATTTTTTTGCGGGTAACACAGAATTACGAAAGCAAACAAAACACTTGTAGGACCTTGAAAGGAATTCTCAAAGCTCCACTCATAAACAAAATAAAAACCCTCCCAGGTGGACCAATAATACAGTATCATGGAGAATGTTTTAAAAACATGGAACCTATCAAGGATTTATTGTCCCTTGGATCTGCAATGAATGCTTATGGACGCAGGCAATGAAAGAAATGAAACCACGGATTGTATTGGGAAAATCTTCTGCAGGAGACCTCTCTGAAGTGTAAAGAATAAATATCACTTTGAGGGATAAGATGAACCTGACTAAAGCCATAGTATTTCCAAGAAATCCACATGGATGTGAAAACCGGGCAGTGAAACAGGAACACAGAAAAAGAATGGATGGATTTGAGTCATGGATTTGGTGAAAAATATTGAAAATGAAATAGAGGGCCAGGAGAACAGATGTGTTTTGGACTCCGTGCAGTCAAAATGCTACTTAGGAGTGAGCGTTTTGAGATGTCACCTCATGTACTTCAGACATGAGGCGAACATGGAACTTGTCAGCGTACTGAAAGGAAAACCCTCAAGAAGATGCACTGACACGGAACTACTTCAACAACGACCTCAAACATCGGAACAGTGTGAGCACGGGGTAGAACGAGGCAGTGTTTCATCTTGTTTTATGTATGTTGGGTCACTGTAGTTGGGGACAGCACCGAGCAACAATAATTCATGGCATATTGCATGTTTTGATATATATAATATAATATGATATGATATGATGTGATGTGATGTGATGTGATGTGATGTGATGTGATATGATATGATATGATATGATATAACATAACATAACATAATATAATATAATATATATAATAACAGCATCCTATAGATCATAAATTGTAACATCACATATATTATTAGCTACTACAAAGCCTTCAGACCCTCTGCTTCTCTAGCCCAGAACTGGGGTGAGTTGAACATGGGATGAGAAGGAGAAAAGGGGTGGGTTGATAAAAGGAGTATTACAAAATGAATCATGTCTCATAATATATGTGTTGGCTCCCTATTACTTGTATGAGTGACTGTGATCTTGTCATAATATAGCATTTTATTTTGTCATGTTAAGGAAGTCATACTAGTATAAAGTGAATCCTTGCTGGAGGCACAGGGAATCCAGGGTGGATGATACCTTCAGGACCAGGGGTGTGAGGGGCGATGCTGGGAGAGTGGAGGGTGAGTGGGTTGGAAAGGGGGAACTGATTACAAGGATCTACATGTGACCTCCTCCCTGGGAGATGGACGGCAGAGAAGTGGGGGAAGGGAGACTCCGGATAGGGCAAGATATGACAAAATAACAATGTATAAATTACCAAGGGCACATGAGGGAGGGAGGAGCGGGGAGGGAGGGGAAAAAAAGAGGACCTGATGCAAAGGGCTTAAGTGGAGAGCAGATGATTAGGGCAAAGAATGTACAGATGTATTTATATGTATGGATTGTGATAAGAGTTGTATGAGCCCCTAATAAAATGTTTTTTAAAAAAAGTGAATCCTTACCTTAATCACATCTGAAATATAAAAGACGAGAAAAAACTACAGGGCACATACAGGGGAAACACCAAAGAAGGAAACACCAGGGAACACCAAATAATACCAAGGATCACCAGCAGGTACCAAAAACTAAGAGGAGCATTTAGAAGGAATGCGTTGTCCACAATCCTGGTTTTGACTTTTAATCTCTTAACTTACAAGAAAATGAATTGCTCGTCTTTAAGGGCACCCATTTGAGGTATTTCAGTGGTGGTAGCACTTAATAACTAGGACAGAGATTGATTTGGGTTCACGGCAGAAAGAAGCTTTCTGATCACCTTGGCCATCCAGCTGTGGAATCAGCAAGCTGGGAGAATTCACCACCAGAAGGGTGCAAGAGGAAGCACATCTGTCATTCGGGAATATAGATGAAGAGGTTTCTACTATAAGTAAAGTAGGAACTACATCACTTATAGCGTCATGTGACCTTTAATTTACAGCACCAGCAGTCTCCTTTCCTCTTCCTTACACCTGCACAGTGACCTTTAGTTCCTCTGTTGAACACCAGTAACCTGCCTCTTCAAGTCACAGAGTGATCTAAATGTATTCTGATTTTGTCAGAACCTTTATATGTATCAAGGATGCAATATCAGTAGAATTAATTCAACATAACATCCATGGTTTCACTGGGGCAGGAAGAGCAGGGTCATGATATAACTTTAGATAGAATTATTTCCATTGAATAATACAAAACAAAACCATGTTTTTCGAAGAAACATTGGAGAAAACAGAGTTGTCCTCCTGTTTGGACACACCATAGACAGTGCAGTGACCCACTGGGAACACCAGATGTGTCGCTGTGGTCTGCTTAATTGAAAGCCTAAAGCCCCAGATGTGTAATCAGCCTCACACATAGCCTGTTAATTTGATTATCATATTGGATGGCCCATTGATATTCTCAAAGTATTGTTTCTCTCCTTTTCCCTTCAGTACAACTTTTCCTTCCTTTCATTAATTATTCTAGATCTGTTTTTGTTTTTTTTCTATATTTTAGCACATGTAAATCTGTCAGACACATAGTAAGTTGATTTTTTGTATAAAGAAAATGATTAACCCGAAAAGTTCCAGAATTCTCCATGTTTAAATTTCTTTAAGTTCTAAAAAGTGGTACAGACTGAAGTAGTCCATGTTTTTGAAAATAGAAATTTTCCACTTAGAGAAATTAATATTTTTGGCAATTTCAATGTAATTATTCAAAATGTATCCAGAAGAAATTGAAACACACATACTCTCTCCTATAAGTACCAGGAGGTCAAGTCACATAAAAGAGGAAATGATGTGAGGTCTTGCAGAAAGACTTAGGCTCTCATTCACATTTCTTAGCGCACAAACATATAATTCTATATCTGGTTCCCCACTGAAGAAATAGAAACAAAATCTAAATGGGAAAGGTGGAGGAACTGCCGGCAGCAAAAAGAAAGAGAGCAGAGAAAAATGACAGTTCTACTGACAGAGGAGGAGGACAAAGATCGAAAGAGCATAGGCTAACTTAAAAGAACACAATAGCACAGAAAATCACAAATGTTATTTGTTTGATGAGGATGACATCATTGAGCTGGCAATGCATCACTTTGCTCATTCCAGTTGCCCTCTGGCAACCCTACCTATTGAATCAATGACATCCATTGCTTCAAATAGTAGCAGTATTCGTCCAAGATCATGAGTGTCATTGCTTGGACTTAGCTTGAAGTTTCAAAATAGAATTTTGAAAGCCAGTATAATGCATCAGATTGAAACAACACCCCCCAAATCTAAACTTATTGAAAGATAAATGGTTTTCTTAAAATACAAATAAAAATAATATTTAATGGTATCATGCTTTGGGGGATTAGGATAATGGAATTTTTCTGTAAGGTGTAGAAAAATAAATTTGTAATATGAGTTTCCAGAAAAGAAATAATTAAGTCCTTATGGCACTGAAGGCAAAATCTGAGAGAGGAAAACTCGGGCAAAGAGTTTGATGTGAATTGTCTTGCCTTACTCTTGCTCCTTCCAAACTCAATGTTGACCATCAAGTATTGTGAAAATACTGGATAGATTTGTGGTAATCTAAAAATGTCATATTCAGTTTCCTTCCGTGAGCTATTGCAAGCCTCTTAGAGATTCCTTTGCACCTATACAACACTTGGATCCTTTCATATCTACTTGCTACAGATTTTTCAACCAGCTTTTGTGTGCTTTGCTGTTTATCTGCTAATATTTCTATTCAGTGGCAGTCCCTATGGAGTGGTAGTATTGCCTGAAAGTTTACCAGTCTCTTCCATGATTAGTAGTCAGGGATGCTGAGTTCCACTGAACTCAAGTCAAGAGCATAGTTCCTTTGTCTACAAATGAAACAAATTCTGGGGTAAAATGTACGTAAAACTAGAATAAGATAGACCCTAGAATTCAGCTGAAATGACACCATGCCTTATTGCCATCTCATTTATCCCAATTCTCTTGAAATATCTTATTGCTGTCTCCTAAGAGCACTTCTTTAATGAATCACTTTCATTTACATCCTTGGCTCAGGATGTACATCTAGGAAGCTCAACATAAGGCAGTTAGTCCGCAAAGTGAATTTAGGGTGTGGAAGTCATGGATGGGATTTTAGAGTTGGATCTCTTTTAGGCTATATGATATGGAGAGGTCATAAGTCCTGACAGACTTCATTCATGTGGCGGTTCTCTGGGTATCTGTGAGGATTGTAGGAACAGGTAAGGGTATGAACTGCTTTGTGCAATATCTTTGGCATTTGAAAATTATAAGTAAACTAGTTTATATAGACTTTGAGATTAGATGCATTGGTGTACAGAAGTGAGGAAATACAACACCTAGGTGAGTCAATTCATAACTAAAAGAAAAATGAAAATCAGAGTTTGCAAGGCCTCGTTGAAAGAATCACTTAAAACATCAAGCTGAAGGAGAGACAAACTTGATAGCTAGCATAAGAGTTAAGTATAAAGTGCCAGAATATTAAAGGATGGATTTACAATCTACCTCCCTGTAAGTCTCCTAAACATAAATCAATAATCTGATGGAAAATATGAGTAGGCTAACACTTGGGGTATGAGTATCTGGTAGATAAAAAACTTTTTTTAAATGATTTCCCACAGATTTGCCTCAGATTTCTTAACTTGGCAGAGCATAGAGCCACATCCTCTCACTCTGCTTTTTTTTAGGATGATACTGACAACTCAATCCAGCCAAACACTTTGAAGAAAAATGCTATTGACTTCAATACTTACTCACACCTTCCCTTCTGAACACCAAACCAAATATGTTTATGTTCTTTATCACAATTGAGAAATGAAAAGAATTGTCTTTCCTTACCACAGTTTGTTGGCATGCACCATATCCCAGGGCTCATAAAATTCCTGATTTGCTATCATACATAACATACATAATGTCATTTTAGCATAGGGAATGCAATTTATTGCAAAGAAGGGCCAAAAGTAGGCACATGTGCATAGAAGCCAGTATGTACCACATAATTCAGAAACTGTTTCCTTACAGAGCTTGAGAATGGCCTTTTAAAACCACAACTGAGATACTATCTTAGCAATGATCTGTGAAGTTGGGGGGGGCACAGTTTACAGGATATAATATAAAATTAAAGTAAAATGCATTATATGGTGCTATAACCCCAACAGGTAAGATCAATGGGTCCCCCAAACAAAGAGCTCGAATCAGTATTACTCCTACTGAAGCACTGAAGAACTTATACTTCCTATCCTTGCACCTTTAAACGCTGTGAGTGTAAAGGTCTTGGTTCTTAGATTAGAATGACATTGAAAACTCAGCAAGACTCTGATTTCTCATGTAAATATACTAGGAAGCAATGAAAGGAATAAGCTTATTGAAAGGGTTTTTATAACCTGATCATGATGAAGATTTAGGGTTGCCCAGATAATATGGGAGCCCTGGTTGCATAGTGGTTCTACATTGGTCTGTGGTCTGGAAGGTTGGCAGTTTGAACCCCCCAGCTCTCCTTTGGAGAAAGGTAGGACTTTCTACTCCTATAAAGAGTTACAGTCTCAGGAACCCACAGGGGGCAGTTCCATCCTGTTCTACAGGATCACCATGAGTCAGCATCAATTGATGGCAATGAATTTTGTTTGTTTGCTGGTTATTAGGTCATGTTGCTGTTGTTATTGTTATGCGCTATCCAGTCTTGTTTGGTTTACAGTGACATTATGTGTAAAAGGACCTAAACACTGGCTGGTCCTGTTCCACATATTCATAATTATTGTTATGTTTCCATCCATTTGTGTAGCTACTGTGTCAATACCTACCATTCAGGAGCTTCCCAAGCATGATGTTTTTTGTCTGGGACTGGCTTTCCTGATAATTACAAGCCCAAAGTATGTGAGACCAAGTCTCACCATCCTTGGTTATAATGAACTTTCTGACTGTATTCCTTCTAAGCCAGATTTGTTCATTCTTCTGGCAACTTGATTCAAATGCATCAACTCTTCTACAATCTTCCTTTTTTATCCTCTGGTTTCGCAGCATATGAAGTGATAGAGACTCCTGTGAGTTGGGTTAGATACGCCTTCATCCTCACAGTGGAAGTTCTACTCGTCAGTACTTCAAGAGGTCCTTGGCAGCAAATTTGCCCAATTCAACACATCACTGATTCCTTCTATTAGCTACTTCCAGGAGCAATGATGGTGGATCTAAGTTAAATTAATGCCTCAGCAACTTCAATCTTCTCTCCAATTATCATGAGGTGGTCTATTGATCCCATTATTAGTATTTTGTTTTCTTTATGTTGAGTTACAATCCATAAAGAAAACTTCAGATCTTTGCTTTTCATCAGCAAGTGTTTCAAGTTCTCACTTTCAGCAAGCAAGGAGTGTCATTCACCTTATTGTTAACAAGCCTTCCTACAATCCTGATGAAATGTTCTTCTTCATAGACTCTAGCTTCTAGAACTATTTGCTTACCATACAGATTGAACAAGGATAATGAACACAAATAGATTGAATAAGTATGCAGAAAATGCAACCCTGATTCATCCATTCTTGATTTGAATCATGCAGTAATTATGCGTTCTATTCCAACAACTACCATATATATATGTATATGTATATATATATAAACTTACATATCTTATATATATAAACTAACGTATATTTTATATATATTCTTTTAATCCAATATATCCATTCACATACAATTCTGTTTTTCAATGAGTGGAACTATACAATCATCAATGTTAATATCAGCTCTCCCTGAAGTCCCTTTCCCCTACCCTCTCTTCCCATACCCTTAGGAAACTGTTTCTTCTGATACTGTTTATGAAGAGTCATCTACCTTGACTTTCACGTACCAAGCAATCTAATATATACTAATGAAAATCTAACATAATGCATGAGATAAAACAAATAAACACTTTAATAGTGAGGGGAGGAAATAGTAAAGAACTAGAGGTTGTTTAAGTGGTTCATCAGTTCCATAGCAAACCCTGGACTTATCATCCACTGCATGTGGCCCTTCTGAGAGGGACGGGAATGACTGCCTCTTGCTCCATGTACAAGTTCTACAGGAGCAAAGTGAAGTACTCTGGAGTTGCCATTTTGCTCAATGTTATTCTTTTTGCTTTGTTTTGTTTTTCTGATCCATACAAAGTCCTGGGCCCTAGTAAATAAAACACAAGTAACCCTTTTACAAATTGTGCTTCCAGCCAAAATCCATATCATGTGACAGTGACACCCCTCATGCCAGGTGCTCCTCGGAATCCAACTTGACGTTCTGGCAGCTCCAAGTAGTGTTGCAGGTTTTTTCTTTGCTGTCAGCACAGTTTTACTTGCATGTTATATTAATGATATTGATAATTTCATCATTGTTTGGGTGCAGCTTACTTTGGAACCACACAAATATGGATCTCTTCTTGTCAGTCTTCAAATTTTTAGCCTAGATCAATGAGTGCTTGCAACATTCCAACCACTTGTTAAAATGGTTCAATCGGTGCTCTTCCAATTCCTGGTGCCTTGGTTCTTTTTTGGCCGATGGCTCAGGGCAGCGTGGATTCTATCACCAGCTCCTGATCGTATGCTACCGTGTGGGATGGCTGAGTTTCTACCAACTACTTTGAACAGTGACTGGATTTCTACTGACTTTTCAAGTGTTTCCTGAATAATTTAACATTTTACCCACAGGATCCTTCCATGTTGAAACTTGAAGTTTGAATTTCTTCCTCAGTTTTTTTCTGCTTGAGAAATGCTGAGGCTGGTCTTTCACTTTAGCTGTGCACATCTCCCTAAAATACTGTCTTCTCCAGATGTTTTTTGAAATTTTTTGTTCAGCTGGGTTTTCCCCCCCATCATTTCTTCTGATCACTTTAGCTTCTCTACATTCAAGTGCAAGTTTCAGAGTCTCTTATAACATCCACATAATATTTTTTCTTTCCTCTTTTAAATGACGTTTGATATTTTAACGTTATCCCACAATTCCTCTGATCTTCGGGCATTAGTGTTCAGTGTCTCACATCTGTTCTTGAGATGATTACTAAAGTCAGGCGTGATATACTCGAAGTTAGCGTTCGTCTCTTGCCAACTCATTTTGGTTTCCCTCAGCCTCAACCTGTACTTGCACATGAGCAACTGGTGGCCTGCTCCACTGTTGGCATCTGGTTTTGTTTGGGTTAGTGATATTCGGCTTTTATATGGTCTCTTCCCCTAAATGCAGGCAAATGTATTCCTGTTTATCTATCACAGCTAACAAAGCATGGTATGTGTTGTGGTTTCTAGGTGCCATCAAGTCAATTCCTGCTTATAAGAACTCCACATACAACATTGAAACATGGCTGGTCCTACAGCCTCCTCACCATTGCTGTGTTTGAGCCCATTCCGGCAGCTGCTGTGTCAATCCATCGCATGGTTTTCCCCTTTTCACTGCTTTTCTATCTTGCCAATAATGATGTCCTTTTCTAGGAACTTGTCTTTCTTTATAACATGTCCAAACTATGTGCGACAGAATCTTGCCATTCTTGGTCTAAAGAGCATCTGTGTGTAGTTCTTCTAAGACAGACTAGCAGATGAGCAAGAATCAATAGTTCTGAGGGAAGAAGTTCAAACTGCACTGGAAGCAGCCAAAACACAACTGCAGTAAGTTGATGGATGACCAATTGAAATGCTTCAACAAGCAGGCGAAACACTGGTAGCACTCGCAGGTCTATGCCAGCAAATTTGGAAGATAGCTATTTGATCAGAAGACTGGAAGAGACCTAAATTTGTACCCATTCTGGAAAAAAAAAGACCCAACTGAATGCTCAAACTGTAGAATAATATCCTGGATATCACATGCCTGTAAAATTTTTCCGAATTTCATCCAACAACAATTGGAGCAATACATTGACAGGTATCTGCCAGAGGTTCAGGCCATATTCAGAAGATGATGTTCAGCAAGGGACATCACCACTAGTATCAGATGGATCAGGCTGAAAATAGAGAATGTCAGAAAGATGTAGACTGGTGTTTTATTCACTATGCCAAGACACTCGGCTGTGTGATTCATAACAAATTAGGGATAAGTTTGAGAACAATTGCAATTCCAGAACACATCATTGTGCTCGTGCAGAAATTATGCATAGATCAAGAGGAAGGGAATGGTGCATAGTTTAAAATAGGAAAACATGTACCACAATGGTGTATCCTCCAATGATACTTATTCAATCTGTTTACTGAGAAAATCGCCACAGAACCTGGCTTATACGAAGAAGAATGTGGCATCAGAATTGGAGGAAGGCTTATTAACAACCCGTGATATGCAGATGACACAACTTTGCTTGCTGAATATGAGGAGGACTTGAGATGCTTGCTGATGAAGATCAAGGACTACAACCTTTTGTATGAATTACAACTCAGTGTGAAGCAGACCAAAATCATCACACCTGGACCAAGAGATAACATTATGATCAGTGGAAAAGAAGCTGTCAAGAACTTTTTCTTGCTTGGCTTTATAAGCAATGCTCATGGAAGCAGCCGACAAGAGATCAAAAGATGAACTGCATTGGTAAACCTGTTGCACAGCACCCCTTTGGTGTGTTAAAAGCAGGGAGGTGGTTTTGAGATCTAAGGTGCACCTGACCCAAGCCAAAGTATTTTCAATTGCTTCATATGCATGTGAAAATTGAACATTGAATAAGGAAGAACAAAGAATAATTGATGTATTTGAATTGTGTTGCTAGTGAAGAATATTGAAGACATAATGGACCACTAAAAGGAAAAACCCATCTGTCTTGGAAGAAGTATGCTCAGTGTTTCTTAGTAGCAAGGATAGTGAAACTTTAAAGCATGTACTTTGGACATGTTGTCAAAAGAGACCAATCCCTGGAGGACAGCGTGTTTGGTACAGTGGAGGGGCAGGAAAAACGAGGAAGTCCTCCAAGGAGATGGATTGATGCAGTGTCTCCAACAACGAGCTCAAGCACAGGAATAATTAAGAGAAGGGTGCAGGTCTGGGAAGTGTCATGTTCTGTTGTGCGTGAAGTGGCTGTGAGTTGGAACTGCCTAGATAGCGTGTAGCAACAACAATCACTGGAGAAGGACATCATGGCTGACAAGGTAAGAGTAGACAAAAAGCAAAAAGAATAAAACTTCAAAGAGATGACTTGACACCGTAGCTGTAACAAGGGTCTCAAACATATGAATAATTGCACAAAGCATCACTGAGTCAGAACTAACTCAATAATATCTAGCAGTAACAACAGCTATGTAACAGAGCTAGATATTAGTTCTCAGCATCACTTATTATTCTAATGACCAACTTCAGTTAACATATTGCATTTTTGATGATATAATTCTTACCTTATTATTCTAATGACCAACTTCAGTTAACATATTGCATTTTTGATGATATAATTCTTACTTGGTTCTTTATGATTATTTCTATTTTCTGCTGAAATTTATTATTTTACTAATTATAAACTAATTTTAATGATATCATTTTTATGATATTTGTTTAAAAATTTTTATCTGTTATTAATAGAGTTTTTAATCTTTAGCTCATTCTTCATCAATAGTCTCTACTTTTGAGAATAAGTCAAATTTTTCTATTTCACTATGTTGAGTTATTTTGGATTGCATGATAGACATTATGAATGGTTTCTTATAGAGGCACTGGATTGTATTTAAGTTTTCAAACAGTGTGTGTGAATGTATGATTTTATTAGGTAATTAACTTAGTTGGGATTAAAATACAAACTATCTTTTAAATATTATATATCATTTGGCTTTAAACTGTATAGCTGAACATTTTTTGCAACAAGAGCATCTTGCAGGGACTATGCAGACACCTTTGAAATATATATAAAGGTTTTCCAACTTTGTGAACAGAATTTGGGGTTCCCCTGTCTAGCACTGTCCTCTTTTGGATTCTCCTTACATTTCTAATTTCTATAACAGCTTTAAATCTGTCTTCTGGCCAGAGAGATTACCAAATGTTCTATGTGAGTATCAATTACATTGCAAGGCTGTTCTCCCTTCCCTTATTTTTATGATCCTGCCTCAGTTTATCACTGGATATGACTCAGCAGTTCTACAATGATTCTTCCTTCATAGATATGCATATGATACTTCATATACAACTATCCTATGCTCCTTTCCCCCTCAGTATATTTATACTGAAAACCTGGGTATTTACATTTCAATATCGTCATTGCACAGTATTTACATGTTGGACTCCTAACCACAAGGTCAGCAGTTCAAAACCATCAGCTACTCCTCAGAAGAGAGATGATGCAATTGGCTTGAGGCTGTGAGGTAGCATCCTACTTTGAAGTCATCATCCTATCTCCTTTGCTCTCAACAGCAAAAACACTGAAATTGAATAACCTGTCACATGATTGTCTATTTAACCTCAAGAAGGCTTTGATTTCTAGGATTTCAGTAAATTTCAGATGTAATTTTTTTTCACATACACAAGTACCTTCATGATAATACACTTTCTAATGTGTTCTTTGTGATGGTTAGAGTTTATGTCACCTATATAATTCTGGGTAATGGAAGAGACGTAACCAAACCATCAATCAGGTGGCAGCTTGATGATTCTTCCTTGGGGATATACATGAGAGGTCCTAATCAGAACTGAGTTCATGTTTTCCCCTTAGCCTTCTGCTGAAGCTGTATACTATTCCTGTTTCATCAGTCTTCTGTTGTGTTGCCTGCTGATCCCAGGAGCCAACAGAGCACTGCCAACCTTGGATTCATTTACCTTTGCATCCACCAGCTTGTGACTCTCTTGCTTTGGCCCTCTTTGCAAGCACTAGCTTGTGGTCCTCTTGCTTGCCCTACTTCCTGTTCATCAGCTTTCTCACCTACATCAGTCAGAGAAGCCTTCAGATCACATGTGACCAATGAACTACTAGACTGACCTTATGAGCTTCTACAGCGATATAAGCCTTTTATTTATATACATCTCTTTATATATATACATATATACATACATTCACATACATATACATACATGCATTCAAACATCAGTGGTTTTGCTTCTCTAGAGAACACAACCTAACACCTTTTCTTAGGAATATTTGGAGAGAGTATCCTATTTTCATAAATAATAGTCTTTCTACATTAAGTTTTTCTCTTCATACATAGACAAATGCACATCAATGCAAACAGACACCTGGATAGTGCCTCAATCTAAAGCATGGGACTATATTTTTATTCATCTATTTTTGATAGTATTTTTGTTGTTGTAAATGTAAATAAATGCTGCATTTATCATATTATGTTGCAAATATAAAATATAAAGTTTCCCCAAACAGTGAAATATTTGCTTATAACTCTAGTGAAGTCTTTTATAATATGATTTTATCTCACTACAAGAGAAGGGTTCAACGTTTTTTCAGTAACTTTAGAGATTTTATGCCTCCATTAGAATAAAGGCAGGAGAGGATCATGATTTATACCTTTAAAAATATAAATGCCACCATGTAAGATAGAAAGTAGGTATTGGCAGAGACAAAAATTCAGTGCTCCAAAACAATCAACAGTTCTGGACAGCTTGAACTTCGAGCCATTTACACAATTTATGTTTTCTTCCTCCTTTCCTTCATAATCAGCCGTACATCTCTATGTGTGCAATGAAGGGAATGCTAAACTATGCATATAAATGAATCAGCATAAATCACAAGGTTTTGCATAGACTTCTGAAGAAAATAGATTATGAAAGGAGGATGTTTTTCCTCTAAACCTGAAAAAAAAATCACATCAGTAGGTCTACATCATTAATTTCCTCCTTGGTGACAAATATAACATAGTTTTATATTTAAGAGATTATATTCAAATAATAACAGTTCCATAAAAGTTTCCCCTAAATTATATAGAGGCAATGTGGAGACATACATTTACTTATAATCTAGACTTCAAATGTGTTGAAAAGCCACAGACATAACAAAACTCAACTCGACTCTACCCTACCCTACCCTACTCTCCTCTCCTCACTGCTACAGAGTTGAAATCGACTCATAGCAACCCGGTACGACAGGATAGAACTTCCCCTTGTGTGTTTCTGAAACAATAATTCTTTATGGGAAGAGAAAATCTCATATTTCTTCTGTAAAGTTGTTGGTGGTTTTGAGCTTCTGACCTAGCGTATCACAGCCCATCATATAACTACTACACAGCAAGAAATCCACTGGCCCAGATTCAAAGATAATAAATAAAAACAATACAAATGCCACAGAAGTTATAATAATTATCTCAAACAATAGTTTTGAGAACGGAGCAGTATTTTGTTCTGTTGTGTATAGGGTCACTGAGTTGAAACCAACTCAATGAAATATAAAAATAACATAGTGTCACAATTTTCTCTTTTCATAAGAAGAAGTTAAACTAATTTGATGGACTCACTTCCCAGAATAAAGAACTCTGGTGGCAGAGTGACAAATTGAACTGCTAACCACTCAGTCAGCAATTTTACTGAATGACACACTGTGGGAGAAAGATGAAGCTTTCCAAACCCAGCCTCGTAAACTGTCCTACAGGGTCACTATGAGTCAGATCCATTCACAGCACTTACCGTATATACTTGTTTATAAGTCAGGAGTTCGGCTTATACATGGGCCAGTGGCATGAATGGATGTCATCTGGTCAAGCCTGACTAACAAAAGGAGGAAATCTCATGAAGCCTGACATAGAGTTCATAGCAAAGTGGGTTCGAGATGCATGGGAAGACATTCCAGAAGACATGGTGCAATAATGTGTCTTACAGAAATATAGTATTAGTAATGCTATGGACGGCAGTGAAGACTGCGCTTTGTATGAAAATGACAGCAGTGATGGTAATGACGGCTATCTCAGTGAGGACAGTGTCTATGATGACCTCACACCAGCTGAAACTCTGCATTGGGATACAGATGATGATGATGAAGAATCCAGTTTTGAAGGATTTTAACTCTTTACATTTTAGCTTGGTTGCTGATTGAGCTCAGGGAATAGTACTCTTAAGGTATCATTGTTGATACCTTATTGTTTTTGTTGAACCTATTTTCCACTTACTGTGCTGGTTTACTAATCATAAATGACTTGTCCTTTTATTTATGTTTTTATTCAAAATACATATTTAAATACATTACCCCACTGATGTCTCAATTTTTAGCACTTTTATTTTCATTTGTTTTGATTATTGAAACTCACCAGTAGCTTCTGCATTTTCCACCCCTGGCTTATACTCGAGTCAATCAGTTTTTCTGGTTTCCCAGGTAATAATTAGATACCTTGGCTTATACTCAGGTCGGCTTATATTTGAGTATATACGGTAGTTTGGTACCTTTCTCCTGAGAAAGAGTGCCGGTAGCAACTAAATGCTCAGTGGCTAACTAAGAGATTGATGGATTGAACCCATCAGCCATTGTTAATAGAAAGATGTGGGATAGGAATGTACAAAGTTGTAAACCCAATGAAAAGTTCTGTAGACTCTTGATTGAGTTTCTGTCAGTTGATGGAAGTGGGTTGATTTCCACGGAAAGTCCTAAAGCTCATTAACATAAAATCCAAGCACAATGTCAGAAATATTTTCAGATTTTATACTTTCCATTTAAAATGAATCTTTCAAAGATGCTGATTTACTTATTATGTTTTCTAAGATTCATTTTTAAAGATGTTAATCTGGCAGGTAATCTGGCTAAACAAATGTGCTTACAGTCAGTGATACAGGTACAGAGAATTAGAAAAAGTGTCTTTTGAAATGATGAGATCATGGTATTAACAATTTCTGTAAACACGTAATTATTTTGCCAGACCACCATTACCAAATGAAACTGCAGCACTATCAATTCAGCACTATGACCAAAAGCTTGGGGAAATGATTTCTGGACATACCTCTTCACCCAATAGAAAAATCTTATATTTCAAATAAGGTTAAAAGCTGATATATTACATGAAATTCAAAATTGTCCCAAGAGACAGTCTAGCCGTGTTCCATGTCATTGTACTACTTCATAGACACGTCAGGAACAAGTTCAATTCCTTAGCACTTGATCCAGCGCCTGCTCTCTTGATGCGAAGATGATGAGTCACAGAGACACAACTCCAGCTCTGCTGCTATAAATAGAGCTCAATGAGTTCCCCAAAGGTGGACGTCAATAACTAGGGCACTCGATTGGCAGGTGTTTATGGCTTCCTAGTTTGTACTTAACATTTTGAACTTGGAATGACTCAGAAGATAAAGTAGAAATTTCTGGGCTAACATGCTCATCCATGCTCCCCTGGGTCAAAATGCTTCGTAGCAGCTTTTAAAAGAGGTGAATTTTACCCAGTGGAGTAATCTGTGTGACATATTACAGAGAACTGGTAAAAGCATGACCTCCCACTCTGGTGTCGAGAACTCTTTCTAGTTCTACCCTTTCAATGAGCCACTTATTGCCTGAATCACTTGATAATATTACTGACAAGGAGTTCTTTGCAAGACAGTGTAATGTCAGGGCATGTCTGCCCAGGAAAGGAAAGTACACTGAGGTGGAAGTCCCACATGTGTATATGTTGCGACATAGATTAGTGCCCGGCTGTACAATTAGGGACAAAATTCTTAACAGAAATTTATTAAGAAGAAGATCCCTATATTGAATATTAAATATTTCCTCCTACATGAATGCACTCAGACCTATGAAAATAAAAAATACAGGGGAAAATCATCCAGCTGATTCCAACATCAATATCAACGTTACAGAGTAGAAGTGGGAGAAGGGAGAAAGCAATGTGAGGGCATCTTACTTAGCTCTTTCCACATCCACATAGGAATTTGTTATTGTTAGGGCCAATTAAATAGATCCTGATTCATAGTGACCATATGCACAACTGAGCTGTCCAGTCTTGCCTTATCCTCACATCTGTGACTATATTAAGCCCATTGTTTTAGCCTCTCATTCAATTCATCTGGTTCAATACCTTCATCTTTTTCACTTACCCTCTAGTTCCACAAAAAGGATATCCACCTACTGGGAATAGTACTTCCGACAGCATGTTCAAATATAGATGACGTCTCAAGATGCTCACGTCTAAGAAGCGTTCTGCCAGATTGTTCATTTTTCTGGGGGCCAAAGCGTAATTGCTCATACATTCAATAATCTTTGTCAACACTGCAATTCAAAAGCATCAATTATTCCCTTATTAATTGTTCATTTGTTTGCATAATTGTGAGGCAATTGAAAAGGCCATAGTTTGCTTCAGGTGTACCATAGTCTTAAAAGAAATATCTTTGATTTTATTACTTTACAGACGTGTTTTGCATTAGCCTTTCTCAATACATTGTTCGTTTTCTTGGCATTGTTTCTTAAAGGGTGTTGATTGTTGATCCAAGTAAAATGAAATCCTGCCTGACACGTTCAGTCTTTGCTACATTCTGTTATCATGATGGAGAGGATTTTGCTCTCCTCAGGTTAAGAAGTATTGCAAGTGAAAGTGTATAACCTTTGAGCCTTACCAGTAAGTGTTTCAAATGTCTATATATCTTTGTCTCTATCTATAGGTAGATATTTTTTTTGCTTTCAAAAAGCAAGGTTGTATTATCTGCATATTACAGGTGGTTAACTGTTTCTTCATCCAGTCCTGATAAAATTTTCTTTTTTATAGTGTCCAGCAGCTTCACCTATTTCTCAACATATAAAATGAATAAACAGTGAAAAGATAAAATCCTAATGCAGACCTATGGCCTTTAAAGCAAGCAGTATCTACTTCTTAGAGTCAAATTACTGCCTCGTGGCCTATGTGCAATTTACACGTGGGCCAAGTAAGTGTTCTGAAATTCTTGTTATTTTCTATTGTATTCAGAATTTATTGTTATATACGTAGTCATTTATCTGCACAGTGGGATATTTTTGAATATCTAATGGAACAGAGGTAAGCATCCTTCTCCTTGAGATTCTTTGCCTTCAGTCAAGATTGATCTGGCTGCAGAAATGATATCCTTTGTTGCACATTCACTTCTGAATCCAGCTTGGGCTTCTGGAAATGTTCTGTCCATGTTCTACGGCTACAATCATATTTTAATTATCTTCAGTAAAATGTTATCTGTGTGATATCAAGGATATTGCTTGAAATTTTCTGCAATCTCTTGAATCATCTTTCTGTGAGAATAGACACAAATATACATCTCTTCTATTCAGTTGACCATGTAATTGTCTTCTAAATTTCTTGGCACAGATAAATGAGGGCTTCCAGTATCATATCCATATATTGAAACATTTCCGTCCGTTTCAATTGGTAATCCATAAAGTCACAAAGTCTTATTTTACTCTCCGTTACACTTAATACATTTGTCAAATCTGCAATTCCATTCTTGGACACATATTTCAAACTCATCTGTTATCGTGGCTGACAGCACTTCGCTCATTTTTCTCCTCACCAATTCTATATCGTCCAATTGCTGTTCTTTCGTGTCCCTCTTCATTCGCAGAAAAAAAATAAGTTTCCTCTAGAGCTGTTGCCTTAGACATGTACCTCTATCCTCCTAAGTTATGAGAGAATAAATTTGTTAAGACCATCCACTAATTATATTTCTACTGTAGGAGACTGTCATTTTACAACCATGTCTTAAGCAATCCTAGTTTAAAACAACATCAATTTGCACCAAAGATAAGCCAGATGGAGATAGAGATCAATATAAATAGATGATTTATAGAGATATAGATATTTCAATATAAGGATTAGTTAGTGTAAGTATATATGTTAGTTTTATATATGTATAGTTATATACACATGCATATACACACATTTATTTATTACATTTGTCAGTTTCATGTTTCATAGTCACTTGTCTGTTGCTATCTTGCTGGAAGCAGCAGTATTTCCAATAACAGCAAGGTAAACAGCTTTCATTGGAGCTTCTAGACTAAGAAAGACTAGAAACGAAAACTTAGAACTCTAGTTGTAAAAATTAGTCAATTAAAAAAAAGCTAGAAAAATGATCCAAATAGAATATTGCCCAATGTAGATGCTTAGATATTTCATCAATAAAGACCAATTACTAGAGGAAGACTTTATGGTTTGTTGAGTGGAGGCCCAAAAAGGGTGAAGGAAACTGTCAATGGGGGGGGGGGGTGTTGTCATAATAGTTGAGTAATTCAATCACATATACTGCTGATTATGAAGATACAACGGATCAGGCGGTGTTTACCTTTATTATCATCATGTGTCGGAGTAAACATTACAAAAACCAATATCAAATGAGTGTATGTGCTTATGTATCTACTTTTAGTTAGTAAAAATATCAAATATACTTTGAATATCATTATGGTGTATGACAGAATGAGAACAAAATAAGTAGAGGTTATAGAGATAAAAATTTAAGTGGTAAATACCATAGTAATTGACTGAGGTGGTAAAAGGCAATGTACTTGAAGATTTTAATGAAACTAGTAATCTTCCTTATACACATGAAACCCTATGCCAAGAATACTTACATATTCAAATTGGGATTAAGGTAATCTACTTTTCATTTATTTTAGGGGAATTACTTTTAATCACATATGAAGTTACAATGTAGTTTGCTCCATTGCTTTGGTACCCAAATACTGTGCTTGAAATAAATCCTTGATGATAATATAATCTGGCTATTAACTATCTAAATCAATCACAATAAATGATACATTCTTTTACTTAAAGATTATTTATTTCCACTTTGTCACCAATATATTCAGTACTGCAAATATATCCAGATACACATTTTTTTCAGTCCAAGTGCAAAAGTTGTATATAAAAGTGAGATTGGTGAGTCATTTCTGATGTATAATCAATTTTGCAAGATATTTGAAGTGAATATCCAAAACCTTTGCCAAATTCATGCTTTTATATAAACAGATAAGACATTATGTTACCACATTCTTAAAATATTGATAGTATAAATCTTTGAAAAATGAGAACACATATTTTATTCTCTTTTAATTCCCTTAATAGTAATAAAGTTGAACATCTTGTCCTGTGTTATTGGCCATTCTCGTGTCTTCTGTTAATTGCCTCTCTGACCATGGTTTGTTTCTATTTTTCATGTGTATATATGCCTGCTTCAATGATTTGGGGTTTTTTAAATTTGGTTTAACTTGAGTTTTATGTTTTGATGCTAATTTCAAGCAAGTTCTTCATAATTTGTACTTGTATTACTTAATAATCCTTTGTTGTCCCAATGTCATAAAGGAATATTATTTTTCTCTAAATACTGTTTTAGAGTTTTGCTTTACATTGCCTTTCCTTTTTACCCTTGTGGTTCATTATTTCAAGAGGTGACCAGGTAGGAATCTAATTTTGTTTGTTTTCTATTTGGATAATTAATTGTCCTCGAGTCATTTATTGACTACTGTTTTTGGCCATTGCTTTTTCTATAGGACAGAGTCTCAATATTTTCTTCTGTCTGCAGTCTCTCTTCTGATGTATTCATATATTGTCCTCTCTGTGTGCTATAATGCAAGTAGCAATTGTTGTCACTTAAAAAACATAACTTTTCTAATGAGTAACATGAAGATCTATAAAAGTTCTTTGGCCAAAATTCTCGAGTAAATTTCAGTTAATTCCAAAAGAGCTATTTACTGAATATTCCTCTCTAGCAATATATAGCGGAGGGAAATGTTAGTACTGAGGCTCCAACAGTGTTGGACTGATCAAAGCGGGCAGAAAGCTTCAAAGTGTGGTTAACTATTCTCTGTTTCAGGGTTCTTATCTGTAAAATAAAGAAAATTGTCCCATGCCAGCTTATAATTGATTATTTCTCATATGTCATTACACATACATCTTTTATTATAGCTGTGATTATTTTTAGTATTTTGTGTATTTGTATTTCTTTATTAATAAAAATATAGGACAAGTGTGTCTACTCATTATCACATCATCCTTGCTTGATAGCATTTATCTAAAAGATACATAGTTTATAAATTTTTGCCAAATGGGTGTATTAATATCTGACTAAACTGAGAGGAAAACCTTTGAGAAAACATCTTTATAAATTTTCTATAAATACCCATATTAAATTCTTCAAATTTGTATCAGCATCTGCTTAGGTGCTTGCATTTTAAGGAGGTGAGAAATAAGAGGTAGATTCTTAAAACACTTTCAGTGACATGATAAAGCCTTATGATTGGAGGGTAGAGAGAGATTGAAAAATGAGTAGACAGTCCCCATAGCTACTTAAAAACAAGCCCACTGAGCAAAAAAATACTAACAAGCCCAGAGTGAGGTATCAGAACTCTGGAAGGCAACTGTGAGGTTAGGAGGCTGAGGTGGGTACAGACTAGGAGGGAGGAAGAAGATGGACAGCAGAGAATCTCGGAGAGTCTCCCCAGTAATACCCAAGTGATATCTGAGTCCTGGCTCATTACAATCATCCGGAGTGGCAGTTTAACACCACAAACCGAGCACACAGAAAGAGAGTGAATGTGAGAAAACACTAACCTAATTTTTAAAGGTGGTACATATTGGTCAATGTCCCACTTTCATATGCATATGATGCAATGGAGAATACCATGGCTTGGGTCAAGCGCACCTTAATCCTCAAAGAAGCATCATTACTTCTTAATACACTAAAGAGGTCTCATGCATCAGATTTACCTAATGCAACACATCTTTTAATCTCTTGCCTGCTGCTCCCCTGAGCATTGATTGTGGATCCAAAATCCTTGACAAGGTCAACCTTTTCTCCATTTATCCTGCTGTTACTTATTGATTCAGAGTGAGGAGTTTGGTCTTCCTGACATTGAGTTCTAATGCATCCTGAAAGCTACAATCCTTGATCTTCATCAGCAAGTGCTTCTATTCCTCCTCCTCTCATTCGGCAATCAAGGTGTGTCACCTGCATACAACATGTTGTTACTAAGCTTTCTTCAATACTGATGTCTTATTGTGCTTCACATAACCCAGTTCTCTGATGGTCTACTCGGTATGTAGACTGAATGAGTATGGTGAGGAGACAACCCTGATGCACACCTTTCCTGATTTTAAACCATGCAGTTTTCCTTTCTCTGTTCATTCAACTGCCTCTCGATCCATGTACTAGCTCTGCGTGAGCAATGAAGTGTTCTGGATTCCCCATTCTTCTCAAGCTTATCCACAGTTTATAATGGTCCACACAGTTAAATGTCTTTCCATAGTTCATGAATCATAATTAATTATATTTCTGGTCTTCTCTGCTTTGCGCCAAGATCCATCTGACATCAGCAATGAAATCCCTTGTTCCAGGTCCTCTTCTGAATCCAGCCTGAACTTCTGTCAGTTACCCATCAATGTGCTGCTGCAACCATTGTTACATAATCTTAAGCAAAACTTTATTCATGTGCAATATCAATTATATCGTTCTAATATTTGAGCATTCTCCTTCTCTTTTATTAATCTAGTTCAATGTTTCCCAAAGTGGGAAATGCTGCCCCCTAGGGAGCTCTGAAATGATCAGAGTAAGTTGAAAAGCGGATACCTGCACTTTATCCTGGCTTGTGGACTGGAGTACAAAAGTGTTTAATTGACAGGGGAGTCCTCAGTAAAATTTTTTCCTCTAAAAAGAAGGCAGCAAACCAAGTCAGTCTGAGAATCTGTGGAATCTACTGACCCTTGCCTAGTGTTTTATGCTTGCACTAATTTGTCTCCCTGGCTGAAATTCACTAATAAAGAGTTAGGAAACATTTTTACTGTCAGCTATCTTTTGAGCACTTGTTCAAGTGCACAGCTGCTTCATATAGAAGAAGGTCAGTGAGTTAATTGACTCATCGAAAGTATAAAACTAGTGACAAGCATCGGCACTCAAATTCATGTTTTTTTTAATTAAATTTTATGTATAGCAAATAAAATGGTGTTTTAAACCTTCCCCTAACCTATCAAATAGCTGTCTTCCTTTTCCCTATACCAATATTATAATTTTATTTTTTTTAATAATTATAAAAAACTTTGGAAAAAATGATTAAAACATACCTTGTGACAAGTGCTTCACTAATCTTTAATGCTTTCTTATTATTCAGTTCTAAATCCTTGTAGCTCATCTTTAACATTCAGTATCGTATGCTGAGGTCAAATCATCCTCTCTGTTCATCTCTTACTGATTGGTCGTTCTCTTTCAGGCAAACAGGACATTTGTTTCTTCTTAATTAGATGATCAAGTCTAATCTCATATTAGCTACAGTGAATCCTTGCAAAGATTTCATGTTGTTCGAGATCTTTCTTTCTCTGTTATTAAAGAAATAGAAGGAAAAAGAAGGAGAAATATCACATGAAAGCATAGAAATCCCCATGATTTTTTATTTTTGCGTAAGTAAAATACTCTGTTCTGTGAGAAGTATATACACTGTTTAAAGCATCTCTGATATACTGGAAGAGAAAAAAAAACCAACCAAACAAACTGAATTAAAAACTGATCAAATATATTCTAAAGGTACAGTAATTAAATGACTATGGTAATGGCATAAACAGACACTAAGTAAATATCAGGCTCCACAAAATATGTGAACTCAAATACTCCATGAAACTATCCAGGGACAAATAATTCAACATCCTTAGTCCAGTTCTTTGACATGGAATCAATATTAATATTTATAGAATATAGAATATGAAAAAATAAGCAAAACATTAATTAGGCAATAAATATTGGTGGGAAAATATACTAAAGAAACATTATTTTTTTAAAAATACATCACCAATTCACTGTTTCACTTATTCCACAAAAGTGAAGTTCAGACAAATAAAGCATAAAGGTTTAAAAGACATATAACAAAATATCTGTTAATGTGCATAAGACATTAAAGAGAAAAAAGCTTAACATTGAAGTAAGACATTAAAGAAAATCTTATAGATATAATTACATAAAATTAAAACTTCCTTGCAGCTGAAACAACCATAAATAAATGAGGATGAAATAAAAGCTTAAAATACAGTTAAAATTTGTGGCGATAAATAGTATAAAGGAAGAGTTCATACACAGCAATAGTCAAAGGGTGCTAGTAATATATCAAAGATAGCTCCAAGTAATATCAAACACTGCTTTTTGAACTTTCAGTAGAGCAAGAATTGGAGGGAATGAACTTAACAAGACCATGTTCGTGAGAGCTCCCACCTTGCAGCCCATTGCCATCCAGCTTGCAGATTTCCACTGCAGCAGAAGACTCAGCATTCTCACTCAAAGTTGGCAATTGTTGAGCAGTTTCTGAGGGGTAATCGTGCAATACCTCACACATTTTAAAATGCGGTCACCTTTTGGACCAGTAATTTAACTTTAGAAATACACTGCTTGGAAAATATGCAAATATGTGTTCAATAGACAACAGGGCAAATGATGAAGACCTTGCATTGTAGAGAGTGCTGCCATGAAAGTGTTTCTGTTTGTCTGTACTTGTTTATTAAATGCCTATTCTGTGCCAGGTATTAGGATTACACATAACTCACACATGCCAAATAGCTGACTGGTGGAATGTCTGTTGGGCTGCAAAGTCCAAGATCGGCAGTTTGAAACTATCATTATCAGTTGCTCCAAAGGACAAAGAAGGGACTCTGTACTCCCATAAATAATCACAGTCTCAGAACACTGCCGGGGGAAGTTCTACCTGGTGCTATGGTGTCATTATGCGTTGGAATTCACTCTATGGCAGTGAGGTTTTTGAAGGTCAAGGACGGTGTCCTTGAAGAAGTGCCATATAAGCTCTGATCCGAATAACTGGAAGGGATTATTCAGAAAGAAGCATAATGAATAAGGAGTTTTGATCTTATCCCAAGGGGAATGGGAATCCACTTGCTAGTATATTCTATAATCTACAGTAATTTCTATTTTAGAATTATCACTGTAATTACTGTGTTGATAGCAAATTATATGGGGGCTGAAGTAGAACTAGTGTGACCTATGGGAAAAGTCTAGCTCAGTTCTGATTAAAACCAAACCAAACACACTGCTATAGAGTCCATTCTGATTTACAGCAAGCATCTTTCTCCTGAGGAATGTGGGGTGGATTTGGTATGACCATCCTTGGGATTAGCTGCCTATTGCTGAACCCACAGGATTATCAAGTCTCCTTCCGGTTTAGACTAGAGAAGAGAGGGAACTGCAAAATAAAGTTTCAATAAAATGATAGTGCCTGCTGGGTTTATTTAGGGTAGAAAAGAGACCTCAAATATAACCTTAAAGAGAACATTTATTAAGTTTTAGAGGGGACAATGATAACACCGGGAGAGGCAATTAGCATAAGGTCAAATTCGTGCCTGGGGATTCAGTCAGGAGCTAGTTACAAATGGCACGAAACAAAGGGAAATGTCACACATTCATGATTGGTGGCAGGTAAGATACATCACAGTTATAGGTGGAACTTCAGAAGCAGGAACAACAGGGTCATGATTGGGACATGTCTTTGGTTCAGGGCCTTCTGACCAAGGCAGTCAGGATATGACTCACGACTACATAACTCCCTGTACTGTACCTAGTCTGGTGATCTCTATCAAGGACACACGCAGGTAAGCCTGCCAATGAGGAACAGCTTGAGGGATTATATGAAAGGGTCCCAGTATGAGGAAGGTGGAGAACCTCTGACCTACATCTTTGGTTAATGATCAGAAGGAAGTCAATGGAGTCTTAATATACATGGAGACTGTGAAAATGAATTCAAGACTACCCTTTTTATAAATCTCCTCTGCAAATCAAGGTGCTCAGAATCTTTCTCACCCTGCAAATGAGAAAAAAGATTGAAAACCCAAACTCGATGCACTCAAATTAATTCTGAGTGACTAGGATCCCACAGGAAAGTAGAAAATTGTCCCTTTGGGTTCCCAAGAACAGAAAGCCTCCTGTTTGTCCTGCAGAGTAACTGATAGGTTAGAACTGATGATTTTGTGATTAGCAGCCAGACACATACGAAAGATAGAAATCAAGACCAAGACTGATACTTTTGAGTAAGTAACTCTGAGGATGATGATAGTGAGTTTTATGGGAGAGACTGAGATAAATACATTATGGGGTGTGGTGATTAATAAACAATACTTATGTTTTGACCAGCTGTGTTTAAAATATCAGCCAGGCAAGTGATTATGCATGATGCTAAAGTTTCAGTAGATGCCAACTCTAGACAAAGAGTCTGAAATCATGTAATTAATATTGAACACAAGGGAAAAGAATGCAGTTCTCAAGGGCGCAGGGAGAACAGAGAATAGACAGCCAGAACTGAATGATAAGGCACGCAAATAAGTGATATTAACCAGGGGAAGAAAGAAAGTTTAAATCCTTCTGAAATTTTGAGCTCTATAACTTCTTGTAAGTCAGCATCTCCATTCCTCAGTTTTCTCATCTATAAAAGGGTAATGTTCACAAAAATTTTGAGGATTAATTAAAAGACTGATGGTGTATATTTGAGCTTAAATACGGAGCACAGAGAGGTATGGATGGTGGTAACAGACCAAAATTCATTTATAGACACCCCCCCCCACACACACACACACACAGACTGGGCAGCCACTGAATGCTTCCTGATCATTAACCCAAGGTGTAGAAGATAATCTTGACCTCAGGCAGAACGCCCTGACAGTGGATTGCCTCTACCCCTCGCGCAGCAGCCCAGGGAGAAGCAGTCTCTCTTGGGGGCATTAGGTGTGTCCTTCCTGGAGGTCACCATGCTGGGGATGGGTGGGTGGGTGGGGGGAGGTTGGGGAATTCAAATGGCCATGAATTGTGCCCCCTCAGTTTCACCCTGACTTGGTCAGAAGGCCCTGGGCCAATCTTAGAAGTCCTTGTTTCAAACAATGTGTGTGTCCTCTTCTTGGTCTCTGCTTCTATAATGATGTTACTGATCTGCTACCAATCATGCTTTTGTAACAGTTTCCTTTGTCCGCCCAAGCCTTCCTTAAAGCTTGGTATCTCAACAAAACCTTGTATGTCATTTCAACCACATGTTGGTGGCCTCCCTTATCCAGATAATGTGTCCCTATTATGTTTAGTTGGTTTGTGTGTGTGTTTAGTTAGTTTTAAAACTAACAATATTTCCTGATTATGTGTGTTTCCTTAACTATGCAAAGGCATTCAACTGTACGAACCATAACACATTGTAAACGACTTTGAGAAGAATGGGAATTCCAGAACATTTTATTGTGCTCCTGAGGGACTTGTACGTGGATCAAGAGACAGTTGTGGGAAATGCTACATGGCTTAAAATCCGGAAAGCTGTGCCTTCGGGTTGGATCCTCTCACCATCGTTGTTCAATCTGAGTGCTGAGAAAATAATGAGAGAAGCTGGATTATGGAGAAAAAAGTGAGTTATCAGAATTGGAGACAGGTTTATTAGCAACCTGTTGTATGCAGATGGCACAACCGTGCTTGCTGAAAGTGAGGAGAAATGGAAGCACTTGCTGATGAAGAGCAAGGATTGTAGTTTTGGGGATGGATTGCAAATCAATGCCAATCATCAGAGTGGGAACAATAGGTCACATCATGATAAATGGTGAAAAGATTGAAGCTTTCAAGGATTTTTTTCTTGCTTGGACCCATAATCAGTGCTCGTGGAAGCAGCAGTTGAGAGACCCAAAGCAATGTTGCCTTAGGTCAATCTGCTGCACAAGACCTCTTTAGAGTATTGAAGGGCGAGAATGTTTCTTTGAGGACTAAGGTCCACCTGACCCAAGCCAGGCTTGGTAGTTCCCATTGCCTCATATGCATGTGAAAGGTGGCCCCTGAATAAGGACGACTGTTGAAGAGCAGATATATTTGCATGATGATGCTGGAGAAACATATAGAAAGTAGCATGGATAGCTAAAAGGAAAAACTGATTGGTTTTGGAAGAAGTAAGGCCAGAGTGCATCTTAGAGGCAAGGGTGTCAAGAGAAGTCGTCCCTAGTTTGGACATATTGTCAGGAGAGATCCAGTCCTTGGTTAAAGGCATCATATTTGGTAACATGTAAGGGCTTCGGAAGAGACGATGGCCCTCAGTGTGCTGGATCGACACCGGCGGCATCAGTGAGCTCATGCGCAGGAACAATTCTGAGGATCGTGCAGGATCTTGCCTTGTTTCCTTCTCTTGCGTGTGGAGTAACTGTGGCTGGAGCCCACTTGATGGCCCCTGAAAGCATAATAACAACAAATGTTGCCTTTAAATCACAAATGGCATGGGGTCTCTTTTACACCATGTAACCCAGAGAAGCTGCATGCAGCGTGCATAACAACATCCTCAACACAGAGGAAGTCCTCAACCCGCGTCGGTGACAAGTGTCATTGCAAGTACATGACTGTTTTAGTATGAAAATGGTAGAGGCAACCTAAATTGCTTATGTAAGTCATAAAATTACATTTGGCAATGAACAAAGTTGAAACTGTGCAAATTAAGAGAGAAAACAAATAATTCTGAGTTAGTAACAAATTAGTATTTAGAAATAGAAAACTACTAGAAGAAAAAAGGAGATTGGATTTGGTTCCAACAAAATAATTTTTTTAATTATAAACAAGAAAATCTGGGAAAATGGTTAAGTAAATAAGGAGCATAATGCAATTGGGTGTTGTTTTAAAAGTTTCTAATCTTTGAACCATAAAGATGTCAGAGTTTCTGATATGGATCCACCATCAACATTGATCATTACTGTCCCCGACAAATTTAGCTAATGATCTGTGCCTGATGAGGTGGCAGAGAGGGCTACATGTTGAGCTGTTAACCATGAGGCCACGAGTTTGAAACCACCAGCTATGCCTTGGAAGAAAGATGAGGCTTTCTACTCTTACCGTCTTGGAAACTCAGAGATGTAGCTACACCCTGCCCTATGGGGTGTCACTCTGAACCAGAATTGACTCAATGGTAAGGAATTTATATGCCTAATATGTTGCTCTAAAATTCAGACAGATAGGTTTACTTCACAATTTCCACTGAACTTTTATATTAATTAAAATAGCTCCCCATTTAACATACCAATCGCCATACTACAATGACTGCAGGAAATAAAATACTGTTTGCTTTAAATAAATAGGGAAAATGCACATTCTATATTTTCACTTTTTCAGTGAGTCACTAGAGAGGAAAAAAATCACTTATAACAATATTTTAGTCAAAATCTACGTGGTTTAAGGCATTAAAAAACAGCATATTCTAAATAATGTTGTTAAGTCAGGTATAACAAATTGGTTTTCGAATTGAAATTTCAACCAAATGATATCAAGATAGAATAACCGTCTTTTGTTTCTTTAATTTGTGTAAATCTCTGAGAAAAACAATGTTTTCCCTCTCTCCATTCATGGGTAAAATAATATCCTCCACTACCCAGAGTGACATAAGAATTGAAGAAAAGACAAAAAAATTCCATCTCTGTGTGTTCACTTCTGTGCAGCTGCGGAACGCTCCAAACAACAGCTGGGTAATTATGACTCTCACCCTTGTATTCTGGAACACAGTCTGAAAATCATTTGTATTTAAGTTAAAGCTCCAATGCTTCTGCTATGTGTTAATTCTCTCTTTTCCGTATTGCCCCTTCTCCTTTCTCCTTTTCGTTCCTCCCAGTCCATGCTCCCCTTCTCAATAAAAAATTCTATTAAGTCCACTTCACATATTTTGCCCTTAGGGAGAAACAATGCTCAAGTGAACTACCTCTATGTTATTTCAACAACTTAGAAATACCTTCCAGTTTGGATTTTTCTATCAAAACTTAATTGTGCTGACAGTTCATACAATATGTAGGAATATTGAATATTTAGTTTTCACTATTCTGTCATAAATATTTCTTATAAATATTAAAGTGAATCAGCATAAGGTTTTGCACTTCATCATCATGGTTGATGAGGGAATTTTCAAGCTGTTTAAAGAATTATTTTGAGGCTGAATGACGATCTATGAATTTATTCATACAGATTCTATACTCCTTTATCTGAGATAAATATTTAGTCTATGCTGACCTGACTTTTAATCTTGCAAGTATATCCTTACAGATAAAATGGAATAAACCCTTTCTTCATTATAGCTCCAAAGTCCTTAAATCCTATCAAAACAAGAAACCCTTTATGTACCCAGACTCTAGTCAACGTATGAAAAGTTTTGTCTCAGCCCCACCAAATGTATATAGTAATTACCTATTACTGAAAAATTAGTTTCCCACTCTCCTTCTATAATCTCCAACTCATATCACATGCTCATACATCCAAATACTTGCCAAATTTTCTCCTCAAAGCACCAAGAAAGAATGGCGAAGGAAAAAGTGCAAGCCAAATGCCATTTTGTAAAATTCAGAGACTGACAGAATATAAATCTACAGATGTGCTGAAACACTACTTAGCTATTTAATTGCTCTATTAGCCCCATAACTTCCTTATTACTTGTTAGAAACAAAAAGTCTAGGAAATTGATTGCCATGTAGTTTGTGTAATATAGTACAAAAATTCACAAACTTCGAAAGTAAGAAGTGGAAAGACCCAGGTGGAAGGTCAGATCTGATGGGTAGCAAGCCACAGTGTTTTCAGTCTGTTTCCCTTGGAATATTTCCACTTACAAAGGAGCAATAGAGAATTTTCTCTTATTTGTATCCCTTTGCAAGGCTGTGTGATATTCACTGAATAATCAAACAGCACTATCGTCCAGGGAATAACATTCATGAGGAAACACTAAAGAAGCTATTCTGGCTAGCGTCTCCTCAAACTCTTTCTCTTTACAGTCTGGCCCAGTGTGCGATAGAATTGCAGTAGCAAGAAATGATCAAGTAGCATCCATGACAGGAACAGAAAATACATGCCAGAGGTTGAACTGATGCTAGAGAAACTGGGACATTGGAAGCCTCTTCCAACACAGTGAGGATGTTGCATGAAGACCCATCAAGAGGACAAATGTTTGATTGACTGACAAGTGAAGCCATCAACTGGTCAGCATGAGAAGAGGATGGGGCGATGCTTTGAAAGCCAAAGTAATTAAAGTAATTTTGGGGATTTTGTTTGTTTGGGGCTTTTTGTCCTCAACTTTTCTCCCTACTTCTCAAACTGAATCGTAGAAATATAAACCATTCCTCATTAACTGGAAGCCTGAGCTTGGAGAAGAAAATATTGAAGATTTTTGAACTAAATTCTACTGACTTTTTAATAGTTGAAAATTACCACAAACTAGTCAATAGTGCTTAAAACATTAAGGAGACAGAAAGTGCAATTCAAGACAGCACAATTGGGAACAGGAATAGAGGAACATTAAATCTAATATTTGTAGCGATAATACTCCTGCTTCTACAGTAAACCAACCAAACAAAAATAAAATCTCTACATTCACTAAGTTGATTCTAACTCAAATGCATGGCAACTACATATGTTAGAGTGTAGAATTGCTCCATAATTGTCTTTAATGTTTTTTTGGGGAAAATTGCATGGTGCTGCTCGGTGGGTTAGTATATTATTAAGATTACTGAATCTTCACAGCAAACAAATGAAGTGGGCCTAAAATTGTTGCCATCCTTCCTGCCGAATAATTGGCATTCAGGAAATATGGAAAAACTGAGCAAATCAATAGAGGACCTACATATGCTTACTGGCATATGAAGATGGTGTATAAAAAAACTCACTGGCATTGAGTCAGTGCCACACTCATAGCAACCTGTAGGGAAAGGTAAAACTGCCCTTGTGGGTGTCTGAGACTGTAACTCTGTATGGGAGAAGGAAGCCTCGTCTTTCTTCTGCAGAGCAGCTGCCGGTTTCCAGCTGTGAAGTTTGCAGTTAGCAGTCCAATGCAAAACCGCTGTGCTCCTCCAGCTTGCAGGGCTGAGAAAACACACCCCAAACAATTTTCCATTTTAATTTCTATTTAGATAAATTGAGTAGCACAGCAATATACTATTAATCAACTGCCTTAGAATATATTTACAAAGAATGTTCACTTTTACTTGAAAGTCTATATGATATATTTTAAATAAGTGTATGTTGTAATATCAGCCTTGGAGTAAAAGTACACACACACACTGCCATTAAGTCCATTCCAATGCAGAGCAACCCCAAAGGACAGGGTAGAACTGACCCTTTGTGTGATTAGCAGTTCTGTGTCTTACCTACTATGCTGCCTGAGCTCCTTAACCACGAGCCATGAGCTGCAGAAGGAGGAGCAGGAGGAGGAGGAGATGGGGAGGAGACAAAAAAAAAGGAGGCAGAGGAGGAAGGACTTCAGGAAAGTATACTATAAGGGTTGAAGCTACAAGGTTGGTCAGTGAAACTCACCAGCTGTGCTGTGGGACAGAGTTGAAGCTAACCGCTCCCGTAAGGATGGACCATCTCAGAAACGCTGAGGAGCACCTCCATTCCTCTCTGCAGGGTCGCTAAGAGTCAGATTCAACTCCATGGTAGTAGAGTTTGGGTACCCGTCGTGCTGAAAGTGGTGACAATGGACAGCAAAATTGGAGCTAGGAGTTGTGGCATATTTTTCTGCTTGGATATTTTTACAAATTTTCTCACATGACTTGAATAGTGTTCTAATTGTTTTAATACAGAGAAATTTGGAAGAGGGTGACAATTCTTCTCGTCTACATTACTGGTTCTACATTACTTGTTTTATTTTAAAATAACTATAAGGCTCCCAAATAAGTTTAATGCTTGCATCTTTATAAAGCAAGGAACTTAATCTAATAAGGAAATGTTTCCAAAGCATCCAAATAAATTTCACTTGTTTGAGAGTTTCTAACGTCTGTGCCTCCTACTGAAGCACAGTGCCGTTTTGCAAATGCAGCATGAGGCCAGATTCTGGTGACATTTGTTTACTTATAGGGTTAATAAACAGTTTTATGGTAGAGGTTTATGTGTGTTAAGGAAAGTATAAACTTTATTAATAACTTTATCTAAAGTGATGAAAATCAAACATACAAACCACCACCAATGTTACAAAGTAGAAGGGGAGTCTCCGCGTTAGCATGAGGCAAACGCACATTTCATGTGTGGAATTATATAGCAACCAATCACACATGTCAACCTCTCAAAGCCCCGAGGGGCAGTTGCAGCTGTCTGGAAGCCTCTGAAAAGTGATCACAAGTCAGAAACCAGGGAAAGGAACTGAAAGTGCTTTTGTTTGAACGCCACATTCCTTTCCCGATTCATTCTCCCTCATGTCGTATTTTTGGTAATCCTCCCCTCTGTGTATAATACCCCTCTGAGGTCAGAAAAGTAACATAATAATAAGCATTTGGGCAAACGCCTTATAACAAATTCCCCCATGTAATTCTGCCAACAGACAGACCAGAGTGTCAGGCTGCACCGTTTCAATTAGGACAAATCTACCCTGCAAGACGCACTCAGGACAGTGCGAGGCCTTGCGGTCCAGGGGTGTTCAGACAGCACCGGGAAGAAGGCGATAGAGTGACGTATCCTCAGAGAGAGAATTTGGGGCAGGGAACATTTCATTGGCTTCTCCTTTGGGATTCATTATTGTCAATGATGTCTCAGTTTCCTTTTGGTGAAAAGCAAAACAAAGATTCGCATCTTCATCTACAGGATGTGGCAGGATCTGCCCAGCATTTCTGACTATTTCCCAATGCTTTGATATCAAGGGAACAGTGTCTAGAGAAGGTTTGGGGTTTTTTTAATTTTAAAATTTTGTATAATGACAGTAAGAGTACTATTTTCATATTCTGTCGTGTCTCTAATCTTGAATCTCAAAAGCAACAGAGAGTAGAAACTTTAAGCCTGTGCCCCAAAGTGGTTTTAGCAAGACAGTTGTTGTCTGAAATATGATTCTTTGGGGAATTTTCTCTCCATGACCCATGCTCGATTTCCCTTGACCTCTATATGATCTTTGCTCCTTCCAGTTTTATGGTTTCCTTAATGGCAGCTTATAGGTATTTTTCCCTAAAGAATTTCTAATTAAATTCCTATACTTTTCCTCTAGAAAAAAATAAATATAAATTCTAGTTTCAGGTATTTATTGTGCTATATTTAAAATTATCTAATTCAAACTATATTTGGAAGACTCAGTTTGATAAATGATAGGACGACATATATCTCCATTCCCTTTACTCTAAAAAAAACCAATTGCTGAATTTAAGGTTTAAAACAATTTATTTGCAACAAAACTACAATAAGAATGCAAGTGCTTATTTCAAGGAAGGAAGTAAAAATCTTGAGGGAAATGTATTCAGAGAAAAGAAAGTAGAAAAATAAGAACATCATTCAACCATCATTTTACAAGGTATGATACGAATTGCTACGTTGTCTGATAAGCGATTAAGGGCAAATAAGTATTTGCCTGCAATTTTATATATGAACCTCTGGTGAAAAAAATTAGCTTATTTTCTGTATAAAAAATTAGAAGCAAAATGATTACAAGAGGATATGTTAAATGTATATAACAGTATTTCAGAGACACTAAGTTCTAGTAAAGTGCACTCAATAAAAAAAAGTACTTATGCATCTTATAGTATTTGACAATTCAATAGCCTTCTCTAAGAAATATAAAGAAAAACTGTTTGACCCGTATTATGATGACTTTTACTACATGATTAAAAAATCTAAGCATAAAACATTTCTGAAAACAGCTGGGCAGCTTTATAACCCTCCATAACTCACATCTTTTAACACCAAGATTTAGTGTCTGAAGATATTTAACAAGAATAAATAGGCAAAATATACAACAGTGAACATGGTCTAGTCTTGTAAGGGATCAGAACATGTATTCACAACACAATTTATGATCCACGCAAACTTTACCTCTCCACCTTCTGGCTCTGAAATGTAAATGTGGAGCATATTAACTTCAAATGAAATCTCAAAATATTACTACCTGTTGAATATGTCCACCCAATGAAATGATGGGAGCTCCTTAAAATTCTTGTGTCCTAGGCATACTTTCACCACTGAAGTAAACCCCTTAATAGATATGCTTTTTCCTTCCTTATCTTCTCCAGTGAAAATAACTCTCACTGGAATCCCAATTCAATTTCACGATGGATGATCTCTGAAAAGTTTGCATGCTCATTTTATGTTAGAACCATCTGCTTTTCACTCAAATATTTTTCTCTCTCTGTGTTCAAACTCACTAGAAACTCCACAGGAGAGACATGTGGCAGCCTGCTTCCGTAAACATTTCAGCCTTCAACCCTGAACAACAATTCCCTTCCATCTGATAGGGGCACTAGGAGTTCGAATAGACTTGACTGTAATTTGCTAGTTTGTTTGTTTAGCTGTTTTTATAACCTTGTTTATGTTTCTGTATGATGGATCCATTTGTCATGGGTTTCATAGTAAGGGAAGAATTCCTGTATTCCTACATATATATTCTTGACATCTGGAATATAAATCTGTAAGTAAGCAAGGTAAAAATTCCAATGACCAATGCTAAACACCATTAAAGGGCATGAACCACAGAATGGTAGGTGAATGGATAGTGTAAGATACGGCAATATATAAAACAATAATACAGGTTCCAGGGAGTAGGGAGAGGGGAAAGGGAGTAAGGGGAGCGAATACCAAGGAGGTCAAGATGAAGCAGAATGTTTGGGAACTGATTGTGGTCACACGTGTACAGTATTGCTTGATGTGACAACTGTGGAATATTATGATATCTGTAAATGCTCCCAATAAAATGATAAAAATAAAATTAAAGTGCCCAATTAGAAATAAGGGGCTTGTAAAACCAAACAAAAGGATATTTTTAAAAATTAGAAGGAGTGAGCTGACTGATGATGGGGTTATTGTCAGAATACTGAAAAAGATAATGGTGAGATTTTAAAAGTGGAAATATATCTAGACCACCCACCACCCAATCCATCCGTCAAGAAGAAAGCAGTCTGAAGAAAGCACAAAGCCTGAGGATAACTTGGGGCTAAGAAGAAAAGTCTGTTGGCATGACCCAGACTTGAACTGTGAGAAGATAAAGGAGACTTGTGATAATTACAGTAAAATCACTCACTCACTAAAACTCAAGAGAATATAGTTAATAGAAAGCATAGGCAAGGTCAGGTTTCCGCAAGAGTTTCAATAACCATGTTGTTAAAAATATAGCTTGATTTTCAGACTCAATAAATAATGATGTTTGACTGTTTTGCTGGTTAAGGCTTTATAGATTTGGGAATGTGGGAAATAGATGAGACAACAGATGTAAAGAAAGCTTAAATTAGGGAGAATAGGAATTATGAAGGTACAGTTGAAACAAGAAATAGAAGAGAATGACAAGAATGAAAATGGAGACTGATTCATTTAAAATATGAAAAATAGTTGGAACACAAAAGTTTTTATAGAAAAAATAAAAGCAGCAAGTCAAGAACTGTCATCTTCTATCGATTGCAAACATTAAACATATAAAAAGCTCTGCAATGAAAATTGAATATGAAGAAAAATTGGCTCATTTAAATTGTAATGTTGGTGAAGAATATTGAATATGCCTTGGACTGTGAAACAATTAACAAATCTGTTTTGGAAGAAGAACAGTCAGGATGCTCCTTAGAAGCAAAGATAGTGAGAAGAATGTGTTTTAGACATATTGTAAGGAAGGATCAAACCCTGGAGAAGGTCATCGTTATTGGAAAAGCAGAAAATCAACAAAAAAGCTAGACACTTAATAAAATAGTTGGACATAGTGACTGTTAAAATGTCCTTGAAGGTATCTACCATTTGAGGATGGCACAGGACCAAGCGATGTTTCATTTTCCTGTCCATGGGTACCCTCTGAGTTAGAATCAACTTGATAACAACAATAAAAACTTTAATTTATAGTCCCTAAATGGTCAGTTGTGTTCCTCTGCTAAACAAAAGAGTGGAAGGTCAAATTCACCCAAAAACTTAATGGAAGAAAGACCTGGTAATCTATTTCAGATCACCTTTGAAAACCCTATGCAGTAAAGTAGCACATAAGGGATAGCCATGAATAGGAACAATTCATGTAATGGGTAGTTGGTGGGTCAGCAGTAACTTACTATAGTTAAATATTAGATATTTAATAAAAAGGAACATCTAAAATCATTGCTACCATTTTTACCTCCTCCCACTATTATTTAATTGTCTCTAATTGTTCTTTTTCCTGGTTAGCAATGTCTCAATGCCATAATTTGTATCTACATTGCTTTGATTTCTTAAAAAAGATAAAGAATGGAGAACTAAGCTTCTATTACCCATTGCTACATTTGAATCACTTTCCTTAAGTTTTGATGATATGTGAGAATTTTAACTCTTTCAATAATCAAAACTAGTGTAAAGTGGTGAGCTGAGGTGTGAATGTTTTTTATGCTAAAACAATGAAATGATAAAACATCACTACAAGAGATTAGGGGAAACTTAAATTAGTGATAGAACAGTCCTTGTTCATGGATTGCTACATTCAATATTTTCAAATGTAGATACGACAAAAAGCAAGACATAGACACAATGCAATCATAATCTGAGTTTCATCATGAGCCTTTACTGCAATTTAAAAACTAATCGCCCACTTTAGATTGAAAGAAAAGAGACTCTGTATCATCATAGCAATGCTGAACAATAAAAAGGGGGCTTCACATCCCTCAAACCCAAAACATACTGTCAAATCATAGTGATCAAAGTGCCCCGGAACTGGTTCAATGATATACACAGCACAGCCTCCTGGAATAGAATTCAGTCTTAGAAATAAATCCATACAACAACATAAAACTGATTTAGCACAAAATCAAAGTTCATTCTTTGGAGAAGAAAAGCCACTATAACAAATGAGACTGGAAAAACTGGGTATCTATTTACAGGGGGAAAATGAAACTGTGCATAGGAAAAAAATCCAAATAAATGAAGTTTATCTGAATGTTAAAGCTAAACAAATAAAGTTCCTGAAAGGTAATATGTGGATAAAACTCAGAGAGTTCAGGGTTTTCTTTCCAAAAATATGTAATCCTAATATACAAACAGTAAAAGACAGATAGCTAAAACCTTATAAAATTAAATTATTTTTGCTCACCAAAACTTTAAGGGACATTAAAAGACAAACTTCAATTATATATATATATATATATATATTTCAAGAATAGCATATACAAATAAAAGTCTAATCTTCAAAATATATAACAAACTTCAACAAATCTAAAACAGAGGGGGTAATGTCCCAGTTTACAAATGAACAAAGAACATAAACTACAATTAACCAAAGAAAGTATTCAAGTAACCAAAAGATCATATGAAAGATGCCCACCATCATTAGCCATTGTTGATGACTAGAATTGAGTTGGCTGCTACTCAGAACCCTTTGTTATAACTAAATGAAATAATGCAGGATCCAAAATCATCCTTGAAAGTGTTATGTTCATCACGCTGTTTCTTCTAAGGTCTTCTTTTGAATTGCTAACCCTCTAACTTACCTAGAAAGAGGTCCCTCTAGAGAGCATCCAAAGCACATGAGACAAAGTCTTACCATTTTTTATTCAAAGAGCATTCTGGTAGAACTGCTTAGATTGGCTTGTTTTGCTGGTAATCCATGTAATTTTCAACATTCTTCAGGAACTAGATAAACCAAATGCTTCAATCATCAGCAGTCATACTTATTCATTGTCCGGTTTTCACATGTCTATGAGACAACTGAAATACCATGTCTTAAGTCAGGCACATCCTCATGGGGATATATTTGCTCTTTAGTACTTTAAAGCACTCTGATGCAGAAAGTTTTTCAAAACAAAACCAAAACATGTCCTTATTCTTGACAGGTGCTTCCATGAGGAATGATGTGGGTCCAAGTAAAATAAAATCCGGACACCTCTACTTTCTTCTCTGTTTATCAGGATGTCATCTACTGGTACAAGTGTGAGGATTTTGGTTTTCTTTACATTGAGTTGCAATTCAGACTGAAGATGATAGTGATTTACCTTCATCACTAAGTGCTTCAAGTTCTCTTGCCTTCCGCCATCTTTGCCATCATCTTTGGGTCAGCATCCAGATTGAATAAATATGGTGAAATGATACAACCCTGATGAATACCTTTAATGATGTTAAACCATACAGTGTCGCTGTGTTCTGGCTCCACATGATAACAGTGAAGTGTTCTGGAATCCTCATTGTTAACAGTGCTATTCATAGTTTATTATCTATGCAGTTTAATACCTTTGCATAGACAATAAAACACAAGATAGCATCTCTCTGGTATTCTCTGCATCCAGCCCAAATCTATCTACTATTAGCAATGATATCCCTCATTGCAAGCCCTATTCTGAATCCAGCTTCAATTTTTGGCAGTTCTCTGTCAAGGTACTACTACAATTGTTGAATTATCTTCAAAATTTTGCTTGCAAATGATATTGCTACTCTTTTAATAAGTGCTGCCTTCTGTTGCTCTCCTTCCTTGGGCACAAGTATGAATCCTTTTCAGTTTGTTGTGATTCTGTGGATTTGTTTCTCTACTGTACCCAGACTAACACATTTCCAATATTGTAACTGTTTAAGGGAGTAGAAAGCTCAGTATTTCTCTCATTGAGCAGCTGGTGTTTTCAAACTGTCGACCATGGGGATTGCTGCACAACAAGTATCCGTTATGCCTCCAGGGCTCCTAATGAGTCAGAGCACAACCACTGAAAACAAAATTTGCATTGCAGCACTAGTCATAACGGAAAATAGTCAGAAACAACTTGGTGTCCTTCAACAGATAAGTGGATAAACTAAATGTGGTATTACACACAATGAAATCTTATTCTGCCATGAGGAAGTTATGACTTATCTAAACATAATATTGATAAATCTGGAAAATATTATACAGAGTGAAATAAGTTGATCACAAGTGGAGAAGTAGAGTATGATCATTCTTTACAATAAGACAAGATTACATAAATACAGAGTGCCTGTAGAACTTTCTCCAAAGGGACTGTCCTTATCAAAGCATCCCTGATCCTGAATAGTAACTTGTTTCTTTCCTAAACCATCCATAATTGTAAGTATAGCCTGTGAATTCGGTGTGGCTGTTCTCCCATCAGAGAAGTAGAGAGTACCATGAGAAGGATATTTAGTGTCAGAATTAGTGAAAAGTTTGGAGAATATCTGACCTCACAGGAATTATTTTTGGGCTGATTCTTCCATTCCTGGAAACAAAATGAGAAGCAATCTTCAGCCATTGGTACACATGACATCATCTATTCTGAGACCAAAATAACTAAATGTTGCCCAGTGATTATTAATGATTGTTATGATCAGGAACATAATAGAGGAATCCTTAAAGAATATGAGGGAAAATGTAGAACAAAACAAAAAAGTGTTTTAAATGTCCTCACATACTGGAACGTTTCATACTGGAGGATTCCTGAGACTATGGCTCTGAAATACTTGAGGTTATGTGCTGAAGTTAACGTGCTTCTAAAAACAAAGTGCCTGGTAAAATAAATAATATAACCCATGAATACTGGACAGCTTAAAAAATTATCTATTTAGAACAAGTAATCAAAAATTTCCTTAAGTCAAAGATTAGAAGTTAAGGGGGCAAGAGAATGACATTTTTGGAAAGAGCAACCAGAACAGAATTAAATGCTCACATATTATGAAAATTTTAATGAATATGACTGAAATCTTTTTGTAGAAATTGTTCATTGTGAATATAATTTGTTGTATAAACTCTCACTTAAAATATAATAAAATATTATATAAAATATAACAATGATAACCTCTGACTTACTTTAATCAACAATGTTCTTTAAAACGTCAATGCCGGTTCAAACTCATCCAAACAAAATAATCTCTTGATCTACTTGTTTACATCAAGAATTTCGGACCCATTAAAGAATCAGTGACTCTGAACCTTGAATAGAATGAAATTTGGCTATTTTTGGCAAAGGCCCAAATGAGTCTAAATTCAGGATATTTAGAAACCACTACAAAATAAGAGAAATCTTTAGAGAATACATTTCATGTGATTTTTGCATTTTCCATTCTGAGTGATTATAGGATTCCAGACAAATAATGTGCCATGGAAACTATTACAATAGACGAAAATAATTTTTCAAATATTTCATCAGACTGTCATTTGATAACCTTGATGAAATTTATATAGAAGCTAAATAATATCCTAAGGAAACAAGTAGACTTGACTAAAAAATCTAATCCAATAACTAACCAAATATTTACTCCAGTTTCTGGTGAACACCCATGTTTGATTTGTGGCATGGAAAGTGGCTTATTTAGTTATTTTTTTAAAAGATTTTTATGGACATGACTCTAGACATTCATGGTGAAATAGATAGCAATTACATTCCTTAGCATATAGACCAAAGTTAAATTATCAGTGTATAACTCTATGAACTTTGCTACAGAAAATGTTGAATGTTACAAATGGAGAGCATTTTCTTTGATGTAGAATAAGCAACCACTTAAGGAAAAGAAGTACTTTCAGTGTAACATCTCATGTGGCATAATAAAATAAAATAAAATCTTGGATAATCTAAGAATTGATTAAAATGTTTTCTAAATTCTTCCAGAGCTATCAGATACTCTCTAAAGCTTTTAAGATTGGCACCATAGGAGCTAATGGGCTTAATTCTTCTTAAAGTTCATTACCTTTAATTAATGGACTAAAAGATTGGGAGCATGAGGATTTCCAGATCTGAAGTTTATAATCCCTTGGATTTTAAATGTGCTTGACTTCTAGGTACTCTTTCCCTATAAATATCACATTTATGCAGAAAAGTAGAAAAAAATTTGTCGACAATCCAATTGATAAGTTCCCAAGTACAGCCAGCAGTCAAATATCATCCCCTCAGATATTCTCAGGCTCTTAGTCACAGGATTTACTAATTCATAGCAAATCACTTTGAATTTACTGTTCAGGAAAATATTAGTAACCATCTTAACTTCCCTTTGGTGATCTAGGGCCACAAAAAAAGGCCTAATGTTTTACATTTAAATAACCTCACAAAATATTAGTTGAGGCATTTAACACTTTCCTAGGTGAAAGACATTCTTTGGTAAAATGATTTGTCATTACTTATACAATAGGAATTGTGACTTGTGTTATTTTTGTTGGTGGTGGTGATGTTTGATGTTGATTCTCTTTTTACTCAAAGCTATCTGTGTGACAAAATAGAACTACCTCATAGTTTCCTTGACTATAGTCTTTACAGAAGGAATTTTCCAGGTTTTCACTCTGTGGACATGCTAGTTGACTATAAATTGCCAATTCTTTGGGCAGTAACAGAGGGCTTATGTAACAATACTCAATCAAATTTTAACATGAAATAAAATGAGGCTAAGCAATGATTTTTAGGACTTTGAGACAGTCTTACCCTCATACCATATGCAATCTACATTAATATCCTGTTACCCATTTTATAGATGGAACACCTACTCACAGAGGTTAATAATTGGCTTCAGGTTGTGAAGGTTGGTAGTAATATTCTAATCTCATTCTGTATAAGCTAATCTTAAATATCATACAAATTATTTCCTCACTTTGAATTATTTTATAAATATGTCTTTGAATTAGGACAATATTTTTCATGAATTAATTCTGGCCTTTGTCCATCTGTGGTAATGGGAAAAGTTGTTATATTTATTGTCAGAATCTGGTCTTGTTTCAGGGTCTATACAGAAGAAATATACATTGGACTTCTAACTTAAAGGTCATTGGTTCAAACATACCATTGGACATAGATGAGATTGTATACTCCCACGAAAGTTTAAAAGACCGCAGAAACCCTGCATAGGATCACTATGAGTCAGAAACAATTCCAAGCAATTAATTGGTTTTGGCATTTGGATAAAGAAGAAAATGTCAATGTGGCTCATCTTTAACAAGTTTCTAGTCAATACAATTACTCCCATATCCTTCCTGAAGAATAGATACATTTGCATAATAGTACTGGTGAAAAATACTGAAAGTACCATGGACTTACAAGAATAAAAATAAATCTGTCTTGGAAAAAGTATAGCCAAATTTTCCTTAGGAGTGAGGAAAACAATTGGTCTCAAGTACTTTGGACATGTTATCAGAAGAGTCCCTTGGAGAAGACATGCTTGGTATGCTTGGTATAGCAAAAGGGCAAATAAAAGGAAAAGAGGAGACCCGCAATGAGATGGATTGGCACAGTGGCTATAGCAAAGGGTCCAAGCCTAACAATTGTGAGGATGGCACAGAACACGCCAATATTTTGTCCTGTTGTACAAGGGTCAGGATGAGTAGGTTGTGACTCAACAGCGCCTAACAATAAAAATATATGTGGCTAGTTAGAAAGTATATTCCGAAACTCTTTCTAAGAAAACAAAATGCATGATTTAGAGCCTATAAAGCTGTTGATTTCTATAGAGATCAAGGTTAATAAAAAATCCACATTATTAAAAGGAAGGGACAAAAGAAAAGAAATTAAATTAAAAAGGTTTTAAGTATTTTCAATTAAAAAACTAATAAAATAAAAACAAACACAACCTAAATAATCACATAATATAGATTCAAAATTGATGATATAACTTTACCAAAGA
Source organism: Tenrec ecaudatus (assembly GCF_050624435.1). Classification (NCBI taxonomy): domain Eukaryota; kingdom Metazoa; phylum Chordata; class Mammalia; order Afrosoricida; family Tenrecidae; genus Tenrec; species Tenrec ecaudatus. The sequence continues at coordinate 119,638,839 of NC_134531.1, read as the reverse complement.
AACATTATTATGCAATCAATAAAGTGTGAAATAACAAAAATATTTGCTACTATATTAGAAATTTTAAACATGATATTAAATGCAGAGAATTCAATTTGAAAATTATATTTTAATATGCCTTATTCCAATGAATTAGTCAGAGAGTTTTCCCCCCTACATTTTCCAATTTTTCTTAGGCAAAATAGAGATGGATAACTCTTTACAAATTTAACATTCTTTAACAAATTTAAGAGTTTTATATTCTTTTTCTGTTCACAACGGTAACAGCTTTCTAACTTCTGAATGTTGACTAACAGGTTATACTTCATTTTCAGTGTTAAACAAGAACAAAAAGAAATGTTTTTTCTTCATTTTAACCCTGAAATTTATATGAAGTTAAAATAAAGTTTATTGACTTCAGCAAGATAGTGACCGAGTGACACATACCAGAGGGACTCCAGAGAAATCAGTGCAAGAGACCAACTGAGAGGGAAATTCCATGCTGCCAAGTCACAGAAGGAGCATCAAAAATATAAATAGCACAAATCCACTAGCTTTTGAGGAGGTGGGGACATTTGGCTTACCACTATGGAGGCCAACTAAGGTTTAACCTTTCCCCCACTAAGGTCTTGGCCAGAGCTAGGCCTCTTTGGCCAGCACAATGCCCTTGAAGCGACTGAGGGAACTTCCTCCTGATGCCATAGTCCTCACACAGCCTAGAGGCAGCTCCACCAACACTCTCCAGCACTACACACTGCTGGAGGAACCTCTGTCTAACCTCCGTGGCAATCTAGCTGATTAGGGCAATTCCATCCACCATCTGAGGTGCTCTGCACCAAAGTGGGCACCCCACCTGTCTTCTGCACCACACCCATTGTACAGGCCCTCTGGGGTGCTCCAAGATGCAGTGGGCTACACCACCATGGCTTCCTGGGAAATCACCTAGTGGAATACACACTATATGACGAGTACACAACCATCCAACCTCATGAGTACACAACCATCCAACCACCTTCCCCTGAGAGGACCATCCAACTTGCCCTCCGAATAACTTAATACTGGTTGGCTAGGGAAAGAGTGAAGCTGCGGGAAAATAAAGAGGTAGGCAGACAAAAGTAGCATTCCTATGAGTCTCCAGAGAAATCCCAGTGCTTCTTAACTCTCTGGAAAATGCCACAAGGCTCCTCTAAAAAAATACAACGAAAAGAGAAATCAGCACCAATGACCTCAATGAAAAAACAGGAGAAACAAAATGCAGTGTTGGAAGAAGTCCTCAACATAATGATATGCAAAGAAGAAGTAGGCATTGATCTTCCACAAAAAGAAATTTTCAGAATGCTGCTTAGAGTCATATAGGATATCAGGGAAACAATACAGGTAAAGAGCACTACAAGAGCTTAGGGACAAGATAAAAAAGACCAGTATCCAATTAACAAACGTTGCCAACAGACTAGAGGACAGCAAAGCAAATGTGATAAAAGCCAAACAAGATCATCACAGAAGCTGAAGAAAACGTGAGAGCTAGGTCTCATGCTATGAAGAGGAACAACATCAAAATAATTGGATTACCAGAGGAAGACCCAACAAAGCCCATTCAGAAGGCAGAAAGAACATGAACTAGACTGAGTTCCAAGCAGAAGTCACCAAGATATATAATATTTAAACTATCCAACGATGAGGAAAAGGAGAAAATCATGAGAACAGCTAGGGAACAACAAGAAGTCACATATAAAGGCAAGCAGATAAGAATATGCTCAGACCTATCTGGGGTCACTATGAAGAAGAGGAGAGAATGGAGTAACATACACCAAAAATTAAAAGAAAATAACACAAACCTAGGAATACACCATCCATCCAAATTATCTATCAAGATACATGGAGAACTAAGAGTCTCCCATTAAAAGGAATAATTCAAAGAAGACATAAAAAGAATCCAGCCCTTCAAAATTTCCTTGCAGACTCAGTATTGGCAGAAAAACAGCACTAACTAAGTACAAATAAGAGACCACCACACAGAACAACCCCAGCCACAGAGAAACAAAGAGAAAACAGCCCACAAGTTAGCATTGGCTTAAGGGTGGAAAAAAAGCAAGAATGAAACACACACACACTCATATGTGCACAATGAACTGATAAGAAAGGAAGGTAGGAAAGCACCCCAAATAAAAGGTATAAGATGACATCACAAAGTCCACAGATGGATGTAATCAGCCCAAATATCAATGGACTGAACTCAATAATTAAAAGTCTAAGGTTAGCAGGCTGGCTTAGAAAACACAACCCATCAATCTGCTGCCTTCAGAAGACACATCTAAAAATTGCACACAAAAATAGGCTCAGAATCAAAGGCTGGAGAAAAATATACCAAGCAAATAGCAATTAAAAAAAAACAGGGGTTACAATTCTAATTTCAGACAAAATTGATGTCAAGGTAAAAGCCATAACAAGAGATAAAGAGGGGCACTGTCTAATGCTCAAGGGAGCAGTAAACCAAGAACCAGTGAACATAATAAAAATATATACACACCCTAAGAGAGATACGCAAAATTCGTCAAACTCTCCAAAAGAGGAAAAAAAGGAATTACACGCTCAATAATTATAGTCGGTGACATTAATACAACATCCTGAGAGAAAGAGATTACAGGGAAAGGAGCCATAAGAGAAATGCACCTAACACGCTCCAAAATAGCCCAACTCAAAAAAGTGTTGGAGGAGCTGTGGTGAGAAAGGAACTCTCCACTGTTGGAAGACCTGTAGGTCTGTACAGTCAACATGGGAATTGATCTGGCAATATCTAAAACAAATGGAAATTGACCTACCATACAACCCAACAACCCCTCTACTAGGCATATACCCAGAAGAGAATAGAAAGAAAGCAAATGTCCATCAACAGATGAAGAGATTAAAAACGGTGGTGCATACCTATAATGGAATACTGTGCATCACTAAAGAGCAGTGATGAACCCTTGAAGTGTATCCCAGCATGGGAAAACTGGAGGAAATTGTTCTGAGAAGTAAGTTAAACACAAACGGAAAAGTACAACATGAGTCCACTGAGAACTGAGATAAGCTTAAAAATGTAAAAAGGACATAGGGAAAAAGTGACAGCATACATACATTCCTGGGGTGAGGTCCAGGTATTATGGCCAGGTCCAGACAAAATTCAGAAATACATATGGTAGCCGACTAAAAAGGATTGGGAGAAAAACCAAAAAAGACATGGTTATCATGGGAACATGACATTAACCCACACAAGGTGATGGACAGAGGAACCAGACTTAGCCTTGTGGGCCAAGATGTGAATGCAACATACCGCATGAAGCACGGAACTAATAGAGAGCTCTTTGGGGACAGCCCCTATCCTAATTACATTGATAGCTTCCTTCCTCCCCCCAGAAAAATTCACTTCAGAGGACACCACTGAAGCTACAGCTCATGGAGAGGGACATGACTGATCAAAGCATACAGGAGCAAATGATGGGGCGGGGGGTGAGTGGCGGGCGGGTGGGGGGCGGGGTGAGATGGGTGCACATCCTGGCCCACAGCCCTGAGGACAATATTCCTGCTCAAAGCAGCAAATGCAAAGAGAGGACCATAGGACTGGCCCCACCACAAGACATTTCTTCTCTCACTGACTCATAATGCTACCGGAGATAACACTAGAGACATTCTGGAATTGTGCCTGATCTGACCCCACCACACCGAGACACAACATTAAGGATGTGCAACAGAACAGCAATGGGATCAGAGCAATAAAGTCCCTGGAAAATACCAAAAATATACTGTGGGGCCATGGCGTGGCACCCCATCAGACTTGACCAGAAAATACTCCTAAAGATCAACAACAGACCTTGAACTATTTATAAGCTTTTCTTTTTTCTGTCATAGTTTTGGTTTTTGTTTTCTTTTGTTGCTTTGTTTTTCCTCTGTCTTGTTTGTGTACATATTATTGTCTCTGCATGTCTATCTAGATAAGATAGACGGGATAAACAATCTGGAGGCGAAAGCAATGGTACTGACAGTCCCTGGGGACAGAGGAGAGGGGAAGGCGGACAGGGGGTGTTGTTAACAAACCCAGGGACAAGAGAACAAAAATTGATCTAAAATTTATCAGTTTTAGTAGGAGGCCTGGTAGGGCTTAATCAAAGGTAATGTAACTGAGAGGAATTACAGAAACCCAAATGAAGACTGAACATGACAGTGGAACAAGAGGAAAGTAAAAGGAATAGAAGAAAGAACTAGGAGGCAGAGGATATTTATAGAGGTCTAAATATAGGCATGTACATATGTAAATATTTATATGTAACAATAGGGAAATAGATCTATGTACATATATTTATAGGTTTACTATTAAGGTAGCAGATGGACATTTGGCCTCTACTCAAGTACTCCCTCAATGCAAGAACTCTTTGTTTTATTATCCTGGCCTTCCATGGTGCTCACCTTCCCAACACAATAGCTGAAGACACGTGGGTGCATAAACAAATGTAGTGAAGAAAGCTGATGAAGTTCAGCTATCAAAAGAGATAGTGCCTGGGGTCTTAAAGGCTTGAAGATAAACAAGCAGCCATTTAGCCGAGAAGCAACAAAGTCCGCATGGAAGAAGCATACTTGTGTGACCATAATGTTTTGATAGGATCAAGTATCAAACATTAAAGACCCAAAACAAAAAATCATATCAATGTGAATGAGGGGGAGTGTGGAGTGGAGACCCAAAGTCCATTTGTAGGCAATTGGATATCCGCTTACAGAAGGGTGAGGGGAGGAGGCGAGCCAGTCAGGGTTCAGTATAACACTGAAGAAACATACAACTTTCTTCTAGTTCTTTTTTTTTATGATCCTCTAGTTCTTTAATGCTTTATCCCCCAAAAATGTTGATACCAATTTTACCTTACAAATCTAGCTAGACCAGAGCATATACATGGGTATAGATAAGAGCTGGAAACATATGGAATCCAGGACAGATAAACCCCTCAGGACCAATATTGAGAGTAGCCATACCATGAGAGGAAAGGGAAGGTCAGGAGACAAGGGGGGACCTATCACAATGATCTACATATAACCCCCTCTCAGGGGGATGGAAAGCAGAATGGGGGTGAAGGCAGACATCGTTCAGTGTACACATGAAACAATAATAATAATTTTTAAATTATCAAGGTTCCATGAGGCAAGGCGGGTGGGGGAGGCAAAGGGGAAAATGAGAAGCTGATACCAAGGACTCAAGTAGAAAGAAAATGTTTTGAAAATGATTATTGCAACACATTTACAAATGTGCTTGACACAATGGATGGATATGTGGATTGTGATAATTGTTGTACCAGCCCCCTAAAATAAATAAAACTAAGCAAATAAAATAATATTTATTTTCTTCTGTAAGAAGTAGGTAACAGTACGGAAATGTCGGAGAAAAGGAAAAGGTATAAGCTTCTATCAATAAAGGCAATTTCTGATAATATATTAACAACCCCTTCTGATTTTTCTGTACCTTTTTCCTATTATTTACATTTATGATAATACTGTATGTATAATTTCCAATCTGGTGTTTTTTCCCTAATTTTTTTCAAGACATCTGGAATCAATAAAGAAATATAAATGCCATTTAAAATTAACAATTTCTGGAAGTTGAAATAAAAAAGTATTTTGATTGTCACTGGATTCAAGAAAAGTCCATCTTTGAATACGTAGCACTCCTAATTAGGGAAAATCGATTTCATTAAACATATATTTACATATGATTTTGTTTGCCATGTTTCATCAAAAGGGCAACTAATTCATGTTTATCAAGAGAAAATATAACATTGGAAGCATGGAAAAAGTCCATAGCCTTTGGAATTCTAGGCAAATTTTACTGGGCATGAAAGGTTGATATTCTTTTTTTTCCCTTTTTTTTTAAAAGCCCTCTGCATCAGGTCCTCTTTTTTTTCCCCTCCCTCCCCGCTCCCCTCCCTCATGAGCCCTTGATAATCCACAGATTGTTATTTTGTCATATCTTGCCCTATCCGGAATCTCCCTTCCCCCCCTTCTCTGCCGTCCATCTCCCAGGGAGGAGGTCACATGTGGATCCTTGTAATCAGTTCTCCCTTTCCAACCCAATTGATATTCTTTTAACTAAAAAATAGCTCAATTTTGTGGGTGTATTTTAAAAAGATGTTTCAGAACTTGTTACGAGGTGTCATCATGTTGGTTGGGTCAAACTCAAACTGACTCTGCTTATGACAGAGCAAAACCTTCCCCGTCTTGTGCTAGCCTCATAATCTTCTCTGTTCTTGAGCCCCTTGTTGAAGCTGTTGTGTTACTCCATCTCATTGAGGATCATTTTCTTTTTTACTGACCCTCTACTTTACCATGATGCTCTTCTTTAAGGACAGGTCCACCTGAACACATATCCCCAAAATATAAGCACTGTCCAACCATCCTCACTTTTAAGGAGCAACCTGGCTGTGCTTTCCGAGACAGATGTGTTTATTTTTCTGTATTGTATTCCCATTCATTATTCTTTGGGAACACCATAATCCAGTCTTATCATTTCTTCTCTTAACTTCCTTACTCACTGTCGAGCTTTCATACAAATATGAAGCAATTGAAAATAGTCGCTGGAGTGAAGGATACCTTAGTTTTCAAAATGATAGCTTTGCTTATTAGCACTTTTAAGGGATATTAGGCATATTTGCCCAATGCAATATACATTGATTTCTCGATTTCTACTTTTATGAGCATTAATTATAGATACAATTAAAATGAAATCCTTGAAAATAACAATTGTTTCTCTGTTTATCATGATGTAGTTTATTAGTTGTGGTAGTCATCTACTCTGGTAGATTTAAGGATTAAGAGTGTAGGGATTCAGAGTGAAGGGGTGGAGTCTAGGCTGTCAATCTGGAGATAGCTAATGAGACGTCTGTGTGGGCATGGCCTTCTCCTGAGAATTCTGGGAAATCTGGTACTTCCTCCTTGGAAGCGAGAGACACTTCTCTCTCTGCTACTCCCTGGGAGACATTGAAGAAGACAAGCCATATGAATTGCAACCAGATCTCTGAAGCCAGAGAATCCTCAGAGAGACCCCTACCAGCACTGAGATGCTTACAACGCCACTTTACCCAAAGACTTTGTACCCACTGGCTTGTGATCTTCCTGCATTTGGTGTCATTGCATGTGCTTTGTGAGTCTGAAGAGGACTTTATGGATTCGTATCAGACATATGGACTAAGACTTATGGCCTTGGACTGGACTGGGTTGGGATTTTTCTTAATGTCCAATTGCTCTTGTATATAAACCTCTTCCTTATACACATATGTGTGTCCATGGATTTGTTTCTCTAGTCTACCAAACTAACACATTAGTCAAGTTGTGAGGATTTATTTTGAGCTGTAATATTCACTGGAGAGAAAGAACCAGTCTCAGAAACCGATAGGGGCAGTTCTACCTTACCTGGTTGTGTCGCTGTGAGTTGGCATCGATTTGATGATAGTGATGAATACAAGTATGAATCCACACTGAGATTTTTAATCTGCCTTTTCCAAGTCCTCTGCATTTTAACAAGCAAAGTATGATATTTATATATCACAGGAGCTTTCTGAGACGTCCTCCCATCCTGATTCCCCATTCTCCATCATATAGTCTAAGTTTCAAAATCATTTGCTCAGCATAGAGATGGAATAATGGTGGTGGAAAGATATAACCCTGATCTACACATTTCCTGATGTTAGTCATGCAGTATTCCCTTGTTCTGATCAAAAGGCTGTGTTTTGGGCTACATGTAGGCTTCACATGAACACAATGAAGTGTTCTGAAATATCCATCCTTTGCAAGGTTTCCAACAGTTTGTTATAATCTGCATAGTTGAATGACTTTGCACAATCAATAAAATACAGGTAAACATCTTTCTAGTATTATCTGCTTTCAGCCAAGATTCACCTGACCTCAGCCATGTTACTGTCTCATGTTATCTGACATCAGATTATTACTCATTCTAAGTTCTCATCTGAATCCAGCTTCAACTTCTTCATTAATGTAATGCTGCAACATCTTCTGAACTATCTTGGAGAGTAGAAGTCAAGATGGTGTCCAGGTACAATCACCCGCCCAGAGCTCCTGAATTATCAGCAGCAAAATTTCACTGCAAATTTTTCAGCTTCACCTTTCTTTGGAATGGGAAACACTAGAGATCTTTCCATTGGTTTCTCAAGTTCTTGCCTGTCAGAATTCTTGGCATATATGAATGCGTTCTTACAGTACTGCATTGGGCTAGTGAAATATTTCAATGGTGTTAGGTCAAGTCCTGTATCTTGGGGTTTTGCCTGTAATTTCCATGCAGTTTGGAGTTCACTTTTGAATATCATTTGTTTTTGATCATATACTACCTTTTGAGATGGTTGGAAATTGACCAATTCTTTTTTTTTTTTTTGTCTTAGTAACTCTGAATTCTTGCCATCATATTTGGAAACATCTTGCATCATTCAATATTTTACCGATGTTGTTGTTGTTGTTAGATGCCGTCAATTTAATTCTGATAGGTCTCCATATACAACAGAAAGACAGATCTCCTAGTCCTGCACCATCCTCACAGCTGTGGCCCTGTCCTAACCCATCATGCACCCACTGTATCAATCCATCGCCTGTAGGTCAACCCATCTCCTCTCCTTGCTGACCCTCCACTCTACCAAGGGTGATGTCCATTTTCCGGGACCCAGTCTCTCCGGATATGTTCCAAAATAGTGAAATCAAGTCTTGCCACCCTGACTTCTTGGGTCCATTCCAGCAATACTATTTCCAAACCACACTTCTTTGTTCTTCTGGAAGTCCCTGGCCCTTTTTAATATTCTCTGAAAGTACCATAATTCAAACGCTCATAGGGTCCTTAAATATTGAATCTGTTCTTCCATTTTTGAGTTGAAGGGATACTGTATTTTTTATCTTTTGGTGATTTAACTTGAGTTTTAATCACACTTCATTTTAATATTTTACTTGTTTTCTAAGTTTCCTTTGAAATGTTCTGCTCCATTATTTTACTTCATAATTTCTTTCAATTACTTTAGCCACTCTACATTCAAAAGCAAGCTTCAGGGTGTCAAGTAGGATCTAGTTGTTCTTTTCTTTCTTTCCTGTCCTTTTAATGAGCCTTTCCTTCCTTCATGTCTAATTTTCTTGATGATGACCCACAGGTCATTCACTTGTTTGGTCTTTGGTCTTTAGTGTTCAATGTGTCAAATCTGTTCTAGAATTTGACTGTGAATCATAATTTGAATCTTTTGGACTTGTTTTAAATTTTTAGCTTCAACTTGAATTTCTTTAGAAGCAAGTTGGGTTCTTTCCTAGAGTTGACCCTTGATCTTATTGTGGTTGATATTATTGAACTTCTCTATCTTAGCCTCCGACAGACCTAGTCTATTTGGGTCTTGTGTTTCTCATTTGGTGAAGTCCATGTGTACAAGCCTCATTTATGATGTTGGGGGGAAAATATCATTGATCTTTGAAAGTCTCCAGTGTATGCTCTATCATCTAGGCTATATTTTCAACTACTCATTCTTTCTTTCTCTTTCCATCTTTAACATTCAAGTTGCCCGAAATTACCAATACATCATGATTACATGTTTGATCAATTTCAGAAGAAGAAGGTAGTAGAATTCTTCATTTTATTTATTATTGGCTTTAGTTATTCATGTGTAAATTTTAATAATAGTCAAATTAACTGGTATTCCTTATAGGTATGTGCATATTAATCTACCACAGACAGAATTGTACCTCAATTTTAGATATTCTTTTTGATGATGAATCCTATGCCAATTATATTAAATATTATATGCCCTGTACATGGCAAATTATATAACTGTCTTATTCAAAATGTGCAATATCACTCCAATTGAGCTCATGAACACCTAGGATATTGAACTTTATACTTTTCATTCTATTTTTGACAACTTCCAATTTTCCTAGATTATTACATCCATATCAGTTGAGGCTAGGAGAAAGATGTCCAGGAAAATAACTATTTAAGCATGTTATTAATAATGTTCCATAGATAACATTATAATATTGACAGATAGTATTATGGACCATGTATTTAAAATATGGTCCTAGCACTTGAAACTTTGTAAAAATAGCAACTATTTGATTGAAAAAAATGACCATTAGTACTACTTGCCATGACAGATAACTTTCAATCTGTATGCCTACTTATATATCTATCCATGCTTATAATCTAGCCATACTTATATTCCTAACTAGAAAAAGACCAAGAGAGGAAAGACCTAAGTAGAAATAGAGACAGAGAGAAACTTTACACAAAAGTAAATACTACCAGAGACAATATGTTCAGGAGAATGTAAATGGCTAAATTTCACTCTATGGAAGGCAGAAAATTTGGATGCATATAAAGAAAGCTGAACAATTATTTAAAAATCTACCTCTTAAAATTCTGTATGTTGGAATTAATTGGTTGAGAGTTAATGAGAATAGAATAGAGGCTTTCAGTTTCATATATATTTTCCATTACCTCAGAATAATATATTTACAACTTCTCTAACAATAATAAGAAAAATCAGATAAAGGATGGCATTTTATGATGTAGTACCTGTGGGACATTAGGTTTCAGCTCAACTACTAACCTAAAGGTTGACAGTTTGAACCCACTTAGAGGCTATGGAAGAAAGCCCAGGTGATGTCCTTCCATAAAGTTTATAGTTAAAAAAAATAATGTTAGGGAGAAATTCCAGTCATTAACAGGTGACGTCACCATGAGTTATAATTCCATCTCAGGCAACAGACTTGGTGTTATGTTGGGGTTGGTTTTTTCCCCCCAGTATCACTGTCCTGCCCCACCCCCTCTGGTGGTTACAGATGATGAGAGAAGTTGATATAACTAATAATCACAAAACACAAGAGTAATGCAAATCCTAAATTTAAAGTTAGGAAAAGCAAACACACACACACATGCAATATTTCATTATGCTTTGTTCTTCCAATACAGTTAGGAATAACCAGTGTATATATTTTCCAACTATGTGATAAGAGTTGGGACATAAAAAGAATGAATAGTAGTACCATTGTTTGGGGCAGATGATTAAATACTACATAAAGCAGAATTACTTTCTTTCAGGCCAGCTATCAAAAAGAATAATCTTTGCACTAGAAGTGTACAATGACTTAGTCAAAAGGAAATTGGAGCACCAAATAAGCGAAATGATAGTAGGTGAACATACAGCTGCTTTTAATAAGTCTGAGTCTCATGGCCCATACAAATTACTTCTTAACACATAGACGGAACTTTGAAGATATGATTGCCGACTAACTTCTGGTTATCTTTGAACAGTCAAATGAGAGAATGTCTATGTATAAATGTTTCATAGTTCAAAGGCCAGATTTTAGACTTACAAATCAGTTTGATATGGAATCCTTCTAGAGGTCCACAATTATTCTTGAGCATTTAGAAAAGCAATGGTAAGATTTAGAGTGGCACAGTTTTATTAAGAATAAAAAGGGGAATTTTCTGTTTTATAATATTACTATACAATTATATTAAGAAAATACTATAGATAGTATTACATTGCAAATATTGGTGTGAATAACATATCAAATAATATCACTCTTTATAGGGTGAGAATACACAGCTGAGTGAGACAAAGCTTCAACCTTACTCAAGGGATCAATGTGAATTAAAATTTTAAGTGATATGCTACATCCCAATTATCATGTGTATTAAATTGCATGAATGGACCCATGTTGAGCAAGCTTATCATATTCACACCTCACAAAACTCTTAGTGAAATATGTAATAATTCCACTGCAATATATTTTTCAAAATTACATACATGTATGTTTTATGTATTGGATGTCAATTAGTTCATCATTTAGTCAAATGGGAATACATTTTAGGAACCATTTTAGTCTAATACAAGTCTGCACTATTGAGTTTGCCAACAATAAACTTGGTTTTTTATTTCTATTTAACATTTGTATAATTTCTCAGTAGATTAAAACTCATAAGTGGATTGGGCATGATCAAACACAAAGAAATGGTTTATAAATATGATTACATTTTAAACCTCTATTTTCATTTTACAGATGAGAACTTTGAGGCTGAGAGTTTATACACTTGCCCCAACTAATTAAAAGGATGACTTGAACCATGATCTAAAGATCTTGTCATTATTCACATTTCTTCAACTTTTCTAAATGAGAGAAGTAAGACGTTTCCCTCATTTGGTAAAGTTCTTTTAGAAGGAGTATTGATTAACTGAATCTCAGTTAAAGAAAAAAGGGAAAATGGTGGACAAAAAATGAATATTTTGAAAACTATGTAATACAAGTCATGGCAAAAGGAATTAAAGAACTCTGGCAGTTGAAGAGGCCAAAAAACACGAGAGCGTTGCCCACAGTTCGACAAAATGCAGGTGGAAGAGAGAGTATGTGTGTGAAATGTGTAAGCAGAACACCGAGCGCTGCTGGAGGAGTGATAGAGAAAGACAAGGTAGAAGGAGATAGGTAATTTGGAAATTCTAAATGATTTTACAAGACAAAGATCTTAATGTAAATGTTAGCATTATTCTCTCTTGCAAAAGAAATAAGTTATTCTAATTGTCACACTGTGCAGAGTAATTGGAAGCCCAAAGAATGTTTGCTAACAAAGACGAGATGGGCAATGAAAGAAACTGGCACGTAGAGAATGCTGAACTATTGAAAGGAAGGGAAAGGTGAGTTATATTATCTGATAGAAGAGCAAAGAGATCATTTGGATCTCAGAGATGAATAAATATGACTTCAAATGAGGGGGAATAAATTGAAACTTGGGACTTTGTAAAGAGAAACACCGAAATAAAACTGTAGTCAAAGGAGAGAAGACTCCACCTTACGACATTTCTATTTATAATTTTAAAAAAGCAAGATTTATCTTGACAAAAGTACTTTGGGTACCTCTCTGACAGTTTCTCTTTACCTGAAGAAACCAGAGATTTATGAATAACTGTGCCTAGTTTCTTCGTATCTGTTCCTTGTCTGAATGATTTAATGTCTTCTCCCCAAAGATTTTAGTACTATAATGTTGCAGATACAGACTGAAACTTCATTACTGCACATATATAGCTTTGTTTCTAAAAATAAGATAATTATATAGCTGTGACAGTATTTTGTCATTTTCTAGGAACTAGATCTAGAAAAAAACACCACCATCATGTTGATTTTGAACAATAGTGTCCCTATATAAGGTTTCTAAGTCTGTAAATCTTTGTGGGAGCAGACAGCTTCATCTATGTCCCAGGTGGTGGATTTAAACTTTATCACAGGTGAGTAGCCCAATGCCTTACCCACATCACAGCAAAGACTCCTACATATATGTATAAACCAGAGCCAAACTCACTGCCATCAAGTCAATGCTGACTCAATGGCCCTGCCTTGGTTTCTGAGACTGTAACTGCTTACAGGAGTAGAAAGCCCAGTCTCTCTCCAGTGGAGCTTCTAGTAGTTTCCAACTGCTGACCTTGTGGATCAAAGCCAGATGATCACACTCCACAGATCCTGGGATAAGACAAAATGTCTCCATAAGCATGTAGAAAGATGTGTCTTTGTGCTTTGTTAACTATACAAAGACATTCAACTTGTGTGTAATAACAAACTAGAAACGATGTTCTGAATAGCACATTTCATTGCACTGCTGTAGAATCTGCATATAGAAAAAGAGAGTCCTTCAAATGGAGCAAGAGGGTACTGGGTGGCTTTAATTAGGGAAGGTTTCCTCGGGGTGATATCCTTTCACCATGCGTATTCAAGCTGTATGCCAAGCAAATCACCTGACAGACTGCACTAGATGAAGGGGAATGCAGCACCAGGTTTGGAAGCAGACTCATGAACAGCCTATTAGCGCAGGTGACACAATCTTGCTTATGAGAAGTGAAGAGACCTGAAGCATATGCTAAAGAACATCAAAACGACTACCTTCAGTATGAATTGCTCTCAGTGTAAAGACAGCGAAGCAGTCCTGGTGATGTAATAGATATGCTTTGGGCTGCTAACTGCAAGCCAGGCGTTGGAAACCATCAGCTGCTCCCACGTAAAGCGTTACTGTCTCAGAAACGCAGAGGCCGTTCCGGAGGCAGGGATCAACTCAATGGCAGGGAGTTTGGTTTTAGTTTGGTAAATAAAGCAAAAATACTCACACTGGACCAATAAGTAAGAACATAATAGATAGAGGAAAAATTGAAGTTGTCAATGGCTTCATTTTGCTTGAATCCACTATCAACATTCATGGAAGCAGCAATTATGAATTAAATGGTTATTGTGGTAATGATTATACAACTCTTTGTGATATGATTGAACTATTGAATTGTATTATATGTGGATTTTGTGCCAATAAAACTTTTTTTTAAAGAAGACATATATAGACCCAGATGAGTGATACAACAAGAAATAATAATTTCACATTTGATGTTCTTATATAAAAATTTCTATGATTTTGTAGCAATTAAAAAAAGAAATTAAATGATGCATTGCATTGGGAAACTCTGCTACAAAAGACCACTTTAATAGGCTAAAGAGCAAAGATGCTACTTTGAGTATTAAGATGCACCTGAGTCAAAATATGGTGTCATTTTGTTTGCTTGCTCTTTCCTTTTTTGAAAAATCATTTTATTGGGGGCTCATACATATCTTATCACAATCCATACATATATACATTGTGTCGAGCGCGTTTGCGTATATGTTGCCATCATCATTCTCAAAACATTTGCTTTGTACTTGAGCCCTTGGTATCAGCTCCTCATTTTTCCCCTCCCTCTCCACTCCCCCCTCCCCCATGAACCCTTGATAATTTATAAATTATTATTTTGGCAGTGTGGCAATTCCATTAGGTAGCAAATGATCAATCTCAAACCCAGGATACAGTATCTCACAACCATCAAAAAAGAAGAGCCAGGAATAGATCATGTCGTTTGGATACCAAAGCCCTGTCCTGAACATCTTTGATCCAAGACTGTAAAGTGACCAGACATCCCACTTTTGGCAGCACAGTCCTGATTTTTAACAATTTGTCTTGTGTCCCGCGGTTTTTTAAAAATGTCCCAATTTTGGGAAAGAATGCACGACAAGCTAGGGAACAGTGGGAGAATGGGAAGGGACTATACGGTTTTGGCTGCTAAGTGGCTATTTCGCCAGGATATGAGTTTTATATTATTTTTGTTAATTTTATAATGTTAAACTTTAATAATAACAAATAATTGTTGAGAACTGATTGTCGAGAACTGCTTATCAAAGTTCATGTTGTTGATCAGTTGTTAGAATTTGACCACCATTGTTTGGACTTAATGAACAATGGCATTTTTTGGCATGGGCAACAGTGAAAACATTTTGTAACTGTCTTTCAGATGATACACATCATACTGCATGCTAGTGCTAGTTAAACAAGTGATGCCAACATATCAGCTAGTCAGATAATTTAGGCAAGTTATTTATTTCATAAATACATACATTTTCTTGAATTTAGCAGACAGTACTCACATTATTTATATTTTATAGTGGCGGCAAAAAGTCTACTACCAGCCTTGAAACTGACACTTATGAGTTACCTTATGGCAAATTTACAGATAAAATAATAAAAGTTAGCATTGTTATTATTTTGAAAGAAATATAGGAATAAAATTAAAATAATTTTTAAAATTCACTTACTTTATAACAATGAAATCAATTTAATTTACAAACTAACAATAAAATATGTTCATGTAATTATGTACCTACTTTCTGTGTTTTTAAACAATAAGTATATCATAATTTATAATATAATTTTACATAAATTTTTCAGATTTTTAACATAATGAGTAAGAAAAGAGGATGCAAATTCAACGATGATCTAAGAAGTGAATTTCCTTTTATTAAATAAAAAACAAAGCCAACTACATGGTACAATGTGAGAAATGTAATAGTGAATTTTCTATTTAGCACGGTGGGAAGAATGATATTTCAAAGCACTTGGAGACACAGAAACATAAAAGATATTTAAACACTGCTGAATCTTCCTCCAAAATACAGGAATTTTTTCAGAAAACAGCTTATGGAGATGAAGAAAAGAAATTAGCATTAGCAGAAGGACTTATATCTTTTCATGCTATTAATCACAATCATTCCTTCAGATCTGTGGACTGTACATCACAGGTGGTCAGAAAGTTAATAAACAAAAAATTGGCCTGTGCTAGAACAAAATCTGAGGCATTTGTGTGTAATGTGCTTTCCCCATATGCATTTTCAGAATTAAACAAAAATCTAAAAAAATTAATTTTATATCCATATATTTTGATGCATCTAATCATTACTAGATTTTTTTAATTCAGAAACTGGAATAAAAATTAGAATTTTAGATTTCGTTTCTGTGCTCAGAGAAACTTCTGAAATAATTTTCAGTTCCATTATTAAAATTTTGGAAAGAAAACAATTTAAAACATGAAATGAATGCAAATTTTGGAGGAAAAGCAAGAAGTACAAATAATATTTTTTATAAATTAAACAAAAACCTTAATCAAAACATTATTGGTGTAGGTTGTGCGGTGAACATAATACATAACACCATTCAAACAGCTGCCGATTTGTTGCCAGTAGTTGTGGAAAATATTGCAATTACAATATATTCTTATTTCTATATATACACTGTGCACGTTGAAATGCTTAAAGAATTTTGTGAAACTGAGCAAGTCGAATATCAGAAAGTACTTGGATACAGTAAAACGTGCTGGTTAGCTCTTTTGCCAGCTGTCGAAAGAATTTTGAAAATATATGATCCTTTGAAATCCTACTTTCTATCACAAGATAAATGTCTTAGAATTTTAGAAGAGTTTTTGAAAAACGAATCTTCAAAGATTTGGCTAGAGTTTGTACACAATCAAGCAGCTCTTTTTCAAAATGCTATAAAGCTTATTGAAGGTGACAAAATTTTGGTAATCGAAGTAGCAAATGAAGTTAATAATTTAAAATTTCAGTGTCAAGAGTGCTTAAAAATAATTTTCTTCCATTAACTATCCATAATAGTATAAGCCAGTTGGAAGAACAAGGTGCAATAAACTGTGCAGATATCATGAATCACGTTAAAAAGTTCTATAGTAACTGCATAGATTATTTAGAAGAGTTGACGGTACATTAGAATGATATTGAACATTTTCATTGGGTTTCATTAAAACAAAAACTTAGTTGGAATGATGTGCAAAAATCATTCGATCATATTACTCAACAATTCCCATATAGTAATATTTCCGAAAATGATCTCTTTAATGAGGTATCATTATTAAAAATATACATTGATAAAGAAAAGTTTAAATCTTGGGCATCAGCAAAAATCACAAAAGAACAGATGGTTAGAAATAGTTCATCATTTTGAAACAAACCATGTTCCATATAATAATGCACTAAAAATTGTGGAATATGCGCTGTCCTTACCAGGAACTAATGCTGCGACCAAACGCGTTTTTTCTATTGTAAATAAACTGTGGACATCAGAAAAATCACAATTAAGTGTTGAAACTTTGAAAGCCATTTTATGTGTGAAATATAACAAAGTCTTGTTAAAGATTTCATGACCTTTTAAACAAAGACAGCAATCTACTAAAAATAATTACTCAAATGAGAAATATGCCAAAGAATAAAATTATATGCATATATTAATGTATTATATTTGTAAATTGTACTTCTGTTGAAATTGTAAAATATATATTACAACACTATTTTTGCATTCTAGGAAAATTTAGTTGCTTTATAAACCAAATTCTTTATCAAGAAACCCCACTCCACTCCGGTCGATGGTGTCCCACTTTACCAATGTTAAAATCTGTCACCTTATCCAAGAGAGAAAGAGCTGTGATGCCTGAGAAGTGGTGCAGTGACATCGTGAAGAAGCTGCAGCAGCAGAGGCAGCAATAATGTTCAAATTAAGAGCATAAGGCAGACATAAGTTGGCTCCCCATCCCGTGGAAGGAGTAAAGCTGAGTGACAACAGGTAGAAGGCTTGCTGGCAGAGGGGTTCCCCCAAGGACTTAATCAGCTAAGTGATGTTTGCTGACCCACAGTGCTATAGCTGGGTGCTCATAGAAAAGTGGCGTGGCCTTTGAGCATTTATCAGCAGTGCAAGAGAAGCTTGGTAATGCTTGCCTGAGCAGGGCAGAGACTAAAGTGTCATGTGGCTGAAAAGTCAAGGACCATAGAAAGACATGCTTGTGAGCACAGCTGAGAAGTACTCCTTACTGAAAGAACTGTCACCGAAGCATTTCTGATCCCGAATTGTGACCTGTTAACTTCCTTGATAAACCCCTAATGAGTATTATCCTAGAGTTCTGTGTTCCCTTCAAAATGGATTGAAAACCAGAAGAGAACAAAAGCAAGCAAATAGGAAGGTCACTTGATCTTAGAATTTGTGAAGAACAGAAGACAGTGGAGATATTTCTGACCTCTGACAAACAGGATTCCAATATTGATACCAATTCTCTTACCTCTCCCCCTTAAGAAGACATAGTAATTTTGAGAGTCAACTATGACCCAGAACAGGCTCAATGGCACCTAACTACAACATATATTCATAAGAAGTGCAAGTTGTGAAGTGGTTGAGTCATTCCTTGCTAACCGAAAAGTTGGCTCCATGGGAGAAAGTTGTAGCAATTGTATTCTGCTAATATTTCAGCCTATGGGGCAGTTCTACTCTGTCGGATAGGATCTTTAGGAGTCAAAATGAGCTCATTAACAATGAATCCAGTGGGTATATGTAGATAAAATTTAAAATGATAAATCGAGGAGAGCCAGGAGGCAAATCAGCACACCAATTGAAGAATGATCAATATTTTATATGGTAGCAGAGACGTAAGAAGATAAAATACAAGCACTACCTTGAAATGAGGTAATATTCCACAGTTAACCCTACTGCCTCTGGGTTCCTTTCAACTCATATGGCCCCACAGAGGGTTTCCAAGACTATCAACCTTTATGAAAGCAGACAGCTTCATCTTCCTCTCTCAGGCTGGTGGAGCTGAATAAAAAACTTTGACTGAAAAGTCTAATCTCTATCTCCAAAGACACAAAAGTAACCACCAAAGTTCCTAAAGGTTAGTTAAGTCAGATTTATGATCTATTTTATGCAACTCTGGTTTGTCTAACATTACTCAAGTAGTCCATATCCTACTCGGACTCCACATCTCCTAAACATGCATTCCATAACTTAGGTGCAAAATTAGATCTGAAACTATAGTTCTGCCCCAAACTGTTCACCAATTCCTTTGTCCTGCTACTTTCACTCCATATAGCTATTAAAAAAAAAACACACACACACAACTCTATCATTCAAGAGAATTTATTTGGCTCTGGCTATGGAGAATTAATCAATATACCGTCACGCAAAAACAATTGTGTTCTGGAACATCTGACTCACAAAATTCTTTATGAAGTTCACTTCTTTTGAACTTGATGAAAAGGTGATCCCAGGAAGTTTTGAGGAAGAGTCTCATAGAAGACAGGAAGGAGTATCGCCTGGAGCAGTAGCAAAGTTCCAGGCAAAGTTTGCCTGAGCAAAGACAAGATTAGGCGTCTTTACTTATTTGATGAAAATTCCTTGAGGATTATAGATTTCTAACATGCTTGACTTAGAACCAAAATTTGGAAAGTTCAAGTCCACCTAGTGGTACCTTGCTAGAAAGCCCTGGCTATCTACTTCCAAAAACTGAGCTATGAAAAAAAAAAGAACTAGAGGAGAGGCGACTTCCGGGAAGATGGCGACGGAGTGACACACACCAGAGGGACTCCGCAGAATCCAGCCCAGGAGAGTTGCTCAGAGTGAAATTCAACGCCACTGGATCGCAGGAGGTGCATCATAAAGATAAGTAGGCACAGATCCACGGGGTTTTGAGGGGCTGGGGGCTTTTGGCTTACCTCAGTGGAAGCCGGCTGGGGCTCGACCCTTGTCCTGTTGCCGGATCTGCCCAAGCCTGGACCATTTGGAGCCTGTAGCAGGGCTTGGTCTCAGCACAGCCACAGTTTTTCCCTATCTGCCTCAGGGCAGGAACAGGACTCTTGCGGCTCCACCGGCAGGGATCGGGGTTCATCTACATTGTTGCTTCTGTTTGCGTCTCTGCTTTATATTCCCACACAGCCTTGGAGGGCTGCGCAGGGGCTTTTTCAAGGCACAGCCGCAGCCGCAGCCGCGCCGCGTGGTCTGAGCAGGGAACAAACCCAAACCCCCACAGCTCCATAGGCAGGGATCAAGCTTCAGCTACATGGCGGCGTCTGTTAACATCTCTGCTCTCTGTCCCCCCATTTCTCTGGGGGCGGCTCAGCAGTTTTCTTGCAACCCTTCTTGGGGCTCAGCTGCGAACTACCGCTGGGGCTTGGGGCAGGGAGTAAGCCCTTGTAGATCCACAGGCCGGGAGTGGGACTCAGCTACATAGTTTCTTTTGCTTCCCTCGCTTCCCTGTACCCCTGCACAGGCTAGTCTCACTTTTTGATTTTTCTCACCCCCCTTGTTCCTGCCCTGCTCTCTCACACTCCATTGCGGACTTACGGGGCACTCCCATTGCCCTAGGGCATTTGCGCCTGGATCACACCCAGCTAGGTGAGCTCCACCCTGCATAGATAGCCCAAGGCTAGGGTAAGGCCTGCTTGCTCTCCAAGGGATACTCCTCAGACTTCTCACCAGGGAGTTCCTGCCTGTGTACCTAGGGACATAAGGCAGCTCAGCCAACACTTATCAATATTCAAACCAATAGCGGGAACTTCAGCCCAGCCTCTGCAACACTGGTGCAGGCAGTCGATCTGCCATCTGGGGCACTCCCCTAATAGGGAAGCCACAGGAAGATAAAGTGGTAGGTTAATCCCATAGCAAAATCAGCTGTAGGCAGATCGAAGAAGAATTCCTATAAGTCTTCCAGAGAGAGACTAGAAAATGGCACCTGGTCCCTCAAAAACAACTCAACGCAAACAGCCATCACCCCCAACGACCTCAACGAAGAAACAGGAAAAACAAAAGGCAAAGGAAGAAGATGTCCTGAACATAACAACATACATAGAAGAAGCAGACATTGAGATGCCATACAAAGAAGCTTTCAGAATGGTGCTTGGAGCGATGCAGAATATGAGGGAAACACTACAGAAAAAGGATGAAATGATAGAGGAGATAAAAGACATATACCAAAGGAAAATACAGGAGCTTGAGGAGCAGGTAACGAAAAACAATAGCAGAATCATGTTCCTTGAGAATCGATTGGAGGTATCAGAGAACCGCATCAGTGGCGTGGAGGACAGCCAAGCAGACTTTAATAAACGTGAACAAAAATCTAATAAGAGCATCAGAGAAGCCGAAGAAAACCTAAGAGCTATGTCTGATGCTATGAAGCGGAACAACATTAGAATTATTGGCCTACCGGAGGAAGACACAACAAAGAAGTCATCTGCAACAATAGCGAGAGAATTCTTGGAGGAAAACTTCCCCAGCCTAATGAATGAAAACCTAGCAACCATCCAGGAGGCTGAAAGAACACCAGCACGACGGGACCCCAAGAAGAAATCACCAAAGCACATAATAGTTAAACTTTCAAACTTTGAGGAAAAGGAGAAAATCATGAGAGCAGCTAGGGAAAAGCAAGCAATCACATATAAAGGTTCCCACATAAGGATATGCTCAGACCTATCAGCAGAAACTATGAAAAAAAGGAGAGAGTGGAGTAACATATTCCAAAAATTGAAAGAAAACAACGCAAATCCAAGAATACTCTACCCAGCCAAATTATCTATCAAGATCGATGGAGAAGTAAAAGTCTTCCCAGACAAGGAAAAACTCAAAAAATACGTTACAACAAACCCAGCATTACAAAAGATCCTCGCCGACTCAGTATGGGCAGAAGAACAACACTCACCAAGCACAAATAAGACACCAGCACATAGAACAACCTCACCCAGAGCACAACGAATAGAAAACAGACCCCAAGATAGCATTGGCTTAAGGATGGAAAGAAGTCAAGAGTGATACACACACAAAACACACACTAATGAGAAAGGAAAGTAGGAAAAGTCCCAACACAAAAAGTATAAAATGGCATCACAGAGTCCGCACATGGAGATAATAACCCTGAATATCAATGGCCTGAACTCAGGCATTAAAAGACTGAAACTAGCAGAATGGCTTAGAAAACACAACCCATCAATTTGCTGCCTACAGGAGGCACACCTCAAGGCTACAGACAAAAATAGGCTGAGAATCAAAGGCTGGAGAAGGACCTACCAAGCAAACAGCAATACAAAAAAAGCAGGGGTTGCAATCCTTATCTCGGATAAAATTGACCTCAAAGTGCAAACCATAAAAAGAGATAAGGAGGGACACTATATAATGCTCAAGGGAATGATAGACAATGAACCACTAAGCATTGTAAACATATATTCCCCGAATGAGAGATCAGCTCAATACGTGAACCAAACACTCCAAAAGATTAAGAAAGAAATCACAGACTCGACAATTATAGTGGGTGACTTCAACACACCACTCACTGAGAAAGATAGATCACAGGGAAAGAAACTCAACAAGGAGACTAGAGAGCTAAACTCCACAATTAGACAATTTGACCTAATAGATATTTACAGAGCTTTTCATCCAAATACAAAAAATTTCACATTCTTTTCAAGTCCTCATGGCACATATTCGAAGATAGACCACATGCTGGGGCATAAGGCAAATCTACATAAATTTAAGCACATTGAAATAATACAGACCTCTCTCTCTGACCACTGTGCCATAAGACTGGAAATCAACAAAAGGAAGACAAAGAAAATAAGAGCAAATAATTGGAGAATGAATAACTCTCTACTGCAAAAGGAGTGCATACTGGTGCAGATCCGAGACGAAATCAGGAAATTTCTCGAAACCAACGAAAATGAGCACACGACGTACCAAAACTTATGGGACACAGCAAAGGCAGTCATCAGAGGAAGGTTCATGGCAATACAAGCACACCTGAGAAAGGAAGAGAGACTCATGATGGATACGCTGACACAAAATTTACAAAAACTAGAGCTGAGTCAGCAGGACAACCCTACTAATAGCAAAAGAAAAGAAATTATAAAAATCAGGGCTGAGATTCAGGAGAGGGAAAATAAAAAAACTATGGAAAAAATTAATATCGCTAAAAGTTGGTTCTTTGAAAAGATAAACAGGATCGATAGACCACTGGCAAACCTAACCAAAGAAAGGAGGGAACAAATCTCAATAGCAAGAATAAGGGATGAAAGAGGGGTCATTACAACAGACCCTAATGAAATCAAAAGGATAGTTACACAATACTATGAAGGATTGTACTCCAATGAATTCAACAATTTGGAAGACATGGACAAATTCCTGGAAAAACAATCCCTCCCTAGACTATCCTCGGTGGACATCAAGAATCTCAACAGACCCATCGCAATAGAAGAAATAGAAAAGGTTATCAAGGGATTACCAACAAAAAAATCCCCTGGACCAGATGGATACACTGGAGAATTCTACCAAGCATTCAGGGAAGAACTAATACCAATCCTACACAAACTTTTCCAGAACATAGAAAAAGATGGCAAACTCCCAAACTCCTTCTATGAAGCTAGTATAACTCTGATACCCAAACCGGGCAAGGATCCCACAAGAATCGAGAACTACAGACCGATATCCCTAATGAACATTGATGTAAAAATCCTTAACAAAATACTAGCCAACAGAATACAAAAGTATATAAAACAAATAATTCACCATGACCAAGTGGGATTCATACCAGGGATGCAGGGATGGTTCAACATACGAAAGACCATTAGTATTATTCGTCACATTGACATGAAAAAGTATAAGAATCACATGATAATATCAATAGACGCAGAAAAAGCATTCGACAACATCCAACACCAATTCCTGTTTAAGACACTAGCGAAGATAGGAATGGAAGGAAAGTTCCTCAAGACAATACAAGCTATATATGAAAAACCAACAGCCAAAGTGGTAGTCAATGGAGAAAAGACTAACACAATCCCACTGAAAAAGGGAACCAGACAAGGATGCCCCTTGTCTCCACTCCTATTTAATATCGTGCTGGAGGTTTTAGCTAACAGCATAAGGCAAAGAAGTGACATCAAAGGTATTCGTCTGGGGAAGGAAGAGGTGAAACTATCGTTATTTGCAGATGATATGATTTTATATATGGAAAATCCCAAAAGTTCCACAAGGGGAGTACTGGAAGCAATAGAGGAGTTTGGCAGAGTGGCAGGATACAAGATCAACAAACAGAAGTCCATCGGACTGTTATACACATCAGATAAGACCACAGAAGAAGAGATCAAAAAGGTGGTACCCTTCACAATAGCCAAACACAAACTGAAATATCTAGGGATACACTTGACTAAAAAAACAAAAGATCTATATAGGGAAAACTATAGAACACTATTACAAGAAACCAAGAGCGACCTCAACAAATGGAAGAATATTCCATGCTCTTGGATTGGGAGACTTAATATAGTTAAGATGTCAGTTCTGCCAAAGGCACTATATAAGTTTAATGCTATCCTGATACAATTACCATCATCTTTCTTCAAAGAAATGGAAAAACTGATTACCAACTTCATATGGAGAGGGAAGAAACCCAGAATTAGCAGAGAACTCCTCAAGAAGAAGGACAACGTGGGAGGGCTTGCTTTACCTGACTTTGGCACATACTATACAGCCACAGTTCTCAAAACTGCATGGTATTGGTACAATGACAGATACTCAGACCAATGGAAAAGAACTGAAAACCCAGAAATAAAAGCATCAGCATACACACAGCTGATCTTTGACAAGGGCCCCAAAAAGATCAAATGGGAAGCAGATGCCCTCTTTAACAAGTGGTGCTGGAAAAAATGGATATCAACATGCAGAAAAATGAAGCAAGACCCTTATCTCACTCCATGCACAAGAATAAACTCAAGGTGGATCACAGACCTTGAAGTTAAACCCCAAACTATTAGGGCCATCAATGAGGGAATTGGGACCAACTTGAGAACTTTGGCGCAGGGAATACACAGGCTATCAGAAATAGGGAGGGACACAAACACAGAAGAGGCACAAATCGACAAATGGGATATACTGAAGATAAAACACTTATGTACATCTAAAGAATTCACCAAGAGAGTAATAAGAGAGTCCACAGACTGGGAAAACATCTTTAGCAATGACACATCAGACAAAGGCCTTATTACTAAAATCTACAGTACTCTGCTACCTTCCAAAAAGAAAAAAACCAATAGCCCACTTGAAAGGTGGGCAAAGGACTTGAACAGAAGTTTCACAGGGGCAGAAATCCGAATGGCCAACAAACATATGAGAAAATGTTCCCGATCTTTAGCCATAAGAGAAATGCAAATTAAAACAACAAGTGGTACCACCTGACACCCTCAAAGGTAGCCCAATTCAAAAAATCAGAAAGCAACAAGTGTTGGAGGGGCTGTGGGGAGACAGGAACTCTCATCCACTGCTGGTGGGACTGTAAGTACGTACAGCCACTATGGAAATCAATCTGGCGATACCTAAAACAGATGGAAATAGAGTTACCATATGACCCAGCAATCCCCCTACTGGGCATATACCCAGAAGAGGCAAGAAACAAACCAAGACCAGACATCTGTGCTCCAATGTTCATTGCGGCACAGTTCACAATTGCAAGGAGTTGGAAGCAACCCAAATTTCCATCAACTGACGATTGGATTAAAAAACTGTGGTATATACATACAATGGAATACTACGCATCACTAAAAAGCAGTGATGAACGTATGAGGCACATAGCGGCATGGGAAGAACTGGAGGAAATCATTCTAAGCGAAGTAAGTCATGCACAAAAGGACAAGTACAACATGAGTCCGCTGAGGTAAGAATTAAAAAAAATTTTTTTTTTTAAAGCAAAAGTGGCATAGGGAAAAAAGCTACTGTATACAAACACTTTAGGGGTGAAGACGGTGTAGTATGGAAGAGACCAGACCAAAACCAGGGATGTACATGGTAGACAATGGTGGAGGAGGTGGGGAAAGGAAAACAAAAGGATGAATACAAGGAAGAAAAGGGTAGTGGGGTCATGGGGCATTAATCCACCCAAGGGGAGGGTATTGTTTATATCTCCACAGGGAAAGTGGGACCAGACTTCAACCCAGTGTCGCAAGGTGTGAATGCAATATCCCGGCGTGGAGGAGGGAACCGGTAGAGAGGTCTGGGAGGCTGGCCCCAGCACCATAAATAAAGTGGATTCCTGCCCCTCCCCCCAAAAGAATTTGTTCCAAAGGACTACATTGACTCTGCAGCTCCGGGAGATGAACATATCTGATCAGAGCACACGGGAGCAGATGAAGGGGCAGGAGGAGAGAGTGGAGCACAGCCTGGCCCACCAGGCCGTGATGATGATGTTCCTGAGTAGAGCAGCCAGTCCACAGAGAGAACAACATGGCTGGCCCTACTATGAGACATGATGCCCCTCAGTGACTAAGGGCGATACAGCGGACAGCACCGGAGACACAGTGTGGGAATTGCACCTGACCTGATCCCACCACACCGAGGCAAATCACTGGGGGAGTGCAGCGGAACAGCAAGGGAATGGAGTGGCAAGGTCCCCAGGGAATGCTGAAAGTGGACTTTGGGGCCAGGGCGTGGTGCCCCAACAGACTGGACTGGAAAACGCTCCTAAGGGCCAGCAAACGATGCCTGAACTAACTACAAGCTTTTCTCTTGTGAACTGTTTTGTTCTGCTCTTTTTCAGTGGTTTGTTTTGGTTGTTTTGTTGTCTGGTTGTATACTGTTGCTTTGTTTTCCTCTGTCTAGTTTTCGTGCATGTTAGTGACTCCACAGGTCTGTCTGAATAGGACAGGCTGGATGAACTATCTGGATGAAAAACAACGGGACCGACAGTTCCGGGGGGACTTGGGGTGGGGGGGTAGGGGGGGTAAGGAAGTGGTGTTAATAAACCCAGGGACAAGGTAAAAACATGGGACTCCAAATGGTAGAGAAGGGGGAGTGGCAGGCCTGGTGGGAAATGATCAAGGGTAAGGTTGCTTAGAGAAGAGGTATACTCTAGCCCAGGTGGCGATGAAGCATGGTAGTAGGGCAGGAGGAAGGTCAAGGGAGATGGAGGAAAGAGCTAGGAGTCAAAGGGCATTCATGGAGGTCTAGACAAAGACATGTACATGCAAATATATATAGGAGGATGGGGAAATAGATCTATGTGTCTATATTTATAGGTCAAGTATTAAGGTGGTGGAAGGACCTTGGGCCTCTACTCAAACACTCCCTCAATGCATGAATACCTTCTTTTATTAAATTGGAACTCTATGATGCTCACTCTCCCAACACAACGGCTGGTGCCAAACTGGGTGAACAAGTAAATGTGGTGAAGAAAGCTGATGGTGCCCGGCTATCAAAAGAGATAGTGACTGGCGTCTTGAAGGCTTGAAGATAAACAAGCGGCCATCTAGCTCAGAAGCAACAAAGTCCACATGGAAGAACACACCAGCCTGTGTGATCGAGTGGTCCCAAAGGGATCAGTTACCAGGCATCAAAGAACAAAAAATCATATCATTGACTGCACACCTCCATGATAGGATTGCTGAAGACAAATGGGTGCATAAGCAAATGTGGTGAAGAAAGCTGATGGTGCCCGGCTATCAAAAGAGATAGTGTCTGGGGTCTTAAAGGCTTGAAGGTGAACAAGCGGCCATCTAGCTCAGAAGCAAATAAGCCCACATGGAAGAAGCACACCGGCCAGTGCGATCACGAGGTGCCCAAGGGACCAGGTATAAGGCATCATGCAAAAAAAAAAAAAAGATATAAGTGTGTGTATGTATGTGTATATATGTGTATATGTATATGTGTATGTGTATATATGTATATATATATCATATTAAATGAAGGGGGAAGTGCAGAGTGGAGACCCAAGGCCCAAGTGTCGGCCAATGGAGATCCCCTCATAGAGGGGTTTAGGAGAGGAGATGGGTTAAATAGGGTGTGAGGTAGTATCGATGAAGAACACAGCTTTCCCCCAGATCCTGGATGCTTCCTCCCCGCAACTACCATGATCCGAATTCTACCTTGCAGGGCTGGATAGGACAGAGGCTGTGCACTGGTACATATGAGGGTTGGAGGTACAGGGAATCCAGGGTGGATGATACCTTCAGGACCAAGGGTGTGAGGGACGATGCTGGGAGAGTGGAGGGTGAGTGGGTTGGAAAGGGGGAACTGATTACAAGGATCCACATGTGACCTCTTCCCTGGGAGAGGGACAGCAGAGAAGGGGGGAAGGGAGACTCCGGATAGGGCAAGATATGACAAAATAACGAGGTATAAATTACCAAGGGCATATGAGGGAGGGGGAATGGGGAGGGGGGGGAAAGAGGACCTGATGCAAGGGGCTTAAGTGGAGAGCAAATGCCTTGAGAATGATTGGGGCAGGGAATGTATGGATGTGCTTTATACAATTGATGTATGTATATGTATGGATTGTGGTAAGAGTTGTTTGAGTCCCTAATAAAATGTAAAAGAAGAAAAGAGAAAAAATGATTAGGGCAAAGACTGTACAGATGTGCTTTATACAATTGATGTATGTATATGTATGAACTGTGAAAAGAATTGTATCAGCCCCAATAAATTGTTAAAATAAAAAAATTAAAAAAAAACTCTATGGAGCACAGTTTCATTCTGCCACACTTAAGGGTCACCCTGAATCAGAGTCTGGGCCACAACTTTTGTTCTTGTTTTTATTTTTATAATTTGCTCATGTTAAGATCTACCACAACCATTAGGTAACAAAATGAAAGGTAGCTCCAGTGTGTCAAAGCATGATTTTCCAAAGGTCATCCTGAATCCCCAAGTAAGGTCAAGATTTCCATAACTAAATAATTACAAAACTGGGACATATTTATCCTTCAGTATTGAAAATACCAAACAGTCCACTGCCATGGAGTCAGTTCTGGCTATGCAGGATTTCCCGGGTTGTCGGTCTTTACAGGTGCTTATATCTTCATCTTCCCCTCTGAGTGGTTGTCGGGTGTTAGCTGCTGGCCTTGCTGTTTGCTAGCTGTTGAACACTTATCTGACAGCATCACCAGGCTTTCTTAGTTTTGATCATAGATATAAATATTTTAATTGTAGGAAAGCATGGTCAAAGAAGAAAGAAGGCGGTGAGCATGATAAATTACTTATCTCTAAAGGTCAGAAAAATTGTTTCTAGCTGCTACCTCAATAATTTATAAGTCATGATTTTGGTATAGGGTTAAAGGGTGCTGATGCGGTTGTTTTCTCCAAATCTTGAGCCAATTCCTGAAAATTATTTCTTGCAAGATTAAAAATAAGTGAACGATAAACAAAATGTCAAGATGGGGGTGCGGTTTGGGAAGCGGAGGCCCCAGGAAAGAGGAGATGGCATGTGAGGGTGAAGCCGCAGTGGGGAGAGGAGGCAGCTGCATGCATGAACCAGTTGAGAGTTTTTTTTAATAGGTTACATCCAAGGGCCAACTGTGACTGAATGATTCTGGCGATTTCCACTCTAGCATTCCAAACCCTTCCCTGAAGACCTGTTTTCCCCTCACTCGCGCCTTCATTAGCAGCCTTTTAAGTCTTATTTTATACTAAACTAGAGGCTCATAATAGTTAAAGGATGAGAAACAGTAGACACAGGCCAACAAAATATATAAATTGCAAAATAATTAACACGGAAATCCAAATGAGGTAATGGTGTGGGTTCTGGGTAGAGGCTGGAATGCTTGCTAGTCCTGTCGGCATTTCTAATGTAAGAATTCTGGGAGCATTATGAGATTTCAGTCTCAGTAGGGATATTAGATTCTGAGATCTACAAGTCTATGAAGGTTTTGATAAGCATATTTTAAGTGATTTCCACTTTCTCAGACTAATTCTTTAGAACTTATTACCTCATTTTAAATTTAATTATGAAAGCTCATTTTCTGCAAATCTTAGAAAAATATGCATGTGAAAATATATTTTCATGCCGAGATACTAGGCTTTGGGAAACAGCTTACTGCATTTTTATAGAGTCTTCATCAGTTATATTTATAAAGCTAAAAGTTGTATTGAATAATGACATTTCTATTACATTATACATTATAAGCAATTGCAGTTCTGTTCCCATATACCATTTTCCCAGTCCACTGCAGCATGCAAGCCTTAAGCCTAAATAAGCCACGGTATCTTCTTTCTGTGACTTTTAAAAACATATTCCTCTTAATTCAAATAGAGAAATGAGCTTCGAATTACATCCATTTACACTGTTGCTAAGGACAACTATCAAACTTTTACGAACATACCAGCTTATTGTGTATTTAGACAAAAAGAACATGCTCCAGAGACTCTGAGAGAATTTCTCTGCTTGGAGACTTCCACTACTTCCACACTACATGTTTAAAATTTTTCTTTTTTTTCCCTATTTCTCAAGTTCTTTTCCCCTTAACATTTTTTCTATCATGAAATTTTTGTTAGCAATTAACTTTTGCGAGTTTATTTTTAACCCTTACATTTGAACCCTAATGAATTTATAGAACATAAACCCATCCTCTATAACAAACCCTCTCTTTTAAGTCTCATATTGACATTTCAGACTGTGACCAGTTGGACAGACACTTCATTCAGTCACTGACAGGTCATGCTGCCCAGACAAGTGCAGCTGGGGGATTAGAACTTTTTAGTCATTCAGTAGTTTTTTTGGAGTAAGATTTGTGGTTCTCAAAATGGGATAATTTGTTCCATGCATCCCTACAATGCCATAAGCAATCTAAAAATTGCCTGACCAGTCAGTGCATTCTTCTTGTTATTTAGGGAGAGAAAAAAAATCATAGGAAGAACAAATAAGAATAAGGGGCAGAGAAAGTCTTTGGAAAGAATATCTACAAGGATTTATGATGGCCATATTTTTTAGAGAACTTCGTACAATTTACTCTGGGATGAAGGCTGTAGGGCAAGTCAAATATGTTTATTCTGATTTGCATTCTTATTGCATCAACAAGTATTGATCACACACCTACTCATACTAATCCATGAGAATACACCGCAGGGAAAGAGTATCTTCCCACCAATGAGAGCACAGTCAGAAATCAGTATATTCAACAGCTTCTTCTACTGGATGCTACTTGCTGCACACCATCCAGTCAACTCCCACTCACGGGATCTAGGGTGGGCGGCAGAGACCTAATTTACTGGGGGAGAAAGCCCACTCTTTCTCCCTGGGAGCAGCTGGTGTTTTCGAACTGACGACTATATGGATTTCAGCTCAGCACATAATCTCTATAGGACCAGGGCATCTACTGAATGCTATCAAAGCATAAGAAGGATTTAATCAAGTCTGGGGTAGTAGAGTGGGAGGCTAGATCAGGAATCCATTTCTGGAATAAATTCTTGAGCTGAGTTTTAAATGGTAATTTGATTTAATCAAGGTAAAGAATATAGGGAAAGAAAGTGGAGCTGACACAAAATACAGAGTTTTGAAATAGTTTATTTACAGAGAACTGTAAATGAGTCACTATTTCTGGAATCCAGAGCTGTGAAGTATAAATTCTTGGCTGGAAATGAGACTGAAGACATGCCAATAGCCTCATAGTAGAGGGAGGGACAGACATAGTTATGGATTAAAAACATATATGTTCTAGAACATATATGCTGAAATCCTTATATATGTATCTGTAAATATTTTCATTTGGATATAAGATTTTCCTTCTAGGTTAATGAGGTCATACCAGTGTAGTCTATGACCTAAACTAAATCACTTCTGAGATATTAAACATACACAGGCACAAAAATAACAACAAAGACAAAAGCCAGAATATATACACAGAGACATACACATGTTAGAATCAAATGCCGAAGAAAGCCAAGGAACAAGAACTAATGTAGTCATTAGGAAATAGAAAAAGGCCCCAGACAGCAATGGACATCTAAGTCCCTGATTTAGCTCTTTAGTCCGAAGACTGTGGAAAAATACATTTCTGCTGTTTAAGGTGACCTGGCTGTCGGAGTTCTGTTACAAATGTACTGGGGAATTAAGAGAGATGTCATACTGAGAACTGTGAGCCTTAATATGTAGATCAAAGAAAATGGTTGTATGAACAGATAATGGGTTTTAGAATTGATAAATCGTATGGGAGAGAAAAGTTGAAGGCAGATTTACTCGTGTGCTGGATACTGTAAAGAACATGTAAATGATCACAAAAAGTTAAGCATTAACTATTAACTAAAAGACACACAGGCCCCTCAAAAGCAAGACCCAACATCTAAAAAGTCACAGCCTTAAAAATGTAGGGAGCACATTGCCACTCTGTTTACTGCTCTTGGAACTGGTCATTGGCAGTTGGTTTCTTTGTTTGTTTTAGGTGAATAAAGCAGGGAAGACAGAAATTAACAGATGTGGACATAAGCAAACAGGTTTCCAAAACCAAATTCACCACAATTAAGTTGAACTCCACAACGTCCCTTATGTAGGTTTTGAAGACTCTCCAGGAGCAGACAACATCATTTTACTACCTTGGAGCAGTCAGTGGAGTCAAACTGGTGACCTTTTAGTTAATAAACCAATGGGCAACCTACCAGGCCACCACGGCTTCTTGAAGCCACTGTCATTTACTCAATTGTGCTTACTAGAGAATATACACAGAGTATCTGAGGCTATAAATATTTTTTAAATTGTGGTTGGTATTTTTGAACCTCTTACCTTTGAGTTAATTGTTCAACTCTTAGTTTCCTTTGTTTGAAATTTATTAAAATTTTTAAAATATCACCATAATTGTACTGATTCATCACATAGCAGAGACACAGAGTTTTTCATGTGGATCACTTGATACGAGGCAGTACTATGCGTGGAGTTAGGAGAATATCAAAAAGAATCGTACTGGCAGATGGCTACCACTTTGCATTTGTTGTAGCAGAGAAAGAGATTTCCAGAAGAACGTTGGGTTCGCTAGAGCAGATTTCATGGAAAGAGTCCAAGGCTGGATGCAGTAGTCAACAATCTAAGGTGGACCAGAGGTAGCTCAGACAAGAGGCTTAGGGAATCGATAGGCCACAGGGCACCAAAAAAGATGGTCTCAAAGGGAGAAGGGCAAACTGGGAGGAAGAGAGAACTCATAGGAAAGGGGAGGTTCAAGGACAGGGTGAAAGCAGGTGTTATGGGAGCAATTATCTTTCAGAAAGTGAATGCTGACATTTTTTCTTTACATTTTTCCTTTTTGAGGTTATTGGGAATTTCACCCAGAGGAAGCACCTTTATTGGCATGCAAGTGGTAAAGCAGAGTAGGAGAGAACAATAAGCAGTTTTTAAAGTGTGTCATAGATAATAGTATATGATATCTAATGTATTGAGAGTAGAATAATAATATGATATTAATTATGTACATATGATATCAAAGTATACATTTTCCAAACATAAGTACATATTCAAGTGTTTCCATTTCCTTTCTCATCATTTTCATGAAGGGCACGCAAACGTGTATGTGTTTTAAATGGGAGGAATTTTGCATGTTCACACATTGAAGGGCAGGAGTATAGAGAGAAACAACAATGATATAGAGGAACCAGGGAATAGTTAAGAACCCGTGGAAAGAGAAGCAATCAATTCAAGAGCAAATGTAGAAGATTTCACCTTACGCAGGAGGAAGGCCACCCAGCCTTTGTTAAACTGCAGGGAAGTGAAGATGGATGTGTACTTAAGTAGATGCATTTATTGGATTGACCTATTTGAATTTAGTTTGCAACATTTGCTATGCACCCTGACATGAATCAAAGCCACAAATCTCTATACTCCTATTTTCAGGTTGCTCTCAAGTGCTTAAGCAATGACACATGAAATGCCAAGGTAATACTGCCCTAAATAATGAGCTCAACTGTAAAAGCAACCTAAAACACAGGCTTGTGCATAATATTAAGTTGAATTAGTCTTGTAATAAATACTAACTACCTACTAGGTGCAAGGATTGAGGCCCCCTTAGGCATAGGGGCTAATCACTGGGTTGCTGACTGGAAGGTCAGAGGCTCAAACCACCAGCAGCTCTGTGAGAAGATGTGACTTACAGCCTGAGAAACACTAGCGTTGCCGAGGGCGCTGGGATTTGGGATTGAGTCAACAGCAACATGTCATTTTGGTGTAGCTTAATAAGCTTTGTATAGGCCTAAGAGGACTTTATAACCATTTGAATGTCAGTTTGTCAAGGATTTTTTGTAGTTTTTGGATCCTCAATCAATGCTCATGAAAGCAGCAGCCAAGAGATCAAAAGACAAAGTTCCTTTGGTGAATCTGCTGCACAAGAGTTCTTCAGACTATGGAAAAGCAAGGATGTTACTCTGAGGACAAAGATGCACCTCACATGCATGTGAAAGTTAGATATTATGTAAGGAAGACTGAAGAATTGGTGCATTTGAATTGTGGAGAAGATTAAAAATACCATGGACCGACATGTCTTAGAAGTACCAGCAGAACTCTCCTTAGAGGTAAGCATGACAAGTGCTTCATCTTCCATGCTTTCAATATGATGTCTGGAGAGACCCGTCCCTGGAGAAGGACATCATGCTTGGTACCGTGGAGGGACACTGAAAAAGACGCCGGCCTCCAAGGGGATGGATTAACGCAGTGTCCGCCACAATGGGCTCCGGCATAGGAACACTTGTGAGGATGGCACAGGACCGGGCAACATTTTTTCTGTTGTGAATTGAGTCTTTATGGATCAGAGCCAACTCAATGGCACCTACCAACAACAACAACCAGGTGATTTTCAAGGATCCCAGGTGGTATAATGGGGTCATGGTTTGGGCTGCTAACTGCAAGATCATTGGCTTGAACCCACTAGCTGCTCTGAGAAAAAAAGTTGAGGATTTCTGTTGGCATGAAGATGTATAGCCTTTGAACTCCACAAGGGCAACTCTACCCTGCACTATACAGTGGCTGAGGCAGAACTGGCATAATAGCAGTGAGCTGAATCAGTTTTAAGGTAAATTTTCTCTTTTTTTTCTCACAAGAATAAAACCAATATAATTTTGTCACTAATTTCATATCATATATGAGGAAACGGAGTCTTAGAGAAATTGATTTATCCAATGTCACACACAGCTAATGAAAGCATGGGATGAGAATTATAAATCGTGTATATTTGACTTCAAGTAGGTAAAGTAAACCTATGAGAACTGTAATGGGCCTGCCCTGTTTTTCTGACTTTCTGTACCTTTGAAAGGGCATAGTTTAGACACTTTTCTATTGCTCATTTTAGTAGTAAGTATTTGAATTGTTATTCTTGTCAGGCTTCTGCTCAACCAGGCTCCAACTGAAAGGTTTTACTCTATTTTTAGCTGTTCCAATATATCTAAGGCTTTAACTCAACTTCTCATGACTTCTTTTCAGCATACAGCCTTTCCTTATGGATAATAGGTATGAACTCCATAAAATTATTAACTTGTCCTTCATTACATCTTTGAGTCTCTATATGCACGCATCTCCTAGCCTTTCCTTCAGTAGACAGTGAGCTATCTACTCACCACCGTAGTAAAGTGAAGGGTAATGAAAGCCAATGTGGGCTAGTAGTCATGATTGTTTCTCAGTGGGTTTTAAAATGTCCACAGTGACAGAAAATTCACTCCGTATAGAATTGTATAAATAACTATGGAGCCCATAAAATTTAAATCTGAGATACTGGGGGCGGGGGTGTATGTTAAAAGAGCCTGTGCTCTTGCTGTTGTTGTTAGGTCCTGTCCAGCCAGTTCCGACTCCTAGTGAACCAATGTCTACTAGAACGAAGGACTGCCTGCCTGGTCTTGTGCCCTCATAAGATCTGAAATTAAGAACTGCTTTCCAATTATCCAGTGGATTTATGGATTGCCCATAAAGAGAGAGGAAAACAACAAAGACAAATCTGTTTTGTATATAAAGCCAAATTTGTCTTTTGGTAACTTTTAATACATTAAGGAAATAATAAATTAGGAAATGATATTTTTAAGTCCCATTTTTTCCAGTTATCACTGGATGAAAAAAAAACACTAGAATGAGATGATTTATTCCTTCAAACTGAATGGGAATTAAATAACATGAATCGTTTCACATAGAAACTAATATAGCACTGGAATCATGGATATAAGTGGGACATGGTGATAGATAGGGATAGTGTGCTGTTTAGAATGAGTTGGTTCACCGATGCTCTTCAGGGAGAATTTCACAGAGAGATTAAATAATGGAGGCCCTGGACATAAGGAAATGCCATTTTCCCTCAAACCCTCTGCACGAAGACTTAACCCACAGTACATGTCTGTCTTTTTCCTTTTTGCTATTGTCCCTGAAACAGTTTCTAAAATTTCCTCCATCTACCTGGTTCGCTTGACATTATTGAGTTTCTGGCAAGTTTATTTTGAGGTCCCCTTTCAAACCTCTCTCCTCACATATCTAGAGCAAGTAGAAGAGAGAGTTTTACATTTTCAACACTACCAGGTAGTAGATGATTCCATGGGCTCTGGAGGCCTGTGTGACATCTCCTTCTTGGCATTAATTTGAAAGGATAGATTCTTTTCCTGGCATAGCTTGAGTCTACTCTAATGAGAAAGAGTTTTTAAAAAAACAACAAAAGCCAACTAAGCTCTCTAGCCTTTTGATTTTTTATAATTAAGTCGTCTTAAAAGTCTAAGAGTTTGTCATTTTCATCATCGTAAAGATAATTTTCCGGTGAGCACCATGCCTCTGCTGGTTGATACAGTGAGCCTTTACGTATCGCTTTTTATTCATTCTCTAAGTGAAGAAAATAACTATGCCTTCCTAACCTGTCGAAACTTTCTTCCTCTGCCATTTGCACGACTATTTTAAAATTTACAATTGTAAGAAAGCATTTTGAGAGTAAGTCCCAATAATCTATTAGGTTGTTTCTGGAAATTAACACTGCATCTAAACGCCTTTGTTTGCTATTGGAGTCAAGAGGTATTGACAAACTAAATGATGAAGACAACTTGTGAGGAAATGTGCATGAGATTATTTATCAGATATGTATTGCTCATATGGAAATTTTGGAGGCTAAACTACATGATTCTTATAAAAAATATTGACCAAAAATGTCCATAGACCATATATTCATCATATAAATTACCATATATTTATCAGATGTAATCTTATTTATCAAGATCATTTTACTGTTGGTGTATCCATGGGTAATAAGTCTCCTTGGAATTGCATACTAAAGGAGCCCTCTTTTCTTGGTTTTGAGACACAATTACATTTAGTATAGACCCCTGTGTACATTTTTGCAGTGAGTGAGCATTAAATAATAATGAAAACAAATTGATTGCATCCTATTAAATTATGTAAGATAATACTGTGGTTTATGAAGGGATTTCTAAGATAGCTACATATTTAGTTAAATTTATTTTCTTGATCATTATCCTACATAGCTTGATGTTTGCTTTATATTTACTTATTTATTTCTTCTTATGCTTTCAATGAAACAATTTTCCCAAACATGTCTCAGTTCTAAACTATTACACCCCTGAGAAAGGAACAGAGTAAATGAATTTTTAATGGTGAAAATTATTGATTTAAGATGCCAGATTGCAAGAATTGACTTTGTACAACCTGACCAAATGATAAGCAAGTTACGGTCTGCAAACAGTGAAAGATAATTGAGACAATTTATTTTATTTGCTTAATAAAAGCAAAAATGTCACTTCTCCCAAAAATATTCTGGTTATTAAATATAATGTCACTATATTGTATTATGCAAATAATGACTAAGTATTTCTAATTTATAATGAATCGTTATAATTACTACTGGCTCTCAATCATCATGATTTTATTGAAAATAGGCACTGAGTCTGTATTTGAGAGGGGAAATATTGGTTGTTCAACATTTAAATTGTTTTATAAGGTAATTATTTTGAAAAATTATAAATAAATTAATAGTAGTGCAAAAGTTATCTCAGTCAATTGACTTCTAAGGAGCTCAATAAGAGACCATGAAAATAGTCCACTTATCTCTGCTATAAATGAACCTAGGTTTCTGGAGTATACTATTTCCTCTTCTCAGGCTCAAAGATTCATGAATTTGAGAGGATCTCCTTTCCTGACAAGAGGACTTTAAAGGTTCTTCTTCTTGTTTTTAAATCATTTTATTAGGGGCTGAAACAACTCTTATCACAATCCATACATACATTAATTGTGTAAAGCACGTTTGTACATTAATTGCCCTCATCATTCTCAAAACATTTGCTCTCCACTTAAGCCCCTGGCATAAGTTCATTTTTCCCCTCACACCCCGCTCCCCTCCCCTCACGAAGCCTTGATAATTTATAAATTATTATTTTGTCAAATTTTACACTCTCAGATGTCTCCCTTCACCCACTTCTCTGTTGTCTGTCCCCCAGGGTAGATATTTATATGTAGATCCTTGTAATCGGTTCCCCCTTTCCACCCCACCCTCCATGTATCGCCACTCTCCCTTCTGGTCCAAAAGGGATCATACACCTGGATTCCCTGTGTTTCCAGTTCCTGTCTATATCAGTGTACATCCTCTGGTCTAGTCAAATTTGTAAGGTAGAATGGGGATCATGATAGTGGGCGGTGGGGAGGAAGCATTTAAGAACTAGAGGAAAATTGTATGTTTCATCGTTGCTGCACTGGACCCTGACTTGCTTATTTACTCCTCACAACCCTTCTGTAAGAGGATGTTCAATTGCCTACAGATGGGCTTTGGGTCTCCACTTCCACATCCCCCTCAATCACAATGATATGACTTTTGTTCTGATGATGCCTTACACTTGGTCCCTTCAACAACTTGTGATTTCACAGGCTGGTGTGCATCTTCCATGTGGGCTTTGTTGCTTCGGAGCTACATGGCTGCTTGTTTACCTTCAAGCCTTTAAGATCCCAGCTGCTATATATCTTTTGATATCCAGGCACCATCAGCTTTCTTCACCACATTTGCTTATGCACCCATTTGTCGGTGAGCACACAATGATATGATTTTTTGTTCTTTTACGCCTGATAAAGGTTTTCTGTTGCTATTAATATGAATCATGACCCTCTTTATGTCGGTGTTTTGTTCCTCTATATGCAATATTTCCATTTCTGCTAGTGGTGTTTTGATTCTTTAGACCCAACCCTTCCATTTCTGCTAGGATCCTATTTACAAAGGTTTTCAGGCATTGAAATATGATGATGATTCATTTCTCAAAGTCAGGAACTTTATATCGAACCCCCTTGTGTCTTTCACAGTGGCCACTTAATTAAGTACTTTTAAGTGCTCATAAGTTATTAGATAATGAATGTAATATCCTTGAATATTACACACTCCTGAGGAGATGGGAGAACTTTGTATGCTTGTTCTAGTACTAACAATACTTTAGCCCAGATTATCACATAAAAAGCCTCTTTTGACAATTAACAACCGGGCTTGCCAATGCCCATATTTGGATTTATTTTTTCTTTTCCCAATCGTCCCAAAGAGTGTTGTTTTAAATATTTATGCTTGACCTCCATCAACTATCCATGAGAGACTTTTTTTTAAATCATTTTATTGGGGACTCGTACAACTCATCACAATCCATACATATATCCATTGTGTCAAGCACATTTGTACATTTGTTGCCTTAATCATTCTAGAAACATTTTATTTCTACCTGAGTCCTTGGTATCAACTGATTTAAAAAGGACCAGCGTGGGCATGATTTTGAGGTGGTAGAGGCTTAGGCCAGAGGATGCCTAACTAATGATGTTTAACAGTTAAAATTGTAGCTAATTGGAGTTGAAATAGGTAGTGTAGCCGCCGAACACCTCATTGCACTAGTAAGACTGATCCCACCATGTGCTAAAGCTTGTGTTTGAATCTTTGAACTTCCAGACAGGTCAGCAAGATAAAGGAACCCTTCCAAGACTCCAGAAATTCACCCAGATGGACTTGAGCAGCCAGAATGTGAGCCTATGACCCGATCGCACATCAAGCAGGATGGAGGAAAGATCGCCCTGTGTCTGCCAGCAGTTCTTCAGCGCATATACTACACAAGCCAACTTGATTTCTGCCGGCAGCTGAAAACTTTGCACAGGACTGTGACAGCTGCTCTGGTCATTAAGAGACATTATATTAACTGGATCCCATATTTAGAGCTGGCAGATAATCTCACTATAAAACATTGATTCTGCAAATCAATCTGACTTTGGAGAAGAGGAATTTTCCTCAAGAAACAAGGGTGATTGCTGTTATGGGTGCTTTCTTAAAACATCTTTTATCTAAAACTGCAAATAAAAATCACACCGCCAGCATATTGACACTCTGCTATTTTCACTCTTGAAACACAATGATAGATTTGCTGGTAGGAACAATGTCCATTTTTAAACTTTCATTTTTATTTTATAGTAAGATTCATACATAATGAGAAAAAGAAGTTTATACTTGACTTAATATAATTAAATATGCTATATTCATACATGACATAGTAGCCCTGGTGGCAACGTGGTTAGGCATTGGGCTGCTAAGCACAAGGTCAGCTGTTTGAAACCAACAATTGTCCTGCAGGAGAAACGTGAGGCTATCCATTCCTGGAAAGAATTAGTCTCAGAACCCACAGGGGCAGTTCTACACTGCCCTAAGAGGATTCTTATGAGTTGAAACTGACATGATGATAGTGGGTATAGGGTATTGCATGTACGTACATATATACTTATATATACACACAGAAAGATGTATAAATGTATAATATACTTTCTCTTACATTATACACTCATTTTCATAAGCAGATTAGTAATATCAGCATGTTCAGCAGTATTCAAAGTGAATTTTAGATTCCTTCTATGAAATAAGAAAAAGGAATCCCTGAGACAAGTTTGTTATATGCCTGAGAAGCCACTCCAGTGTCCCTGTGTGATCCAAATGGTAAATACTCTTAGTTGCTGACCAAAAGGTTAGCAGTTTGAATCAATCCAGAGGCAGCTCGGCAGAAAAGCGCGGAAGTCTACTTCCAAAACATCCACTATGAAGCACAGTCTACTTTGACATTTATGCAGTTTCTATAAGTCGAGAATCAAGTTGGCTTTGGATTCAAGTCCATGTGTGTGATGTCCTACTCGGGGGGCACAGTCGAGCAAGAGATGACTAGTGTCTAGTTAATTTGCATTTCCTTCAAGCCACTACTTGTGTAGTGTATTTCTACTTCCCTCCCCGACCACAGTCAGAAACATCGCCACACAGCACGCAGTTGGGGTGAAGGGAACTATTATAAGGACAATGTTCAAAAATGGAAAGGAGCAGATGTACCAGCATTTCTCAAGTGACAGCATTCCACAATGAACACTGTCTAATCCAACCAGAATCTGTGTAGGCAGCTTCACATATGTATTTATAAGTTACATGAATGAGTGATATTTTCCAAACTGCTTGTTCTTTTAATATTTCTTTTTCCTCCCCAAGGAGTTAGAATTGCTTAGGCCTAGGAGTTGACCAGATGGACAGCACAATGGTGTGCTGATACCATTTGTGCAGTGAAGGGGAGGCATGACTTCAGAGTTCGCCCTATTCTCCAAGGAGCCAGGCTTCCATCTGTTGGAGATGGTCAAATTCAATGCTAATAGTCTAGTTCAGACACTAATTCCTTTGAGTTATTTAGAGAGCTCTCTTACTAGTGCCAGTCTCTCATTAGTTTCCAGTTGTATGTCACAATTATGAGACCCTGTTTGCACTGCAGTTAAGGTCCCAATAGGAAACATATGACAGAAGTATCCAAGTAAAGACACCATTTCCACTCTCTTAGAAAGGTGAAGAAAAGGAGGCACAGCGAGGTTAAGTGTTTTTCTTAGGTGATAAATCCAGGGAAAAGCCAGGAAAAGGATGTGAGCTTTCTAGTTCTCACCTAAGACCATGCCAAGCAGTCACACAAAAGAAAAGTTTTATTGCTTATGACAGCAGCCAAGTAAAATAAGACAAAACAAACATCAACGGCTTAAGTTTTTACCATTACCAACACCCTTCCCACCATTGTTTAAAGGGAGATCATCTGACGCTAATCAACCCCTTAAAAGCCACCCATCTTTTTCTATGGAGGTGATTGTCTATTATGCTCGACAAACAAGTCCCTGCATAGTCTGTCCAGGAGGAATGAAGGAGGAGCAGCAGTGGATCTTGCCAAAGCCCTGATTGCCAAAGTCGCTGAGGAGAACCAGCCGTGAATGCAGCGTCTTGCCAACTCTTTCCAAAGGGACTCATTGTGTGAGACACTGCACACATGAGGAAAGACGACTGAGAATACGAAGAAAACCACTTGGAGCTTGCAGTGAAAAAGGAGAGGTTTACTTCCTGTCAGCTGGGATTTATCCACTTCATAACCAGGGTGGGGTGTGGGATGTCTTTTCTTTTTTTTTTTTTTTATCTCAAGTTCAGGGAAGTTTGCTGGAAAATTAGAATTTTAAGGGAGCTATCCTTTGGTTCTGCTAAATAGAAATAGAGCCAGATAAGGAGTTATCCTCTTAGCTAGAGGTAGCGTGACAGAGGTTTTAGTCTTACTATGAATGGCACCAGTGTGGATAGGTGGAGATGACATGTAGACAGGGAGGGACAGACATGAGGAGTCCATCTCTGTGTCTACCTGAGCTGCAGGGAACTTCATTTGTTCTCCCCTACATGGACACACAGGAGCCCTATGCTGTGGGTGAAGCCCAAGTTCACAATATTGTACATTAAAAAGCATTTCCAAGATGACTAGACAATGGAGAGGAAAACGTCCCTTCTCATGGTCTCTTCTACTTCTTGGGCAAGTTCTCTCCATCCTGAATTGCTTCCGTTTCTTAAAAGAAAATCATCAGATCACCAATCGCCCTCGGGGTTTGCTTAAGAGCTCCTGAAGACCCCACAGGGTCTAGAGGGGGTCTCTCAGCAAACAGCTTAACATGCACACCGCACCGTCCTTTTTCTGAAGCTCTTTGGCTATTTGGAGTTTGGAGTTGTTTATGGCTAGTGTTTTGCACTTCTTTGGGGGCTTTCCTGACCCTTCCTTGCTCCTTGCAGAGTTAAATTGCATTGGTGGTTAATTTCTTCCTGCTATTCACCCCTGGAAGACCAAATTTAGCAGAACAAGTTAGCTCTCTCCCCAGCTGTGGTTCCCCCAATGATACAGCCCAATCCAGCAACGGCTCCGCATGCAAAGGCACTTGCATTCTGCTGTACCCTTCAGTCTCAGAAAACAATGATGGAGAGCCTCCAAGTACAGTTGAATATAACTATTAGCTCATATTAAACACTTCATTTATGGTAACCACATAGGAAAATAGATATATACATGGAGATCAGAAGTTGAAAAAGTAATTTCTTCTATTCAGAGATGTTTTGTCTAGTACGTCACAGAGGGTTAGCTACATTTTCAAGAGTCTGTGGATGAACACAAGCCCAGAAAAAGACTTTTCATCACCTGTTCCTAAAAAGTAGTCTTTTTCAACTGATTCTGTGTGACTACTTTGTTTTTTTGCAAAGGAATTGCACAAAATATTCTACATTTTTCCCTTTTGCAAGTCTTCAATTTAGGTGGACTCAATCTTTGAAAATGCAATATAAATTTGTCCAGGGTTTAACTTGACGTTTTTCGGTATGCACAATATTCGATGATGTTATTTACTTTGCAATCAATTTCATGGAAGGTATGTAATAGATTTCCAAAGAGCCCCTGTCCTGTTTATTGCTGAAATATTTATAGATGTAGATGTAGCTATAGATATAGATATATTTACAAATTGAATCTAAAATGAAGTTGGCAAAAGCTGTTCACAAATGCATTTACTCAAAAAGTTTAGATGAGAATTGGCTCCCTTTAGCTTAAACCTCCAGCAAACACTTATCCAGATGTACTTGCTCCGCCCTGTCACAGGAAGGAACTAGTAATTGTTTCTGTGTACTGATATGCACTCATAGTTAAAGCCTTGAGAATGTGGGTAAAAAGCTGCTTGGCGTATTTAATTAAAGTTAGCAGGAAATTTAAAGACAAGAAAGCATTGTCAGTAGTACTTAGTATTTAATACATAATAACCCAGGTGCTTAGAAATTTATTCAGGAAGAAAGTTAAGACTTGTTATTTTATAAATAAATAAATAATGCCATATATTCCATTTTCAAATTTCTCAAGAAGTCATAGAATGCTGACTAATATGTGGTTGAAGTCATTATTTCATAAATTAATACAACAATTATAATTTTGTAGTTGCTATGTACTTAATCTCAAACATTAACTGATCATTTTGAGAGTATAGTGGAAATTGAAGAAATAAAACAAACGATCTGTAGTTGGGGACATGATGCTAAGTAATAAGAGAATAGTTCAATATAAAATTATACCAAAATAAGGCTCAGCTATGTTACTAACTGCAGAGGAGAATAGGCATGTTGAGAGAGAGAACAAAGTGAGAGAGCTTCATTGATCAAAGCAAGATTTCAGAATGGCCAGGCACGGGAGTCGATATGAAAGAGCTTCCAGTGGTCAAATCTGAAATTAGATCTGAAA
Source organism: Tenrec ecaudatus (assembly GCF_050624435.1). NCBI lineage: Eukaryota > Metazoa > Chordata > Mammalia > Afrosoricida > Tenrecidae > Tenrec > Tenrec ecaudatus. The sequence goes on along the minus strand of NC_134531.1, from coordinate 119,594,402 downwards.
CAAATAATGATAAAACAAATTATAACCATAGAATAAAATTGGAACCCATGAGTTCATTCCAATATAAATAAATAACAGGAATGTATATATGGGAAAGAAGGGATAGCTCCACGCAATGGCAGTATTTACATTGACAAAGGTAGAAGAAATGGAAAAAACCAAACTCATCATCACAACTATTACAGACACGAATCATCTTTTGATTCCAATATTAGAGAAAGCATAAGAAGAAACAGAATACTTACATAATCCCCAAACTAACGCGCTACAAAATAATAAATACTGAACCTAGTGTAAGACAATTAGAAAATGAGAAATAGTGATTTATACTAGGGAAAATGTTTTCAGAGACCAAATAATCAAAGTTAATATCACTATGTTTATGATCTTATTATTAATATCATCATCATCATGCTGACAGCATATATTGAGAAATGCACAACACCATGCCTGTAGTATTTTGTCAAACACCATAACAGCTCTCTAGTAAGAAGCTAAGTCCCTTCAAACTCAACTCGAGGGTCATTAAAAATGACCCTAGAGTCATTTTTGATGATTGGCCAGTGATCTTTTAAAATGTCAAGGTAATGAGATATTTTTATGAATAGAGGAATTTGACCAGATTAGAAGAAACTAAAGAGGCAAAACATCAAAATGAAATGAAACAAAACAAAACCAGGCATTCATGAGTAAACACTTGAATTATGTAAATTATTTTATTTCGTTTCAATAATTATATTATGATTACATAAGATGCTGTGATTAGGGGAAACCCTCAAGGGTGTGACTATTTTTAAAATCAAAAAAGATGTATAAATTAAATTTTCTATTGTGGATGCTGTTATTGTTGGATGCCATCAAGTCAGCTCCAGTGCATGGTGACCATGCAGAACAGAACAAAACTCCTCACGGTCCCGTCTGTTCCATCTTCACAATTGTCCCCAGGCCCCAGCCCATTGTTCTGCTGGGGCCTGGGGACAATTGTCAGCTCTTGTAGTGGAGGACCCTCCAGTTTTCCACTGTCTCTCCACTTTTCACAATTTCCTTCTCCAGGGACTGGCTTCTCCTGACAACATGTCCAAATGTATACTAAGTCAAAGTCTTGACAGGTTTGTGTCTATGGCGCACCCTGGCCATACTTCTCCCATGCAGATTAGTTTGTCCTTGTAGCAGTCTATTATACTTTCAATATTGTTCTCCTGAACCACAATTTAAGTACTTCAATTCTTCTTCAGTCCTTATTCAATGTTCAAGTTTCACATGTATATATGATTGAAATTACCATGATTTAGGTCAGGAGCATCTCAAAGTAACAATTATTTACAATTCAATTCTCTAAAGAGGTGTTGTGCAGCACATTTACCTAATGCAACACTTTTTTTTTAATTCTAGGCTGCTGCTTCCATGTGCATTGATTGTGGATCCAAGCAAGACAAAATTAACATGTTCTCCATTTATCATGATGTTACCTATTGGTCCGGTTGTGAAGATTTTGATCTTCTTTCCATTGAGTTGCAATCCACACTGAAAATGGCAATTCTTGATCAGCAGAAAGTGCTTTAAGCCCTCCTCACTCTCAGCAGGCAAGGTTATGTCATTTGCATATTGCAGGTTGTTATTAAGCCTTCCTCCAACCCTGATACCTCATTCCTCTTCATTTAGCTAGCTTCTCTGATTAGTTTTTTTAAATTTTATTAATCCAGCAGCACTCTAAGCAGAAAAATGAAATTGTGAATAAAACCCAGAAAAAAGTAGAGTTTGGAAAAATAAATGTAAAGTTTGGCACAGCAGGATCAGCCTAAAGAAAGGAAAAAAGGTAGACAGGACCAGAGACTCCCAGCAGGGTCTTCATTGAAAAAAGAGGAAGTGTACCTGGATACCTGCTAGATTAGTAAAAGGCAAAAATAGTTGTGATAGGTAGGTTTATTGTGCCAACATAGCCAATGAACACGTGGGATTAATTGAAGGACAGAGAGATAAATGGCTCGGCCAGCCTTGCCTTTCTTGTCTCTTGCTCTTTGATCATCATGAGTGTGTGGCTGCCTTGCTTGTTCTGTGCCTCAAACTTGCAAGCTCCGCTTCCTGTGGGACACCTAACCCTTGGACTGTGTCGCTGTAGTTTGAAGTTCCTTCAAGACCAGCTTGCCACGCTACTGGAGCATATATCTCTTGACATGGGGACTGTGGGACCCTGTCATCTGGTTGACTGTTGGTGACCTGCCTTGATGTTTGCTGCCTGTGGCTGAATAGCCTGAATTGCTCTACAGAGGACTGCCCGGCGGCCTTCAAACCTTGAAGGACTGCCAGTGTCTCACAGCTGTCTCACGGGAGTGAGTTGCACTGAGCCATTTGTACTGCTTTATAGTTTAATTAACGGTTTCTTCCTTATGTTATCGATCTATATAAATATATATAAAATTATTAGTGTCCTGGTTTTGTTTCTCTAGAGTAACTTGTCTAACGCAAAAGTAAAATAGGAGTTTCACCTTAATTCAGAAAGAAATCTATGAGGGTGGTTTTGAACAACAGAATGGAATCGTGAAAGCATTACTCAATGACATTTTGTCTGGAAAGATAATATAGAAAGGGTTCCACACACAGACCCTTCTTGTCAAAGCACACTTCTTGTTTATTATTCTTCTAGAACAATGGCAGACAGAAAAGTTTGAAGCAAGGGAATATCCATGTATCTGACTCCTAAGGATTGTTTTCCCCTCTGGCTCTCACATAGCTTCTTCCTTACAGGCAGAGTTGTGAGTTAGGAGGGTGTTGACATATGTATTAGAAATATTTTCAGAAAGTGCCATTGGGATCTATAGGTGACTATGAAAGTATTTCAGGAAAAAAAACAAATATACAAACTGTATGGAGCTTTTATTCATATCCTTCAAGAATGAATACCATTCTCAATAACCAGTCCATTGACATTCCAGAGAATGTTGACATTTTCCTGAAAAAGCAACAGTTCAACAGGCTGATGAGTAAGATCTCAGAGGTGCCCCATTATGGGACAGACGAGTCCTTAGACCTGTCTGTGATGTTGTGTCCAGTGGAGGAGGAAAAAGAAAAAAAATTGCATGGATTAGAGTATTTAAAGCCTGAGAAGTTACATTTTAGAATGCAAACATTAACTATATACATATGGAATTAGTAAAATAAATTTTTAAAAATATGAGCATTGTTTCGTTCTCCAGTCAGGATGGGTCACATTCATTCTAGATTGCTGTTGAAGCTGAATGTTACGGAGTAAATATAAAAAGAAAAGAAGAGTTACAAGATACAAATAGCCAGTGTGATTAGAAAGCTCAAAAAATAACTGCAATTTTTAAAAAATGATCCTTGGCATGTGAGTAGTCTTGCTAGCAGACAGAGTATATTGGAAAGTGGATTGATGCAGATGTCATTAGGTTAAAATTTATCACCTTATCATTTGTTCTCCCTTTTGAGCTATTTTAAATTTAATTCCAGTTTTTATTACTTTCTGCTTTCTTTTCAAAGGAGGATTTTCTCTGTTATCTTGTCATTGTTGTTGTTTTGCTTTTCGTTTGGGCATGTTTTTCTTCATATGAAATTCAGCATAGATAAATCTAAAGAGATAGTAACTGTGTTAATAGTTTCTTGGAGTCATGGCAGGAGAGGTTGGGAGGAAATAGGAAATTAATACTAATGAGGAAAAGAAAGGACAAAATTGCACAATTATTTAAAAATTATTTTTAAATTATTGAATTGTATAATATGTTTATTTAATTTCTAAATAGTTTATTTAAATTCTAAAATAGTGTAACTTGAAAATATTGTAGGAGAGGGAGATTACAAATGGTTGGATCATAATAATAAAAATGTAAGCTGGTTAGTTCCACATCCATGAGTGGATTCGGTGCCCATTTACCCTTAGTTGGGTTGAAGATAACTATCCCACTATCACAAAGAAACGTTTTGTTAAGGAAATTAAGAATGTTAACAAAAAGGTACTATTGGGGCAGGGAAAGTATGGATGTGCTTTATACAATTGATATATGTATATGTATGGATTGTGATAAGAGTTGTATGAGTCCCTAATAAATGTAAAAAAAGAAAAGAGGAGAAAAAAAAAGGAAATGATTAGGGCAAAGAATGTACAGATGTGCTTTATACAATTGATGTATGTATATGTATGGACTGTGATAAGAGTTGTATGAGCCCCTAATAAAACGTTTTTTTTTAAAAAAAAGGCTTTCTATGGACTTCTCTTCTAACAAGAAAAGCAAATGTATTACACCAAGTAAGAATCAAACTTTGCTGCTGACTTATTAACAGCTAAACTTTCATTTATTTTTAAAGGTGTTTATATTGAGGCTTAAATCTCACTGTTTAAAATCTCAGCTGTTACTTTTATTGTCCCACATGTCAATCCTTAGAGAACTCAGGGAATCATGAAGTAATAAAACCTTTGTAAACCAATTTAAACTTTCATTCTCTCACTCATAGGACTCTAAGGAATCTCTCCTTGTTGTGAGTTCAATATAGATGGCTGACCTGCAAACTTATGGGGGGAATTTTGGAGGGAGGGGTAAGGGGAGGCTGAGGGAACCAAATGAGGAACAGTGGTCTGTTGTAAATAAACAGGAGGAAACATTCCTCTCCTGAAGCAATAACTCACGTCCCAGAGAGGGTTTCTATGAATGAGAGAGAGAAACACAAAGAAAGCAGAATAGTTAAGACAAATGGGCTCAATGCAAGATTCTGCACCAAACTAGAAAGAATTAGCCAAGTGAAGGAGGCAGGGGAATCAACATTGCAAGAATTGTTTTCTCCTCTTCTTTTCCCATTTCCTAAGCGGGCAAATTTCTTCCCTGCAGTGACAAAAGTGATCGGTTACTCGTAACCAGCTTTCTTAGTTGTCCAGACTCCCCTGGGGCTCCAAATTCTTACTTTCTGGGAGGAGAAGTAAATCACCCCAGCTGGACCGGTCCTGTAACACTGATGCTTGCATTTCTAACCTTCGAATATTAACAGCCACCTTCTCCCTGTCATTGCACTGTTTTGTATGCACCCCTGCAAATCCAAGCACCCAACCTCTTCCCACTCATGTTCCCCAAACTTCAGAAGCACAGGCAAGTGCAATGTGCAAACTAACGAAGCCTACGCACAACTCCAGAGTGGACTCTCAGTCTTAAGTTCGGCTCATTTTTCAATGATCCCTATAGATACAATTCTGGAACTTGTTCAAAATATGCTTGCTGCTCTGTGGGCGCTCTGACTCAGATCTGCTCTCGGTTCCCTCAGGTCTCTATGTTTGGAGTTTGTGGGGATAATGAAGACTCAAGAGAAGACTTGGGTTATTCTTGGCATTTGCTGTTAGAGGGCAACAGACTTGCTGAAAAGGGGGGTTTGTAATTGGGTGTCCCTAGGAGCTACGTAATATACCTAGTTTTATGAAGTGCACACTTTCCTTGTAAACGTATGAATTTGCAAAGGTTCTTCCTGGCAGGAAAATATACACTAGCAAAAAACGAGCAAGCAAACAACAACCAACAAACAACATTGGCTACTAAATACCATCATAATGGATCCTTCCCAAACTTCTAATTGAGAAATTTGTAAAAGTTTCAAGCAAACTAGTAATTAATATATTTAAGGATGTCAAAAACCTTGCTAATTTTAGAAAATGATAAATTCAATTCCCTAACACTTGATTTTGGTGATACATTTAGATATACTGTTTACATTGCATATGTATATGGAATATATCACACATATGCTACACATATTAACTTGTGTATGCTATATATTACATATATTATGTATAAATCTTATTTTAATATCTATTATATAAAGATATACAAACATATAATAGATATTATACATAATATATCTAAGACAATGCATATTATATTATATACAGACTAGATATTGTAGCTCTATATAGATATATATGTGAATATATATATTTATATAAGATATTACATATAGTGTATATAAATATGCCACCAAACTCAAGTACTAGGCAATTTCATTTCTCATTCTTGAAAATTAACCAGCTTTTCTCTGACATCCTTTAGTGTGGCGCAGTGGTTATTTGTTGGATTGCTGAGAGCAAGATATGCAGCTTGAAATCACCAGGTGCTCTCAGGAAAGACACAGGGTTTTCCCCTCCCGTAGGAGTTACAGTCTCAGAAACCCACAGGAGCAATTCTATCCTGTTCTCTAAGGGTCGCTAGGATTTGGCATTGACTCAATGGCAGTGATTTCTTTTGGATTATAGATTTTACACATTTATGAATACTTATATATGCTATTGTGTTATATATAAAACAGTGATTTATACACTTTTGGAAAGTTTATATCAACTCATGCATTTCCCACAACTTTTTAGTTAACTTTATTCTTTTCATTAAACTGCTTATTATGAACTCAATGATGGTTGACAGAGCAGATCAGTTTTCCATTTTACATTTCATACTCATTTTGTTTCATTGCATTGATTGGAGTCCCCATGATGTAACAACACGTTTGCGTTGATTTTTGTAACCACTGTGTCAGATCATTTCATTCAGGGTATTCCTCTCTTTCATTGACTTTCTAGCAAGAATGATGTCCTTTCCCAGAGATAGCTTCCTCTTCATAACTCAGCCAAAGTATGTGTGAGTAGGAAGTATTCTGGATGTATTTTCAGTATCCTTCACCAATATCAAAGTTCAAATGAATTGGTCTTTATGATCTTCACTGTTCAAAAATAAACAAAAGAAATAAAATTTTCATTCTTTGCAGGTTATTCATAGTTTGTTAAAATTCAGACAAACAAATGCCTTTGTATGGTCAATAAAGCACAAGTAAAAACTTTCTGGTACATTCTACTTTCAGACAAGATTCAGCGGACTCCAGCCGTGATATTATTATTTTCCATATCCTCTTCTGAATTCAGCTTAAATTTATGGCAATTCCTTGTAAGTTTACAGCTGTAACGATTTATTTTTAAATTATCTTCAGCCAAAGTTTACTTGAGTGTGACATTAACTATATTTTTAATATTATGGATCTCTTTTAATCAGGGGGTCAGGAAGCTATCTTCCAAATTTCTTGGCGTAGACTGCTGAGTGCTTCCATTACTGCCTCAGTTTGCTGAAACGTTACAATTGACATTCCATCAGTTCCTGGAGCTTTGTTTTTGTCAGTGCCTGCAGAGCAATTTTACTTTTTCCACCACACATTTGGTTCTTGATCATGTGTTATCTCTTGAAACAGTGAAATGTCAACCAATTATTTTGGGTACAGTGACGTTTTATTTCTTCCATCTTGTTTTGATGCTTCCTGCATCCTTCACTATTTTGTGTATCCAACCACCACTATGTCAATTCTGAACCATTATGAACGGAGAAGACAGAATAGAACAGCTCCAAATGATTTCTGAGACTGTACATATCAATGGGAGGATTTCTTCCTAGCATGGTTTGGTGGATTTGAACTGCTGACCTGTGATTCAAACTCCACCAGGGCTCCTTTATTTTGCTCATAGAATCCTTCAATATAACGACTTGAGGATTTAAAGTTTTCTTTAGTTCCTGCAGCTGGGGAAATGATAACTATATTATCTTTGAACTTTTTAACTTCAGGCCTTTTCACATTTCATTATAATACATTGTCTTCTTAAGAAGACAAAAGTTATAATTGTATGTTCAACTGATTTACTTCACCATTTCTTCCACTTGTACTAGCTATCACATGCTCAAGAGAAAGTTTCAGGAGTCTGTTCTTACAATTATTTTGGACGAATCTTTTTACCTTGTCTTTTTAATGACTACAGTAGTTATATAATCTGGTGTCAATTTTGGACTTGAGAGGATTAAGAGTGAAGAGGTGGGGTCTAGTCTGTCAATTGGATCACAGCCAATGAGGCCTCTCTGTAGCATGGCCTTCCCCTGAGAATTCTGGGAAATCCGGTTTTCCTCCTTTCCCTTCGAGACTTCCCTGAGGAGAAGCCACAAGGACCTACCGTGATGCAGCCAGAACCCAGGACCTGGAGAAGTCACGTGGAAATCCCTGCCAGCATTGAGATGCTTACAAGGCCACTGGATCTACTGGACTTCCCACCCACTGGCCTGTGATCTTCCCACATTTGGCATCATTGCATGTGTTTCATGAGTCTGAAGAGGACTTTATGGATTGATATAGGACATATGGGCTAATATCAGACTTATGGGCTTGTACTGGACAGGGTTGGTATGCTTTCTTAATGCACAATTACCCTTTATGTAAACTTCTCTCTTCTACCTATGACTTTCTATGGATTTGTTTCTCTAGTCTATCCAGACTAACAAAATGACCTTCTGCTTTCTCCATGTATGTTATACTTGATGCCATCTCACAGCTAGTTTTTGGTGCTCAATGTTTCAAGTATGTTTTGAACTGGCCTCTAACTTCAAGTGGGATATACTTAAGGGACTGTATTGACTCTTGTGAACTTGTTTTAATTTTCTTCAACTTCAGCTTGTGTGGTATTTGTGTAACCTGGTTTCAATTTCAGAGGTTCATGGGTGAAGGGGTAGAGTCTGGCCTGTCAATCAAAATATGATCAATAAGGCCTCTGTGTGGTCATGGCTGCCTCCTGAGAATTCTGGGAACTCCTGTGTTTCCTTCTTGGAGGCAGGAGACACACTCTCTCTTGGCTCATTCTCTTGGAAACTGTCTCTCTCCACTCACTCCTACAGAGACACTCTACTGGCAAGGCACATGGCACTATGCTGATAGACCCCTTGCCCTGGGAACTGGAGGAGCCATGTAGAGACCCCTGCCAGTGCTGAGATGCCTCTACCACCACTGGATCCACAAAATGTTGCACCCACTGACCGGTGATTATCCTACATTCAGCATCATTGCATGTATTTCCTGAGTCTGAAGAGGACTGTATAGATTGTTATCAGACATATGGGCTAATATTGAATTTATGAACTTAATCTGGCCTGGGCTGAGGTGTTTTCTCATTATTCAACTGCTCTTGTACATAAACCTCTTTCTTATGCACATATGAGTGTTTATGAACTTGCTTCTCTAGTCTATCCAGACTAACACAATATGAATGTATATATGAGCAACAGATAGCTGATGAAAATTATCATCTCCATCATTTGCTTTAAAATATGTAGTTGATTTCATTGCTGTGTTTTCCATCTATGGGGTTCATATAACTGCTGTTTATGTTCTTTTAAAAGAGAAGGTATTTGCCAAAAAAGTTATAGAGCTGGTAAGATTCTATTATGTGACTTCCAGTTAGTTTCTCTCACCATGGTTATATTTTCCAACGACTGATCCCAACTCTGTCTCTGCCTTCCGCATTCCAATAATCAGTGCTTACAATGCATCTTGATTGCATATTTGATAAGTTTTGGACTGAAGAAGTAGGTAAAATTCCTGAATGTCTTCATCATTATACTCAGTGACTGGTATATAAATGTGAATAATAATTATATTAACTGACTTTCTTTGTAGATATATAGATAGGCCAGTATCACATCTGACACTGTACTTCATGACTGATCTTGAAATGTTCCTTTTTACAATGATTAGTATGCCATTTCTGGTCAAATAATCATTGCAAGCATAGTAAAACATGATTGTTCATCTGTAAATGGTCAATACCAGTCCATTTCCACTCATTTATACATAGGATATTGAGTTCCATTTCATTTTTGATGACTTCTAATTTTCTGAGACTCATACTTCATACATTGCACAAAATAATAATGAATGTTGGCAGCTGTTTTGTATCATTTTGAGTTGTTCATTATAAGCAAAGGAAGATCCCCAATGCTTTACTCCATCTATTTCATTAAGGTCAACTCTACTTGGAGAAAGTACCTTTTGTCTAATCACATTTTGATTATGTTCCAATCTAAGGGGCTTCTATCCTGGCAATATATCAGACAATGTTCCACTATTTTTCACAAAAATTTCTAGGGCTAACCCCTAAGACATGGAGAGTCTATTTCTTCTTCTTACGCTACTATAATCTGGAAGCTGTGCTAAAATCTGTCCACCACCACTGATGCTGCTAGTAGTCACAATGCTAGCAGCAAAACTACTACCGTACCACAAACTGGGAGGTGAGTGGTGACTTTGGGGCTGTTATGGGAATTGGCCCTGATGTCACTCAAATGATGGATCTGACTATCAGGACCAGAGACTCATTGCCTCAAGATGTTTAGTTATGTCTAAGAAATTTTCATAATGTTACATCCTGTATGCTCCACCATATTCATGGAGTATTTGCAGCAAAGGTAAATACCTATGTACAACTATATTCTGTCAAACCTATACATATGTTTAACCAATTGATAGACTCACATTTTCCTTCCCACACCTGCTCAAACTGTGTGTCTGCCCAGCAATCTACCTGTATATAATAGTTATAATAGGATTATGTATACCTCAGTTGCCTTTAAGTCTTACACTTCTGCTGATGTCCATGTCTTCCCTTTCCTCCATCATTATTTTCTGAGCTCCCTCTTCTTGTATATTGCCTTCTCCTTTGCCAAATTAGCATATATAGCATATGTCTTCATTCACCCTCACCCTGGTGAACAATGAAATAATACTTCTATTCATGTAAAAAATCTTAATTGTTTTACAGTTATGGTCTCATACAATATTTGTCCTTTTGTGGTTGACTAACTTCGTTCAGCTTAAGGGGAAAATCCTCCAGGTTTACCCATGCTGTGAACTGTTTCACATATTTATTATAATTATTATTTAAATTTGTGTAGCATGCCATTGAATTTGATTTTGAATTTGAATTATGTTACTGGTAGAGAATATTGAGAGTACCATGGAATGCCAAAAGAACAAACAAATTTGCCTGGGGAAAACTACAGCCAGACTGCCTCTTAGAAGCAAGAATAGCAAGGCTTGGTCTCGTGTAATTCTGACATGTTATCAGGAAAGACCAGTACCTGGAAAAGGGCATCAAGCTTGGTAAGTACCGAGGTGGAACGACCCCTGACAAGGTGGTTTGACACAGTGACTGTAGCACTGGGCTCCCACTCAGGAGTAGCTGTGAGCACAGGGCCGAACCAGGTGGCCTTTCACTCTGTTTCATGCAGGGTTTCTATGAGTTGGATTTGGCAGCACCTAACAATGGCAGCAGCTTAAAACAACAGCAAGCATTCCATTGTGTGTATGTAGCAAATTGACTTTTCCATACTTCTGCTCCAGAGCAGATAGAAAGGGAGAACTCTAAGAGCTGGCACCCTAGCTTTTGACCACTAACCTCTAAGTGTAGGAAAATGCATTTTTGTGTCTTAAATTCACCCTCTTTAGTATTTCTGTTGCTGAAAAATTACACAGCCCTGATCTAAATTATCATGAAATAAAGAGAATATCTGTGGGGGTTTTTTTCTGTATGAGTTAAGCACAAATTCTCAGGTTTAAAAATCTCAATGGAAAACACACTCATTTGCATACAAACACACACACACACAAAGACACATAATAAGATCACCCCAACCAAATCATTTGGCAGAATGATTAAAATCAACACCAACCTTCATTGGTCACTGTGTTAGTCTAGGTAGACTAGAGAAACAAAGCCACAGAAACTCATATGTACATAAGAGTGAGTTTTATATAAAGGGTAAATATACATTAAGAAAGCATCCCAACCAAGTGTTGTCTAAGCCCATAAGTCTAACATTAATCCATATGTCCTACACTGATCTACAAGGTCCTCCCCAATCTCACAAAACCCACACAATGATGCCAACTTCAGGAGGAAAGCTGAGTCAGTGAACATGTAAGCATCTCAGCGCTGGCAGGGATCTCCACATGGCTGCTCCAGCACCCAGGGCTGCATCAGGGAGGTCCATGTGGCTTCTCCTTGGTGATGTCTTGTAGAACGTGCAACTTGTCAGCTGAAACAGGAAACTGGCTAAGGCAGCTGCACCCTGGTCTAACCATCAGAAAGCAAGAAACCAGAGAACTTGAAAAGCAAGGCTCCCTTCCGCCATTATTTTCTTCTCTCATTGTTTGTCCAGCCTATCTTGTCTAGGTGGACCTGCTGATATACTAATATGTGCATACAAATGCGGATGACTTTGACTGGTGTTGCCCAACACAGGGACAAGGGAACAGCGAGTGGTTCAAAACCAGAGGAGGGAGTGGAGGGGAGCGGAGGACTGGTAGGGAGTGACCAAGGGCAAGGTAACTGAGAGGATTACTGAAACCAGAATGAAGGCTGAACATGGTAGTGGGACGGGAGGAAAGTGAAAGGAAATAGAGGAAAGGAGTAGGAGGCAAAGTGCATACAGAGAAGCCTAAATACAGACATGTACATATGTAAATATATTTATGATTATGGGGAAAATAAACTTATGTGCATATATTTATAGATTCAGTAGTAGGGTAGCAGATGGACATTGGGCCTCCTCATGCATACTCCCCCAATATAATAGCACCTTGCCCTGCTAAACAGTCATTGCATGATACCCACCTTCCCGACATGATCACTGAAGACAGACATGTGTGTAAGCAAATGTGGTGAAGAAAGCTGATGGTGCCCGGCTATCAAAAAGATATAGCATCTGGGGTCTTAAAGGTTTGAAGGCAAACAAGTGGCCATCTAGCTCAGAAGCAGCAAAGCTCACAGAGAAGAAGCACACGGCCTAAGCAAATACAAGGTGTTGAATGGACCATGTAGCAGACACCAGGGAACAAAAACAATCATTGAGTGATCACCTTCCTCACATAATTGCTGAAGACGAAGGTGTGCATAAGCAAGTGTGGTGAAGAAGGCTGATGGTGCCCGGCTACTGAGAGATATAGTGTCTGGGGACTTAAAGGCTTGAAAGAAAACAAGCGGCCATCTAGCCCAGAAGCAACAAAGCCCACACAGAAGCAGTACACCAACATGGGTGATCGTGAAGGGCAGAGGAGGCCAGGTCTCAAACAAAAAAGGTGGGGGTGGTAGTGGGAATCACATCACCGTGAATGAGGGGGAGTGTGTGATGGGCACCCAATGCCCATCTGTAGACAGCTGGACATCCTTTCCAGAGGGGTAGTGGGGAGGAGATGGATCACTCAGGGTTCAGTGTAGCAACAATGAAACTCAAAACCTTCCTCTAGTTCCAGAACGCCTCCTCCCTCCCAATTACCATGACCCCAATTCTACCTTGCGGACCTGGTAATACCAGAGGATGTACAGCGGTGCAGTAGGGATCTGGAGACACAGGGCATCTAGGGCGGACGAACCCCTCAACATCAGTGGTGGGAGTGGCGACACCAGGATGGAAGGGGGTGTAGAAAGAGAGAACCGATCTTGGAGATCTATGTGTGACCTCCTCTCTGGGAGATGGACAATGGGAGGGTGGGTGAGGGGAGATGCCGGGCAGTGTAAGATAAGATATAATAATTATTTATAAACTATTAAGGGACCAGGGGGAAGGGGAGGGCGGGGAGGGAGGGGGAGGGGGGAAAAGGGAAACCGAGCTGATTCCAGGAACCCAAGTGGAAGGTGAATTTTGAGAATGACGAGTGCAACGAATGTATAAGGGTGCTTTGCTCAATTGATGTATGTATGGATTGTGATAAGAGTTGTATGAGCCCCAATAAAAAGATTTATTAATTAAAAAGAATAAATAAAAGGGAAAAAAAAGAAAAGCGAGGCTCATCGAGCCATTTATCTCTCCGCCCTTCAATTAATTCCACAAATTCTTATTGGCCAGGTTGGCATGATACACTGTGGCTATCTCAGTCACATTTGATCCAATAATTATGGACAATGGTGCAGTGCTTCAACACGCACATTTGGCTGATGTGCCGATCTCAAGAATTTCAGGTGGGAGAGAGCAAGACCCATCTAATCCAAATGAGTTGAGAATGGGATAGGGGTCAATTTTCCAAATTAAATCAAGTTGCTAATATTTGAGTAATAAAAAATTAACTTTGGGATCCAAAAAATAAAACCACTTTTAACACAAAAATTTCAAATATTGATTGGCCTAGCATTTTCAATGTGAGGTTTTTTTTTCAATATAATTTTTAAAAGCTATCTCTGATGAAATGGCTAAATTCATTTTTAAAGTTTCCCTTGAGTGATGTTTATATCAACTACTAAGATAAAATATCTTCCCTTTATGCAGTAGTTGTAAGAATATGCCTTCTTATGAATAAATGAATATTCATGGGAGCTAATTGCCATTAGATGAGAACTCTTCACTATCAATTTAAGCTTACATGATTTTATGACTTTGTACAATTATAGGGCTCCAATTTCCACAATATTATAGAGAACATAAACGCCTCTTTCGGTAGAACTAGATGATGCCCAGTCACCAACACCAACTGCTCTGTGAGGGATGACAATAGACAGTCTTGAGTAGAGTAGGAGAAAATGCAAAACAAAACTCAAAATCATAAAAAATTCCAGGCTTACTGGTCAGATTTAGACTCATGGAACTCTGAGACTATGACTCTTAATGATTATCTAGGTGTAAAATGAACTCAGATTCCTGTTCAATATTCAACCAAACAATGGGCAGGGCTATAACAAAAATGTGCACCTTTGGAAAAACTCCATCATTAGGGATTCAAAGAGCCACATATACCTGTAGACAGTGTTCAGAAGAGTTAGGAATGAGGGAGGAATGCAAACAGGAGGCACAGAGAGGATGTGAAATAAGTGTTTTATTGTAGGGATTGCACTCAATGAAATAAAAAAATGCGTGTGAAATATCAAAGGAAAACCCGATCTCTGTAAACCCTCACCCAATTCACAGTAACAAATTAAAAGAAGCTTTTTTCCCCTAAGAACACGCCAAAAAGGTGAATTGTAAAAATGTTTGGAATTTGACTTCTCCCATGACAGTAGGATGTGCTCCTTTGTCCTTCACACAGTGAATCTGGTGAAAAAAAAAAAAACTTTTAAAGATACTATTTAAAGCTACAGGCAATTATTCTACAATAAAACAGCAAATTAAGAAACATTATTCAGCAGGGAAGCCAGAAGTCTATAGTATTTGAGTCATAGAAACCAAGGTAGGCAAGGATTCCTCCACTGTGATTTGAGGCAGAGATTTAGGAGATGAGTTTACTGCAGAAGCACTGGCAAGAAGATATACAGCGACTTCAAAGAACAAAAACAAACTAATGCTGCTAGAGCCCTGCAAGTGAGTGAAGAAATAGGAAACGATGAGACTGATGTTGAAGAAATGTACAGGACATTTCCAGGGTCTGACCCCATTCTAAAACCAATCTCAAGTGAAGAAGGGGAGTATACACATCTTTCAGAAGACAAGGGCATTAATGTTGGTAGGAAAAGGAGGTGGGCCAACCTCCTAGTGGGAGAAAATATGATGAACACTACTTTTAGAAACCCCAAGAGAAGTGTATGCCTGGTATGAAGGCGCGTTTTTCAGGGTCTCTGTACACCTCCTGGGGAACCAGGATATAAGCCAGAGAATACTAGAATATTGAAGCCTGCATCTTCAAGGTGCACAGCATACTCCAAATGCTCTACCAGAGGGATATGTTGTGGAAAGTCCATTAGGTGAACTGGACTCTACCTCAAACACATGTGTAATCAGAGAATTTAAGGCCAGAATTACAAGGTGTGTGAAGAAGCAGAGGAAAGTGATACCAAGGGTATAGATATGTAGACAGGCGAATTAACACTCACTTATTACTTCAATGTCCTACTTGATTTATTAAGATAGGTATTACTCTGGCAGGCCTGTGTCAGACATTGTCGGTGGATATTATTATAAGCTTTGCTTGACCATCAGCTCCTATTATTTGTGTAGATCATGTCCAGTCATGTAAGGACTTAATCTGGGCAAATCAACAATCTATATATTAAAATGTGTAGTGAGCCTACACTTGTTTAATCTCCATCCTCAATTCTATTTTAAACACATTACCATGGATAAATGAATGACATTATAAACAGATGGGACCCTGGTGGTGTAGTCATTATGTGTTGGGCTATGATCCACATGATCAATAGTTCAAAGCCACCAGCAGCTTCTCTGAAGAAAGACTCTGCTTTCTACTCCCATAAACAGTTACAACCTTGGGATTCCACAGGGGGTATTCTATTAGCCAGCATTGACTCAATGGCATTCAGCTTTGAGTATTTACAGAAGGACCTTATGCTGCATGGACATAATTGCTAAGATTCTCTACCATAAAATAACAAAGACATCTCTAAGGTGAACTAGAGGCAGACAGAACATATATATTTAGAAATGGATTTGGGGCTTGCACTGAATCAGCTCTAATCTAAGAACAACATGGCCCTCCATATGTGTTCTCATGAAGGAAACATATCAGATATGTTTGTGTATCCAAAGAGAGATCAAATGACAAAGTTTTTTGTTTTATTTTATTTTTATAGGTTTTGCTGTGAGTTGGAATTGCAAATGTGTATTTTGGGATTTTGGTGTTTTTTTACATATAATCAGAGCTTAAATTATGAAATACTGGTTTGCAGAAACAGAGGGAACCCAGTGGGAGCCCAAAATACATTCACAGAATCTAACAGGGAATAAGCCTCCAGCGATTTTCCTCTGACCATAAGTGAGGGATGGGAATGACCTGTTTATCAGAGTATTGGAGAGATGATTATAGTGGATTAAAATGAAACATCAGACTTAAATGGAGGTATAGGCAAGCGATAAAACTCACAAGACAAGGAACCCAGGAGTGGGAATAGAGATACCAAAAGGGTACGAGGAAAGTGGGGGAGGTGTGGAGGGAGGATTCACCAATCACAATGAATGGCATATAGCCACATACACACACACCGAGCCAGGGAGAAGAACCACAGAAACCATTCGTGAAGGGAGACAGCAGTCGGTGATTTGAAAATCATTAACAATCTATAATCTATCAAGGGGCCAGGAGAGTTGGGGGGCAGGGGAGGAAGGGAAAAAAAGAGGAACTGATCCCAAGGGCTCAATGGAAAGGAAGTGCCTAGAAAAGAATGATGGACTATATGTATGAATATGTCAGATAAAACTAAGGTATTGATTGTAACAAAAGTTGTAAGAGTCCCCAATAAAATGATTATATATAAAAAAACAAATACCCATTTGCAATTCCAACTCACAGCAAATCCTATAAAAACAAAACAAAACAATAAAACAAACCTTTGTCATTTGATCTCTGGATACATTGTGAGCTTGATCTGTTTTTTAAATATTTTCTGGTGTTTGAGGTTTTGTTGGTTCCAAATTGGGCCTTCTCTCTGCTGGATTTTGTTAGCATTGGTATCATCCTTGACTGTCTGTTACATATCTTTATATGCCTTACAGTGTATGAAACTCAGGTGGAGTGGGGTGTGACAGGACAGGGAGTCAGTAATGGGAGCTGATATCCAGGAGTATAAGAAGGAAGAAAATGATAGGGGTAGAGATTTTACAACACTGCTTAATATAAATATGACTAAACTATTGAATTGTATGATGCCTGGATTATATTCTCTAAAATAATTAGGGAAATTAATAATAATGACTTGCTTTCTTGACTGCTTTGAAAAGGAATAAAAAGAATCCTTGATAAACAATCGACAACATAAAAGATAAAGATGATTTATCATGACATCCTCCATTACATTTTATCAAAGATTTCTGAGAAGGCTATTCAATTTTTTGGCTTTAAAATACTTATTTTTGTATGAATGTATTGTAAGATTAGCCAGACAGCTTTAAATCCAATCTGACACTCTTTTAGCAGAGTGTTAACCACAGACACTCTGTAGCACTGTGCAGCCACCATTCAGGATTCCCCTGAGCTGGGAGTCAGAAGACAGTTAGGTGCATCTATGTCTCTGTCTTACACGGAGACCCAGAGAAAGGGCCTTGGACAGCCCTGGGTGACTGACGCATTAACATGGTGCTTAAAGCAGAGATGGATAGTGCTGGTTACTTTATCAGACATCAGAAGCACTTGTCCTAATCCAACAGGCTCCGGGTATGATAAGCATAAGTTCTAGAGAAGCTGGGGCACTTTTCATTGATTTATTTTCCATTTAAATTTTTTAACAAAGTTAATCTAGTTAATGTTTTGCGGTTCATCTTTAGCTTGTAAATTGCATAAGGATTTCCATATGAAAGTAAGTCTCCTTTGAGAAAACAAAACTACCAAACAAAAACTTCTGTCAGCTCTCTTGCCTCCACAATAGTTGTCAAAAATAAGGCCGTCCTCTATGACGCAGTCTTAATTCCAGGTTGGGCTCTTTAAAATTCCTTTTGTATTTATGTTGTGTTCATGTAAGACTTGATCAAGCTATGAAAAAGAGTATAAATACAACCCTTAGAAATGATATTAGAGGAGCGCTATGCTTCTTTGAACTATGGCAAGGCCTGAAATCTAAGACCTGGGTGCTCACCTCATGTTCCATCAGACTTTCTCCATCACCATTCTCTCCTCTCAATGCCAGAGCGAACGCAACCACCTCAGCCTCTGGGGGTGACAAGAGGACACTTAAATAAACAATCACAAGTCTTTCAACATCAAAGCCACACCATGTGAATGGTACACAGCTGAAATTTGTTAAACAGACAGAGAAAAGTTTGTTGCTTTTTTATTCCTTATTACATCATATCAGAGGTGGGGAAAATTGAGTTTCCTCTTATTTTTAGCAGAATGAATGTCTATTGACCTTCAAATAGTTGAAACACAGTGTAGTGTTCCTCTGGAATCAATTAGGCTTGTACTGGATTCACGAGCCACCAGCGGAAACAATTCCTTACAGCCTAGGAAATGAGGAACATAATTTGATCTTCATCCTTCATTTGTACAACTCATGGCTCTTCGGCTATATGTATACTATTTTTATCAGGACTGAAAAGTTGACTTACTATTTTGTGTTTCGACAGATAACTTTCCTCTCCAGAGTACTAAGTATGCAAAGAACTACATGATAATCAGAATCTTTCAGAAATTGTATTAAACAATAAAGTAGAAATCACAAGTATAATCACAGTATGATTATGACTATAGTAAAAATATACTAGTACTATTATATTCTTACAACTATGAAAGGCATTTGTACATTACTTATAAACAGTGCTATTATAAATATTTTAAAAATCATTTTATTGGGGCTCATACAACACTTATCACAATCCACACATACATCAATTGGGTAAAACACACTTATACATTCGTTGCCCTCATCATTCTCAAAACTCGTTTTTTGCTTGGGTTCTTGGAATCAGCTCCTCATTTTCCTTTTTCCCCTTCCCTTCCCTCCCCGCTCCCCACTCCCTCATGAACCCTTGATAATTTATAAATTATTATTTTATCTTATCTTACAATGCCCAGTGTCTTCCTTCACCCACTTTTCTGTTGCTCATCCCACAGGGAGGAGGTTGTATGTAGATCCTTTTAATCTGTTTTCCCTTTCTACCCTTCCTTCACTCCCAGTATCACCATGCCCATTGCTGGTCCTGAGGGGTTCATCTGTCCTGGATTCCCTGTGTTTCCAGATCCCATCTGTACTGCTGTGCATCCTCTGGTTTAACCAGGTTTGCAAGGTAGAATTGGGATCATGATAGGGGGTGGGGGGGAGGAAGCATTTAAGAGCAAGAGGAAGGTTATGAGTTTCATTATTGCTACACTGGACCCTGAGTGACTCATCTCCTGAGTGACTACCCCTCTGCAAGGGATGTCCAGTTGTCTACAGATGGGCATTGGGCCCCCAACACATGCTCCCCTCATTCACGATGATATGATCCCCTCCCCCATGCCTTTGGTGCTTGAAACCTGGTCCCCTCGGCCCTTCATTATCACACATGTTGGTGTGCTGCTTCCATGTGGGCATTTTTGCTTTTGGACTAGATGGCTGCTTGTTTATTTTCAAGCCTTTAAGACCCCAGACGCTATATCTCTCAATAGCCAGGCACAATCAGCCTTTTTCACCACACTTACTTATGCACACATTCATCTTCAGAGTTTATGTGGGGAAGGTGATCACACAATGATGGTTTTTGTTCCCTTCAACACCTGATCCCTTCAACACCTAGTGATCACACAGGCTTGTGTGTTACTTCTCTGTGGGCTTTGTTGCTTCTGAGCTAGATGGCCGCTTGTTTGCCTTCAAGCTTTTAAGACCCCAGACACTATATCTTTTGATATCCAGGCACCATCAGCTTTCTTCACCATGTTTGCTTATGCATACGTTTGTCTTCAGTGATCATGTCAGGAAGGAGGGTATCATGGAATGATCATTTAGCTGAGCAAGGTGCTCTTGTATTAAGGGAATGGGAACAAGGAGGCCCAATGTCAACCTGCTACCCTACTACTAAACCTATAAAATATATGCACATAGGTATATTTCCCCCATATTCATAAGTATATTTACATATGTACATGTCTGTATTTAGGTCTCTATGTATGCCCTCTGCCTCCTACTCCTTTCCTCTATTTCCTTTCGCTTTCCTCCTGTCCCACTATCATATTCAGCCTTCTGTTGGGAGCCGATAGCCATTAAGACCCTGGCCTCAGACACGTAGCAGAAACTTGGCCGCTTTGTAACAGCAAGGCTTTGCTTCCTGCCCAACTTCGCCCCCACATTCCAAGCTACTGTAGCATAGGCAGTTCCAATAACTGACCTTGTTGCCATTAGTCAAAGTACTGAGCACCCATTGAACTGCAGATATACCATATTAGGAACATAGTGATAAGTTCACCCGTAAGTTACCACGATGTCTTTGAGTACTGTTGCGCACCCTTTGTACCTTATTGGGAACATGTGGCTGATTGGTTGTTGTATAGTGTGCGGTTGTTACACAGTGTGCTTCATTGGAATATGTGCCTCCCACTTCCTTCTCTGTTGTGAATATATACCCAGAGTTTTGGCAAAATAAACGGGCTTGAGCAGCACTTGTCTTGCCCCATGTCTCTGTTTCTTTTTCTCATCCAGGTTCGTTGCCCCTCCGGGTCACCGTGTGAGGGTCTCGCTGGACGGGACCCTAACAGCCTTCATTCTGGTTTCAGTAATTCCTCTCAGTTACCTTGCTCTTGGTCACTCCCTTAGTCCTCCCATCCCCTCCCTCCTCTGGTTTTGAACCACTTGTTCCCATGTCCCTGTGTTGGGCGACACCTCCTCCCTTCCCCTACCTCCCACACTCTCATGTCCCTCTGGGACCGTTGGTCCCGTTATTTTCTTCTCACATTGTTTGTCTAGCCTATTTTATCTAGATGGACCTGCAGAGATAATAATATGTGCATAAAATTGCGATGGCTTGGACAGCACCAAAGTGGCACATAAGGACATGGTGACGAGAGAAGCAACACCGACAAGCTAACAAACAAAGAAGCCACTGATATGCAACATTTAAAAGAAGAGGGGAAAAAAGGGGGCGGGGAGAAAAGCCTGTTAATAGTTCAAGGTCTGTTTGTTGACCTTTAGGAGCGTTTTCTGGACGAGTCTGATGGGGTGCCACATCCTGGCCCCAAAGTCCATCCTTTATACTTCCTCGGGACCTCCTTGCTCTGCTTCCCCCGCCGCTCCTTTGCAAGCCCCCAGTGTTTTGCCTCAGTGTGGTGGGGTCAGCTCATTCACACACATTCCACACTGTGTCTCAGGTGCTGTCCAGTGTAGGGCCATGGGTCAGTGCAGGATGTCACATCTCGCCGTGATCCTCTCTGTACAATGGGCCCTTCGAGCCGGGCTATCGTCCTCTGAGCTTGGTGGGCCCAAGTGTGTTCCGCTCCATTCCTCCTCCTTCCTTTGCTTCAGCTTCCTTCTGGGTGTGGTATGTCAGTTCCTTTCCCACACCAGACGATCTCTTTTCATTTTCTGTGGCACTCCCTTCCATGGTGAGTGTTTCTTCTCTGTGGGCTTTGTTGCTTCTGAGCTAGATTCTGGTTAGGGCCATTGTTTGGTCCAGTCTTTTTGTGGATTCCTCCGGGCATTATGTTGCCCTCCTGGGTTGTTGTGCCATGGTGGGGTCTGTATGCAAATTCCAGTTCTGTGGGGACACAACCAATACTCTCCCCCTGGGTGAGTTAGTACCCTGTCCCCCCTTTGCTATCAGCTCAGTTTCTCCCCACACCAATTCTTTCTCCACCTGTTCCCCTACCCCTTCTTTATGTTGCTCTCTCATGTACCTTCCTAGGTGTGGTCTCCCCTCCCCCCAACTATCTATGCTTCCACCCGATTATTACAAGATAGGTGTTTATTCTTCTATTCCTGCCGTGCTGATTGTACTTACCTCAGGGGACTCGTTATACCTGTCCTTTTGAGTTTGACTTACCTCGCTTAACATGATTCCTTCCAGCTCTTCCCATAAAATGACATGTTTCATATGATCATTCGTGCTTTTCAGTGGTTCATAGTACTCCATTGTGTTATGTGCCAGAGTTTATTAATCTACTCATCTATGAATGGAAACTAAGCCTCTTTCCATCTTTGTGATTGTGAATTGTGCCGCAATAAACATTGGAGCGCAGATGACTGGTAGTGTTTTATTTGCTGCTTCCAATGGATATATGCCCACTAGTGGGATGGCTGGGTCATAAGGTAGATCAATTTCCATTTTCTTTAAGTATCGCCAGATTGCTTTCCACAGTGGCTGTACAAATCTGCACGACCACCAGCAGTGGAGAAGGGTTCCTACTTCACCACAGCCCCTCCAACATTTGTTGCTCTCTGATTTGCTGATTTGGGCTAGCCTCAAGGGTGTTAGGTGGTATCTCATGGTTGTTTTGATTTGCATTTCTCTTATGGCTAATGGCGTGGAACACTTCCTCATATGCTTGTTGGCCATATGGGTCTCCTCCCTAGTGAAAGAGAAAGGGGCCACTTCCTTAGAGGGTTAACTGTTTTCCTCTTTTTGCGGATAATGATGTTGTTGTAGATTTTAGTCTGTGGGCTTTGTGTAATGTGTCATTACTAAAAATCCTCTCCCAGTCTGTGGGTTGTCTTGCCACCCTCTTGGTGAGGCCTTTCGAGGTGCACAGGTGCTTTATTCTTATTAAATCCCATTTGTCGATTTCCAGTTCACCTGTGTGTGTACCCTTCCCTATTAAAGTGAGCCCATGAGTTCCTTGGGTCAGTGCTCTGAGGTTTGTCCCAATTCCCTCTTTGATGGTCCTGATGGTTTAGGGTTTAACCTCTAGGTCTGTGATCCACCTTGAGTTTATTCTTCTGCCTGGGGTGAGGTAAATGTCTTGTTTCATCTTTCTACATGTGGATATCCATTGTTTCTAGCACCACTTGTTAAAAAGGGCATCCGCTTCCCACTTGATGGTTTGGGGACCCTTGTCAAAGATCAGTTGTATGTGTGTGCTGATGGTATTATTCTTGGGCTTTGTATTCTTTTCCACTGGTCTGAGTGTCTGACATTGAGCCAGTACAACACTCTTTTGACCACTGGAGCTGTGTGATAGGCATTAAAATCAGTTAAGGTGAGTCCTCCAACTGTGTCCTTCTTCTTGAGGAGTTCTCTGCTAATTCTGGGTTTCTTCCTCTCCATATGAATTTGGTGGTCAGTTTTTCCAATTCTTGGAAGGTTGATGGTGTTTGAATTGGTATAGCATTGAACTTGTAAAGTGCTCTAGGTAAGATTGTCATCTTTGCTATGTTAAGCCTTCCAATCCATAAGCAGGGCATGTTCTTCCATGTGTGTTGGTCGCTCTTGGTTTCCTATACTAAGGTCTTATAGTTTTACTTGTATAGAGCTTTAGTATTTTTTGTTAAATATATTCCTAGGTATTTCAGTTTGTTCTTAGCTACTGTGAAGTGTACTTCCTTCTTAATCCCCTCTTCCATGGTCCTGTCTGATGTGTACAGAAAATCTACCAACATCTGTTTATTGATCTTGCACTCTTCTATATTCCTCTATCACTGTAAATACTCCTGCTGTGGAGCTTTTGGGGTTTTCAATGTACAGGATCATGACATCTGCAAATAGTGATAGTTTCACCTCCTCCTCTCCCATTTGAATCCCTTTGGTGTTCTTCCGCTGTCTTATGTTGTTAACCAGAACCTCCAGAACAATATTGAATAGAAGTGGGGACAGGGGGCATCCTTGTCTTGTACCCTTTATCAGTGGGATTGTTTTTGTCTTTTCTCCATTGACTATGATGTTGACCATTGGTCTTTTATAGATAGATAGATAGCTTGTATCAGCTTGAGGAATTTACCTTCCAATCCCATCTTCATGATTAGCTTAATTAGGAATGGGTGTTAGATATGTCAAATGCTTTTTCTGCATCTATGGATATTATCCTATGGTTTTTATCCTTTTTCTTCTCAATGTGGTGTATTATATTGATGGATTTTCAGATTTTAAACCATCCCTAAAGCACTGGGATGAATCCTATCTAGTCATGATGGATTAAATGTTTTATATACTTTTGTATTTTTTTGGCCAATATTTTGTTAAGGATTTTTGTATCTATGTTCATTAGACATATTGGTCTATAATCCTCTATACCTGTGAGGTCTTTGCCCTGTTTGGGTATCAAAGTTATCCTGGCTTCATAGAATGAGTTTCTATGTTATGGAATATTTTGTCGAGAATCGGTGTCAACTCTTCCTTGAATCATTGGTGTGAAGTCATCTGGCCCTGGGGCTATTTTTTTTGTTTGTGGTTCTTTATGACCCTCTATATTTCCTCTTTCACTATGGGTTTGTTGAGGTTCTTCATTTCTGTCTGAGATAATCTAGGAAAAGACTGTGTTTCCAAATATTTATCTATGTCTTCTATGTTTCTGAATTCATTACAATACAGACCTTCATAGTACTTTGTCATTATCCTTTTAATCTCATTGATGTCTGTTGTTATTGGCCTTAATTCATCCCTCAGCCTGGCTATTGATGTTTGCTCCTTTCTATCCTTGGTAAGCTTTGCCAGAGGACTGTCAATTGTATTAATTCTTTCGTAGAACCAGCTTCTAGCTACATTTGTCTTTTGCATTGTTCTCTGGTGTTCCCACTGGTTTAACTCAGCCCTGATTTTTATTATTTCTTTTCTCTTGCTATTGGAGGGGTTGTTCTGCTGACTCTGTTCTAGTTGTTGGAGGTTTTGTATTAATGTATCTGTCATAAGCCTCTTTTTTTTATTCATATATTCATTTAATGAAATCAAGCTACCTCTGATAACTGCCTTTCAAGTATTCCATAATTTTTGATACATTGTATTGCCATCCTCCTCAGTTGCCATAAACTTCCTAATATCCTCTCTATTCTGGGTCTGTATCCATTCATGTCTCAGGAGATCGTTGTTCATCCTCCAATTGGTTGCCCTTGCTTTTCTGAACATCCTCTTATTGATCTCCAGCTTTATGGCATGGTAATCTGAGAAAGACTTCTGGATAATATCTATGTGTTTGAGTTTACTTAGATTTGACTTGTGTCCCAGCATGTGGTCTATTCTTGAAAAAGACCCATGTGGACTTGAAAAGAATGTGAATTTCTTTAATTTGCATGATAAGTTCTATAAATGACTATCAGGCCTTGGAGCCTAATTACGTAGTTTAGTTGTATGGCCTCTTTGCTGAGCTTCTTTCCCAGTGATATGTCTTTCTCTGATGGTGGAGGGTTAAAGTCACCTACTATGATTGCTGAGTCTATGATTTCAGTTTTAATTTTTTAATAGTTGGAAATTTAATAGTTGGAAATTCACTGCACCATTATTAGGACCATAAATATTCAATACGCTAACTGCTTCTTGGTTTACTGAACCTCTGAGCATTATGTAGTGTCCCTCTTTGTCTCTTTATATGGTTTGGATCTTGAGGTCCGTGTTTTTGGAGATTAAGATAGCCACCCCTGCTTTTTTGAGTTGCCATTTGATTGGTAAACTTTCTGCCAACCTTTATTCTTAGCATATTCTTGTCTGTGCACTTAAAATGTGTCTTTCAGGCAACAGATTGATGGATTATGTTTTCTGAGCCAGTCTTCAAGCCTTTTTCTTTTAATGTATGAATTGAGTCCATTGGATTTCAGAGATAGTATCACTATCTGTGGATTAATAGTTGTCATACCCTGTTTTGTGTTTTCGGTCTTTACCTATCTCACTTCGTATCAGTGGGCTGTGTTTGAGTGAAGAGTTTCTATCTTGTCTTCTTTTCCGTCTGAGACCCTGTTGTCCTGGTAATTGTTGCTGGCATGTTGGCTTCTAGATGAAGATGGGCTATATAGTGGTGTCCTGTTTGTTCTTGGTGGAGGTTGATCCTCTGGCCATAGTGAGTCAGCCAGTATCTTCTGCCGGGTCGGATGTTTTGTAGCATATTCTTTGATTCTTTTCTTGTCCTGGAAGACCCTTTTCTCACCATCTATCTTCATGGATAACTTGGCAGAGTATAGGATTCTGGGGGAGGCGTTTTTTTCTTTCAACTTTTGGAAGATGTTGCTCCATTCTCTCTTCATAATCATGGTATCTGCTTATGTGTCTGAGAATACTCTTACCTGCAATCCTTTGTATGAGACTGTCTTCCTTTCTCTTGATTCTCTTTAAATTTTCTCTTTTTCCTCAAAATTTGATATTTTTACTATTATGTGTGTTGGCATGTTCTTCTTGGGGTCGAATCTATCCGGCACCTTTTCTGCTTCCTGTATGAGTGCCTGGTTCTCCCTTGTTAGGGTGGGAGAGTTTTCTTCCAGAAATTCCTTTGCTATCTTGACTGTCGACCTCTTTGTTTTGTTGTGCTCCAGTAGACTGAATATTTGAATTTTCTTTTTCTTCATAGCATCTGTCATTGATCTCAAGATATCTCTGCTTCTTTAATTTTCCTATCTGACTGTCTTTCTCTTTTTCTTAGGTCTGTTTGAGTGTCCTCGAGATCACTGATATGGTTCTCTGCCTCCTCAAGTCTAATTGTAAATTTTTCTACCTTGTATGTGGCTTCTGCTACCTCCTGCTACCTTGTATATTAGCTCCTGCAGTTCCCTTTGGTGGGTGGACTTCATGCCTTCTATAGTGGACATCATTTCCTCTACCATTGCATCCTTATTCTGGGTTGCTTCCCTCAGCTCCTGTGTTACTGTGAGCAGACTTCTGAAGATTTCCTTCTGTGGCAGATCTGTATCTGTTTCTTCTATGAGAGATGTTAACTCTGCTACTATGTTTTGTCTATTTTTGTTGTTGATGTTGTTGTTGGGAGTGATGTGGTGTTTTGATTTTTCCTCAATCCTTTCCTAGGTCCCATGTTTCTGGGAGGCCAGGGGGCCCTTATCTGTGTTATGGAAAAGGATTCTTTCAGGCCACTGCCTATGACCTAGTATAAGGATGGCTCAGACTGCTGTGTAGGCAGAGTTCCCCGGCAATGGTGAGATGTTTCAGTGAATGGTGTGGGAGCTGGAGCCTCAGTGAGTGCCCCCAGGCTGCTTTGACCTGGTCTGTCAGGACACCCTTAGCAGCCCTTTTTTTATTTAATGAAAAAAATTTAAAAATTCAAAAACAATTTTAAAAAATTTGGGTAGGAGAAAAAAAGAATAGAGAGAGAAAAAAGAGAAGCTATAAAAGAGGAGAGAAAAGAATTGATGATAGTGAAAGTGGAAAAAGAAATAGAAGGAAACCCTAGAGAAAAGGGGCAGAAGAGAAGTAATAGTAATAATGCAAAAGGAGAAAGAAAGAAGAGAGAAAAACACGCAGAAAGTAAAAATAAAAAAAGAGAAGAGCCAGCACAAGATGATGCTCTTCAGATCAGCAGGCCCTCCCAGGTCCCTGTAGTCCTGTAGAGGTAAGCCTTTGGGCAGAGGCTACACAGGCCGGAGAAGCACCACAGCGGCGAGCCTCCTGCAATGGGCGGGAAAGGCTGGGGCTGCAAGGGGTGCTGAGGGAGGCACCGGCCACAGTGCCCACCTCCTATGCTGGCTGGGAAGGGCTGGGGCAGGCTTAGAAGCTGGCTCTGGGGACCCCGCAGAGCACCGCAGTGGTGAGAGCCGGCGGGAGGGCACAGACAGCCCTGTCGGGGACCACAAAGCTGCAATGCTAGGCTCCATAGTAGGCGGGGCGCTTATCCCTTGAACCACCGGCCCTGTGAGCGGGGCAGCCTCCTCAGGACAGTGGTGGCTCTGGAGGGAAACAGCGGGCAATGGCGCCTGCCCTCCACCCTGAGAGGGATATGCAGCAGCGGTCAGGCTTGGCACTCAGAGCTGCTGGCCACTGGAAACCCCGCCGTACACAGAGGTGGGCAAAGCGCTCTGGCGGGATCGCAAAGCCCTGTCACTGGCACTCCTAACAGACAGCAGCGCCCACTGCTATGCCCGGCACTGTGAGCACTAGAAGAAATGCCCTGTGGCAGGCAGGTTTAACGTTCCGGGTCACGAGCACAGGGCTTTGAGATGAGGCAGACCAGCCTGAATTGACTGCGGTGGAAACCCAGTGTAGTTGGTAGAAGCGGGATGGGCTCTGTCTGCAGGCCCGCGCCGGCGGGAAGTGCACAGCACAGTTTCACGGGACGTGAGTGGAGCTGGAGCTAAGCTGACAGGGGCGGGTGGCAGGGCAAACAGGGTGTTGGTGGAGTGGTCCCAGTCAGCAATTGGGGTATATGGTCCCTGGTGAATTTTGCCTAGGCATCCACCGATAGATTGCAGGTCACTTACCTGAGCCTTGGGTGAATGGAGGGAGGGAAGTGGGCCCAAGGGCAGATCCCTGCCACGTGGGGAGCGGGGAACCGTGGAAAAGGGAAGCTTCTCTCCTAGTGGAGTCCCATGATTGGTGACAGCTGCTGTAGGGGGGTTCCACCACCACTACGCATCTTGGCAGAGCAGCCAATCGACTCGGCATGGGGTCCTGTACTGGGCATGGAGTGGGGCGATAGCTAGTCGAGGCTGTGGTGGCAGCTGCCCAATGACCTGAGATGTCCCAAGAATTGGATCCTGGATCACTGAAGCCCGGGCTCAGGACAAATGCGTAGGGTGCTGTCCCGGGGGGATATTTCACTCACCAGATTCCTTCTGCTCGGCTACCTGGACACCAAACCCACCCTGCTCGAAAGCGCTCTCAGAGTATGCGGGTCCCCTGATCCGCCATCTTCCAAATCCAAATATTATGCTATTTGTTAGTGAGATTAACACTTTTTATATGAATTGTTTCTATTTTAAAATTCTCCGACAATAGTTATTTATTTGGTTTGATGTTCAGGAAATGTTTACTTTCTCTGAAATATGTTTCTGTAATATTTGAAGTTTTATAATGAGCATGTGTTGTTTTTATAATACATAACTAAAAATATTTAAAAAATAAAATTATCTTTGATGATGGCTCTTAGTGAATAAATACCTAATTTCACTTTCCTCCGAACCTTCAATCTCCTGCTACAAATCTCTCTTCCTAAGCTTATCTTGAAACCACAGAATAAGAGTGCCCATGAAGGAAGTATATGCAGGTTTGGTTTCTGAAACAGAGATCATGGTAGAGAGAATGGAAATTTATCTGGAGGGACAAATGAAAAATGCCAAGCTCCTTACTCTTCCAGTTTATACCATGTCTATTGGTAAAGTATAAATGATTATGGTTTGAGGTAATTGTGGTCTTTATCATGTTTCATAATGCTTTGAACACATCAATCATCAAAATAAACATTGATTATAAATAGATTATAACCTAATAAATAATATGTTAGTTCACATTTATATAAATAAATCCTGGAAAAGGAAGAAAACTAGTAGAAAATAAATTATTAAATATAAAATGTATGATGAAATTAGAAAATATTATTTTACAACCATAATTAAAATAATTGATTTAGACAAGACTCACCAATGGGAACTAAGACCTAATCAGTAAACAATTTATTAAGAGAAGTATATTTAAGTAGTCAAAGTGATCTCTTCTGAAATTAATCACACTTTATAAAAGGAAAATAATAATTTTAGCATGGAGAAATCTGGCATCAATTCCTTTCATTGTGATCATATTTAGCAGGAAAGATGACATTACATGCATTCTCTTAGAAGGCACATAAGAATAAAAGTAAAACACAGAAATCTATGCCATAGAGAAGTTAGTAGATTCTGACCCTTAGCACCTCGATAACCCCCAAACCTACTGTCACAGTGCAAATTCCTTCTCATAGTGGCCCTCTTTAGGGTTTTTCAAAGCTGTAAATGTTTACAGTAGCAAATAATCTCATCTTTCTCCCAAGAAAGAAGCTCGTGGGTTTGAAGGAACTGGACAAAGTTTGCTTGCCCCATGTGGTTTCCAAGGCTGACACGTGGACAGCAGCACACTGCCACATCTCTCCGGCTACGAGGCTTATGGATCCAACCACAACCTTTCAGTTAACAGCTAGCATTAACCACCATGCTGTCAGGGTGCCTTAATGCACTAAAGACATGTCATCTCAGAAGCAAGGGCATTCCTTCAACCCAGTTATGAAGATATGTCAGACAAGTCCACAGTGAAGCACTTTCTATGAAATAATTGACTAATATTCAGCAAAAATCTCCATGGCATTCTGTGGCAGTTAGATTTTAGGTCAACTTGAAGCTATGTGACATGGGGACTGGAGTACAGCCTATCAATAAGGTCACAGCCTGAGACTACCTCCTTGGTATACGACTTTAAATAAGAGTTTCTCTCTTGACCTTCTCCTGCATCCTTGCTAGGTCTGTGTGTCTGCCTCCCGGGTTGGCCGCAGTGGGTTTGTGACACTGAGTGCTGACCAAGAGAGCAGTCAGCACTCTGCCAGGTCCCCACTGACCTTGGGTCCACACAATTCTGCACCCACTGGCCTGTGATTTGCCTGGTCCCCGCTTCACCTTTCTTCATCATTGTCTGCAACTACCTGAGTCTAAAAAGGGTTCCTGCTAGTATTGGACTCATGGCCTGATGTGGCCTGCCTTCTTGAGATAAAATTACTTCTTGATATAAAGTTATTTCTTATACATATATGAGAGTCACTAGTTTTGTTTCTCTAGATAAGTCAGGCTAACACACATTATAAAAAAGAGATGGGAAATTGTTGCATATTAAAGAAAGCTAAGACAATGTATGCTTCTGGATTTTGAGGGGGAGGAAAGGATGTGTAAAAAACTTTAATTAAAAATCAGAAAAATTTGAATAAGTACTTTGGATAAAGTTACTGTATTTTTTCTGATCTTAATCATTGTACTTAGGTTATATAAAGCATTGAAGAACCTAAAGGCTAAATATTTGGGGGAATGAAGGATATGATGTATGCAAATTACTGTCAAGGCCATAAAGAAGTAATATTTATACATGGGATGATTAAAGAACACAGACTGGGAGAAAATACTAAATATATGAATCTGGGCAATACATGCACAAATTATGCTATTCTTGCAGTTTTAATGTATTATAAACAAATATAAAAGTATAAACAAATGCAAAACTAAAAAACCCTAAAAATGTGTTTTGAAAATATTTGCATAATGCAAAATATATTTACTGACATGGTGCAATTTTTCAAATCTGTATCATATATTTGGAATGAATTGTGAATGATCAAAGCAACTTAATAGAGAATATTACATTAAACAGCCAAAGGTAGTTAAGTGCTATATAAAATAGCTATCTATGGAACACATAATTTTGCTATTGCATTTCAAAATGTTGTTTTCAATTAAATCACCTTGAGTCCACTGTGTTATAGCATGTAAAGACTGCCATGATATTCCCTTCATATTTTATCTGTTCCTTTCAGAAGGATTTAATAAGCAACCTAAAATTATTTTCCTCTTCCTATCATATTATGGTTATTTAGTTCATTAAAATATACTTTTTAGATTGACTTACTATTTATTCACTAGCCTCTTCCATTCTTAAACAGCAAACAGAAATGTTGAAAAACTATGGTTAGCTATTAGTATAGACAATAGCCCAACTTCCTTAGTCCTTCAGGTTTCCCTGGCCCATTGACATCGTAGCAGAAGAATAAACAAAAAGCCAGGTGAACCTCATGGTTAAGCATATTTCATTACATTCTGGGCCCTGGCCATTTGGGCGGGCATGAAGAAATCTGTTCCATTTGGGCTCGGTCCAAGGTCAATATGCTGCTTCCCGGTATCACTGCCTTCCCTTTAAAAGGTGCTACAATCTGTAAGAGTGATAGCTTTCCAGCAATATTAGCCAAAGAGACGTATGGGGCGCTTTGGGTGCTTACAGAACTTTTTGTGGTGAAAAATATATTTTTTTGGTTTAGACTAACAAAAGAAAAATAATTATATGGCAA
The DNA here is from genome assembly GCF_050624435.1 of Tenrec ecaudatus. Lineage (NCBI taxonomy): Eukaryota > Metazoa > Chordata > Mammalia > Afrosoricida > Tenrecidae > Tenrec > Tenrec ecaudatus. The sequence continues at coordinate 119,562,281 of NC_134531.1, read as the reverse complement.
ACCTACACCTGAATCTTAAAGGGAAACAATTTTACTGGAACACAGCAGCTAGTAAAATCCTCTGGCTGAGGATGTCCAGATTGCACTCTCTGTTTGTCATCTCTGCTTGTCCTGGTTTTCAGACTCCAGGAAGCCTATTGTTTCCATCACTTGCCCATTTACACAGCCTAGTCAGCATCTGAGTTTGACTTTCGGTTCTAGGGTATGCACGCAGAAAACATGTACATGTATCCCTTTATCTGTATTCACATGTCCATGTGTGAGAGTTCTTAGCTTCAAGAACTATAAAACAGATGGAAGTTTTGTTACAATTCAGAATATTAAAAGATGTGGAACTAGTAGCATCAAAATTCTATGCCTACATTAGTTGATCCCACGTATAAGTGTACAAGGAACTTCTGGGGTAATATAATAATAAAAATAATAACAAAATAACCCAAGTACACTCTTAATAGTCCAAAGAGTATGAAAGTAACTCTTTTAATTAAGTTTGTTTAGATCACGAGTGGCAAGCTATCCAGCACAATCAGACTTCAAAATTAAGAAGATTTGCTGGATCAACAATTACAAAAGTCAAGGAGTAGTGCGTGCCTCATAGACAGTTTAATCTGGGTTGCTGTCTTATGAGCCTTCCTCTGTGGATACTTTTCTTTCAGCTACCACTATTTGTGATTCCAAAATGACAACCAGCAATATATGGGGCAACATGTCTCCCCGCACACAGGACATTGAGGAGATAGATAGTCATATTCTAGAGTTACCAAATGCTTCTTTCTGATTAGATCAGACATTGAACTAGTCAGAACAAATAACAGTGATAATAAGGAAACAGAACAAGAGGATGCTGCATGTTTCAAAACCAGGAAAGGGGTATTCAAGGTTATATACTTTCATCATACTTATTCAATCTATATGCTGATCATATCATTTGACAGGCGAAACTGTCTGAAGGACACCACATCAAAATTGGGGAAAAAATTCATTAGCATCTTTAAGAGAGGCAAGTGAGACAACTCTGCTTGCTGAAAGTGAAGACAATTTGAAATACTTCAATATGAAGAATACAGACATTTTCATGATTGAACCAATATGCAACAATATCAGAAATGAAGACAATATTGAAGTTGGTAAGGATTAGATTTCCTTGATTTGGCTTGACAACCAAAGCATTTGAAAGTGGCATACAAGAAAACATGCATGTTTAAAAATAGTTTTTACGAGCATATAGCACGTGCATCATACAATTTAACCATTCAATTATATTAATAAAATGTTCTCAATCATCAACACAATTTTAGAAATTTTTATTCTTGCACTCATTGTTAGTTTCCCATTTCCTCCTTTTCTCCCCTGCTGTGCCCACAAGCAACTATCAATTACTGTCTCTGTAGAGCTACCTTTTCTGAATTTCATATATAGAAAATTATGCAAAAACAGACAAAAGCCAACAGCAATGACTAAACAAAACATAGAAACGTGTTAATCAAAGTGGTGGTTTTATGATGTAGACACCACGCATGTAATATTTGGCTCATGGGTGCGAGTCAGCTTCTCTTCCTCATTGCTTAGGAAAGAAAGCTGCCTTCCTCTGAGTTCGTCTTTATCCTTATAGCGGTGGATTCATACAACGAGTGTCCTTTTGTGACTGATTAACTTCACTCAGCATAATGGTGTCTAAGTGTATCCTTGTCAGGCAGTGTTTCAAGAAAACAAGCATCTTATTACACAGGAAAATCTTCTACAAAAGATCTCTTTGTTTAAAGTGTTAAAAAGCCAAGTTGTCATTTTGAGAACTAAAATGCACTTGATCAAGCCGTGGCATTTTCACTTACCTCATAAGCACTCAAAATTTGAACAATGAATAAAGAAAGTTTAAGAATTAATACCTTCTAATTATAGTGTTGGTGAAAAATGGTGAATATACCATGAACTGCCAAAAGATCAAACAAGTCTGTTTTGGAAAAAGTGCAACTAGAATTGTCCTATAGAAAGGCCATTATGTGAGATAATAAGACAATACATGAGATGTCAAGCCTTCATTTTAAGTACTTTGGGTAAGTTCTTAATCCTATATCATACAATCATCAATAAACCAATCTCAAAGGAAAAAGTGATTATATTATAATTAGTTAAAGTGCAATTCTAAAGTCAAATAGAGATACAGTGAAGTTCCTATGTAGTGCAAACAGTTAACTACGCTTGCCTCATCCCTTAAAGTTAGTGGTTCCAATCCACCCAGACGTGCCACAGAAGAGTGGCATCTTCTGAAAAACCATCCAGTGAAACATCAATGAAGCACAGTTTCACTCTGACACAGCGGAGCTGTGAGTCAGCCTTGACTTGATGGCAACATTTCTTTATGTATATGTATTTTTAGGAACCTATCAACATCCATTGAGCCTTATATTTAAGATTTGAACCTTTAATTGGATGTGCATTTTTTAAAGATTAACAAATAATTTATAAAACTAATTAGGCAGCACTCCTGTAACCACAGATGGGCATATCTCACCTTCCACATGGTAACAACATCATGTACAAAGGCATCTTGAATAAGCCAAATATTGTGATGCAGGAGGGTTCTTATTTACTTCTAGTACAATGCATGTTAGGCATGTGACATTGGTGCAATAATGATTCTCTACAGTAACCATTTATGAGCTGGGTCGCTTATATTGAAGGAGATGACATTTATGTAGTGAAAAGTTAAGTCTTGTTGGGGAGCTCAGCACCATTTCTTCTTTATTTCCTTTACAACAGAGACTATCCCTTCGAGGTTAACTTTGGAAAGTATCTTGAAGTAGAAGACTCCTGATTTCCTTACAGTCCATATGGACACTGGTTATCCATAAATCCCGCAGTTAGCACACCCATTAGAAGGGATGGAATGAAATGCCATTCAAATTAATAGGCTGAGTGGGATGAGGTGGGTTGGGGAGGGGAGAATAGGGCCGGGCGGGATAGGGTGTGATGGGAAGGGATGAAAGCAAATGTAACCGAATGCGAGTGACTGAAATCAAATGGAATGTGAGTCTCCAGGAACAACAAAAGGCCGCTGTGTTCAGTCAATTTAGCATGATGTCAGGAGTGACCCCAAACTCTATAGCAATTCTGTCAAGTAATAAACGTCATCACTATAAAGACATACCCCTTCACTGATTGATAGCCTATAATAATAACTCAACTTTCCTAAAGCTCACATTTAGTAAATGCAAAGGTTTGTTTTAGAAATGCTAATTTTGGATTTGATTGACAAACTGAGTTTTGTGGGAACGTAGAGAGTAGAGAGGGTAATTATAGTTTATAAATCAAGTGATCTGGAGGACAGGCTAGAACTATGCTTGTGTTTTTCCAAGACTAGCTCTTTACAGGAATAGAAAGCACTACCTTTAGCCAGTGAAACGGCTCCTGGTTTTGAATTGCTGACCTTGCGAATCACAGCCAAACATGCAACCACTGCGCCACCAGGGTTCCTCCGTTAAAAGGTGCTGTATGAGAAGCAAACTCATTACTTTGAAGGAGTCTCGTACTCATAGCCACTAAAGAACGCCTTTACCTAAATAAGAAGAAGATGCACCCAGGAAAAGAGAAGTCTACCAAAGATAAATTTATTAAATGACAAACACGTTTAGGGTCAGGATCCCAGCATAGTACTCCACACTAACCTAAAGGTTGCTGGCTTAAATGCAGCCAGCAAAGCCTCAGAAGAAATATCTGACACTGCCGGACATAAAGATTAGCACCAAGAAGACCCCGCGAAGCAATTCTACTCTGTAACATACATAACTCAACTGCAATAAGTTGTGTCTGCTTTGGTTTTGCTCAGGGTCAAGTGCTTGCAAATGAGTCAGATATCCGTCTGAAATCATATGATTATACCTGGAATAGAGAAAGGATAAGATTCCACAGAGATGGAAGATGATACAGATGATGAATGTAAGGAACCAGATTTCTACAGTAAAATTAATCAATTCAGATTCGGAGAATGTGCTCTAACTTACACATTATGTACTTGGACATATTTGAATGGCATGTCCCCACATTTTTAACATAGTACTCTTGCTCTCAAATGGCTTATTGAAAGTGTTCAGTAATGTATTCTGATTCTGTAGTAAATAAGAGACAGAGTCTTAGAAAGAAAAAGTCTTCAATGTCAAGTGTCTAAGTGCCGATTTGACAAATGAAAGACGTAAGAAGAAATGCTGCAGTATCGATGCTATACATAACACAATGCTTACAGCCTTACATTGACCTTCACCTTGCAGCACAACAGTCCCATTTGCAGAGTTGAGCCTCATAAAACCTGTTGGCCATAGAAGACAAATAGTTTCAGATTTCTTAGGCTGTTTTCCTGTTTCTAACAGAAAAGACAGTTTATGACTTCACTTATGATCGGTTTATTGTGAATCAGAGCATTGATTTTGTGACACAAACAAAATACGGAAGCTTCCCAAATCACATGCATTATGACTGCTGAAAGTTATCCGAGATAAAGTTCTAAACCATTATGTGTATTACTATTTTCATATTAATATTTATAATACCTAGCATATTGTCCACTGGTGACCTTAAGATTACTGGGAAAAGACCTTTACTTATCATTACATAATCGAATGAGACTTTTTATTTTATATTTTTACATATGAGAAAACTCAATTGTTTTGTTCAATTTCTCACAGATAGTAAATATATTAAAAACAAAAATTGAAATCAAAGTCTGTTTGGCTTAAAAACCAGTATAGTATGAGATATCTTGGGCTAGGCAGTTAATTTCATTTTACACCCCACCACGTGTGACTTGCTCCCTGTGATTGCCATCCCTAATACAAGTTTAGTTATTGTAGTTTTCATAAAGGATGCTGTACTCTGATGGTTACATTATTCTTGCCATCCATCAAGAAAGGAAGTTTATAAGTTTCCCTTAAAGAGAGAGAGAAAAAACACAGTTTTCTTAACAAATAGTCTTAAGCAAAAAACACAAACTATTAAGACAATTTTCTTCCCATATCACCCCTACATCCATCATTCTAGTATAAACACCTGATGCCACTTCCAACCACTGGACTATGCTTCACCCAGGAAAGAGGCAGAGGAAAAGTTCTAGAAAATGTGTCCTCTCTTGAAGATGCCCTGAACTACTGAGGCTACTCGCCCGGGTGTAACGTCAACTCTGAAGCATGCTCTAAGCAACCTCCTTAAGATCCCGTCAGGGTGTGCTCTAGTAACCTAAAGCAGAGCAAGACTCCCAGAATTCGACTCTGCCTGCTCTTCTGTACGTCACTGTCTGGAATTACTTTCTCAGCCGCAAGTTCCCCGCATGTGTGTAAGCTTGCTCTACTGCGGCGGCTTGCGTGTTGCTTCAAAGCTGGAAGCTATGGCAGCGCATTGCAAATAGCGCAAAGGCAGCCCAGGGCGAGCAAGTGTCAGTGGAGACCACAAGCTAAGAATAAACAAAAGAGAATAATGTGCTTCTGCAATTTGTTAAGACCGAAGACCTTATAAATAGCATCAGAACATCGCTCAATCTGACGCCAGAGAATGAGCGCCTCCGTCCTGAAGGCAGCCACACCTGCCTGGAAAGTGTGCTTCCTCAAAGTAGTTAACCTTCCTGACAGGGACAAAGCACCCTCATTAGTTTAAGGGGCATGGCTTAAAATGAGAATGAACTTTCCTAAACATCGATTAATAATGGGAATGTGAAGAGTGTGAAATATGAATCGCAAGTAAAAGAAACGAGGAACGCAAATCACAGGATCCCAGGCACAACCAAAGCCAAACTCGCTGCCACTGAGCCAATTCCAATTAGCGCAGTGAAATGGACTGGCTGGTATTGGCCATTTTGAATAGGACATGATATGGCCCATTACACTGAGAATGACAAGTTTAGGAACGGAGTCATATTCATCATCAAAAAGAACATTTTTCCAAGGTACAGCGTCAGAGAGGGGTGAGATTCCGGCTCAGGGGATGTCTTGGTGTTTGACATGGCTGTGACAGCTGTATTGTTGTGTTATTTATCCTGGGAGAACAGGGATAGGGATGGTAGGGGTAGCCAAGTGGGAGTGGGGAGATGGGGTCATTCCTTTCTGCTACCTAAGTAGCCAGGGGGACCAACTTTAGCAATGTTTACCCAGGAGGCTGCTTTCTTACATGGAAGTCTGGTTTCATTGGCTTACTATTGTATGGTCTTTTAACAGATTTCCAAAGCTTCTTTGTCCAGCTGAAAATTGGTAGCCTGTTTTGGGCCAGGGGGTGGGGTGGACTTTGGCTATGGGTGTCTTTTCCTATTTCGTTATCTTAAAGCCTTGTTAATGAACCCAGTTGGAGATGGCTTCTCCTCAAAGTTACCCATAGGACCACAGCCTTGGAATTAATTTTTATTTTTTAAGTGGGCTTGTAGGGCATCCTGGTACGGCGCTGTGCTGCACTGTCCTCAGGAGAGGCGGGTTAAATTAGATGAGTGGGTTTGGAACACACTGTGTCTGAGGTGTGTGGCTGACTTCTTGGGTCCCTCCTGGCTCTCTCCTGCATGACTCCGTAGGCTGCGGGTATCTGTTTCTGCAGTGGGTAAATAGTCTAGTGGTTCTGTGATGGCAGCAAGATTTTGTATTATTATTTGTCTAATTACCCACAGTGGTAGGACACACATGTTGATGGGGAGAAGGGGTAAAAGGGTGTGCCCTGTGGTTACTCTATTTCTGGGAGAGGAGGTACAAAGCCTATGAATACAGGAGTGGAGAGGGGAGCAGAGAGGCGACCGTGGAGTGAGCTCTTGTGGTTAGTTTTCAGAGGCTCTCCTCGAGCCTGGACATATGATCCCCTTAGACAGCAGTCTGGGGATATTGCTGCATATTAGTGGGTCTTGGATCTCACACACAGGAGGGGAGGGGGTGAGGTGAGGTGGGGGTAGCCACCATTCCACAGGACCTAGCAAGGGATGAGGGGAAATCTGCAGACAGTTATAGTGAACACGAAACACTACTGTGAGTTCTCAAATTGCTCTGTCTGGGGGTAAAATCATGAGGGAGCCCTGAGCCACAGGTCCTAGTACACTAGGATTCTAATTCTACCACCATCCCCACGATATTGGCCTCCTTGCCTTAATTTTCTGATCTAACAAAAGGAGCATGGGTCGGTTATTCTACCTGGATGTGTCTTGAAGCCTTCTCAAGACAAGCATTTTTAATGGAAGAAGTTCAACATACAAGGCATTGAAGGCATTAGCCGAAAACAAGCAAAGAAAGAAACCAACAACAAAATAAATAAGATTGCAGAAATTGATGGAAAACCAATTGAAATGCTCCCCCAAATTAACAAAGCACTAGAGCCACTCACTCTGCTGTGTCAAGAAATTTGAGAGCTACCTGGTCAACTGACTGAACGCTAACTGTGTTTTTGCTCATTTCAAAGAAATGCTGCCCAACAGAATGCTGAAATTATTGAACACTGTCACTAATGTCATGCAGACCAAATTTTGCTGAACATAATTAAAAATAAATGCCACAGTACATGGACGAGGAGCTTCCAGAAATTTATCCCAGATTCAGAAGAGGAAAAGAAATGAAGGAAATTTACTAATGTCAGATGAGACTTGACTGACAGCAGAGAATATAAAAAAGATGTTTTCTTGTGTTTTATCAATTGTGCAAAGGCATTAGGCTGTGTGGATAATAACAAACTATGGATGACATCACAAAGAATAGCAATTCCATACCACTTCATTGTACTTATGAAGAACCTGCACATAGACCAGCAGAAACATTGAACAGAGAAAGGGGATAGTGCATGATTTAATATCAAGAAGGATGTGCATCAGGGTTGTATCGTGTATATATATATATATATATATATATATATATATATATATATATTCAATCTGCAGGCTGAGGAATCAATCTCAAAAGCTTGACTCTAAGAAGAATAACATAAAATCAGGACTGTAGAAAGGCTCATTGACAATCTATAAAATGTAAATGACACAACCTTGAATGATTACAATCCAGAGTACTTGAAGCATACACTGATCAAGACCAAAGACTAGAGCCTGCAGGGTGGACTGTAATTCAATACAACAGAAACAAAGGGCATCACAGCTGGAGTAACAGAAAACATCATGATAAACAGAGAAGACCTTCCCAAGGGTTCCACTTCATTGGATTCACCATCAAAACTCATGAATGCGGCACTGAAGGCACGAGATTACACGTCGCATGGACAAATCTGCTGTACAATCTTAAAGTGGTAAAGGGCAAGGGTGTCACTTTTCATACCAAAGGAGGCCTGTCACACACCATAGTATTTTTATTCATCTCATATGTATGTGAAATCTGGACGCTAAATTATGAAAACTGGAGAAGTATTTGGATTATGGTGTTGGTGATGAGTATTGAAATTACAATATGCTGCCTGAAAAATAAATGAACCTATCTTGGAGGAAGGCTCTCCAGAAGAGTCCTTAGAGGTGATGGTGACCAGACTTTGTCTCAAGTCCTTTGAACATTTTACCAAGTTGCTGGCATAACAACCACTGTGGAATTACTTTCAACAAGGTATAGTGATTTATCTGGGAGTCAGGACTACTTTAATTCATAAATGGGAGGCATCACTTCTTTTTTAGCCCATCAAAATATATTATTTGTCCTTTCTCTATGGGGACATAGGCTATGTCCCCAAAGATAGAAAAATAACTAAGATAAAATTTTTAAAAAGTACAAAAACAATAGCATTTAATTGATTCCCAACTCATGATAATCCTGTGGGCAGAGCAGAATGGCTTCCTGTGGTTTTCAAGGCTGTAATCTTTATGGAAGCAGACTGCCTTCTCTCTCTCTTCTGAGGAGTAGCTGGTGTGTTTGAACATGGGATCTTCAAGTTAGCAACACAGCCCTTTCAACACTGAACCACCAGGGATCTTTAAGATTAATGTTTCTTATTGTTAAATGTCAGAAACTCATATCACTATTGAAGTCACAGGTATGTATACTTGATTAATACATAATGTTATTATAACAAAAAGAAATGATCATATATGAAATTGCATAATAGGCATCAGCAATGAGGTTAGAAAATGTACATGCATTATTTATAGATATGGCAACCCATTTACATTTATTTAAGTAGGTGTTTAATCCCCACTTTGCTGTTGAGAAACTTAACATTTGAATAAGATAACACCCCTGTCACACAGCAATTCCACTAGCAGGGAGAAGGAGCTTGCATTAAATGTGTTCTACCGTCACTTAAACATCAGAAGTGATTTGGAGCTTTAGTTTTTATACTATTATTGAGGTTCAATCAAGGATTAGTATTAAACTTCTCTAAGATTCAGTTTATCTACATGTAAAGAGAAATTATTATATGCTAATAAAACATACCTATGTAGAGACAGAAATATATCACAGGGATATAAAAGGGTAAAGTTGGAAACAAGTTTAAAAGTCACTTTGGTAACTGGAAAGCAAAATTTGGTGAACCCCAAAAATTCTCATTATGATTATTATTATTCAAGCCAGTGTTATAATTATGTGCCAAAGATGAAACAGGCTTTACATCTGAAGTTTCATCACAGTTGTCAGCACTTGCACTTCGCTCTTTTGTTCAATCTCTCCAAGCAAAGTCAGACTAATCAGCCAACAACAGGGAGTTCACAAACATACAGGGGGTCATCATTCATCACTTCTGAGGAGCAGCCACTGCATCCTCGTTAGTGATTAAATATTTAGTGTCAGTAATCAGCAGCAGAGAACAGAAAATACTGCACTTCCTAAATGCCTGGAAAAGCATATTGAAGGCAGTCCGTCTGTCACATGAATGACAGCTTCTGCCTACCCCATTCACAGTGCTGAAATATAAAATGTGGTCCAGGTACCACTCAGTTGCTCTTTCCCAGTTAGATACTATTTGGGTCATTTTAGTTCAAATTTTGGAACTTGCTTGTAGCAAAACTAAGAACAAAAAATTTGGAAATATTGTACAAAATGTGCTTGATCAAAATTCTAGGTAAACTTGATTTATTGCCTGAGGTATCACAATGCTAAGGAAACTGGAAATGCCCCCTTTTCAGAGCTCAGACCCGCACTGTCAATGTCTGACAAATGAGATAATCCACCTGCATTTTACCTACCTCCTTCTGCCAAAAGAGCACCAGATTCAAGTATCAGACTCTAGATGCTTATAAACTGGACATAGTGTAACTGCAACAAAATAAATGAAAAAAAAATGCTACACATATTTTTTAAACTAGAGCTAGCCACTCCAGCTTTGGCTTTGAAAACCAGTCTTCATATGAAATCTAAACTAGACCTTCTCAGACACAATCAAGGGCAGACTTAACCCAGATTTGGGTCCTTTAGAATCGTGCACATGTGCTCAAACTAGCTCACCTGAGATTGGTCAGATCCTCTGTACTTGTAGTTTGGATGCCATTAAGTACAATCTCTCTGCATTTGGGAAGGTCTTTGTATTTGTGCTCTTGGTTGTGTCACATGCTACAACCCTGTGTTTCTTCAGATCATACAAGGATTTTTGTCTGAATGGCTGTGTTTATTTCTCCACTCTGCCCCACATGCTTTTTTTGTGAACTGACTCTTTCTCTTAACAAGGACATGTCAGTCCAACCAGTAGGAGCCAAAGAGTTCTCCACTATGAGCTTCGATCAAAGTGAACTGCACGCATCAATTCTGAACTGTACCTCTCTCCTTACCAGGGAAGCAAGGCTTTGTGCTTCCCTCCAGGCTGCATACCTACTTTCTGCATCTGAAAGCTCTCCTTTGCCTTTTACCACTTGCCTCTATAAATGTCGGGCATCTAAGGCTAACAAGGGAAACTGGTGAACTGTAAGGTCACCTGAACTCAGAACCACAGGTCAAGGGCCTGGCCACTCGCTGATTTCTGGGACAGGCCTCTTCAGCAGCCACATTACCAACATTGACTTATATTCATCTGTTCCTCTCGCCACACAGTTCTGACTGCCTGATCTAGATATCACTTATTAATCAAGGATGCTGCAAAGGGGCATTGGCACTAGGTACCAGTGCCTTTGTTGGAAGCAATCAAACAAACAGCATTGGCTCAAGTCATCTCAGAAAACTGTATCCTGAAGAATCCATTGAGGTCTATCCTGCAAACTTTCCGTAGACTTTGGACTATTGCTTCATCATTGCTCTGAAGGCCCCAGGATGTCATATGGAGCAAGAATTCTGGAATTCCCATACCGACTGAAATCCCCATTACTGCACAAAGTTCTAGTGGGGCCGGCTCTGACTTAACCTATAGTACCGCTGACTGCGTAGCCTCGTTTTTCTAATTCACAAATAGAGTTTAGCGTGAAATGAAAGCTTTCTACTTACACATTGGCAGAAATTAAAAGAGTAATATGCTTCAAGAAAGCACTATTGTCTGATATATATGTAAGTAAAAAGAAGCCCCAAATCCAGTTGAATGATTCTGTTTTGGGTAGCACCATTAAATATGCATTTGTTAAATACTTCCTAGAAATACCCCTGCTCAAAAAAGAGACAAGAATGAAATGCAAAGGGAAATGATTTCATTGAAGGATCATTAATACATTTACATTGAAAAGTTATATCCCTAAGGAAGCCAGAGAAACTAGTAATATTTTTATTTTAAGTGTCAATTGGTATTCCCTTTATTGCTATACTTTTGTAGGTTAGGACATTATAAAGAAGGTGAAATGAAAACCACCTGCTAACAAAGACATTAAAGTCAAAAAGTTACCGTAAAGACAAACATTTAGCTTGTGGGTCAGCTTAAAAGGACTTTGTGCTTTGAGGATTAAACAAGCCACCCTCAGTTTTTCTCCCCCATGTTGTGAAAGTGCAGTGTTGAAATACAAATCACAAACTACCGTCAAAATGAAAATCCCTTGCTTGTCCCAGGAAGACGTTTCTCCAGTGGTTTTTTAAATTGTGCTGAGTTGCTTTTACCAATGGAGCCCGCATTGTCCCACTGAAACAGAAGCCCTGTTTCCGAAGCAGACAGTAACAGCGTATTTAATATGACCATTGCTATGGCTGACTCGCTTTGGCCCCAGGGCCCAACTTCAAACTTGAATAGAGTCTGTGTGGCTGGTTTCCATGGTCTGCTGCATCATCATATAGCAAAACGGAATTGTTTTGACGAGAGCTGGTGAATAGGCTATGTTTGGACAGACGGGGTCTGTTTTTAGCTATTAAAGGGGGCTATTAAAACTGCTGAGCTGTCATTAGAGCATATTGTGAGGTGCCCGAGACAAAGCAGCAAGAAGTAAATTGGCTTTCTGCATCCAGAGGCCGTGAGTTTGCAAGGACATTACACTCGTTAGACAACCTCCACTTAACTGTACCGAGCAAGCGGGAACCAACACTTCTACCAGGTGTCAGTGGAAGAAGCTCAGCTTGAATGAGACTCAGGAAAAGTGCTTGGAGTTCAAAGAAGGAGCTCAGGGTAAAGTTTCAAGTACTGGTCAGCAAATTGGGCACTGTTCTCTATGTACACTGCCTGCATTACTGAAAAATCTCATTAATTTGGAATAATTGGGAGAAGGGAAAGTGCTACGCTTTCCAAGTTAATACAAGGAATTATACAATATTTTTGGAAAACTGCCATTACATTACTTTATAACCCCAGGCTAGCAATTGTTATTAACCAAACTTCCTATTCAATGTCTGCAGTCCAAATTAATTTGTCATTAGCATACAATTTCTGATATGCAAATGTAGTACTTTGGGTTTTGTTTTGCCTTTTTAAAGGAGATAAAACTTTCTCAAATCCTTTTTTACATTATTGATTTGATTGGCAATATCAATTGCAAAACAATAAAACATGCTATAAAACTAAGCATTAGTATTATTTCATTTGAATCATTTCAAATTCTGAAGTAACCTGAATTCTAGATGAGTGCATCTAAATTAGGGAAATGTAACTGTATGTTGAAATGGATGGGTTTCGTGACTCAGTTGAAGATAAGCTATGCCCTTCCTCTTGAAATCCTTCCCTTCTCTCCTTGTCAGGGAAATTGTGCTTTCTTGCTTTTGTCTTTAATCTTGCCTCCTCTATGGGATCCTTTCTTATTTTGTGTTAAAAAATAGTGTAACTTCTCTTCACTTAGTTTTTGTTACTTGGGTCATGCAAATAGTTAAACTCCTTGACTGCTACTCTTCCTTATTGAATCTATTCATGATTATTTTTTAAATGGAAGAGAGAAAAGGTCTTGGCTAACTCAACACAGAATATAGATTATTTAACCTGGGAAAGATAGCTACCAAACGTTTCTAGCTACCAAAATAATTTTAATTCTAAAAATGTATTAGCATTATCTTTCAATATTTTCTTTTGTGTTATGAAAACTCTAAGAATGAGCTTTTCCAAACTCTACTCAGCATTGTCTATGGTCTGGAAGTAAGAGTCCAGGCAGAAATGCAGTGTCTCACAAACACAGGGTGGCTGGATGAGTTGAGAAACAAAGTCAGAAGCATGCATGTGTGTGTAAGGAGGAGGTTTAGATACAAGAGCAATTTAACATTGAGAAAACATCCCAGCTCAGTTCAGTCCTAGGCCATAAGTCTGATATTAGCCCATATGTCTGATACCAATCTGTAAAGTCCTCTTCAGACTTACGTAACACATGCAATGATGCTGAATGCAGGATGATCACAGGCCAGTGATTAGAAAGTCTTTGGATCCAGTGACACTGTAAGCATTTCGGCACTGGAAGGGATCTCTACATGGTTTCTCTGAATTCAGAGGTCTGGTTGCATCAGGGTAGGCCTATGTGGCTTCTCCTGCTGAGGGCACTAGTGTATTTCCATGTGTCCTGTTACCCAGGGAGTGAGCAGAATCCTCAGGAGAAGGCCATGCCCACACAGAAACCTCATTGACAGACTAGGCTCCACCCCTTCAGTCATAATTGTCTAAAGTCCCAAATTGACACCAGATTATTTAACTACCACACTGAGTTTTGTTGTTGTTGTTTTATTGTTCTGTTTTGCTTTTTTTGGTTTTTTAAAACTGTAATGATTAAAGGCCATCAACCTCTTCTGCAACTTAAGAGCAAGGTGACTTGAAAGAATTACGTGCCCATTCAGTCTCATGTTCCTTACTCAGTCATTCCTCATCTTTACTACACGTTGCTCCTTCCCTTTTGTCTTTGCTGAAATTATTTCTTTACTGATATTTCATACAACTTCATGATGTCCAGTCCTCATCTTAGTTGACTGTTCTTCTTGTACTAGCTAAGATCTTCAGGCAATGCTTAGGAGGGATTGGAAGAGTGTCCTGAGTCAAAAAGAAAATGCTTCTTTGTTAAAATTTTCAAACAATGTTAACCAGAAATTATTGGTGTATTTTTTATCAAGTTAAACAACTTATTATTGTGCTTTGAGTTAGAAAATATATATATTATATTTTTAATAATGAACAGGGATTGGAGTTTATACAATAATTTTTGCTACATCTCCTAACAGGTAATGCCAGCACTTTCCTCAGAGGCGAGAATGGTGAGACTTCATCTTACGTAGATTTGACACATTGTCAAGAGAGACCGGTCCCTGAAGAAGGACATCACGCAAGGTAAAGTAGAGGGTTAGCCAAAAAGAGGAAGGCCCTCAAGGAGATGATTGACTCAGTGGCTGCAATAGTCAGCTCAAACATAGGGACAAGTGTAATGATGGTTCGGGACCGGTAAGATTTTCAATCTCTTATACTCAAGGTCACTATGGATTAGAACAGACTCAATGACACCTTACAACAACAAATAACCACTAATATGATTATATGACAAGCTCAATGAAAAAGTAATTGCAAGAAGCCAGGACTTCAAGACCTCTCAGATTGCTCTTCTCCAACTACAGCTGTCTGTGATAGCCACACCATCATTTCATTAGCTTGATTACTTTTGGGAGATTGATTATATATCCCACTGCCATCATTCAATTCCAACTCACAACAACCCTACCTGGCATGATAGAAATGCTCATATGATGTAAATATACTTACATATGAGGATGGGGAAATAGATCTATGTGCATATATTTATAGGTTTAGTATTAAGGTAGCAGATGGACATTGGGTCTCCACTCAAGTACTCCCTCAATGAAGAACCCTTTGTTCTATTAAACTGGCATTCCATGATGCTCACCTTCCTGACATGTTCACTGAAGACAAATCAGGTGCATGAGCAAATGGGCTGGAGAAAGCAAATGGTGCCCGGCTATCAAAAGATATAGCCTCTAAGGTCTTAAAGGCTTGAAGGTAAACAAGCAGCTCTTTAGCTCAGAAGCAACAAAGGCAACATGGAAGAAGCACACTAGCCTGTATGAACACAGGATGTCGATGGGATCAGGTGTCAGGCATCAAAGAACAAAAAAAATCAAATCATTGCAAATGAGAGGGAGTGCAGATTAGGAATTCAAGACCCATCTGTAGGCAATCGGACATCCCCTTACAGAAGTGTCTCAGTGAGGAGATGAGCCAATCAGGGAGCAGAGTAGCAATGATGAAACATATAACTTTCCTCTAGTTCCTAAATGCCTCCCCCCCCCACTATCATGATCCCAATTCTACTTTACAAATCTGACTAGACCAGAGGATGTACACTGGTATGATAGGAACTGGAAACACTGGAAATCCAGGACAGATGGTCCCTTCAGGGCCAGTGCTGAGAGTGCCAATCCTGGGAGGGTAGAGAGAGGATGGGGTGGAAAGGGGGCTACATATAACCCCCTCCCTGGGGGATAAACAACAGAAAAGTGGGTGAAGGGAGATGTTGGACAGTGTAAGATATGACAAGATAATAATTTATATATTATCAAAGGTTCATGAGGGAGGGGGTAATGGGGAGGGAGGGGAAAATGAGGAACTGATAACACGGGCTCAAGTAGAAAGCAAATATTTTGAGAATGATGATGGCAATGAATGTACAAATATGCTTGATACAATAGATGGATGGATTGTGATAAGAGTTGTATGAGTCCCCAATAATATGATTTTTTAAAAAGAAATGCTCATATGAATTTCAGAGGCTATAATTTTTAAAATCATTATATTGGGGCTCATACAGCTCTTTTCACAATACATATATGCACACATTGTGCCAAGCACATTTGTATATTTGTTGCCAAAATCATTTTCAAAATATTTTCTTTCTACTTGAGCCCTTAGTATCAGCTCCTCATCCCCCCACCTTCCTTACAAACCCTTGATATATATGAATTATTATTTTTTCATGTCATACACTGACTGTTTTCTCTCTTCACTCACTTTTCTGTTGTAGATCCCTCAGGGAGGGGGTATAGATCTTGTGATCTGTTCCCCCTTTCTCCCCCCCCCCACCTTCCCTTTCCCCTTCTGGTATCATTACTCTTATTAATGGTCCTGAGGAGTTTATCTGTCCTGGATTCCCTGTGTGTCCAGCTCTTATCTGTACCAGTGTACACCCTCTGGTCTATCCAGATTTGTAAGGTAGAATTAGGGTCATGATATTGGTGCGGGTGTGTGTGAAGCATTAAAGAATTAGAGGAAAGCTGTATGTTTCATTGATGCTATACTGCACCCTGAATGGTTCCTCTCTTCCTTGGAACTCTTCTGTAAAAGGATGTCCAATTGTCTGCAAATGGACTTTGGGTCTCCACACTGCACTCACCCTTATTTACAATGATAATTTTTTGTTCTTTGATGCCTGATACTGGAACCCATTAACACTTCATGATCGCACAGGCTGGTGTGTTTCTTCCATATGGGCTTTGTTGCTTCTCAGCTAGATGACCACTTGTTTATCTTCAAGCCTTTAAGACCCCAGATGCTATATCTTTCGACAGTCAGGAACCACCAGCTTTCTTCACCACATTTTCTATGTACCCATTTTGTCTTTAGCAATTGTGTTGGGAAGGTAAGCATCACCGAATGCCAGGTTATTAGAACAAAGTGTTCTTGAGGGAGTTGTTGAAGGAGTACTTGACTAGAGGTCCAATGTCAGTCTGCTGTTATGATACTTAACATATAAATATATTTACATAGATCTACTTCCCTATCATTATATTTAAATATATTTACATATGTACATGCCTGTATTTAGACATCTATAAATACCCTTTGCCTCCTAGTTATTTCCTCTATTTGTTTTGTGTCCTAATATATAAACTATTTGAGAGTGTTTTCCATGTGTAATGGGAAAGAATTGTGCTGTTACTTAGTGCAATGTTCTGTAAATATCTCCAAAACTCCAAACTCCAAAACTCACAGGTCTACGCTGACTCACAGAATCCCTAAAGGGCAGGGTAAAGCTGCCCTCATGAATTTATGGAGCTGTAACTCTTTAATGCCTAGAGAAGACCAGAATGATAAATCCCATTGCTTACTTCTTCTGGATCTTTATTATATTACTTTCCAAGGCGCTGTCCTTCCTAGAAAGTATGAAATGAATTCTCCTGCTATTATTGCAGTATGATCTTTCTTTATGCAACTTGATAGGAGCTTGATAAATGTATTTTGAGGGATTTCTATTGGGTACATATATGATTATGTTTTCTTGAATATAAAATTCTTTGGTAGCATTTTTTTTCCTTCAGGATTCTATAGTTGTTATTCCATTGTCCTCTTACTTGTGTGGATTCTGCTGAAATTTTCAAACTTATTCTCATATGTTCCCCTTTGTAGGTAACTTTTCTATTCCCTCAGCCACACCCCTGGCTACCGTCAGGATTCTCCCCTTGTTCTTGATGTCAGCAAGTTTGACTACGATATATCAGTGATTTTGTTCTGGAATCAATCCTGTTTGGGATTCTGTAAGCTTCTTGAATCATTATTTTCTCCTCTTTTGTGACACTAGTGAAGTTTTCTAACAGTAGTTATTGGACTATTTTCTCTGTAGATTTTTCATTGCTTCTGGTTTTAAATCTCAGTGAGGCATACATTATTCTTGATACTACCCCACATAATTTTTAGGATCTCTTCAAACTTCTTTGCACTTTTTATTGCAGTTCTTCTAACAGATTGAAATTAAGAGATTAATCTTTTAGCAATGTGTGACTGATTTTATGGAAGCAGAGGACATAAAGATGTGGCTTACAAAATAATTTAACTTATTGATGTGTTATGATTGAACTTTGACCTTATTGTGAAAGTACTACTATTATCATACAACACATTATAAAATTTCTTTTGGCTTGACTGACCTTGCTCCTTGTCGCATCTCATAAAACATAGCTCATTATGGGTAGCCTTACATGAAAACACAATGTGTGTCCCATAGATAGTTTCTCAGCATTTCTTTTCTGTAGAAAGCATGACCTTATTCTGGAAATTTGCAGTTCTCCCATTGGAGTTCACCAGCAACTCCTCATGGCATTCTTATCCATAATGTAGACCTCTATCACAATTAATCTGCTAGGTAAATACAGATAGGTCATCTAGCATGTCAACAGCCAACACCTGTTATAAAGACATTACTCTGAGTCCTTCTATAATCTGCTAATTTTGAGACCCAAGAATAGATTGGAAAATACAGCTATAAAAGTAGAAACAACAACAAGATAAATAACAGATCTCATTGAATTAAACACATGTTTATCAAAAGACGGAAAAGCCTGCAGACACAGAAAAACTGTTGGGAACAACATATCCAATAAGAATATATATACTCAATATCAAAAAAAGCAAATAGCCCAATTAAAACCTAGAAAAACAACATAAACAGACTCAGCTTCTACCAAAGAGTATGTTCAAGTGATCAACAGAAACATGAAAAATGTTCTTACGACCATCAACCTTTAGAGAGCTGCAAATAGGCAAGAATTAGGAAAGAATGGAATACTTTTCATAAAACTTGATTAATTGGCATAATGTACTCCATAAAATTTATTTCAAAATCATAATTTGGTGAGCAGTGTATATAAGGACCTAGAAACTTTGTGAGAGACCATCTAAGATATAACTATTGTTCTCCACTCACATGGGGCAAGAAAATACCACTCAGAAGAGCTTAGTCCCCAGGCTAGTGTGTACCACTGATTCGCCAACTTATTTGACTACTACCCTCTGTTCAGAAAATAAATAAAGAACCAGTTACCCCTGGCAATTAAAAACTCTTTCTTTCTTTCTTTCTTTCTTTCTTTCTTTCTTTCTTTCTTTCTTTCTTTCTTTCTTTCTTTCTTTCCTTCCTTCCTTCCTTCCTTCCTTCCTTCCTTTTTTTACAATATCCCATGGCACAGGATAGCATGTATCTGTTTTTACAGTCCCCTGGGTTGCTACAACACCCAGGGGGTGGCATTGCCCACTTTGGGAAAGACTGGTCTGGACAAACCCTGACTTCATCAAACCTGACGGTGTGCATTTACCATTAATGACATTATTGTCAAGGCCCGAATAGAAGAGGATGAAAACATGGACCAGAGTGCAAACTTTTAAAGGTGGTTAAAGTACTTAGATGCGAACCAAAAGATTGATAGTTTGAACCCTCCGCTGTTCTACAGGGGAAGATATGGTACTCTGATTCTGAAAAAAATGTTTCTCAAAAAAAAAAAAAAGATAACAACACCCACAAAGGACAGCATAGAATTTCCCCTGAGGGCTCCTGAGAATGTGATGCTTTACCTGAGTAGAAAGCCTTTTCTTTGTCCTATGGCGTGGTTGATGTGTCCAGCTGCTGCCCTTCCGGCTAAGAGCCCACTATACCCCCAGAGCTCCTGTAGAGCCTTAGAAAACCTATGGCATGCTTATGAGTCTAAATTAATTTGAAGAAATGTAGTAATTCATTCTATTTATTTAGTAATAATGTTATTTTATAATTTAAAAAATGGTATTCTCCTACATGTGTAGTAGATTTAGAAGATCAAGAAACAGTAAGTTAGCTAAAGGAGAAACAACCTATTTTTATCCAATATCTTGAGAAAAAGGGTTCCCAAAGGAAACATGATTAGCCAAAGACTCCAGAAGTGAACTTGTTGCATAGACTTAATATATCATCACGTGGAAGATAAAATTCTATGTGATCCTAATAAACAATTATTCCACTGTCATCGATTCAGTTAGGACTCATGGCAACCCATAGAGGGTTTCTGAGCTGTCAGTGTTTAGGAGAGGTGATAGCCTCAGGGGCTGCCAGTGGATTTAATCCACCCAACACTTACCCAGAATGAAATCTATTGTAAGCGAACGCGAAGCATCATAAAACCAGTGTATTTACCAAAAGAAGAGTGCCTTGTTATATAAGAAAATTTAATTATGAAAATCCATTGTCAGACCAAGTGACATTGTCTTCCAAAGGAAGTCTAAGTCTTAAATTTATAAGACATTCACTATCCTCTGACACAGATTTTTCAACCTTTTTAGTGTTGATTGATTATTTCTCCTTTGGGAGGATAAGAAAGATTTTTGAAATCCTGACAAAACAAACTAAGTATCAAAACTTTGACTACCAAATGTTTTAATTGATAAAGGTGAATGATATCATTATGTTTTGTCTGCATTTATAGGAGTATGTGAGTGTTATGGATAAAATTCTAAAACATTGTGGAAAATGTAACATATTAGACCTGTGAAAGTTTTAAAAGTTTTAAAAGGCTTTGCAAAGTGTAATATCAATCTAATAAAAGGTAGGAGCTTTTCAAATGTATACTTTTTTGATCATTAGGATAATTTAAATATTTAAAGGTTTTTTGTTCTTTGCTTTGGCTTAATAGATGTAATAAAAGTTGGAGCTTTGATTTCTTGTGAATTTTTTTCTAGTACTTTTTTGTTTGTTCCTTTAGTCAGAGAAATGTTATTGCCCTGAATGAGAAGCTCTTCTCAGATCCTCAGTCAAGTTTCCTGCCTCCTAGACATCTGAGGTCATATCTACTATCACTGGTTCCCAGCCCCTTGCTATTAGGCTATTTCATGCTAATATTCTCTGAGTCATCCTAGAATCAATTTATGTATTTGATGCTCTGACTAGAGAAACCTTTTCAAAAAGTCTATATTTTACAGAGACCTTTTCATGAAAAGTTATTTTCCTTATTACCTAAATCTGCCATGCTGTCAAAACTGGAAGCATAAATAATTTATTTGAAAGTAAATGATAATGGCAGGTAGACAGGAAAAAAATAGAAGATAAAAAAGGAAAAAATAGAAGTGGATTCATATGAAAATGACTGAAGTTTGAGAAACCTTCCCTTAGATTTTCAGTTTGCTAGTTGGCATGGCTAACACCTTTGACCACTGAGGACCATAAGAAGCCTGACACTATGCAAACATCAAGATTCTCTGCAAAGCTAGGCGGTGGCACTCATATCTGGACACTGGAAGCAGTCCCAGAGGGGTGGGGGAAACTAGGGCTAAATGGCAGTAGTTATTTAATTTAAATAATATAAAGCTAGTAAAGGCTATATATATACATGTGTCAAAAGTCAGTGTAATGTCCTTGTTAACTCACCAAGGCCGCTATTTAAACATTAATGTAGGTGTTTTCTATAAAGGCCTATTATATTAAGAGAAGGTAACCAGTAATAAGTAAGGGAGATTTTAAAAAATAATCTAGGTAGTCCTGTCTTAATCAATTGAATGGCCTTTTGAGCCTTGAGGCTTGGTAGAAGACATTCTACCTCTGGATTCAGGCATCAGTTCATACCTGAGCCTCAGTCTTCCCTTCCTGACAGCCTACCCTATGGATCTCTGATCTGCCTCACTAGTTCCCAACATTTCTATATATGTATAAATTTATATATATATCTTGTTGTCTATGCTTCTCTGGGTAAACCCTGTGATAAAAGTGACATTTTCTATTGGCTTATAATTTTATATATGTATAAAGAAAGTATATCGAACATGAAGCATGTGTTTCAATACGCAAAACAGGCTGAGAGAGATTTTTAAGACCCAATCGATTCTTGGTAGCAAAATAAAAAGAGAGCTGTTTGGGTAAAAGGAGCACACTTGGTCCTTCTGGGAATATAGACAATCAGTGTGCCTAGGCTTTGGTGGGCGGGCTGCAAGGAGAGCACAGAGCTCTGTCTGCTCAATTACAGCCCAATTCTCTGCTGTATTCCAGCCTCTCTGGGAAGCAATCCCTCCCAGGGCTAACTCAACATAGTCTCTCATTTATAATCAACCTTTTCTTCACCCCCACCCCAATTTAGAAAGCATCCATAAAAATGCATAAGAGATTGAAAACACATAACAAAGGCTAAGAGCAGAAAGCATAAACAGAGACTGGAACTAAGGCTCTATGGTCTAGAAAAAAAGGAGACGCAGCAGGGAATGAGCTTACAGGCTATCACTGTCTTCAGGTGACCATAAACATGAAAGGGGAGACTTACTCTCAGTGGAAGAAAATGGTGAGGCGAGGCAAAGCGTGGGGAGTTCAAGAATGGGGAGTTTAGGCAACAAATTGAAAAATGAAAAGGTCCTTGAAGTTACAAAATGAAAGTAATACAAGCGGGTACCTGCCAAAAACCTGAATTGCACTGCGCAAAACACAGCTTTCATAGTACACATTTTTCTCGCTAGGCAAGCATCAACCAACTCACGCTGAGTTAGTGCACCCAGTAGCGTCACCTGGGAAGGTTCTCTCTGGTCAAACGAATTTTTTCATAAAAGCTGTTTCACTTGAACCTCATTTTTTTTGTGATGGCCGAGTTAAGAGAACAGTGTTAAGGTATGAAAT
Source organism: Tenrec ecaudatus (assembly GCF_050624435.1). NCBI lineage: Eukaryota > Metazoa > Chordata > Mammalia > Afrosoricida > Tenrecidae > Tenrec > Tenrec ecaudatus. The sequence continues at coordinate 119,539,645 of NC_134531.1, read as the reverse complement.
TTTGTTTCCTGCCTGGGAAAAGTGTCGTAGAAGCTGTTGTGATACTGAACACAGGTTACAAGGACAGCACTATGGGCAAAACTGAATTGTACAAGTGGTTTTCTCATTTCAACAAAGGTGAAATGTTACTTGATCACAAACCTCATTCTGGACATCTGTCAACTTCCTCAACGGATGAAAATATCAACTCATATGAAGCAACAAAGTCCACATGGAAGAACACACCAGCCTGTGTGATCGAGTGGTCCCAAAGGGATCAGTTACCAGGCATCAAAGAACAAAAAATCATATCATTGACTGCACACCTCCATGATAGGATCGCTGAAGACAAATGGGTGCATAAGCAAATGTGGTGAAGAAAGCTGATGGTGCCCGGCTATCAAAAGAGATAGTGTCTGGGGTCTTAAAGGCTTGAAGAAGCACACCAGCCAGTGCGATCACGAGCCCAAGGGACCAGGTATAAGGCATCATGCAAAAAAAAAAAAAGATATAAGTGTGTGTATGCATGTGTATATATGTGTATCTGTATATATGTATGTATATATATGTATATATATATATCATATTAAATGAAGGGGGAAGTGCAGAGTGGAGACCCAAGGCCCAAGTGTCGACCAATGGAGATCCCCTCATAGAGGGGTTTAGGAGAGGAGATGGGTTAATTAGGGTGTGAGGTAGTATCGATGAAGAACACAGCTTTCCCCCGGATCCTGGATGCTTCCTCCCCCCACTACCATGATCCGAATTCTACCTTGCAGGGCTGGATAGGACAGAGGCTGTACACTGGTACATATGAGGGTTGGAGGTACAGGGAATCCAGGGTGGATGATACCTTCAGGACCAAGGGTGTGAGGGACGATGCTGGGAGAGTGGAGGGTGAGTGGGTTGGAAAGGGGGAACTGATTACAAGGAGCCACATGTGACCTCTTCCCTGGGAGAGGGACAGCAGAGAAGGGGGGAAGGGAGACTCCGGATAGGGCAAGATATGACAAAACAACGATGTATAAATTACCAAGGGCATATGAGGGAGGGGGGAATGGGGAGGGAGGGGGAGAAAAAAAAAGAGGACCTGATGCAAGGGGCTTAAGTGGAGAGCAAATGCCTTGAGAATGATTGGGGCAGGGAATGTATGGATGTGCTTTATACAATTGATGTATGTATATGTATGGATTGTGGTAAGAGTTGTATGAGTCCCTAATAAAATGTAAAAGAAGAAAAGAGAAAAAAATTATTAGGGCAAAGACTGTACAGATGTGCTTTATACAATTGATGTATGTATATGCATGAACTGTGAAAAGAATTGTATGAGCCCCAATAAATTGTTAAAATTTAAAAATAAAAAGAAAAAAAAAGAAAATATCAACTCATAATGCATTTGGAGTTCATTGCACCAGGTCAGACTGTTAATCAAATTTTCTATTTAGAGGTCTGAAAAGATTGCTTAATGGTGTGTGGGGGAAAAAAAAGCCTGATAAGTGGTCAACTAGGGGGCCGATTTGGTCACCATGACAATGCACCTGCTCACACAGCCATCTCAGTTTGCCAGTGTTTGGCAGAAAACAGCTTTCGTCTCTTGCCCCATGTACCTTACTCACCTGACCTTGCTCTGGGCAAGTTCTTTTTGTTTCCAGAAATGCAGAGGGACATGAAAGGGCAGAAATTTGATGATGGAGAAGGGGGTGAAGAAACAAATGAAGACGGTGCTGTCAGCCATCCATACAGATGAGTTTGGAAATGTTTCCAAGAATGGAATAGCAGATTTGACAAATGTATTAAATGTAATGGAGAGTATTTTGTGAAAACATTTAAATACAAAGCTTTGAAAAGTAAAATTCCGAGTTTTCAAATTCAACATTTCGGGTGCTCCTCGTAAGACACGCAAAGAAATTATCAAATGAGCAGGCAGCTAATGTGTTGAAAAAATAAACTAGGAGCAAGAGATTCTAACACATTTTGATTGAATTCATACATTGCTAAACTAAATAAGGAAAAAAATAAAATAAAACACAAAGCTTTAGAACTGACTATATTTATAATCACTTATAAATATAAGTGTCAACATGTAATAGGAGAAAAGTTGGCTCCTGAGTTAGTATTTAGTTTCCCCTAAGAGAGCTAGATTGAAGCGGTCAATGCTTTTCTCTTGCATGGATTCACAATCAATGTTCTTGGAAGGAGTGGTCAAGATATCAAAGTAGTGGTCAAGACTTTGCATTGTCTGCATAAGACCACATTAAAGTGTTTAAAATCAGGGATGTTACTTTGAGGAAAGAGTTGGCTTGATTCAAACCCTGCTAGTTTTGATTGCCTCGTGTGCATTTGAAAATTGAATATTAAATAAGGAAGCTCAAAAAACAATAGACGTATTTGAATTATGGTTGCCGCTGAATAACATTGAAAGTACCATGGACTCAAACGAACTAGCAAATCTATTTTGGGGAGAAGTCCAAATAGAGTGCTCCTTAAAGGACAGGCTGGTGAGACCTTGCCTCATGTACTTTGGACATGTTTTCAGGAGAGACCAGTTCCTGGAGGAAACATCATGCTTCATATACGTAGAGGGGCAGAGAGCAAGAAGAAATTCTTGGACAAGATGGATTGACCCAATGGCTGGACAGATGGGCTCAAACATAAAAGCAATTGTGAGGATGGAGCCGGACCAGACATTGTTTCATTCTGTTACACTTAGGGACACTGTGTCAGATCTGACTCCATACTACCTAATAACAATAGAGAGTTACAGAACTCTGTCTCCCTATGTGGTTCACCGACCACAACTCCAGCAGTAGCACCCAGATGCTTGTTAGATTAGCAGACTCTCAAGTCTGACCTAGACCTCAGGAGAGCCTGCATTTTAATATATGTGGTCATTAAAGCTTGAAAGCAACTGAAAATATTAGAATAGGTAAATTCCTCCTAGGTTTTTGTGATCCTAAATAAAATTTAAAGTTTTAATTAAGATATTTCTTTAGTGGAAGATTTTATTCCCCATTCCGCAAAGTGACATATGAGATTATTTAACTATGAAATGTACTGCGCTCATGAACCTGGTCAGTAAATATTAAGGCATTGTTCTGATGCTGAAACGCTATTGGTGGAACCTCCAGACTAAGACAAATTAGAAATGAAAGCCCTGACTACCTATTTTTAAAATTGAGTCAATAAAAATCCCATGGATTACAACAGTTCTGTTTGCAACAGGCGATTAGATGGGAGTGTAAACAGGCAGAAGGAGCCCTGGTGGTGTAGTGGGTTACGCATTGGGATGCTCAACACAAGGTCAGCAGTTTGAAATCATGAGCCACTCAGTGGGAGAAAGATGAGTCTTTCTGCTCCTGTAAAGAGTTACAGACTTGGAAACTCACCAAGACACTTTTACTGTGCCCTGTAGGGTCTCCATAAATTGGCATCAATTTAATGGCACTGAGTTGAATTGAGAAATGAGGATCAGGTTGTACTTTGTTCCATTGTGCAAATAATTGCCACAAGTTGAGAAAAAATCAGTGTCATCTAACGACTAAAGTATCTGAGCAGCTATTGAAATGGTGAGCATGGGAGGACTTTTTGAACAGTTAAGATGGTAGAAGGGTTGGGAATTAACCTGCATCTCAGTGGAAAAGTAACAATCTATTATCTTCTGTATGTTGTCTGTCCAACTCTGGTTGTGATAAGGGTTGGCTTAACTGTAGAATTGTTGGTCTCACAATTTTTCGAGATTAAAATAATACTATTCATTTACATTTTATTTTAACATAGCTTTAAGTCTAAGGATTCCTGGTTGTGCAGTGGATTAAGCACTGACTGCCAATAGAAATATATTGACAGTTTGACTTTACGAGCTGGTGCACCAAAGAAAACTGAGATAGTTTGCTGCTGTAAAGATATATAGCCTTGGAAATCCTCTGGAGCAGCGCCACCCTGTCTAATAAGGTCGCTCTGAGTGGGGAGATACCGTATATACTCGTGTATAAGCCGAGTTTTTCCAGCACATTTTTTTATGCTGAAAAAGCCACCCTTGGCTTATACTCGAGTGAAAGTCCCCACTTACCCACCCTTGGCTTATACTCGAATGAAAGTCCCCACTTACCCGTTCTCTGGTGCAGGGCGGGTGTCCTACGGTCTCTGCTCATCTGCGGGCGCTGCAGCCTCTGTGGTGGTCCGGTGACTGCTGCTAGCACCGCTCACCTTGTCTCCTGCCCCCTGCAGCCTCTGGGTTGTCCGCGCTGTCTGGGCAACAACCTGCCGCTTCTGTGTGCTGGTTCCTGGGCGCACCGCATCCTTGTCGATGAATGTCTTCTCCGGGGCTGTGACCAACTTTACAGTCTTACCCGCGCTTGGTCACGCCCCCTTGCTCCGCCCGAGCATTGCTGAATACACAGTATGTTTAGTCGCACTACGTAGTTGCTATATTTTATTCTTTTCTTTTCTTTCTAGCCCCTATCTGGGCCCAATGTTGACTATGCTTACGCAGCGCCGCCTGTGTTAGGGCTCGTAATGCACAAGCTGCGTTGGGCACGCACTGTGTTCCCTACGGCATGTGCTGTGGTAGCACTTCCCAGACATATGCGGCAACACAGCGCATGTGACAACACAGCGTGCACACAACGCAGCGTGTATATTATTATATTATGAGCTACTATGCAAACAGTCAGTCATCGCATTCTGGAATATCAGCAGCAGCATTGGGTCTCAAACTGTACAAGCCGCGTTGTGTACATGCAGTAAGGCAGCGTGTGTAGTAATGCAGCGTGTGTGGTTATTGTTGACACTATATTGTTTTTGTTGACGCTCTTTTCCACTTACAGAGCTAATTTACTGTTTTTATTTGAAATAAATATTCAAAAACATTTATCCTACTGATGCCTCAATTAATGTAATTTTATTGGTATCTATCTTTATTTAGAAATTCGCCAGTAGTTGCTGCATTTCCCACCCTAGGCTTCTACTCGAGTCAATCAGTTTCCCGGTTGCTGTGGTAAAATTAGGTGCCTCGGCTTATGTTCATGTCAGCTGGTACTGGAGTACATACGAGTATTCAAAAACAGTGTTGTTTTTGTTTTTGTTTTGAAACATGGATTTGGCACTTAGGAATCCTGATTCTTTGCCAAAAGTCAAAGGTAAGAGGAGTATGGTGTGGATTTAAAATCAGTATCTACTCCCCTTTTGCCAAAAGAAAGTGTAGTTTTGTTAGAATTTTATTTTTGGAAAGAGTAGCTTTTGCACATCATTTAATCTATGAGGTTCAGGGACTTGGCTCCATCAAGGAAATGTTTCCATGTGACAAAGAGCCAAGGCTACTAATGTTATAAACATGCTTGAATTCTTAAACCAAGGTTACCAGCTGGCATTTTATACGTGCCTTTTATTTGTGCTATAATGTCTGCAAAATATTATGGCCAACGTTTAATGAAGAAACTTACATTAAAATCTGAATTTCTCATGTCCTGAAAAATCAGAAGTTCTGGAAACCTTACATCAAGTAGGCAAAGAGCAATATTCTACTATAGTTGAACAGGACCATCGAACCTCCAAACATGTGCCTGTGGATTTAGTTGTGACCGATGGTGACTCTTGAGCCCTAGCAGAACTGCCGCATTTGGTTTTCAATGTTGGACTCTTCACTGGCTGTACCATCTCCCTTCTGTGGAGCAACAGTGGGTTTCAACACGGACTTACCAGTTACGAACCAAATCCTTGACCATTATACCACCAGAACCCCTTCTGTAGGACCCAGACACCATCATATCCACATGCGGGTTATACCACAGCCTTGTAGCCATTTGAATGAACAAGTCCTGAATCTGCTTCAATGTCCCAGTATGACTTACATTGTGCCTAATAATGGTGAAGTGACTGGAACAAGGTCAAACTGTGCACCTTTCAGGCTGGCCTAGTCATTTGGCAAGGCTCACTAAGATTCACGAGCTCCTGAATGTCATGCCAGGAGGGTGGCATCAGAGATGCCTGAAATAAGAGCCTGTGCTGGAACTTTAACTGAGGTCTGAAGTGAGATGCTTCCATTGTCGGGATATGTGTGGATATCCTCAGTAAGATCTGAAGCACTGAAAAGATTCCTTTTACTCTCACATGTATTTCTTTTCTTGAGCCCTTTTTTGCCAGATGAACTAATGCTCTGTGATGTGACGCTAAATACTGCAATACTCCCCTGGTTCAGAACTGAAGCCATTCAGGAAGAACTTTGGAGAAGATATATCTGAGGCAGTGGCAGTGAGTTAGCGAAGGAACTAGAGCCTGTGAGTGCATGCTGTGCCCTGGCTACCATCCCCAATGCTATCAACGTGACCAGCTGTCCAGCCCCATTACTTATCAGCAGTCAGTATCAAAAGACTTAAACAAAGAACCAAAATGAAAAGGACTCAATTCGATTTTTCATATGCTTTGGCTTCTTCAGTTCTACCTCATAAAATGAAATTGGACAGTCATCTTTTTACTTGGTATACAACCATTTTTATGACAAAAACAACATTTACCTGAAAAGGCAAAGGGACAGATCAGTCTCAAATTAATACCAGAGATTCAGTGGTTAAAAAAAGTACCTAAAGTATTTATCCACTTTCTCCCAAATTTAACAAATGTTATTGGAGTCTAGATAATTGCATGGGGATTTATTCTTGATTTAATTAATTAAAGTCTATGAGCTGTTATCAGAGTTGACAATAACAACACAGATTTGTTCCACTTGCTAAAATGCTGATGGGAGCACATGGCTTTATTGGACTCTTCGGGCCGCACAGAAGGCTTTATGAGGAATGAATTCTGGATCAGCCTCCAGCTCTGTGGATGTGTGCTGGAGTTGATAGAATGTGACGGGAAAGCGTGATCTGTGCCAACTCCTATGACATTGATTGTCTTATTATAGTTAGCAAGAATCATAATAAGTAAACAGGCTTTACATGTGCCAAATGAAAGGAAAATTACCTATAGCTTGTAGTGCTCTGAGAAGCTCCCAGTTGACTGAATGTGATTGTGCCACGTCTCACGATAGACACCAACTCACATAAACCATGATGTCTAAGGCATTGCTATGTGGTTAGGAGATGCAGAGATTCAGTGCTCTCTTGCCTCTATAGTTCTTGCCATTCGTACCTATGATTCATGGAAACCAGAACGCTGCCTCCCTAAAGAAAGCACAGAGCATGGCCCAGGGCACATGCTCAGGGAATATGAGCTGGCCAAAAGAATGAATGAATGAGTTCCTAAGACACTAGCAAATTTCAGATGAGAAAACTTTTGAATTCTTAGTCTATGTGAAAACCTGACATGATTAATCATGTGAATGACAGACTCTGATATCCTTAAGCTTAAGGATCAAATGAATTGTTCTGCAACATACCTTCGATCAGTGTGTGTGCAAAATGATCCATTCTCAACCCTTTTATTCACTGATATGGATTGTCAGCACCACTATCCTCATCCCCTGAGAGCCTTCAGAATTCAAAGAAAGGAAAAGTACATTTTGTTTAGAAAAGTAAAAATGAGATTCTCAGAATAGAATCACAATGAGTTTAATAGTCGGAATTTTTGAAAACTACAAAGGGGCAATATTAATTAGGTTATATTCCAGTGAAGTATGCCAGCCATTTCCTCCATGCTGTTTTTAATTTTGATTCACCTTGGTGCAGCACGAAAGAGGAAAATCTCAAAAATGAATTTTGATATATGCAAATAGAGCACTGTGCAACTGTTCTGCTGTCTTGTTTCCAATGAGGGGATTTTACTTCTCCTTCCTGATATTTGTGAAATGCAGGACTCTGTCTGCCTAGATCATTTTCCAGATGTGGATCACTGCAACTATAAGTTCCCAGTTAAAAATAATGCCGAGGAATGCAGTAACACTGCCCATTAGCGTCCTCACTCTGGCTCTCAGAGCCCAGCCCCTTCCCAGATAAATCCATCCTCTATCTCCAGAACTATAAATACAGAGCCCAGCCCCTTCCCAGATAAATACATCCTCTATCTCCAGAACATTGCCTGGGAATCCATTGAGACTCATCACAACCCTATAGCTTTAAATGATAGGATTGCTAAAATAAAGCTTGGAAGGAAATCCATGCTCCTGAGGTATGTGGTTCATAGAAAACACTTCAGTGCCTCTTTCCAACATAGTTTAAGACATTTTCTCCATCATATTCTCTTCTGAATTCTTCGTTTTAAATTCCAAATATATATTCAGCTTTTAAAAATGTGATGTTGACATAAAAATTGGTCTTTCCCCTCTTCTTTAAAGTAAATCTCTTGTTAACGACTCTGGTGATGTAGCTGGGAACTAATCAGATTATGTGAGGATGGTTCCAGTTGAATAAAACACTACCCCTCCCCCCCAAAAAAATAAACAGAAGAAGCAACCATGGTGGTGCCATTAGACTGATTGTTTTTTATAGATATACAGAATATATATGAATAATAGTGTTTCTCTGCATAACTGTTTCTGCCTGAAGGCCTGATCAAACAGTGTATTTCTGATTAATCCAGGGCCTAGTCCACACAGGCACATGTGCAGAGTTCTGATAAGGTAAAGAAAGACATGTTTCCATGTCAACAATTTAAAGGTTGGAATTATTTTGAGTTGTTAATGTGAACATGGATATTCACTCATGGACTTTTATGGCTTTGCAAAGAATAAATTATAACACAATTACACTGACTTCTGAGATTTGTTAAATCTCTAGAGAAGCAGGGAAAATGTGTATGTGTGACAAATTTGTCAATCACCTTTGTTCTGATTACGTGACATTCTCTCTCTCAGTGCCGTCGAGTTGATTCTGCAGGAAAAATGACAGTATAATTATCAGCGGTTCTCAACCTGTGGGCCGCACCACCTTCAGGGGACAAATGACCCTTTCATAAGGGTCACCTGATGCATAACAGTAGCAAAATTACAGTGATGAAGTAGTAATGAAAATAATGTTATGGTTGGGGGAGTCGCCACAACACGAGGAACTGCATTAAAGGGTCACGGCATTAGGAAGGTTGAGAACTGCTGGTGTAATATTTTGTAATGACTGAAGCCTTAAACATTAAACCATTCTTCATTGGTATCTCCTGTATGTCTTTGTAATGGCAAATAAATAAATAAAACTCCTGTAGCTATAATGTGAGGCATTATTACTATCTCGTCTGCTTATTAATATTTGGAAATTACATCATCATAATCATAACTATGGAAGTAATATCCTCAGTAAAATAATTGGAGAATCCTGATGATTCTGGTCACAAGGTAATGTACCAATCATCTCATAGATTACTTTTGGTTGGGTCTCTTTTGCTAAGAAAAAGATGAAAGATTGTATCACCACAAAGTCCATGTAATCTCTATAGGAGAAACTAAAATGAAAATGTAAAAAGAAATGGCTTGTCAATAATTATTGCAAATGCAACAAATTTTTAGAACTCAAGGTCTAGATAATAGAGATCAGGATCAAAGGAGATAATTTTTAAAACCTGTAGGGAAGAAGGAATATGAAAAAGTATATATAAATGCTGGAACATTTCAACATATAGACTTCTCGGATTCTTATTATTTCAAAAATGCTGATATAAATAATAGAGCCCTGGTAGCACAGTGGGTTATGCTCTGGACTACTGATCTCAAGGTCAGTAGTTCAAAACTGCCAACCATGATGTGGGGGAAAGAAGCAACTTTCTATTACTGTAAAGAGATCCAGTCTGGGAAATGGGCCACTATAGAAGCGAGTAACCCCCGCCATCCTCGCCCCCACCAAAAAATGGAGGAAGGCTCCACTGGGTGAAGCTTTCTTAGTACCCTCCTCGCTACGCCCCCATCCCCCGTTAGGTGACTACCAAGCAAGTTGCTCTGAATTAGTTCACCTGGGAAGGCATAATGGAGAGGACTTTGAAGGTGATAAGGTTGTTTTGTAAAAACAGTTATATACATGACTTAAGGGGAAAATTCCAGGGGTTTGTGGGTAACCCCTCATAAGTTGGAATGGACTCAGTAGTGGTAAGGGTAGTGTCATCCTCTCAAATACATTGAGGAAGAGGAACCCAATACATTGATCAGTCTGATATTGACCAAAGGTGGCCATAAGAATGTGCCTCTCTGATCTCCAAGATGAGCACTATAGAGCCTCTGAAAAATGTGCTTTCTTGGCACCCAGGCTACATTTCCCATAGCTGCTTCCAGCTAGTAACTGAGTCCAACAGGGAGACTTGCTATCCCATTTCTGGCAGACTGAGACTCCTCTGATGGGTTATTCTTCATAGCCTCACAAAGAATATTCCTTGGCATTTGTATGCTGCCTTTAGAAATTTCCACCCAACTTCTTTCTCTCCTTCACTGAAGGTGATATCTGCATCCTGGTCTGACAGCTCCCTTAATCTCTTCCAACCCCCTTCCCATTTTCTCTTGAAACATTTTCCTTAATAGATTTCTTGCAACTTTTAATCTGAGCTGGAGAACCTATTTCTTGGAGAACCCAGACTTACTTATCCTCTAAACACATCCTATGTCCCCAGTGGAATTTTTATGATAAAGAATGAACATTAATTGAACATCTAAAATAGGACAGAAAGTTTCAGATTATGTCATTGAACTCCAACATCAACTCTATCTATCACTAGATTTGCTGTTGTGTGAAAATAGATATCAGGAGTTGGTCAGTTTAGATAACCACCCCAGTCCTTAAGAGAACTGAATGAAACTCCCATTCAATGCCGTCAAGGTCAACTCCTAGCAATTCTAATAAGAATTCTGAGACTTTAGCTATTTATGAGAGTAGATAGCCTCATTCGTCTCCTGTGGAGTAGTTCTTGTGTTCAAAGCACTGAATTTAGGATATCTAGTCAACACCATATATATAATAATGTTATAAATGATGGAGATAAGTAGACGTAATAAGATACCTAACTTCAGTAATAAGATACTTAACTTCAGTAATAATCTTCCTTTCAACATGCAAATGACAAAGAAATCATAAGGAGGTGATGGAAAACACCATGGCTTGATGCAGGCACACCCTCGTCCTCAAAGAGACAGCTTGGTTGGTCCGCTTTTTAAAGAGGTCTTGTGCAGAAGATCTACCTTATGCAACGTGTCATTGACCTCTTGACTGCTGCTGCCCTGAGCAGTGATTGTTCATCCAAGATTACATTCTTGATAACTTCATTTTTTCCCTGTTTATCATGATGCTACTGATCCAGTTATAAGGATTTTTGTTCTATTTACATTGATTTCATAATGAAGGTTGTAATCCTTGATCTCTATTTTCAATTGCATCAATTCCTCCTCAATTTCAGCAAGCAAGGTTGTGCAATTGTTTCATATGCATGTTGGACAAAGAATAAGGAAGACTGAAGAAAATCAGTGCATTTAAACTACGCTGGTGGTGATGAACATTGAAAGTGCCATGGACTGCCAAGAGAACAAAGAGATCTGTCTTAGAAATACAACCAGGATGCTCCTTAGAGGCAAGAATGATGAGACTTGGTCACACATACGTTAGACATGTTATCAGGAAAGACAAGTTCTGCGTTAGTTTGGGTGGACTACAAAGACAAATTCATGGATACTTATATGTGTATATGAGAGAGTTTTATATAAAGGGTAATTGTACATTAAGAAAGCATCCCAACCAAGCCCACTCCAAACTCATAAGTCCAATATTAGCCCATATGTCCAATACCAATCTATAAAGGCCTCTTCAGACTCATGAAACACATGCAGTGATGATGAATACAGGACGATCAAAGGCCAGGGGATCCAGTGGCATTGTAAGCATTTTAGCACTGGCAGGCGTGACCACGTGGCTTCTCCTGTTCCCAGGGCATGTGATCTATCAGCGTAGTGCCCTGTGTCTTGTCCTCAGGGGCATCTCACAGGAAGTGAGCAGAGAGAGAGAGAGAGACGGTCTCTCGCCTCCAAGGAGGAAATCTAGGAGTTTCCAGAATTCTCAGTAGAAGGCCATGCCCACACAGAGGCCTCATTGCCTATAATCCACCCCTTCACTCGTAATCCTCTCAAGTTCCACATTTGACCCCAGATTATGTAACTACCACGCTTCCCTATAAAGGACATCACACTTGTAAAGTGGACAGGTAGTGAAAAAGAGGAAGGCTATCAATGAGACAGATTGATCCAGTGGCTGCAAAAGTGGGTTCAAACATAGGGACACTCATGAGACTGGTGCACAGCCAGGCAGTGTTTCAGTCTGTTGTACGTTGGGTCATTAAGAGTTGGCACTAGCTCAATGGCTCCCAACACCGGCAGCAATAATTTCTCTCATTGCAGCTTAATAAAATCACTTGATCTTTTAGATGTCCAATGAATGAAAATAATTTCAACATATTCATAAGCTTCTAGAAACACCATATACTTGTCCTAGCAATTATTAGCTTTTTATATTGTTTAGTTTTACAAAATTGCATTTTCTACCAAAATGAGAATATACTGAGCATGTTTCTACAGTGGGCACTTTATAAATACCATATTAGATAATCCTCTTAACAATTCTATAAAATATATGACATTTCAGTCACATGTTACAGATACAAAATTTGAGGAGCAAACCAGTTATGTAATACCATCATTAAAATATAGCCCCAATCTTGCTCCAGACACTATAAATACATGTTCTTAGTAACCTAAGAGCTTCCTTTAGATTCTGCCTTGCTTGCTTATGGCACCTAGAGTAGATATATAATAATCAGTATGTAAAAGAAATTCAAACAGTTAATATAGTACTTATAAGAGTTTCCTTAAATGTTGGCTGTTATGGAAGAAGCAAAAACACACAGTGAGACACAGTTAATAAACTAATGATTCCGCAGCTGACTAGGCATTTTATAGTTTATGCAGACTTTATTCACTTCATTTATTATTTCTCATTTCATCTTTTGTCATGCTCCAAGAGCATGAGTAAAAACAAAGTAAAACTTACATGGACCAACAACATATTCATTTTAAAGGACCAGGAGAAAAACAATAGTAGCCACTGAAGAGGTACGTTATTGAAAATAAAATCTGCTACATTGATTCTTGTTCACATTATTAAGTTAAAGTCAACTGCTATAATAAACAATAAAAGAAATGTACATCTTGCTTATTAAGGTCAGTTATCAGAAAAGAAAGGACAGGATAATCATCTAGGGATCCAGGTATTACTCTATCATCTTCAACCTATGCCTTCCAAAGACCTTTCTGGCAGTGACATCCAAAAAATAAACACAAGAAATAAGTCACCTCCGGGCATTAAGCTGTCTCTCAACTGTTGAACAAGAAGGACCTCATGCTTGTTAAAGTGGAGCGGCAGAGGAAAAGACAAGGCCCCTAAGGAAACGGAATGACACTGGAGCTGCAACAATGGGCTCGGACACTGGGACAACTGTAAGGATGGCGCAGGACTGGGCAGTGTTTAGTTCTGAAGTGCATAGGGTCACTATGGGTTGGAACTCACCCAATGGCATCTAAAAGCAACAACTGATAAACATTGTTGACATGCACATTCTACTATTGAAACTTGGCTGAATGGTCCCACCTTGCTTCTCGAAGATGAGACAGTCTCTTTGTTTCCAACTTATGGCAATTACTTCATCTTACTGAAGAAAACTGTGGAACTCTGATTTACAGCCAGCTCTCTCTACCACACCCCACTAGCAAGTCTCTAACTTTGCTTTGGCCTCTATTACTGCATGTGTACATTGTGATATGGAAGTAGATATTCTCTATACTCTCTAAATCTTCTCTCAATGGTAAAAACTATTTGCACTTAGAATTGGTGGTTCAAAAAGAAAAGAATTGGTGGTTCAAACCCACCCACAGAAGACATGAAAGAACCTTCTAGCAATTTACTTCTATAAAAGATACAGCTAACAAGACTCCATGGAATGGTTCTACTCTGAAACACATGGGTGTTATCAAGAGTCAGAATTAACTCACCAGCAGTGGGTTTGTTTTTTTTTGATGGTCTTTCACAGGTCAAAATATCTTCTATGCAGAGGATGTACACTGGTGCAGATAGGAGCTGGAGGCACAGGGAATCCAGGCCGGATGATACCTTCAGCACCAGCGGTGTGAGTGGCAATAGTGGGAGGGTAGAGGGAGAGTGGGCTAGAAAGAGGGAAGCTATTACAAGGATCTACATGTGACCTCCTCCCTGGGGGATGGACAACAGAAAAAGGGAAGAATGGAGACGTCAGACAAGGCAAGATATGACAAAATAATAATTTATAAATTATCAAGGGCTCATGAGGGAGGGGGGAGGGGAAAAAAGAGGACCTGATGCAAAGGGCTTAAGTGGAGAGCAAATGCTTTGAAAATGATGAGGGCAATGAATGTATAGATGTGCTTTACAAAATTGATGTATGTATGGATTGTGATAAGAGTTGTATGAGCCCCTATTAAAACATTTAAAAATATCTTCTATGGTGCAAAATTTTCAGATTGCATACATTTTCATTTTATCATTTAATTTAAAATGTTTCCAATTAGATCATAAAAATAGATAAAATAATTTAACATGTATTAATTGGATCACTGATGTCCCATTGTCATTGAAACCAATAGATGATGTGCAGATTTTTCATGATTTACAATGTTGGGGTGAAAAGTAACATACTAAGGGCACTTTTATCCAAAGAACTTCATTCTTAGGAGAATATACCTAGCGATTGTATATGACATTATAATTCTAGGAAGAGTGAATGGATGCATTTAAATGATATTGGGTGATATTGAAAAATTAATAATGAGATTGACTATCACCCTTTCCATATCTAAGTTATGTCTACTGCTAGGCAGTTAGCATGTTTAACATGCATGACATTGGTGAGCTATGTGTTCCAGCCTAATTTTATAAGTGTGGAAAATGAAGCTTGAGAAGAAAAATATTATCAGCCAGTGAGAATCGCAGCTGGTTCCCGGACCTAGGATTTCGGCTTTTCAGTTTTCTAATCTATGGAGATCTCCCTTGTGCACTGGGCCTCTAGCTTTCACAAACCTTTCTCTGATATTGCCTCCATTGACCCAAAGAACCTTTCCCTGAAGCCAGATTATTGTATGCTTTGCAGCTGCCTCCCTATTGCATGGTTAATTTCCCATCATTTTCTGTGAGCAGATGCTCCCAAGTAGCAGCCTGTCCCCCATCCCTGGCACTATCTCCTGCAGATTACTGGATTGCACACAGTAGCCGCTGGCCATCCTTTTGATCTGAAAAGAGATTTCCCCACCGGGATATTCCTCATGATGATGTAATTAGCTTCCTGGACATACCTAACAAATTTATATCTAATCACCGGGGTTAAGGGGAGAGAAGAAAGAACCATTCATCTTGGACTGTGTGCAAGTGCTGCTGCTAATATGCACCATTTCCACCCTGTTCCCCTCGTGCAATGTCTTCTTTAGTGATTGTTCAAAGATTCCAGGGCAATGGGCTGCTCTTCAAAAGCAGTGGGGCATTTCACATTCAGAAAGAGGTCTCAGTAACTCTTAAATTGCTTTTTCATTCCTGGCAAAAACATTAGACTTGAAAATCCTTTCAGACTCTAACTGTACCCAGCATTAAGAACAGGTGAAGCTCTTAATAACTCTTTTGAGATTGTGTTTGATTCAAAGACACAACATGAAATTTTTGGTACAAACAAATTTACCTGTTCAAAAATTTCAATCCCGTGGGTATAATAGTAGTATTATATTTTCCCAGAAGCATATCTTGAAAGTGTTGTTATGGATTTTGTCCCCCTAAATTAATAGATCATTACATATCAGGGAAAATTACATAGCACAATATATCATTTTAATAAGGAATCATAGGTATAATCTAAAAGCTTCCATTTACCATTACTGAAAAGGCCAAACAATACTTTTAGTAGCAAAAGCATATACATTAGGAATGGTCCGGTGGTATTTAATCCTCGATGTTGCCAGAGGGAAGAAATTGTAAATGGAAGAAAATTGGGTAAAGGCAATCTATCAGTCAACCAACCACACATTCACTTGTGATCTAAATAGCAGGCAACATCACCCCTTAAAGTATGGTTAAAGCAAGCATTACACAAGAATAGAAGCAAAACACTAGGAGTCATTCCTGTGATAAATGAAGATAACAAAGAAAAAGAACATGGCTTATAGCCAATATCCACATCTTTTTGCATGGAACACATAGCCTTTTATCAGGACTATGAGCTCACTTGCTAGAAAGGTCAGTTCAAGGAGGGTGAAGAGGTTAGAGAGCACTAAAATATCACCTTAGGAAGAAACACTTAAAGATCCTGAACCAATTATTTCAACAAGTAATAGTCACATTCTATTCTTTTTGCTAAAGTTTTCTTGAAGCTCTGAATTTCTCTTCTTATTGGGATAAATTTTTAAAGGTAAGAATAACCAGTTGTTTAGATGATCGAGTATCAATGAGACATTAAGATTAGGGGAAAATAAATCAAAAGAATAAATGCTAACCTTTTCCAAACTATCAAAAAATGTCTAAATTATATGACTCCTCTCATGTTCCTCCCCCATAATAGAGGTACTGAACCTGGAGACAGTTACTAATTGATGTGCCTGTTTTTCTTTCTTTCTTTTCCTACATGATGGTCATTATTTCTGAGACTCTCAATAATCATTCTCTGCTACTGCTTGTAAAAAAGAAAAATAATATTAAACCTTAAGCCCCAAAATATCATCATCTTAAAATTGAACTAGAGTTTAGTTTAACAAACAAATTGGTCAACTTTGAGAACTGGGTTCTTTCAAGAGGGCAAGTTAACCACAGCAACGTCACCGGTGAGATAAAGAGATGTAGTGGGCAGCTTCTCCATGACAGTGAGTGACCATGTGTGCATAGATGTTCCGGGACTCCTCGTGTGATGCTGGCATTCACCAGTGGCAAGCAGTTGCTATGGAGCTGGTTTCTCCAAGTATGTCAGGGTAGACCTGTGCTCCTAAGCATTATTCAGAGGCAGGTTTCTTAGGTGTAGACCTCTACGTCTGTTTCCTCTGGAGTCTCTGGGTGAGCTAGAACCTCCAACCTTTCAGCTAGCCACTAATATGTTAACTGTTTGCATCACCCAGGGGCTCTGAATGGGACTATAGGTAAAATTCAGTGAGGGAGCCTGTGGGAAAGCACCGAGTGGTCTATCTAATGTAGAATCTCACTATAAATCCATTGTCTTACTTTTTCTTTCCGTCACTATGCCACCCCTAAGGATTCCCGATAAATTGTCAGGATAAGATGAAAAGATATCTGTAACAATAAAAAGTTAAGCTACAGAACGACAAAGAATGTCAAAGATCATAGGTCGTCACAGGGGACATCGCCAACAGCCTTGGAACAGGGTCTCAGAGCCTGCAGATACGATCAAAACTACCAATACCCTGACTCCGAACTCTCGTGCTCTAGAACAGTGAGGCAAAGGTAGAAGTGCTTCTGCGGATTGGCAAGCCTGCCGCCCTTCACAGCAATAGAAAGCCGCATCTTTCTGCCCCAGATGGGCTGGCGGTGTCCAATGGCTGGCTTTGTGGTTAGCAGTTCAATGGGTAACCGCTGTGCCGCCAGCGCTCTTGGTAAAACCTGCAGTAGTGCGTCCTCATCTCTCCTGTAGAGTGTCTGACGGTGGACGGATGCGATGCCAGGGAATGCCGAAGATGCTGACGAAGGGACTATGATTACGTCCTCTTCTACTGTTAGGCTCCAAGAATGTTTTCCTTTCCTCCTATGGTTCTCCCTCTTTAACTAACGGAATCCTTTATATTCCATGTGATTTTGACCCTCGGAGGATCTCTCTAGCCTCTAGAGAAGATTGCATGTATTATAGCTAAGTGAAAACATTTCCCACTAGGAAAATGAATAATACATTAATTTGATTAATAAAAAGGTTACTGTGTGAGGGGGTCCTGGGAATAATTTACTTGATTGATCAGGAGTCATATTCCTCCTACTAGTCATTTCATCGGAAGACCGTTGTATTAGACGGAACTCCAATGCTGGAATTTAGAGGTCAGTGTGATTTTTTTAATTCAAATTATGGCCTTGCCTCCAAAATTAAGTTTTGCCCCTGAAATATCATTGCCATCATTTCTCAGTCGGGTTTTGTTTTTGTTCTTTCTGACATTCAAACAAAAAATTGATAGATAATTTGTGAGAATTTACTGCAGATTTGTCTCTGGAAAACACATTTTTCAGTTCATATTATCATAAAAGTGCCCTGAAAATGGACATGTGTTCAGCTTTATGAATATTTTAGGATAAAAGAGAGGAATAAAAACAAAAATTGGGGGGGGGGGAGAAAAAATCATAAAATTAATGCTATCTTGCACATATTTCTCTGGGTGGCATTTGTAATAAAACGTAAACTCTGGGCAAATAGACCAAGGTGTGTGCGTGTGTGTGTGTGTGTGTGTGTGTGTGTGTGTGTGTGTGTGGTATAGTTAAACATTTGACTGTTGACTGAAGGTCAGTGGTTCAAATCTACCAGCACAGCTTCAGAAGGGAAGGATGTAGAAATCTTCCATCATCTTAGGGAGCAGTTCTAGTATAAGTTGGAATAAGTATGGGTTGGAATCAACTGAATGCAGCAGGTATTTAATCTAAAGGTGTCATCGGTGGGCCTCTCCAATGATAAAATACTCTCCTTTAATGCCCGCATCTTACATGCATCCTCCGCTCATCTCTCAGTGGGGGGTTACATGGTGCTATGATTCTGAACAATTTTCAGAGTAGTTTTCAGAATAATATGGACTAGGAAAAACAGCCTAGCAATCAACTTCTGAAAATCAAGCCATGAAATCCATTGAGTTCCAATGGTCTGAGCGGCAACTAATCAGATGAATGATTCAGTCCATGCTGTGTTAGATTTCTTCCCATTCTGCATGGGGTCACCGCTCGTCTGGGACAACTCAAGGACAGCTAACAGCTTAAAAACAACAAGGAACAGCCTCTACATAAAATCAAGTGTTTATCTGAATGATCAAAATAGAAGCGCCAACATTCGTCCATTTCCCTTCAAAATAGGAGTGGCGATCTGAAATGTGCGAGTTGCTTCTGGAGCTCTCAGCCCACTACATATGGACATAACTGCATGCAGGAGGCGAATGGAGGGGATGATACTGGGAAACATTGCAATCTAAAGCAAATATAGTCGATCACAAAATCATTTCAGCTTTGAGTAGACAGGCATATGAGGTTCTTTCAAATAGTAATTATTTTAGCCTTAATTTGTCATGATCTGCATTTGTATGAGATGGTTTTTGTATGAGAGTGAAGCACATTGAAAATCCCTGCAGTCTTTAGTCGCTTGGATGAATTTCCTAATATCTCTTCTTCAAATTCTATAATAAATTTATTTCCAACAGATTATCTCTAAAATGAATTCCTTGTTAAGTAAATCCCATTGAAAAGATGCTTCTCGGTAGCTGAGATACAGCCTCTCAACCTAACATTCATTATACAAATATAGTTTTTATTTTAAATATTCTGCACAGGTGTTTGATGTGACTAGGCACCTGTGGTTTCCAATAGTCAAGGCAAGGGGCATAGAATTCATCTTAAAGAAATCTGAACTAAAAACAGAAATATATTCTCTGAAACCTATATATCCTTGGCGTGATTACTGTGGAGAGATGAAGGTTAGTAGCATGTCATAAAGTCCCAGAGGCAGCTAATAACCCATTGAAGACAATGTGAATCCAATTGTGCATTAATATGTGTTTCCTAACCACCACCCCCACACACAGTTGTTATTCATATACAGAATTTAAATTCTAAGTTCTTGAATTGTAGAGAGCTATGGTTTACCTTGATATCCCTAAGTCTATTTTCAGTCTCCATATAAATTCAATCTCCACTGAATTAATTCTGACTAGTGTTTTCAAATAAAAGAAAGAAAACAAAGCCAACCCCCCTGAAAGCCATCAGGCAAATACTGACTTATAGCAACCTTATAGGACAGAGCAGAATTTCCCCTGGAGTTGTTTAGGACTATAATTTTTAACTCGATGAATTATCTGAACACTCGAATAATAATAAATAAACAGGCACTCCAGGAACTTTTACTCTTCCGTGATTGTTTCATAACTCCCTGCTCCCAAACCCTCTTCTTCTTCTTCATTCATAGCTGATCATCTTGCTTTCTATTTCACCAAGAAAACTGGGTGACAAAGCTCAAAGATAAATCTCTCTGGCTCTGTTTGCCACTCGTATTTAATACCAATATTTATGCTACAACTCTCTACTTTCTAATCAGAAATTAAAGAGATCTATTCAGGCTCTTAATTTAAGCCAATCTCTATGGTTTTCAGCCTATATAGGTGTTCCCTGTTTTATGTTGTTTTTGTTGTTGTTCATTGTAGACACTCCAGGAGATGGATTTACATACAAGCTGCAATAATGGGCTCCAGGATGTGATTGAAGTGAGGATAGATCAGGATCAGGCAATCCTTCTTACTATTGTTCACAGGATCTCTATGAGTCAAAACAGAAAGCTAAATGATACTAACATAACACTACGAAACTGAATTCCTAATTTTTCCCCAACTTGAAATACTTTGCCAATGATCTCCCAATCTCATTGAAAGGCAATTCCAAATTTTCAATTGATCAAGTGAAAAATATTGGCGTTATCCTTGACTCCCCTATTTCTTTGATGGCTTGTATCCAATATATTTGAGACTGTTACTGGTATTACTCTTGAGCTATTTCAATAATCCAAGTATCAACCATAGCCTTTGAGTCCAAGTTACTTGTCATCAGGCTTATTGCAATAACCTCTTCTCTGGCTTTCTATCCTTGACTGACTGCAGTCTGTTCTTCTTATCGCAGAGGCCAAAATACAAATCAGATTATATCACTCCTGTGCTCAAAACTCTGCAAATGTGTCTCATTTATCGTAGATTAAAAACCAAAGTCCTCAGAGTAGCTGATCGATATGTTCCAGTTTGCTGTTACCTTTCTGGACTTAATCCTCTCCCGCTACTGACCCTTCTACAACCACATGATATGTGTGTGCATGTGTGTATTTAAAAGACTAAGGATGATGTAGAATACATTTTCTAAAACATACTAAAATTTATGTAACTCATCTGTCTTACAAATGTAATGCAAAACACACAACAATGTATTAACAGTGAAAGTTGGGAAATTTAATTTTAGTAAAGAATGTGGAAGACACGCTAAGAAAATAAAAGCTTGCTGTTCCTAGCAAGCAGCTAACTAATAGATTAGTAGTTTTTACCTACCAAGTGGTGCCTTGGAATAAAGGCCTAGTGGTCTACCTCCAAGAGGTGCCGGCCATAAAAGTCTTGTAGATCACACTTTTAATCTGAAATACATGTAGCCAAAAGGGATTAGAATCTATCTACTCAATGCTGTGGTTGCTAGGTGCTTTCTAGTCAATTCCAATAAATAGCAGCCCTATGTACAACAGAATGAAACTCTGCCCAGTTCAATGCCGTTGTCACAATTTTTACTGTGTCTGAACCCAATATCAACTCAGTAGAAATGACAAAATCTGGACATGAATAAAATTATCAATATAAATAGGTATAACATATTTTTAAAGCATAATGGGTAGTGGAGCAGAAGGATTTTTATGAAGTTTTTTTTAATGAGATACAAAAATATATTGGAAGATCTGGCGGCACAGTGGCTTTAGTGTTGGACTGCTAAGAGAAAGACTAGTGTTTCAACATTCCGCAGGAGAAAGATAGTCTATTCTATAAAGATTTATAGCCTTAGGAACACCAGGAAACAATTCTACAGGACCTTAAAAACTCACGCCAGAGAGTCCATTTCAATTCATAGTGACCCTATAGGACAGGGCAGAACTCTCTCTGTGGATTTCTGAGATTGTAGCTCTTTATGAAAGTAGAAGTCCATTTTTATCCCAAGAAGTGGCTGGTGGTTTCAAATTGCTGTCCTTGCAGTTTGCAACCCAGTACATAACCATTACACCACTAGGGCTCTCAGGGTCCTTATAAGCTGGCTATCAATTGGAATATATTTGCTAGCGATGGGTTTGGTTTTTAAGTGGTTCAAAATTAACTCTAAATAGTCTGTCATAAAATGCCTAAGTATATTAAATTACTATAACAACTCCAAAAACATAACAAAGTAAAATAGAATAATATGGCAAAAGAGCAAATCTTGTTGTTTCTCTTAGGTGCCATCTAGTCAGTTCTGACTAGGTTACAGAATAAAACACTGACCCTGCTCCATGTTCATAATCATTTCGACTTTGGGGACCATTGATGGAACCAGTGTCAATACATCCCATAGATAGCCTTCCTCTTTCTACGGATCTTTTAATTTAGCAAGCATTGTGTCCTTCTCCAAATGCTGGTCCCTTCTGATATTTGATATTTGGAATATTTGATATTCCAAAGGACATGAAATAAAGGCTCCCTATTCCTGATCTTAAGGAATATTCTGCTAGAGAGAATTGCTGGTTCTTCTGGCAGTACATGGCATAATCAATATCCTTCCCCAACACTGTGCTTCTTCCTGTCTTCCATATCCATTGTCCACCTTTCGCATGCTTATGGTTCAATTGAAAACACCATGGTGTGGACCAGGTGTACCTTACTCTTCCATGTAGCATCTTTGCTTTTTAACACTTTCGAGATATCTGTTGCAGTAGATTTGTCCGTTGCAAAACATCACTTGATTTCATGAATACTGCTTAAATCCTTGAAAATTTCATTCATTTCTCCATTTATTGTTATATCTGTTGTCCCAGTTTTGAGCATTTTTTTTCTTTATGTTGGGATGTAATCCTTATTGGAAAAGCCTCAAAGAAAATTTAAATGCAATGTAGAAAATATTAGGTGTAAAAAGCCAAAAGAAAATAAATGGCAAAGCAAAACCAATGGAAACAATCAGAAAGCCCATAGTAACACTTAGATTAGACCAAAATATTACCAATGACTACAGTAAATATTGTAGGTTTTAAAACACACAAATTAAAATTCAGAGATTACCAACCAGGATAGTAATGCAAGTGGTTATTGCTCCCTAGGAAATATATACTTTACTTATAATGCCACAGACAGGAGAAAAGTGATTAAAAAGCAAAATATAATACACATAGCAAAACAATCCATAAGTGATTATTCAAATATCAAGTAATGCACTAACTGAGAAAGAAGAGAAGGTAGCTGCCAGGTAACAAGCAGGGGAAGATCTCAGCAACACCCAGAGATGTTCCAGTCGAAGGGATAGTTTGCACACCATGGAAGTGAGAAATTCAACTTAAAACCCAAATGACCCAAGTGTCTTAAAGTGGGAGGGAAGCAAGGCCCACTGACAAGCAGCAGCATGAGTCAATTCTGTTAGCCCCTTCTCCTCCCTGGGACAGTGGATTTCCCTGTCGCCTGAGGCAACCCAACCAGTCCAACCTCTTACCTTGCTGGCCTCTGTAAGCTAGGCATGAGCAGCTTGGTGCAGACATAATCCAAGCTTAACTTTTTCACCCTTTCCCCCACCTTCCTCCTTCTTTCCTGCTTTCTTCCCAGGTGCTTCCTGCCACCACTTGCCCCACCTCGCCTACACAGCAGATATATACACAAAACAACTCCAGCAAAGATCAGTTTTCCCCAACTCTAAGACAGTTTTACTTTATTTTATTTTATTCAGGCTTTGTCCTGATGTTTTATTATAATACTGTTATTAGATTTCTTGGAGTTCTCTCCCACTTTCTCTTCCATGCCCTTTTTTGGTGCAGGCCAACTCTCCTAAGAACATCCTTTACCCCTAGGCCAAAACAGGCAGTCCTTTAGATTTGCCAAGGAGTCCTAAAGGCATAGTGATTATGCATCAGGCTGCTAATTTCAAGTTCGGCAGTTTGAAACGACATGCCAGTTTTTAGCAGAGGAACAGGCTTTCTACTCTTATGAAGAGTTACAGTCTCAGAAATCCAAAGGAGCAATTCTTTTTGTCCTATAGGGTAACTATGAGTCAGCATCAACTCTATAGCAGTGAGACCCAAACAAAGGCATTCTCACTTGGGAGAAGAGAAATGCTCACATTAACAATTCCAGGTTAGGCCAGATTGACTAGAAAAACAAATCCAGAGACACTCATGTATTTGTAAAAAGAGCTTTATATCAAGGAGTAATTGGATATCAAGAAAACATCCCAGGCCAATACATATCAAGATCCTCCGTCTGTAAGTCCAATACTAGTCCGTGAATTCTTCAGATTCACACAGCTACATGCAAAAAATAGGAAGATCGCAGGGCAAATGGGTACAAAGTCATGTGGATCTAGTCACAGTGGAAGCATCCCCAGAGCTCTCACAGGTCTCAGCATGGCTCCACATGGCTTGTCAAGAAGAAGGCAGAGCAGAGATCGTGTGGCACAACTCCAGGGAGAAAGAGGGGAAGTTTCCAGAATCCATATGAGAAGGCCATGCTCATAAGGAGGCATCATGAGGCTGTGACCTGATTGACATATTAGCCTCTCCCCCTACACTTATTTATCAAGTTGACATTAAATTACATAACTACCACACATAACAATGGAAATTAGCATCTACATCTAGGCCACACCCAAGTTTTCTGTCTCTTTTGTCCCACATGTTCCTGCATCTGCACCCATTATCTCTTTCTGCTCTCTCTTTTACTATGTGAATTATATTTTCATGGGGTTTATTAATCCTGATTAACTCTCTTGAAAAACACACACCTAGTTTTAAATATTTGTTGGCCTATGCAGCCACTTATTCTTGCTATCAGTAATTTTGTTTTCTCCAGTTACCCATCTCTCTCCTGTTTTCTCCATTTCATCCCTGTATATCTTCCAGATCCTACTAGACCTCTCCCAAATCACTAAACATAGACAGCTGCCTCTCCACAACCAGTAGTTCACGCACCACTAATGGCTGAAGCACAATGCCAAGGAAACAGTAGTCAACTACACACCGTGAGCCAAAAACATCAAGAAAAGCAAACATGAAACCAAAAATAACCCAAACTCAATGGAGTGCTCTGAAGAAGAAACCACAAAGATACCAAAAGCAGATTTCAGAAGAATGACATTTAGGGCCCTTCAAGAAATGTGGGAAGCACACATGAGAACAGCAGATGAAATAGAAAAATGAATCTCCTAGAACTAAAAGGTATACCAGAAGACAACCAATGATATAAAAGAATTAGGTAACTGAGTGAAATACCTGGAGAACAGACAGGAAGAAGAAGAGAAAGAAAGAGAGTGAACTTGAAGGCAATTACCTTTACTACAATCAATGAGAGAAACAGCCAATAAAAAAACCGAAGGATTCCAAAGAAAGACTGAGAATGATGTGGACACTATCCAGAGAAACAAACAATGTCTCATTGAGATCTAGGAACAAGAAGAAACAATAACATTAAAAAAAAACTACACAGAAAATTTAATGAGAAACCATAAAAGTAATTTTCTCCAAGATCACAAAAGGTGAGAAAATAACTATTCAAGAAGCTGAGAGAAAATAGGATAGGCACCAAAAGATGAAATACTTAGGAAGTCAAAAAACAAAAGATGAAGTCAAGGAAACAAAGGACCTATAAAGAAAACTACAGAATATTATTATAAGAGACCCAAAGAGACTTACACTCTTGGAAGAATACCCCAAATTCATGAATAGAAAGATTTGATATTGTGAAAATTGTAATACTATGTAAACTAATCTACAAATACTGTGCAGTTACAATCCAAATCCCAGCTTCATTCTTTAAAAAAAAGGAGAAAACTAATTATCAATTTCATAAGGAGAAAATATATTTAAGATAAGAAAACAAATCCTCAAGTAAACAAAATGTGCCTTGCTTCCTAGATCTTTCCTCTGTTTCCTTGTACCTTCCTCCTGTACCCAAATCACGCTCACCCTTCTTCTTCCTCTTAGCAATTGCTCTGAGCTAGATTGATGCTGCTCCAACACCCCCAGGATTTCTGTGTCCTCCTCCTTGTTCATTTTAATTCCCTAGTTGTTCCACTGTCTGTGGGGTTGTTTGCTCACTGCTCTCTTTCCATGCCACCTCCCTGCCCCAAGTACCTCCAAACCTGCTATCCCATTGCTTTCTCCTCAAGATTGCTTTCCATGCTTATCTCACATAGGTAGGAAAAATCAGCAGTAAGGGAGACAAAACAAAAATTGAATAGAGAAAAATAAAAATAACTAATAAAACTACATAATTTCAGGTCTGTCTGATGACATTTATGACTATCTCCCCACTGGTCCTGAGGTAATTCCCGGAAACTGCCCCTTCTAGGCTGAAGTCTACTTCGGGGGCTCTTCAGGGCGTTTTGTAGCTTTGCTTTACTCCCACTGCTGATCAGTTATGTTCCCTTTTTTGCTTTGCCCCACTGTGGGTAGTTCAGACCAGACAAACCCCCTGTCCTATGTCCCCAGTATTGTCCCCTGGCATGATATCCTCTCTGTGCCTTAACAGCTCCATGAAAGCTTGTCATCCTTAGGGTTTGGGGTGCCAATATGGGGTTGAAGCCCTCACTCCTTTTTCCTTTTTGGTTTGCTTCCAGGTGGGTATGGTATGCCAGCTCCTCCCCCAATTGATAGGTATAGTGATGTCTTCTGCAAAATAGACTTCTAGCAAGGGGCCAGTTTGACTATTATTGGGGCCGGCACAGTAACCCACTCTGTTCATGTGTTGTTCCACATGGTTACATTTCCCTCAAGATTTAGTGCACCGTGGTGGGGTCTGCATGCACACTCCCAATTCTGTGAAGACATAACCAATAGTCTCCCCCGGGGTGGGTTGGTGTCCTACTTCCCCAGTGCCATCATCTCCACTCCCTGACCCCTTTTTCTCCTTCTGCCTTCCTCTCTTTCCCCTTCTTTGTGTTGGAATAGTATTTACATACTTGGGTTTGGTCTGTCCACTGCTGGACTGCCTGTACCTCAAGTCTTTTAGTATGAGATAAATGGCTTTTTTTCTATACTTTCTGTGCTAATATTACTTCCCTCCGGGGACTCATGTTGTACTTGTCCTCTTGTAACTGGCTAACTTTGCTTAGCATAATTTTCTCCAACTCTTCCCATGAGACAATGTGCTTCATGTGATCATCAGTGCTTTTAAGTGATGCACAGTACACCATTGTGTGTATCACCCAGAATTTTCTTTCTTTCTTTTTTTTGGAAGCCAGCCATCTCCTCTTTATTAAGCCCGACTAGTTTCAGGGTGATTTCAAGATAGCTTGTCACGTGAGTACTGAGGTAACAGCCTCCATGTCTTCCTCTTTGGGAATGACTGTCTTTTAACAAGGCTTTGCACCCTCTAGTCAGGACCCAGAATTTTCTAATCCACTCATCTGTTGATGGAAATTTAGGTTGTTTCCAATTCTTTGTGACTGAATTGTTCTGCAATAAACATTGGAGCACAGATGACTGGTTTTAGTCTATTTCTTATCCCTTCTGGGTAAATGCCCACTACAGAGATAGCTGGGTCATAGAATAACTCAATTTCCTTTTGCTTTAAATATCGTCAGATCGCATTCCTAAGAAGCCTTACAGATGTGCACAACCACCAGCAGTGGAGGAGAGTTCCTATCTTGCCACAACCCCTCCAGGATTTGTTACTCTCTGATTTTCTGATTTGGAATGTCCTCAAGGCTGGTAAGTGGTTTCTTATGGTTGTTTTAATTTGCATTTATCTGATGGCTAATTTTCTCATATGTTTATGGGCCATTCGGTTCTCCTCCCTAGTGAAACTTCATTTCAGGTCTTTCGATCACGACTTCAGGGGTTAACTGTTTTCTTCTTTTTGCAGGTCCTGAGGGTGTTGTATATTTTAGTAATGAGCCCTTTTACTCTTGTGTCATTGCTAAAAATCCTCTCCCAGTCTGTGGGTTATCTTGTTATTCTCTTGGTGAAGTTTTTCAACACACACAGGTGTTTTATCCTTAGTAGATCCCACTTGTCAATTTCAGGTTCACCTGTATGTGTACGCCTCCCTATAGCACTTAGCCTGTGCAATCCCTGTGCCAAAGTTCTTTGGTTTGTCCCAATCCCCTCATTGCTGGTCCTTATAATTTGGGGTTTTACTTTAAGTCTGTAATCCACCCAGAGTTTGTTCTTGTGCATGAGATGAGGTAAGGGCCTTGTTTAACTTTTTATAGGTGGATATCCATTGTGTCCAGCACCCCACTCGAACTCATCTCCCATTTGATGCTTTGGGGGCCCCTGTCAAAAATCAGTTTTCTATATACTAATAGCTTTATTTCTGGGTTTTCTGTTCTTTCCATTGATCTGAGTATCTGTGATTATTCTCATACCATGTTGTTTTGACCACAGTGGCTGTGTACTAGGTGTTAAAGTTAGGTAACGTGAGCCCTTCAACTTTGTCCTTCTTTTTAAGGAGATTTTTTTGCTAATTTTTGGCTTCTTCCATCTCCATATGAAATTGGTTATCAGCTTTTCCAATTCTTTGAAGAAAGCTGTTTGTATTTGTACAGGGATAGTGTCAAACTTCTCTATTGTGCCGGTGGTAAGATTGCCATATTTACTATATTGAGTCTTCCATTCCATGACCATGAGATATTTTTCCACTTGTGGAAGTTGCTTTTGGTTTCCTTTAGAAGGGTCCTATAGTTTTCCTTGTGTAAGTCTTTTGTTGTTTTGGTTAAATATATCCCTAGATATTTCAAATTACTCTTGGCTATTGTGTAAGGTATTGACTTCTTGATCTCCTCTTGCATGGTCTTGTCTGATTTATACAGCAAGCCAATAGACTCCTGTTTGTTGATCTTTCCTATTCCTCTATCATGGTCAGTACTCCCATTATGGAGCTTTGGGAATTTTCAATGTACAAAATCATGTCATCTGCAAATAGTAACAGTTTGGATACCTTTAATGTCCTTCTGCTGCCTTATGTTGTCAGCTAGGACCCCATTATGAAGCTTAATAAAAGTGGGCTCAATTGGCATCCTTATCTGATCCCCTTTAAAAGTGGGATTGTTTAAGTCTTTTCTTCATTGATGATGATGTTGGCTATTGACCTTTCAAAAGTAACTTGTATTA
Source organism: Tenrec ecaudatus (assembly GCF_050624435.1). Classification (NCBI taxonomy): domain Eukaryota; kingdom Metazoa; phylum Chordata; class Mammalia; order Afrosoricida; family Tenrecidae; genus Tenrec; species Tenrec ecaudatus. The sequence goes on along the minus strand of NC_134531.1, from coordinate 119,510,665 downwards.
ACTTGAGGAATTTTGTTTCCATTTTTATCTTCATAAATGTCTTAATTAAAAATGGGTGTTGGTTATTGTCAAATGCTTTTTCTGCATCTATTGATTTTATCATGTGACTCATATACTTTTCCTTATCAATGTAGTGAATGATATTGATGGATTTATGGATGATAAATCATGCCTGCTTCCCTAGAATGAATCCCACCTCATCATGATGGATGATAGGTTTGATATAATTTTATATTCTGTTGACCAATATTTTGCTAAGGTTTTTGCATCTATATTCTTTAGAAATATTGATATGTGTTCTCTATTCCTATGGGATACTTTCCCTGTTTGAGTATCAAAGTTATACTGGTTTCTTAGAATGAGTTTGGGAGCTTGCCATCTTTGTCTATACTCTGGAATAATTTTTGGAGGATTGATGTCAACTCTTCCCTGAATGCTTTGTAGAATTCTCCTGTGAAGCCATCTGGTCCAGGAGCTATTTTTGTTGCTATTTTCTGGATAACCATATTTATTTCTTCTTTTGCTATGGGTTTGTTGATGTTCTTGACCTCTATCTGGGATAATCTAGGGAGAGAGTCTTTTTTCAAGTATTTGCCCATGTCCTCCAAATTGTTGAATTAATTGGAGTACAGACTTTCATAGTATTTTGTGATTATCCTTTTAATCTCGTTGGGGTCCATTCTGATTTTCCGTTTCATCCTTCATCCTGGCTATTGATGTTTGCTACTTCCTTTCCTTGAGTAGGCTTTCCATTGTTCTGTCAAATCAGTTAAACCTTTCAAAGAATCAGCTGTTTGCTGCATTGATTTTTTTTGTTGTTGTTTCAGTATTATCTTTCCTTCCAACTTGTTTAATTCTGCCCTGATTTTTATTAATTTTTATTTCCTATTGGAGGGGTTATTCTATTGACTCTGTTCTAGTTGATGGAAGTTTTGTGACAGCGTATGTCATAAGTCTTTCTGCCTATCTCATGTATGCATTTATTAATCTCAAGCTTCCTCTGATAATTACTTTTCCTGCATCCCATAGATTTTGGTATGTTGCATTCTCATTATCATTAGTTCATAGAAACTTCCTAATTTCCTCTCCAATCGGGGCCAGTGCCCATTCCTGTCACAGAAGATTGATATTCATTGTCCAACTGTGTGCCCTTGTTTTTCTGTTAGTCATTTTATTCATCTCCAGTTATTTAGCATGCTGTTCCAGGAGGACTTGACTTGCGTCCCTGCATGTGTTCATTTTTGAAAATGATCCATGTGCACTAAAAATAATGTGATTTTTTTGCATTTAGATGGAAACATCTATAAATGTCTATCAGATCCAGTTGCCTAATTGTTGTGTTTAGCTCTGTAGCCTCCATGCTGAGCTTCTTTCCCAGTCATCTATCTTTTCCTGATGTTGGTGTTTTAAAGTCACCTACTGTAAT